>NC_136068.1:168774138-170080295 GCF_964261635.1 Lissotriton helveticus
ACAACAAAAATATTTTTTTAAAAAAGTTCTTTTCAGAACTACCTTCCCTTTCAAAAAAAATTGCTAGAATGTTTAGCACTCTGGCAAGCTCTATTTCTTTTGGTTCGCTTCCCGGTTAGCTTCCCGGTACGCGGACCGGGAGCTAACCAAAAAAAAAAAAAAAAAAAAAAAGAGTAAGTATAAGGAAAGTAAACAGACAGTGATGTTAAAAGAAAGACAGCTATAGGGAGTAAAGAAGAGATACTGTTTAATAGATCTATTTACCGAAGAAAAGACGGAAGAGGGTATAATTGTGAAAAACAAAATAGATAACGAAGTGAAAGAAAAAAAAAGAGAGTATAACATTAACAAAGAAGAGTTTCTTGGAGAATGTGAGTGAATGTTCAAAATAAGATTAAAACATGAGGAATAACAGAGAGAAAAAATAGAAAACAGAAAACAAAAAATAACAGAAAAAGATTAATTGAAACAGCAAAGAAATGTAAGTAACATAGAGCCATATCATCAACATAGGCAATAAAAGTTTTGCAGCTTTTATTGGCAGAAATGTGTCGCTAAAGCTGCTTTTGCGGCAGAAAACTGCCGCTAAAACCACTTTTGCACCAGTTTTCTGCCAATAAAAAGAGCAATAATTTTATTGGCTGTGTTCATAATATGCCCCTTAGTGTGCTTCAACTACACAGAAGAAGCATAATGAACAAGTAGTGAAAGAGTGATCAGTCAAAGACACTAAGAGTAATAGAGACGGAGTGAGTGAACAAGAGTGAGGAACTATGAGAAGAGAGGGACTGAGAAAAAGAGTGGAAGGAGTTGAGTAAGTAGGTAATAGAGAAAGGAATGAGGGAAGTAGCAAAGGCAGGAAACTGAGGTTTAAAGAAATGAAGCAGTGGAACTAATAGAAGTTAAATGTGATAGAAATGTAACGAAAAGAGTACAAAACATTTACCTTATAATTGTCGTTAAATTACTCACTTTTTGTTTTTATACTTTCAATCTGTGAAAGAGAGAACAAACATTTGAAAAATATTAAAACATGTATTTAAAAATTACAAAAGACAAGAGAAAAAATTGAAGGACAAACAGTTTTTCAACAACTTTGACACTTACAGAAGCTTCAGCTTCTCCAGGCCCCCTACACAGTCCTAAAGATATACATTTTAAACTAACAGTATCTTGATGCAGATGAAGTGAGGCCTATCTTAAAACATGGTGCATCTTTTGCATTGCTGTTGTCTCAGAAAAGTGTCGCAAGACACTAAAAATTTAAATAATTGCTTCAGGATGCCAATAAGATGTGTCCTATCCAGAGGTTTGTTTGAGGTGAGGCCTACTCAGGGTTGCAGATGAAATTTCGAGTTGTTGAAGAGAATAGAGGACATAATACATGTGAAGGTCTACCAATGAAGTGAGTCATGTCCACTGCACTCTTGAACAAAGTCCAAACCTCCTATGTTTCCCTGGACAGACCTAAACTTGATCTGCACAATGTGATTCGTAATGATAGGAAACACAGGTGATGTAAATGAAATACGTGCAATTTATTTTGCTCATTTCACAATCACATCACTTGTGTTTCCTTTGCTTAGGTATCTCATTGTGCAGATGTAGTGCAGCACTGCATGCAACAACTTTGACACTTACAGAAGCCTCACCTTCTCCATGCCTCCTACACAGTTCTACATATACATCATAAATGCAAACAGTACAGAATTAATTATACATGTTAAATGGTTTATTTTTGCTGTTCTCAGAATGTATCAAAATTCACTAAAAACAGTGACTTGAAGGTATTCATCATATAACAGCGGGGAAAAAAAAAACACAATCAAAATGATTGTGTTTAAAAAACCCATACAACATAACAAATCAGAATTCAGAACTCCTTAAAGTTAACTTACTTTCCATGACGTCAAAGGATGTCCTATGAACAGCTTATACTCTGTTGTGCTGTTATTACTTTCAGCCCGTCACTTTCTGAAAGAAAATCTCCATCGTTTTTAAAAACATGTTACATGGAATAAATGACTTCTTGCTCTCTACCACAAGTTTCCACAAGGCCAAATCTTGTCAGAGCCATTTATAACTCTTGGATTTCTTGTAAGCCAATCCCGTCATTTGGCATTTCTGCAACTTTCAGAATTAAAATGTTGAAGATCATTTTCACAATCCTGGAATAGTAATATCTTCCCCTTCTTGCTCAGTCATGTTCTACATTTCCTATGACACTGATACTGCTTACTATGAAGCAGACTTACACTACCTCTATGAGTACTACAATTATTTAATTCTCTACATCACTTTTAATCACAAAGCAATGTAAAACAGTAGACAGCATTGCAGACTTACATTCCCTCTACTCTATGTTTTGATTGGCTGCTTCAATTAGCTTATAAAAAGAAATAGTTTTTCTGAACTCATTCAAAGTGCACTTATTTCTCCATGACGTCCAGTCTTATGGTTAGAAGTTATGTCTCTGAACTACACTTATCCTCAAGGCCAAATTGTGTAGGAGCCATTAGAACTTCTTGAAATTCCACAGAGCACATCCCGAGATTATTTCCCTAAAATTTTGGTTTTTAAAACACCAGGTAAGAGTTTTTAAGGTCATACGGCAATTTTTTTTTGAAAATTAAAACAGAATCATTGCAGAATGACCAGCCATTTCTAGACTTTAAATAAGCTGTGTAATGTCCTGATGTTATTGAAGGGCCGTCATGATATATAATTGCTGCAGTTACAAAAGTCCTTCCTGATATTGACAACTGCGAAGCTACAAAATTTTTAATTAAAGTTGTCAATTTTGTTCCATCAGGCCTACATCGTTGGAACATTAAAATGACATACTGGCCATATGTTCGTATAAATAATGTGGAAATCATTTCAGATTTACATTGGCTACACTCCATGTTGTGATCAGCTGCTTTTACTAGCTTATTAAAGGAGACTGATTTACTGTCTGGCAAAGTTAAATATATAAATCTTTCTGAGTCTACACTAGTAGTACTTGATACCATACAGTTCTCGCAGTCATGCTGCCATTGATAAGAAAGCCCAAACAGCTGATCTACATCTACACCTTCAGCATGCAATACATCAAGCATATACATTAAAAACTCCTGACAATCTTGCTGAATATTTTAAGAGAATTGTGTTTGGCCTGAACATCTGTCTAACAGATTTCGAATTTCAGACACACTTTCTATGTTTGTTCTATCAGTGCTACATTTCTCTAACACAGAATTTAACAAACTGCTAAATCTTTGATCAGAATGGACCACAATCTCTTCTTTTACATTTTCTAGAGAAAACAAAACATTAACCACTACATTAGCATAGCAGTTGACACCAGAACTGTTTTCAAATTGAAAACCAACAACATCTTCAACAGAATCCTTTTTGTTTCTGCTTGTAATTTTAGGTTCATCGACTTTTCGTCTTTTTGCTACAACCTCCCCAGTATTGGTCACATTTCTTCGTTTCCGGCCTACCACACGTTTCTCAAACAAAGGATACTGAGGCAAATGTGGCGCATACTCTCTTCTTAACCTATTGTATTCCTTAACACAATCTAGATCCGCACAAATGTTTGTGACATCACACTCAATCAAGTACAATCCCGATAAAGTTCTAACTCGTGACAATGCCACATATGCCATACCCTCCTTGAACACAGAACTGCCAATATTCACCAATGCACAGTCTACACTTAAACCTTGCGATTTATGGATTGTCACCGCATATGCCAAGCAAACAGGAAACTGCTTACGGCGAACATATAAGTCTTTTACAAGCAAAAATCTAGCAGAGCAACGACCAATTAGCTGTACTTCCTCAATGCCATCAAATTTAATTTTTAAAAATTCAATTCCATCTCTATTTCTGTATTTTACAAAATCAACAACATTACCCATTGATCCATTTACCAGACCTCTTTCAACATGTAAATTCCTTCTTAAAATTATACGGCAGTTCAAGCACACATTCAGAGTCTTTTCAAAACCTGCAGTTTTAGATATACTCTTCTCTAATGAATCCAATTTTGTTTTCAGATTCTCAGACAAAATAATTGTTGATCCCATATGCTCTACTGTGTCAATAGTTTCCAGTTTCACAATCTCTTGCTTTTCTAAATGCAACATTTTGTTGTTGAATTTGGCACATTCTGCAAGAGTTGGCATCAAACATATTCCAGATTTCTTATCAGTAATTTTCTGAAAAATATTCTCAGGCACAACATCTTGTTCTGGATATAAATTTGACAGTAATCGTGCATGTAAAGCTTCTTTCCCATGCTCGGTCACTTTTCCAATTCTAACATCTTGTAGAATAGTCTTGTAAACTTCATCCTTCGCCTGACGCATATTTTCATGCAGTTCAGCATAATTGAAGTTTAACCATATATTGACGTTGCCAATGCTGCCTAGGCACTTCCTGGTATCTTCATGCGTGAGCATTTTGAACACAGGTTGCCCTTTCACTGGTGTCAGCTGCAAAAGATCTCCGAAAACAATGATGTGTTTGCCACCAAATAACACATCATACTCTGTTTTGAGAACTTCTTGCATTCTCAAATGCACAAAGGCAAGCATGACATTGGAAACCATGCTTACTTCGTCAATGATAAGAAGTTTCATTTTCCTCAAGATTCTTGAAACTTCAAAACAAGCATCTCCAGATAGCTTGTGATATTGTAATTTGTTGTCATGCTCCACTGGCAGCATCAGTAAACGATGTAAAGTAATCCCTTTAATGTTATGTACTGCCAGTCCAGTTGGAGCGGTGACAACACAAGACAGCGATGACTCTGTCCTTTCCTGCAAATAGCATGAAATTGCTTTAATGAGGAAACTTTTTCCAGTTCCCGCTTCTCCACTCACGTACAGTCGGACAGGCTTCAACGACGTACATGAGCACTCTTTCTTGTCATGACTTAATCCATGATCAATTTGCATGGTAACTTCGTCATATATTTTCCTCTGCTCAACGTTGAGTTGTCTTTCCAACTCTTCTAAGTTAACCGCATCCTCCTGAGCATGTGCCATGGATCTTTCCACTTCATTCATAGCAGTGGCAGCTTCATTTTCGATAACAGGTCCTCCTAGTGGATCCTGACTCAATGAAGCAGAACTCTGACTGTCCTGAGAACTGTCTCTGGCAATCTCGGCTGCAATCGTTGCTTCCTGCTCAATTTCCGCATTCAACATTTCTACATATTTGGGAAAAGCAGGACATTCTATGGTCTCCTTGGCAGCATTGAAAGAGTCTTCGTAACAGAGGAAATCTCCAAGCAGTTCCTCTTCTGCACGCCAAGGCTTGAAAAGTTGCAAAAGTGCTAAATAGAAAAACTCCTTTTTTTCAGGAGATTCGCCACTCAATTTTCGATGGTTTACCAAGTGGCATTTTCTTTGCTTGACCAGACATCCCTCACTTCCTATTACAGCATACACTCCTTTCTCAGTATCTTCTTTGATGTTCCTCTTGAATATGTAATTTTGAAGAACCTCATACAGACAAACATTGTCGAGGTGACTGCTTCTATTTGGATAATATGTATCCAACATGTTGGTCTTCAAAATGTCGGTACTGTTTGGCTCCTTTTCCGCCAAATACTCAATTTCCCGCACAGGTTTCAGAACTCGATTACGCGTTGCAGCAAGACCAAGACTCGCCCAAACGATACTCCTGGACTTGGCATAGAGACTTGCTGAAGACAACCGGTCAGAGCATTCGTAAGCTCCAATTTCTCGATGCGACAACATCTTCAGACTGAAACTGTACAACTTCTTGCTGAGGCTCTTTTCATGGGAAATGTCCTCCCACATATCCTTCAATTCTGTCTTCTCTTTTTTGGTGATGTAAGATGTCACATACCGAGCCACAGCCATACAGTTATCAGCCACAAACTGTATATCCATGTTAGCATTCCACATGGACAAAATCACCGGGTTGTAGTCGTTGATGTACTTGGACTCTTCGTTCCTCTTCAAATTGTATGTGTTTTTAGGTGATTTCTTCATCACATTATGTCGCAGCGAAGACATCAAACTGTTTACTCTTCCTTTAGAAATCACCGGTCGTGGAAAGCCGAAACGACATTTGGTGTAGAACTTGTCCTTGTTTCGGAATTTACGACGGCAGTACTTTCCACATCGATGGCTTTGGAAACGCAGAACTTTTTCTCTTAGGCTTTTCTTCTCCTTTGCGTTTGGAACAGCACACGTAGAATACTGTTGGATGAAACTCATCACTGAGTCTTCTGGATCCGTTCCAAATTTAGGTGCATCCTTGATCCACAGCAACATATGTATATGAGGAGCACCTCTTGCTTGGTACTCCTTTCTCCAGAAGAAATCCAACACCTCTCCAAGAGGTGGATTCTTCTTATTCATGATGAAAGACATCATAGCTTCAAATCTATGATTGAAGTACCTACATACATTGACTGGATCCAAAGAGCACAGTTCTCCGGGTGTCTTGAATTCGATGTTATCTACGTTAGCATTTGCCTCTCGTAGAAATTCAAGTAAGTCTTCCCAGCCATACTCGGCACAGCTCAGAGTGAGGAACCATGTGGGAGTACCTAAGTTCCTCAGCATACATTTTAAATCACCATGACGACGGTACCAGTACTCATTAGTACCACGCTGACACGCCATGAGATTAATCAGGTGAGAATCCAAAATACTGTCTTGGACATTGACTTTATCCATAAAGTCACTTGCCGAGATGTTTTGCATGTGTATACCACTTTTCAAGATGTGGTTCACTGCATATGACAGTCCAGACAGATCGCTTTCAAACAGGAGATGAAACAAATAAGGAATGCATTGTCGAAACCTAGCATCTCCTGCATACAATCGCAAAGTCCGGTATTCAGAAGCAGGAATTTGATGAGGTCGCTCATCATATCTTCCTCCCTGACCTGTTGGAAAAAGCTGTGGGAAACACCGAGCTTCCAAACTTTCCTCCCAAACACTAATGGGACTCCCTTTGGCTTGTTTCATTTGAAACAACTCAACAGCATTCCCCATGACTTCCTTGGAATGCAAAGGATGAACACTATAATGTTCATATATTTCTTCACTAGTAGAGGGTTCTACTTTCTCAATTTGACCAGCACACAAATCGCTATCCTCTTCCTCACTTACTTCCTCTTCTGCAACATATACATTCTTATAGTATTTATTATTTTTTTTCAAATACAATGTTGCCTTTTTAACTTTCCTAACATCTACTAAATCTTGCCATATTTTCTTATTCTTTGTCGGAACCCCATTAACTAAGATAACCAGAGGTTCCTCTTCCACTTTTTCTACTCCAATTGTGTTAATGTTTTTCTTCAAATCTAGAGGAAAATAAACAACTCTTCCCTTTAATCCTCTCTGTAAATCTGATGGAGGCAATTTCCCTGTCTTTGGCTCCATTCTTACAATAGCCTGAAAGGGATGGATACTTTGAATCAAAATAGATTCATAAGTATTTAAATCCTTCAATTCAGAAGGAATCTCAATCAATTCCAGATTATTATGAACTGCTCTAGCAGGCATCTGGTTTTGATTTAATTTGTTACAACAATAAGTACACACACGTTGATCCAATCCCAAATCAAAACAATTTTCTACCATCAAGTATGTTGTGAAATCCTTCCATTCACTATTATTTTCCCTTTCACTTTTTGCATATAAATCCACTAACTTAGTCTGATTCTTATAATAAGTGCGTCGACAACACACACAAGTGAAATTTGGCCTCTCACTTGATTTGACCTGAAACGTCGCAATTTCCCTCTGGAAATTATCTGTACTGGAAACCTGTACACTATCTTCCACATTACCCGCTTCTTCTTGGTCAATTTCAACATTCTCCTCTTTACTTCCAAAGTAACAAAACTCAATTTCTTCACATATATTCTTCACATCTATTTCAGAACCATGCAAAAGAGCAGCGCATAATTGTTTAAGCATAATTGCTGGACTCTTAGCATAATACAACATTCTAACTAATTTCCTCACTTTATTATGATGCACTGCTAGCATCCTGAAATGATGAAAAACACTCTGGCATACTCTCCTGGAAAGACAAGCCAGTGAATGACCATGCAAACCTGTCACTTCTCTCACTCTGCAAGGATCTAATTCTTGCAACAACCTTATTTTCTGCTTCAAACTTTTCTTATTAAATGACCGTACAAAATCACAAAGCAAATTGATGGAATCCTGTCGCACACTGCAAATACTACTACACTTCCAGGTGTACACAGGACCCTTAGCACGTCTTCCTAAAACCTCATTACCTAACACCTCTTCTGCCTCTGTTGTCACAAGTTTTTCTTTTTCAACTGGACAACCATCTTTCACTTCATAAGCACGACCACTGGTGTCAACTGCATGCACCAAATCATTATCCTGGAAATAACTCTCCTCATTAAAAAATGCCTCAGAGCTTGAACTATGCATCCATTCTCCAGAAAAAACTTCACAAAAATGACTACGATTAACTATTCTCTTCCATCTACTATTTCTTTTGAAATCATAAATTGCCTTGTTTAGCTTCCTAATTCTATTGATTATCAAAATAAATAACTTACGTTTAATTTAAAATGCCTGATCAATAACTTTCTCAACTTTTTTTTTTCTCTTATAAAAAACCACTTTCTGTTGACCTTTCTTAATATTTTTTAACAAATTGCCAATTATCCTGTTGCGGAACATTCGTTTACGAATGTCCCTAAACTGTTGTTTCCTTCTACTATCATGCACAGAGTTATCTCTTGCTCTAGCAGTAACATTTTTGATTGGCCTTTCCTTTCCATTTGAATTGCTTCTCTTTTTATGGACTGAAACATTTTCTGTAGTAATATTTTTTTTACTACACATATTTCTTATGAATCTTTTTGTACTCTTACCCGGTGCTTTCTTCGTGACTTGACAAATCTTTTTGTTAGAGGACTGCTGCTTCTTTTGATTGGCCTGCTGTCTTTGACGTTTTGCAGCCTTTCTCTCTCTTTCTTTCGTTGGCATGGTGAAATGTTGAAATGATCTGCAGTTGAATCTGTGGTAAAATATATTAAAAAATGTTATTAACCACTATTACCAAACAGTAAATCAATAACAGTGATCAAAAACTTAACACACTACTTGACATTTTAAATAGAAGATTTTTTAGTCCTTGGCAAATTTACAATACAGAAATAGCAGAAAAGAAATGGAATTTATATTCATGTTACCTGTGCTATTTTATATGTGAATCTGATCTAATTTTATGAGCATATTTTAATATTTTATTGAAGAAACTACACATAACCTGTTTTTGAAGGTGTCTTTATTTTTAAATTAAACGGTTTACACTTTTACTTTTTATTTATTATAAATTTTAAAAATAAATGTTTATAGTTCCATAGGCTCAAGCAGGTCAGCTTCCCACCCTATGTCATATAATTCGGACAAATCTGCATCCTCATCACGCTCTTCTTCATCCTCAGGATTTAAATCATCCAAGGGATCAACATCCACTGATGTTTCAATTACAAGTTCAATGATGAGGTCAAAATCAACTGATTGCAGATTGTCGCTCATGTTGATGTTGTCTTTATCTTTAAAGAAAGATAACAACAATGAGATGTTGCAGAGTAAGAGACAAATCTCAGAGATTATAATAGTAAAATTGTTTAACAAGAGTAACATTTTGCAGCTATTATTTAGCCATGTCCAGCGATGCTGAGCAGGTGAAGCCTATGTCTAATTTTTCAGTGAACAGGACTCATCTCTTCTTAACCTTGGATAAGCCTCACCAACTCTGTGTCCCCTGCACATACTTAAATGTAAAGGGGCAGATTTATGTTAAATGGCACATCCCCAGGCATGCACCAGTTAACGTGCACCGCTGCTCTGCCACCCATGGTGTGCCGTATTTACAATCAGATAGGAGAAAGATGCGTCAAAACCCTGCGCCTGCTTTAAGCATGCATAGGTCTTGACGCAACATTGTGGAGATGGGGCACCCCTGAGCCTTGCTTGAGCTGCATCGCACTTGCGATACAATTCCAGCAATGCGCCACCTTTACAGCACAGATACGTCACGCATCTGTGCCATTTTTGCCCCATGCTGCGCCGCATTGTAAATGCAGCACACCATGGGTGGCGGAACAGCGGCGCAGGATGACTGGCACATCCCTGGTGATGCGCCAGTCATCATAAATCTATCCCTAAGCTTCTTATCTTGTTACAGATGAACCGCCATATGTACCATCAAACTATTTTGCATTTCCTAAATAGCGAATTTTAAGGAATAAATAGCAATTCTTTACCATTCCTAATTTGCAATGAGCAAATTGCTAATTGCAAATTACCCATTCATTTCCATGGGCTAGGAGGCTCATAGGAATGAAGGTGCAATTTGCGATTAGCAATTAGCTCATCGCAAATTAGGAATTTTTCCAAGGGTGCATGGGTGTCTCAAGAACACCCTGCTGCATCCCTGAAAAAGAAATTTGGGGGCATATGTCGCGCATACATGCCCTAAGGGCATGTATTGGCGTC
This sequence comes from Lissotriton helveticus, assembly GCF_964261635.1. Lineage (NCBI taxonomy): Eukaryota > Metazoa > Chordata > Amphibia > Caudata > Salamandridae > Lissotriton > Lissotriton helveticus. The sequence goes on from NC_136068.1 coordinate 168,784,677, forward strand.
ATATGGCACCTTTTGTTTTTTGGAAAAAAATGCTTTTTGAAAAGAATTCGCAAATTACCACAAACTAGAAGTTGGTGGTAGTTTCCAAATCCTTAATGTCATTTTTTACATATTTTTTGTTTGATACATTGCATTTAAGAAATCGCAAAATTTGCAAATCCTTCAGTGCAATCGCAAAATAAGGAATAGCAAATTTTGAATTAAGGACATTTTAAGTCATTTCCACATGTGCAGTGTTTTCAAATTATGATTTGAAAATCGTTTTTGGGGAAAAGGAATGGTTTGCAAATTTATGACAAGGACATAATGGTGTATGCTTCTCTATAAGGCATTTCACTGTCTCTGATGTCATTTTTCCCATATTACATTATAAGACCTTTCCCCATGGAGCACATTCCTTGTAAATATGCTCCCACCTGTGCATGGTGAATTTAGATTTTGACTGTTTGAGTCACATAGCCATGTTAAAAGTGACCCAAAAAAATTGCAAACGCTTTAAAAAAACACATTCATGTGTCTTAAGCACATTTTAAGTCATTTCCCCGTGGACAGTGTTTTGTAAGTGGCGCAAAAGAGGCATACACCTATCATAAATCTGTCCCTAGCATTTTAAATGATTAATTCATGATGACGATAAGGTGTGGCCTATCCAGAGGTTTGTTTAAGGTGAGGCCTACTCAGGATTGCAGATTAAAGTTACGCTTGATGAAGAATACAGAGGACATAATACATGTAAAGCTCTACCAATGAAGTAAGTAATGTCCACTTCATTGCGCCAGTCATCATAAATGTATCCCTAAGCTTCTTATCTTGTTAGACATCAACCGGCATATGTATCATATAACTATTTTGCATTTCCAAAATAGCAAATTTTAAGGAATAAATAGCAATTCTTTACCATTCCTAATTTGCAATGAGCAAATTGCTAATTGCAAATTACCCATTCATTTCCATGGGCTAGGAGGCTCATAGGAATGAAGGTGCAATTTGCGATTAGCAATTAGCTCATCGCAAATTAGGAATTTTTCCAAGGGTGCATGGGTGTCTCAAGAACACCCTGCTGCACCCCTGAAAAAGAAATTTGGGGGCATATGGCGCACATACATGCCCTAAGGACATGTATTGGCGTCATATGGCACCTTTTGTTTTTTGGAAAAAAATGCTTTTTGAAAAGAATTCGCAAATTACCACAAACTAGAAGTTGGTGGTAGTTTCCAAATCCTTAATGTCATTTTTTACATATTTTTTGTTTGATACATTGCATTTAAGAAATCGCAAAATTTGCAAATCCTTCAGTGCAATCGCAAAATAAGGAATAGCAAATTTTGAATTAAGGACATTTTAAGTCATTTCCACATGTGCAGTGTTTTCAAATTATGATTTGAAAATCGTTTTTGGGGAAAAGGAATGGTTTGCAAATTTATGACAAGGACATAATGGTGTATGCTTCTCTATAAGGCATTTCACTGTCTCTGATGTCATTTTTCCCATATTACATTATAAGACCTTTCCCCATGGAGCACATTCCTTGTAAATATGCTCCCACCTGTGCATGGTGAATTTAGATTTTGACTGTTTGAGTCACATAGCCATGTTAAAAGTGACCCAAAAAAATTGCAAACGCTTTAAAAAAACACATTCATGTGTCTTAAGCACATTTTAAGTCATTTCCCCGTGGACAGTGTTTTGTAAGTGGCGCAAAAGAGGCATACACCTATCATAAATCTGTCCCTAGCATTTTAAATGATTAATTCATGATGACGATAAGGTGTGGCCTATCCAGAGGTTTGTTTAAGGTGAGGCCTACTCAGGATTGCAGATTAAAGTTACGCTTGATGAAGAATACAGAGGACATAATACATGTAAAGCTCTACCAATGAAGTAAGTAATGTCCACTTCATTGCGCCAGTCATCATAAATGTATCCCTAAGCTTCTTATCTTGTTAGACATCAACCGGCATATGTATCATATAACTATTTTGCATTTCCAAAATAGCAAATTTTAAGGAATAAATAGCAATTCTTTACCATTCCTAATTTGCAATGAGCAAATTGCTAATTGCAAATTACCCATTCATTTCCATGGGCTAGGAGGCTCATAGGAATGAAGGTGCAATTTGCGATTAGCAATTAGCTCATCGCAAATTAGGAATTTTTCCAAGGGTGCATGGGTGTCTCAAGAACACCCTGCTGCACCCCTGAAAAAGAAATTTGGGGGCATATGGCGCACATACATGCCCTAAGGACATGTATTGGCGTCATATGGCACCTTTTGTTTTTTGGAAAAAAATGCTTTTTGAAAAGAATTCGCAAATTACCACAAACTAGAAGTTGGTGGTAGTTTCCAAATCCTTAATGTCATTTTTTACATATTTTTTGTTTGATACATTGCATTTAAGAAATCGCAAAATTTGCAAATCCTTCAGTGCAATTGCAAAATAAGGAATAGCAAATTTTGAATTAAGGACATTTTAAGTCATTTCCACATGTGCAGTGTTTTCAAATTATGATTTGAAAATCGTTTTTGGGGAAAAGGAATGGTTTGCAAATTTATGACAAGGACATAATGGTGTATGCTTCTCTATAAGGCATTTCACTGTCTCTGATGTCATTTTTCCCATATTACATTATAAGACCTTTCCCCATGGAGCACATTCCTTGTAAATATGCTCCCACCTGTGCATGGTGAATTTAGATTTTGACTGTTTGAGTCACATAGCCATGTTAAAAGTGACCCAAAAAAATTGCAAACGCTTTAAAAAAACACATTCATGTGTCTTAAGCACATTTTAAGTCATTTCCCCGTGGACAGTGTTTTGTAAGTGGCGCAAAAGAGGCATACACCTATCATAAATCTGTCCCTAGCTTTTTAAATGATTAATTCATGATGACGATAAGGTGTGGCCTATCCAGAGGTTTGTTTAAGGTGAGGCCTACTCAGGATTGCAGATTAAAGTTATGCTTGATGAAGAATACAGAGGACATAATACATGTAAAGCTCTACCAATGAAGTAAGTAATGTCCACTTCATTGCGCCAGTCATCATAAATGTATCCCTAAGCTTCTTATCTTGTTAGACATCAACCGGCATATGTATCATATAACTATTTCGCATTTCCAAAATAGCAAATTTTAAGGAATAAATAGCGATTCTTTACCATTCCAAATTTGCGATGAGCAAATTGCTAATTGCAAATTACCCATTCATTTCCATGGGCCAGGATGCCCATATGAATGAAGGTGCAATTTGCGATTAGCAATTAGCTCATCGCAAATTAGGAATTTTTCCAAAGGTGCAGGGGTGTCTCAAGAACACCCTGCTGCACCCCTGAAAAAGAAATTTGGGGGCATATGGCGCACATAAATTTTAACAACATTCCATTACCTCAAAAACGATTTTCAATTCATAATTTGAAAACACTGCCCACAGGGAAATTACTTAAAATGTCCTTAAGACACATGAAAGTGTTTTTTGAAAGCCTTTGCAATTTTTTTGGGTCACTTTTAACATGGTTATGTAACTCAAACAGTAAAAACCAAAATTAACATGCACAAGTGTGACCATATTTACAATGAATGTGCCCCACGGAGAAAGGTCTTTTAATATAATATGGGAAAAATGACATCAGAGACACAGAAATGCCTTATAAAGAAGCATACACCATTATATCCTTGTCATAAATTTACAAACCATTCCTTTTCCCCAAAAACGATTTTCAAATCATAATTTGAAAACACTGCACATGAGGAAATGACTTAAAATGTCCTTAAGACACATGAAAGTGTTTTTTGATTGCCTTTCCAGCATGGTTGGGTCACTTTTAACATGGCTATTTAACACAAACATTCAAAATCTAAATTTGCCATGCACAGGTGGGAGCATATTTACAAGCAATTTGCGCCACAGAGAAAGGTCTTACATTAAAATGGGAAAAATAACATCAGAGACAGTCAATTGCCTTATAAAAAAGCATACACCATTATGTCCTTGTCATAAATTTAAAAACAATTCCTTTTCCCCAAAAACGATTTTCAAATCATAATTTCAAAACACTGCACATGGGAAAATTACTTAAAATGTCCTTAAGACACATAAAAGCGTTTTTTGATTGCCTTTGCAGCATGTTTGTATCACTTTTAACATGGCTATGTAACACAAACATTCAAAATCTAAATTTACCATGCACAGGTGGGAGCATATTTACAAGCAATTTGCGCCACAGAGAAAGGTCTTACATTAAAATGGGAAAAATAACATCAGAGACATTCAATTGCATTATAAAGAAGCATACACCATTATGTCCTTGTCAGAAATATTATAACCATTCATCTTCCTCAAAAACGATTCTCAAGTCATAATTTGAAAAGACTCCACAGCTCCTATGCAGAAAAACACCCTGTCAGTACTAATACTTCACATTTTCTCCAATTACATTTTCTCAAAGAAACAAAATCTATTTGTAAAACACTTGAGACAAAGCAACATTTGAAAAACACAACTTTCTTCATAATTTTCTCCTTAAAGCACACTATTCTCTATCTAAATTAAAGAAATATTTTCTCACCTTAGCAAATACTTTGAGTTTGAAAACAGTCTCAGAAACACACCAATTTGTCTTCAGCAGAGCAAAAGGTATGCACTCCAGAGTCTGCAGCTATCAAAAGCACAGAAATGCTGTAATTCTTCACACATATCTCTCATGTCACCCAATCAAAACTCTTCCCTCACTTTTTTTCAAATGAAAACCCTTCCCCCCTCTGCCATTTCATGCCTTTTCTGCATAGCAACCACCTCTTGCAAGACCTCTGGTGTTTGCAAGTTCACACAACAATGTTGCAATTGAACTCTGAACTCTCAGTGCACCTGCGTATCCACTGCAATCTTTCATTTAATGATTATTTATTGACCATTCAAAATACATCTTTCAAAGAACTCATCCATGCACCCTAACTTTCTGTTTTCAGCAATCAAAATCCACCAATCACTGTTACTGCTTCATTAACACAGAAACTCCACAGTTTTTTTCATTTTAAACTCTCATTTTTTCAACTGCCATTTCATTGCCACACTTCATCTGACTGCAGCAGAACCTTCTCTCACCATGTTTTCTGTCTGGATTGTTGGACATAGTTATATCCACTGGGCTCACAGGTATGCTGAGAACAGAAATTTACCTAACCTCAATTTACAAGATGTGGAAATTAAATGGTTTGGCCACAGAGGATTAAAATGTCACCAATTGATACCATTGGTGAAAACCTTTATGCATTTGCCCAAACCTGACCTGTTAATTGTGCACTGTGGAGGTAATGATTTGGGCACTTTGACTGGGGTAGGTCTGGAAATGCTTTTAAAGGACACCTTTGAGCAATTGATGGCACTTTTTCCTCAGACTGCCTTGGTATATTCAAATATATGCCAAAGACAGAAATGGAGGTGGTCAAACCAATTTTGTCCACAAATTGAGAAGTCGAGGAAGCATGTAAACAAATCTGTTTCAGCTTACATGAGAGGCCATGGAATGGGCTCCATGTACAACAATAACTTGCGTTACTACATGCAAGATATCTACAGAGGAGATGGAGTTCACTTCTCAGATGAGGGCAACAGAATTTTCACTCTGAATTTAAGACTGTGCATTGGTACCTACTTATAAGTACCTAAATGTACCATAAACCCAAAAGCTCTTCTCAGAGCTACCCTACATCTGATCACTCACAATTATTATTTTACTCTAACTTTTTTCACTAATTTTCAACAAAGTACGCTCCCCGGGGCGCTACCCGGTACGCGAACCGGGAGCTAACCTCGCAAAATTTTTAAAAAAAATGTTTTTTTTTCACACATATAAGCCTCCTCAGCCACCCTCACAAAACCTAGGGGGTCAAGATAAGTCTACCTTGCCCCCTTCTACCCATTCTGAACATTATTTGCCCTCCATCTTGTATCTTAATTCGACCGAAACACAAAATGGTGGACTCCCGTAACGCTTAAGGTTCGCGAACCGGGGCGCTCGCCAGTTCGCGTACCGGGTCGCTCCCTGGGAAGCGCACCATCAAAAAAGGTGGGAAAGTAGTTTACAGAAAAAATTAAAATTAAAAAATAATCAACAAAACCAACAATCAATTAACATACAGTATTTGAAAAGTCTATCATTCATTTTTCATTGCAGTACGCTGCCCAGAACGCTTCCCGGTTCGCGGACCGGGCGCTACCCACGCAAAAAAACAAAAAAAAATTTTTTTTTTTTTTGCCCCGCGGGGCCCTTTTAAAGCCTCCACTTTAAACCTAGGGGGTCAGGGAGGATCTACTATGCCCCCTTATGGTTATTTCCCCCTTTGTTTTGGCCTCCTCTTGTCTCTCAATCCTACCGAGAGACAAGATGGCGGCCGCTCCGGACTGTTTAGAATGTTGACAGACACCGGAGAGCCAATCAGCTTCGCTACGCGAAGTTCCGGTACGCGTAAGGTCCGCGAACCGGGGCGCTGCCCGGTCCGCTGTTACAGATATATATCTTTTTTTAAACGTTAATTTCTCAAAATCCACTGGAGCACATATATTGAGACCTACAAAAGGCACATCGGGCTACCAGTCCCTACAATTTTGCCAAGTTTCGTGCAAATCCATTCAGCCGTTCGGGCTAAAAGTGAGGCCAACCGCCCTATGGAAAACTCAATGTTAAAAACACGTTTTGGGACCCCCCTTTTTTCTCGACCCCCCCTGGACGAACCCCCGCCCAATTTTCAGGGGCTGCTCAGAAACAAAATGTGCCATTTTCCTGAAAATTTCAGCCAATTCCGTCCACAAACGCCAAAGTTATTAGACATAGAATTTTCAAAAATCCCATAGGGAAAAAATCCTAACTATATATACCTACTGGCGACCGCCAGTAGGTAATATATATATATATATATATATATATATATATATATATATATATTTCTGGGTGTAAGTATCCATTATCATTAAGAATACTTTTCCAATTTGTATCACTAATGTTTGCACTGTACAAATAAGTCATTTAGAAAAGCTTTTGTCTTTACAATCATAAATGTAAGATAGAACATGTATCTCATATTTTCATCATGAACATTGTTAATATTCATTGACTTGTATATGAATGCCAAGGAAAAATCTTGCGAAAATAAAGTATTTTTATTATTAAATAAGATACTGCTTCCAAATATTTAATTAAAAAAAATATATATATAAAACGAGGACAATCCCACAGCTGCAGCCTGTGGGATTGTTGTCCAGAACTTTCTTCCTAAACAGACTGCCAAATAGTAACCTAATCAGGAAGGGGCATCTAGTCATAAAGCAGGCACCTCAATGATAATTCTTGGGAGGGGTGTATTCAGGTTTGACAGGGGATAGGGACAGGTAAGAAGTGAAATCAGGAGAAGAAGTATGGGAAAAAGGGGTGGGAAAGTATTGCTTTGGGAGGTAGGGGGAGCTGGAGAGGGTGATGTGTGTGAGTCTGTTTATTTTTCAGTTTCATATGGGTCTTGTGTATGTTGTGTACGTTTTGATGTGTGTTTTTGGCATGTGTTTGCTGTTTGTGTGAGTGTGTGTATTTTGGTTTGGTGGGTGTTGTTTTGCATGTAGGTGTTCTTGTGTGTCAGTGTATTGGTTTAGATTAGTGTGGTGTTGAGGTGGTTGGTGTAGTTGAAGTGCATGTGTCTGTATATTTTGCAGTTGTATGTGGTGTATGTTGTGTATGTTTGGATGTGTGTGGTTTGCCTGGTGATTTTTTGGTTTTGGGTTTGTTGGGTATTGTTTTGCATGTAGGTGTGCTTGTGTGTGAGTGTGTTGGTTTGGATGAGTGTGCTGTTGAGATGGTCAGTGTGCTTGTGGTGATTGTGGTTGTGCTGGTGGTTGTAGTGCTTGTGGGAGTGTTGGTGGTTGTGTGTTTGGTGGTGGTTGTGGTACTTGTGGGTATGCTGGTGGCTCTGGCGGTGGTTGTGGTGGTTGTGGTAGTGGTTGTGGTGGTAATTGTGGATGTAGTGGTGGTTGTGGATGTGGTGGTGGTTTGTTGTCCTTGTGGGTGAGTTGGTGGTTGTGGTGGTGGTTGTGGTACCATTGTGTGTAGTGTCAATAATGTGTGTATTTTGTTTGGTTGTTTGTTTGTGTTTGTGTTTGTATATGTCTGTTGGAGTGGGTGCCTGCAAATAAGTGAGTGTGCTTGGGATAGGGCTGGAACCTGGGATCTTGGACGAGGAAGGGACTTTAATTGGCACACAAGGTTGGGTTGGTTGGGAGGCTGCAGTCAGTAAGGAGGCTATTTTTGCAAGCGATCTCTGCAAGCCACACATTCAATTGTGAATGGTATCCAAAAATGCATTTTGCACCTCCATTAGGGACTGGTCACATGTGGAGACATCCAAAGATGATGATGAGCCTGTGTCCCCTGTTCCAGTCCCCTCACCCTCCATGCCATTGTGTCCATCTGTCTTCAAGGTCTCACCACCCAAAACACAGTGCCAGTTGATTTGCTTACTATATAGCCAAGGTCTCCTTCACCTGCTTCTGAAGATGTTGTAAAGAAGACATATACAATAGTTTTATTGTATCTGTGCAAATAGAACTGATCATGAAGTCTCCTCAAACATTTTTCCAATTTTTCATATTTCACATGCTCCGAGACTTTCAAAGTTTGGTTTAAGTTTTATCATTATCTCATGCATGTAGGGGACATCCACACAACCATTTGGTCACAATTTTGTAAGTTCCCATTATTGTTCCTATCTTATTTGTGTAATTTCTCTGAATAATGTTCAAATCTCCCCAGGAACTGTTTAACACCTCGGCATGGTTCTGATTGGTTATTTTGAACAGTGAACTTATGTCACAAAAATTAATATAAAACAAAAAAACCTTTGTACATTTTGTGTGCTAGGCAAAAAAAGCTGATTCATTATTATAAAAAAAAATTCAATTACGAAGGAATGTGCGTTAATATTTACTGAAATGTTGTACTAATATTTGTATACACTGAAAGCAGTTGTGTGAAAAATAGTTTTATAGATTCAGTACTGCAGTTGCTTATTAATGTATCACATCAAAAGTATTTGCTTATGCATTGAAAAAAATAAAAAAAACCACTTTGGGGGTATTTCCAAGTGAGTTCTACAGCATGAATAAATACATAGGGCATGAAACATTTCTAATCCCCTTTAGTATAGGGCAAACATGTTTTTACATTTGACTCCAAAATATCTTAAGTCATTTTCAATTTGCTTTACCATTGTGAAAAACATTTGAAAATATGCTGGCTTTCATTTTAGGCAGAAATTGGTTCAACATTACACTGAATTTTAAACACACTAATTCAGGTACAGTTTTTAAAATTAAATAAAAAAAGAATTCTAATCGCAATATGAAAAATGGTTTACCTTGATGAATTTCTAAAATCTCCTAATGAGTCATTGATTGTGCCTGATTATAGTTTTTCAGATGGGATACTCAAACTATGTGATGTAAAATTCCATCTGTTAAAGTTCCTTTAACTAATCTATTTTTGTTCATCATTGATTTATCATTTGCACATAACAAAAGACATAAATATGATGTTTTGGGGTATGTGTTACACTGTCACCAATGTGTTCATGCCTATCAAATTCATTTTTCAAAGAACAGACAGGCTGACATGCAAATGTGTCAAGAAGTAGGACATCAAACACACCTGTCATTTTTAACATGAATTCAATTGTATTATTTTTGTAAAAACACATCTGTAATATATTTCTAAAAATCAATTACCCATTTAGTCGTATGTTTCTAGTAATTTTGGCTCACATGCTCACTATTGTCTGTTGATAATACCAACTCAACAATGTGATGTGTGGAACATCCACTGTATCATAAAGGCGTTTTATGCTATGTCACCTGTAATAAGGCTAATTTAACATCCTTCACAACTGTGACAGAGCATCACATCTGACACAATCATAAATTATAAATTGTGACCTGTTTTGTGCAATAGTCCTTTATAACATCAAACAAACTCATGTATATTTGTTTTTTAGGCCAGCATGTGTCTGCTCAAACCAGTCATTTGGTAGTGAACAGAAATATAGTGGTGTCATTTTCCACAAATTCAGATACAAAAACACATTATCATACACCTTCTGAAACATCTTACAACTTCAAGAACCCTCTTGTGCATTGTACATGTGTCAACCTTTATGTTGATGCCATAATTTGTTGTTGTAGCAAAAAAAGTGTTATTTAATATGACAAACTCCAAAAATAACTTACCCCTTGATGCTGCTATTGGGCTCTCAACTGCCCATCAAGCTGGGGACAGGCCACCACAAGAATGCAGTCCATTAGGGGGGTCAGGGTGTGGCGCACATGATTCACATGTTAGGAGGACTGGCCGAGCTGGAGTTCAGCTGACTTTTTGGCTCAGCGTCATAGGTCTACCCACCTCTTTCTGCAATGGAGGCTGCGTCGCTTGTAGACCCCCAGAGTCCACACCGCCTTCGCAATGGCCTTCCAGATGATCTTCTTTTGATGGGTGTTGACCTGTATAGATACAAAAAAAAGAAAGACAAAAAATGTTTTGTGACTTTTTGTTTGTTTGTATTGATGTAACACAATTTTGAGAAATCAATTATAAGCAGATTTAAAAGCGTTACAACAGCATATTTATTTTAATTTTAATCTGAGCTACTGAAAGCTAAATAACTTCCGTGTTGCTACCAGACACCCCCAAGCCAAGCTTCATTGACTTTAAGCCTAATGTCCATAGAACTGGAGACTACGGTTTGAACAAAATACAATGACTAAGGGGACTGGGATAAATTGACAGAAATGAAGAGGAATCGCATCAGAACAATACTTCATGGCACAATTCTCAAAGAATATGTAACCAACCAAATGGCACCTAAGGGACTATTGGTCACCAATGATCCACGCATCTTTCTAGATGATCATGAATTTAGAAGGGACTGGGCACGCATAGCCTGGCACTGCACACATGACTGGATCATGCTGATCCTCAAAACTGCTTTGCGTCTGTCTGAAAAAATACAGATAGAGATACAAGTCACGGAAGCCCAAATCAAGACGACCATAACTGGATATAAAAAGAAATTAGATGATCTCAATAAAGAGATCAATGAATATCGGGAAAATCTCACCCAGCAAAAGGTCCAGAAATTCCAAAAAGACCTAAAACGTTTTTTGTTCGTCAAGGCATATCCTTACTCAGAAGCAGATTATAAAGCGACACAAGGTCCAGACCCCGATTCGGATGCATCCAGCAATAGCTCCAACAGCTCACATAACAGCGGAGGCTCGGGAAGCAGTAACCAGAAACAAAGACAACGAGGTGGATATAGAGGACAATATCAATGGCCACAATACGGCCAACCTCCATTCCCCACACCTTTTATACCAGACCAAGCATTCCCGATGTATGGATGGCAACCACCGTTCCAACCTCAATTTTTCCAACCACCTCAATTCCGTCCTCCTTTTTCGAACAGAGGCAGGCGCGGAAGGGGAAGAAAAAAACCCGGGAACAATGTCCACTGGGAGGAGGAAGACCCAGTGGGCAACAACACCAGGAGCAGAGCGGGAACGAACAAAGCAGGCCCCAGCAACATGAGGAGCTAGTGACCAATCTATCATCAAGAGCCCTAACTGACATCAAAACCAAAGTCCTTAACAAGGGCTTAGGCTTTGTACCTACAAGACAACTGGATAAGTTCAAGCTACATTGCGAGCTGTCCGCTTTCTTCCGCAAATTGAAATTAAAAGCATTCTTTGAGAAACATCCCAGCCAGGTGACAGAAGGGAAACCAAATGAAACAGGATTAAGATTAAAGTCCACATTCATACCCCCCCTCACACTATCCCTGTTGAGATCAACACATTTGAACAGGCAGTATTTAATGACATTGAACGGATGAGAGAAAACAAACAGTTCCAAAACAATAGCAGAGCAGAACAAAATGCCACCCTGAACCTAAAAACGGACAACACCATCACAATCAAGCCGGCAGACAAAGGAGGAGGCCTTGTCATCATGAATAAAACTGACTATAACATTGAGTGCAGGAGACTGCTTGAGGACGCAAGGAACTACCAACCGTTACCCAGAGATCCCACAGAAGATCTGAAAGCAGAGATCCTCCAACTAGTGGAGACAGCTGAAGCAACAGGCAACATCTCCAAACAGGAAGCCGACTATCTCAGCAAAACGGAAGGAAAAATACCATTCTTCTATACTGTGCCCAAAATGCACAAAGGAAAAATTCCTCCCCCTGGTAGGCCCATTGTGTCAGGGATCGGTTCACTTTTGGAACCACTCTCCAGGTACTGTGATTTCTTCCTGAAAACCATTGTACAATCTACACCTACATACCTGAAAGACACGAAAGACCTGCTGGTACTCCTCAAGGAAATCAAAGTTGACGAGGAAACTATCTTACTCAGTCTAGACATAGAAAGTTTGTATACCAGCATACCACAGGATGCGACGCTCAATGTACTTAAAAAGGTCTTAACGAATAACAACTGGGAGCACCAGACACCGATATCCTTCATCCTCCAATGTGCTACCTTAGCACTTAAAAGGAACTATTTTGAATATGAGGGATCTTTGTTTCTCCAAATCGGGGGGACCTCTATGGGCAGTGTTTTTGCCCCAAGCGTGGCCGGACTATATGTGCATGACTTTGAAGAGAAATTCATCCAAGCCGAGACTAACCCCTTCATTGATCACATCAAATTCTGGCGACGCTACATCGACGACGTCCTAGCCATCTGGCAAGGACCAGAAGAAAGACTCAATGAGTTCATCAGATGGGTTAACTCCCGCGACCCACATCTGAAATTCACCCACTGCTATGATAAACAACACATTGTGTTCCTGGATCTAGAAATTTCTAAGGATGGAAATGACTTAATATCTAAAACCCACTTTAAGCCTACTGCGAAAAATAATCTACTCAGATATGAAAGTTTCCACCCGCGCCCTCTCAGAGAAAATCTACCTTACGGGCAATATTTAAGACTCCGGAGAAACTGCAGTAACTTATCTGACTACAAGGCACAAGCCCGAGACCTTACTGATAAACTCAAACAACGTGGATACCCCACTAAGATTATTGACAAGTGTCAAAAGAGGGCTAGGAATCAACCAAGAGAGGGACTCCTCGAAGAAAAAACTGTGGAAAATGACCAAACACCACTTACCTGTGTCACAACATATAACACCATTTCTAACCAAGTGAGTAAATGTATCAAGAAACACTGGTCGATAGTTAACACAGGAGCATTCACTTGGGACAAGCCACTGTTTTCTTATAAAAAGGCACCCAGTTTGAAAAACAGCCTAGTCTCCACTAGACCAAAAATGAATCATGTCAATCAAAACCCGAGCATCACCACAGCATGGAACTTACCCCCTGTAACAGGACACTTCAAGTGCGGAGACTGCAGTGTCTGTCATCTGACGGAGAACACAAAGACACTGAACCTAGAGGAAGGAAAGGTGTGGGAACAACGTGCACACACGAACTGTAACAGTGCCAATGTAGTGTACCTGATCAAATGCACCTGCGGAAAATCCTACGTTGGCATGACTACTCGGAAAATAAAACTACGTATCTGTGAGCACCGCAGTACAATACGGTGCAAGAAATCGGCGACAAAACTAACTGACCATTTTCTCGAGGTTCACCACACACCCAATGACATGAGATGGACCGTCATCGAGCAAGTCCCAACTGGACCCAATACCCAGCGGCTCCTTTATGAAAAAGAACAACGTTGGGTCTACAGACTTTCGACCCATAGTACAGGGCTTAATGATAATATTCCGTGGCACTCTGTTCTGAAATGACACGAGAATATAACCCTCTTGATCACCCATTGATCACTTTTCTGACATATCTGCCCATATCTACTATCCCTGATCTAGGACTACTTAGTGGGCTCTTGTAATACCTATTAATTTCATTATAGCCCAACACCCAGGGTCCCACCACTCCAGACCCTCACTGTAGCGATATCCAAACCACTCCTCTAATCATATGGCATGTATTGGTATTTAATTTCCCTTAATACAGTCCTTTTCTCCAGTGTTCTACAATTCTGAACCTAGCACAGAGCATCAACCCACTATTTTATTCCTGCTCCAGGGTTCTACAATTCTGAACCTAGCACATAGCATCAACCCACAAATTTATTCTGCCCCCCGCCGACTCCCACAGCGGGATTCGAACCCCCAAATTGCATGACCATTTGAGCACCAACAGCCACCGTCTGAGACACTCTGACAGTGACGCCTCCAGCGCCGCCCCACGTGACCGGCACTCAGCCCCGCCCATTGCGGAAGCTGAACGCTTACAATGCAGCCTCGATCTCCGGTCTCACTGCTACAGGGCGGAGAACCGCAGTAGGTACACGGCCATTAACCTCGCTACTGAACTGTAAGTAAGCTTTACTTAGGGACCGTTGGGCCGCACAGACCTGAGCGCCCGGTCCCGCCTTTTGTCAACTCTCTTTCCTAATCACACGTTATTCATGAAACAATCCATCAACCTTTGTTTCAGAATACGTTCTCCAAACGAGGATAACCTCTCCCCGCCTTATGAGGTATCCCAATACCCTAATACGAGTAAGTCAGCACCCTTGTATGTCTTAAGTGTTCTTTGTGTGTGAGTCCTGAATGAGTGAAGCATGATGAGTATGGCAGCATACGCACGGTTACAAAACAATTTCGCCCGCACAAACGGTATGCAAGATTTTCCACGCCACATTATTGGTATGATAGACGCGTGCATTTATTATTTATTAAAATATTATACACACGTAAAACTAGCGATGTGTGCAAGATGCGGTGAGCATTATACCGCCTATAAACAGCTCAGTCACCCCTAATCACCGCACTGAGAAGCAGTACCAGTATACTTACGAATGATATTTATCCTAATGGGATCATCAGCATGCAGACACGAATGTGAGACACTGCACGACGTTACAGACTTGTACATAGACCAAATATTTGACAACAGTCATTATTTTCCTTTACAGGTATTTTGATTTTTCTTGCTTACCCAACTGGGTCAAGCTCTTACCACAGACATATTTTTGTCACTTATTGTGGTCCCAGAGGGTAGGACAGGGTGCGCCTTTTAGGGGACGCACACCTTCCACCCTCAGGGCAACGGTCCTGAAGAAAACCTGGTGAACCACTTTCATGGTTGAAACATGTAGACCTGGCAACACATAGAGATATATGGGCTCATAATTACCCACACTTATCTCGCACTTTTGATTTTAACATTGTCCAGTTGCTTACAAATAAAAATCCTATTTTCCTAAGTTAAACCAGGACAATTTTTAACACACAAACTTTTTTCTTTCACGCATCCCCACTCACAACCAGCTCCACTGTAATCAGGTGTTGTAGCACACCCTGATGACGTTAGGTCATGAGGGTGGACCCCGATGATGAAGCATGTCACCACTAGGTGGTGAGTGAGGGGTTTTTTAACAAAAGGAGAGCCCTCCCTTTTTGCATCAGCCTACACCCCATTAGGAACTGACAATTCCACTTGGGTGGTACTCCTCATTTTGTTTCTATATTTACGTACTCAGGGGTATAGGAGTATTCCCCAGTTCACTCAGTGAACCAAATACCTTGCTCTCTCCATTGTTTTTTCATAAGGGCACTATGAACCAACTGCCATGTGTGTTAATGAGAGCACAGTCTTTTGGGGATGTATGAACATGTGCATGTATGAATGGTATAAATTTGTACGGGTGACTGAGAGCTTTCGTCATATGTACATGCACCACAGGACCTACCTTTCACCGTATGTGGCACCGTTACATGCATAACACAAACGTCCAATTTGTTTTTTTAGATAATTTGTGTGCACTTTAAATTTTTCTCATTTAAAACCATGGCTGTATTTTTCCATTATACTTATGGCACAGTTTCTACTGTCCACTGGGAGAAGGGGCCTTTCTGTTTATAAATGCAACACTTTGAAATGGGCGAAAATTTAAATTAAGAGCTACCTTAATGATTGATGTAACTTTCCATTTCAATTTTCTTCCATTTAAAAGCATTCAGAAACATCCTTTTGGTCACAGCTCCAATATATAGCTGACAAGGACTTTTATGTAAGACTTAAATACTTTAGTGCTTCATTTGTTCACTTCTGTGGCTCATACATCTGACTGAGCATTGCTCCCTATCAGGCCCTGCTATGTACAGCCTGATGATTATAATGTAAAATGTACATAACCTTCCCTTAACTTTAAAAGGAACAAATGACTTTGTGCTTATATAAAAATTAACTCAAGGCTATGATCTACTCTGAAAGTTTTTATATAATTTGAGAAGGACCAAAACTTCACAGTAATCACTACATTTCACACAGGAACTAAAAGGGGCATTCCAGCCTGTGTGTTAAATTAAAAACAAGTTAGTCAAAATTACATTTTCATTTTAAACATTAACCTGTTCCTCTGGTAAGTCATACAGCCGGCCGTACAGAGACAGGACCTCCATAGCCAGCAACTCCAGCTTCTCTGGCCATAGGATTGGAGACCTGTTAATTGTTTTTCCTGACATTATTGTGGCTCCCAGAGGTTGGAAATAGCAGCAAAACTTGAGAAGGTGTTGTTGGCTGCAGTGTTAGTGGCAAGTGAAATGTATTGGAAATTCTGCATTCATCTACTCAGCGTGTACAATCGTCAACAGAGGCAGACACATCCATTGCCTTCCATATGTTGACTTTACACACGTTAGCCTATGGCAGTGTCAGTCACCGATTTTCCCACCCACTACCCGCCAACAGCTGTTTCATTGCAAATGTCCTGACAGTGAGGTCAGGCGCCCGCCATTTTAGATTGTAAAATAGTGTGTTTGTGGATGTTAAGTGTGTCGCCATCGCTCAAAATGGTGGCTACTTGGTTTACATATACAAAATGCTAATGTTATTAATTTGTTTTCACAAAAAAAGTGTTATGTAGTGCAGGACTGTGCTTAAATGCAATGTTTGTATAATTATGGTCAATAAAAGGTATTTATTTTGTCAACTAGATGAAATGTGTGTTTGGCTTTAAAACTTTGCAAAAATGTGAAACATATTTTTCTTTTAAATGCAGACATATGAACCCAGTGAGGAGACAACAGCCTCAAGTAGTTCAACCATTTCCAGACCTTGTAACAGTGGAAGAACGGAATATTATCAAAAGATTCCAATTGAATAGGCAAACTATTCTTGCTTTATGTCATCAGCTGGCGCCAGATCTCCTGCCTCACAATATGAATCCCGTATCAATTACACCTATAGTCAAAATCATGGCTGTACTTCATTTGATGGCCACAGGATCATTCCAACATACTGTGGCAGTATCTGGTTGTTTGCTACAAGAAGTTCTTTCTACTACTGAGACTTATTAACAGCATCATACAGTTTCATCGGAAGAAGGATTTTGCCAATGTGAACTGAGCTTTTTATGTTTTTTTAAATCTTTTTTGGCAGCACCAACATCCAGTCTTTGAATTTATATTTGATTTTATTCAACAAAACCAAATCAACTAAAGCAGGATGACAACAAATAAACAAACAAAAAATATAAAAAGTCAATAATGGTGACTTAAACTATTGCTGAAGAGCCAACATTGTTTTAAATTCAATGCAAAACACAACTGGAATCGGAAATAGTCCACATAGTGATTGGTAGTCACACACTGGATGAAATTAGTTTCTGCGTTTCTTGCTATTGGAGGTCTTCTGAGAGAGGGAGGGGTTGATCTACAGTTGCAAGGACTGGGGTGGGTTCAGGTGTTTTCCTTAGTGGCAGTGCCTCCTTTTGTGTGGCTGAGTCAGATGTAGTTGGTGCAGATGTTATTGGCCACAGAAAGGGGTAGATGTTGCTTGAAAAGCCCTGCACATAGGGGTAAAAATATCATGCAGCATCCCAGTAAGGGAGCCCAAATTAGAGTTCAGATTCTCCATCTGTACATTGTGTTCCCTCTGCAACTGATTAATCTCCCAGAGCGCTGTCAGGACCTGGCCCTGGATGTCTTGAGACTGATGGAGAGATCCCAAGACCTAGTCAATGACGGCCTGGGTGACAATTAACCCTGGACGAAGCACTACGCTACGCTGGCGTAGTTTGCGAAGTTTGCGCAACTTTGCACTACGCGAGCTGCACGTAGCACAGTGCGAACACGCGTAGCGCAGCGTAGCATAGTGCAGCGGTCATTTTTTGCTTGTTCGCGGACCTCAACGTCATGTTTGCGACAGCGAGCAAGCAAAATGACATCCCGGCGAGACTCTCAACGTGGGGAGGTCAGGTTTCTCATTGCGAGTGGTCGTGCATACGAAACTACCAGTTCGCGTTGAGAAAGCTGCCGCTCGAGTAAAAATCTACTCGAGCAGCAGAAAACTACAGCTCGCACTGTGCAAGATGCCGTTTTCAATGATTGCACAGTGCCGGATGCTTGTTCGCACTGTGCAATCATTGAAAATGCATCTTGCACAGAGCGAACATGCTACTACGGGCTCGTGTAGTGCTACGTGAAGTTCGCGTAGTGCGAAGTGCACTTCGCATAGCTTCGCGTAGCGCTACTTCGCGAACTACACCCAGGGTTAGTGACAATGCACCCAGAGGCCTCACTTTGCTGACCCACACATTTCCTCTCACAACCCCTACCATCACTACCCTGTAGCCTTGACCCAAATGTGCCCCATCCCACTGGGTCCTGGCTGAACTGTCGGTAGTGGAGGTGTTGGATCAACAGTAGCCAGGACTGGGGGACACAAGATTGGGGAGATATTTGTTTGAGCACACAAAGTAGAGGTATCCATAGGCTGAGGTGTAATAACAGCTGAGGCGGGAGGTGTAGGTGTGGACACGTGAGACTCACTGGAGTGGACTGCCCAGGAAGACCAGATGGACCAGGCAGCCTCTCGTCAGGAGTGGAGTCCTCACTGAAGGCTTGTTTCTTGCTTGAAGTGGGTGGAGGTATCCTCAGGGGCAGATGGTTGTCCACATACTCTGGGTGTTGGACCTATTATAACTTATAAAATATAAATATTCTAAAAGTCAGCATTATACTTCACATGAGTTTAAAGCTAAAAATGAAGCAATCTACAAGGAAAAGGGTGATACTACAATGGTTGTACCCTTAGGTGGTATTGTGATAACTACACAAACAGTTTTAATTACAAACAGAACTACTTCTAAAAAGCAGGTAAAAAGATGTTGTGAAGCAAAAAAGTTTTCTTAGAAAGTATAGACTAAAATATATCACAGTTTCAACACAACACAGTAGACAGGAACAATGTGACAGAAACCATTCCAAGCACTAGCATTCTAAAACTCTCATACATATTGCATTAGTCATCATATAGACATTGCAGAGTTAATATACAAAATTAAACACAAAAACCACTCAAAACCTAGCATGAAACAGAGATTGATAAATACATAACACTTTAACATATGTGAAAATTATGATAGAAAAGACAGACGGCCAGATTCATCAACGTAAAATCGGCTCGCAAAGGGCCAGATTCTGAGAATCTGGCCCTTTGCGAGCGCAATTTTTGCATTTGGGATTCATCATCCCAAATGCAAAAACCGCTATTATAGAATTCGCAATTTTGTGAGGAATTGCATTTAAGGAATCTTTATTTGAGATACCTTAAATGCAATTCATGAAACATTTAAAAATTGCGAATTCGCAAATTTGGCCCGCTATTTACCGCGAAGTCAAACCTCGTGGTAAATAGCGGAAACTTAGAAAAATGCACTTAAGTGCATTTTTCTTAGTTGTATGTTACACACACACATGTCCTTGGGACATGTGTGTGCGTAACACCAGCGTCCAATATCATTTCAGGGGTGCAACAGGGTGTCCTTTGGACCCTCCTGCACCCTTGAAATCGCAAACTCAAAATGCGAATCGCTAATAGCGATTCGCACATTGATATGTCTTCCCATTCAGGCCCATTCAGGCCCATAGGAATGGATGGGCAGTTATTCCTTATTTGCGATTAGCAATTAGCTAATCGCAAATAAGGAAGCTGTAGGAATCGCAAAATAAATTGCTATTTGTACATGAATCCCGTTTTGCGAGTCTGTAATAGCGATTCCTTAATAATCGCTATTACAGACTCGCAAAACAGGACTTTGATGAATCCATCCGAGAATGAGCAAAATGATGTTGCAATATTATTTTCACAAAACAAAAACAAGGCATCCTTGTATTTGTAGTCATTACAATTAAACATTAAAAATACTTGCAAAATTGTAAGTTAAACATACCTTGTGAAAATTTGCAGAAACAAGAACAGAAATTTACATTATAAAACACATTTATGAAAAATGGTATTTGGTGTAAAAACACTTACAAGCATCATTACGTCTTGAGAAATGTAATGGATATGGAAGCCTGTAATCTTTTTTAATTCAGCAAAATACATTCAAACAAACAAACAAGACAAAAAAAATGATACACATATATGGGTTTTATGTTTCCAAAAGGTGCAAAACATATTAGCATCAGCTAAATGAAAATCAAAAAATACATGTAGGCGTTGTGACACAATCAAAAGTATAACTTACCAGTCTCCACTCCACCAGGGATTCCTGTCAAGCCTTTAGGATGTAGGATCTTCAAAACCTTCTCCTCCCAGGGAAAAGGTTGTAGGATGGGGTGGGGAGAACCACTTTCAGTTCTCTGAACCTTAAGGTGATGCTTGGAGGACAAGGAATGCACTCTCCCCCGCAGGTCATTCCACCTCTTCTTAATTTCCTCCAATGTGCGCAGGTTGTTTGCTACAGTATTCACTCTGTTAACTATTCTGGCCCACATTGGCCTTTTCTGAGCTTTGATAGTATTTTGTACTTGGGTTCCAAAAAAGTATGGCTCAACTCTAATCATTTCATGCATCATGACTGAAAATTCTCCTTTGTAAAACGGGGATTTCTCCTCCCTACTATTATATAAAAAAATTACTTTACTAACCTACAAGTAAAGAAATGAAAGATGGAAAAAGTAACAAGAAACAGAGAAAGCAAAAAAAACAGATTTCACTGACAAACGTTCTACTTGACAATGTTGTGCTGCAGTGGAATGGCAATGGGTAATGGTCTGAAATGGAGTGTGTTTTATTTTATTTAAAGATATCCGAAAAACACTAGATGAAATTATACCCCTGACTGTTGAGAAACCCCGTAAAAATGTACCAGCCCCTTGGTACGATGTTACTCTGAAAGAAGCCAAACTAAATTGCAGACAATTAGAAAGGAGATGGAGGTGCCACTACCTAAATGAAGACAAGATCTATCCAAAATCTACACTAAATGACTATAAAAATAAGTTAAAAAAAAGCTAAAGCCAACTATTACTGTGAGCTGATCACCCCGGACGCGAATAAAGCAAAAAAGACTTTTGAAATACTCAAGGAATTCACAAATCCCTCCCATTTTAAGCAACAAATTACACCGTCGCAGAAGCTATGTGACAACCTGTCTGAATTCTTTGAAAACAAGATTCAAACACTTTTAGAAGGCATTGACAAACCCAGTGAATCAAATACCTTTACCCTAAACATCAATAGTCCTCCTCAATCTGCCATGCCACACCTTTTGGATCTCTCCAGTGACTCTGATTAAGCTGGACCCTATCTCTGTCGAGGCATCCTGTATAGATCCATTAAGTCAATATCACCTTCCGACTCCTCCCACCAAATCAATAGACAAAATGGGAAGATGAACTGTCAGGCCCCCTCTTACAACTCTGTATTCAGTCCCTTGAAACTGAGACAGTGTCTGACTGTTGAAAAAGGGGTATAGTGAAGCCGCTATTGAAAAAAGCCTCGGCCGACCTATCAGACCCAGCTAATTTTAGACCAATCTCCCTCCTACCCTTCCCAATAAAGATTTTAGAGTGTTATGTCAATGCTATATTGTCGCAGTACCTAGAGAATTACTCGTGGCTGGGAGAAGAGCAATTTGGCTTTTGCCCCGGTCATGGAACTGAGACTGCATTGATCTGCGCGACTGACGAAATACTTAGGATAACAGACAATGGACAACCAGTGGTACTGGTCCTCCTTGATTTGTCTGCCGCGTTTGACATGGTTAACCACTGCACTCTTCTGTCCAGATTTACATCAGTGGGTGTCGGTGGCCCGATGTTAAACTGGCGAAAATACTATCTGACTGACTGCTGTGAGGCTGTATCTGTGCCCCCATTTCTTTCTAATTTCAGAACGTCTCCTCTCTTAGCCCAATTTTATTCAATATTTATATCAGACCTTTAATCTCCTTCATTAAGTCCCACAAGATGAAGCTTATCAACTATGCAGACAACACCCAGCTGATTTTATCATTAAACGAAGGTCAGGCTGACATTCATTGCAATTTTCAGGCCTGTATCCTGGATATATTTAATTGGATGAACACAAACTCACTCAACATGAACGTAAGTAAAATGGAGCTCCTTTGCTATCCTTCTAGCAAGATTCCTACGTCCTTACCCCCTAATTTCTGGCCTTTGCCCACGGAAACCCTGTTGGGCAACTCAACTGCGGAACAAAACCTGAGGGTAGTTATAGATGAGGGCCTCTCTATGGAAAAGCAAGTGAATGGAATTGCTGGGACCTACTTTGCACTGATTCGCGCTCTCAGGACACTCTACCCACTGATTGATCTCCCAGCTAGATACCTGGTTTTTAGAGGTGTCAAATTAAGTAGGGTGGACTACTATAACACCCTCTTATTAGGAGCTCCCAGCTTTCTACTAAAGAAACTGGAACACATCCAGATAGTCATAGTGAAACTAACACTAAACAGACCTGACACTCTTCCTCTACAAATGCTCTTAGAGATCTTCATTGACTGCCTATTAAACAGAGGATTATATTCAAATCACTCTGTATTGTGTATAAGGCACTACACAATAAAGGACCAAAACCTTTACAAGCCAGACTAAGAAAATACACTCCTGGCGACCCCTCCGACCAGCTACATGTAACTTTGTCCAAGAAAACAGATTACAAAAAGTCTGACAAGGAGGACATGCGTTCACCACAAAAGCAGCTCAGATATGGAACGAACTGCCAGCCCACTAAGATCTCAAACTGACCTGCTGAAGTTTAAAAAAGTCTTTGAAAAACTGGCTCTTCCCTCACTAACAGTCAGGCTAAATTTCTGAGACTTATCCCAGTTGATGCCTTCACATAGTGGTCTGGCTAGCGCCATTTTGGTCACAGTGCGCTTTATAAATACAAAATACATACATACTTATGGTGTTATGTAGGTGACATCGATAAGCCAAAACACATCAGGTGTGTGGTGCTAGCATCCATCCAAAAGCCACAGGAATAGTAGAATGTTGAACTCGTACCACAATGGAATCACTCCGTCGGCAATCCGCCACTAGCACAACTGTGATATCTAAATCCGCTCAGCGCAATCCTGTCACTCTGATGGCGATGGAGTAATGTTAACCAGCAAAAGAGTCTGCCACGTCGACAGTGGTGAACCGTTTATGTGACGGAAGATGCTCTGTCAACTGGGACAGAGATTCAGCCAGCACACATATAAATATGGTGGGCGGGATTCTGTCAGCTTGGGGAAGTACTTGCACACTACGCTGCGGAGGGACGATGGGAGTTCTGCCAAGATCTAAATTGGGCCCTAGGTCTTCTGCGTGTTTTGTTGGCTTCTGAGTCAGTCTTTTGTGTAAGCAATATGTGCAGGGTTTTCTTGGCCACCAGATCAAAAGGGCTGTATTAGTTGACTTTTGGACACTTGTCTGTACATAGTTTGTTTGCTGTTTAAGATTCAAGTGATGTACCAAAGGTCTGAGAGATTGGAGTTTGATAACAGGTCTTTAAGAGTCAATGGGTTTTCATGGTGATTTGGAGTTGTCTCTTGAAGGTGTGAAGTTGGACATTGACATCTGGGAGGGTCCCATGTGTCAGCTAAAATTGGCCGGTCTTCATGGAGACTGTTGTAGAAAGTAGTTAGCAAAGGAGTATAGTTTCTACTGAGAGGGCTTTACATGAGACTGTATTGTGTGCATTGTGATCAAATCAATGATGTCTGCTGCATGGACCACTTCATAGTGAGCAACAATAAGCATCACTTTTAGGGTTTCTTCTGTATTTACCATGCTTGGTGATGACGATGGAGTGGATGCGATTGTTTGATTGTTGATTGATTGCAAGGCTATTACAAAGGGTGAGGTGTTTGTAGGTGTGTGAGAAGGTGGGGATGCCTGTGTGCGAGTAGGGCTGGAAGCACATGGTGAGTCCTCATACACAGTGACAGGTTTAATGTGCCATTAGTAGGGATTCTATCTTCAGCTTTTCTGGGTCCTAACAGGTGATACTCCTGTCTATTCCCATCATTCACTGTGAGGTCCTGGCCGATGGCACAGGCGAGGTTGATGAATTTAAAGGGGTTACTGGTGAGAAAAATAAGAGCTTAGCTATAGCCTTGGAACAGAATCAACAGGGATGCATGCATGGGCAACAGTTATTCCAGCTATGTACCATCAAAAGATTAACTGGAGATTTGTAACGGTTGCATGGCTCAAACACTACTTATCCTCAAGTCTTCATACTAATCTTGAATGTGAGGTGATGCGATGAGTATTTAAAGTGATTGCTGCATTGTAAATGAAATCCTTTTTAATGAAAATGTATCTTGTTGTCATACATACTGTCCAAAATCTATCTGCTAATGACACCACGCCTAAACTATGTAATTTAAATTATCGTGTAATTGAAGCATTTCCACTTGATGTTCCGGTAATCATTGGTTTAGGCTACGTAATTAGGTTTTCTGCAAACATAGGTATGAGTCTTTGTCTCAAAGCCTACAGAGTGTCAATCAAATAAATGTGCTTGGAAATTAAATTTAAATTACATCATTTACTTGAACATGAACTTCAGTAGCACTGGTATAACAAGTACAAACATGTTACTTTTTTTTGCTAATTTTTAGCCGATACATCTTGCAAATTTGAGCCTATGAATGTTCACTGTGCTTTGTGTGTAAACATTAAGCGGTAGATTTACTGACATTTTGCACTGGGTTAGCATCAGAAAACTGATGGTAACCAGCACAAAATGCTTTTATCCTAATTTACTTTCCAGTGCGAAACTTGTTTTATGCTGGGCAGTATCATGAAAGTAACACAAAGCAGCGCGAAGCACTGCTTTGCGTTACTTAGCATCAAGGGGGCGTTACATGGATGGTACATGAATGTTTCCTTTTGCTACCACCCATGCCTTTTGATGTAAAACCCTATCTGCAAACAATAGTAGACAGTTATCACCATTTGAAAGGAAGCGTTAAGAGGAGAAAGGTTTTTATTTCTCCTTTCTTTTCCGACTTTGCATGTGTGCTGCACTGTGCAGCACACATGCAAAGTAGAAAATGTTTTAAATTGTGCCTACGTATAGTATTTTGAACTGGAAGGAACCCTTACAGTGCAAAACCTATGGTAGACTCAGGCACACTTTAGCACCATGGCACTAAGGTTTGTGCCTGGCGCGCAACAGCCAAATTCAGCGCCAGCGCTATGGAGAGAGCTATATCTTTATAGATATGGCACTCTCCTGCTCCCTCCCTGTCAGGCAACACTGCCCAGCATTTTTGGCTACAGGCATGTATGTAAGTTTCCAAAACGGTTGGAAAGAAATGAATGTTTTGTGGCTTGCCGAAGCTTGCTGATCCTGATATGGACAGTATATATGGAAATGTAAATAAGTAAGTGGCAACAACTGTCCTAGTTACTTAAGTAATATTCATTACCCCAAGTCCTGTTCTTCCTCACACAGTCACAACAATGAGGTTCTGCCTACTTACACAGATATGGTTCACCTATCCTGACAGACACAATATGTAAAAGAACACAGTCTCTAATATAGGCTCCACCCTTTATTAGTTACTCAAAAGTAGGAACTGTTCACTCTGTGGGTGCTTCCTTCCTTTGGTCTAGAAGGGTGCTAACACAGGACTGTGATGAGGAAGACAAGGACTTAGTGTAATCAAGATTACTGGCAAGTAACAGGGCCACTATCTCCTCATCCATCTTCCGTCTTTCTCATCCCAGTATTAACAATATAAAGCTGCATCAGCACAAGATTTTTATTTTAAGTAAACCTTAAGGTAATTGAATACTGAACCATCCAGTGACTTAAAAAAATTAACATAATTTTTATGAAGCTTCAGAATGTATAGATGTAATTACAAGTAACCAAAATCTAATGAGCAATTACCTTCTTGCAATTGATAATGATTGGATCATGAAAGTATAATAGGAAGTCACAGAGGCTGAACAGGAAGTAAATTTCGCCCAGGTAGAATGCCCCTGACTGGAGCTGATATATAAACCCATCCTGAGTTATAAGCAACAGTGATGGCTAAAAAAGCCAACGACTCAGGTCTCCTCTAGATGGGTCATGTCCTTGTGTCATATCAGGATATCCAAAAGGAAAATAACATTGAAGAAAGGAGCTATTCTGGACAACTAAATGGAAACAGTTCTGCAAGCAACTAATTTATAGGAACAGTCTTCCTCAGCTAAGAAAAAAGTGGAGGAACAAATGGGACAATCCAAATCCTGTGAGGTAAGGAACTTAGAAGGAGCTTTTGGACAAAAAAGGAGGCCTGGGAGAAATTATGATTACGCCAGAGGAATCAGAGTATTTTCGGAAATTCCACATCACTCTTTGATGTAGAATTACCAATAATCAGATAATCTTGCAGAATTTGTAGGTAATTACATGGGATTATGACACCCACGAATTATGCCCACACCTACAAAAAAGGTCCTGATTGAAGGAATACTTGGTAAGGAAAAAAGCACAAAAAAGGAGCAGTACATATAGGAGGTCGCCAAGTTCTCTAATTCTCTGTATAAACAGCAACTAAAATAAAAACCTTTATCGGAAAAAGCTTCAAATCCACTGAATCCAGTGGCTCAAAAAGAGCCTGTTGCACATTGTGAAATAATAGGGGTACTAAAGAAATATCCCAAGGGGTAATTGAAAAATATGTCGTAGATCAATGGAGAAAAACACTTCAAAGGAGACAAGAAACCAATTATGATGTTCATTCAATTTCTGAACAGCTAAGGCGTTAATGACTGCTCATTGACTCATTGAGAAGTCCTTCTGAAAGGAAATCTAACACATTATTAGGCAGCAAGAAGCTACCTGTAAACCTTAGACGCATATGCCCTTCAAAAGTATGCCAAAAGCAAGCATAAACCTTGTGCATTCCAGATGGCATGGAGGCTGGATACACAAAGATGCCTCTTTGGAGCATCCGGGTCTTGATAACATACCTTGTCAAGCTCCAAACCCTCTGGCAGGGATGGGTGAGAGAAATTTCTGGATGAAGAGAGGCCCAAAGAAGATGGGAAATACTAGAAATAGCCGGTGTGGCTCAGTTGAGAGCTGCAGTGGACGAGGTTACCAAGGGCATGAGATCTGGAAGATGCTCCCAGTACAACGTCTTCATAGTCAACCCAAATCTTGTGAAAACTCTGGTTTCAAAGGGAAAGAAGGAAATATATAGAGCAGATCTCAAAGCCATGGAAGATACATCTAGACATTCAGAGAGGAAAGCAGATGGGGAAAGCAGGAGAGAAGCGCATTCTCTGCTGAAGTGAGAAGAGCCACCCTAGAGTTACCAAATCAACCAAACCAGTTTAAAATCTGGAAGAAGATAGAATGCAGTCATGGAGAGTAGGTGGGCTTCTACTCACTGACAAATAAGTTGGTGCAGGGCATCAGCCATAGGATTCTGAGTCCCTTTCAGGGAGTGGACAGTAAGGTGGACAGCTAAATCTCTTTTAGATTGCACGAAGAAGAGGCAAATCCTTCCAGCATTTACAGTGCCACTTCGCACAGATAGGTCTATGTGACATGTGTCAGGTGTCTTCTTAAGAGGCACCTTGCACAGATAAATATATGTGAAAGGTTTCAGGTGTCTCCTTAGGAGGTCCAAAAAAGGAGGAATAAACCACAAGGGAAAAAAACCTCTTGGCAATCTTCAGAGTGTTTATTTAAGATGCAGAATGAAAATGTAGAGAATAGCAAGCTACTTACTCCTCCCAATAGAATAGGAGTGAAAAAGAGTGAGACCAATTCAAGAAGAATTCCTGCTGAAAACCCAGCTGCAAGGGGGCAAAAGGGAGCAGAAATCTGGAACAAAATTGTATAAAAAGGGACACAGATCATAATGAAAAATAAGGGAACAAATTATTTGTGATGGAATATGACCTGACATCACAAGAAAAGGATCATAACTCATCTTGAAAAGGGTTTCCCAAAGCACAATCTATGAACTATCAACTAGCTTCAAAACACACTCATTGAAATACATCATTCTGAAAGTCAGGACAGTCACTGGTGACGCAAATAAGTTTAAGTTTAAAATCTTTCTTCTACCATTGCATTCCACAAACTCTCCACTATCATACGTATCTTTTGCTCACATCAATTCGCTGAGTATCCCGCTGGGCAATCCCAAGTGTAGAGATTCCAGGGTGGTTCTGAACATGCAGGTTTTCAAGCATGCTCTGAGTTTAACGTCTCTAGCTGTGCAGCTTGCCTTCTGCTTCAGCCAGATAGGGTCACTGGTCAACATTTCATCTAATTCTCAGCACAGATTTAGCAGTCCAACATTGTTAGTTGACATATTCTCTTGCCACTTGTGTGGTCATTTGGATCGGAACAGAATGGTCCTGCAGAAGAGGAGACTAATATAACAGAGCTGGTGAAATGCCACTACCTTCTTCTAATTGGAAGAACTCTATGCTTCCATCTGAATTAGAGAGACTCTGCACTGAAGTTTCTCATAAAATTGCCCCAACCCCTTCCACTTTCTCCTGTTGTTAGGATCAGAGGGAGGGGGGAATCCAAAGGACTCAGTTCTTTGTTTTTTGGAACAAAACCCCCAATGCAGGAACAGATGTTTTTTATGGTGTCACTTAAACCATGCTTTTGTAGTTCTCTAAAACAGGGGTCCACCACCGAATAAGATGTTGGACCAGGAGCAAAAGGTGGAGGTAAGTTCATATGATTATCAGTAGTATGGCCACCATAGCAGCCTGTACTTTTAACCAGTCTCAAGTAGTTGCCTCGATCTTTGTCAACAGAGAAGACAGGCCAAATACTAACAACTGCATACTTGGTGGTGAGAGGAATACTTGACCCAGATACATATGGAACACAACCCAATTAAATATAAGTGCCTTGAAGGGTTTGGGTGAGCTTTTGGAGATTGAGAAGAAATCCATGATCCTGGGTGCCTTGCAGACCTATTGTACATCTTTGCAACCATTAGAAGAAGATGTACATATCTATAATCACCCAGACAGGGCAAAACATGGATGTCTCAAGAATAAAACACACCTGCCAGTAGAGCACAATTTCTGTGAAGACTCTGAAGTCAGACCAAATGGAACCTCTTGGAATAGAAAGTGCTTGCCTTGGAGACAGAGTCAAAGAAACGTCTGGGAATGTGAGTTGGAGGTAAGAATCAACTAGGCCAGGTTAGAAGCCACAAAGTTCTCAACATGATCATGGGAATGATACACTGCAGTGTTGCCATTTAAAAGACTGATAAACTGTGAAAACATGTATAGACTTTGAATACAGGATTGGTTGAAAATATCCAGAGGGATTTCGTACAAGAAACAGGATGGATGGCACTAGTGATGCATCACAGACAGTGGTACCCAAATGAATGCTTTTTGCAGTAACTTCTGAATAACTTATAGAAGATCGTCATGATGAAGAGCATGCCTGTAGGTATGGTACCAGAATATTGCATCCAAAATATCATCTGACAGAAACATTATTGACTTGACATCATTTACAAATATATCACTCCATTGTAGTTGATAATTGAAAATATACTTCCAATGGACAATACTTTTGTCTGATAATATGTTTTGCTAATCACATTCTGACAAACATACCACCTGCGAGTAGGAGTTGGGCACAAGATATGTGCCTATGATTCCTGGAATTGGATTCTGTACCTTGCCGTTTTGATCTAAAGACCCAAGAAACTGAAGAATGTAAGACACTGAAGAAGATATTTAATCAACTTGCATTGCTCCTGGAACATTTGGAGTACAAACACCACAATAATGCCTTTGGTGGAAGTAGAGGGGCAAAAGAGGTCTGAAACTGTGACAAATTGGAAACGGGGGTCCTCTGTTCACGACCTCTCTCCAGACAGATTGGATCAGAACCCTTAGCTAATAAAGGATAAACAAATCCTCTAGAACCAAAATCACAACCTCTGGGGGTGCGTACTAGTGTCATCAACATGTGATCTCCTACAGAATTTATTACAAACTCCTCTAGAAGATTCCTGAAAACCTGGATGTGTTGAAGAGGAAGGTGCATAGAAAGGAATTTTATGAGAGGCACCGACCTTCCAAAATCACATTCAAAACTACCTTCAGACAGCCACAGAAGAAAGAGAAGCAAGGCCACCCCACAACGTTCATCAAATAAAATATCAGGGAAAAAAAACATATCTGTTGCTCCATCATCTAGTATCTATTATATAAATTGTGTTTCGTCTATTCAGCCTGCAAATGAAAATCTCTTATGAACTATGGAACTGTGTAAGAGACATAAGTATTAGTGTGTATGACAACACTGGAAGCAGACTAAGAGCACTTGACAGCAATATCCACATTTTGTCAATGACATCTGCAAGAAAAACATCCTATGATGTCCCCTGCAATTGCAGAATCATCTTAATCACAGAGAATACTGTTAGAAAAGGGAGCTGATCCTAAGATCATTCAAATGTACTCTCCGACTCCATGAGGACACCGTGGGCTGTGTTAGATTTAGTCCTAACAGAGATTGAACGCCACCAATCAAGATCAGATTGGTTGTCAGACAATGCTGTGTTCTGGCCCCCTTCCTTTTCAGTTTCTAGGTGAATGATCACAATACATATTTGTTGGGTTTAGAGGCTGACCGACCACGGGTGGGAACCAGGAAGCTACCAGTGCTGATGTACGCTGATGACTGCATGCTCATGTCAAGAAAAGGGCTGGGCCTTCAGAGGTTGCTCGACAGATCTGTTGCATTTATGAATGACCTGAGACTGTCAACAGATAAAGCGAAATCCTTCTCTATGGTGTGTGGCTGACCTCTAAGTAAGATTAGCGCCCTTCATGTTGGTGACACCAAACTAAAGCTTGTCCCTACCTTCACATACCTGGGTTCCCTTTTGATAATATGAGTTTATGGAAATCTCTGTTGAGGGTGAGATACGTGCAACTTGAACAGACTAGAACAGACTATCACATCTCTGTACAAATTTGCCTCCAAATAATGGTGCACACTCCTGGAAGATGTAACTGAAATCTACAAGTCCAGATACATTTTGATCACCTCTTTTAGTGTAGGTATTTGAGGGTACAGTGATTCGCACTGCAGCGGGTTAGCAAAAACCTTTTTTTGCTCAGACTGCTCTCATTACAAATCAGTGTCCTGACTCTAACATGTCATGAGGAAGTGGGCCTAAAGTATCGAGGAGACCTCATAAAGATAGTACCAATCTTATTGTGGCTCTCAGTTTGGTGCAGGCCAAGCTGCACTCAGTCAATTGGTAGCAGCATGCTGTCTAAATTTAACAAAATGCTCAAAATATTAAGTGGCTGGCCAACATGAAAGCACAGTCTGACTTGGTTTGCTACAGTCTACAGATTCATCGTGGCCACAGTCAAACAGCGTAGCTTGGTTGGCTAGTAAAGGTAACCTGGCACCTGTACTATATACAGGATGTTTGAAATGTGGAAATGTGTGTGGACATGCTACTAGAGTTATTTATTTGCTTTGGATATGTTGTCAGAATTATTTGCTTTTTTAAAAATGTTATATATAATATCATTGATGATCTGTTTTTTTCTGATTACCATAC
The DNA here is from genome assembly GCF_964261635.1 of Lissotriton helveticus. Classification (NCBI taxonomy): domain Eukaryota; kingdom Metazoa; phylum Chordata; class Amphibia; order Caudata; family Salamandridae; genus Lissotriton; species Lissotriton helveticus. The sequence continues at coordinate 168,816,652 of NC_136068.1, forward strand.
ATCAATGCACTTAGTTGCCCCTAGGTTAGTGCCTGTTCTGAAGGCATGATGATTTGATTCCTGTGATTTTAGCATCTGATTTTAAATGCAATCTGTATGCATTCTTTTCTGTTTTGTTTTTTTACTGAATACAGATGTATCTGATCATTTTAATCACCGTTGGCAATTTGTCACCAAAGTTCTTTAAAGGATAGAAATTCATCGAGAATCTAGGAAAATCTGGACACTCGACCTCTCACCTTTCCTTCAAAAGGACTTGTGTACCACACATTCAAGGTAAGACATTCTGGGTCCTCCCTGTCACAGTGTACAAAGACGTTTTCCTTTTCCTCCTTAGATTTTGGCTCAAGTGATTGACACATTTTTACAGAAGTGTTGCAGAGCTTTGGAAACATCTGTGCCATACACATAGCTTATTCTGATGCCATCCACCTGCTCCTCTTCCAGAGATTACCTCTGAGGTTTTTAGGTGATGGAGGCCCTTTTCTGGCTTATGAAGCAGCAGCAATCACCTGTTCAATCATTTGCTGTAGCAGGACAAAGAGTGTTTCTTATGAGACTGCAGACCACTTTCTCTTTGTTCACAAGGAGGAGAATTAGAGTAGTCTGACTGCTACAATATTGGTGGTTTCTGGACCCTTTTCATTGCTCCATGATGATTGTTTCAAGAGATAACCAGCAATTCTGACAGATAGAGTGAAGCAGACCAATACTTTCTGGATCAGCAAATTTCTATGAAAGTGAAATGTTAATCACTGTGAGATCTTGCAGAACTGTTGCTATTTTAGGATCAGGCAGAGGTGATGTATGATATCCCAGAGGGAAAGTAGTTGAAATGAATGACCACAACTACCCCTGTTTCACATGGAGATGCTACTCTATATACTTGCAGTAAGACTATTGAAAGGAAGTTTGGGTTAGGGCTAACGAAGTGGATCGCAGTAGAGGCCCGCTAAGGCAGGACCCATCTGCTTTCTATATACAATTGGAAGGTGAGATCTTCTTCGCTGGCTAAAACAGATCTGCGTTTGTTAAATATATATGGAAACGCCAATGAGCCAATAACCTTTATTGTGCAATTCACATGGGATAACATAGTAATGAATGCCCTACCATGCACACGACAGGACAGGCATACATACTTGTAGGATACTGGAAAAACAGCAAGCTAGGGTGAATGATTCCTATGAATATGTAACTTAGAAAGGGTGTGGCCTAATTACGGTTTGTAAAAGAGTTTTTATTTTTATTGTTTGTTTTGCTAGTATACGTAAACTTTGTCTGTGTAATTTAGAAAAACCCCATATTGTTAGGGTTAGATCTGAGCAGAATTTGGGTGAATTCATGTTACCGTTGCAGCATGCTATTACAGAAAATTATGTGATTATGCCCGCTTGCATAATTTGGATAAAAATGTCTAGCACATTCATGCTTCTGTTCATGTTCTGTTGCATTTAGAGCTATTTTCTTAGTTATTTGTGCTAAGAAAATAGCGATAAATACAGGGTTAAACGCTTAATTCTGCTAATCTAGCATCAATTTGTTGTAATTTTGCCTAATTACATTACAGCAAATTTCAAGACTTATGCCAACCCATAGTTGTTGTTTATGTAAGGCACGGTAATGAGTATACCAACATTCCTTCACTCCACATTGTACTGTTCCTGTCTAGGCACTTGTTGGCAAAGGAGACAGCAATAGATGGGACTGCAATATCTGACAAAAGTCAGCTTTTGTTGTCTGAGACGACACAATCATAGGAAGATACCAACTGATATAATTCACCCTTGAAAGTAATAGAAGCTCTGTCCATTACCTGCTCAGGTCGGAATTACGTTGAGGTAATTAAGGCAAGTAAGAGCCAGTGGGAAGCGAAGGTTTAGAAGGATCTGCTAGATTCAACGATGGGGAAGGATGCCAGACTATTTTGGCACTTGGTTACTCATTACGGACGCAGGATCATGCATGCCCTGAATGTCATGCTTTTGCGGAAGAGTGGGTCAAGCACTCTCAACTCTCTATGCAGTGCCACTGATAGAGAAAGGAAAGCAAAGCCCTGTCGCTCCTCCTATCACTTTGGATATAGGAGATGAGCCAGTGGTCTTCAAGCTAGAACAAACACTTAATGCACTTTATGCACAGAGAGTGAGGAAGGCACCTGCCCGCAATCAAAGTCCCTCGGACATGTTTCACTCCGAAGTTTTGATCTAGGGCCCTTATATCAATTGTTTATCTAATTCAATAGCATTGAGTGCCCCCTTGGCTAACTTGTGGAAAGGAGATAAAATAATCCCTATCCACAAGAAGGGATATAAACAAGACCCGGGAAACTATCACCTGATAAGTCTTATTGATAATATTCTAAAGACATAGAGTAAACAACTCTTGACCAAACCATGAGGATGGATATGGGGATGAATATGGCTCAGAAACGTGCATTATCAGGCAGGCTTTAATCCGAACATAAATACGGTTGATCAGGTCCTATGGTTCTTGATCATAAAATGGAAAACTGTTGACATTGACCAGGGGTCGTTACTTGTTGCTTTTGTAGATCTACAAGCTGCGTTCAATCTTGTCCCGAGAAACAAACTCTTGGAGGTCTTTGGGAGAGCAGGGGATCCCAGTGGCTTATTGTCATTGATCCAACTGTTGTATACAGGCATTTTTGCTGGAGTTAGGTGGGCCGCGGGTGGGGAGACTAATGGGAACATCCCAATCAGGTTAGGGGCTCACCAGGGATGGGTTTCGGCACCAACGCTCTTACTATTAGTTCTTAATGGGTGCATCACTTACCTACTGGACAGTGAGACTGACTCTACAAAAATGGCTGGGTCAAAAGTTCCAGGTCTGCTTTTTACAGATGAAAACCCTTTCCCTTCTAAAACTGCAAGAGGCTTAAGTATCCCTTTGGGGAAGTTTAGTATCTTCTGCTGGGACCATTGCCTGGAAATAAACAATAGTAAAACTAAATATTCAGCCACATGAAAAAATCTAGGGAAATGTGGTTCTAGATGGTGTCAGTTCATATCTGGTCGACTATGAGATTGAATGGCTCCCATAAATGTCCTGCCCAGATTGCAAAACGTACAATGACTTTAAGACATTGAACTAGGTATATTGTTAGGTTTGTTAGCAGGGCTTCTTCGTATACCATTTCACCAGCACTTGAGCTATACAAGGCTAAAGCCTGTGGGGCAGCATTATATGGGGCTGACGTGGAGCTATTGTAACCTTGACCCTTAGTGAAAAGTGAACCTCTTTTTATTAAAACTCTTTTGAGATTCCATAAAAGCACCTCACTACTACTGCTAAGGTTTGATTTTAATCTTAGACAGATTTCAGATACAGCCTGTTTAAAACCTGTCCTTTATTGGGACAGGCTCTGGATGACAGAGGATCTGGCCCCATATAGAGAATGCCTTAATGAAATAATGGCCAACCAGCTGGCACTAACAATCCTTTGGGTATACCATGTAAAAACCTGGTTTGTTAGAGTAGGATTGATTTATTATTGGTTGCACCTTGCTTTAATTCCGGTAAGGGCCAGAGAAACTGTCAAATTAGCATATTGGGAAGCTGTCCTTAGCACAAGGATCACGGCGGTCCGAATGTCAGATTCCTACCTGTCCTTCAAAAGTTGTCTACAGTTTTAAGATTATTCTGGACTATGTAAATATTCAATTGTCAAGAACTTTGTTCATTAAATTTAGGTTAGGGATTCTGTGATTTGCTTCCTTTACACGCACTTGGTACAAAAAAGATACAAACATTAGTTCTTGTCCGATGGGCTGTGATCCTGTTGAAAGTCAGGAACATCTACTATTCTTTTGCTCCACTTATGCAAAGCAGCATGTGCACTGGACAGCCCATCTCCCTTTGCCGGCTTTTTAGGCTTGCAGACCGACATAATGCACTAAGCATATGTAAGTCATACAACAGGATCAGCATTTCTAACTATTTATGCATGATCTGGCTTATATGGGAAATGATTGTAGGGAACAACATACCATCATATATTTTAGAAATTCTATTTGCTTTTTCATTTCACTGTGCACATTAAGCTCACTTATAGTAGCTAGTACTTTTTATCTACCTCAAAACTTGCAATTATCTCAGACTCTCCCGATTGCATAGCGGACTCTTTTAAGCCGATTTTAAGGACTTTCTTTGAGGTTTCTGTCTTTCTGGATTTTGTCTTAGCATGAAGGTGCCTTACTGTCTGTGGATGTGTTATGATCTTAACTAATTTTATTTAATTATAATGCCATGATCTATAATTTAGCGATACCAAAGGGGATGATGGACGGAGCATTTGAACAAATCAAACACTCACCCCCAGACAACTGATCTGGGTTTAATCCATCAACATTCTTTAGCTCACTCCACCACCCCAGTTCAGACATGGCCATATGCAAATCAGTATGACCCTGTGCCTCATGGGAACAGTCCAGCCTGAACTGCCAAGCCATGTAATGTAATGTAATGTAATGATGTCTTGTAAAGCGCATGAATCACCCCACATGGGGTATCTCCGCGCTGTAGACTGGACTGGAAACAAGCATCCTGGGACTGGTTTCGGATTCATAATTGCCAAGCCATGTCTTCCCTGGACCGGAAACAAGCATCCTGGGACCGGTTTCGGATTCATCGCTATGATCTATAATTTAAACATTATGTATTTATTGCAATTTTAGTCTTTGTACTGTGTACTTTTATGGTTCTATGAACCAAAATAAAGTTTTTGATTGATATTTATTTATCCCCACACAGCAAAAATCCAGAATTTTGATCATTGTAGAATTCTATCCTCAACTAGACAACAGAAATAAGGTTAATTTCTACTTTGCAAGTGTATGAGCTGCAAATCTACTGAGATGTTTGATTTGGGTAATAACATAGTTTGAGATCAGATATGAAGTCCCAGGTTTTACGTAAAAGCTCATTTAGCCCTTACAAAATGTATTTTGGGTGATATGAATTGGCAATGTTAATACCCTGCAAGATGTGGTTCAGATAAAAGAATACGTTCAAAGAATAGCTCATACAAAATAATCATGAAGTTAAAAATCGAGTTGACAAAACAATAAAGACATTGATTCCAATCTGATATTTATTAGGAAAAATGGATGACACGTAGTGGGGAAGCAGAATAAAGCCATTCACCCTTGCCATGGTTGTCCTTCTCTTTAATGTCCTACAAGTTCAGTGAAGAAGGTGAAGGAGGAGAGTTTTAAGACACCAACAGGACTTGCAATGGATTCCAAATGTGGTGATGAAAGACTCGTCTAGAGGAGGGAGCAATACAAGTTGGTTTCAACATAAAAAAGGGAAAAGACCACTGGGTAGCTTTACCAACTTTTATACATTTAACTGCAGATAGATTATTAGAAAAGTGCACACATTCAGTAAGAAATAGTATTTTATTTTAAGTAAGAAAATGACAACTTCCTAAAAGTGGCATTTTCCTATTTTTTTAATATCTTTGTTTTGTTTTTTCAGTTTGCATATGACAAGCAACAGTAAGGGCGCAATCACACACCCAGCACAAATATTCAACAAAGGAGGAGACAAATGCACATAGGGCTGAAGTATGAAATAGTATTGAGTCGAAAAATAGTTTTACAAGGAAACATTGAAATCATATCTGTAAACAGAAATTATTTTAATGATGTAAGAAAGAGAAATGTCATGAGAGCATTCCTTAAATGTAGTATGACAGATATTTTAATGGTGTCCCACACTCGATTAATAACCGTCCCTAACCGAGTTTTTGAAAGGCATGATATGTTAAGTTTAAATATTGTTATGTAATGTTGTGTTAAGTTGTGTTGTATAATGCTGGTTATGTTACATTATGTTATGGTATCTTATGTTGGTGGAATTCATTAAGCACAAATAACTCACCCCCAAAGGAGTCTCCTGGCGCAATAGCCTAAAGCCAGAAGGCCCACTTTCAAAAAATGTGGAGGTAACAGCTGCCAAATTAGGACAACCACTTCTCAAGTAATATTTTGAAAAAGGCGATTTTTTGGGCACAATCTGATATGTAAAGACAACTTCTTCCATTGGTGTGGAGCTAAGTTAAGAGAAGGAGAGGCCACCACACCATGCAGTGTGTATACAGCGAGGAGTAGCTAGTGCCACATCAGGGGATCTAAGGTTTCTGGTGGCTGATAGAACTACATATTTTGACGATCGGAGGCTACACCTCTCCCTGTACAAAGCGCGATTGGTGTGACACAAGAGTTTAAACATGCAGCCCTTTCAGATGAGCAGCAGTGAAGGGATTTCAAAACTTGCTCTGCTATAGTCCTAGGCAGAATAAGACACCCCAATCTGGTGGCTGCATTTTGCAGCACTTGGACGCAGGACACGAACAGTTCTCCCACAGCCTGTGAACGTTTCTGAAACTGGCTCTGCTAACTGCAGACCCTTAGTTTTTCACGTTGAGCTTGTCGTCCAGCCGAATACCCAAATCTTTTGCAACCTTTTTGGGATATGGGTGTTGCCCTAATGCAGCTCTCCACCAATCATTTGTCCAGATCAGTGAGGCCTTACCAAAAAAGACAATCATCGTCTTGTCCCTACTGAGCTGCTTCATCTAAGTTGCTACAGCACGAAGGCAGTCACTGACTCTGGCTCTCACTGCTTTTTGATTATAACCGATGGATACCACCAATTGGGTCCCGTCGGCATACAATAGAATCCACATATGCTGAAAAGTATGGGTCTTAAAGAAATCCTCTGTGGCACCTGCAGGCATTGGTATCCACCTGACATTTAAATGGGGGAGAGAAACAACTTGGGTTCTCTCTGTGAGTATATCCTCTAGCCAGACTAAGACATGGGAGTAGGGTCATAAGAGAGTGTGTCTAAAGCTGCAAAGAGGTCTAAAAGTATTAAAACCAAAGTATTTCCTTCACAAAAGCTGGTCCTAATTGCATCTGTGATTGCCAAAGCCATTTGTCCTGTCGGAATATGGATCTCCACCAGGTTCTTTCAACAATCTCTTACTCCCCTGTTTCCCCTCTCTTAAAATATATTTGTACCATTTAGCCTAGTGCTGATGCTGACCCTTTCTAAGTAGTTTAGGAGGAGCTATTTTGTTCATTGCTTCTATTCCATTGGCCCCTGGAATCCTATTGATCTAGGACTAGCAAAACACATGAGGGAATGTGTAAAATGTAACAACACAGAATAAAGTAGTACCAAAATCTTCATTAGAATAATGCCATGAATTTGTCCTAAGTTAATTGGGAGTTGTTAATGCATATTGATTAAACTAAGACTGACTGATAGTCGTAATTATGAAAATCACAAAGTGTGAGGCTATGACTAAGATTTGAAGGCTACTTTGCTAAATGTTTTCAGGTGGGGATGGATTCGATGTAGAAATGTAACTTATTTAAATGGAGCTAGTTCCAAAAAGAAGAAAATAATTACATCGGGGTCTGTAATTTCACTCTTGTCTGAATGTTATCACAAGGGTATCCTGTTAGCATTTTAAGAGCATGAATGAAATATGGCAGCTGTAGGTCACGCAAACCTTCAGCATTGTTTAATTCTGACTAGGTAATCCTAAGGAAGATTTTGGCACATAGACTGGCTTTACTTGTTAGGGTTTTAATTCAAACAGATCTTACCAATTTCAGACTGAGGCAGCAGCTAACAATCAATGAACATTATCTGGCACAGGCACATTTATAGAATGTAGGGCGATTGACCCAGTATTCTGCAATAGGTTTGAAACTAAGCTACTAGCCTATGCTTTCTTTTCTTGGGGTGGGGAACTTGGGTGTATTAACCAACTGGAACAGAATAGAACAATAATCCTTCCAGTAGTCAAGTAGATCTTTGCATTTGGCAGTTTTATGAAACTGGTTTTAAATGACAAAATAGAAAAGGCAATTAACATGGAAACGAATACCTAACAAAGGTGTCTCTGTCATCCATGCAATTTTATACAGCTTCTGGTGGCTCTGATTGAGGTACTCATTAGTGGGGAGGTCAGGAAAATACTTACCATAGTTCAAAAGGTTCAACTCTATGCGCATGGTGTATATCTGCGTCTGAAATGCTAAAAAGAAAACTTACATAGGGAGGTACATTTAATTCAAGAATTATCTCAGATCTTGGTCTGTCTAATAATGGATACTATGAAAATGATTCTGGCCATAGACAAATCGAAAACATCCCCCTACCACAGCAAAAAACATCTTCACAAAATAGAGAGTTTGTATTGTCTAAAGTAATTTGCTCTAAACATCACCACTCCTCATATTCATAATCAAAACACCATTAAAATGTTGTTACCCCTCAAACTTCGTTAGATAAACAACTTTTCAAGATACCCACCCAAACAGAAAAAAAGAATGACTGCAAATACCATGTGAATCTTTGTCGAGCTCAAAGGGCTTGTCTTTCCCTGATTTAGAGGATTGTTATTGGGCGCTCTTAACCTTACCTCTTGCCTAGTTGCTTGTTGCCAGCACTGGTATAATGTTTAACTATTATATCTTAGAGTTGTTGAGAGAACTAAAGTAGTCTGAGATTGAAGATTTTGTATGTTCCCATATTTTTCCAGCCGCAACCTGTGCAGGTAAGAGTGGTGAGGAAAGGAAAGGGGGGGGGGGGTTTCGATGGACGATGACGAGGAACATTTAAATAAATAATTAATTTTCCCTTGTCATCATCTGTCTAAATCCCCCCACCAGGCCTACCGCTCTTACCTGCTCTTACCTGCATGGGCCACGACTGTTCAATTGCACAGATAAAATGGGAAGGCCACATATATGGGAACTGATGAAGTATCTCATATGTCATTGCATGGTATAGGTTGTGTATTCTTCCATCTGCAGGTCAAAATGACATGAAGCATGCATTTCATTCCAATTATTGTTTATGAGTTTATCTTTAAAGGGTTTTATATATTTTGCATATTTAATTCTACGATCGGGTTCTGATCATGAACAGCAAACATATTCAGGATAGGTGGCAGAAATAAGCTGGGGTATGGTTCAATGCTAGGAAACATGGAAATATTTATAGTGAATAAATATAACACCAACGAGCTTAGTGAGTCTTAATTTATTTATTTATTTAAGAAGTTTTATATAGCGCTTGCCTGACTGGAAGGTATCGGAGTGCTTTACAACAAGAGGAGAGCAGTGCAAAAGAAAGAAAATATAATACTGTCAGCGAGAAATTCAGGATACGAGTCAAAGTAGAGGTGGCCAACCGCATCGTGAAGGAGAGCAAAGGCGTTTTGAACACTCCAAGTGGTTCCTATCTGTTCGATAGGGAGCGGTCGAGGAAAAGGATTTTGAGCTGGCTTTTGAATTTCGGGAAGTAAGGAATAGTTCTGATGTGGGGGGGATAGAGTTCCATATTTTGGGAGCATTTCTGACAAAGGACCTGGGTGTGGTTTTTTGTTTTCGTGCTTTGAGTGGGATAAGAAGTAGGGTGTTAGAGCTCTTTAGAGTCCTTCTCTGACCCGCTTTTCTGAGTTTGGATGCCAGATTTTCGGGTTTGCCTGTGTGAAGGGCTTTATGGGTGAGGCAGGCTGTTCTAAAGTTCGCCCGCATTTCTATTGGTAGCCACTTGAGTTCTTTTAGTGCCGTAGAAATGTGGTCGAATTTCTTTATTCCATTGACCATTCTGGCTGCCGTGTTGAGGGTTGTTTTCAGAGGAGCGAGGTGAGTTTTGGGTATTCCCGAGAGGATTGCATTTCCATAGTTCAGTCGTGACAGAAGCAATGCTTGGGTGGCGTGTTTGAGATCTTTGGATGGAATGAAAGGTTTAATTTTGTTTAGAAGTTTCAAGTTAAGGAAGGCATTCTTTGTCGAGATCTTGATGTGTTTGGTCAAGTCAAGTTTAGAGTCTAACCTGATGCCTAAGGATTTGACGGAGTCAGCCAAGGAGAGGTTCCCATTGAGCGCATCAACATCTTTTAGCCATTCGATCATTTGTGGGTTCTCTTCTTTGTTCGAGATAAGAAGTTGTTCAGTTTTATCCGGGTTAAGCTTTAAATGGTTGCTTGACAGCCAACGTTGGACCTCCTTTAGTGTTTCATTTAGTCTATGGATGTCTTTAGAAGAGGAGATTTCCAGTTAGAGTTGTGTATCGTCAGCGTAGAGTTGAAAGGGCATGTTGGGTTTTCTGAGTAGGGTGGTGAGGGGTTCCATGTAAATGTTGAAGATTTGGGGGGAGAGCACTGAGCCTTGGGGTACTCCCCTTATGACTGGGTGGAGGTCGGATTCAGAGCTTCTGATTTTGATTCTTTGTGAGCGGTTGTGCAAGAATGAGGAGAACCAGTTAAGGACCACGTCGTAGAGTCCGGCCCGTTCTTACAGAGCTTTGAGGAGAAGAATGTGATCGACCATGTCAAAAGCCGCCGATAGGTCTAGGAGAATGAGGAGAATGCTCACCAAAAATAAGCAGACAATTGCCAAATGCAGATGAGAATCGCATTTGTGCTTTATTTTCACTGTTTTCCTGCCACTGGGTTTGGTGGCTCAGCCGGATGTATGGCGTTACAACGCATACTTTTACAACGCCTACCTTTACAACGCGGTTTTTACAATGCATACAATTACAACGCATAATGCTTTTAGGCACTGGATAGTGAATAGTTTAATTTACTATTCCAACTCCAGTCCCCGTGGATAGTAGGGAAGGTTATTGGACAGTAAATTAACCTATTCCCTATCCTAGAGCGCCCCCCCAGAGCAATGCGTTGTAATAGTTTGCATTGTAAAAGTTGCGTTGTAATGGTAGGTCGTTGTAAAAGTTTTGTTGTAAAGGTTGTTTACCGGCTCAGCCGTGTAGAACTTATCAGCAAATGTGTTAGAAGACGGACATACTATGCCAAAGTGCAGTGTCTCTCCTGTAGCCACATTCGCCTGGTGAGTCATTCACTCAGAGGTCAACAAAGGTGTTGTGGTAGTAGCCAACAACATCAAGAGTTACTCAATTGTACCTTGTAATCTCAAGGTGAGTTGGCCTGTGGCCAACTGCTACTGTTTTTAACGTAAAGCATCCTTGTGAGCCAGGTAGCAATGTTCACCATTTGATTTCAAGAGGCTCCGTGCGCCAGGAGAGGAAAGGACTGAACCATAGAGAGGTAGCTTGGTTGTCTCCACATTGTAAGTAGAAGTAGAAGGACTACCTGTCATGCTTAAAACATTCTCAATTCCACCTCAGAACTATAGGCCAACCTGGTGTGGGAGTAGTCCAGAGAAGAGAGAACACTGTGTGTGTGAGACAAAGCTCCCTGAGACTGTAGAATCACTGTCTCTGCAGAGCTCAAGAACAATGAATGGATTGCACCAACAAGCACCTTCATCAAGCTCTGCTCCACATCACTCAGTGAGAAATAAAGAGCGCATTGCAACCGAGTCAGGAGGGGAAAGCTGCAAAAACACTTGAGATGGAACCACTCTCATTCATTAGATTTGTCTGAAGACCTCTTCTTCCACCATTACAGCTTTACTCCATTCCTGTGCCAGTGGAACTTGTACTGATCTGGCCATACCAAAGACTGTGCTGCTTGGGAACCTTCCCATGATGATTACATCACAGTAAAAGAGACAGCCGGTATGTGACTGTGCTTGGCAAGGAGCCTGCTCACTAATGTAAGATCCTATACTGACCAACAAACCCCCTTAAATTACCACTAGGGCTTTGTAAGCACAAAGTAACACTGAAAATCCTAAAAGTGAAACAGACATGACACACCTAGGATTGAGGCACTCTGAAAATGCTGATCTTCCTTTGTAAATGTGCACTGAGTAGGACAGTCACCTCTGTTATAGAATGAGAATGACCCCTGTCTTTAAGTAGAAATATTTTATTATGATATTGAACCTCAGGAGAATAAAAGTCCTATAAGTTTGCAAAGTAGTACAATTGACTGGAAAAGACATTTATTGTGTAATATTTATCTGTCCAATAAATCTGAGATTCCAGCCCAAACCACCCACCAAGAGTAAGCCTTAAACCTTTCGCTGCTGGCCCCCGATTCCTCCGCTGTGCTGGGGGGAGGGGGGCGCGCACAGCGCCCCGGTGCTCATGACGAGCTCAGCTCATCATGAGCCACTGTTCTCGTGTGCTCATGATGAGCTGAGCTCGTCACGTCCACACCCGTTTCTGTGTAACGCTCAGCACAGCAGGGGAATTATCCCCACATGCGAGCGTTCCAACGGTCATGACAAGCACAGCTCGTCATGAGCACACGAGAACCGTGCATCATGATGAGCTGAGCTCGTCATGAGCGTGGGAGGGGTTAACTGTGCAAACTACGTCCCAAATCAACACTTAGAAATCATGTAGTTGGCAAATCGGTGAGCTTGCAGTATTTGGTTCTGTGGATTCAGACAGGTCTTCTCAAAGCATTGCCCAGATACCGCTGAGTTTCATTGCTCAAGGGAAATGACCAGCCAGCCATCATTACTACATGTAAGCACAATAATATCAGAAAATTCATAATAGAAAGACACGATCCACACAACCCAACAGAGATCAGTTAAGATGTATCTCACCCATTGATAGAAAAGCTACAAAAATTGAGGCTAAAACCTTCTCCCCGGTTTCTCATTCCTTGCACATGGCCAGGGTATTAGTGTTTGATGCATGGAGGAGGGTGACATTCTAAAGAAATCCATGACATTCTGAAATTGCACAGACCATACAGTAAAAAATATATAGCAGTTGCACTGAATGGGTTTCATGTCAAAAGGGAAAATTTACAGTTTGATTAAAGCAGCAGATTTAACATCTTAAAGAAATGGCACATTTCTGCTAATGTTTTATTTACAATGTTTACAAGGGAGACCACGGAACAAAACGATATTACTATGTTAAACATAACAAGCTGTATCCATGAGAACACAACATTTAGTAGGGCACCATCAGTATTGATCAGAGCCCTTTTAACTCAGCGAGAGAATCAGTGGGATTTTAAACACCTATTTAAACTTAATTTACCTGGTTCAAGAGAGCGAAGCAAAGTGTGAATTTAAAAATGTTCATTTTGCAGAGAAGTGGGAACAACTTGAAATAACCGGGGACCATTTTCCAGAGGAGCTGCGATTAGAGAGAAATATTGAAATACATTAAACCAGTTGTCTGAGAAAGTTATTGGAAGCGGTCCTTAATGGATGCAAATTACTTGGATTACAGTTAAGAACTACAGTGGTAACCTTATACAAGAAAGAAATAAAGGGTGCACAGTTGTAAAAGAAAGCAGGGCCTTATTTAATATGACTGTTCTCTTTTCTTTGAGTAACTCTGAAGGGAAGCATGTGACTGAATTAAATACTATGTTGTGAGATGTGTATAATTTGTCAGTTCAATCACAGATTTTTTATTATTACTTGCAATAACTATGGCATGCATTTTATTCAAATCGAATATACTCAGACAGCCCTCCCAGGATTTTGGTGGTTCAGTTGCCAAATTTTGCCAAAAAAGCAACATTTGTGGCCCTAAACTTAAAATGTTGTGCTATTTTTGTAGTATTCAGAAAATGTTGCTAAGGCACTGCAGGATATTGTGTTGTGTCACAATCTATAATCTCGCAGAGGTTCCGTCAATTACTCTAATGCTTGTTACAGCAAGATTCCTGAAAATGTGACATTACACCACATAGCATAATTTACCTTCTATTTGAATAACAATCTTAACATGGAAACATGGGAACAATGCAAGCAGACAGAACACAAGCAGTTGATGTTAGTCTTGTATGCCATATTTATGATTTTTATAGTGCAACATGTGGCTGAAAATTAAATTGAGATGCATTTTTGCAGTAAAAATTAGCACTAAATGCAAGATTGGCAATCCACATATTTTTGCAGGAATGTTGTGCTTTTTCTGAAGTCCTCTAGCCCTGGCTCCTAAGTACAGGCAAAGTCAACATGGTAAATGCGCAAGTGGTTGTGGAATACTAAGCAAAAGTCTTGTGACTTTGATGTTACTATGGATATCGATGCGTTTATCAATAAAAATTAACTATCATCCTTCTCAATAGAATCAGCCATTCCAAACTCCACATCTAAGTATGTAGTCAGGCAGGCCCTGCAACCTAGGCCCGGGATAACTGATTGATGGGTCATAAGTGGTAGGGTGCATAGCTGGCAGGCAAAGACGCAAGCAGGAAACTCTTGATCAATCCCACAGATAGGCTCAGCATCACTACAATTGTCAGGGGGGATTGCCCTAAACAAAGCACACATGGCCCGAAGGGGCATGCAAACTTATGAAAACACCATACAGTCAGATGACACTTGTGTTAGGAACACATAGCCAAGCAGGACCAAGCACACACAGTGATCACACGCTCCCCATGATGGACATCTGGACACATATACCACTGGCCACACTGTGTCCACGCAAGGACAGTACCCACCTGCAGTAACCATGTGACCATTAATTTATGATTCTGAGGCAGCAACCAAAATTCCTCACCATATATTGTAAGACAGAAATGTTTATTGTTTGTTGTAGAATTGTATATAAGATGTACGCGAACCCAATGTAAATAGAGACAGCCATCAGACCTTGAGCCTTTAACTAGTCTCCCAGCCGCACTGTTTAAATAAATAAACTGCTCCTGTTTTGACAAACACCTCTTGTCTGCTGATTTTTAAGATAAATCGAACAAGAGCAATATTGTCATGATAGTGAAATTGGCAATTTCACTCATGGTTTGTACTTCTGGGTCAATTTGATATTACAGAAGGGTCTGTAAATATTAGCTTTGCCCTTACTGAACAATTTAAACTGCATGTTTCCTGTTTTGATTTGATATGAGCCCATGAGCCTATACCAATGCACCTGATCCCAGATACCGAGGTTAAAGCAAAATGGCTCTGTAGAAACAAGGGACAAGGTAACAGAGCTGACAAGCAACAATATTTAGAAAGAAATCTGAGCCAGAGCCAAGCCAGAGGGCTCCCAGGGGAGCTGGCCCACCAAAAGATTTGACATGCAAGTGATGCTGCAAAGGTCATTTGAAAATATGACAACAACATTTTCAAATTAAAAATAGGCTCTTTCTTGTGTTGTACATTATATTAAATTGCTGCATTGCGATCTCTTAAAAGTAATACATTTTAAACATGAGGTTTTCTTTTCATCCAATGCCCTGTTGACAGAGCCTTGAGTGAGCTATGAGTGTCAGTTTGTCCTGATTACTGTCTATGCAAAAAATATTGTTATTAACGCCTTAACTGCGGCCGTTATTTTGGCGCAGTGCGGGCGTTCCATTAGGTGGGCGGGGCTCCGACGGCAGCACTAGGGAGGTAGTGCTCCCGTCAGACAATGGCCAACGGGAGCACGGAACTGGTTAAATCAGGAACAACAATATTGTTTATAAAACTATTCTATATATATAGTGGCTGTGCTGCATCACACAATTTAGTTACATGGGGAGCTGGGATTTTGACCAACGTTTCTCAGTTACACATTGTGGAATGCAGTCAATGGAAGAATATCTCCCTTTTTTTTTTACCACGAAAGGACACCACTTTGTGTTGAATTTTTTTCATGATCTAAGCTTGTGTTCAATAAATACAGCTATCCCATGTTAATTCATTCTGACGTGATATATGTGTGGAAAAAGTGAAAATGTTTTTCTTGAAAAAGGCGAACATTTAAGAATATGCGAAAGCAGGAAACCATGTTTGTTTCACACCTTCCCTTGACTTAATAAACAGTAATGAGGGACAGGGTTAGCCCCTCAATGATGGCAATTGCCTTAATTGCCAACAAAGCGGATTCTGACTTTCTTCTGATAGAAAGGAGGATTGTTATCCTACATGGGGGACCAGTTAGGAGTATAATGTATTCGGTTGTAGAACACACTCTTCAATGTTATGAGAGAATTCGATGTTAGAAGAAAATGTGAATCAACTAATATGTTACTGTGAAAGTTAATATAACCCAATGTAAGGCTCGATGATTATCGCTTAAAGCGTGTACTTACCACTGAAATCATTATAACTTGTTTTAGGTCTCATTAGTAAATGTCATACAATGATGAGTTAATGATGAAAAATGCTTTCTTAAGTTAACTATTTAAATACAAAGATGTGTAGCAATGTAGTCTGATGATGTATTTGCAAGCCTGCATTGTATGGTGGATTTATTAACTTAGCTTGGCTCATAGACCTCGATTTGTAATACACTTGGAGTGTCTTCATTTTGACAGCAATGTTTAAACTCTTATGTGGAATGAGCAGGATGTTTCTGTCTCACTTTTGTATTGCAGGTGGACAACGTTTGCTAGAGAAGAGTAGGAGTATTGTTTCGATTGGCAAGGTTGCAGAATGAAGGAGTTACAGTTAGCTGGGTCACAGGAGGTAAGGTGGAGGGAGGGGTTTTCAACACAGGAGGTTCAGCATTCCTTTATTTCCCTTTTATTTCTATAAACTCATGCTAAGATTTGTGTATGTCCAACTATTTTTTAATTTGTAATAAAACTGACTAACCTTCCATTGCTTGTCCATCTGGGTTCTTGTGTAGCCATTTGTGTTACACTGTATTTCAAGTGACTTATATCCTTTACTTCCCTCTATGCATTCATGATGCTAAAAAGAACAATCTGAGATCTGACATTGGGCCCAGACTCTTTCACTTCAGTGGTTGGAATTAGCTGGGCTTTAGGCACACAAGACAAAAGCACCTTTTCAGAATTCATGCACTCAGCAGTCCTGTGTACAGTAGTTGCTATATTTAAAAAACATTAACTAAGAATGGAAATACAGTGTCTGGAAGCTGGGTTTACCTCTGTTTTGCTCTTCAGTTCTCATATATCAAGCGCTGAGCCAAAAGCAGATATTCAACACATCACACTCAAGCCTTGCTTTGCTTGCCACCCTGTACCGGTAAATGTAGAACCCTGGAGGTGGAGCACAGATGGAGCACCACTCAAAGCTGGCTACTTTTTAATGTAGTATGGAGGATCACATTGATAGTCTTTGAACTATTTTCATTCTATTATTTAAAAATATATTTTTTAGACCTGCCATCCTTGTTGTGGTATTCCCCCAAACATTTTGCCTTCACTCCCTTACTTTGCTTAACTCATTTTTATTGGCATTAGGACTCTGTGCGCTGTACTCCTGATAACCAATTTTAGGTGTTTGTGCTCTCTCATTGAAACATGATAAAAATAGCCTACACCTAATTGGCACATTTAGTTTACTTGTAAGCCCCTAGTAAATGGTACTACCTGTGCCAAGTGCCATAGAGCAGCACTCATTGTAGCACTGAAAAACATGTCTCAGGCCTATCACTGCAGCCTGTTGTGAAGTTTTAAACTGGCATTTCAAATCAGGCACATTAACCCTTTTGCTATAGGCCTAAGCAGTTCATTTATCGACTGTGACTGTGAATTGCTCTGCTGTTGCGGCTTGTGTATTGGTTCCAGACAGTGAGACAAAGGGAGTCTAATTCTGTGGGAAGCAGGTCTTACTGACAGGTTGGCTGGGGAAGCGCTGATAACACTGCAGCACATACAAAGGCCCCTGACACCAGGCTTGCCTTTGCCTTTGCCTCCGCAGACAGTTTGGAGCCAGGGGAAGGGGAAGAAGTGACCTAACACTGTTTGGGGGTAGGCTGGGGAATTCCCACACACAGAGTTTGGCACCAGGTGCAAAAATAGGACCTTCAGACTCTATCATAAGAACACTCCTGGACCTATGGAAGATTCAGAAGATGGACTACCCTGACGTATGTGGACGAGGGACTGTCCTGCTGACCAAAGAAGGACGATTGGACAGCTGGCCTTGAACCCAGGCTACCCAGTGTGACTCCAAGGGTCAGATGACTGACATGTGTGAGCTACAGGGACATAGGAGGCTTCTACAGGCCTCCCTGCAATACCCCAGCTGTTCAGCACCAAGTGGACCTGCCTGGACCTGCCTGAGCCCTGCTGCTGTTCTCTGCGGGAATGAGTTCTAATTCACAAGAGGAGCGACCGTGACATGACTTCTTCACACCAAGAATCAATCACTTCTGATGACCGCTAATGTGCAGCTCCAGCGGAACTTGCACTTTATGCCGACTGCAAACATCTGCGATGACCTGCAACGTGAGACCCACACTTCGCACTGATAGTGACCCTTAGCAATGTTCAACCAACACAAAGCTCCTGTGATGCTGTGATGACTAACTCTTCTCGCTACAGCAATGACCATCTGCGACACTTGACCTGGTACTCGCATCAAAACCTACTCATCACAAGCTCTGCCACCGCAAACAGGTCACTTTACACCAGCCTTGCGAAAGTAACTCTTCAGCAGCACAAACCTGGTCCCTGTATCCAACCCACACTCACTTCATGATTGGCCTCAACTTGTGACTTTTCCCCGTCTTGCACGAACAGATAACCACGAGTAGCGCTTTGTGCTTCTTGGTGCTATTTTCTCATAAAACTTTGAAAATTAATAGGTTCTACTGATTGTATTTGTATCCTGTGGTGCCCATTTAGAAAGCAGAGTCATGATGTGTTTCAAGACAGGGCCTGGCTGGCAAATCCATGATAAGTTTGGGACAAATGCAATGGCAAATGATGCCTTTGTTGGTACATCAGGCCACTATTTTGTAAACTTAAAGACAACGTTATGAGCAGTGCAAAAACAATGTTTGGAGTCTACTAGTGCTGATACTATTTCCAAAATGTTCCTCAAGGTGCCTCCAGATACCCCGTCCAGGGTGGCTGGACCTGGGCTCTAGAGGAATCCATATTTCATCTATGGGGAGAAGCACTCTCTTTTGAGTGCAGAAAGGTAGCAGAACACAAACATACACATCTGGTTCACAAACCGAAAAAGAAACAAGACAGAACAAAAGCAACGACACCTAAATACAAACAGCAGATGCCTGACACAAAGCTACATTTTAAGAAAGCAAAACATGGTAACAAAAATATCTTAAGAAACCACAAATACTGCCCATAAGTATAATTATTGATCATCACTACATCATTACATCTTTAGATGTGTATAAGCAAGAAGGAAAATAATAAAACACTTTCTGTCAGATAGCATTACGAACGTCTATGTTCGTGTTAAATGTCAACTCGGGCTAAACTGTGATGTAAATCGAATGCTATTTGTTTTTAATCGCATTGTAAATTGCAAGAACCTCAATAAAACATTTTAAACACAAAAACACATGCACAAAGGATATGCAAAATAAGAGTGCCTACATTTGCATATATTGTGGTTTCAGAAAAGTGGTCCTTTGTTTTTTTCAGACCAAGTCCCATAAAACTCGGATAAGAGGCCACTGCTATAAAGAATCACTCATTAGGGAGTTTCAATTTGATGGGTGGAGAAGCAGATGGTGTGTCAAGAAGATTCTGCAATGATGGACAGGATGTTTACAATACCTAGACAGCACCATTCCTACGTCCGGAACCATTGGGATATACAGGTTTCCACTTGAAGAAGCACTACATTAAACCCTTTACACCCACAATGCTTTGAAAAATACAGAGGATTATGTTCAGTAAGAAACGTTAAAATAAGCAGGCAAACATTACTTAATAAAAACAATGATTTGTAATTAAAACTGTTATTAATGGAAAACAATGAACAGGAAGACGTTGTCACTGTGAAGCTGGGCTAGGAATCACTGCATGTCCTCATGCCAAGCAGCATTCAGAATGGTTGCGTTTTGCTGAAAAGACAAATTATTAACATCTGTTTTTTTCAATTCCCTATTAAAGTGAATGTAACATGTGTTGCAGTTTAAAAACACATGCATAATAAGAAAGAAGAGCAAATACTCTCAGGATCAGAAACAAACTGAAAATGCACAAAAAAACACACTATTTAAATAATCAAAATCTAAAAAAATAGCAAATTTTAGAGAGTAAAGAAGTTGTTGAATGTATGGAGATGGCCACCTGCTTAGCCTGGATATCTGCTTGGAGGCGGTAGCAAGACAAGCTATGAAGGGGGAAACATCCTTTACAACGCAACTTTTACCACGCAGTGCCTTTACATTGCAGGTTTTTCAACGCAAGTCATTACAACGAATTGCGCTGGGGGGCGCTCTAGGATAGGTAATAGTTTAATTTACTATCCAACACCTTCCCTACTATCCACGGGGACTGGAGTTGGAATAGTAAATTAAACTATTCACTAACCAGCACCCCCCAACGCAAGTCGTTGTAACGACTTGCGTTGAAAAACCTGCGTTGTAAAGGCATGCGTAGTAAAAGCATGCGTTGTAACAATGTACATCCCTATGAAGGACGTTGAAGTGAGGATATCCATGAGGCAAGAGATTAACAGGGTCTAAACGGGAGACTAGATCACTGTAGATCATTTTCTATGTTATATTGTGGTCTATAAAACACAAAGGGCCCTATTTATAATTTGGTGTACAACCCGTACTCCGCCTGGACGATGGAGGGAATTACTCCATTGTGAAGGATGTGCCATCCACCAAATTAAGAAATGTTCACTGGCCTAGCTGACATTCCTTGCAATGACAGGAACTGCCATCACAGCAGGTTCTGCCAATGCATTGTAACTTTGCTGGACGTCTCCGGAACCGTATTTCAAAGTTAAATGTTATTTTTCTTTATTTTCACTAAAATAATCCAAAATCGGATTTTCTTTTTGAAAATAATAAGCCAATGCCCCCATCACCATGGGAGTTCCCTGTCATGGCGAGGAGGGCATTTAACTCTTTTTAGTGCACCTTATCACCAGGTTTTCTCTGGCAGTGACCTACATTGATAAATGGCTATATGTCTGCCCATCTAACTTAGGCAGGTGGCATATAGACAAACCTCTGGTGACATTTACTCTGTTGGGCTGTCAGTGGAGTTTTTACCATGGCAATGACCGATATGTCTCCACTGTCATAAAAGTATGGTACACCTGAATTTAAAATGAGTGGGTGGAGCAAAGTCTTTGCTGGGAAGGAACTCCGTCACTATTGCAATGCAATTCCCTCTCCACCAAGATGTAAACCAGGACCAGAATTGAGATGAGATGTGCAGTTGGAAAAGAGATTGGGTGGAAATAAGGAATGTCATAAGTATGCCTGATAAGAACAGCCCAGAGTAATAGTCAACCCCAAGATCTACACACTTCATTTGCCTTTCAATCACTCCAAAATGTTTAACACCTTTTATTTCACCTCTAATTTGCCTGTCGAACAAAGTAAGAGAAAAACCATCACTAGGCAAATGATGGATAAATTGCAGGCAGGGATTACATTCTCTTGGCCCTTGTTCTCCAGTAATAGGTAAATGAGTGTTATAGGGCACCAGAACTTGAGTAGCAATGCTCTTTTGGTCATTTGGGTTGGGCTTAGTAATAGTCGCTCTTACAACTTAGTAGCTGCATAAAATGTACAAGCATTTTCAAAACCAAGGTGCCTGGATTATCTGTTAATGAAAGTGCTTCTTTATAGTTAGGTGATTTTGTTTGATGGTGAGTGCATATTTAAGCATGTGACTGCTTATATAGATGTGTGGGTGAGTGAATAGAAAGACAAATGGTTGAATGAATAGATGTATGTATGGTTGTATGAATGCGTAAAACAGAAGGTTAGCATATGAGCCACTGCAATTAGGTTGGTGGCAAAAGGCTATTATTCTCTCTTGAACTCTGCTCACTCACCTAACCACTCACCTATTTATTTATCCATTTCACTAGACATCCCTTTGTGATCAATAAGCAGACTCATACAATTTAAGGCATGATTTACTTCATATTCACGGACACCACATTTCTATTGGACTTTTACTCTCCCATGTTACAGACATAAATAGATACAACACTACAAAATATGCAGTAGAAACAACTGATTAACGCATGCTCAGAGCAGAAAGTAGAAATACTGGGGCTTATTTACAAGCCCAGTGCGCTGCCGGAACGTCACTTTTTGTGACGTTCCTGCTGTGCACTGGGTTTACCCATATCTACGAGGCCATGTAAAGCCACCCTACATGGCTTTTCGTAGCCTCATAGCTATGATGTGAGGCAACGCAGAGCAAGTTGCTCCGTTGCCTCACACTGCAATGGAGAAGCGTACTATGGGTTTACAGTGGGAGTTCCCACTCAACACCCATGGCATTTGATACATTTCCAGATTTACAACAAGCTGTAAACCAGTAATGTAATAAAAGCCAGGGGTGGCATAACAGTTGTTTTTGTGAAGGAAGGTGCCCCTTCCCCCACAAAAATAACCTGAATTCAATGTAGAGGTGCAAGGGTGCCTGTGTTGGTGCATTGCAGCCATTTGTGCGCCAATTCTGTGAATGATGACAGGAATGTACCTTATCTCATAGATACCGTACATTCCTGCCCTTTTCTATTGATGAAGGGCAGTGCAGCAAGAAGGCTAGTGGTGCTGCCCTATGCCTAAATATTGTAATTGAGGGTCACTGATCAGTAGCCTATGCTCAAAATATGCAAATCGAGCAACTGTGATCGTGCCAAAATAGAAGCAAAGGTGAAACGCTAATCACTGATGCATGCTCAAAGAAGCGTTAAAGCACAAGATTTAAGCAGCTGCTGAGCACTTGAAGATACTTTCTACCTGTTTTAGGATTATGATATTTTAGGAGGCAGACATCCTTCTGTGACCAGTGTGTTTCACCTGTACATGGTCTTTCATTCCTGCTCTAAACTCATGTCCACCAAAATGCAAACTTTGTGGCATTTTTACTAACTTGTGGTTACTGCTTAATAGTATCTAAAAAACATACCTAGAAATTAAAATGATCTGGTAGAAATAAATCTAAGGAGAAAATATGGTTTTAAAACACCTCATCCTCTTTGAGTCAGAATAATAAGTAGGTTTGTGCTTTTGGAAGGTTCACAATTTTTGTTGAACTGTTCATACTGGTTAGTCCACTATGTTTCTATGTGCATATAATTATTTATTGACTATTTTATACTTTTTTTCTATAGTCGTTTCCATGCTTTTTTTCTTCGGAGTTTTATATAATGTGAACTTGAGCTGAAGGTATCAGGTATCAAAACGCTTTACACGAGCACCAGTTGCGTTACATGAGGACAGATTCAATTATTTTTTTAGACATGGGGAGATTAAGTGATTTGCCCAGAATCACAGGATGTTGCCCGTCCTTGCCGAGACTCGAGCCCAGTTCCCTAGATTTGAGGTCGACAGCCCTAGCCGTTAGGCCACACCCTCTTCCCACTTGCGTACATTCATGATGTTCTAAAAAGAAACTTAAATTAAATTCCAAAATTTGAACAGTAGATCTTTTTTGACTCAGGGACAGTGTGGAGACCTAATTTAAACATAACAGGCATATTAGTAGAGCACACATTTATT
The DNA here is from genome assembly GCF_964261635.1 of Lissotriton helveticus. Taxonomy (NCBI): domain Eukaryota; kingdom Metazoa; phylum Chordata; class Amphibia; order Caudata; family Salamandridae; genus Lissotriton; species Lissotriton helveticus. Next base: position 168,839,986 of record NC_136068.1, read on the forward strand.
CTCCACAGAGGTATCTTTGCACTATTGACAGATAACTGATTGTTGATAACGAGCTCAGTCTCAATTATCAAACTCAGAAGGATGAAAGACTGCTACGACCATGGAGTGGAGGCATCAGTCCACTAAGCCAACAGTTACTGTAGTACCTCAATGTAGCAATTGGTTTGGAGATGTATGCATAATGAGCCCTATCCTTCCTGGGAGGACAACACCTGAAAATAGAAGAACTCTTATTTTAGTGTTCTGACCCTAAGGTACATCCACCACAACTTGCTGGAGAGAGAATCCTAAGCAGGTCATTTAGAGAAGGGTGGTACTGGGATATAAAAACAATGGATCTCCTGTCTACCCTCTTCATTGTTCAGGTGCTTCATTTAGAGCTGATGGAGTTGCTAGATTTCTGATGGAAAATCCTCAGCTGGCTCTGTAAATGGAAATACCCTGACAACAAGCCAGCTGCCACAGGACTGCCATCTGGACGGTGTCAGTCTCCCTTGCCATTCAGGATGGGACTGTGAAACACTTTGGTAAGAAATTATTGGGAACATGTGAGCACTTCCACTTAATTTGCCTTGGGGTTTTCACCAACTGTAGCTGGGTTCACTCTTTGAAACTTTTAATAAAGCTCTCTCAGGAAGGTGAGAGAATGAGATTAGAAAAGACAAGGACTGTCTGCTACTTGCTGGAAGAATTTTGAACTGCCTAGTGATGAGCTGTGGATAGACATTCCCAAGAATAACATGACATCTCCAGACATGGAAGGCCACTTCGAGGGCTATGGAAGATGGCTGTATGCTGAGGTGCAAAGGGAAAAGTATCCAGAAAGCCTGAATTCCTAGGACTGGAGAGTGCAGAAGGCCTTACAGCCAGAAGAGGCTACAGTTGAATAGAAGAGAAAAAAGTAAGCCATTAAATTAGTGAAATGCTGTACATTTTCTTCAGTCAGCATGATTAGAACTTTTCTTTTGGTTTTGACATTTCCCTGCTGAATCAAAATTGTTAGGAGATTTTCCACAAAGGGAACCTGGAGGCTGCTGCTCAAAATGCTTTTCTAAATGTTTGAAGCTTCAGGAGCACAAGATACTAAGTAACTTAACTATTTCTGACAGCTGTAATTTAGAAAATTGTCATCACTGGATGACCGTGATGAGGTGCAAGCCTCACCCAAAAGGTGTGGCCTGAGTGCCTAGGGTTTGTTTAAACATGAACCTTTTCCTGCCTTTACTTTCACCCTTTCAGACTGACCTCAAATAGTGGTAAAGGTCAGTTTTTTCATAACTCTTGACCAGGTTGAGCCAGTAGTCTTTATCTAACCTTTCTCCATTCAATCAGCCTCAGAGGGTTCTTGGGTCCAAGTAGCTGACCATCTCACTTTGTATGGATTTTTTACAATACAATTATTTGTTATTATATTGTTTTAATATTCATAACACTGATCCCTACATGAACTGTTATTTAATTCACGCATATTTTAATGAAATTGTTTTAGGGTTAAATTAATCATTTTTCTAACTGTGATGATGTTTGGTGTTGTGGTGTTTCTATCCATGTACAACAGGCAATTGTTTCCGAGGAAGGAAATCCTAACCGAATAAAGCTATGAAGGGTAAGCTAATGGGGGTTGGAAATTTTTGGATTTGATGGAGCTTTGTCAAACCTCATATCAAGATTTTAGCTTGTTTCTTCAAAGATTTAGCAGTCCTATTTCTTATATTCCAGGCACCTAAATGCATAACATTTTACATATTTCATGTATTGAGTGCCAGCGAGCAGCACATGATATGTCATCACATTTTGCTACTTTTGGCACACTTACTATGAACCTAATTTGAGTGTTATTCATTTTGGTAATGTCAAGTGCCTATGGATTAACTACTGAGAACATATTTTTCCTACTTTTGTAACCCTGGGGCCATACATAGTCACTTGATGTCAGCCAAAAAGCTGACATCATGGCAGGAAAGGTCTACATCTATGAGGCGCGTAGCCCTAAGCTGGATTTAGCTAAATCTTTTGGCTCAGACAATTAGAGAGAGGATGTTTTTTCAGAGAGGGAGAAGAAGCAGGGAAAGTGCAGGGCCAAGCACTACAGTAAATCCTCATTCAACATTGTTGCTAAGTGAGATTTAAAGATGGTCTGTGATTGGTTCTCCTCTATACATCTAAATTATCACAATTTTACCCTGCCACTTTGCTATCAGTGTCTTTTATTCCTACGATTTGCATACATTCAAACTCTGCACAATAGCTGATGATTGAGGGACAGTAGAATGGAGACCTGCCTCCAGGTAATGCTACTGAAATAATTCAAAATGTCGGATTTAAACAGGAAGTTCTTTCTTGTGGTAAATGAGTGCAAATTAGCAATTGTACTGAAATAAGTCAAAATGTTGCATCTAAACAGGAAGTTCTTGAGGTAAATGAGTGCGAATTAACCATTGCTTAGTTGGGAGCAGACCCAGGGTACGAGCCGTACCCCATGTACGATGGGTGTACCCATCGTACATGGGGTACGGCTCGTACACCCATCGTACATGGGGTACGGCTCGTACACCCATCGTGCATGGGGTACGGCTCGTACACCCCATGATCGCAGGTGTACGGTGCGTACCCCTGCAATCATGTGGGGTACGGACCGTACGGTGTGTATGTGTTTGTGTGCTTTTCCGTACGACTCGCCCTTACCTGACGTGGACCGTACGAATTGCGTCCTCATACCCCGGTCCGGATCGTACTTGTCGGGTCGTACGGCATGTGTACGAGTCGTACAATTCACGGTTTCAGCCTTGCAATACGTACGGATTGCGACGATTCGGACGGATTCACGGGATACGGATCGTACTACGCGACTCGGACGGATGGGTACGATTCGTACGGAGAGGGCTCCGGATACAAATCGTACAGACGTTTTTTTTCCCGAATCGGAATTGACCCCATGGTGTGCGAACTTTGGGTACATTTGGACATTTTGAGAAAAGCACATTTTGGCCTAAAATAACATTTTGCAGACATTTTGGATTTAGTGCAAAAAAAACACAGGTGCCACAAAATGCAGCTGCAAGCATTCAGTTTTCATGTTGCTTCCATGCTGCAGCAATAGAATTTTTACCCAAATTGACATGAAATTACATGATGTGGCACATTGGCTGAATTTCTGAAATTTCGTGCAACAAGTGTAATGAAAAACGCCAGAAACCCAGAAACAATGGGGAAGATTTACAAGCCACTTGCGCCACCGGTGCATCACTTTATGTGACGTACCGGTGGTGGATTTTACTGCTCCAGATTTGCAAGGACAGGAAAAGCCACCCAGCATGACTTTTCCTGTCCTTGTAAATATGTCCCCTGTGCACACAGCACTTTGCGTGAAAGTGGTGTTCCATGGGTGTTGCTGTGGGTCTTCCCAAGCAACACCCATGGAACCAGACACATTTCCAGATTTACGAGGAATTGTAAATCTGGAAATGCTTGTGAATGCTACGCCTCCCCATGGGAGGTGTAGGGACACGCAATGAGGAGAAATTTATTAATTTCTCCTCGCTTTTTTCCTTTTTCTATGCGTGCTGCATCCTGCAGCACACATAGAAAGAGGGAATCACATCTAATGATTGTTTATGTACAGGAAGGTATTCCTTCCTGCACATATACATTCATTGAAACAATGACGTTTTTAAACTTTTATGTGTGCTAATGCAGCACACATAGAAGTTGAAAAACGGCATTTCAGATTGTTTTTGTGCAGGAAAGGAACCCTTCCTGAATAAAAACAATGACCCCACGATGCAGGCATCCTTGCACCATAGTGCAAGAGTGCCTGCGATGGCGTATGGCAGTAGTTTGTGCGCCAGCGCAGGGGCAAGCACAGAGATGCAACATATTGTTGTAGGTAGGCAGTCAAAATATCGAGTTTTAAATATCGACATACAATAATGTCGATGTTTAAATATCGAAGGGACATAATATAGAAGGTAAGTTATATCGATATGTTTAATATTGATGTTCGTAATATCTATGTCACTAATATCGATGTTAGTAATATCTAAGTTACTAATATCGATGTTACTGATATCAATGTTAGTAATATCGATATTACTAATATCGATTTTTGTATGATTTGTATGTATATGATTATGTATGTATTATGTATTTAATTTTTATTTATGTAATTTAAGTACATTTTGTATTTTAGTACCGTAGCAGGTTCTGGGTATATAGGGGAATAGGGTGGGAAGTAATTTAATTATAGTAAATTAATTATTAATTATTAGGAATTATAAAATTATTTTAATTAATTGGTAATTAATTTTTATTAATTGGTAATTAATTTTAATTAATTGATTAATTGATAATTATGGTCTGTAGCGGGTTATGGGGTTATAGGGGAATAGGGTGGGAAGTAATTTAATTATAGTAAATTAATTATTAATTACTTGGAATTATAAATTATTTTTAATTAATTTTAATTAATTTTTATTAATTGATAATTATGTTCTGTAGCGGGTTATGGGTTTATAGGGGAATAGGGTGGGAAGTAATTTAAATGTAATTAAGTAATAATTTGTTTTAATTCATTATTTTGTAAATTATATTATTGTTAATGAATTATTATTTTGGAATTTATTATTATTAATTGTTATTTCATTGTAATTCATTTTTACTTAATCATTTATTGCTAATCATGTTTTTAATAATTATGTATTAATATTTGTAAATAGTTTATATTTATTTAATAATTAATCTTTGTATTATTTTAAATTATCAATGTATTCATAAGTATGTTATTTTTACCTTCTACGCTATCCAATACTGTCCCTACTGTTGCACTCTCTGGAGTTGGAATAGTAATTTTTACCCCTATGCTATCCAACACTTTCTCTACTGTTGCACTCTCTGGAGTGCGAATAGTAATTTTTACCCCTACGCTATCCAACACTTTCCCTTCTGTTGCACTCTCTGGAGTGGGAATAGTCATTTCTACCCCTATGCTATCCAACACTTTCCCTACTGTTACACTCTCTGGAGTGGGAATAGTAATTTTTACCCCTACGCTATCCAACACTTTCCCTACTGTTGCAGTTTCTGGAGTTGGAATAGTAATTTTTACCCCTATACTATCCAACACTTTCCTTACTGTTGCACTCTCTGGAGTTGGAATAGTAATTTTCACCCCTACACTATCCAACACTTTCCCTACTGTTGCAGTTTCTGGAGTTGGAATAGTAATTTTTACCCCTACGCTATCCAACACTTTCCCTACTGTTGCACTCTCTGGAGTTGGAATAGTAATGTTTACCCCTACGCTATCCAACACTTTCCCTACTGTTGCACTTTCGGGAGTTGGAATAGTAATTTTTAACCCTACCCTATCCAACACTTTCCCTACTGTTGCACTCTCTGGAGTTGGAATAGTAATTTTTACCCCTTCGCTATCCAACACTTTCCCTACTGTTGCACTAACTGGAGTTGGAATAGTAATTTTTACCCCTATGCTATCCACACTTTCCCTACTGTTGCACTCTCTGGATTGGGAATAGTAATTTTTACCCCCACGCTATTCAACACTTTCCCAACTGTTGCACTCTCTGGAGTGGGAATAGTAATTTTTACCCCTACGCTATCCAACACTTTCCCTACTGTTGCACTCTCTGGAGATGGAATAGTAATTTTTACCCCTACGCTATCCAACACTTTCCCTATTGTTGCACTAACTGGAGTTGGAATAGTCATTTTTACCCCCACGCTATCCAACACTTTCCCTACTGTTGCACTAACTGGAGTTGGAATAGTCATTTTTACCCCTATGCTATCCAACACTTTCCCTACTGTTGCACTCTCTGGAGTTTGAATAGTAATTTTTAACCCTATGCTATCCACACTTTCCCTACTGTTGCACTCTCTGGATTGGGAATAGTAATTTGAACCCCCACGCTATTCAACACTTTCCCTACTGTTGCACTCTCTGGTGTGGGAATAGTAATTTTTACCCCTACGCTATCCAACACTTTCCCTACTGTTGCACTCTCTGGAGTTGGAATAGTAATTTTTACCCCTACGCTATCCAACACTTTCCCTACTGTTGCACTAACTGGAGTTTGAATAGTAATTTTTACCCCCACACTATCCAACACTTTCCCTACTGTTGCACTCTCTGGAGTTGGAATAGTAATTTTTACCCCTACGCTATCCAACACTTTTCCTACTGTTGCACTTTCTGGAGTTGGCATAGTAATTTTTACCCCTAGGCTATCCAACACTTTCTCTACTGTTGCACTCTCTGGAGTTGCAATAGTAATTTTTACCCCTACGCTATCCAACACTTTCCCTACTGTTGCACTAACTGGAGTTGGAATTGTAATTTTTACCCCTATGCTATCCAACACTTTCCCTACTGTTGCACTCTCTGGCGTTGGAATAGTAATTTTTACCCCTACACTATCCAACATTTTCCTTACTGTTGTTTTTTTGGGAGTTGGAATAGTATTTTATTCACTCTGTTACTTAATATTTTTTGTATTGTTTATTTAATGTATTATATCATTAATTAAAAAAATATTAAAAATTATTTATTTATTTAATTTGTTTTGCATAATTATTAAATTTTTATTAATGTTATTATTTTATGTGTATAGATGAATTTGTAATATATAATATTTTTAATTATTTATTAGTTATTACAATAAATATTACAACTGATTATTAAGTATATATATTATATATTATATTTATGTGTTTAATTATTTTTTATTACGTTATGTATATTACTTATTTATTTTAAACAATATATATTTTGTACTATGTTTATTATATTTTTAAGTATTTTTTAATTAATTTTACATATTTTTTCTATTAAAAAAACGATATTTAAAAAAAAACTATATTTTTGACATCGATATTTTTTTGTTGAAATTTTGGTACTTACCTTTTTGTAGATAGGATGTTGATATTGTTGACATCGATATTATTGCTCCGATATTTTTGTAGATCGATATTTTGTCTTTCTATATTTTGTCATAGATCCGGTGTCCCGGCGCTGGTGGCCCTCTGGAAGATTAAGCAAGCTTTGCCCAGAGTCACATGGTGCTGGGCTGACCTATCACCGGTGCCAGGGATCGAACCATGAGCCCCAGATTCCAGTGTCAGTCGCCCTGGCCGCTGCGCCACACCTCTTCCACTTCCCTGTACTTTGAAAGTGACTCAGTGCGGTGCAGCAAAATGGCTTGCAGCATGCACTGAGTCACTTTCTTGCAAATCCGACCCTATGTCGGATTACGCTGGTGCAATGAAAATATCACCCAGGGAGTATATACAGTGGAAAAAATAAACATGTTGCCATAAATATCTACTTTTTGCTGAACAATGCTTATTTTAGAAAAACAGATCAGATGAAGAAAAAGCCAGTTCTCATTTTCCTTGTTTAACCCCACCGCTGCTTCGAACGTTCCGCGCTGGTGCGGCACGTTCTATTAAGCGGGCGGGGTCAGAACGTTCAACGGACGTGCGCAGCACAGCCGAGGTAGTGCACGCGACGTCCGTTGAACATTCGCAGCACGGAAGGGGTTAAATTGCACTTGTAATCATCATTTCGGGCCTGCCTATCACCTCTCCAGGAAGCAGGCGTTGTGACTTCACAACTCAACTCTATTAACTTACTATAGTTGAGTAACTACATCATGTTCTTGTTACAGATGCCTAGAGACATCACAGCTCGACTATAATAAGGAAATTAGAGACAGCCTGTTATTTCAGGCTCTTATGATACAAAGAGACTTACTTATTGTTTGAAGGACATGCTATATGGTCAAAACGTGATGGATATCCCTTGCTGCCATATTACAAGTGACAGGTTACCTTGCACTTGTAATACAGCAAACAAGCCCTCTTTCCTATTTGGGATGGAGTATCTCAACCACCAAACTCTAAACAAGGCCCTAAGTATAGTTATAATGTTAGAAGTAGGAAGATAACGTGATCAGATCCCAAACCACATTATGTTTGAACAAGTACCGAACCTGGGATTAGCAACCAGAATGCCACATTTTTTAATCAGAAGTTTACAGCTAGAGCTCATTTTCTACATAGCTTTGACATATAAAATATTTAAGCCAGAGCAAATCTGGTTAGGGTTTCATTATGAGATCCTGAAGACAGGTGTTTAGGGTGTTAAATTCTGTAAAGTCTTGGGCAATACTTTTTCCCCCAGTGGTTGAAGGCAGTAGAGGCTCACACAGGTAAGAGCGGTGTGGCGGAAGGGTGGGGAGGGAGAGGTACGGGGGATGGTGGAAGTCAACAGACAATGGGATAAGTAATATAAAATAAATAGAGCCACTTGCTTTGCGCTTGCCACACTGTCGCATCGCTGTTGTGGCGAGCGCAAAGTAAGTGGTTTAATTAATTAATTAATTTAATATTAATTATCCTGTCATCTGTCGACTACCACCACCCCCCTCCCCGCTCTGCCTCACCGCTCTTACCTGTGTGAGCGCCTCTGGTTGAATGTGGTGGGCATCTGCGTTGACCCACAGTAAGAGAGAAAAAAGCAGAAGGAATAGAAAGGTTTGAAAACTTTGACAATGGGGGGAACGCAGGAAAGAAAAGGAGCCTGGGAGAGTGATATACAAAGACAGGAAGCATGGCGTGGTGGAAGAACGAAAAATGAGTTGGAATTAAGACTAGGGGCCATACGTATGAAGGTATCCATTTGCGAATCGCAAATAGCGATTTTTTAGAAATCGCTATTTGAGATTTACAAATTGGTATGGATGTAGAAATTCAAATTTTTTTTGCGATTTCTTAAAATTCCTTAATTGCAATTAGCAAATTGCAAATCGCAATTAAGGAATACTTTCCCATTCATTTCTATGGGCAAGGAGATTCCTTATTTTGCACACAGATTTACTTAATACATACCATTTGGCCAAATTGCATTCGCAAACGCCGAAATTCGGCGTTTGCGAATGCAATTTGGCTTGATACATATGGCCCTAGATGGCATTGTTGCTTGCCAACTCTGGTGTTCACAGCGCTGTGGTAGGCTCTTAAGAAAAAAATTGCCCCTCTGAATTTATTGTTTCTACAAATGATGCTTTGGTTTCAGGTAAATCGCATTCTGTACTTCGGCCTCGGTTTTCCCGTCTTTCTGAAAATGATCTTTGTTCACAGATTTGAAATTCTTCTGGAATTGAAAACACCGTCTTGTAAAGTTTCCTTTACTTGTGGTACTTGCCTGGAAGAAATAGTCCCTTGACTCTTAGTCCAATCCGCAGTCTTGCCGTATAAATCGCAATCTCGCACATCCACCTGCTTATTTGTTCACAGCCTTGCTTTGTCTAACAATGTATTTCCCTAGAGACAGAAACTTCTCGAAAGCCCAACACATTGTTATCTGGTTTCTATTGTTCATTCATGCCACAAAGGCAGCGCACAATGATTGGATTCGCAAACCAATTTCTTTCTTATGATTGTTTTTTAAAAATTCATTGTTCCGCCGTATTACCGTGGTGCTAGTCCCCCGTTCTACTAAGGGGGGAGGAATTGCAGGTTGAATTTCAATTGAAAATGAAATGAAGAGCTTTGTTTGCATTTTTTAATACCATTCTCGTTTAAAGCATTAGGCAGGTCCAGAAAACTAAATGGCGCTGTTTAAGCACATTTTATTATATAACACAAATAGGTGCACAATTATTTAGTGGCTCTACTTGTTTGTTTTTCACAAATTCTAGTCAATCGCATGTATATTATCGAATCACAATCTTTGCTGCAATCTTGTAATTGCTAGTAATGTGCCCCGAGATGTCAGGGATGGCGAACAAGCCATTGGAGGTGAGGCAAATGGAATGTAGGGAGCAGCTAATGTTCTGAGGAGAATGCCATTAACTGCACTAATGACCAGTTCTGTTAGAATTACAGCTATAAATGCATGTTTAATAGTTTTATAATGTCACAAAAGATATTAAAAGCTAAATGTACTAGTAAGCAGGATCACTGGGTTGTAAAACCTCCTTTCATCAAGGAGGTAATGATGTATTTTATATCATAATGCATGAAAATGCAGGTTTATTTACATAAATATAAAAGATATTAATCTAGCATGTTTTTGTCAGTACCCCGATGGGAAATAGCAAAATATCTAAATTCGGACTTGAAAAAAGTAAACATGCTTGAATGGTAGAGTAAAAGACAAAGTTAAAGTAAATGATAAATCATTAACACATTGAAGAATGTGAAACTGACGGAAATACTTTTGAATGATGTGGCAAAGCACTGTATTTGATCACTTGTCAGAATCATATTAATTTGACCCACGATTCTAATTAGTAAATAAACAAAGGGCCTGATTCACAAACACAAAGAAATATCCAAGGAAGCAGGATTTAATATTGAGCTTTTCTGAGATTGTTCCTTTTTGCGTAAATCACAAAAAAGTTACACCTGAAATAATTTGTGAATCATGCCATCATATTCTGTCATTGAAAAAGCACCTACACCAACCTTTTGTTTGTGTGTGTATGCCCACACAAGTTTTCAGTTTTAGGAAACTAAGGGCCTGATTTATATATTGACAGAGAGAATACTCTGTTGCAGGGTCAACGGTATAGTGGTCGGCCTGCCAGATTTAATTACGAGGGGGCCTTAAGCTTGGCTACGGTCAAACTTTTCTACCGGCCCTGGGGAGTAAGGGCCATTCAAGAACTGGCTACATGTCCGCCTGCCCAATATAGATGGCCGGACATGTAGTCACTTTATACTGTTTCTTAAGTCCAGGTTTCAGTAAAAACATTATAATGCTCTGTTATAAATTGGGTTTCTGGTTGGCAGAGGTGTGCACCCTGTCCAAGCAGGATCCCCAATCCCAGTCAGGGTAAGTCACAACCCACCCTAAACTATCCTGTGCTCACCCTCTGGTAGCTAGGCACAGAGCAGTCAGGCTTAACTTAAGAGGCAACGTCCCAGGTATTTGTGCAACACTTCAAACTGTAACACAGTGAAAACACCACAAAAGACTCCACACCATGTTAGAAAAATAGAGCGTAAATGAATAAATAACACAAGACCAAAATGACAAAAATCCAATAAGTAGAAGTCGAAATATTAATTTTTTTAAAGAATAAATGTAAAATAAGACTTAGTAGCAATAAGTGCTTAAATGCATTATATGGCCATGCTGGACTGGGGCAAAGACAAAAGTTCAGGCAGCCTACGATGGAGCACTGGCCAGCTATAGGGACTCACTTGGGACTGCTGAACCAAAGTACCTTGATACGAGACTCGTCAAAGAAGATGCGAGGTGCAGTCAGAGTGATGCGTTTGTGTCGAGCCACGCAGTGGATGAGAAGCTGAGAAGCGTTGAATTTCCCAATGCAACTGCAGTGATGTGTCGGTTCGAAGTGCGAATTGCTGGTTCGGATTGAAATGAGCAGCTACTACTCCCTCAGTAGGTGATGTGTTGATTCCAAAGGCAATGCACTGCTCCCAAGGCGATGCACCAGGTCTGCTTCAAGCAACAACGAGGATGCTCAAGATCTGACTCACGCAAAAGCAAAGATGCGCTGGTTCCAATGAGGGTGCTAGGATTCTGACTGTAGAAGCACCTTAGGCCTCACCTTAGAGGGTCTAGGACTGGGGTGGCACCACATGGCAGGGCAGACTCATATCTTGTAGAGGCTAGATGCAAATGTGTGTTGTTGAGGTCCTTGAAATCTCTGCGACTTAGAACAGGAGGCAGGCCAGCAAGCCCTTGGAGTCACTCTGGGTTCAAGTGATGTAGGTCTAGTCTTCTCTTCCAGGAAGGAGAACAGCAGACAAAAGGGAAGCTGAGCAAGCATGAGCACAGCAGGAGTCAAGCAAAGCAGCAGTTCAGCCGAGTGTCAGTCCTATCAGAAACACAGCAGCTCTGCTTCCTGCCAGAGTAGGTGTAGGTCCAGAGGTGCATTGAAGTTTTGGTATCAGAGGTCCTGTACTTATACACAGTTGTGCCTTTGAAGTGGGGAGGCTTCAAAGAAAAGCGTTGAAGTGCACAGCAGTCCTCCCTTCCAGCCCTGGCTCCAGACTCACTACAGAGGGGCGTGCAGCCATTTGTGTGTGGACAGAACACAGCATATTCAGGTGTAGGTGTGGGGCTGCACAAAATGTATAAAAAGCAACTAATACATAGTTTGTGTCTGCTCATAACCTCCCTAAACGGTATAATTTGTACACCCACTTTGTCATCTTTTGTCTTTACCTTAGTAAGCATTGCTGGTGGTCAATGTTCTTTTCTGTGGAAGGTTTATTATTTGTCAAGCCAGGCCCTCCACCTATGATTATGGGATTTTGAGATAAAATAGACATATCTAGAGTCAGGGATTTTCAATGTTTTATTATGTGCCAGATTGTTGAGAATGTTCCCATTATTAGGCTTCACCCAGTTTGCATAATATCCTGCTTTCCATATGTCTATACTGTTGTACAAATTGTCCTTCACTTAATGCTGAATTATTAACCCGTAAGCATTTTTTATATGTGTGCAGACCTTGAATTGTTTTTCTGTCCCCCTGTCCCCCGTTGTGTATGGGCCTTTATAGCACCTTTATAGAGCAATATTTGTTGATCTTCATCTGGGCAGATTTTTGCTGTATCTGTTTTTTCTGGTAGTAGATCTTTGCGCACATTACCCATGATACCCCTGGTAAGCAGTAGTTAGTGCCTGTGCTCCCCTTTTTTTTACCATGGTTGAATTGCCATACTCCTAATTGGCATATTTAATTTGACTATAAATCCCTAGTGTATGTGATAAAGTGCATCCAGGGCCTAGAAGTTAAAAGCTCCTAGTGTACTGTGGCATCTATTGTGCCATCCACTGCAGTGCAACCATTGCTTCATGTCTAATATTTTAGCTTATCTAGAGCAGTATAAACATTGCATTTAGAACTGTAAAAATTAAATAATTTTGCTGAGGATTTTTGATCTTCATTTTTTAGACTAAGTTCCAAGGTAGCGGGTTGAACCTAGTTCCTGTATCCAACCCATGATCAATGTCAGACTGAAATAGTGCTAATTTCCCAGTCTACTTCGACCAGTTGACAGTGGTTGGCACTTAATACATTTTGGTGCTGATTTTATTTAAAGCTTTAAAAATGCATATCCCCTGTTGCTCTAATTGGACTTTTGTTGATTTAGTGTTATTTTATTTATTAAAATGTACTGTAATGTGGGATTGGATTTTTTATTGTGTTGTGCTCTGACTTATGACAGTTTTGGTACTGCATAAATGTTTTGCACATTGCCTAAGTTAAGCCTGTTTTCTCTATGCCCTAGGTTCTTGAGGGTTGAGCTTAGGTTAATTTAGTGACTTTGAGGGTTCTCCTACACAAGGGTACCCTGAACTGGAGTCTCCCTGTCCCCTTGCTTCCCTCATTGCAACAGTCATTGATGAAGTTCTATTTTCCCAAGCAGAAATATCAGGCAGGTAGAGAGGTAAACACAAAATCAGAAAGGTGCACACCTATCGAGGAGTATCTCAGCAGAGTACGGTACTCTGCTGTTTGCATCAGGCTAGTTCAGCTGTCTGAAAAATGTCAGGTATAGCTTTGCTGTCTGTGGCAGGTGAAATGCAGCTTTACTCTTTATGACAGATAAGGGAGAGTTGTGCTGCCTCCACTGAGCAGATACTATTCTGCAGAAAAAGTGACAGACGGATCTGCAGAGGTGAGGGGTTGGTCAGTTGTATTTGACAATTAAGGGTTAGCTATGTTGACTGTGGGAAGTGAGGAACAGTTATGTTTATGACAGATGAGAGAATGCATGGTTGCATGACACAATATTGAGGAAAACAATATTGCATTCCACAAATATCTCCCAAAAGATATTGATTATCTCAGTATCTATAATTAAAAATACAAAACAACAATATTAGCTACAAAATATATCAATCAAAACTATCTAAAGTATCCTAATATCATATACACGAATATAGAAGCACTTGATATCACAATCAGAATTGTAAAATACTACCCTTAACTAAAATATTGATAACTAAAATATAAAGAACAGACAAATCAATATTCTACCAAACAATAAAGAAAACTATGCACATAAATACAGCAAATACATAAAATGATTAACGATGAATTCAAATCCACTAACAATATAATAGAATAAAGAAAACATAATATATGTACTTTAATACATGACTATAAATAAATAAAAAATAAACAATACAAAAATTGAAAAAAACATGGTTAAATAGAAAAACACAAATATGTATATAATAAATATTCATATGGTAAAAATATCAATATATAAATCCAAAAAATTTATAACTTTAAAATACAACACTGAGAAAACACTAGTGAGCATTTATTTATTAAGTTTAACAAAATAATTCAAGGATTAATGAAGCCAAGCATTAACACTAAACTTTAAAAATGTTAACCAGTTACAATGCTTTAATAATGTAAACAAATTATAAAAAGGCCACACAAAGGTTCAATAAATTGTTTCACTAAAACCCTGTACTTTAAGAAGCAGAAAAGCTGCTGGATTCATCAAAGACTCCAGAAGAAAAAGACATCCAAGAAAATAAATTACTTACTTAGAAGAGTATTAATATATTGTACTAATTCTATATTAATAAACAGAAAAACACAAATGCTTCTTTTAGCAAAGTACCTAATATATCTTTCAAAGCACATCCTAACCAAGTTGAACAATACAAAGTAAATAACATGTTACAATGCTTTATTAATTTAAATAAATTATAAAAAGGCCACACAAACATTCAATCAATTATTTCACTAAAACCATGTACTTGAAGAAGCCAAAAAGCAGCTGGATTCATCAAAGACTCCAGAAGAAAAAGACATCTAAGAGTATTAATATATTGTACTAAATCTATATTCAAAAACAAAAAAACACATATGCTTCTTTTAGCAAAGTACCTAATATATCTTTCAAAGCACATCCTAACCCTGTTGAACAATACAAAGTAAATAACATGTAAACAATATCAATTAATGATTAACTAACAATACTAAAATAACCATATACAGACCCTCCAGGGTTTCGCGATTTCGCGGTTTGACGCGAAATCTGCACTTTTGTAAAAATGCTGCGATTTTTACAAAAGTGCCTTCAAAACCGGCATTTTGGTAAAAATGCCGTGATTTTTGCAAAAATGCCCGCAAAATCAGCACTTTTGTTATTCACTGGGACTGACTCAGAGTGTGATTAGATTGACATTCCTGTGATTGTTTAGTACACCCAGCATAACACCATGAGCTTCATCTTCAAGTTTGTGACACTGACTGGGTGCAAGAATTTTCTTTGGATTTAAATTAGGGAGTATGACCCGCTCTCCCTCATGCCAGCAAAAGGACTTACCTGAGGATATCTGCCATGGAGGTAAGAAAGGGAGCAAGGGGTTTCTCTCTCGACTTTTTCAGACTACATGCATTAATCAGACAATGCGTTATTATGCTCTCTTTGGCTTGCACGCAGTTTGAATAGAAGCACTGGACTGCTGTTATGATTGAAATGTGTGTTCACTGACAAGCGGACAACGAATCAAAAAGTGAAGTAATATGGATGCAATTATGTTATACATGAATACATACTACAGCTTTATTGAATGCTTTGAATACATCTTTGGTGCATTGTGAGATTTGAAGGACTATGCCATCCCTTCAATCCACGTAACAGCAGGATGTAAAAAAGAACTGGAAGTGACACTTTGTGCAAAACTCTTTAACCTGTGATGAAGGCTTGTTAGCCAAAAGGCATAAGGAGTATATGAAAGAGAGCACACTATTACTTATGAGGAAAATAAATGCTTGATGTTGAAAGAACTACTAAGACCAGCATGCTGTGCGGACTAATCAAGAACGAAGTGTGTCCCACGTATGGTAATTAACAATGGAGCGTGCATTAAAAGAAGCGCAGTTCAGTGGATGCAGGAGAACGCCTCTGATGAAGTGGTAATGGACCACAGAAACGCGTCAGGTGACCTAATTACCCGGATGGTGGGGGCGAGAATGTGAAAGCCCTCTGAGGTGGCGCGCTGTGAGTGCACCCTGGAATAGCTAAGGCAATTTGAGAAACCAAATTTGAATACGGGAGCCTTCCCGTCAGGATGCACCGGCTCAAAGAATCGAGTGGCTGAGGTAGAGGAACCTTTCCTATTCCTGGCAGCACAGCATGTGTTGGGCAAAAAAGAACTCGCTCCTAAGAATCGGATCCTACGAAGGATTGAAAAATTATCTCCAATGTCTGCATTATCTGAACTACTAATAGCGCAGAAAGAACTACTAAGACCAGCATGCTGTGCGGACTAATCAAGAACGAAGTGTGTCCCACGTATGGTAATTAACAATGTAGCGTGCATTAAAAGAAGCGCAGTTCAGTGGATGCAGGAGAACGCCTCTGATGAAGTGGTAATGGACCACAGAAACGTGTCAGGCGACCTAATTACCCGGATGGTGGGGGCGAGAATGTGAAAGCCCTCTGAGGTGGCGCGCTGTGAGTGCACCCTGGAATAGCTAAGGCAATTTGAGAAACCAAATTTGAATACGGGAGCCTTCCCGTCAGGATGCACCGGCTCAAAGAATCGAGTGGCTGAGGTAGAGGAACCTTTCCTATTCCTGGCAGCACAGCACGTGTTGGGCAAAAAAGAACTCGCTCCTAAGAATCGGATCCTACGAAGGATTGAAAAATTATCTCCAATGTCTGCATTATCTGAACTACTAATAGCGCAGAAAGAACTACTAAGACCAGCATGCTGTGCGGACTAATCAAGAACGAAGTGTGTCCCACGTATGGTAATTAACAATGGAGCGTGCATTAAAAGAAGCGCAGTTCAGTGGATGCAGGAGAACGCCTCTGATGAAGTGGTAATGGACCACAGAAACGCATCAGGCGACCTAATTACCCGGATGGTGGGGGCGAGAATGTGAAAGCCCTCTGAGGTGGCGCGCTGTGAGTGCACCCTGGAATAGCTAAGGCAATTTGAGAAACCAAATTTGAATACGGGAGCCTTCCCGTCAGGATGCACCGGCTCAAAGAATCGAGTGGCTGAGGTAGAGGAACCTTTCCTATTCCTGGCAGCACAGCACGTGTTGGGCAAAAAAGAACTCGCTCCTAAGAATCGGATCCTACGAAGGATTGAAAAATTATCTCCAATGTCTGCATTATCTGAACTACTAATAGCGCAGAAAGAACTACTAAGACCAGCATGCTGTGCGGACTAATCAAGAACGAAGTGTGTCCCACGTATGGTAATTAACAATGGAGCGTGCATTAAAAGAAGCGCAGTTCAGTGGATGCAGGAGAACGCCTCTGATGAAGTGGTAATGGACCACAGAAACGCGTCAGGCGACCTAATTACCCGGATGGTGGGGGCGAGAATGTGAAAGCCCTCTGAGGTGGCGCGCTGTGAGTGCACCCTGGAATAGCTAAGGCAATTTGAGAAACCAAATTTGAATACGGGAGCCTTCCCGTCAGGATGCACCGGCTCAAAGAATCGAGTGGCTGAGGTAGAGGAACCTTTCCTATTCCTGGCAGCACAGCACGTGTTGGGCAAAAAAGAACTCGCTCCTAAGAATCGGATCCTACGAAGGATTGAAAAATTATCTCCAATGTCTGCATTATCTGAACTACTAATAGCGCAGAAAGAACTACTAAGACCAGCATGCTGTGCGGACTAATCAAGAACGAAGTGTGTCCCACGTATGGTAATTAACAATGGAGCGTGCATTAAAAGAAGCGCAGTTCAGTGGAAGCAGGAGAACGCCTCTGATGAAGTGGTAATGGACCACAGAAACGCGTCAGGCGACCTAATTACCCGGATGGTGGGGGCGAGAATGTGAAAGCCCTCTGAGGTGGCGCGCTGTGAGTGCACCCTGGAATAGCTAAGGCAATTTGAGAAACCAAATTTGAATACAGGAGCCTTCCCGTCAGGATGCACCGGCTCAAAGAATCGAGTGGCTGAGGTAGAGGAACCTTTCCTATTCCTGGCAGCACAACACGTGTTGGGCAAAAAAGAACTCGCTCCTAAGAATCGGATCCTACGAAGGATTGAAAAATTATCTCCAATGTCTGCATTATCTGAACTACTAATAGCGCAGAAAGAACTACTAAGACCAGCATGCTGTGCGGACTAATCAAGAACGAAGTGTGTCCCACGTATGGTAATTAACAATGGAGCGTGCATTAAAAGAAGCGCAGTTCAGTGGATGCAGGAGAACGCCTCTGATGAAGTGGTAATGGACCACAGAAACGCGCCAGGCGACCTAATTACCCGGATGGTGGGGGCGAGAATGTGAAAGCCCTCTGAGGTGGCGCACTGTGAGTGCACCCTGGAACAGCTAAGGCAATTAGAGAAACCAAATTTGAATACGGGAGCCTTCCCGTCAGGATGCACCGGCTCAAAGAATCGAGTGGCTGAGGTAGAGGAACCTTTCCTATTCCTGGCAGCACAGCACGTGTTGGGCAAAAAAGAACTCGCTCCTAAGAATCGGATCCTACGAAGGATTGAAAAATTATCTCCAATGTCTGCATTATCTGAACTACTAATAGCGCAGAAAGAACTACTAAGACCAGCATGCTGTGCGGACTAATCAAGAACGAAGTGTGTCCCACGTATGGTAATTAACAATGGAGCGTGCATTAAAAGAAGCGCAGTTCAGTGGATGCAGGAGAACGCCTCTGATGAAGTGGTAATGGACCACAGAAACGCGTCAGGCGACCTAATTACCCGGATGGTGGGGGCGAGAATGTGAAAGCCCTCTGAGGTGGCGTGCTGTGAGTGCACCCTGGAATAGCTAAGGCAATTTGAGAAACCATATATATATATATATATATATATATATATATATATATATATATATATATATATATATATATATATATATATATATATATACTAATATAATAAAGAGAGAGCCCAAACCTTTGAGGCGGGTAATCTCAGGAACCACAGCACCAATCACAGCACCCAATACAGCGTTGCAAAAGGGCAGTTGCAGCAGAAGGACATAGGCCAGCAAAGTAGTCTCTTGTGGGCGTGTCTGCGTTGTGCTGTGGGCGTGTGCTGGGGGCATGACAAACGCTAGGGGCGAGTGGTACGTTCCGCCCTTCATGCCATGTCTCATATTCTGTGCTGTGGGCGTGTGCTGAGGGCGTGGGCGTGTGCGGGTCGCGGGTTTACCATAAAGAACAAGCATTAGAAATGCAATCGGGCTCGGATTTATTTGAGTTTGAGCTAATGGCATTGTAAATGCCAATGTATTGTTGCTATGTGTTATGGAGTGTGTTCATGTGGTGTGTACTGCCAGTGATCTCCTTGTGAGTGTGAGAATATTGCACCGTTACTGCCTGTGTTGTCCTTCTTGTGAGTGTGAGAAGCTTGCACCTCTGCTGCCTGTGGTCTCCTTGTGAGTGTAAGAAGCTTGCACCTCTGCTGCCTGTGGTCTCCTTGTGAGTGTAAGAAGCTTGCACCTCTGCTGCCTGTGATGTCCTTCTTGTGAGTGTAAGAAGCTTGCACTGCTGCTGCCTGTGATGTCGTTCTTGTGAGTGTGAGAAGCTTGCACAGCTGCTGCCTGTGAGTATGAGAAGATTGCATTGTGCATCTCTGTGCTGTGCCTGTTCTTTATAAGGGACTCTTGCTCTGTTGCTGCTGCTGCCTTGGCACAGTACCTGCTGTGAGTGTGTGAGGGAAGCTTGCACCGCTGCTGCTTGTGATGTCCTTCTTGTGAGTGGGAGAAGCTTGCACCTCAGCTGCCTGTGGTCTCCTTGTGAGTGTAAGAAGCTTGCACTGCTGCTGCCTGTGATGTCGTTCTTGTGAGTGTGAGAAGCTTGCACCGCTGCTGCTTGTGATGTCCTTCTAGTGAGTGGGAGAAGCTTGCACCTCAGCTGCCTGTGGTCTCCTTGTGAGTGTGAGAAGCTTGCACAGCTGCTGCCTGTGATGTCCTTTGTGTGAGTGTGAGAAGCTTGCACCGCTGCTGCCTGTGAGTATGAGAAGATTGCATTGTGCATCTCTGTGCTGTGCCTGTTCTTTGTAAGGGACTCTTGCTCTGTTGCTGCTGCTGCCTTGGCACAGTACCTGCTGTGAGTGTGTAAGGGAAGCTTGCACCACTGCTGCTTGTGATGTCGTTCTTGCGAGTGTGAGAAGCTTGCACCTCTGCTGCCTGTCGTCTCCTTGTGAGTGTAAGTAGCTTGCACTGCTGCTGCCTGTGATGTCGTTCTTGTGAGTGTGAGAAGCTTGCACCGCTGCTGCTTGTGATGTCCTTCTTGTGAGTGGGAGAAGCTTGCACCTCAGCTGCCTGTGGTCTCCTTGTGAGTGTGAGAAGCTTGCACCGCTGCTGTTTGTGATGTCCTTCTTGTCAGTGTGAGAAGCTTGCACCGCTGCTGTTTGTGATGTCCTTCTTGTGAGTGGGCGAAGCTTGCAACTCAGCTGCCTGTGGTCTCCTTGTGAGTGTAAGAAGCTTGCACAGCTGCTGCCTGTGATGTCCTACTCACTACTCTACTCTACTCACTACTCACTACTCTGCACTCACTACTCACTACTCTACTCACTACTCACTACTCTACTCACTACTCTACTCACTACTCTGCACTCACTACTCACTACTCTGCTCACTACTCACTACTCACTACTCTCCACTCACTACTCTGCACTCACTACTCTGCACTCACTACTCACTACTCTGCACTCACTACTCACTACTCTACTCACTACTCTACTCACTACTCTACTCACTACTCACTACTCTGCACTCACTACTCACTACTCTGCACTCACTACTCTACTCACTACTCTACTCACTACTCACTACTCTACTCACTACTCTACTCACTACTCACTTCTCTACTCACTACTCACTTCTCTACTCACTACTCTGCACTCACTACTTTACTCTCTACTCACTACTCACTACTCTACTCACTACTCACTACTCTACTCACTACTCTACTCACTACTCACTACTCTACTCACTACTCACTACTCTACTCACTACTCACTATTCTACTCACTACTCACTTCTCTACTCACTACTCTGCACTCACTACTTTACTCACTACTCTACTCACCTCACTACTCTACTCACTACTCTACTCACTACCGACTACTATACTCACTACTCTGCACTCACTCCTCACCTCACTACTCACTTCTCTACTCACTACTCACTTCTCTACTCACTACTCACTTCTCTGCACTCACTACTTTACTCACTACTCTACTCTACTCACTACTCTACTCACTACTCACTACTCTACTCACTACACTACTCACTACTCTACTCACTACTCTACTCTACTCACTACTCACTACTCTACTCACTACTCACTTCTCTACTCACTACTCACTTCTCTACTCACTACTCACTTCTCTGCACTCACTACTTTACTCACTACTCTACTCTACTCACTACTCTACTCACTACTCACTACTCTACTCACTACTCTGCACTCACTACTCACTACTCTACTCACTACTCTACTCACTACTCACTACTCTGCACTCACTACTCTACTCACTACTCTACTCACTACTCTACTCACTACTCTACTCTACTCACTACTCTACTCACTACTCACTACTCTACTCACTACTCTGCACTCACTACTCACTACTCTACTCACTACTCTACTCACTACTCACTACTCTGCTCACTACTCACTACTCTACTCACTACTCTACTCACTACTCTACTCACTACTCTACTCACTACTCTACTCACTACACTACTCACTACTCTACTCACTACTCTGCACTCACTACTCACTACTCTGCTCACTACTCACTACTCTGCTCACTACTCACTACTCTCCACTCACTACTCTACTCACTACTCACTACTCTACTCACTACTTTCTACTCACTACTCACTACTCTACTCACTACTCACTACTCTACTCACTACTCACTACTCTACTCACTACTCACTACTCTACTCACTACTCACTTCTCTACTCACTACTCTGCACTCACTACTTTACTCACTACTCTACTCACCTCACTACTCTACTCACTACTCTACTCACTAATGACTACTATACTCACTACTCTGCACTCACTACTCACTACTCACCTCACTACTCTACTCACTACTTCTCTCACTACTCTACTCACTACTCTGCACTCACTACTCACTACTCTGCACTCACTACTCACTACTCTGCACTCACTACTCTACTCACTACTCACTACTCTACACTCACTACTCACTACTCTGCACACTACTCTACTCACCTCACTACTCAACTCACTATACTCACTACTCACTACTCTACTCACTACTCTACTCACTATACTCACTACTCACTACTCTACTCACTACTCTACTCACTACTCTACTCACTACTCACTACTCTACTCACTACTCTGCACTCACTACTCTTCTCTACTCACTACTCTACTCACTACTCACTACTCTACTAACTACTCACTACTCTGCACTCCATACTCACTACTCTACTCACTACTCTACTCACTACTCACTACTCTACTCACTACTCTACTCACTACTCTGCACTCACTACTCACTACTCTACTCACTACTCTACTCACTACTCACTACTCTACTCACTACTCACTACTCTACTCACTACTCACTACTCTACTCACTACTCTGCACTCACAACTCACTACTCTACTCACTACTCTTGCACTCACCACTCTACTCACTACTCACTACTCTACTCACTACTCTGCACTCACAACTCACTACTCTACTCACTACTCTGCACTCACAACTCACTATTCTACTCACTACTCTGCACTCACTACTCTGCACTCACTACTCACTACTCTACTCACTACTCTACTCACTACTCTACTCACTACTCTGCACTCACTACTCACTACTCTACTCACTACTCTACTCACTACTCTACTCACTACTCACTACTCTACTCACTACTCTGCACTCACTACTCACTACTCTACTCACTACTCTGCACTCACTACTCACTACTCTACTCACTACTCTACTCACTACTCTACTCACTACTCTACTCACTACTCACTACTCTACTCACTACTCTACTCACTACTCTGCACTCACAACTCACTACTCTACTCACTACTCTGCACTAACTACTCTACTCACTACTCACTACTCTACTCACTACTCTGCACTCACTACTCACTACTCTACTCACTACTCTACTCACTACTCTGCACTCACTACTCACTACTCTACTCACTACTCTACTCACTACTCTACTCACTACTCTACTCACTACTCACTACTCTACTCACTACTCTGCACTCACTACTCACTACTCTGCACTCACTGCTCACTACTCTGCACTCTCTACTCACTACTCTACTCACTACTCTACTCACTACTCTACTCACTACTCTACTCACTACTCACTACTCTACTCATTACTCACTACTCTGCACTCACTACTCACTACTCTACTCACTACTCTACTCACTACTCTACTCACTACTCACTACTCTACTCATTACTCACTACTCTGCACTCACTACTCACTACTCTGCTCACTACTCACTACTCTGCTCACTACTCACTACTCTCCACTCACTACTCTACTCACTACTCACTACTCTACTCACTACTTTCTACTCACTACTCACTACTCTACTCACTACTCTACTCACTACTCACTACTCTACTCACTACTCACTACTCTACTCACTACTCACTTCTCTACTCACTACTCTGCACTCACTAATTTACTCACTACTCTACTCACCTCACTACTCTACTCACTACTCTACTCACTAATGACTACTCTACTCACTACTCTGCACTCACTACTCACTACTCACCTCACTACTCTACTCACTACTTCTCTCACTACTCTACTCACTACTCTGCACTCACTACTCACTACTCTGCACTCACTACTCACTACTCTGCACTCACTACTCTACTCACTACTCACTACTCTACACTCACTACTCACTACTCTGCACACTACTCTACTCACTACTCTACTCACTACTCAACTCACTATACTCACTACTCACTACTCTACTCACTACTCTACTCACTACTCACTACTCTACTCACTACTCTACTCACTACTCTACTCACTACTCACTACTCTACTCACTACTCTACTCACTACTCTGCACTCACTACTCTACTCTACTCACTACTCTACTCACTACTCACTACTCTACTAACTACTCACTACTCTGCACTCCATACTCACTACTCTACTCACTACTCTACTCACTACTCACTACTCTACTCACTACTCTACTCACTACTCTACTCACTACTCTGCAATCACTACTCACTACTCTACTCACTACTCACTACTCTACTCACTACTCACTACTCTACTCACTACTCTGCACTCACAACTCACTACTCTACTCACTACTCTGCACTCACTACTCTACTCACTACTCACTACTCTACTCACTACTCTGCACTCACAACTCACTACTCTACTCACTACTCTGCACTCACAACTCACTATTCTACTCACTACTCTGCACTCACTACTCTGCACTCACTACTCACTACTCTACTCACTACTCTACTCACTACTCTGCACTCACTACTCACTACTCTACTCACTACTCTACTCACTACTCTACTCACTACTCACTACTCTACTCACTACTCTACTCACTACTCTGCACTCACTACTCACTACTCTACTCACTACTCTACTCACTACTCTACTCACTACTCTACTCACTACTCACTACTCTACTCACTACTCTACTCACTACTCTGCACTCCCAACTCACTACTCTACTCACTACTCTGCACTAACTACTCTACTCACTACTCACTACTCTACTCACTATTCTACTCACTACTCTGCACTCACTACTCTGCACTCACTACTCACTACTCTACTCACTACTCTACTCACTACTCTGCACTCACTACTCACTACTCTACTCACTACTCTACTCACTACTCTACTCACTACTCACTACTCTACTCACTACTCTGCACTCACTACTCACTACTCTGCACTCACTGCTCACTACTCTGCAATCTCTACTCACTACTCTACTCACTACTCTACTCACTACTCTACTCACTACTCTACTCACTACTCACTACTCTACTCACTACTCACTACTCTGCACTCACTACTCACTACTCTGCACTCACTACTCACTACTCTGCACACTACTCTGCACACTACTCTACTCACTACTCTACTCACTACTGTATTCACTACTCTACTCACTACTCTACTCACTACTCTACTCACTACTCACTACTCACTACTCTGCACTCACTGCTCACTACTCTGCACTCACTGCTCACTACTCTGCACTCTCTACTCACTACTCTACTCACTACTCTACTCACTACTCTACTCACTACTCACTACTCTACTCACTACTTACTACTCTGCACTCACTACTCACTACTCTGCACTCACTACTCACTACTCTGCACACTACTCTGCACACTACTCTACTCACTACTCTACTCACTACTGTACTCACTACTCTACTCACTACTCTACTCACTACTCTACTCACTACTCTGCACTCACTACTCACTACTCTACTCACTACTCACTACTCTGCACTCACTACTCACTACTCTACACACTACTCTACTCACTACTCTACTCACTACTCTACTCACTACTCTACTCTACTCACTACTCACTACTCTACTCACTACTCACCTCACTACTCTACTCACTACTCACCTCACTACTCTACTCACTACTCACTACTCTACTCTACTCACTATTCTACTCACTACTCTGCACTCACTACTCACTACTCTACTCACTACTCTACTCACTACTCTACTCACTACTCACTACTCTGCACTCACTACTCACTACTCTACTCACTACTCTACTAACTACTCACTACTCTGCACTCACTACTCTACTCACTACTCTACTCACTACTCTACTCACTACTCACTACTCTACTCACTACTCACTACTCTACTCACTACTCTGCACTAACTACTCACTACTCTACTCACTACTCTACTCACTACTCTGCACTCACTACTCACTACTCTGCACTCACTACTCACTACTCTACTCACTACTCACTACTCACTACTCTGCACTCACTACTCACTACTCAGCACTCACTACTCACTACTCTACTCACTACTCTACTCACTACTCTACTCACTACTCTACTCACTACTCACTACTCTGCACTCACTACTCTGCACTCACTACTCACTACTCTACTCACTACTCTACTCACTACTCTACTCACTACTCTACTCACTACTCTGCACTCACTACTCACTACTCTACTCACAGCTCTACTCACTACTCTACTCACTACTCACTACTCTGCACTCACTACTCAACTCACTACTCTACTCACTACTCACTACTCTGCACTCACTACTCACTACTCTACTCACTACTCTACTCACTACTCACTACTCTACTAACTACTCACTACTCTGCACTCCATACTCACTACTCTACTCACTACTCTACTCACTACTCACTACTCTACTCACTACTCTACTCACTACTCTACTCACTACTCTGCACTCACTACTCACTACTCTACTCACTACTCACTACTCTACTCACTACTCACTACTCTACTCACTACTCACTACTCTACTCACTACTCTGCACTCACAACTCACTACTCTACTCACTACTCTGCACTCACTACTCTACTCACTACTCACTACTCTACTCACTACTCTGCACTCACAACTCACTACTCTACTCACTACTCTGCACTCACAACTCACTATTCTACTCACTACTCTGCACTCACTACTCTGCACTCACTACTCACTACTCTACTCACTACTCTACTCACTACTCTGCACTCACTACTCACTACTCTACTCACTACTCTACTCACTACTCTACTCACTACTCACTACTCTACTCACTACTCTACTCACTACTCTGCACTCACTACTCACTACTCTACTCACTACTCTACTCACTACTCTACTCACTACTCTACTCACTACTCACTACTCTACTCACTACTCTACTCACTACTCTGCACTCACAACTCACTACTCTACTCACTACTCTGCACTAACTACTCTACTCACTACTCACTACTCTACTCACTATTCTACTCACTACTCTGCACTCACTACTCACTACTCTACACTCACTACTCACTACTCTACTCACTACTCTACTCACTACTCTACTCACTACTCTACTCACTACTCACTACTCTACTCACTACTCTGCACTCACTACTCACTACTCTGCACTCACTGCTCACTACTCTGCACTCTCTACTCACTACTCTACTCACTACTCTACTCACTACTCTACTCACTACTCACTACTCTACTCACTACTCACTACTCTGCACTCACTACTCACTACTCTGCTCACTACTCACTACTCTGCTCACTACTCACTACTCTCCACTCACTACTCTACTCACTACTCACTACTCTACTCACTACTTTCTACTCACTACTCACTACTCTACTCACTACTCACTACTCTACTCACTACTCACTACTCTACACTCACTACTCACTACTCTGCACACTACTCTACTCACTACTCTACTCACTACTCAACTCACTACTCAACTCACTACTCTACTCACTACTCTACTCACTATACTCACTACTCACTACTCTACTCACTACTCTACTCACTACTCTACTCAATACTCACTACTCTACTCACTACTCTATTCACTACTCTGCACTCACTACTCTACTCTACTCACTACTCTACTCACTACTCACTACTCTACTAACTACTCACTACTCTGCACTCCATACACACTACTCTACTCACTACTCTACTCACTACTCACTACTCTACTCACTACTCTACTCACTACTCTACTCACTACTCTGCACTCACTACTCACTACTCTACTCACTACTCTACTCACTACTCACTACTCTACTCACTACTCACTACTCACTACTCTACTCACTACTCTGCACTCACAACTCACTACCCTACTCACTACTCTGCACTCACTACTCTACTCACTACTCACTACTCTACTCACTACTCTGCACTCACAACTCACTACTCTACTCTGCACTCACAACTCACTATTCTACTCACTACTCTGCACTCACTACTCTGCACTCACTACTCACTACTCTACTCACTACTCTACTCACTACTCTGCACTCACTACTCTACTCACTACTCTACTCACTACTCTACTCACTACTCACTACTCTACTCACTACTCTACTCACTACTCTGCACTCACTACTCACTACTCTACTCACTACTCTACTCACTACTCTACTCACTACTCTACTCACTACTCACTACTCTACTCACTACTCTACTCACTACTCTACTCACTACTCTGCACTCCCAACTCACTACTCTACTCACTACTCTGCACTAACTACTCTACTCACTACTCACTACTCTACTCACTATTCTACTCACTACTCTGCACTCACTACTCTGCACTCACTACTCAACTCACTACTCTACTCACTACTCTGCACTCACTACTCACTACTCTACTCACTACTCTACTCACTACTCTACTCACTACTCACTACTCTACTCACTACTCTGCACTCACTACTCACTACTCTGCACTCACTGCTCACTACTCTGCAATCTCTACTCACTACTCTACTCACTACTCTACTCACTACTCTACTCACTACTCACTACTCTACTCACTACTCTGCACTCACTACTCACTACTCTGCACACTACTCTACTCACTACTCAACTCACTATACTCACTACTCACTACTCTACTCACTACTCTACTCACTATACTCACTACTCTACTCACTACTCTACTCACTACTCTACTCACTACTCTACTCACTACTCTACTCACTACTCACTACTCTACTCACTACTCTACTCACTACTCTACTCACTACTCTACTCACTACTCACTACTCTACTCACTACTCACTACTCTGCACTCACTACTTACTACTCTGCACTCACTACTCACTACTCTGCACACTACTCTGCACACTACTCTACTCACTACTCTACTCACTACTCTACTCACTACTCTACTCACTACTCTGCACTCACTACTCACTACTCTACTCACTACTCACTACTCTGCACTCACTACTCACTACTCTACACACTACTCTACACACTACTCTACTCACTACTCTACTCACTACTCTACTCACTACTCTACTCACTACTCTACTCACTACTCTACTCTACTCACTACTCACTACTCTACTCACTACTCACCTCACTACTCTACTCACTACTCACCTCACTACTCTACTCACTACTCTACTCTACTCACTACTCTACTCACTACTCTGCACTCACTACTCACTACTCTACTCACTACTCTACTCACTACTCACTACTCTGCACTCACTACTCACTACTCTACTCACTACTCTACTCACTACTCACTACTCTGCACTCACTACTCACTACTCTACTCACTACTCTACTCACTACTCTACTCACTACTCACTACTCTACTCACTACTCACTACTCTACTCACTACTCTGCACTAACTACCCACTACTCTACTCACTACTCTACTCACTACTCTACTCACTACTCTGCACTCACTACTCACTACTCTGCACTCACTACTCACTACTCTACTCACTACTCACTACTCACTACTCTGCACTCACTACTCTGCACTCACTACTCACTACTCTACTCACTACTCTACTCACTACTCTACTCACTACTCTACTCACTACTCACTACTCTGCACTCACTACTCACTACTCTACTCACTACTCTACTCACTACTCTACTCACTACTCTACTCACTACTCTGCACTCACTACTCACTACTCTACTCACAGCTCTACTCACTACTCTACTCACTACTCACTACTCTGCACTCACTACTCTACTCACTACTCACTACTCTGCACTCACTACTCACTACTCTACTCACTACTCTACTCACTACTCTACTCAGTACTCACTACTCTGCACTAACTACTCACTACTCTACTCACTACTCTACTCACTACTCTACTCACTACTCTACTCACTACTCTACTCACTACTCTACTCACTACTCTGCACTCACTACTCACTACTCTACTCACTACTCACTACTCTGCACTCACTACTCACTACTCTACACACTACTCTACACACTACTCTACTCACTACTCTACTCACTACTCTACTCACTACTCTACTCACTACTCACTACTCTACTCACTACTCACTACTCTACTCACTACTCTACTCACTACTCACCTCACTACTCTACTCACTACTCACTACTCTACTCACTACTCACCTCACTACTCACCTCACTACTCTACTCACTACTCTACTCACTACTCTACTCACTACTCTGCACTCACTACTCACTACTCTACTCACTACTCTACTCACTACTCTACTCACTACTCTACTCACTACTCTACTCACTACTCACCTCACTACTCTACTCACTACTCACCTCACTACTCTACTCACTACTCTACTCACTACTCTACTCACTACTCTGCACTCACTACTCACTACTCTGCACTCACTACTCACTACTCTACTCACTACTCTACTCACTACTCTATTCACTACTCTGCACTCACTACTCACTACTCTGCACTCACTACTCTACTCACTACTCTACTCACTACTCTACTCACTACTCTACTCACTACTCACTACTCTGCACTCACTACTCTGCACTCACTACTCACTACTCTACTCACTACTCTACTCACTACTCACTACTCTGCACTCACTACTCACTACTCTGCACTCACTACTCACTACTCTACTCACTACTTCTCTCAGTACTCTACTCACTACTCTGCACTCACTACTCACTACTCTGCACTCACTACTCACTACTCTGCACTCACTACTCTACTCACTACTCACTACTCTGCACTCACTACTCACTACTCTGCACACTACTCTACTCACTACTCAACTCACTATACTCACTACTCACTACTCTACTCACTACTCTACTCACTATACTCACTACTCACTACTCTACTCACTACTCTACTCACTACTCTACTCACTACTCACTACTCTACTCACTACTCTACTCACTACTCTACTCACTACTCTACTCACTACTCTACTCACTACTCACTACTCTACTCACTACTCACTACTCTGCACTCACTACTCACTACTCTGCACTCACTACTCACTACTCTGCACACTACTCTGCACACTACTCTACTCACTACTCTACTCACTACTCTACTCACTACTCTACTCACTACTCTACTCACTACTCTGCACTCACTACTCACTACTCTACTCACTACTCTGCACTCACTACTCACTACTCTACACACTACTCTACACACTACTCTACTCACTACTCTACTCACTACTCTACTCACTACTCTACTCACTACTCTACTCTACTCACTACTCACTACTCTACTCACTACTCACTCACTACTCTACTCACTACTCACCTCACTACTCTACTCACTACTCTACTCTACTCACTACTCTACTCACTACTCTGCACTCACTACTCACTACTCTACTCACTACTCTACTCACTACTCTGCACTCACTACTCACTACTCTACTCACTACTCTACTCACTACTCACTACTCTGAACTCACTACTCACTACTCTACTCACTACTCTACTCACTACTCACTACTCTACTCACTACTCACTACTCTACTCACTACTCTGCACAAACTACTCACTACTCTACTCACTACTCTACTCACTACTCTACTCACTACTCTGCACTCACTACTCTGCACTCACTACTCACTACTCTACTCACTACTCACTACTCACTACTCTGCACTCACTACTCTGCACTCACTACTCACTACTCTACTCACTACTCTACTCACTACTCTACTCACTACTCTACTCACTACTCACTACTCTGCACTCACTACTCACTACTCTACTCACTACTCTACTCACTACTCTACTCACTACTCTACTCACTACTCTGCACTCACTACTCACTACTCTACTCACAGCTCTACTCACTACTCTACTCACTACTCACTACTCTGCACTCACTACTCACTACTCTACTCACTACTCTACTCACTACTCACTACTCTGCACTCACTACTCACTACTCTACTCACTACTCTACTCACTACTCTACTCAGTACTCACTACTCTGCACTAACTACTCACTACTCTACTCACTACTCTACTCACTACTCTACTCACTACTCTACTCACTACTCTGCACTCACTACTCACTACTCTACTCACTACTCACTACTCTGCACTCACTACTCACTACTCTACACACTACTCTACACACTACTCTACTCACTACTCTACTCACTACTCTACTCACTACTCTACTCACTACTCACTACTCTACTCACTACTCACCTCACTACTCTACTCACTACTCACCTCACTACTCTACTCACTACTCTACTCACTACTCTACTCACTACTCTGCACTCACTACTCACTACTCTACTCACTACTCTACTCACTACTCTACTCACTACTCACTACTCTGCACTCACTACTCACTACTCTACTCACTACTCTACTCACTACTCTACTCAGTACTCACTACTCTGCACTAACTACTCACTACTCTACTCACTACTCTACTCACTACTCTACTCACTACTCTACTCACTACTCTGCACTCACTACTCACTACTCTACTCACTACTCACTACTCTGCACTCACTACTCACTACTCTACACACTACTCTACACACTACTCTACTCACTACTCTACTCACTACTCTACTCACTACTCTACTCACTACTCACTACTCTACTCACTACTCACCTCACTACTCTACTCACTACTCACGTCACTACTTTACTCACTACTCTACTCACTACTCTACTCACTACTCTGCACTCACTACTCACTACTCTACTCACTACTCTACTCACTACTCTACTCACTACTCACTACTCTGCACTCACTACTCACTACTCTACTCACTACTCTACTCACTACTCACTACTCTGCACTCACTACTCACTACTCTACTCACTACTCTACTCACTACTCTACTCACTACTCTACTCACTACTCACTACTCTACTCACTACTCACTACTCTACTCACTACTCTGCACTAACTACTCACTACTCTACTCACTACTCTACTCACTACTCTGCACTCACTACTCACTACTCTGCACTCACTACTCACTACTCTACTCACTACTCACTACTCACTACTCTACTCACTACTCTGCACTCACTACTCACTACTCTGCACTCACTACTCACTACTCTACTCACTACTCTACTCACTACTCTACTCACTACTCACTACTCTGCACTCACTACTCACTACTCTACTCACTACTCTGCACTCACTACTCACTACTCTGCACTCACTACTCACTACTCTACTCACTACTTCTCTCAGTACTCTACTCACTACTCTCCACTCACTACTCTGCACTCACTACTCACTACTCTACTCACTACTCACTACTCACTACTCTACTCACTACTCTACTCACTACTCTGCACTCACTACTCACTACTCTACTCACTACTCTACTCACTACTCTACTCACTACTCACTACTCTGCACTCACTACTCTGCACTCACTACTCACTACTCTACTCACTACTCTACTCACTACTCACTACTCTGCACTCACTACTCACTACTCTGCACTCACTACTCACTACTCTACTCACTACTTCTCTCAGTACTCTACTCACTACTCTGCACTCACTACTCACTACTCTGCACTCACTACTCACTACTCTGCACTCACTACTCTACTCACTACTCACTACTCTGCACTCACTACTCACTACTCTGCACACTACTCTACTCACTACTCAACTCACTATACTCACTACTCACTACTCTACTCACTACTCTACTCACTATACTCACTACTCTACTCACTACTCTACTCACTACTCTACTCACTACTCACTACTCTTCTCACTACTCTACTCACTACTCTACTCACTACTCTACTCACTACTCTACTCACTACTCACTACTCTACTCACTACTCACTACTCTGCACTCACTACTCACTACTCTGCACTCACTACTCACTACTCTGCACACTACTCTACACACTACTCTACTCACTACTCTACTCACTACTCTACTCACTACTCTACTCACTACTCTACTCTATTCACTACTCACTACTCTACTCACTACTCACCTCACTACTCTACTCACTACTCACCTCACTACTCTACTCACTACTCTACTCTACTCACTACTCTACTCACTACTCTGCACTCACTACTCACTACTCTACTCACTACTCTACTCACTACTCACTACTCTGCACTCACTACTCACTACTCTACTCACTACTCTACTCACTACTCACTACTCTGCACTCACTACTCACTACTCTACTCACTACTCTACTCACTACTCTACTCACTACTCACTACTCTACTCACTACTCACTACTCTACTCACTACTCTGCACTAACTACTCACTACTCTACTCACTACTCTACTCACTACTCTACTCACTACTCTGCACTCACTACTCACTACTCTGCACTCACTACTCACTACTCTACTCACTACTCTACTCACTACTCTACTCACTACTCTACTCACTACTCTGCACTCACTACTCACTACTCTACTCACTACTCACTACTCTGCACTCACTACTCACTACTCTACACACTACTCTACACACTACTCTACTCACTACTCTACTCACTACTCTACTCACTACTCTACTCACTACTCTACTCTACTCACTACTCACTACTCTACTCACTACTCACCTCACTACTCTACTCACTACTCACCTCACTACTCTACTCACTACTCTACTCTACTCACTACTCTACTCACTACTCTGCACTCACTACTCACTACTCTACTCACTACTCTACTCACTACTCACTACTCTGCACTCACTACTCACTACTCTACTCACTACTCTACTCACTACTCACTACTCTGCACTCACTACTCACTACTCTACTCACTACTCTACTCACTACTCACTACTCTACTCACTACTCACTACTCTACTCACTACTCTGCACTAACTACTCACTACTCTACTCACTACTCTACTCACTACTCTACTCACTACTCTGCACTCACTACTCACTACTCTGCACTCACTACTCACTACTCTACTCACTACTCACTACTCTGCACTCACTACTCTGCACTCACTACTCACTACTCTACTCACTACTCTACTCACTACTCTACTCACTACTCTACTCACTACTCTACTCACTACTCACTACTCTGCACTCACTACTCACTACTCTACTCACTACTCTACTCACTACTCTACTCACTACTCTACTCACTACTCTGCACTCACTACTCACTACTCTACTCACAGCTCTACTCACTACTCTACTCACTACTCACTACTCTGCACTCACTACTCACTACTCTACTCACTACTCTACTCACTACTCACTACTCTGCACTCACTACTCACTACTCTACTCACTACTCTACTCACTACTCTACTCAGTACTCACTACTCTGCACTAACTACTCACTACTCTACTCACTACTCTACTCACTACTCTACTCACTACTCTACTCACTACTCTGCACTCACTACTCACTACTCTACTCACTACTCACTACTCTGCACTCACTACTCACTACTCTACACACTACTCTACACACTACTCTACTCACTACTCTACTCACTACTCTACTCACTACTCTACTCACTACTCACTACTCTACTCACTACTCACCTCACTACTCTACTCACTACTCACCTCACTACTCTACTCACTACTCTACTCACTACTCTACTCACTACTCTGCACTCACTACTCACTACTCTACTCACTACTCTACTCACTACTCTACTCACTACTCACTACTCTGCACTCACTACTCACTACTCTACTCACTACTCTACTCACTACTCACTACTCTGCACTCACTACTCACTACTCTACTCACTACTCTACTCACTACTCTACTCACTACTCTACTCACTACTCACTACTCTACTCACTACTCACTACTCTACTCACTACTCTGCACTAACTACTCACTACTCTACTCACTACTCTACTCACTACTCTACTCACTACTCTGCACTCACTACTCACTACTCTGCACTCACTACTCACTACTCTACTCACTACTCACTACTCACTACTCTACTCACTACTCTACTCACTACTCTGCACTCACTACTCACTACTCTGCACTCACTACTCACTACTCTACTCACTACTCTACTCACTACTCTACTCACTACTCACTACTCTGCACTCACTACTCTGCACTCACTACTCACTACTCTACTCACTACTCACTACTCTGCACTCACTACTCACTACTCTGCACTCACTACTCACTACTCTACTCACTACTTCTCTCAGTACTCTACTCACTACTCTCCACTCACTACTCTGCACTCACTACTCACTACTCTACTCACTACTCACTACTCACTACTCTACTCACTACTCTACTCACTACTCTGCATTTACTACTCACTACTCTGCACTCACTACTCACTACTCTACTCACTACTCACTACTCACTACTCTGCACTCACTACTCTGCACTCACTACTCACTACTCTACTCACTACTCTACTCACTACTCTACTCACTACTCACTACTCTGCACTCACTACTCACTACTCTGCACTCACTACTCACTACTCTACTCACTACTCTACTCACTACTCTACTCACTACTCTACTCACTACTCTGCACTCACTACTCACTACTCTACTCACAGCTCTACTCACTACTCTACTCACTACTCACTACTCTGCACTCACTACTCACTACTCTACTCACTACTCTACTCACTACTCACTACTCTGCACTCACTACTCACTACTCTACTCACTACTCTACTCACTACTCTACTCAGTACTCACTACTCTGCACTCACTACTCACTACTCTACTCACTACTCTACTCACTACTCTACTCACTACTCTACTCACTACTCTACTCACTACTCTACTCACTACTCTGCACTCACTACTCTACTCACTACTCTACTCACTACTCACTACTCTACTCACTACTCACCTCACTACTCTACTCACTACTCACCTCACTACTCTACTCACTACTCTACTCACTACTCTGCACTCACTACTCACTACTCTACTCACTACTCTACTCACTACTCTACTCACTACTCACTACTCTGCACTCACTACTCACTACTCTACTCACTACTCTACTCACTACTCACTACTCTGCACTCACTACTCACTACTCTACTCACTACTCTACTCACTACTCACTATGCACTCACTACTCACTACTCTACTCACTACTCTACTCACTACTCTACTCACTACTCTACTCACTACTCACTACTCTACTCACTACTCACTACTCTACTCACTACTCTGCACTAACTACTCACTACTCTACTCACTACTCTACTCACTACTCTACTCACTACTCTGCACTCACTAGTCACTACTCTGCACTCACTACTCACTACTCTACTCACTACTCAACTCACTACTCTGCACTCACTACTCACTACTCTGCACTCACTACTCACTACTCTGCACTCACTACTCACTACTCTACTCACTACTCTACTCACTACT
Organism: Lissotriton helveticus; assembly: GCF_964261635.1. Classification (NCBI taxonomy): domain Eukaryota; kingdom Metazoa; phylum Chordata; class Amphibia; order Caudata; family Salamandridae; genus Lissotriton; species Lissotriton helveticus. The sequence continues at coordinate 168,877,419 of NC_136068.1, forward strand.
CTACTCACTACTCTACTCACTACTCTACTCACTACTCACTACTCTACTCACTACTCACTACTCTGCACTCACTACTCACTACTCTACTCACTACTCACTACTCTACTCACTACTCACTACTCACTTCTCACTACTCACTACTCTACTCACTACTCTACTCACTACTCTACTCACTACTCACTACTCTGCACTAACTACTCACTACTCTACTCACTACTCTACTCACTACTCTGCACTAACTACTCACTACTCTACTCACTACTCTACTCACTACTCTGCACTCACTACTCTGCACTCACTACTCACTACTCTACTCACTACTCACTACTCACTACTCACTACTCTACTCACTACTCTACTCACTACTCTGCACTCACTACTCACTACTCTGCACTCACTACTCACTACTCTACTCACTACTCTACTCACTACTCTACTCACTACTCTGCACTCACTACTCACTACTCTGCACTCACTACTCACTACTCTGCACTCACTACTCACTACTCTACTCACTACTCTACTCACTACTCTACTCACTACTCTACTCACTACTCTGCACTCACTACTCTGCACTCACTACTCTACTCACTGCTCTACTCACTACTCACTGCTCTACTCACTACTCACTACTCTGCACTCACTACTCACTACTCTGCACTCACTACTCAACTCACTGCTCACTACTCTACTCACTACTCACTACTCTGCCCTCACTACTCTGCCCTCACTACTCTGCCCTCACTACTCTGCACTCACTACTCTGCACTCACTACTCTGCACTCTGCTCTCCCTACTCTGCACTCTGCCCTCACTACTCTGCACTCACTACTCTGCCCTCACTACTCTGCACTCCCTACTCTGCACTCCCTACTCTGCACTCCCTACTCTGCCCTCCCTACTCTGCCCTCCCTACTCTGCCCTCACTACTCTGCCCTCACTACTCTGCCCTCACTACTCTGCACTCTGCCCTCACTACTCTGCACTCACTACTCTGCGGGTGTGTGGTGGTGGTGTGCGTGGGGTTGTGTGCGTGGGCATGCGGTTGTGTGTGCGGTTGTGTGTGTGCGGGTGTGTGCGGTTGTGTGTGTGCGGTTGTGTGTGTGTGCGGTTGTGTGTGTGTGCGGTTGTGTGTGTGTGTGTGCAGTTGTGTGTGTGTGTGTGTTCGGTTGTGTGGGTGTGTGCGGTTGTGTGCGGTTGTTTGCGGTTGTGTGCGGGTGTGTGGGTGTGTGCGGTTGGGTGTGTATGGTTGGGTGTGTATGGTTGGGTGTGTATGGTTGGGTGTGTACAAGCCACATCGTTCACACTGAGCTCTGTATATAAAGGTCATGCAATTTGTACATGCGATTTTGAAAGTAATGTATTTCTGAGAGCAGCACCCATTTTTTTTTAGATACCTGCTTACAAGATAAGCCATATCTTCTTTACAAAGTAAAGGAGGCCTTCCCTTTGTAGGGAAAAACAATATAATTCTGTTAAATGAGTGAACGAAATGCATTGGGGCAGAAAAATAAAAGGGAAATGAAGCAGGAATGAAGTGTGCGTGAAAAGGAGAAGGCTGTTAGTGCAAGAAATCAGTGGCTAGGCTTGTATGAGAAGCAGGAGGTGTGGGAAAAGGTGTGAGGGGGAAGTGAATGCGTGGGATCTGCGAAGGCTTTGTGTGAAAGGGAACTGTTGACATTGGTCACAGGAGGATGTACCAGTGTCTGCTTGGGCAGTGAGTGAGTGATCTGGGAATGAGTTTGAAAAACTGGTATGAACATTAGGGTGAAGCAAGTCTCTAATGATAGGACACTGAATGATAGTACAATGAGTGATCTGGTACAACGGCAGTAGGAATCTGGTAACCGGACTGTGAGAGTAAATGTGAGGCTCCCAGTGAGAGGAAAGCGAGGTGGAGTGTTTTTTTTATGAAAGGGTGGAGAGAGTGAGTCATGGTGACGAGACAGGGAGCGAGTGAAGAATCTGGCAATAGCTGGGAAGATGCAAGGGATCTGGTAAGAGGACAACGAGAGCTACTGCAAGGGGTCTGTTATGAGGGCAGTAAATTAAAGTGATCTTCTATTTTGACATTAAAAGTTTGAGTTCGGGTGAGTGGGCACGAGTGCTTATCAAAGCACTTTGTTTGTTTTTTTACTTTCAGCTGTGCTGCATAGCAGCCAGGCTGCTGTACAACATGGATAAACATATCCCTGACAAAACCAACAGATTTTGTATAGGAGAGTCCTATTTGCTTTGCCAATGCTTGTTTAGCCTACCTCAGTCAAAGAGCAGGCGCGGGTTTGCCGGCGCGCACACAGAGCTCAAGGGAAAAAAAGCACATCAGTGCACACGCTCCCAGCACCATCTGCCTTCAATTACCGGCACCTCGGACAGCTGGTAATTGAGGATTTATGTATTCTTCTGCGCGTGTCCGAACACTTTATGCAGGAAATGGACATTGCAAAAATTCCAAAGCCCTATGGCGTGCTGCCTTACTTAAACACAGCCTTGCCTGGACCAATTACCATTCACATGGCAGAATACCACACGCAAAAACCGCGCGCTTTCTGGAATGCGGCAGCCCACAGCCCTTTCTGAACTTTTTTTTTTATAACATTAGAGCTCGGAAGCCCCGCCCCACTTCGTGTGACGTAGGCCCGAGCCCTAAAAAGGCCAGCGTTGTGCCCAATATTTCATTGTTTTTTCTTCCCAGGTTCTGTACATTTTAGCTCCGGGTGTCCACCCTGCTCCCTTTAAATACCCCTGCACCCCATAATCATAACCCACCCTTACTCCTTAAAATACCCCAACACCCTTAAACACTAACCCATCTTAACCCTATAAATATACCCTGTACCCCACAACCCAAACCTATCCCTAAACCCTAAAAATACCCCTGTACCTCAAAACCCAAACCTACCCCTGAACCCTAAAATACCCCTGTACCCCAAAACCCAAACCTAGCCCTGAACCCTTAAAATACCCCTGTACCCCAAAACCCAAACCTAGCCCTGAACCCTAAAAATACCCCTGTAGCCCAAAACCCAAACCTAGCCCTGAACCATAAAAATAACCCTGTACCCCAAAACCCAAACCTAGCCCTGAACCATAAAAATACCCCTGTACCCCAAAACCCAAACCTAGCCCTGAACCCTAAAAAACCCTGTACCCCAAAACCCAAACCCACCCCTGAACCCTGAAAATACCCCTGTACCCCAAAACCCATACCTATCCCTAAACCCTAAAACTACCCCTGTACCCCATAACCCAAAACTATATCTGAACCCTTAAAATACCTAAACACCCCAAAACATATACCTCAGCACCCCAAAACATATACCCCTATACCCATACTTACCTTATCCAAACATTAAAAAAAACATGCTTTTACCATTTATGCATTTACAACGAATTTCGTTGTAAATGTATGCGTGGTAAAAGCATATAAAATGTAATGCCATGCATTATAATGGCATTGCGGAGTCATGGTACTTTCGTAATGAAAGTATGCGAAGTGATGGTATGCGGAAAGAAAGTTGCAGAATAATGGGTGTTTACCCTCCCCCGGTAAGTACATTGGTGGCACGGGGGCCCACATCTCCAGCAACATACTCATAATTTTTCACCACCGATTTGAAAAATGCACACGTCTCTCTCATTGATGGCCAGCATCGACATACACTTTTAGACACACCTCCCGCCACAAGTTCTAGAATTGCGAACTTTAGACCTGGGGAGCTACGTTCGAATCTCGGCATCAGCTCAACATCCTGTGGTTCCAGGCAAATCGCTTTGTCTCCCCGTAACTACCTCAAATTAATGTGTTCTTCTGTAATGTAAATTGTGCTCATGCCATGTTGTCGAGTTCGCGCTATTTAATATTGCAAGGAAAAATAAAGTAGGGAAACTCGAGTTCACACACTACTGAACACGCACTCTCAAGTGCATCAGGAGTGCACTATGAACCGGAGCGTTTCACAGGCCTGTCACAGATACAAAATGCTATCAAAACGAAATCCTACAAAACAATATACTACTGGCGGGCAGCAATTCATACCCGGACAATGACGGGAAGGGCTGCTAGTATATATATATATATATATATATATATATACATATATATATATATATATATATATATATCGCCAAACACCAGTCCACCAGCTGTCGCGCCTCACACCGTGTGTGCTGCTCGCCACAAGGTGGGTTACGTGATAGATTCCCCAACCGCAATTCTTCCATTCTAAGAATTGCTTTACAAATTGAGCGCACTCTGGAGCCATATATATTTTCAATTATTTATTCCTCGTATCAGACTTTGACAAACGCGCTTCGGCGTTGTTGCCTTCTTCAGTGTCAACAGTTCATTACAAAATTTGTGCTGATAAATAAAGTTGTGCTATACAAACTGACCGGAAGTCAAGTGACATAGAAAGTGTCTTTGTACAAACCAAAAAATAAAGATTTCATTGCAAGTGTGGTAGATATCTTGAAATGACCATTTCATCTAATTATATACAATGTATTGTTCCTATCCTCATCCCGACCCTGATGCCAATCATTCTTTCATCGATAAATCACATATTTATACAAATTCATCATGCTACCTCACATATCAATCCAAGTTTCTATTTTCATAATTTCACGTAAATAATAATCCTTTTATTGATTAAAATTATGGCCATAATGCACCTCCTGTACTTCATCAAAATTTAGAAAAGAAACTTCGGCTAAACACCATTGATTGTTCTCATTGGTTCAGCTTTTAGTACGCGTTTCCCCCGGGCGGAGTTACTATTGATCACCCCACTCTGGAGAGCATGGGCATGGTTCCCAGTACTTCTGGAAATGTCATGTGCATTGCCGATCCTACTCCCACACTGGTGGAACCTGTTGCTGGACCCTCTGGATCTCCACATCCATTGGTAGAATCGGAGCAAATCTCTCTGGTGGCTTGGCGGGTTTCTGGGACAGATGGAAGGGCCCTGGCCTTTCAAGAGACACTGACATATTTATCAGTGAAGCCTGGTCAGCTGATACCTACAACCGATATTCATCAGCTTGGAAATGAGGATGTGGCTGGTGCTCTCAACGGGAAGTTGATCCCGCTAAGGCACATTTCTCTTTGATTGTAAATTTTTTGGCCTCCATCGCTTCATCTGGTTTGGCTTACAGGACGGTAAACAATTTCCGATCAGCCATCGCAGCAGGTCATGATCCAGTGGATGGCAAACTGGTAGGAGAGCATCCCTTAGTGTGAAAACTGCTTAGGGATATTCGGATGGTCAAGCCTCCATGCCCTAAATACGGGGTGTGTTGGTAGTCCTGCAATTCTTGCAGTCTTGGCATTCCAATAGGTATTTATCAAGAAAGCTACTGTCTGCTAAGTTGACCATGTTGCTGTGTCTGATTTCCTCCAATCGAGTTTCAGATGTCCGAGCTTTAGACCTAGTGGGACATAGGTTTCCCCCTAAATGTGTTACTTTTACCATCTCAAAATGGACTAAATGCAATACTGCCTCAGTATCACACCCAGCTTTTCCAGATAAACCTAAACTGTGTGTTGTTCAATGTTTGAAAGAGTATGATGTAAGTACTCCCGAGTTTTGTTCAGACATGAGAGGTCAATTATTAATTGCACTGCAAAAGCCATCCTGCCCAGTGACCCCGGCCACATTGTCGAGATGGGTGCGTTGGCTCATGGGCGAAGCAGGCATTGATGTATCAAACTTTGGAGCCCCCTCAGCAGATGGGGCGATAGCGTTAAAATGCTTCTCTTTAGGGGTCAGCCTTATAGACATTATGAATGCAGCTGATTGGTCAACAGAGACCACTTTTAAATCATTCTATTATAAACCTATTGTTGATTTGGCGTCTGTTGTGGTGGCAAAGCTTTGAACAAGCATAATCGGAGGCTCCAGTCCTGACATAGAATTAAAAATGTGCAAACAATCGTGACAAGAATTTGCAATTCTATTAAGGACTCAGAGGCGAGGATTATCCCATCCAAGTTAAAATGTCTTTGCATTGTATTATTATACTGCATAAGTTTGTTCTCATATTCTCTCTTCCCTTTCTGATTTTTATGATTACTGTTTCGGATATGGAGACCAGGGTTACGGTTTATCCTTTTCATTTTCAGGCGCTGATGGCAAGTAAGGCGTGATGGATTTTAACACTGCTACATCCTCACCCTGCAGTCGCTGGTGATTATGCCATTTTGCCTCAAGAGGTTACCGGCCTTTGTTGGTTCAAGAGCAAGATCATGAGTTGAGCCATGTTATGTTATGTTATGTTATGTTATGTTAGTCTATTTTTATATAGCGCTAAATCACTAACAGGTCTCTAAGCACTTCTAGAGAGGGAAAAGCCAGGCCCGTAACCTGTTGTGTCAATGGTAGCGGAGGGAAAGGATAGTTAAACGGTATTCAAGGCCTCCTTAAAGAGGACGGTCTTGAGTTGCTTCCTGAAAGGAAGAAGTGCCGGTTCCTTACGAAGGTAGTCCGGCAGCTGATTCCAAAGCTGTGGAAGAAGGACAGAGAAAGCTCTGTCCCCTTTGGATACAGTTTTGCAACGTGGGATAGACAGGTGAAGGGCCTGTGAGGATATCAGTGTACAGCCTGGAACGTAGTCCTTGAGACGGTCTTTAATATATGTAGGGGCATTTCCATAGATTGATTTATGGGTAATACCGGGGCCATTAAATTTCGCTCTTTGTTTAATGGGAAGCCAGTGCAGCTTACATAGGAGAGGGGTGGCGTGAGCACTTCTGAGGAGCCTGAATATCATCCTGGCTGCATCGTTCAGCACCACTTGTAGTTTATGGATGAGGTTTTGGGGGAGGCCGATGTAGAAGGCGTTCCCGTAGTCCAGTCGGGAGACAATTGTGGCTGAAACAATCAACTGAAGAGACGTTGCTCCAAGGAAAGGGACGAGCTTTCGGAGCTGTCTCATGAGCCCTATACAGGTTCCGACCACTGTGGTGACTTGGTTGGCCATGGATAGTTGGGAGTCTATTTTAATGCCCAAACTTTTCACGACTGGTGCAGGTGTGGGGGTATTGCCCAGGCCTTGGGGCCAGAAGAGATCGTTCTAAGGGTTATTTTTTGTTGGGATCCCCAGGATTTCAGTTTTATCTGGGTTGATCTTTATTGAATTTGTTGTCATCCAATTCACTATAAATTTTAGGATGTTTTGCACCAGCTCCTGGAAGTGGGTAGAGTTGTCAATCTTAAGGATGAGTTGAGTGTCATCCACGTAGTTGAAGATATGGCAGTCCATGCAGGCTAGGACTGCTGCCAGGGGCTGTACTTATATATTAAAGAGGAGCGGGGATATTGCAGAGCCCTGGGGGAATCCGCAGTTGAGAAAGCCCCTATCTGATACCTGCTCCCCCACCTGCGTCCTCTGTGACCTACCTGACAGGAATGATTCTTGCCATTTGTGTGCTCCTACACCTATGCCCAAGCTTGAGATACGGGTCAGTAGTTGTTTATGGCTGATCGAGTTGAATGCCGCTGATAGGTCTAATAAAATCAGGGCACTCAGAATTTTGTTGTCGACCATAGTTCTGAGGTCGTCGAGTACAGACAGCATCACCAACTCTGTGCTGTGGTGGGCTCGGAAACCTGCCTGTTGTGCTTGGAGTAGCTGGTAGTCCTCCAAGAAGGTCGAGAGTGTTTTCAGAACGTGTTGTTCGATGACCTTTGCTAACAATGATAGTTGAGAGATGGGCCTATAGTTCTTTAAATTAGTGTCATCAGCTCCTGTTTTTTTAGCAGGGGGATTACTCTGGCCTCTTTCAAAATGGATGGTGGATAGCCTGTCTCCAGGGAGTGGTTTAATACCTTGAGAATCTGAATTTCCATCCCTGGGAGGGCCATTCGAAAGATCCTCGGGGGCAGGGGTCTGCAGGTGAGCCTGATTTGATGCAGTTAATTAATGAGGTTATGGTGGCTGAGTCCAGGTAAGGGAAATTGGTGAGCTGGTTCTGGGGGTGGGAGGGGGCCTGATGCTGCACTGGGGGGCTCTGAATGATAGGGGTGTTGTCAATCTCGGAGATGATGTCCCTAATTTTTTCAAAAAATAAAGACTGGAATGCGTTGCAGTCTATGCTTGCATTTGCCGATTTAGGTTCAGTTTTGTGGCTAAGTTCTTTTAGTATTCGGGACGTTTCTTCATGTTCATTTACCGCCTTTGTAATTCTTGCCTCATAATATTCGGCTTTCCTGGTTAGGATGGCTTTTTTATAGGAGGTAAGTAGGGTTTTATATATTGCTAGTTTAGTTGTGTCATAGTTTTTTCACCACTGACTCTCCGCTAGGCAGAGGCTTTGCTTCTTTTCTCTCAGATTCTCACTAAACCAGGGGGATAACGGGGATTACGTTATATTCTCTAGTGAGCACGAGCAGCAACAATGATGATGCACGTATGGGTGGCGCGTTGCCCGCTTTGCTAAGTACGTGTGGACACTACACTTCCCAGAAACCTCTCTAACCCGGATGCTGGGCGCCGCACCGGTGACGAGGTGATGTCATCGAAGCCAGGTGATATCGATAGCCACAAGCTGTGGCTAATCAAAGCGGCCAAACTTCCGTTATTTAAACAGCGATGCCTGTCCGTCTGTTTACCTCCCCTACCGGCTGAGTCCAGTCAGGGGTACCAACAGTCAGGTAAGGAGTAGACTGGTATGCTGTTTCTCGGGTTTGCTCATTTTTTTCAGAAGTTTTGACTAAGTCACACTTGTTGGTCAAAAATGATCGCTTGGTTGGGTGCCTCTCATGTTAAGGTGTAACAGCTTTAGAATTGGTTGCCGATCCCCAATAAAACTTTCTGCCAGAAATGAAATGTTTCGATATGGTGTCCTACGTGATTAGCCTTTTTATCACTGATGCATGACTAGCAAAGAGAGCTCTCTTTGTTGAGCATTTAAGTCTGTGTATGTAAACTTGTTAGATTCATCCCTTGTAGGATGTCTCATAGGAGATGTATGAATACTACTGAGAACATTGTTATGTACTAGAAACCTGATTACGTTTTATGTCCATACTTACAACCATACAGACCAAAGAGTCCTGTTTGGTAGTTCCATTTCTTCAGGCAACTACGGATGGATGCATGTTCTGGCACAAAGATAAAAATGTTTCCTCTTGATAATCAAAGGCTCCTGGTTTTCACCAAGGGTCGTAGTTATGCGTGACATTGTCCTTCTTTTAAATATGACAGGTAACCACTGTTCACAGGACATGGACTCTGACTTTGGGTTTGTTATTTGTTTACCTGTGATATAGAGCGGTGCCTCAACTACTAATTAGTGGATGCCAGGTGAGGTGAGGAGTACTCCCGCATAGAGACGGGTAAGTGCGACAAACTTTTTGTTAAAAAAGATATGCTTATGTGATATTTATACCATAGCTTTTGAGTATCAACCTCATCAACTTAGCAATGTCTAGATGTTGTTTATTTTACTTAGACAGCAACTTACTCTTGTTTGGTCTTCATAGTAAAAATATCAATTTTTTTATTTTTTTAGGAATGGGTCCAATACCCCTGTGATATTCAACTATTTGCAAGATACACAGGTGAACGTAGGTTGTATTGTGCCAACCTTTTTCTTTTTTTCTTTTCTCTTGAGACCTTAGATTGAGTACTTTTCACACTTAATACACTAGATTGCAGTAGCGACTCCATTTGTTTAGGTCCTGATGAAAGCTTAGATTAGTTAATCCATAGGCTGAAACATTTAGACCTGTCATTTGTGTTGCCCTCCTACAGTTGTTTTTTCAAACTGTACACGCACTGTTTTACTTTTGACACCAGGACAGCATTCATTAAAATTGTTGAGTGCCCTGGTAGCCAATTTTAAAATTCACCTTTTTTCACAAATGTATTCACATGCACTGCAATATCCATCATTATCCACTTTTAACTAAAATTCTGATTCATCACATGTGGGATCATAGTTGTTTTCCAGCATAGGCCACTTCTGTAAGCTCCCTTCCACTTTTGGGAAGAGCACAGCCCTTGATTGCATTAAGCTCTGCAATTAAGAGGACATCCCAGATGATCAAATACGCCACTTTGGTGGGTTGATGGGATTGTGTCCTTTTTTGAAGGGACTTCTCTGACCAAAACAATTATAGTTTATTGCTGTCTTAGTATATATTTTTCTTCTAGACCAACGTTTTTGTTTGTTATGTAAATGTCTGTAGCTCGGCTAAGTTGGGCTACAAGTTGTCCCTACATGAGGAGTTTCTATTTGAAAAGGAGGGCTCCCCGGGATCAAGTTCTTGGTTTAACTGACTTAACTGTTGGACGATTACTCAAAGAAAGAGGACACTGTTACCTTGATCAGAGCTTATATAGGGATATAATCTATGGTTGGTCACGTGACATAAGTGTGTGTTCATGGAAAATGTAGTGTTTATAAACGTTTCTTTTATTGGCTGAGTCCCTGAGGCCACCAGGATGTTCATGTCACTAACAGGATGAGGGATGAAGTCGCAGACCCGTCGCGATAGATTATGTCAGGAAAGGACTTGGGGGTCAAGAGCCCCAATGAAAGGAGTCCTACGCCACCTTGAGTCATACCACACACCCCAACATCAATATTTTTAACAATATTAAAAACGACACAAAAAATAAAAAAAATGTTTTTTCGATATTCTTGTCCATGGTATTTTTGATGTCCCAAATTTTTTAACACAAAAATATTTTTGTATCACAATATTATTTTTCCGATATTTTGTCCTAACACAGGGGCCGATTAGGATGGCGGACGGTTTGCCCTGACGGGCTGGCGGTAGCCACCGCCGGCCCAGCGGCGGCAATCCTTCCGCCATCCTCACTGAAATGACCACCCCGCCACATTAGGATGGCTGGGGGATCCAAGGCGGACGGGAAGACCGTCCGACGCTTTTCCGCCATGGTCGCCTTGCGACCGTGGCGGAAAAGGTCTAATATGGTGGCGGTGTCTATCAGACACCGCCAGCCATATTAGGATGGGCTTTGGGGAATGCCTTTCCATGGCGGCAATGCGGCCACGGAAAGGCATACGGTCTTTGCTTTGGGGGCCCGTTGCGGGCCCCCAGGGTGAAGGGGGGTGCACTGGGGGGTACCTATGGTACCCCCCTGCATTTGAAAGTACAACATGGCAAGCACTGTGCGGTGCCTGCAATGTTGTGGTTTGAAACGCACAACATGCATTTTTAGCATTGTGGCGGGCGGTGCAATCAGCACCGCCCGCCGCAATGTTAAAAATGCGGGATGCACCCGCCACTGTGGCGGGTGCATCCTAATTCGATGCACGGGACCTCTGCCATTATGGCGGACGGTCCCTTGCCACGACAGGATGGCCGACGGACTAATCGGCCCCACAGATTTTTAGTAAGGAATGACAAATGTAATCATCAGGTTAGTTCTATACCATTCTTGCAGAAAATATTACTGCCTTAGGTCACAGTTACATGACTGTGCTTTACTGGTCAAACAAATATCCCAGGATTTATGACGAAATACATATTCACATGAGATAAAATTTGTAGGAGAAGACTCTTGTTTTATACGGTGAACAACCTTTACAACGAAACTTTTACAACGAACTACCATTACAACGAAACTTTTACAATGCAAACTATTACAACGCATAGCGCTTGGGGGCGCTCGAGGATAGGGAATAGGTTTAATGTACTATTCAACACCTTCCCTACTCTCCACGGGGACTGGAGTTGGAATAGTAAATTAAACTATTCACTATCCAGCGCCCAAAAGCATTATGCGTTGTAATGGTATGCGTTGTAAAACTTGCGATGTAAAGGTAGGCGTTGTAAAAGTATGCGTTGTAACGTCATACATCCGTTTTATACAAGTCACACCAGTAGAGCGAGTGTCTATGAGTAAGACTTTATCAGGCAGTAGGGGAAATCCACAGTGCCAAGTGAGCTCTCCCTGAGAAAGGGCAGAGCTTGATTTTTACTTCACACCTACCTTGGAGGGTCAAGGCAGTGCCTAGAGTTCATTTCACTATGTATCTGTTTTGTGTAGGATTTCCTGAAGCCCAAAATACCTAGTTCCCCTAGATTATTCATCTACATTCGTTAATGAGCATCCCTCTATGGCCTAGGCATGCCACTGAAGGAATAACATACACCCTTTTCTTTTCTGAACCTTTGAACTTTGGCAGTATCTGATTCTGATTTGGAATTTATGGCCCACATCTATAAACTTTCCACCATCATATTGTGCTAGTCTCTACTATTCTAGAGATAGTAATCTACTTGGCTTTCAGGTTGCAAAAGCAGCAACTCATCACAATGGTCTAAAGCTTCCTGTATGGTGCAATATCACTATGAGGAGTAGAATAATAAACACTCCCAAACCAAATAAACAAAGAAAACATGTGTTGTTACAGGGTTGAGCCTGTGCATCTCCATTTTTCTTTCATGTATCTCAGTATTATTTGACTCTTTCTAGTGCCAGGCAAAGCTTCAGGCCAGGCCAATGTTAGCAGGGACTACACTATGAGAGACAGGGACACTATTTGAGACAGGGTGATCTTATCTGGCAGACATTACTGCATCCAAATGGTAAAAACATTTGTAGATTCAACAAACATTGTTGTCTGCTCAAAATTATAGAAAGATAATGAAATCATTGTGTTTAGGAATAGATCGGAATGCAGATCCTTGCATACATTATGCAGATGGCTGGAGTGTTTAATTACTTTTGTGTTTGACATTCTAAGAATAGATGATTGTCATACTGCTTCTTGAGGTGCATGAGCGCAGTCCTCAAGTCTTCCATCGAAGGATAGGCAGCCATATTGACCCCTAATCAAAGGAAAATATGAAAATTGGAATACAGTGTTTATCAGGAGCACGAAGTAACTATGTGATACATCATGAACTTTCGCATCCCGGGAGTGGTTCAGGGGATAGGATTATGTGTTTACACATAAGCAACATTGTTTGTGTAGTTAACAGTTTAAGGAAACAATATAACATCTGTTTCGTGTTAAAATGTAGTTGACTTTTATTCCAGTGGTCAATTTATAATTTCGATGGGGCGCCTCCTTTTGTAGCAGATCAGTGATCTATGGACTAAATAATTTCTGAAATAAAAAGATATCCCCTGTGTTTTCATATTTTTATTTTTGTCTGAGACTGTTCAGGAAGTGAAAGCCTCTACACAAAATGATGACTTTCGCTTATGGTGTACGTGAGACACTTTCTTTATTGAATCCCTGAGGGCACAACCAACTCCATCCATAACCAGCTTTTGTCCCTGCTTATTCAGAAGAAACATCCTCAATCCATGGAATATGGAAACCCAGGAAACAGTACTTAATGATAAATCAGTCTGCAAAACTGTTGCAATTAAAGATTGAGCAGCCATCTCCTGAACTCCAACATTGTTTTCCCTCTCAGAATCAGTTTGACCACAGACAGGTTTCTGGTCCTCTATAACTGTCATCAGAATCTTAGGTACTGTGTTTATCTAATGCTTTTAATGCATTTTACTACCTGCACATTTAATAGAAGTGGTGGGTCCTGTCACTATGGCAATACTGCCCATCTGTTTTAGGAGAAATGTACGCTTGCACTGAGCACAAGGAAATAGCATATTCCAACTCATCTCAGTTTACCCTAAAAGCAGCAAAGAAGCTGTATTAAAATTAGCAGAAAGGTACGAACTATACAATTTTATTTGGAATGGATTCATGGGAATTATGTGACCTTTGCTGATCACCACCTCTGAAATTCGCCAGAACGGGTCTTTCTTGTTTTACTTAACTGGGATGTTAATGTAATCTTGTGCAGGAAGAACATTTCTTTTGACAGCAAACCTCTACCATCAGAGAGATCAACTCTTCTAACCAACTTGATGGTGGAATCCTCGATTAACCCCTAACACACAGGTATCACTAGTTATAATTTTTAGACAGAGCACATCTTTGGCCAAGTTATTCGCCGCTTGCTATGCAAGTAGTAATGCTCTGAAGATATTTAATTAAATCTGACTTCAAAGGGAAGGAATTCAGACCTGGTGGAGTTCTTCACTTTCTTCAGAAAAGTAGGAGGGTGGTCAATTTTGGAATCATTTTCACTAGATACTTTAGGGGTAGGAATCTTACAATACTAGTCTTACACCATTGGTAATACCATTTTGTTTTTAGAATTACAAAGGGGAAACATTGACAAAATGTTTTTGAAAGTACTTTTCATAGAGCCGGAGACTTGACTTTCCAGGTGGAAGTATTCACATCCGGAGAGTGCTGTCTTTCTGAAGTTGAAGTTGTGTAGCTCTTTTCTTTCTTGTCATGTGATTTTGTATTGCTGCACTAGTGCCGGCTAAAAGAACTGTCCGTACTGCTATTAAATACGCGAGAGTCAACGCCAGACAAAGCAAAGGAAAGTGCTTTTCAGAGCATATTTCAGCCAACACGAGTTTCGCCCAGGAGCTGTAAAACCTCAGGCTTTTTTAAGGTGGGAATAAATTGTTCTGATCCCTGAGTTTGAAAGAGAATTTTGATTAGGGGTACTTTACAGCAAGTGAAGTCAGAAGAGAGAGCATGAGAACTCATGTGTTAGAGCCTGAGGAAGTGGCAGAATGGCGTGAAATATATGTAGGCTTGGCTCAGCAATAACAAATGTGGCTTAAAATCAGACTTGGCTCATCTATAAACAGTATCTGAAAAAACTAAAGTCAAGGATTTCAGCTTTACCAAGCATGACTTTGGACTTTAATAAGAAACGAATGAGTATATGGACTATTGAGAAATCTTTCACCAGACTCACCTGACTTTGTGGTGCTGCCAGGAAACGGTCGGAGGGGACCGCACCGCTTTTCTTTGCCTTCACGCTGCCCGTACGCTGCTCCCGCCCCCGGACTCCATTTCCTGGCATTCCCTGAGTGGCGCGTCCTTCCTGCGTCACAGGGAAGCGCCAGGGGGTGCCTCACAACCGTGCAAGGGCTCCCGCAGCGCGGGACACGCGCTGGCGTGACCGGGAAAAGCCGGTCAAAGGGCGGGCCCGTCTGCGTCCGTCCGTGACCGGAAGAGGCTGGGCTGGGCCACCCCTCCAACATTGACTTTGGGACACGAAGGGGTCAATTAGGATCGCGGATTTTCCGCATCCTCCGGGCCGGCGGAAGCCACCGCCGGCCCGGAGGATGCGGAAAATCCGCTGCGGACCCACCAAAGACCCACCGCCACATTAGGATGGCTGGTGGGTCTTGGTTTCAGTCTGCCGCTTTTCCGCCGCGGTCGGCTTACAACCGCGGCGGAAAAGCTCCAATATGGTGGCGGTGTCTCTCAGACACCGCCAGACACATTAGGATGGCTTCCCAGACATGCTTTTCCGCGGCGGGTTCTCCGCCGTGGAAAAGCATACGGATCTTCACTTCGGGGGCCCGTTGCGGGCCCCCTGGGTGAAGGGAGGTGGGGGGTGCACATGGGGGGTACCTATGGTACCCCCCTGCATTTACATGCAGAAAGCGGCAGGCACCGTGCGGTGCCTGCCGCTTTGTGCATGTAAATGCAATGCATGTGTTTTTAACATTGCGGCGGGTGCTGCTTGAAGCCGCACCCACTGCAATGTTAAAAATAGAGGATGTGACCGCCAGGGTGGCGGTCACATCCTAATTGCACAGGAGGGAACGCCGCAGCACATGCGGACTTTCCCTCCTACTCAGGGCTTGCGGACGGACGCAAGTCCGTCCGCGATCGTAATGTGCCTCTAAGTAAGCTTGTGTTAATAGTTTTGTACTGAAGCGGGCGTATTAATTTGCTTAAAGACCTGCATTTTTCTGTAAATAAGTAGATCCTTCTTATTTAATTGGTTGCAGCTACTTAGTCTGGATATGAGTAAGACCACGCGAAAAGGGGGCGGCGGGGTGGAAGTGGTAGGGACCTTGAATGCCTTCCTTAGTCGGGCGGAATCCGTGTTAATACACAAAATCCAGCTAACAGAAAGGAGGCTCTCACTGGACCTCTTATGTTTATCTACAGGACAAACTATCTTACAAGATTCAATTGTCGGCCCAACTTCATGTCCTCAACCATTGTTAACGACAACAGGTAGCCCTCAGTTAGGCTCCTTACATTTTGGCATTGGGGACAGCATATCTACCTCCCCCGCAGCCACTCCCACTAATGTCGTTACCAGGCAGCAAAAGCTAGCAGCTGCCCCCTGAAGTAATGCCCAAACTAAGAAAAGGAAAGCGCGTAGTGCCCCCAAAGCCAGCCTACAGGTTTAAAAGCAGGCCAAGAATGAGAGTGCGGCTCCAGGGAGGGGAGGGATCTTAGTTCCACCCGCTGAGCTCGAACGCATAGGGGTGGGCGTAGCAAGTACAGATCCTACTCTACTGGGGTCACATCACTTAGACCCTACAGAGGCTCAAAATGTTTTCTTAAAACAAATGGAAGCCAACTGTTAGCTTTAATTGATCCTCTTATGCTTAGATTGCCTGCAATAGATCAGAGATTGGCCAAAATAGAGGACCATATAACTAAAGTTCCATCTATCCAACTAGGGAGTAGCCACCTTGAGGCTTTGGGGTCTAGCCAGGTGGGAAACACTTCTGGGCCACAACGACAAGCAGCGGCTCGTCCACATTCCCCTACTCCCCTCTCAGTGTGCCCTTCAAATCATCCTGTTCCACCTACATCAGTACATAATGGCCCATGTATACATAAGGAAGGGCCAATTGGCCCTGTGGGGAGACTACAGGGTGAGGGAGTGGATAACATGATGAATGTTTTCATTGATCTTCCGCCTGAGGCCACTCTCCACACCATAGTGTTGGCTAATGTCCCGAGATTGAAATCATGTGAAGGAGGAACATTGGTCTTCACTAAAGAGCAAGGCCCTTCACTTCCTGAGTTTAAAAACTGGGCTTGGAAGTCAACTTATTGCTGAATTTATGATGGTAAGAAGGGTCGCCTGGGTAGGTAAATCTGAAAAAGGTTTGGCTGGGGACAGTGTAGTTCTAAGTTTTAGGTCACCGGACATGGTTCGGTGTATCCTAGAACGGGCAGCTTCTTTTGCAATACGCAAAGACGCTAGCAACGTCCTTCCACTTGGGTATTTTTACCAATCAAGTATAAACTTTAGAGGGGCTACTTACAGGATACCAGCACACATGCTAGGCCCCACTAATCGCGCAGTCCCGACCTACAACAGACACGAGGCACTGAGCTCACTGGAGGAAAATGACTGACTGGGTCCCATATCCGAACACCTCACCTCTGTATATTCAAATATAAGGGACAAGGGAGAGCCTGGTTTAAACCAAAACTGTAAGAATCTAGGGGGTCCCCCTTTTGCAACAAACATTCCATCGGAAGGACTAAATATTAGAATAAATACTTTTGAGCTAGGTGAAAGCTCCATTAAGCCACACCATGAAGAAATGAGCCAACTCCTTGGCGAAACTGATACATGTGTAGCAACTGGGGATAATTCAGTGAGCATCACCACTTACTTATCACCAGAGAGTAACTCTCGCCATCGGATGTCATGATGCAGGGTGACTTGGAACCAGTCGTGGCATTCACTGATATTGTGTCTTTGGATAGTCATGCCTTATTTCGGTCACCTACATCGGAGGGGATTATTTGTCATAATAATACGACCGCCTATGGCAGTTTATTTTGGAATATTGCAGGTCTGTCGTGTAAGCTGGAAATTAATGAGTGGGCTGATTTTGTTCAAAATTATGGTATAATATGTTTACAAGAAACATGGATGCGCGATATTGTGCATATAAACGTTTTTTTCTCAATCCACACACCAGCAAACGCTTCCTTAGGTGGTCACGCCAAGGGAGGATTACTGACCTTGGTTTCTACCTCGCTGCATTTCCAGATTATTAATATTTCTCTCCGAAAAAACTTTACATTGGTTGTTGTAAATTTCTATCACAACAACTTCAATGGGACAAATGTTAGCATCGCCCAAGAGTTGGATAATGTCCTGTCAAGCCATAATGAAGATCTGAAAACAGATTTTGCAGTCCTTTTGGGAGACGATTTTAACTGTAAACTTTGCCCTTTGTCTAAACAGGCCGCATGTCACTTGGTGGATGGGGCGACTGATGGCAGTTTTCATTTTAATCATAATCCCTGTGGGAATATTTTAACTCACTTTTGTCTCAAGTTTCTTATTCCTGACTGTGGATGTTATAATCATTGCTAGTACGGATTTAGTTACATATATAGGGCGAGGACAAGGCACCCTAATTGATTTTATTGTTCTTTCACGGTATTTTAAACCTCGTTCCCTGACTTAAAATTCATAACATTTGTTATAGTGATCATTACCCTATGTCGTTAGAATTGACTACACAATCCTATGAACAAACTGATATAGTCATATCGGGTCCATTATCTAATGTTAAAAATAAGGGGATGCGTCGGAAGTGGTCTACTATAAATCCCGATTTGGTTCTATCCAAAATTATAACGATTAATTTGACCGAACCTTTAGTTTGCCTGGAAGACACCATAAACCCTCCAGTTATGGCGACATCATTTGACTTAATAAAAGAGACAATAAATGTTATATTGACCAAAATAATAAAGTCAAGTACACAGAGTAACAAGAGGTGGTTTGACAGTGATTGCACTTTTTTTTCGCAACAAACTAATTAAGGCATTGAAATCAACACCCCGAAATATACTTGAAGTAAAGCAGTCACGCAACGGATATAAGCATGCGATCGAAAAACGCAAGTTAGGGATTAGACATGAGGCTTGGGAGCAACTCCATGTAGCCTGCCAAAGCAAGGACTCTAAACTGTTCTGGCAAACTGTCAATCAGGACTATTTTAATGGGAATGATAACAGAAAGATTGACACAACAATTATGCCTGAGACATGGGTCAACCATTTTTCAAATCTTTATAAAATTGGTAGTGATCTGGATCTTCCTAGCAATTTTAACTATGTGGCCTCAACCCTGGCATTTCCAACATTAGATGAAGTGAGCAGGGCTTTAATACAGTCCATGAGGCATAAGGCCTCAGGCCCTAACGGTGTCCCCGCGGATTTGTTTTTAGCTAATACTCCCCTGTGGCTACCACTGCTCACAAACATACTAAGCTGCTATACGGTGCTAGGTCCCCCTGATTTTTGGAGATCCGTGATAATAGTTGCCATCTTTAAAAAGGGTGACAGGGCGGATCCCAAATGTTATTGTCCAATATCCCTAATTGACTGTACCTGTAAAATCATGGGTAGAGTTATTTTAGAAAGGCTGGAGGACTGGGTATTGGAAACTGGAACATTTTCTGACATCCAACATGGTTTCAGGAGAGGCTTGGGCACCATTGAACAATGCCTCAACCTGCACCTGGTCATAGGTAAATACACCGTAGCCAAGCTTGGATCTCTTTACCTAGGGTTCATGGACCTGACGTCCGCCTATGATTGGGTGCAGAGAGGGGGGCTCTGGGAGAAGATGTTTTAAATGGGCATTGAACCACCCATTGTACACTTCCTAGCAGCAATACATCGGGATGTCACAGGGAGGGTACGTTATGGAGCAGACGGGAAACTTTCAGCTCCAATTAAGATGAACCGCGGGGTACGGCAGGGTTGCGTGCTCGCTCCTTTTTTATTCTTTTTGTATATAAACGACCTAGAGAGCCACATTAAAACTTGGAACGTGGATGTTCCCCAAATAGGTGGCAGGTCGTTACCAGCATTATTATATGCAGACGACTCTGTCTTAATGTCTAGAACTGGAGTGGGGTTGCAAAGGCTTTTAACTAGTTTTACCAATTTCATGGATGACCTTGGCCTGAAGACAAACGTAGCTAAATCCCATATCATGGTGGTGGGTAAATCTCCAGCAATGTTAAAGACATATTTTATAAATAATGAGAAATTGCTTCATGTGCCCACTTTTTCCTAGCTGGGAATTCTTTTTGAATCAAAAACACCTGGTCCCACCTGTTAGAGGCTAGGATTAGGAGATTTAATCAAGGCTTGGAGGCAATTTTCAGGTTTACAAAAAAACTAGGCTCTCGACCTATTAAGGTAATGACTGAAATTTATAAAGCACGTGCGTGTGCTGTCACCCTGTATGGTGCTGGAGTTTGGGGCTCTTGTAAAGTTGAACGCCTGCAGGGAGCCGTGAATAGGTTTATGAAACGATTACTGAGCGTCCCTAAATCCACCGCTGCTGCTATTTGCCATAGCGAGCTCGGGGTGATTCGTCTGTACTTTCGTATACATTTGGCTCATTTGTTGTTGTGGCATAACATTTGGGCAAAGGAAGCGGCAGTCTTTAATTGCGCCATCATCACAGACTGCTTAAAATTGGAATGGGTGAGTAAAATCCCATGGTTCTCTTGTGTTAGGGCACAACTGGAGACTCTGGGATTGTTGGATTGTTTCGAGAATCCCGGGAACATTGCCAACATATCAAGGGCAAAGTTGAAAAGGGACTTTCTAACTCACTCATATTTTCTGAGAGAAACAATGAAGAAAAGGGTCATACACCATTCACTTCTGGTCTGTTCTCCAGGTATGGAGTTTTATTTATGCCTTCACCTTAGCCACGCCAAATTGTATTATCTTATTAGGTTCAGGTTTAGAATCTCCCATCTGTTGGTTTCATATCCCCGAGATGTATATTCTGATGCCGATTTGGATTTATGCCCCTGTGACTCAGGATCAGCACAGAACACATTGCATTTTATCTTTTTTGTAATCTGTACACTAATTAAAGACGTGCCTTTCTAAAACAATTGTTAACATTTCTAGATATTAGAAAATTTCAGGCTTCCCTGTGTCATCTTCAGCTCTTAAATGATGAGTACACCTGTTTAATGGTTTATAAATATATTTCTTCCGCAGTTCGGACACGAAATATCATTGGAAAATGACTTTTTATCTTATTTATTTTTCCCACAGTGATTATTTTTTAAATCTATTCATTAATTGTGTTACTGATGCGTGTCACGCTTGCAGTCGTTTCCTTGTTCATGGCATTTATATTGGATTCTTGTACTGTATTTTATTATTATGAAATGTTGTATTCTTTTATGGCTGGCCACAACCGAATAAAGATTTCATGATGATGATGGTATTGCATACAATAACACTTCTTACATGGATAAAACGTAGGTGTGGCCAGTTGGGCACACTACAAAAGTCAAATCTAGTGATTAAATAGGCTGGATTTTGCAAGTCGCTTTTTGTGGATAGCTTGACCCGTGTCTTTTGGTAATTCAGCAAATAACAATTTAATATTGATATACCATGCACGATTTTTATAGGGGCGACATATAAAACCAAGCAGTTAATTTAAAAAATACATTATTGTGCAATTATCCCTTTAAGCAAAAAAGATGGAAAAAATATTTGAGTCAAAGTGACATTAAGCAAAAAGGATCAAACAGAGGTTACGTACAAGTCTATAAAAAGAAATATGTGTTTCCTTCAGGCATATTAGCAAGTGGAAGTTGTAAAACCATTCTGCATCTTTGATGTTCTCTAAATGTCACTGTGACATGACAAGTGTGCTTTGTAACTAATACCTGGTTTTGTTCACTTCTTAATAAATCTCACAATGGAACCCAGGGCTCACTCACTGACCGGCTTGGTTTACTTTTTATTATATAATTTAATTAAGGTACTAAACAAACAGAACAAAATGGAAGCAGGTGATTACATTAGAATGTGTTTCTCTGATGATTACGTAAATGTCCAGTTTTCAAGTAGCAGTTCGATCAATAGCCGGGTAAGTCATACATTGTTCAACAGGAATGAGATAATAGAGAATCATGACTTGTTAAATAGGTCACTGACATGTGTTGCCCTTTTGGAGAACTGTGGCTGGAAGTTCTCCCTTACCTGCAGGAGGGATTGACAATAATTACATTGGCCAAAGACTCATGGTGCTACTCTTATGGAGACAGGCCGGGAGCGGAGTGAAAATGTCCACAGGTCAGAAAGACCCTAGAGGGAGGCCAACAGGCCCACTTGGTCATAGAGGTCATTGTGTTTTCTCCACTCCTGAAGGACCATTCCAAAGACAGTCCTTCAGAAGGCACTGAAATTTGCTGTAGGGTGCTATGTTCCATGCACCTCCTGAACTGATGTTTTTTGCTTTCCAGAAGCAAACTCCCAGAGCACAAACTTGCTTCTTAAAAATAAAATGAAGGCCCTGATGCACAGGGAGATTTCACTCGGTACCTTGGGTTTATAGATGCATTTACTTTCGGAAACCCTAGTGACAATTGATGTGCCCTGCATAGGGTAGGGTGACACTCACTATAACCTGACAGGCTATAGCAGTTGGCCTCCAAATCAGAACGTTATCATGGCAGGGAGCCACCTTGGTTCCCCCGCCCCTAACTGGGGGGTTGAACCACAAATGTGGCAGTTTGACAACATTGATTCAAGGTGGTTCTCTTACATCTCCAAACTCTGAATTTCCTCCCTAGTTCCCCTTGTATTCTGACATCATATGCCAGCCCAACTCTCAAAAAGAGACATTTCATTTGAGTATCAATCAATCAGGGATTCTTTAAGTGAGCTACTCGCCCGTGAGGGTCTCAAGGTGCTGGAGAGGGGGGGGAGCAGATCCGGTCAGTTGAAGAGCCAGATCTTGAGGGTCTTCCTGAAGATGTGCAGGGTGGGGGCGTGTCTGAGGTCGATAGGGTACTCGTTCCAGGTCTTTGCCTCGATGTAGGAGAAGGTTCTGCCACGCATTCTTGCTCTGCGGATGCATGGGGTTTAGAGAGGGTGAGGTCAGCCGATCGGAGGTTCCTCTTGGGTAGGTGGAAGGAGACTACATCGTGGAGATATTGGGGTCCGGTGTTGTGGATGCATTTGTAGGTGTGGGTGAGTATCTTGAAAGTTATTCTCTTCTCAACGGGGACCCAGTAGAAGTTGGAAGGTGTTGGGTGATGTGTTTGTGTCGAGGGATGCAGAGGACGAGTCTTGCTGCGGTCTTCTGTATGGTCTGGAGTTTGCAGAGCAGAGACTTGTTGATCCCGGCATAGAGGCCGTTTCCGTAGTCCAGTCTGCTGGTTATGAGTGCGTGGGTGACAGTCTTCCCTGATTTGAGGGGATTCATTTGAAGGTCTTTCGGAGAATGCAGAGGGTGTTGAAGCAAGTGGAGGCGACGGCGTTGACCTGTCGGGTCATGGAGAGGGAGGAGTCGAGTACGATGGCGAGGTTTCGCACATGGTTTGTGGGGGAAGGGGGCTGCCGAGGGCAGTGGGCTACCAGATGTTGTCCCATGCAGAGGGGGAGGGTCCCAGGATGTGGACATCTGTCTTCTCTGAGTTGAGCTTCAGGCAGCTGCTGCTCATCCAGGATGTGACGTCCTTCATTCCTTCCTGGAAGTAGAGTCTGGTGGTGATGGGGTCCTTGATGAGGGAGAGGTCCTTGGTGAGGGAGAAGATGAGCTGGGTGTCAGCAGCGTAGGATACTATTCTAAGTCCGTGATGTCTGACAATGGTGGCAAGTGGGGTCATGTAGATGTTGAAGAGGGTTGGGCTGAGAGACGATCCTTGGGGTACTCCTCAGTTGATTTCTGTGGGTTCGGAGAGGAAGGGTGGCAGTCTGATTCTTTGGGTACTGCCGGTGAGGAAGGAGCAGAGCCATTCAAGGGCGGTTCCTTGTATGCCAGCGTCGTGGAGTCTGGCAGTGAGAGTGCAGTGGGAGATGGTGTTGAAGGCTGCAGAGAGATTGAGTAGGATCAGGGCTACAGTATGTCCTTGGTCGAGGAGGGTGCGGATGTCGTCTGTGGCCACGAGTAGGGCGGTCTCGGTGCTGTGGTTGCTGTAGAAACCGGATTGGGAGGGGTCGAAGTTGGAGTTTTCTTCGATGAATTCTGAGTGCGAAATAGAAAAGTTATAATATTGTTTGTGGAACAGAGGTTGGGACAACTTGTGAAAGGATGGAACGGATTGTGAGACAAGACAGGAACATTGCTAATAATGTGTTCAGGCACACCTGAAAATGTATGTGATCTTCAACTGTCTAAAAATCATACAACAGAACATAGAAGGAAAGAATATATTTTTTCTAGGTATATATTATATGGATTGTTTTAAATACTATTATATATAATATTGTTCTACTTACTATAGTTGTACAAAAAGTTTTAAAATTAATTTATCATATATTAGCTATGGTATCATATAATGTATTAGTATTATAATATATTTGTACCTCTTGTTTTTAGAACGATTTGTAATTTTACACGTGAAATTTACATATTGTAAAAGATAATTAGTTTATAGATGCAAAGTTATATTAAATGTAAATTATGATTTTAAATGTTTAATTGAAATGTTATTGCAAATAAATTATGTATTGATTATTAAATAACCATATTATAAAATTAACTAACACTTTGTATTATTTTTTGTTTTATATTAACTATTTATTTCTTGATCAGTTTATTTAATTATAAAATGTCAATTAATTTTATATTTTCAGTTTAGAATGGTAATAGTAAACTGATATTAATCAGTTATGTAATGCAGTACTCACTGTACTCTATAACTCTTTTTTCACATGCTAATGGCAAAGTGGTGTACCAAGATTGATGGTGCGCCTGAGTTATGGTGTGTATTGACCGTTGTTTACTTTATGTCAATTTCAGTTTAAAAAAAATATTATTTACTGCTTTCCAGCCTGGGCCGGTCCACGCCCCCCCAAATTTTGCCCCTCACAAACAGTGTCTATCAGGCTGAGCAAAGGTCCAACTGACAGACACTGTTCATTTTCAGGTCAGGGAGCCAGACATGTGGAAAGGGGCGACCGCTCGGTCCCCCCGAACAAATGGATGGGGGCCCGAACCTCCCGGGAAGCCATTTTGGGCGGGGTGGGCGTGGCCCGGCTGGTATGCCCAAAGCGGCGTAGCCGGAGCGCGCCTTCCCCCGCCCGAGAGGGGTTGTCCTAGACACCTCGAAGGAAGACCACGCCCAGTAGGCGTATCAGGGACGAGTACACGCCCTCCCGCAGAAGGATAAAGGAGCGGGAACCCAGAAGATCGTCCTCTTGTTTCTCGGATCGGAAGGCTGCACCCACTCGTTGCTCGTGAGCCCTCGACGGAACAAGCAGCAATTTTGAACGTGGTAATCCTGTTTTTATCTTTCAGTTTCGACACGGATTTCAGGACCTCGTGGATCGACCAAAGGCGGAGGACTCGCAACCATGCCTAGCAAGCAAGCAGGAAAGGGTTCCGAGATGGAGAAGATGTTACGCCTGTTGTCGAACCGGATGACGTGTATGGACCGAAAGCTCGGTCAAGTCCAATCGCTCGGTAGAGGTTTGGCGGAGGTAAAGAAGCAATTGGCTACAATGAACGACCCAGGTCAGCCGAAAAAGGTAATAGGCCCGGCCTTGCCGGGAGTGGTTCCCGGGTTAAGAGGGAAGCGGGTAAAAGAAAGGGCAGTCTCGGGGGGGTCCCGGCACCAGTGGTGCCGCCCATCGCTCCCCTAGTACCGGTTGGTAACCCGGTTCAGGAACCTGTTCTAGGCCAGCCTATCCCAGTGGTGATCACCTCGACCGAGGATGATGAAATGCCCCCAGAATTGGCCGCTCAGTTGACCGCATGGCTTAAAACAAAGGTGGGGGGCACAGCGACCCCGGGAGATCCAGCCGAAGAGGCCAGAGTGTTAATGAAGCAGTTGCGGCAATCGAGAGATGTCGCGAAAGCGAGTGTTCCTCTTGTTCCCCCACAGGTGGCGCCAGGAGTACCAGCAGCTGGTCAAGAGAAGGTGGCGGCAACAATAGCCGATCCGGGTAAGCTCGCATTGCCAATGGCGGGGGAGGGCTCGATACCCTCTAGGCGGGAAAAGGTTGCACAGCACGTTCCCTTGGCCACGAAAGAGTTAATATGGGGAGACAAGTATGTCAACATGTTTTCATTGTTAACGGACCATCGTGAGATGGAGTATGCTAAAACGCAGAAAGATTTGTGGCACCCTAGTGTATGGCGCGCCAAGATGGCCGAGTTCAGGGTGGAAGAGACAGTGACGAACTGGGTTAAGGCCTTCTCTATATTTACCGCAGTTATGGGGGAACGTAAACCTGATGTTATGACTGAGTTGGTTTGCTATCAGAATCGCATTATGGATTTTTATTCAATGTATGAGGGGGAAGAATGGAAAGGCTATGACATGAAGTTCCGTAAAGCAAAGGAATATGATGCTTCTCTGTCTTGGGATTGTTTGGACTCGGTGTCATGGCACAAGCAACTCCTGCCAGGGGCGACAGGTACGTCCTCGCCAGGCGGGAGCGGGTCCGGAGTTGTCCGCCAAAAGCCCGGGGTGCCCTTTCGAGCAGGCACAGGTGGGGGCTATCAGCCTAGAGTTGGCGGGAAGGGCGGACAAGGAGGGGTCTGTTGGGGCTTCAATCGAGGCAATTGTAGCAGACCACAGGGGACATGCAAGTTTAAGCATGTGTGTGCCGGCTGTGGGAATTCCTCACACCCGGAAAATGCATGTAGATCAAAGAATGGCGGGACGGGTGGAAAAGGAGGACCTAAGCAGGAGTGAGGTGGACCTTTTGCCTACACCTGTTGATCTAATGGTTATGATTCCGTGGTTAAACAAATACCCTGATCAGGTGTCCGCTGGGGTGTTGAGGAAGGGATTCTCACATGGCTTCCACATCCCGGTGGGGGAAGTTCGGGGAAATTCTTTTTGTAGAAACCAGTTATCGGTACAGCACAACCCAAGCGTGGCAGAAAAGAAAATAGCAAAAGAAGTCCGTTTCGGACGAGTGGCTGGCCCCTTTTCCTGCCCGCCGTTGGCCGATTTCATATGTTCCCCGTTAGGGGTTGTCCCGAAGAAAGATCCGGGGGAGTTTAGGCTCATACATAACCTTTCTGCTCCCAGGGGATCCTCGGTGAATGATGCCATAGACCCAGAAGTTTGTTCGGTACGATACGCATCGTTCGACGATGCCGTGGCCATGTTGAACCACCTAGGCCCTGGGGCGCTGATGGCGAAGTGTGATATCGAATCAGCATTCCGGTTGCTTCCGGTGCACCTGCAGGATCAGCGCCTGCTAGGTTTTGCATTTCAGGGAAATTATTACATGGACAAATGCATGCCCATGGGTTGTTCCATTTCATGTGCATATTTTGAGATGTTTAGCTGTTTTTTGGAATGGGCATTTACAGAGGCCACAGGGCATAGACATGTTATGCATTATCTGGATGATTTTCTGTTTTTGGGGGCAGCCGATGATATGAACTGCGCACAGGCGCTGTATGATTTCTGCATCCTCATGAATGAATTCGGTGTCCCATTGGCACCAGGTAAGACGGTTGGACCATCTACTTCACTGGAGTTTCTGGGTATTGAGCTCGATTCTGTGGAGGGGTGTTTCCGACTACCAGTAGACAAAGTGACCAAGTTCCGGGCTTCCTTGAGGCAATGCCTGGGTGGGGAGAAAGTGACCCCGCACCAGTTACAACGAACAGTGGGTCAGCTTAATTTTGCCTTAAGGGTGATTCCTATGGCCCGCCCGTTTTCGCGCTCTATCGCGCAGGCTATGGGTGGTCTCAAAGAGGCTCACCACCGTACGAGACTGTCTGGAGAGGCTCACCAGGATATGCATATTTGGTTGGCATTTCTGGCGGACTTCAACGGTCGAGTCGTCTGGAGCTCCCCGCCAGAGTCTTCGGAGGAATTGGGTCTATGGACCGACTCGGCAGGGAGCGTGGGTTATGGCGCCATCTTGGGCGATCGATGGTCGGCACAAACATGGCCAACATGGTGGCACTCCGACGGCCTCACAGGTAACATTGGGTTCTTGGAGTTATTCCCCATCTGGGTTGCTCTGATGACATGGGCCGATGACTTCAGGGGCCGCTCAGTGGTGTTTTGGTCCGACAATATGACTGTCGTAGATTGCATTAACCGACAGGCAGCACGCTGCAAAATGATGTTGAGATTGTTGAAAGAGATTGTGCTGCTGTGCATGAGATTGAATGTACTGTTCAGGGCGAAACATGTGACAGGTGTACTGAATCATGCGGCTGATGCACTCTCTCGTTCACGTATGCAGGCATTCAGGGGTTATCTGCCCACAGCAGACTTAGAGGCAGCACCATTCCCAGAAGCAATGTGGCTAATCGGTGCCTCGGATTACAAGACCTCGTGGCAGCGAGTCTAGCCCCCAGGACAAGGAAAGCATACGAAGGAGCGTTTCGTTCTTATTGCACATATTTGGGTCCTGTGGGGAGTCTGCATTGGGGGCAGGAGGAATCCTTCCTGGGGTACCTGGTTGCACTACACAGGGAGGGCCGATCAGTGGCAACGGCCGGTAGGCATAGGGCGGCCATTTCATTCATGGCCCAGGTACACGGCATAAAAGACCCTACAGATTCTTTTTTGGTGAGGAAAGCCCTTCGCGACTGGCAGCGCCTTGAGGGTTGCAAGAGAGATACGAGGCACCCGATTGGCTTAGACAGACTGTCTCTGCTTTTAGCAAAGCTGGACGAGACGTGTTCCTCCCATTACGAAGCAGTTCTGTTCCGGGCAGCGTTCACAGTGGCATTCCATGGGGCCATGAGGGTGAGCGAGCTTGTCGCAAGGAACAAGAGAGATATGGAGGGAGGTTTGTGCAGGGATCACATCCAGATAAGGGGTGATTCGATGGTAATCATGATAGCCAGGTCCAAGACCGACCAGGGGGCTATGGGAGATAGTGTGGTCGTACAGCGCAAGCGAGGGTCCCCCGTCTGCCCGTTGAAGTGTGTGGAAGACTATTTGGCGCTGAGAGCGGCCGCTTGGGGGGGGGAGCTTGCTCCGACACAAGGATGGCACCCCACTGACGAGATTTCAGTTTCAGAGGGTGCTGGCACTGGCAATCGCTGACGCGGGCATGGACCCGTGCGATTTTGGGACCCACTCCTTCAGGATAGGGGCTGCTACGGAGGCTACAGCCAGGGGTCAGAGTGCCGAGGAAGTGAAACAATTGGGCCGTTGGTCCTCGAATTGCTTTAAGAGGTATGTGCGATTGCACATGTTGTAAGTGATCAATTGACATGCACTCACGTTTTCTGTCTTTTGTTTACTTTGCAGTTTCGCGGGCCTGCCATGCAGGGTGGAATTGGAGGTCGACCCTACATCAAGAGACCAGCGGTCAGAGATCACCGACTGGGGAGAGGATGGTATGGGTCGTGGGCCACTCATACGTGAGGCGCGCCGGTGACGTATTCAAGGAAGGTGACGCGATTCACGCACCTGGGGAATACGGGTTCAGAGTGGCTTTCCATGGGAAAAGTGGGCTCGTTTTTGACAAATTTGAGTCGTTTTTCGAGGGACTTTTAGGGCGGCATAGGCCACCGCCATCTATAGTCATAGTACACCTGGGTGGCAACGATTTGGTGACACTGGGTAGACGAGTGTTACTTGAACGAATCTTGTCGGCTGTTAGCTGGTTGGCTAAAAGAGTCCCGGGGTGCACGATTGCCTGGTCCCACATGATTCCTAGAAGGAGGTGGCAAGGGGGCCTTTCGGTGTCAGCTCTGAACCATTCACTTAAACGGGTCAATAATAAGATTAATAGACTGTTCCGTTCTGCACAGTTGCATGTCATTCCTCATGGGTGTATCCGGGGTGACCATATGTATCTGTACGATGGGGTTCAACTGTCCAGGGAGGGGAATGATTTACTAATAGGAGATTTGGTTGCATGGCTGAGAGGTTTGAGGAAGTATGACCTATAGGAGGAGTTGGGGGGACCGGATAGTCGGTCAACTATCCGGTCTGTGGCGGTAAGGTCATGATCGGTGAGCAGGAATTTAAAGGTCCCTAGAGTGGGGCGCCACCCACAATGGATGGGAGCGCCCGGGGGAAGACGGCCATTGGCCCCTTCCACGGGGAGGCGGCACCCACTAAGGATGGGGCGCCTAGGGGGAGATGGCCATGGGCCCCTCCCAGGGGGGGAGGCGGTTAAATGCCCCTCCTGACTAATTTCCCGGGGGCCGGATATCCGCGACGGCGGATAGAGAGTATGGGGTGGGGGGGAGAGTCCACGCTGTCCTTCCTACAGAGACCTCATACGGGAACTCGGACGACCCTTAAGATGGCGTCGAGTAGAAAGGGGGCCCCCACCACGACAAGGGAAGTTACAGTTGGCAATGAGGGTAGAGCCCTCTGCGCATGCGCCGCTCACACGGTGAGGGCGGGAGTTTGTAGTAGGGATCTGACACCGGTTAAGACCTTGCCGTTGGCCCTTAATGCTAGGATGTACAATTTGAATTAGAGTGTATGCATTTTCAGGATGTTAGCCAAAAGTGCATGACTGCATCGAAATGTAATAAATGTCAAATTGTACATAATGCATAATGATGAAACTTTTAATTTAATGTTTTAAATTTTGTTTCATATTTTAATAAATACGGCCGGGAGGGTGACTCCCTCCCGTCTTCCAAAAGTTCAACGATTGTCCGACTTCCCATCCATGGGGATGTGTGTTGGGAGGGGGTGGCGGGCATCCCGGCCATATGGAAAGGGGCGACCGCTCGGTCCCCACGAACGTATGGATGGGGGCCCGAACCTCCCGGGAAGCCATTTTGGGCGGGGTGGGCGTGGCCCGGCTGGTATGCCCAAAGCGGCGTAGCCGGAGCGCGCCTTCCCCCGCCCGAGAGGGGTTGTCCTAGACACCTCGAAGGAAGACCACGCCCAGTAGGCGTATCAGGGACGGGTACACGCCCTCCCGCAGAAGGATAAAGGAGCGGGAACCCAGAAGATCGTCCTCTTGTTCCTCGGATCGGAAGGCTGCACCCACTCGTTGCTCGTGAGCCCTCGACGGAACAAGCAGCAATTTTGACCCACCCACCAGCCCCTGATAGCAAATGTTTGGAGAAAATAAAGTTTTCTGATTGATGAAAGTATAGGCCTTTCCTTTTCCTTGGTAGAGTGAATAAAGGAATGTTGAGAATGTAAATATGGTTTGCATTGGAGAAATTTCTTCTTGCAGGAATGATCAGTAATAGCAGTAAGATGATGTGGAATTTTTTCTTTTAGTAGGTAAACAACTGTCGTATTTATTTGTCGGGCGGTAAGGTCATGATCGGTGAGCAGGAATTTAAAGGTCCCTAGAGTGGGGCGCCACCCACAATGGATGGGAGCGCCCGGGGGAAGACGGCCATTGGCCCCTTCCACGGGGAGGCGGCACCCACTAAGGATGGGGCGCCTAGGGGGAGATGGCCATGGGCCCCTCCCAGGGGGGGAGGCGGTTAAATGCCCCTCCTGACTAATTTCCCGGGGGCCGGATATCCGCGACGGCGGATAGAGAGTATGGGGTGGGGGGGAGAGTCCACGCTGTCCTTCCTACAGAGACCTCATACGGGAACTCGGACGACCCTTAAGATGGCGTCGAGTAGAAAGGGGGCCCCCACCATGACAAGGGAAGTTACAGTTGGCAATAAGGGTAGAGCCCTCTGCGCATGCGCTGCTCACACGGTGAGGGCGGGAGTTTGTAGTAGGGATCTGACACCGGTTAAGACCTTGCCGTTGGCCCTTAATGCTAGGATGTACAATTTGAATTAGAGTGTATGCATTTTCAGGATGTTAGCCAAAAGTGCATGACTGCATCGAAATGTAATAAATGTCAAATTGTACATAATGCATAATGATGAAACTTTTAATTTAATGTTTTAAATTTTGTTTCATATTTTAATAAATACGGCCGGGAGGGTGACTCCCTCCCGTCTTCCAAAAGTTCAACGATTGTCCGACTTACCATCCTTGGGGATGTGTGTTGGGAGTGGGTGGCGGGCATCCCGGCCATATGCTAAATGCGCAGGTTCCTGACTGCCTGAGCTCAACTTTGCTGGGCTGAGGAAGTCACAGCTCCTCACAGCTCCTGTGGGCGTGACCACCTCAGCCTCACCTCAGCAAATGTCGCTGAGGCCCTCCTCTCAGTGACGAGGGGTAGCATCACTAATTGCCATGCACCTGGGTGCTTCAGTTTTAAACCCTGAAGAGCCGAGGGTCAAGAAGAGTCATCAGTGACACTTTATCACAGAATGGGTGGGATCAGCAGTCTCACTGACCACATCCAACTCTGTAATTACATTGGAACTGCTGCCTTCCCTGATAGGCTGACCTTAGGTCAACCAGTGAGGGAAGGCAGCAGTCCCAAGCCTCCTGGGACCTTTGAGGCCGATCTGCAGGTAAGTGTGTGTGTGTATTTCTTTTAATTAATGATTGGTGCATGCGTGTGTGTGTGTGTGTGTGTGTGTGTATGTATACATGTTTGGTAATGAGTGTTGTGAATGGATGTGTGTGAGTGTGTGTGTGTGTGTGAATGCATGGCTGTGAGTGTGTATGTGTGCATGTGCATCCCATCTGCCCCCGCTCCCTCCTAAACTTACCAAGCCTCCACTGCTTCATTCATACTTCATGTACTCGTCCTATGGTGCCTACAGCCCACAGCCTTCATGTGTGCCCGGCGTTGGTTGACCGCATGGCTGGTCTACAGCCAAGCCCTACTGGCTCCCATTCATGTACCCTGCTGGGGCCTTCATGCAACCATATTTTTTTGGTTTCGAAATCATGATTTTTCATCCCTGTCTTTTAATTAAAAAAATAGCAGCCACATAATTATGTATTTTAGAAAAAACTGCACATGACCATCAGAAATTTCTTATTTTTTGTGTTTTTTAGTCCCATTTTCCACAACTTTTGTGTCTGCTAGGATTTCCCTCAAAGGGCATCTCACATCATACCAGCCTTCTGCTTTGAAAATGCACTTTTAAAACAAATCGTGATTTTTCTGAGATGGTAGAAACAAATTCTGATCACCTTCATAAGCCAGTCGCATTCCTTGAAAATTCAAACGTGATGTACAGGAATCACAATTTGCAAAATCACAAGTTTCAACAGCCAAGATACGCGGCCCGTGCAGGTAAGAGCAGTGGGGCCAGCTGGGGGAAGATTTTGAAGTATGATGAAGAGGGAAAAGTAATTATTTATTTAACTTTCCCTCGTCATCGTCCGTCGAAATCCCCTCTCAGCTGGCCCCACTTCCCCACTGCTGTTACCTGCAGGGGCCGCAGCTGATAACAGTGTTAACACTGTCAAGCCCACAAAGCATCTTTTTTTAATGTTAATAACTTTAAAAACTACAGAACGAATTTATACCAAACCACAAAAATTCTAGATCAAGCGGATACTAGTAAACATTCCCTGAGCCTCTATTTGGCAGTACCGCTCTTTCCCCCTATCTCCGTCATAAGCCTACAGAGTAGTCATGATCATGCAATTTAGATATCAAAATTTCAGATTCTAGTGAGTAGTAAGTCTGAAGGTTGCACATTCTCCAGACTCTCAAAAACTGGACATTAGATTGCAACGTAGGCTGCTTTGTTTTTTACAATTATACTGACATTGATTGTAAAATTATTCTAGTATCTTCACACAAATTATGGGGAGACATTGTTTTTACTTATCTTACAGGGTACATATCTGTCTCCTATCCTGATAAAGACACGTCAAAATAAATACCGATTTTTTGGGGTCAAAATGTCGCCGCCTTGAATATATTTGCTTGTACTTCATGGAATAAATATGGTTGTCATACTTGCAGTAAATGGTCATGTGTACAATTTTAAGACTGTCCTATGGAATTTGTTCCAATAACGCATCCAATTATTGATATGGATGTTTTTTAGATGTTTATTTAATCTCACCATTTTCACAACTCATGAGCAGTATGCCACTGCACCCAGTATGTGAATTATTTAGCCCTGACCTTTCTGCAGGTGAGAAGGTGAGGCTGAAATCCATTCTGAAGTTTTGATAAAATCAATTCAGAAATGTTGCCCTATAAACCAAATCGATCAGGGAAGAGGGTAAGGAAAATCAGTGAAGGTTTGGGGCTGCGTAGATTTTGATTCTTGGAGATGGTTGGTGGTACAGTCGAGTTCAGTTAAATTGTTGCCCAGGTCTGAAGGTTTTGCCATCAACCCCTCCCCCTCCCTCACTGACTTTCCCTTCTCTAAAGCCAGTGCTCCATCTTTTGAAAATCTTGAATACTTTTTCAGAATCCTCCAAAGAATAAAAGAACCATTGCGCACATTTGAAACATTATTGTAAATATCTACCTTCTCCTCATCAACTTATATGCAAATCAAGTTAGCACATCTAAAAGGCACCCATTGTAAGCCACTTCCAATTTTACAACAGTGACAAACCTTTCAAAGCTATAGATCCTTTGAAGTCCAGTCCCTTTCACTTTGGTTCTTCAACATTGTGTCTCCATTGATTTCGCTTCTATGACATTTTTGACCATTAGTACAACCCTTCTGAATATATTGCATATCTTGTCCTGTGTCATGTGATACAATCTTTGCCCTGACCCTTCTTCAGAATACAGGTCTCTGATTAAGCCCACTCTGGAATTGTGTAAAAACCCATTTTGAAATATTGTTTTGCTATTCATTGAAATCACTAATTTAGGGGACGATTCCGATGTCGGACAGACTCAGGTCCGTCCGACATCGGTTAGAAGCAGTAACCCACCGACCTGCTGTCATGGGTAACGGCCCTGCTAATACGATGCGACCGAACAGGGTTCGGTCGCATTCGTATACTTCACAATGCAGGCATGCATTCCGAGCTGAATGCATGCCTGCATTGGGAAAAGCAGGGGTACAGTTCATTCCAGCACCCTGTGGCCGGCACCCCAAGGTGCCTGCCACCAGGTGCAGGGATCCACAGAGGGGCACCATAGGTGCCCCCAGGCTGCCATTGAGTAGCCTTGCACCCATGGGAGCCCAGCTGGGGCCCCCAAAGACAGTCTCCGACTGCCTTTTCATGCTGGACAGACCGGCACGAAAAGGCAGTGAAAAACTGCCATTGAACTCCCTCGGTCGTAAAGAGGTGACCGGGGGAGTACTGAAGGATTTCCGGATGGCAGACGGGCTCTCCGAGCCCATCGTAGACCATCCGGATATCCGAGACGGATTCCATTCCGACCGAGCCCATCGGAATGGCTCAGTCGGAATGGAATCCGGCCGGCACTGACTGATTCGGTCGGAAGGGCTCCGAACATGCTTTGGAGCCCTTCTGACCCGAATCGGAATCGGCCTCATAGTGTACATCATTGAGAATGTAGTGTTTTGCTTCAGACATTCTTGTTTTTCTGTTATTTGACTTTGTTTCTGTACCTACTTAAACCCTCTCTTGGTAGGATTGCAAGCCTCATTTCTCTTACTTTGATTTGTGATCGAGAGAATTTTCAGAGACTTTGTACAAATGTTCTTTTGTTGCCTTTCTGCAAAAGCTTTTAATCATTTGCATTTACACTCGTCCTACAGATTTGTAGTATAATATGCATATTGTTGGAACCTGCTTCCTCCAGTTTTCTTTGTTTCTATTGTACTTCTGATATATTCATCATTCAGTGCCAGAAAAGGGTCAATATTTACACAAGAATTGAAATACATTTGAAACTATTTAAACTGGGGAGTGTTCATGTATGTTTGCATGAGGATAAATATAGCATGATCCTAGCTGTAAAGTAATGGAATTGTGGATAAAGGTAGCGGTCATAGCGGGGACTGAAAGGAGGGGGTGATAGAGGTGACAGAGGGAGGACAAAGGAGGGGGTTACCAGCATAATGTATTTTTTAACTCAAGCATCATGAGGTACCGAGCGAAGCGAAGCACCTTCTCTCTTTTGTCAAGAAAAAGGCACAAAGATAACCAAACTCACAGCCACATTTGAAACTTGAAAAAGGCAGGGAAAATCCGTGCTTAACGAACGTCAGGGCTCAGGTGAAGCAAACGGAGCACCACGGCAGCTCAGCCGTCTGCCGCCATGTTCTCCCCAATAAAAATATTATTTACTTACTCGGACCGAGGTCTTTCTTCGTTTTCCATAACAGGGTCCTTCGGCAGTGTTTCTGGCCCAGGGAAGAGCATCGGTGAGCCTTTTGTGACCGGTAGTCGAGCGGATTCCATTCCTGCTTCCTCCGACGCTCCAGGTGCCCGGTTGGTGCGTTGGCTGTGGTCCTCGGCCGCCCTGGAGCTGCGACGCAGCAAGAAAGCACGCAGTTTACTGCACACCTCTTGCGTTGGTTCTGTGAAGACTCGGCTTCTCGAGTCCACTCCCCTGGATACAGTGGAAGGTGCAACAGCAGTGGGAGAGCCCAGAGGCCGCAAGGGGAATGAGAAGGAGCCTTGTGTGGACTCGGGAGAATTGAGAGCGTCTGAGGAAGAAGGTTTGCTCACCCAGCACCCTAAGGGTAAGGGGAGAGACGGTCGCAAAAGGGGCAAGGCGCCGGCCAAAGTACAATCAAGAGACCTGGCCCTGCTGTAAAATCAACTAGCGGCTCCGCTTCACCACCTTCAGGTAAGAGAGCTTCATCTTATCTCTCGACCGAGGTGAAATCAAAAAGCGCCAGAGGGAAAGCAAAAAATAAAAGTAATTTTACTCCTGTGGTTCATGTAGGATCTAAAATCACGCCATCCCTACGCTCATACTTTAAAGTAGTCCCACAGGTTCTCCATCTTGCTGAGACACAGGGCATGTCTACAGGGGTGTCTACAGGGATGGTCTTAGACCAGGTACATCAGGGTACTCTAACCACTTTAACAGATCTAAATTCCGTTCCAGCAGTCCTTTCTCCCTTTGGTGTTTTGTCTACACCATTTGTTGATGGTTCTGATAGATCCACTGACGGTACCACAGTGGCAGTGGCAGTATCTGCGGTATCCATACCTGTAATTAATCCTGTAATTTTACCTATCATGCCAATCGTTGAAGCCCCACCCTCCAAGGAGGGTAATAGTAGTGACAGGCTGCTGGATGGCAATGCATGTAGTACTCATGAGGCATCTCGAGACAGCATGAGTCCTCCCATTCCTTCGGCCCTCGGGAGACCTGGACATCCAGGGCAGGGGGCGGTTGGAAGTTGCGGTATTGGATTTATCTCTTGACCCTGCCCAGCAACAAATCTTGGGGCACGCCCTACCTTTTGTCTCAGCTTCTGCTTCAACTTCCGCTTTACCATCTGCCCCACTTAGTGAGGCAGGGGATAGTAGCTCAGCTGCCTCTCTGCTGGTAATGTTTTCTACCCTGTCTCAGGTCATAAAAAGGGGTTTCGAGGAGTCCTCAGCCATCCAGCTGGAAATTCGGAACTATTGCGAGTCCCTAGATAGTAAGATCGATGGTCTATCATCAAGAACGGGGATTTTGGAAGAATCAATGGCTGCGATGCCTTTACATTTAGATAAAGCAGAAGAGGACATTAGTAAACTCAAGAAAGAGGACCAGGCTCTGTTAGACAGGATGGAAGTGTTGGAGAACAATGCGAGAAGGGGGAATATCCGCATTCTTAATATTCCTGAGGGATCAGAAGGCTCAGATGTCAAGAAGTATGTGGTGCATTTACTAAAGGAAGCATTATGTTTGGATCAGACTTTGGAGGAGTTGACAATGGACATCCAGAGGGTCCACAGGGACCCATTTAGACAGAAACCTCAGAGGTCGAAACCACGCAAGATTCTTGTCAACTTCCATACATATGCCCTTAAAGAGCAGATCTTAAACTTAGCTCTAAAGCAGAAGTCTCTATCCGGTAAGGGGTTCACCTTCCTCATTAGGTCAGATTTATCTAGAGCCACGCTAGAGAAGCAGTGGGAGTTCGGGAGGAGATTGGACGCCTTTAGGAAGCTGGGCGCAACTGGCCAACTTGTGTTCCCAGCTTCACTAAAGGTCATGCACAACAATAAGATAATGAATATTAGATCTGTCCAAGCAGCAGATGAGCTCCTATTAGATCTGGGCAGGAGGTCTTCGGGTAAATAGGGTTTAGTTCCATTGCTGACATGGGTTAATTAGGAAACGTCTGTGCTATCATTGACGCAGACTGCTACCTTTTACTTTTGGTAATGAGAAGGTAAAGGAATAGATGTATTTAAAAAAAAAAATTCTAAACATAAAATTTAAAGAAAAAAACGAGAAAATAAGAAAAGAAGTATGTAAAATTTCTCATAGAGCGCACATGTTTTTTTTTTTTTTTGGCTGGTTGTTCATTACAGTAGGGAATTTCCTACTTTTTCCTTTTTCTTTGGGTTCAGGATTCAGGGGGG
This sequence comes from Lissotriton helveticus, assembly GCF_964261635.1. Taxonomy (NCBI): domain Eukaryota; kingdom Metazoa; phylum Chordata; class Amphibia; order Caudata; family Salamandridae; genus Lissotriton; species Lissotriton helveticus. The sequence continues at coordinate 168,915,492 of NC_136068.1, forward strand.
TAGCGGGAGCTTGAGGTAGGGGTGCCATCTACTGGACTTGATCTGGTTAGATACACCACGGGTTCTCCATGGGTGGGGGAGGGGAGGGGGGCCGGGTCACGGGTTTAGGGGGGGGGGGGAAATTTACATAAAAATTCCTCATTTTCCAATCTTTTGTCTCTTCTTTTTAAGTTCGCCAATTGCGCTTGCATATTGTGATGCCATTTTTCATAGGGGGGGGGGGGGCAGCTTAATGCTGGCCCTTGCATTAAATTAAGGTTGAGCGGAGTTTGGGATAGTGGTCATGGCTAGACTAAAAATATTGTCTTGGAACATCAATGGCCTCTGTACTAAATCTAGGGCCAGAACCTTGTTGCAGTATCTTCGGGACTCAGACGCACAGGTCATCTTACTCCAAGAGACACACTTGATTCGAGCTGAGATCGACACTTTAGTGAAGGGGAATAAATGGATTGACTTCGCAATTTCAACATCACAGTCTTTGACCTCCAGAGGAGTATCACTCATCTTCAAGAAACAACTTAGGGCTAGGGTCTTAGATTCAAAGGTGGACCCTGCTGGTAGATGGGTTATTGCCTCTCTGTCTATTTTGGGTGCCCAACTAACGATTGTAGGGTAGAATGGTCCCAATCAAGACGACCCATCATCCTTGGAAGTCATTTTTTCACAGCTTTTGTCGTTCCCCGAACCGGTGATACTTGCCGGTGATTTTAATATTGTCCTAGACCCAGTCCTAGACAAATCACGCAATAATACATCCAGGGTACCGTCGAAATCAAGATCCTACTTGCTGGGTGCAATGAAGCAGTACGGATATGTGGATATCTGGAGATTAAGGGCTGGGCAACAGCAGGTTATCTCTTTCAGGAACTACAAGTACCATCATCAGTCCAGGATAGATTTTATATTAATCCATCAGAGGTTAGTTGACGCTGTTAAGGACATTAAATATCTCTCGTTGCATTTATCGGGTCATTCAGCAGTAGTGTTGGAACTCACGACCCCCTTCTCTACTCCTGTTCTTGGTCGTTCGATCGCACTTTGCTTTCCCATCCTGACGACGTCAGTTTTCTAAAAACTGAGGTGGCTTTTTTCTAGAGGTAAATTTAGGCTCAGCTGGCATCGGAATAGTGTGGAACTCTCCTAAGGCATTCTTGAGAGGTCTAATTACAGGTAAAGTGGCCTATAGAAGGAGGGAGTATAGAGAGGCCGTAGTTTCAGTGGAGGCAAGTATAGCTAAGACTCAGCTTGACATTGACGCTAACTCTGCTTCTGTGGACGTCGTCTTAACACCTCTGCGAGATAGATTACTCTCTTTAAAGGGCCAATTTGCTTTGATTCTCAACCAACGAATACAAGAAAGGTGAGATGCCAGTAAAATTGCCCACTTCCAGTATGGGGAGGGAGCTGGGAAGTTACTGGCATGGAAAGCAAAAACGGATCAGGTCCGTAACAACATTGACCTGATTAAGGTCAATGAGGTCCCTTTGTCCCTAGAAGTCGATATTAGGTCAGCCTTTAGAGATTTCTATCAATCTATCTATCTTGAGGACAAGAGGCTTGAACCTGATATTATTAAGGACTGGCTTAGTAAAAGTACCCTCCCAAGTCTTTCTGATGATCAGAGTGCTATGCTAGAAAGCAGAATTTCGGAAGAAGAGGTGAGGGAAGCTATTCAGAATGCCAAGAAAGGGAAAGCGTCAGGGCCGGACGGCCTTCCTGCTGAAGTTTATAGAGCTCTGGAGCAGGAATTTGTCCCTTTTCTGGTAATTTTGTTTAATGAGATTCTACTGAATGGGGTACGTCCTCCAGTGTCATGGGACAAGGCTTCCATAACCGTAATCTTAAAACCAGGTAAGCCGTCAACTGCTTGTGGTTCGTACAGACCTATTTCGATCCTAAACGGGGACTACAAGATATTTTCCTCAATTCTGGCAAAGAGACTGGCCCTAGTTGCTCCCACCATTTTACACAGTGACCAGAAAGGGTTCGTTAAGGGTAGGCAGTTGTATGAACTAACTTTTGATTTAATCGGAGCTATAGATTTAGCTGTTCTACATTCTCTTCCCTTGGCGGTCATTACGTTGGATGCCACCAAGGCCTTCGACAGGGTCAATTGGATGTATCTGTCGGAGGCCTTGGCAAAATTTAACGTGGGTGAGAAATTTCGTCAGGCAATTAGTCTTTACCAGAACCCTAGTGCCTGTGTTCTGGTTAACGGTGTATTATCAGATCCTTTTAACATCTCGAGGGGAACGCGGCAGGGTTGCCCGCTCTCTCCACTCCTGTTTGATCTATATGCTGAACCATTTGCCCAGAGTTTGAGGGACAATCTTAACATCAAGGCGTTCGCATACAGGGGTTGGGAGAGAAAGGTGGCACTTTATGCCGACGATATTCTCATTTTTACTTCTGACGCATGCATGGCCCTTCCTGAAATATTTAAGTTGGCCTCGGAATTCGGGGAGGTGACCGGTTACGAAGTCAACACACTAAAGACCGAGATGTTGACTTGGAATATCGTCCAGAGTTCTTTTAGCTCCAGCATTCGGCCGGGGAAAGGGTTGAGGTATCTGGGCTTGGATATTGTAGGAGATAGTGATCAGATCGCAACCAACAATTTCTTAAGGTGGCAAAAGAATGTCGTAAGCTGCTTCAAACATGGGCTCACCTCCCGCTCTCTCTATTGGGAAGGGTTAACCTTGTCAAAATGTCCATTTTACCAAAGATTTCTTTTTTGTTTAATACTATTCCTTTATATTTTGACCCTTGCCTTATTAAAAAACTACAGTCCGATATTAACACCTTCATTTGGAATAAACACCTTCCAAGAATTTCCTGGAAAAATATCAGGAGGCGTAGGGAGAAGGGGGGACTCGCTGCCCCGGACCTTCAGGCTTATGCCTGGGCTTTTCAGCTATCTCATGCCAGGATGGTATTAAAAAACCCAGTTAACCATGGAGTGGGGTCTATTTACTTAATGTTGTTGAAGGCAGAAGGTGTGGGCCAGTCAGGCTTTCTCTTTAAATTTGGGGACCCCAAGTTTTAAAAAAAAGTTAAGCTGAAAATCTTACGAGGTATGGCAAGAACCTGGGCCCAGATATCCAAGGCTATTAAAATAGGGTACTATGGAAGTAGGACACCTCTGTGGGACCTTCCGGACAGCCCTGCCTGGTTGGGGGACGTACTTGCCGTACCGATAAGAGAGGCGGGGTTGGAGGTTTGGGGCGACCTATTCGTTGAAGGGGACTTGCTTCCTTGGGACAGTTTAAGTACTAAAATTGGCCCAAATTTTTCCAGGCTTAAATATTTGCAAATTTCCAGCTGGTCTCGTGCATACTCAGTTCAACTTCCGCGAGGAGGTAAATTTCCCTTGGGTGTGTATAGTTACCTTATAACCCTTCTAGCTGACAAACCTCCCGCCAAAAAGGAGATCTCAGTCTGGTATAATTTAATGTTGGAAGAAATGGATAGAGAATTCTTATTGCCGGATACGCTTTGGTCCTCGTTTGTCTCCAATTCTAATTTGCAAGATCTTTGGAGTGCATCATTTAGAATGATGTGGGACATCGTGAAACCTGCCTGGTTACGCAGGAACCATTTTTTTACCATTCACCGAGCGTATTATTCACCACTTAGGCTTTCTAAATTCACACAGGGAAATGCAGTGGCCTGCGCGAGATGTGGGCTGTTGGCCGCTTCTGACATTCATATGTTTTATGAGTGCCCTCACTTATCTCGTTTTTGGGATGACATAAGTAAGACTCTTTCAGTATCTGTCGGCTCCAATATTGTCTTGAATCTTGCCTCAGTAATTTTTGGTCTTTTTGAAGGGGTTCCTTCTTCTGAGAGGAAGTTAACTTTTTACTCTATGATGCTGGCCAGGAGGGAGATATGCAGGAAATGGAAAGACTCTCTCCCTCCCTCTATTAATGATTGGTACGCTTCGGCCTTGCAGGTTTCTAAGTTGGACTTGGCCAGAGCAGGGAACCCAGAAAAAACATCTTTCTGGCATTTGCTGAAATGGGAACCATTGAGTATCTGTTTTTTTTTTCCCAGGTCCAATGATTAAGCCATCGATCCCATTATTGGGCATAGCCGTGTCTATATGCTCTCACCAGCATCTTGGCTGTACTCCAGTGACCTCCATATGGTTTTATTCCAGCGATCGTTGTGGTTGAAGTTTAATTGCTAAGGGACGAGGCCCACGCTCCATTACTGTCCCCAACAGTTCAAACAACTGAGGCAGCACAATGCTTGTAAACCTATAGATTGCTTATTTAGAACCTAGGTGGCAAATGAGGACAAAAAAAAATGTTGCTATTGCAAAGTGAAGAGGTTTACTGATTTCTACGTGATGCAGTTAACTTTGACTTTTATATGGGCTGGAAGAGGGAGCCCTTATAGTTCTTTAAGTAAATTGATTTAGAGTTTGGCAGACAGGGTAGTCCGTCATAAATGTGGCAAAGTTACCCTGTCCTCTATACTGGTGGTCCACCTACTCCATTGAGAGTCAGGCAGACCGTCTAGTTTCTGATTGCCCTGCTCCCACTGGCTCTGTCATTGAAAAGTCTACACTGACAGGCCACAGGGTTGAGGTTGTCTGTGTAGGTGCCTCACATAATCTGACTAGCTGATGTATTTTGTAAGTTCAGGGTTGCTGGGGAAACAAAATTCAGAAAGAAAAATTACCCCTACACCCTACGAGAAAGCTCCTTAGATGTCAGAATCATTTAATTTTGTTCTTCAAAATCAAACTTCTACATGCAAAACAAAAATGCTTTATGCATGGTCGCCTAAAACATTTCAGTGACAGCGGCTCATCAGAAGGCACCAAGGTCTCCACAGGACCGGCAAAGGTCTCTAAATAAAGCAGGAAAATTACCAGAAGTTGTACTGCTTCTCTGAAGTGTGTGATTCAGGAAGAAACGTTTTCACTTTGATGAACATAATTATTTTGTGCCTGATGGTTTGCATCTTTTTGGAGAAACTCCTTTTGAAGCTGAAGTTGGTGTCAGCTTACATAGTGTTCAGATTCAGTTGCCCAGTTGTGCATGTAACTGCTGTTTAATTTCTGAATAGGTTCTTTGTGGCTCCTACTGACAATTAGCAAAAACTCTAACTTCAGGGAGTTGAGCTTCAAGTACATCCAAGCTTGGAGATGGCCTGATAATCTTTGACCTCGCCTCTGTAATTCCTTGATGCGATTTGTGGTATACAGGCCAAAGTAAACTTCCAGGGATTCCATGTGTTTCATCAGAGTATAAATCAAGGCAGTTTGTGCTAAAGAAAGTTGCTGTTCTTGATTTCTTCATCATGTTCCCTTGGTATCTTGGTAGTGTCTAAATTGTTGAGGGCCATATTAGGTTTCTTCAGGTGCGGCAGGATGGATTTGGTCAGGCTTGAGAGAGCTGAAAATATCATGGTTGTGGGACATATTCATGATGTTGAGCAGTGAATGAATGAATGAATGAATGAATTCTTTATTTGTGTGGTTACTTAAAACCATTACAAGAATACAGTTTATATAAAAACAGTATAAAGTCTAAACAATCTTTCAAAAACAAGTGTATATAAGATACAGTGTAAGATTCTCTTTACTTAATTGGGTAAAAACAGCCAAGTGTTGATCAGTCTTTTATATTAAATTGGTCTTTTGTATTAAATCAGTCTATTTTAAGGAGGGGGCCGAACGGCAGCCCCAGCAGTGCCTGTCTAGCAGCCTAGGACGAAGTGCCCATCAGTTTTAGGCGAGTGAGGTGGACAAATTTGCCAAAGTTGGCCATGTGCTTCACTGTGTCCAACGGGCTAGACGCAGGGCCGGGCAGCAGAGTAGAATGTGGCCCAAAGACTCGCGTTTGTAGTAACAAAGGCGGCACTCCGTAATGGCTGACCTTACTTTCCCAGTTGGATATAGATCTTTGAGAGGGAGGGGATATAGTCTTGCAGCTAGAATTCTATTTAAGGCTTCTCTCCCCACAGCCTGTGAAAGATGGAGTTTGAGGCAGGGCAGGGTGTGGGGGAGACTTTGGGTCTCGTGAAAACCTCTTGCTACTAAGGATTCCATATCCAGGGTCCGAGACCGTAGACGTACTTGCATTTTTGTTGTTTTTTTATACTGGAGTATTTGATCATGCTTGGGTCCCAATTCTCTGTTGCAAGTTGCAGCTGATCTTTAGTAGAGGCGTGACAAGAGGACCAAGGATTACCAGGTTGTTGAAAGATGTACTTTATGACGGCTTTCATTGAGTTCTCCAGGGCTGCCATTGTTAAGTAGAAGTATTTACTCAGAGCCGCCATCTCTTCCAGTTTTTGTTGGTTGAGGTTAAACTCTAGACGGATTAAGTTGTTCCTGGTGCAAGCTGGTAGGTGAAATAGCTTTTTTGTAGGCAGTACAGTGTATTTTTTCTAGGTCATTCCCAAATTTCCCTGGAAAGGCCTTCTGGGCATAATTGATAGATGGTAGTAGTTTTGCCCTCAGTACTCCTTGAATGGCGGTTGTTGTTGGGCTATCTAGGGTGGCGTGTAATTTGCAGAGAGCGTAGGTAACCCTTTTCCCTTTCTCCTGTAGTTTGTTAAGATGAATCCGTGGGTGGCCCGTTTCGCTAAGCCATGCCCCTAGATAGTTATAATATTGTACACGGTCCAAGGTCAACGGACCTAGCATCCACATGGCCCCTTTTTTTGGATAGTGGCCAAAAATCACTATTTTAGATTTGGTTGGGTTGGCAACCAACTTGTTTTCGATATTATAGACTGCGAGGGCTGTAAGCGCTTTTTGTAATCAAATTTTGGTGTGATCCAAATGAACCAGGTCGTCTGCGTATTGCATCAGTTGGATCTTTGTTTGCCCGATCCTGGTGGTGGCTTAAGTGGCTCCATGCAGGGCTTGACCCATGTCGGCTGTATATAAATTGAATAGCATCGGGGCCAGGACACAGCCCTGTTTTAGCCCCCGATCTGTGGAGATTTTCTCTGTGGCGAACTCAGTCGAGAGTTTGACTCTAACCCATGTTTGTGAATACAGTGATCTAATTGCTTGTAGTAAAGGCGGGCTGATATTCCAACGTGCCAATTTCTGCCAGAGGATGGTACGATCTACCCCGTCGAAGGCTGCTGAATAGTTGATGAAGCAGGCAAAGAGTGGCAGGGTTCGATGGGTCACCGCTTGTTGGGCCAGATAGGACAGGGCAATGATGTTATCCACAGTGGAGCCCCCAGGTCTGAACCCAGTCCGAAAAAAAGGCAGAAGGCCTTCATTGCCAGCCCAGTCTGCTAGTTCCACTAGGAGAGTGCTTGCATAAGTTTTGCCCTCGATATCCAGCAGGGCGATCATCCGGTAGTTCTTTGGATCGGTGTTGAGCCCTTTTTTTAAATAATGGGTGGAGCAATGATCCCCTCCAGGAATCTGGAACATCCCCCAAGAGCCTGCATTCGGCATATAGCTATGTGAAGTTTTCCGTCCAGAAGATTATGTCTTCTCTGAAGAGGGAGCCGGGCAGCCCATTCCTGCCAGGTGCTCCATTCTGTCGAATCTTCTTTAGGGTAGTGCAGACTAATCCTTTACTTGGGACGGTTGGATCATCAAGCAAAAGAGTGGATTCAGGGGTAAAGTTGCCTGTTCCCTCCCAATGGGCTAGTTGGAGGAGTTGGGTTAGAAACGTCCAAGTACAAGCTTTTCACATGGGCTACCCAAGTGCCCGCGTCAATTAGATTCTCTCTATTAGTGGCCCCGTGGGTAAGGTTGCTTAAGTAATGCCAACATTCTTGGGATTTACTCGGTGCCAACAGGTCAAAGATCTGAAGCCATTTTGTCTCAGTGCATTCTCGTCTTATTTTCCAGACCAGCTTAGAGTGGATTTTTGCAGCTGATTTAAATTGGATTTTGGCAGACTCTGATCTGGTTTTCTGGTAAGCTCTGCGTTTGGTATTTAATTGTTTAGCACTTTCCTTGATTGCTGGGATATGTCCTAGGGAGTGTGCTGGGTCTGTGGGAGTTCTGTCTGTGGTGCTGCCCCAAAGCTAGTTCGTAGGCGAGAGAGTCCCATTCGCTTCTGATGTCCCCATTGATTGAGCTGGTTTGCCAGCCTACCCACATTTGTTTCCAAGAATCAAATGTATTTATTGGCATCGGCCCCCATTTCATTCTTTTAAAACGTTTATGCTGTTCTTCCCCTTTGGATGCCCTAATGCAATGCAGAAAGTGGCGAATGTCTGCTGTGATGGTTAACTGGACAGTTAAGGCGGCATGGTCGCTTTCCGTCCGTGGGTGCACACTATAGTTTGTCATGAGTTGTTGTATTCTCTCACTTAAAAAGATATAATCTATTGTGGTTTGATTGTTATAAGTTGGTGCAAAGAAGGCCCCAGGGTTGTGTTTTGTGAATGGAGAGTGTGCTGTTGCCAGATTGTACGTCCGTGTAAGGGCGTTGAAGATCCTGGTGCTCCCTGAGCTGTGATTTTGTGGTGCATGGTCCCCTATGTTGTGAGTATTAAAATCTCCTAGAATAATGGATTCCATGGATGCAAACTGTATGAGCAAAGTTTCTATCTGAGTTATCAACTGGTTGAGCTTGTCGTTGGGGCCAGGCCCATGGGGGTTGTAATAGACGTAAATCAGAACAATCGATAGTGGGCCATCGAATGTATTAAGGCCTTTAAGGGTACCCGCCAGAAACATGTCTGAGGAGTTCTTTACCTCTGTGAAGTTTACTTTCAGTGAGCGCCTAATGTATATGGAGATCCCCCCAGAGGGTCTCCCAAATATGTTATTTTTGATGGCCGGTTTGGTATATACTGCATAGCCTCTTATTGGTGCGGGTGTAGTTGCCCATGTTTCTTGGGTACAGATAAGGTCAGCTCCTTCAAGAAGTGTGGGTGCCAGTGGGCTCTGCAAACCTTAATGATCCCTGCGACTTTCCAGGTCATGATTTTCTGTGTTGGGATGTTATCCGAAGGGCACCTGTGCTGATCAAAACTGACTCTTAGGGGGTGCCGGACATCAGATGTCACAATCTCTTTGTTAGCAAGTGACTTGGTGTTAGGGGCAGGGATGTAGGGCCCGTCGGAGCCAAGACCAGTCTTTGTTAGTGTTCTCCGTAGTGGAACAGGAGCGGACGCCCCCTTCTGCGTGTGTTGTTATTTTGATTGAGCTGTCGCTGGTCAAACTTGTTTTTTAACCACCTTTGGTACCGTGGAGAATAGAACCAGTGGTAGTTGCTGGACGATTTGAATCCTTTGTAGGCCTCCAATCCCCATTGTTCAGTTCCTGATTTCCTTGCTGGTCCTTCGGGTCGCTTCTTTTCAAAATTGCCGGGTATTTTGTCAGAACCGGGGTCATAATTTTTATGCCCCAGTTTTCCAGTTGCTTATAGTTCCCTCTCAGGGTCTCGGCCATGGGCCAATTGGCGAAGATTATCTCTGTTGTCTTGTTTGTTTCGCTTGATCCGGGGGCGAGGAAGGACACACTGTCAATATCAGTTGTTATTATTTTTTCTAACCCCCGAATGTTTGCGCACAGCCTCAGCAGATTGCCTCTATTGAGGATGTCCCATTTCCCCTGCAAGATGAACTCGGGATACAACAATACTTTTAATTTTTCTTGATCTTTTATTTCATCGGTGACTGAGAGAGTTTGATGCAGAGTTTCCTCTGGCATGTCAGGGGCCTCTGTGGAGTTACACGTTTCTAGAGCCTGAGAAGCCAGGTCGTCCCTGGGCAGAAATGAAGTTCCTACCATCCCTTGATCATTACTCCAGAGCATGTGTTGGTGGTCAGTACATGTTTGAGTAGTTTTCATTTCCCTGTGATGAATGAATGTGGTTGTTAAGTGGAGCTTTTTATGGTCTATTGTGTGAGCACTTTTATTTATTTTGCATAAATCAGGTTTTCCTTGATTGATGCTATTCGTGCTTGGATAGTCCGCGGTGGTTGCTGCGTGCTGCTTTAAGTTAGGTTCCAGGTTTTTCTTTTGTTCAAGGCTTGTTTCTTCAGCTTGTGGCCCTTGTGTGTTGTTAAAGTTCCACCTGGATTCTTGGTCAGCCGTGTCCCGGGTTTTGGGTAGGTGCGCCATAGAATGTCCTAAGGAGCCAAGAGGAGTATTTTCACTGTTGGTTGTCCCGTGTGTTTGTATGCTTGTAGTTTTGGTTTTCTTTGCGGTCGTTTTTTGAGGAGAGGTATTAACATCACATTGGTCTTTATGGTAGTCCTCATTCTCCTTAGTTTCCAGTCCGAGCCAATATAAAATAGGCCCTTCATTGTGGTAGTTAATTTTTCTTGATTTATTTAGCTTTTTCAATTTTTTCTTGTTTTTTTCTGGATAAGTATTAACTATCTGTAATTATGAACTTTGGCTTGATGATAGTTGCTGGGGCTTTATCCAAAATGCAGCCAATTTTTATTTCCGGTTCTTCTACCCTGTTTATTTGGTCACCTTCAGCCCCTGACATTTCGCGTGGGGTGTCCTTGTTGTTGGTTAGTGGGTCCTTCTTGCTTGTGGTCGGGTTTGTATTCTGTTGGGGCAGGGCGTATGGGGTGTTTGGCCGCCTGTTAACTTCGTTCTTAAGGTCCTTAACTAGAGTGCTCATGATCTCTGGGAGCTTTTCTTGATTCTGAAGTATTGGACTGCATCGGCAGTCTTCTTGTTTGACCTTTAAGGCTGTAGTAGCCTGGGTTCTGTGGATCAATGAATTTAAAGTCTCCAGTTTAGAATCTAGCCCAGCAATCAATCCTGCAACTGCTTGCAGTATGTTTATTTGGATATCCAGTTTGTCTGCATGCAGAATGGCAGCATTTGCCATTGAAATTAAGGCGTCGTCGATCAATGCTAGATGGTTCTCAATATTTTTTTTGGGTCTGCAAGTCGATTTCCGTGCCCATTTTCGAGAAGGGCTAAGGCCCAATGCTCATTTGCATGTGGAAAAGAGCTAGGGTTTGAAGGATTAGGGCTCTGTTTAGATGAGACTTGATGGCTTGTGTTCTCGTCGGGGGCAGAAGAAGACTCAAGCAGCCCCATTTGGAGCCTTAAAGAGGTTCTATATGTGCTTGTGTTATTACTTGTATCTGAAGAAGAGCCCTTAATTGCTTCTGTGATGGAGAGACCAAGTGGTGAATTTGGTTGGTTAAAAAGTTCTCCGCTGTTGTCTGTGTGATTATTAGTGCTATAGGCTATTTTGGGAAGTAGAGGAATTTAAAGGTATAATAGGAGATGGTCTCAAGGTTAACTGTTGTTAGTTTGCAATGAGAAAACTAGCTTCCTCAGTTGTGTGGTCTATTTTTGCAGTCCCTAAAATTTGAAGTGCTAAATTATTCGAACTAGGTGATCCTGGATCCTTTTCCCGTGATAATAGTTATTTTTGGAGAAAGTGGCACTGCTGGTCGAGGTCCTGGGATCTGGTCTGTGTTTTTGCAACTGCCTCCCAACGGTCTGACAGTGTTTTATGCATGAGGTGTGTGAAGTGCTTTATTAAATTCCCCGAATTTGTCTTCTAGAGTTGTATAGTAGAGATATGCTCTTATGTCGCTGTTACCGTTGGTTTTGATCATGGTATTTTTGATGCTGTTGTCATTGTCATTGCCATTTGTCGTAATGTGGCTTGCGTGTGTGGTCTCTTCCGATGGGGTTGCAGTTGTTGTTGTTAATGTGGTTGCTGTTATTGATTCATCCGTCTGTGGCCCCTCCCTTGGAGGTAATCCGGGTTTGGAGCATCCTCTACCTAGGGGATACAGTATCTTGGACTTTTACCGCCTTGCAGTCTTATGAGGACAGTGGTTGTCCTGGTGCCTGACCAGGTTTGAGTTTCTGGCCCGCATGATTGATCCTTACACTGGGCTCTGTGGTGGGGGGCTGATTTAGTTCAACCTGTGAGGAGCCGACCTGCAGCCTCACGCAGCCTCAGTAACTGCCTCAGTAGCCCTGATGAGGCCCTGTTAAAATGATCTAGTGACAGTCTGCAAAGCTGTCAATCTGTCTGCTGTCTGATAGTAAATGCAGTACCAGTCACCTACTGCTCTGAGGGTTGCCTGAAGGTGCTCTACTGGATCTAGTGGGTCCTCTCACCTTCCCACTGGGCCACGCTGCACTCGGCCGCCTCCGGACCCAAGAACTGAGTCCCGGCCCAATTCGCACACGTCTCCCACGGCTCAGGTGCCCTGCTTCCTGCTCCCTGCTCCGAGCTCCGACTGGGGAGGGAGGGCGAGCAGGGATGTGCCGAAGGGAGCTGGGCGGCTGGATGGTGCTCCTTGTGCCTCCTGTGTCGCGCTGCCTGCTTGCTCCGTGCTGCGGTCAGAGCAAAACGCGGAAAGGATCAGTCCGTTGTGCCTCTGCGGTTCCGCCTTGGGCCACTCACACTCACACTCCTGCTGGCAGTGAAAGCAAAGGTGCTTGCGCTCCCCCAAGGAGGGACGGCAATCTTAATGTACCTCTTAAAGTTCCTCTACCTCAACCTCTGAACATGACCCAGTTCGCCCCTTCAGATGCTTGGTAGTCTGGGTACTGTTAAATTAATTCACAGTCTCTGTCTCTAAACAAAAGGGGCTTGATTCAGGATTCGGGCTCCCTCACCTTAAGGTTGTGGGGGATGTAGTGTGGTTGTGATTGTGGTGTGGCTCCCTCTGAACCACGGCGTCGCCGCTCCAAGGCTCTTCTGGCACGCGCCACCTCCTCTCAGTGCCTCTCGGTGTCCGCCAAACACCGCCGCTGCAACCGCAGTAACAAACTGCCGGTCCACGAGGAGCCCCCCTGGGCGGCTTTAGGTCACCTCTACTGGCCTCTAACGGTCCCCCGGCAGGAGGGTTCAACCTCGCGGGTAGTGGGACAGTTGTGCGGCCGAAATTCACTGCCACAATTCATGGTCGCCAGCAGTACAAAATGCCACGCTGCTCCCCGCTCCACGCTCGTGAGTGAATGCACATCTCATCAGCCAGGGTAGCTTGAATCCAGTGGCACAGTGAGCACGGGACCCACTTCTGGGCATACCTTTCCCACTTAGAGCAACAAAATCAGAAAGAACAAATGATGGATGGAATGCTCAACAATGCAAACATTCACCACCAGTCACAAAGATCTAGGTTTAATCCATCGTTCTTTTACCCTAGATACCACCCCAGTTTGGACCCAGAAACATGCAAATCAGTCTTGACCCAGCTCTTCATGGGAACAGTGAAGCCTGAACTGCCAAGCCAGGTCCTCCCTGGACCAGAACCAAGCATCCTGGGACCAGTTTCTGGGTATCTCCCCTCATCAGCCAGACTAGTTTGAATCCAGTGGTGCAGAGAGCACGGGACCCACTTCTGGGCACTTCTGGGCATACCCTTCCCACTTGTGACAAAAGCAAAAAGAACAAATGATGGACTGAATGCTGAACAATTCACCATCAGTCACAAATATATTCCTATCCCATGCAGGGCAGTGAAGTATGTGTTTATCAGATGTGTATTGTGTGCTTAGAAATGTTTTAGTTTGTTATGATATTAGCAGTGCTGATGAGGTTGTTTGGGCATTGGTTGTGGAGATTAGAGTGGACATTGTGGCCGCATGATATGGTGTTTGAAGGTGTGCTAAGAGGCACATGCTAAGTGAGCGTAAATTGACAGGTATGAAGCAGTGGTTCTGGCCATTGTTAATTTTAGTCCTTTACATGCCCAAATAGTAATCACCCTCTACTCTTGTCATCATCTGCTTTTAGCCGAGGATGCTGGTGGGGGCTTCCTAAATAAGGGCAGAGTCAGAACATCCTTTTACTTTCTGGTTGTTTGCCTTTAGTGAGCAGTTCTGCCCCTCTCTTGCAAGGACTTCCATTGTCCCTGGTTCGATCCATTCCTGGCATGGGCACCAGGCCCGGCCACACAGAGGGAGAAGTGTATTTATCAGGATAAGTTTGGGAATGCTGGGTGGTAATTAAGGAATGCACTACTATGAGAGTGTAGTAAAGTGTGCTCACAACAACAATAGTCTAAAAGGGGGAAAGCATTTATCTGACTGAATGCTCCAAAGAACTATTAAAAAAAGCTAGGAGAAAAAAGAAAAAAAAGTTATTGAAGTTGCAACACATACAATAAGGCAGCTGGTTTACGTTGTGTTATTTTAAAGTATCAATGTTATGGCAACTTCCTATCAGGGTTCCTTTTTGTGCAGGTCTGAAAAGGATATCAATTGGTTTTGTCAATAGTTTCTTGGTATAGGGTTGTTTCATTATAGTCATTTCAATTGGTGGCTCTTTGTGTGGGGTTTCTTGTTGCTTTCTTGTTAGTTGCATCCAGTGACTCATATTGCCATATTGTCTTGGGGTTGGCATGGTCAAATCATTTGTGTAAGTAAGATTTAATGCTGATCGATTTTTTCAATGAATAGGACTTCCTTTTGCTTTTGACCATCAAACACTTGATAAAGAGATTCACCATGGGGAAACATATGAGACCATTAGATTGGGAAGAATCTGGGCAAGAGAGGGGATTAGGGGCCCAGTGAGTCAAGAATTACTATCTATCCACCCATCTACAATGACCAATGAAATGGCTAGCTCACAGGATGGATTCAGAAGGAGAAGAGATAAAAACCTATATAAGAGGGGCCATGGTTCAAAAAGTGAAAATAAGATATGTCAAATGTCAAATTGACCATGTCTTTCCCTAGATCGTTGCACTCTGTCACACTTTGCTGACGGTGGTACCTGGACATGGCAGTACTGTATTCACTGGATATCCCTTTGCTGCACCTCCTGAAATTTAAGAAGATGACAAAATCACACAATAGGGATCCCTGAACAGCGGCAGGAATCAAAAAGTTGGGACCCAATATGAAAACGTGGGCAATTCACACATTTAAAGCAATCAGAGACACATTTGTCACAGGGGCACACAAATATTTTACCTTCAATGCACTGGTGAGGACAGCATTGTTAAATGGGATGAAGAAGAAAATGAACCACCCTATTCAACTGCACAACACATCTTATTGATACATGGAAATAACTGATGTGCAATAACTATGTTGCACAGTGCCTCTGGAAGAGTGGACACACATCAAAGAATACACCAAAACAGTGAACAGATACACACAATTCAAGTTAATCCAGCTCGTCTATATGCACCAACCCTATGTATCCCTCGTTAAGATAGCTAAAATATATTTGGGTGTATCCTATCAACACAAAAAAATAGTTAAAACGCAGAAATAACAGCGATTATAAAACAGTAGAAGAGAAGTGGTGAACGTCACTCAGTGACTGGGACACAATCTGAAAAATAGAGAGATGGTAATGCAGACAGTGGAAGATCAGATATTCCACTTGGCAAAGATAAGCACTGGCAATGCCAATAGGTCTGGTTTATGAATGAAAGTGACTTTTGTGTCACTGTTGGATTTAAGCACTCAATATGTCATTATACATGCACTATCATTCATCTTTGCACACATGCCTCCATTCATCTATCCACTGACTCATTTTTGCATTCACCCTGTGACACAAATGTGAGAAAACACAGAAATGCAACAACAGATGCACAATACATTAAAAGAATACAAGTAGTAAAAGGTACACCTGCTGCTGTCTTAACATGGTGTGCATATGCTTTGAATAGCAAAACTAAACATAGCAACGGGTGTCTGTCTTTCTGAGGTATTGTAACTAGTCTGTCATTGTTTTAAAGTTCCAGGTTGGCAGCCACATTTAGAACCAACATGTTAGCCATCTTGGAGTGTTAAAACAATGATACACTATGGAAAACAACATTTCATCACGGGTTCCAAGTTTAGAGGAAGTGTCCATGTGGGATGCGGCATACTGAATATGAAATAAAGGGCAGAAGGTGACTCATTAGCACTGCATGGAGACCTTTTGTATCATCTTAAGAACTAATAAAATAATAGGAGGAGAAGCAATGAAATGAAAAGAGAACTAAAATAGGAGAACTTTTAAACTAAAGGACTGGCCAACCAGTCCTGACAGTGAAGCACACTTATTTTCAGGTAGATGTACACATATGATCACAAAATGCTGTTGCGACTTCCAACATATATGGTGGGATTTCTCCACAATAAAACCTTTCTGGGAGGAAATCCTTGCCCGAATTAAAAGTTGGTATAGGGTATCCCAACATCAGTATTGGGAATCCTTTTGGGCCTTAGAGACCTGTCGCTCGAGCACCAAACTAAAGCCGATAAGGCCATTATGCAGACATGCATAGGAGCGCGAAAGTGGAAATCGCGGCAGCATGGAAGAAAAAGGCAGCCCCCGCCCTCTCTCTATGGCACTCCGGCTTTGGAAAATACTCTGTCTCGAGATAATGACGGATATCTTCCCGGTATGACTATAAATGTTTTGAATACAAATGGGGTCCACTGGTCAACTTTCTTACACAGAGATTACCACTGGCAGTGTGTCCACCCTCAGTTAGGGACATGTACCTCTTTCAATTTTAAACGTCCTGCACGTGACTAGAAGGCAGAGAACATTACAGTGTGTCGCCACCACCACTTACAATTTTTGTTGGGAGGGGTGTTCTTTTTTATTTTTGGCGTACCTTCCCAGTTGGAAGGGTTTGAGTTAAAACCTGTCACAAAAGAAGACGGGTTGAATGTATACATCCTTCTTATACAGAATGCTCCATGCCTGTAAAAAAATATGAAATTGTACCTGTTACTGGCGGTCCAAACCGAGAAAGACGTGGGCCCATGCTATATATGTAGGTTCAACCGTGATATAATTACCATGTCATACGTTGTCCAACTGCTCTGCACATTCTTTTGCTAAATGGTAATGAAATGTATGCTGAAATGCTAATAAACTTATGTTTGAAAAAATGCTGTCATTCACAGTGCAAGAGGGCCAGTGACTGATGTTGACTGAACCCTTGCCCCAAGCAGGATGCTCTCATCGATGGAAGCAGAGTGAAAATGTTACTCGGACAGAGCAAGAACTGACCCAAAGGCCCTCTATATACCTATATGGATATATATTTCTATGTATGAATGTATATATTATTGAATGATTTCCTTTCTTACAAGATATTGGCAGATAGCTGAGAAGAGATTCTAGGAATAATTATTACAGTGTATATATGCTCCACCTAGTTTGTCAGAGGATGTAACCCACACCACAATGTTATGTTATGTTAGATTCCACTTATAGTGTCCCGGCGCGGATGCCACAAGGTGAAAAGAAGGAGAGGAAGGATGGCCTGGTGAATAATTACTAAAACAGCGGAGTGTTCAGCTGCTTTTCAAACAACCTAAGGCTCTCGGTGTCCTGAAGTCCAAAAGGCAAAGCATTCCAAGCCATGGTCGCTTTAACCGACAGGGAACTGCTGCCCAATCTAGACCAGCGATACCTAGGAACAACGGCAAGGCACTGGCCAGTAGATTGCAAATGTCGAGACGGTACGTATAATGAAAAATGTCTCCTGAGATATTGAGGCCCTGTCTTATAGAGGGCGCCATGAACAAGTGTGAGAGCCTTAAACAAAACCCGCTGCTCAACCGGGAGCCAATGAAGGTCGCGAAGGCTCTGGCTAGCGCTATAACTACCAGGCAAACCCAACAACGCTCTCGCCGTCACGTTCTGCATGATCTGCAGCTTTTTTAGCTGGTAAGCCAGAAGACCAATATACAAGGCATTGGCGTAATCTAGCCTTGACAATATATGAGCCCGAGTCACCATCTCCTTGGCCATCTGTGGTAGAAGAGAGAGGAACTTCTTTAAATGTTTCAAAGTGCCAAACCCAGGATTTTCGCTGGACACCCCTGGGAGCTGGGCATAGGATAACCCACAGGCCATATGTCCTCCCTAAAGTGCGGTGGGAAGGAGCCATTCGTGAGTACCTCCGACTTCTCATTGCATTTCAATTGGGCATTTTCTAGCCACTTAAACACTTCAGCAAGGCAGTTTTTAGCTATTGATGGAGAAGAGTCAGCTTTGTTCCAAGTGAAGAGGAGCTGAGTATCATCGGCGAATGCTATGATTTTAGCACCCAGCTCCTCTGCCAGGAAGACTAATGGTGTCATATAAATGTTGAACAAAAGAGGGCTCAGAGTAGAGCCCTGAAGGACTCCCATATTTAGACTTCTAGGCCTAGAAGAGAATGGGGGCAGCCATACTTGCTGGGATCTATTAGCTAAAAAAGATTCAATCCACTCCCATACCTGCCATGTGATGCTGATGTGGGACAACTGTGCCATAAATTGTTGATGAGGCACGGTGTCGAATGCGGCAGAGAGATCTAAAAGCACAAGCACTGCTCTGCCGCCAGCATCCAGACACTCTCTGATGGCCTCCGCCATCTCAACCAATGCCGTCTCGGTGCTAATGGAGGCTCTAAAGCCCGACTGGGCAGGGTGGAGGGTGCCAGATGAATCGACAAACTCCGAGACTTGCTTAAAGGCAACCTTCTCACACACCTTCGCCACAGCCGGAAGGAGTGAGATTGGGCGGTAGCTAGTCAGGGTGTAATGAGTGGAGACTTTTTCAACAGGGGGAGGAGTTTAGCCTGTTTCCACTCCAGTGGTATTGTAGCAGTCAGGAGGGACATATTAACAATTTTATTAACTTCTGAGTTGACTATGTCCGCAACTGCCGCCACTCGCCTTGCGCGGCGGGGGTCAGTTGGAGAACCTGATTTTAATGATTTAAGAATAGTCAGGGTATCAGACAGTGGGGCGGGGAGGAACGTCACCAAAGTTAATTAGTGACATTTCATTTAACAAAATACTGATCTGTAGGATCTAATACAGAGAAATAACAATCCATCCTTAAATGCCTATTGACTTTCATATATGAGTTTTTCAATCACTATGACAGGCTTCTATGTTTATCATAACGTTTCCTCATAAAAAGATCAGATCTATGGCATCAGAAATATTTTTCCTAGTATCCAATAACACCTCTGGGTGTTATCATTAGCTTGTCACCATAGCCAACTCAGACCTTCTATGTTGATTAGAAACCTTCACACAAGGCAACTATCAGGTATTTCATAATAACATTACAAATGTGTACAAAATTCATTTGTCAAAACAACAAAAAATCCCTACTAATAGAGCTTAAGAAGTGTTAACATAGTGCAAATTGTCTATCCCCATGGTTTATTTGGTGGATCACCAACACCAAAATCTTTCGGTACCAGGTAAAATGCGACATGCCATTTGACAAACTACCTACATCCAGGCATTAGCAGGGTCTAAAAACAATTTGCTCTTAAAATCATATTGCCTTTAACACATGCTCTTCACAAAAATTACCTTCCTCTTTAGTCATAACTTTTCTTTATGAGCAGATTCAGAAAGAACTTTTCCCAGTGAACCAATAGGGCCTCTTTCCTTTACCACTTGCTTGACACTATATACAACACAGGCCTACTTAAGTGTGCAAAAACTCCCAACCATCATACATACAGTTACAAAATGACTACTGTGTACAAAAAGTACAGTTGGCAAAACAACATAAAACCCCTCTCAATAGGTCCTAACAAGAATCAGCACAGTGAAATTCTGCCCCCCCCCCAGTTTAGTCAGAGTGGGTGATTAACACCAAAGCTCAAGCCTACTCTGGTAATCTCTGAGATTACATGTAACCAAATATCTTTATATGGATTGTAACATAATGTGACAACAATCTTTTGTTAGAGGCATATTGGATTAACCATATGCTTATAAACCATGCCTCCGGCTTTTATAATAACTTTTCATAATACACAGGGCATCCACCTGACACATCATTTCCCTGCACACCAATTGAGCCTATTGCTGTTATCATTGGCTAGTCTCCACAACCAACTCAGGTCTACTGTACGAAGTATAAGTTTTCCCAAAGGGCAACAATCAGGCATACAGTCATAAAATTGCAGATGTACACAAAATTACAGCTGGCAAAGCAAAATACGACCTCTACTGACAGGGCTAAACAATAATACTCAAAGTGCACATTTTTTATAAGCATGGTTTGTCAGAGGGGATAACCAATACCAAAACCCTTGCCAAACTTAAGTAGTCTGCAATATTATCTTGCCCACTAAACCAAATACCATTTCACTGTTCACAAAGTCCTTTCCAGAGCGACATATAAAAAACTGCTATTCTTTATCATGCAGTGCTCAAATATAAACACGTGCCAATGCTGCTGGCCAAACTCCACTCCTTTTAGTAGTTTTTCTGAACCCTTATGAAAGTTCAAAACATAATCGTGATTGTATTTAAATACATACACGTTTGTTATGTTTACATAAATATTCATGCCTTTTGTGATACATTGACTTTGATTGTTCTCACATAACTGTCATAGTACATTATTATCGAGCTGAAGAATATTGTGCATGGCAACAGTGCGATTGGGCATAAGAGGAAAGACCCATGACACTGTGAGATTCCATGTAACATTAACCCATCAGTAGGCTTTAATTCAGAGTTTTAACAATCCACTCATAAATGCTTATTGACTCTAATATATGTTTTCACAAACAATATGTCAGACCTATTGCCTTTATCATAACGTTTCATAATAAACAATTTGATAGTTTTTCTCATTGGCATGTAACCATAACCAACTCAAACTTAATGTACTGAGCATAAACTTTCTAACAGCAACCATCCAGCTCAGAGTCATAAATGTACATTTATACAAAGTTACAGTTATCAAAAAGAACTTTCCAAAGATATTCTTAAAAGGATTATTGTAGTGCATATCTTCTATCCTTGGGGTTTATTCAGGTTAATCACAAAACGCCAGTACCTGTGTCTAGTACTGAAATCTGTGATATTCCATGTAACAAAATACGGGCCCTACAGGCTTTTGTACAGTGTAATACACAAGCCATCCTTATAACCTGTTATCTTTAACACATGCTTTTCAAAGTAAGTAGGTCAAGCCAACTGCCTTTGTTATAAAGTTTCATAATAAACAGATCAAACCTATGGAATTTGAAATAACTTTTCCCAATGAACTGATGAAGCCTTTTCCCTTTACCATTGGCTTTACACCCCACCTACCACTTGCCTATTCAATTGGACATAAACTAGCACCAATCAAACAATACCGTTATAAAATTACAAATGTGTAGAAATACAGATTACTAAACAATATATATCCCCACTCAACAGTCCCTAACCAGAATCATCACACTGAAACCCCCCAAGGATTTCCAGAGTGGCAGGTCAACACCAAAACCCTTGCTTACTATGATAATCTATGAGATTATATGTAACAATATACACATCATTAACAGCTAAATACTTTCTGGCTGTAACAAATGCTTTTCGAAATACGTTCGAACAACTGCCTTTGTCATAACGGTTCATAAAAAGCAGACCAGACTTATACATGCTGATTCCCAGTGCACCAATCAGGGGTATCTTTGTCACCAAAACCAACTCAAGCCTTTAGGGCGCCCATTGTATTCTCAGTTATAAAATGAGAAAGCAATACAAAATTGCAGTTGGGTAGACAAAATACTGTCTCTCCTAAGATGACCTAACAAGGATTCTCACAGAACAAGCTTTTTATGTACATGGTATGTCACACGAGTAACCAACACTAAAACAATTGCCTACTATGGTATTCTGTGAGATTTTGGGTAACAAAATTCACAATGGTAGGCTTTAATAATGAGTAGTAACAATAAACACTTAAATACTTATTGACTTTAACATATATTTTTCACAAAAAATATGTCATCAGCCATAATCATTGGCTTGCTACAATAATCTACGAAGTCATGTATTGACTATACCCTTTACCAAAAGCCAAAAAGTGTGATACATGCAGTCTTTTTAGTGAGAGCACACAGAGTTTATCCAATGCATTCCTTTTCTCAGGAAAACCAACATGTGGATGTAGCTTAATCCCCTTTCTCAGTAGTAATATGAACGTTTTTCTTTGTTGTTTACATAAATTCAGGTGAAGCCGTGCACTGTCAAGCCATACCTAAAAACCCATGTAGATTAGTGTAATCATTTCTATCCCATACTGATTTGAAACAAAAATATGACATCTGAGTCTATAGTTAATATTGGGAGAGGAGGTTGCTGGGACAGTTGTACATTCCTCATTGCTGCCCTCCTCCTATCTATGCTGCTGACAGAGAATGACAAACACTAGAAATGATCTAGTTATCTAAAACACTTTCACAACATTACAATGGTGTGTGTGCCCCTGAAAGTCCCACCTCAGGCAGCCGGATAAATAAACAAAATTATCACAGTTACGTGGAAGGCAAGCACTTCTTTTGTGAATGCACTCAACCTTTGCCCAATCAAAACATGTACTCCTGACTTCCAGCAGGTAGGCAGAGCCAAAACCCATCTCCAGTGATTCTTACTTAATTGTCTGGTGACAGTTGAGCTGTCAAGCTTGGCCATAAAAAAGGATGTGGTAAAATAACGAAGTGGACAGTTGCTAGTGGGCAAATATGATTAATCCCCACAATGCAAGATAAATAGCTCAGAATATATGAGACCAATATATTTGGTTGGAAAAATGTCTGTTTGATGAAACTGTTAAATTGCAATATAATGCTCAGTGGATGTATGAGAACAACTGAGAAGTCTACATGTTAACGGCAAGGGAAGTGCAATTGTTTGCACATTTATATAATATAGTAATGCATAAACCAATACAAAGCTATTAAAATACTACAAAAAGAAGGCTGCATTAGCTTTCCCAAAATGAATTATTAACATGGTGGAATTTGACTATTTACTTAAAGATGCAAGTTATGGATATTAGTGATCAGAGGCTCTAAGTACAGGGCCATGTCTATTTGGTTTAAAAGGGAACTCATGTAGATTAGCTCACACACTAAAGAATTTCATGTTCAAACCCTTAACTTGTGACCTATATTATATATAAAAAATAGTGTACCCTATTTTTCGCTAAATCAACAAACCCTGTACTATTCATTATTGAGTATGTCATCTGTCCAAAGACACAGTGAACTATTAAACTACACAACATGTATTTTCCTCTAAGGGATAGCACCAGCATTAATGTTTTAGACAGAACACATGGTAACGTGCCCGGGAGGGGCAAAAATAGAATTCTTCCTTGTCTGTGAAATACAAGCTAGAAATGATGCTCTTATCTATTGATTAACAGTTCCTCTTTACCTGAGAGATGCTAGTCCCGCTTAATTCTTAGGAATAGCATGTAACAGCGTATTTATTTTCATGTGTAGCTGGACAGTGAGGATTGCAAGTGAAAGAATAATATAATTGTGGGCAACATATATATTTACATTGTCCTTTCTTTGCCACTAACTCTTCATATTATATATATGCCTCTCTATACCCTGGACATCCTTTATTCCCATCCATTCCAGGATGCCACAAGGGCATGTTGTCGCAAAATACAAAGCAACTTTTTTATTTTCTTGATAAATAGTTCATTTGCAAACTAATTCTTATTTTGAACTGTGGAAAGTCGATCAATTTCTTTTCATCATTTTAATTTCCCCTTCTGTTTCAAAGCTCTAATATTGCTTCTACCAATGTTGACTTTAAAGAATGCTGGCTCTACTGAGCAGGGGAAGAAACCATGGGCCTCATTTATGAGGCTATGCGTCACTTTTACGCCGCTGGTGCGTCACTTTTTGTGACGACCCAGTCGCGTAAAAAATTTGCCTTGTTGCGCCATATTTACAAAGTGACGCATCTAGGTAGATGCGTCACTTTGTAAACCCCTGCGCCACATTATACCTGCGCCAGGTATAATGTATGCAAGGGGGGCGTATTGACGCAAGAAAGGGTCGTAGAAGTGACGCAGTGAAATCTATGTGATTTCACTGCGCCACTTCTAGGACACAAATGCGTCAATTTCTTACGCCTGCCTCACGGCATGCTTAAGACTAACGCATGGACTTTTCACATGGGGCTTGGCCCATGTGAAAGGATACATTGCTGGTGTTTAGTCACTTTTGTTACACACTCCACTAATGCGTCACGTTTGCGCCATACAGATTCGTCAGAAATACTGACGTTTCTGTTACTCCTTGCGCAATGATGCGTCATACTGTAAATATGACGCATCATTTGTGTTGCAAGGAGGGCGCAGTGAAAAGTGACGCATCGCTGTTTTCACGCAGCGATGCGTCACTTTTCATAAATGAGACCCCATGTTCACAATGTAATTTAACATTTGTTTTTATTAGGAATTTGTGAATAAATGGTAGCATCTGTTTTGAGGAAACCGTTTGCTTTCCAATTTTGGTCAATTAAGGTTTATGTAGTAATAACTTTCCCTAGGGAAGCATAACATTTAAACACACGCTTTTCCAAAATATAATTTCTGAAGCCCAATCAAATAGTCACAACTTAATGTTTCATCAAAAACAAACACCTGCTATATTGGCGCAATCTAATTGTGTACTTCAAAACACGCACAATAAGATAGCAGTGTGATTGACAACTTTTTTATCTTTCCCTATGCTAGTCTGTGATTTGCCCCTGAATTTCGATGAATAAGATACACTAGATCAGATTCACAACTGTATTTGTACACCTCATTTGGAGATACTTGTGCAACCTGCTTGCTTTACAAGTGTAAAAGTTTAAAATCAAATTGCGTATTTAGTAAATGTGAATTTGGATCTACAAAGAAATGTATCCATATGTAATGTTAAACTAGTATGGTGAAATAAATAAAACCTGTGAGAGAATCTCCTTATATGGTTTGGTAATGGGTGTTCAAGGATGGGAACTCCTTATAAAATAGGTGAACAATCACAAATGTCAAAGTTTTGGGGCATTTGCGATTTGCTGTTAGGAACATTCCAATATGTGGACTGTTGAGATTTAATTAACCATGTCAAGATCAATAGTAAATATGTGGGATGGGAGTGGGGCAGGAAATGCTCATAAAATTTGTGAAAGTAGGGGAAGGAGTTTCTCCATGGAGAAACATATCTTCCCTTTAGAGATTAACGGTGACTTGTGGGATCTTTGCCTTGGGACACTTTCTGGCGTTATTTTATCACTGCCCTGTTAATTCCTGTTGCTTCACCACCTGGATTTCGAACTTTGGAGGCATCACGAGGCACTTTGGAGACCTGCTCTCAGTGCGGGACTGCGAGGACCAGCAGCCGTAGCGAGAGGTAATCAGCCACAGCTGGGGACTCTTCCCGCCCGCTCCTGTCAGCTCCCTTGATAACTGCTCGCGGCCCCCGCTTCGTGGGCGCAGCTCGCAGCAGTGACTTGTGGGATCTTTGCCTTGGGACTATTTTCTGGCGTTATTTTATCACTGCCCTGTTAACTCCTGTTGCTTCACCACCTGGATTTCGAACTTTGGAGGCATCACAAGGCACTTTGGAGACCTGCTCTCAGTGCGGGACTGCGAGGACCAGCAGCCGTAGCGAGAGGTAATCGGCCACAGCTGGGGACTCTTCCTGCCTGCTCCCGTCAGCTCCCTTGATAACTGCTCACGGCCCCCGCTTCGCGGGAGCCGCTCGCAGCAGTGACTTGTGGGATCTTTGCCTTGGGACACTTTCTGGCCTTATTTTATCACTGCCCTGTTAATTCCTGTTGCTTCACCACCTGGATTTCGAACTTTGGAGGCATCACAAGGCACTTTGGAGACCTGCTCTCAGTGCGGGACTGCGAGGACCAGCAGCCGTAGCGAGAGGTAATCGGCCACAGCTGGGGACTCTTCCCGCTCACTCCTGTTTGTCTATATCCATGCCCACCCACGCGTATCGCGGGATGCGCGCGGGAGAAGCCCGGGACAAGGGCGGGACCGTCTGTGGCCGTCCGAGGCCGATTGAGGCCGGGCTGGGCCACCCCCCCTTATATCCTGGATCTGGTTGAGTGACTCTTTAATGTTTTACGAAATTGTTTATAATTTAGTGTAAATAATACATCTCAACCAATTGGTATTGTATTGTAGCAGGGATCGCAAGTACACGGGGATGTAGGACGTTTCAACACAGACTTTTACAACGCATGCCATTACGACGCAGGTTTTACAACGCAAGTCGTTACAACGACTTGCGTTGGGGGGCGCTGGATAGTGAATAGTTTAATTTACTATTCCAACTCCAGTCTCCGTGGATAGTAGGGAAGGTGTTGGATAGTAATTAAACTATTCTCTATCCTAGAGCGCCCCCCAGTGCAATGCGTTGTAATAACTTGCGTTGTAAAGTTGCGTCGTAATGGTAGTGCGTTGTAAAAGTTGCGTTGTAAAGGATGTTCCCCGTACACTTGGTTAAATGGCGTTACGTTCAGGGAAAGGAAGAAAAGTAACTCTTTCAACCACAGGGAGCCTAGTTAATGGGACGATTGACCAATTTATTACCAGGGCTGTTGGGGTCCTGGAAAAAGAGATTGCACTAACTGAGAAACGCCTATCTTTGGACCTTTTATCAGGGAAGCGTTCATCACTGGGTACCATAGGAACTGCGGTGTCTCCAGAACAAATAAGATCAATTGAACCACCGGGAGTTCCGAGTCCGAGACGTAGCCCATTGTTGGTAGAATCTGATGACTCAGTGCTAGCCTCCCCTTTACATGGAACCTCTGATGATTTTCCTTCTAGTGGAGCCAGGCGTAGGGACTCCTCATCGCCTCTCGATCATAGCATTCCAAGTACAGACCCAATTCCAGAAATAGCACTTAGTAAAGTTACTACCGCTAAACAGTTAGCAGGGAAAAGAAAGAGAGGAGGGGGCCCCCAAAAGGGTAGCTCGACGAAAAATATCAAAAACTGTTACAGCAAACCCCGTCCCTTTAGTTAAAAAGCACCCCCTGTCTGAGCCACCAATACTGTACAATATACTCCGGTAAGGACCCTGATTTAGAACTAATAGGGAGAAATAAAAATCATAATACTACACCCTGTGCTGTGAAGCACCCCGTACAGGGTGTACCTCGATGTAGTGTAAGGAAGGGTGATAAAGGGGTGGATGAGATGGCTAGTAGCAAGAATGTACCACCTGCTCAGAAGGAGGAAAGGCGGGCATTTGGGAGACTCCGCCGAGGAGGCCTCAAAGACCCACCGCCAAATTAGGATGGCTGGTGGGTCTCACAATCTGTCCGCCGCTTTTCCGCCGCGGTCGGAAGGCGACCACGGCGGAAAAGCACTAACATGGCTGGCGGTGTCTATCAGACACCGCCAGCCATATTAGGATGTAGGGAAAGTAATGCTTTTCCGCGGCGGCTTTGCCGCCGTGGAAAAGCATACGGACATTATCTTTGGGGGCCCGTTGCGGGCCCCCTGGGTGAAGGTTGCGTGGGGGGTGCACATGGGGGGTACCTATGGTACCCCCCTGCCTTTGCGTGCACGAAGCGGCAGGCACCGCGCGGTGCCTGCCGCTTTGTGCATGCAAATGCACTGCTTTCGTTTTTTACATTGCGGCGGGTGCTGCTTGAAGCAGCACCCGCCGCAATGTAAAACATACAGGATGTGACCGCCAGGGTGGCGGTCACATCTTAATTGCCATGGAGGGACCGCCGCTGCCCATGTGGACGGTCCCTCCTACTCAGGGGTGGCGGACGGACGCAAGTCCGTCCGCCATCCTAATCGGCCCCAAAATCTCTATCTGGCAGGGTCCTAGAACATAAACTCGAACCATTGTTTGAAGAATACTGGGATTTTATTACAAAGAGTATGGATAGAAAGCTTTATCACCAGTTTAGGGTCGGGTCGCTTCCAGTAAGAATGTTCACTCATAAATGGAAAGATCAGGAGAATGAGTTCTGCCCTTGGTGTAAGGACCAGAAGGAGTCCTTTGGTCAACTATTTTTTGTATGCCCAGCATACTTAGCCCCCCGGAACAAATGGCTTAAACCAATTTGTAAAAATATGGGAACACGAGAGGGATTAGAGGCTATGCGGATTATGAGGGTCGATACAACGGAACCTGTGGTAATCGCAGTAGCTAAGTTTTTGGGATTGTCGTGTATTATCAGATCTAAGAATATAGACGAAGGCTAAATTGTACCTATGAATTCTGATGTTATATATGCTTTTGTCTGCCACCAAAACTTCATATATTTTATTAGTTGCATCTTTCTGTGGTTTTATTATGATATGAATTATTATGTAATGCTCTAGTTTAATGCTTAAGTATTTATGGCTATGCCAGAATGGCTATTTTATTCATTACAAATATGACAAGATGTGTGTCAGGATGATGATGGTGTTTATGGTTTTGAATGGTCGTCTTTTATTATGAAAAATTCGAATAAAGATGTATGAAACTGAAACTGATTAAAAAGTTAAAGTGAAAGTGGCTTATTGCAAAGTGTTTTCTCTTGCATAAATGTACATCTAGCTTTGAATTCAGAAAAGAGTTCCAGAACTACTTATGGGAAACTGTGATTCCAGTAGAACTCAAAATGTGAGTTCCAAAAAATCTTGGAAATGGAATCCAACTGTAGCAGCAAAACCTTGGGAGGAAATGTCTGACTTTTTGAAAGTCTGACCTCTTTACTCATGGAAAAAGCTTTGTGAAAGGACAAGCAATAATAGACAAATAATTTCAGTTTCAAAAGCATGGTGTAGGCTACCTAATTCACACAAGTCAGGGTGTTTATTTAGAAAATCTAGCATGAAAGAACATTTTGGGTATAATTCACAAAATCATGTAAGTGTAAAGTCAAATTACACATGCAAATGGCTTTGCTAACAAGTGCAAGGAATTAAAAAAAAGCTTTTAAAAATCCCTTCAGCCATATCCAATATCATGGCACAATGGAGTAGTTCAGTTCAAATTTCTTTGTAGGTGAAAAAGAAAAAACATAACCATGAAAAGCACAAGATAAAAATAAATTTTTGAACAATCATAGACATAATTAAAACAAGAAATAATACATTAAAAACAAGAAGCAATCAGGTGCTACACATTGGAAGAACACACAGTATACGTTTAGAAAAACATACTTCCTTCTTAGCTTCATAGAACAAATGTTGTAGTTATGACAGCAAAACAAGTTGCACCTGAAACTAGACTTTGTGAAAAATATTCCTTTTTGTTGAGAGATAAAAGGGCTAATTATGATGGCGGTCGGACAAGTGTCCAACTGCCATCCTTTTGGTAATGGGCCCAGCCGACAGGGAGTTGCTGGTCCCGCCAGACAAATTAGGATCTGACTGTCGTGGAGGCGGTCGGAAAAATGCCTCTTAGCATTGAGGTTTGTGTTGTGGCACAAGCCTCAATGCTAAGCGGCATGTTTTGAAACATCCCTGCACCTTGTGACAGTCACTGACCCCAGAGTGGAGGGGGGACAGCTAGGGCCCCCTAAAATCACTTTCTGCCTTCCTTTACATGGTTGGCGGATAGCCGTGAAAGGGCAGGCAGAAAGGGACATTGTAATCCCTACGGCGGTGCCTGAGCTCAGGCACCACCCGTATTGTAGGGATTACTGTCCCTCCGGCAGTCTGATGCACAGGAGACGATCTCTCCAAAAGATGCCTCCTCCCGCGGCATCGTAATGTGGCAGGAGGACCTGCAGGGGTTGATGGTAGTGGGACTGCCACTGACGGCCTGGTCAGACTCAGAAAGTGAGGTACAGGTACAGGTGAGGTACAGAGTGCAAAAAAGCACAAAGTGTACAGTAGATTTAGCAGCAACAGAATCACATGGGCAACATGTGACGAGGCAAACCAAGTACCTGTCGTGGAAAAAACAACTAAGAAATGCACTGTGTTTAATCTTAGCCTGGTTAGGTAAAATCTATGTTCAGAGTTTTTCAGCCATGTCAGATAAAGTTCCATTTCTGGAGTAATGGAGATGGGCACATATCTGAGAACAGAGCCCATGTCAAGTGATTTCTCTACCCTTGCCTCCTCTCCATGGGATTGGATTTTGGATTTAGCCAGGCCATTAGTTTGGGGACCAAAAAAAGAGGACTCAAATCCAAAGTATTGAACCTGTTCTTTACGTATGGCAGCCATGGTATAGCAGTTATTTATATTTAAACAATCCTCCTATACCCTCCTAGAGAAGTCAGACTCTGGAGAACGCCATTGTTTCAACCACAATAATATAGGGGCCATTCGAAGTTTTGGTCGCCTAAAAAGCCCAAACGCAATTCTGAGTCTGAAATGGAATTTGGGTTAGATTTAGGGATGGCTAAAGCCCATACAAGAATATATTTTTGGCTATCTGCAATTTCCCAAGTGCTGCATACCCCCATATTCCTACTCCACATGAAACAGCTGAAAGGCACGTACCTTTATAGAGCTGAGTCATCTCTTTTATTGGCTTATGGCCTAATTTTTGAGCATATCAAAATAACAGTTCACAGGCGGCCTCCACCTTCTGGGTTCTCTGGTTGATTAACCTGTCCCACATCAAGTTTGCATCAAACAAGATTCCTAAATAATAAAAAAAAGGTACCTTAAGGGTGGAGGTCTCTCATATAAGAAAAACGTTTAAACCAAGTGGCTTATTATGAGTACCGCGGTCCTTGAACTGTGTACTAACAGTGGCGGTCTGGCCACCACCACCACGGTGAGTCCACCCACTGTTGTATGAGTGGGGCAGTGGGACCGCCACCGGACCACTACATCCTCCGGCATCAAGGGTCATGCTGCAGTGGCAGTCTGCAAATGGCCAGAATATGCTGGTGTTGCCGATGCCAGCACTGCCAAACATATTATCACCTGCATATCCACCACCATTTTCGTGGCAGGGACCCCACAGTGAAAAGGGTGGGGGTCATGCAGGTAAGGGAGCCCTAACAGGGACCCCAGCCGAATCTGGGCCTAGAGGTGCATGTGGGGGACATATGTTGTGACGCTCCTGGAATTGTACCCATGTTCCTGCATTGCATGGCATGCACGACATGATGCATGCCACATTGTGCAGGAACATCCAGTAACTGTTTTTTAATTCTTTTTAAGTAAGTAATATCTTTATTTGCATGATTAGTTAAAACCATTGCATTAGAACACAGTTAACATTCAATTGGAACATGCAGTAGGTGCTCTCACAGTAACAGTCTGCTTGGTAGGCTCTCCTATGAGCCTAACAGACTGCTTCCGTGACATCACCACCGCACTGCCCGCCCAGCCGTCCTGGATTGAAGTCGTAATCCGGAGGGCAGGTTCCCAATCATAATAAGGTCCCTATTGTTTTGGGGGCCACCGGTCAAAATACACAACTTTTGGTGATTTACCTTTAAGTTTAAATTTGTCATGAAATCATTAAAGCCATTTAAGACATTCTGGAGACCGATTGCTGATTGTGCTATGAGGACTGCGTGCTCCATGTATAAAGTACTGGGACTCTGCAGGATCCTTATCTGGGGACATCTTTTCAGCAAGAGCCTAAATAAACATCTAAAGAATTATTTTTAAATAAAAAACAAAAATGGGATCAATATACAGCCCTGCTAACAACATTTACAGAATGTGTGCAGTCCCCATTCCGTGCATACTTTTGTAGATGTGTTACAGTGTAGGCCCCTAGCCAGATCCAATAATGGGGGATCAACTTCCACAAGCTCAAAAGTTATTAGAATTGGCCCCTATTAACTGAGTCAAAAGCACAGGAGAGGTCCACAAAGGCCACGTGTAAGGCCCCTCTTCTGGCTTTGACATATTTTCCCACTAACATGAAGAAATTAAGAGCTCCACAGTCCCTAAACTGGGACGGAAGCCATATTCACAAACTTGGAAAAAATGTGTTGGCCTCTGCCAAATCCTCCAGCTGGGCCAAAATGACTTGTTCTAGGATTTTCACAGTAGAGTCTAATAATCATATTGGGCGGTAGAATACAGGGAGATTCCTATCACCCTTTTTATAGATTGGTACTCTGATGGTTTCTGTGCAAGAATCAAGTGGAACCTTCTTGACCACTGCTCTTAAAACATTTGTGATTAGTGGAGTCCAAAATTCTAAATTGTGCTTAAGAAGGACTATTGAAGGACTATTGAAGGACTATTGGGACCCCCATCGGGGCCTGGGGCCTTTCTAGCTGCTGCTTTCATTACTGTATTAGTAACAGTTGCTAAGTTAATACATACTGTAAATTCCTAGGGCAACTTCACATACTGGTGTATCCTATACAATCAAATAAACATCAGGAGAGACAGATGTGATAAGAAAATACAAAAATATTATTTATTGATAGCTATATATATATTTTCCACAATATAAAACATGGACAAACTTCATACACACCACACTCATCTATTCATACATCCACATCATTCATAAGGATCTACATGCACAGGAGTCTTCAGTATATGAAGCCTTGTTCGTTCAGAGTCACATCTCATTGAGTGTAAATTAGGTAACAAAGGAAATCTGTCAAGGGCCATAACCACATCAAGAGGGCTAAAACATGGGGTGTGTGCTGGCACCAGTACTCAACTCAACCAACTAGCACTCTCCCAAACTAGGGTCCATCCATCTACCCAATTTATTATATGCAGATGACCTAGTGCTGCTCAGCAGAACATGAGTGGGGATGAAGTGCTTAATGAAGGCAACCGAGGTATTTGCAGATACAAACGTGATTATAATAAACAGCAAAACAAACAAAATCATGATTCATGCAACAAAAACACTGAAGGGGGAAATCAACTGAGAACTAGGAGAGAACAGGGTCAAGGAAAAAAAAGCTACAAATATCTTGGGCTTATTTTTGATCAGGGTGGCTATTTCAGGTGACACAAAGAAGAGATAAAAAACGAAGGGTCTTGCCCTCGCAGCTGGCCTTGGAATAATATCAAACCATTTAAGCAGACCCTCAGACACTCCGATTTTTTAAATCACCAGAGCCAGGGTAGTTTTCACCTTGACCTATGGCAGTGAAGGTCTTCGTGGGAAAGACATCTTAGCATTGGACAAAGCTGGGATTCTAAAATATAGGCAAATATTCACACTCCTACGCTGTACCTTTCCAGCCCAAATTAGGCTTGAGTTGGGGCAAAAAAAACGGTCACACGCAAGAAGGGCGTCATTCACTACCATTTGTTACAAACTGAAAAACTCTGATGGAAACTCAATGAACCATCATGTATGGGAAGAGATAACAAAGGGAATACGCTCATCAGCCAACAAGTACCTTAATGAAACCATCAACATATTAATCTCGGGGTAATTATGGTTGAAAACTGTCAGTCAAGATCAATTAAAAAATATCCTCCAAATCCTCAAAGACAGGGCTACTCTAGCCAAAAGGTCACATAGGTGGGTTGTGCTAAAGAGCTACAAAACACTAAATGCTCAAATGAATGTTGGCAAAGCTTCAAATTCCCAGGACAAAAAGGACATTTTTAAGCTGCCAACTGGGAGACCTGCCTACATTACCACATAACAAGCCCTGGCTAAGGGCACCAGAGGGGGCGACCTGCAGACTATGTGGGAAGGCAAGAGAAACTTGGTTCACACCATGTGTCTTTGAAGCAACACCCTGGACCTGCGGCACAAACACCTGAGGCCCCTATGGATCCAGAAAGGAGTGCATACCCATAGGGAATCCATCCTGTCCTGCTTCAACACATGTGATCAAGGCTCAATCACCAGGACAGTTAAGTTTATACAAAAGGGTTGAGAAGGCCCACAAGCAAGCAGGACACCGGAGCTGAGAAGAACACAAGGCACAGCCGCCATATTCAATCTTGGCATTTCCCACAATTTCTCCTTCCAGCAACCTGTGCCCCGCTTGCACTCTGGCTTTTTTTTGGTCGCTTAGACATTGGGATCATCCAATAAGAAATTTAGAAATAGCATGCCATTTGCTTTCTGCACTTGACTTCCTAATCATCTACTCCACTTTCAACCATAAGTCTGACTGTTGCAGCTCAATACAAACCTGGTCTACATTATAAGTAAACACACTTACCGCTGCTCACCGCACTTTCTATAGGTTTTATTAACTGACTTCCGAATTAAACACTTAAGTGTTGGTTTTATTGCAAAGATTTTGTTCTAAAGCAATTATTTCTACAAAGCTTTTTACTGCACTTTTAACAATAAGTCTGACTTTGTTGCTTAATACGAACCTGGCCAACATAACATAACATAACAATGACATTCCTAAGTATTGGTTTTTACTGTAGATATTTTGTCTTAAAATAATCATTTCTATAAGGTCTTTTAAAGTTTGGCTTTATTGTAAAGAATTAAATAATCATACACAATATAAGCTGAATTGAATTGAATTACTCCATCTATCAAAGGTGAAACCCCCCTCCAAGAAAACCTAATAGGGGTACTTTCTAGAGGTAGATCCAGGTTGTCTTGTTGATTTAGCTGCTGTGTTCTGGGAGGTCAAATACCCACTGGGAACACCATTTCCTGGCTGTTGTTCGACTTGAGAGTGTGAGGGGACTACTTGATATTCTCCTTGTTACAAAAAGCGTCTCTATGAAGAGCCTCAGCCAGAGTTTGAATATTTTCTGATAGGAGTTTTATCTGACCTAGCATTTCTTCCCTAAAAAATACTAATGTGCTCTCCACAGAATGCATGATTGTCTGGCATCATGTTTTAAAAGCGCCATTGATGTTATCCATTGATATATAATTATTATCTGCTTCATGTGTAAGACAAGAGGGTAAAGAAGATCCGTCTTGATCCCTACAATGGTAATCCGGGGGCGGGCAGTCCTTTTGGGGTGGGTGAGGTCTCCTTCATTCATCCCTCTTCCGTTTAGATGGCGGTGGTCTTTTTGGAGAGGTAGAGCTAGATGAATCCAAGATTATTTTACTCTTGCAGTCACATGCCACACATGGGTTATTTTGTTTGCTTTTATTTTTATCTACTCTCATATCTTTCTGTTAGTAATTATGTCATTTCTCTATTCAGTAATATTTAGAGCTGGATTCAGTTCCTCAGCAGCAACCTACAAATGTGTCTCAGTCAGCAGTAGAGAGGGATCAGCAATCAGTTTTTCGACCACTCTATGCAGGTTTGACCAGATTGAATTCTGTGGGAATTGCCCCCACAGCTGAAGCATATGTAGTTATTGAGGCAGCTATACTAGTGCCCTTCTCTCCCCCATTAGGTCCCTTAAGTATTATTACACTTTTGTTCCCTATCACGGTATGAAATACCCTTATGCAGGTGATCCAAGGCGGGAATGCAAAAGTCAAACACTGAGAATAGTTTTCCCACAAAAGGAAATCAGGCTTGTTAAATATGGAAATTCTTTCTCAGAAACATTGAATTAGAGAAGTCACCCCCAATGTAGAGACAAGGCTCTGCCCGGCCTTGGTTGGCCACGGACAGGTGCAGATGGGCCGTTCTTGGCCTGGTCTTGACCCGGGCGCATCCCCTGCACATCCAGCACTGCGGCTGTTGAGCGACGCTTATGGAGTACGTCTATGCCCCAAGGCCACTGGCCTCTCCTCACCTTGCGGTAATGCTGGGGGATAAAGTCCCACCCAAGCAGGGCCTCTTGGGAGCGGTGAAGGCAGGGGTATACACCCGTTACAACGGATCTTTTACTCCGCAGACCCATTACAACGCGACCATTACTCCGCATACCATTACAACGCATTGCGCTGGGGGGCGCTCTAGGATAGGGAATAAGTATAATTTACTATCCAACACCTTCCCTAGGGTCCACGGGGACTGGAGTTAGAATAGTAAATTATACTTACCACTATCCAGCGCCCCAAGGCGCTATGCGTTGTAACGGTATGCGGAGTAAAAGTCGCGTTGTAATGGTCTGCGGAGTAAAAGTATGCGTTGTAACGTCATACATCCGAAGGCAGGCAAAGAAACTGCCTCTGAGGTTTCCTGTGCTGCAGGAGTTGAGTGGCGCTTCTGCTGCGCCTTTGTGCACCAAAGTCACTGGCCTCTCCTCACCATGGGGGAATGCTTGGGGATGAAGTCCTACCCCAGAGGGTCTCTCAGGAGTGGTGAATGCAGGAAGGTAGGCAGGAAGACTGCCTCTGATGTTTCCCGTGCTGCAGGAATTTACCCAACTCTTATGAACCATGTTTGTGCACCAAAGTCACTGGCCCTTCCTCACCTTGGGGGAATGCTGGGAGATTAAGTCCCTCCCCAACAAGGCCTCTTGGGAGCGGTGAACACAAGCAGGTAGGCAGAGAGACTGCCTCTGATGGACTAATATTTTGCATATATTTTGCATGAATAAATCCCACACCAGGGGTATGGAGAGTACGTCATAGGTTGGGAATGTCATGGAAACTTTGGAAACACCCACAAACACGAGTTTATGGGTATTGTCGAACCTTTTCTCTTATCCTCTCCCACCCTGGACATTTTTAATGATTTAATCCTGGTAAATCATCTGATTAAGTCGCTTTCTAGTGTGGGAAGAGGAATGGGGGATCCGCAATATTGACGGGTGCATGGGAAGTGTCTTTACAAGTGAAACATATTTTCCTTCTAAAGTAACAAAAAGGTGCTCCTAAACAAATGCACTAGCATTTCTCCATGTGCAATTGTACACTGTGAAAACTAGTCGATGCATACGTGCTCCTGCATAATCACCCATGATGATTTACAAATATTTTCCATAAGTACACCTGGAAATGCTTTGTGAATTCTAAAATGCCAAACACCTGCATCCAACATAGGTCAGAAATATGCAGATGCCTTTTTGTGACCTTATGTTGGTGAGATGGGCCCATTAAATTGACCACAAGAGGTGATGGGAAACAAAATGAAAATTGCATACTTGCTTTCATCAGCCCACAGCATATTTGAATTACTCATACAATATTTCTATTACTATTGATTCAGGTATTCAATAAAAAGAAGTATTTTTCAGAGAAGCTTCTAGATCAAATGCTGTTTATCATATCAAATAAGATCCACTGTTCTTGAGCCTTAAATCAATGTTTGTAATCTCAGTCAATTGATTTCAAAGAGTTATGGGAGAGTTTGTTATGATTCTAGTGCTTTCTATTTCATTTAAAAGTCTTGGTATAACAGGAACTGACTGGTGCCATATTCCCTACCATTCAAAAAAATCTATACCTGGCATTGATCATGTGCTATTTTGTTTTCACGTCAGGGGACCGGCCACAAAAGCGGGAATTGACAAAGCAATATTAATGGTAAAATGCTTCTTTTAAAATAGAATATTTATAGCTCTATTTAAATAATTTCTTTGTCAACTGAGCACGATTCATCCTTTAATCGACATTAATTTGTGCACTTCGAAAAACTATAAAAGAGGGCCTGACAGTAGAATAAACACCCTGGCATTATGGAATGGAGCCAGTGAACAGAGTATGAACAAACCCACTCTTGGGTGGGCGTGGGGATTTGAGCCAGGACTCCTATTCAAAAAGCAAGTTTAAAATAATGAAATGGTGCACTTTGAAGAACAATTAAAATTGACTAACAATGTATTAATAGGTTCACAGGCCGCAATGAAAAGAAAAGCATGAATATTACAACTTTAAGTTCTGCCAAAAAGCCTGAACTTCAAAACGTTTGTTTGGGGATTTATTGCTACAAGAAAGTTCTTAAAACATTAAGACTAAAAGGTGCATTTCATAGCACAGGGTTGAAGACGATGTTCCAAAGCCATAGATTTTAGAGCTGATGAAAAAAACTAGTTATGCCAAATACAGGAACTTCCAGCATGTACAAAGCATGTCCTTTTATTTTTACCCCCTTCCTTACATTGTTTCATCCTACCCCTCCCAAATAAATTGTTGCATTACCATAGGAATGATGATTCACCTGGAAGGAACAGGAAGGGTAAATGAAAAGCTCGAGAAGTCTCACCATTTAGATAGCAGGTAAAGTTGTATGACTTAAGACAACAGTTACATATAGTTATAATAATGTCATAAAACTATAGCTCCATGTCATGAAATATAAACAGGATGCTAAAATATCATCAATAATTGGCTCTAATTCTGCCTCAACTGCCAACTTAAAAAAAAAATCTGACAATATTCAACATGCCTAGGCAGAACTTTTTAACATAAGTCAAGAAAAGGTTTTTCTCAAGCGAAAAAGTTTGGGTTCCAGTCAAATCAATATTGGAAGCTGACTGCAGAAAGTTAGGGCTGGGACAAATTATCTGGCATTAATGTACAGATTGTGGGGCTGATTCACAGAGGGCACGCGTATTCGTGGTGGAGGTCCCGCAGTCGTAGGGGAGTCTACGCACTTGGGGCAGAATCTACGCAATGTACGAGTGCGGAAGCCCTTTGTGAAACAGGCCCTGCATCGCCACAACTTGGCATTCATAAATGGAGATGTTCTGCCGAGTACAAAAGTCTGCTAGTTTCAAAAGGCATTGAAACCAACTTCTGGAGAGAGGGGAAGCCATGTATTCTTCTAGGCGGGTGCACATTGGAACTTCACTAATGTCAAGAGGTAATTTGATCAACGTTATGGAAATATCTGCATGATCTTAAGCAACATTTGCAGCTGCCATGGGCAGGGAGATACAACAGCTTGGTTATGTCTACCAAGAACTAGGTGGCATACACCTTCAACTAGGTGCGCCAGGCGTGAACAAGCACAATGCACCCTATTACATATAATGCATTGCCGTCAGGTCAGCCTCAAATTCTCACGGTTCTCAGGCACATTAGTGGGTCCACCTATCACAGTGCAGGAGTCCCCAGCCTGCACTTTCAAGTGAGGGCAGGGCTCCTCCTACAGGGGGGTGCATTATGTGACTGCACCCAACTGTAGGATTTGTCTAGGCAGGTCCATGGCAGCCCCACAACCCCCTTTTAGAGTGCACTCTTGGGGGTGTACTAACTGCCCACATGCTTTTGGGGGAACACCTTCTTAAGATAATGCCAGTGTATTACAGGAGGGGCTGAACAAGCAAATGAAATAGTACTATGCCCCAGAGGTGCATAAAATATGCATACACACCCATTGAACCCGGGGTGTCTGTATGTCATACAGCCCCATACTGTCACCGAGAGGAACCCCCTTTGTCACTTCTTTACCCAATGAGTCTACTTATCCTCAGTTAATGCATTTCTTTCATTACAAAAAATGTAAGGATCAATCAAAAAGGTTTCACATGCACTCTGAGAGAATGTTTTACAGAATAGTTTGCTTCTATATATTGGCTTTTACAACTAAGAGAACTATAAAGAAGAAGACCTGAAGACCGGCACCTTTATTTGTTTCGGGCGTATAACTTCAGTTTCTGCTACTTCATAACACTGCCACAAGGGTTTTAATAATCACATTCTCATGTCTTTAACACATCTAAAACACTAAAAGGCAAAGTCATCCATAAGTCGATACACACTCATGCATACATGTCAAGCACACACTTTACCAACAGTGTAGTCAATAGAGGTCATACATTGGAGGTTATGGTGTATGTGCTTACCAGGGAAGCATCTTTCAAGAGGTTTGAAGGAAACACATTTGCATATATCAAGGATTATTTAAAAAAGTTGAAATTTTGCCCACTGGAAGTTGATCAAGTGCTGACTTGTACATTTTCAGAGACCTTTTTGTAAAATGGAGTACTGATGACTTGTGAAGCAAACAAGGAAGCAATCTCATATTTACCTAATATAAATTTAAATTGGGACAGCATAAAAGACATTAAACGTGAATACAAAGGATCCAAGTTGAAAACAGCTCCAATATGGAATTGAAATCAAATGAAAGTCATCCAGAGTGAGATCAAGCAGCAAACAAACCAATGCCTGTAACCAAGAAGATAACCAGAGCTCATTTTGCTTAGTAAGAATGCCAGTGGCACTGTTTGTTGCAATATGTTAACCCACAGGTTCTCGAAATCTGTTTTAATTCTTCAACCCCATACATCAAATGCTGAGAAATTATCGCTTGAGCGTGAATGGTTAGTGAAAAAACATTATTAAGTGCACCCTTTAACTCATGTTCTGTCTTTGAAAGGTAAAAGTCAGCTGAAACGATCGAATTTAGTAATTGAATAAAACTTAGAAATGTATGCTGTAGACTGCAGTATTTACCTGATGCATTATTGCTTCTAATTGTAAGTTCTGCACCACATGCTAGGATATAATGCTGTAATAACATGTTTTCACCCACTCCCATTGGCAAAACTTAGAAGATTCCATATACTTTCCCCATAGACATTTCACTAGGTCTGACCATGCAAATTTGTATGGGGGGGGGGGAGCAAAATAATTGAACTGTATAATTCTACTTTAAGCCCATAGTCCTTTAATCAATATTGCTTCAATATTGCTTTGGCACTTGTAATGAGCCCAATATAGGAAACATTTAAGGCCTCATTTAGGAGGTTTTGCTGTAGGGCAAAGCTGTAGGCCTTACTGCTACACTGTTCAGTGGCAAAAGAAAAGGGCAGGAATGTGCCATATCCATCAGATATGGCACATTGCTGATTCCCCTGTGGCGGGGCACAGTGGGCTGCTATGCACTAACACAGGCACCTTTGCACCATGGCGCAAGGGTGCTTGCGTTGTTGGGATGATTATTATTGAGCAGGAAGGGAAACCTTCCTGCACAAAAACAATCACAAGAGGCTTTTTCCTCCATCCATGTGTGCTGCAGAACGCACCACACATAAAAAGAGGAAAAGCGAGGAGAAATAAAGATGTTTCTCCTTCTTGTGCTCCCCCTGGAGAGGAGTACGTTTTTGGTACTGCCTCAGAGTTACGATTTCTCGAAAATTTGGAGCAGTGTCAAAAAGCCAAGGATGTTGCTGGGAATGCCCCCAGCAGCACCCATTGCATGCCCTTTTAATGCAGAAAACTGTGTTAAAGGGAACAATATTTACGAGGCAGCATTAAGCCAAAAGAAGTGGCTTAGTGCTGCCTCGTAAATACGGAGCAGGCTCCTGCACCATGGAACAAAAAGTGACGTACCGGTGGCTTACGGGGCATCATAAAGGATGCCCCTATTCTTTGCCTGTGTCAGATATGCCAGTTATGCACTATTACTCCACATTAAATTATGATATCTAATTGGCCTTTCTTATGACGGAATCAACAGCTACTCACATTCAGTTCTTTTCATGGTCCTACAATGTGATTTTTCCCTGGATAACCCTCAATTGTGCGATGTGGTATAAAAGCATAATCGACATGTATGAATAAAATTTAGCATTGGTCTTATTCAGTGTTAAAACTGCATAAAATAGCACAGTTAGCTTACTGTGACCACATAAATTGGTAAATCCTTTATACTTACACATTAGTGCATTTGGGCAGTAAAGGAGCATAGATAATTGCAAAGAGAGTGTGTAGCACCAACAATGTCAGGCACATGGGCCAATATGGTGGGTATACCCTGCAAAAAAGGTAAAGGCTATGAACTCACTACCACCACTAATTGTGAACTTTTGTAAATGCAACTTCCTTGGGGAGCACATAAAGACATGTAGGACCCCAGATGGTAGCAGTTTTCCACATGTTGTGTTGACATGTAGTGCCTTGAAAAGGGGAAGAATCATTTTTGGGGATAGGACAGGGAGGCCCCACCACACAAACACTGGCACCAGATTTAAATATTGGACCTCCAAAGCCATACATCAGAACACTCCTGGACCTGTGTAACATTGAGTAGAAGGACTTTCCTGCTGCTGCAGGAAGACTCTCCTGCTGCTTGAAAGACTGCCTTGCTGTCTGAAGAAGGAATATTGGACCTTCTTTTCTGTGACCCCAGGCTAACCAGAGTGACTCCTAGGGTTAGTTGACTGGCCTCCTGTGTGAGCTACAGAAACAGAAGAGAGAGAATTAACAGGCAAAAAAATGGTCTCAGTGATGAAACTAATATGACAAAGGGCCGGTAGATGAGTGTTCAAATGTTGTGGTCCCACAATACATGCACATGCGTATCTACACATATTTTCATGCATATATGACGAAACACATTTTTGTTCTCCTCCATATTACAAGTGTCATAATGCTGAGCTTGGGGACTCAATTTCTTGTTCAGTAATAGAGACTTACTACAATGCAATTCCTAAGGCCTTCAATACCACATATGGATTATTTAAAACTCACTGATTCTGTAGTAAATGTTGCCTGTCACCGTAGGTGACAAAAGCTAGTTTGAGAGGATTTATTTTATTTGGAGGTTCTGTTTCTTTCAGATGGAATATATGCTGCTAGTGTTTTGTAGAAATTGGCATGTTATTGTATAGATGGAACACATGTTGAATCTTAGCTTTCTGTGTGGCGTGTCTTTTGGTTATATATGTGTCTATATTGTGTTTGTATGTCAGGTGCAAAAGATTTCTGCATGTGAGAGGAATCCTGCATGCCTCTGTGAGTGTACTGTAAACAATTTAGGAATGTTAAGTGGTATTTGGTGTTGGGGAATGGGAATGGGAATGGTGGAGTGGGAGGTGTTCCTGAGGTAAACATCACAATAAAGTGTAGGAAAAAAACAGAGTAGTTGCATCTTTTCATTAATCAATAGCATACAGAATAAACCAAGGAAGGTTCACCTATCTGACAAGAGATGTCCAGCTTTATCAGAAGTAACAAAGAAGTTCCATCTTCTCTCTAACTCATTCTATGGTGAATTGCTGTGTCAGGCCACCCCCAATGTGGGCCTCTCCTTTGCCCATGTGACTAAATGGCCTCCCTAAGTTGCCCAGACAGGGAAAACACCATTTAAAACCACTAAGGCAGATAAAAGTAAAATGATTCTGCAACTTGAATGAAGACAGTCAGCAGCAAATCCAAAACCAAGGCTGGTATAAATCAACACAGTAGCCTAAGAGAGGGTTGTTTGCTAAATGAAGCATCCTTCATTTTTGTAATACAAACGGAGTTCAAATATTAAATATAACAAAGTTATATAAGCTAGAGGGTAAGTAGGGATCATTGTACACTCAACTACAGAAGGTCTCATCTACAATTATTTCTCTCTGTGGCCTACATTATAGATTGGAAAGTACACTAGCACGCGTAGCTGGGGGAGAAGCAGTCCCCCATAGCCACACCCCTGATCTGCTGATAAATGGCGTTGTTAAACATAAAAGAATTCTGCTCCTAACACATTTGTGTCATACTCATTAACATCCTGTTATGGGAAGCAATATTAATAGGACGCCTGTTCAAAAAGAGTTCGATAGCTTTAAGTCCGTCACAATGTCTTATTGAAGTATACAAGGCGGAAACATCCAAAGTCATTAGAAGTAAATTGGGACCCCAAGCAACCTGCTCCACTTTTCTTAGAAAGTCAAAGGAGTCTTTAACATATGAATCCAATGACTTCACCCAGTCTTGTAAAAAATAGTCAATATATTTAGACACATTTTCCATCGAACTTTCAATAGCCCAAATGATCGGACGCCTTGGGGGGTCTATCTGCCCCCTTGTGCACTTTGGGGCTCAAGTAGAAGGTGGGGATAATTGGGTGTTCCTTCTTCAAAAAACAAAATTCGTCCTCTGACAACAGCCCCCCACTCCTCCAGGCCTGGAGTTTCAAATACTGATCCGACCACGTAGATTTCAAAATGTGGATATTTCTTCTTCTGTAGCAAGAAGAATCTCCCAAGTGAACTTCAGCCTCATTTAGATACATTTGACGTGGCCACAGGA
Source organism: Lissotriton helveticus (assembly GCF_964261635.1). NCBI lineage: Eukaryota > Metazoa > Chordata > Amphibia > Caudata > Salamandridae > Lissotriton > Lissotriton helveticus. The sequence goes on from NC_136068.1 coordinate 168,958,896, forward strand.
CAATATTTCCACCCTTATCAGCTTGCTTGACTATAATATCATGGTTGGACTCCAGTTTGCTGATAAGTTGATTATAGCACCAATTTTGTTTACTAATGCCACATTTTCTCTTGTTAGTAGTGGTATATAGTTTTTTCAAGTCCTGTACAACAATCTCCTGATATATATACAAATTATCATGCATCATTATCGGTTGGAAAATGGATTTAGGTTTAAAAGGAGTGTTGCATTGGCCAAGAGACTCAGCTGCAGTAGATACAACTGCTGTGTTGGGCTCCCCCTGCTCATTTGAAGTTCCCAAATTTCCTCAAAAGACGCACGGTCTTCAACTGATAATATTGAGGGACTTTGGATGGTGTATATATATATATATATCTCAAGGACTTAATAACCTGCAAGAGTCAATATGTAGTTTGCGACATAGAGTGCCCCTGCCTGTTGAAGTACATAGGGAGCACTATATGTGAACTAAAAAAGAGAATTTTAGAACATGTTAGAGCAACTGTAAATAAAGATCGGGGAAATGCAGTGGCAAAACATATGGAGACTAACCACGAGGGCAATTGGAAATTGCTAAAATTCTGCACACTGGAGACAATAATGACAAGCAACAGAGGGGGAAATAGGGAAAAAAAACTATGTGAAAGAGAATCACAGAATTTCCGAACCTACACTTCATTCGGCCTGAATCAGACTGAAGAACTTCATGTGCACTTGTAAATAGAACTGAAATGTAACAGAATAGAATAGCATTATTTGGACCTTTCTCATGTAAAGTTTTTATGAATTAATTGCTTTATTTTAGTTTATGGAATTAAACTGAAATATTTATTTATGGAAATTCCCACTGTACACTGTAACACACAACACACTGAGGAGGCAATCAAATGATAATGAGACATGGCTTTAAAAACTAACCATACACAGGGGTTCTAGGTTAAAAATAAAACCAAAATTAGTGGTCAGGAGCAATAACCCACTGGAGGGTAAGGAATACAGAATGATTTCTTAACCGGTCTAATATTGTACTCACAGACGCCCACTGGAGGGCAAGAGAGTAAGGAGAAGTATCTCTGTAACCAGTCAAACTTTAAGAATCATGAAGTGGTATAAACACGACCAGTACATTACCTCCTAGGACCCAACATTGGAAAATGATTTAATGATTTATTTAAAAACGCTTCAGCCCCTCACCACATATGTCCACTGTTTTATTTACTTCACAAATGAATTTCACAAATCACTTTTGTTAATTAAATGTATCCAGATACTACAGCTACCATAATGCAGGGCAACAGTGAACACAAATAATGGACAAATTAATGCATCATGTGATTACTAAAAAATGTATTATTGGTCCCTGTGACCCCTGACTATGTAAACCGTGATCAAGTTCTCGGAGGAGAACGAAACGCCTTGGTGCAGCTTTTGATGAAATACCAATAAAGGATTGTTTGAAACACCACATAGGCTTCAGGAACGTTATAGTTAGTTGGACATTTCACTCATACAAAACCATAGAAATTCCACCATTATAGTTAGTTGTGATAACTCGCGCCCCCGCAATGCACTGCTGAGGATGTGAAATATGACATCATTCATGACATGGTCAGTGACATCACTGATGACATCATGGATAATATGACTGATTACATCTCAAATTACATCACTGACGACATCATCCATGTGACAAAAGGACTATGGCCCATATGTATCAAGGCAAAATGGGTTCGCAAACGCCGAAATTCGCAGAATTCCGGCGTTTGCTAACCCATTTTCGCTAAATGGTATGTATGAAACGTTTTTGGTGCAAAATAAGGAATCGCTAAATTTGCCATTCCTTATTTTGCGATTGCATTCAAGGAATTGCAAATTTTGCGATTCCTTAAATGCAATGTATCAATGAAAAAAAATTCCAAAATGCCATTAAGGATTCGCAAATTACCACCAACTTCTAGTTGGTGGTAAGTTGCGAATTCTTTTAAAAAATAATTTTTTTAAAAATCAAAAGGTGCCATATGATGCTCATACATACCCTTAGGGCATGTATGTGCGCCATATGCGCACACATGTCATTTTCAGGGGTGCAGCAGGGTGTTCTTGAGACACCCCTGCACCCTTGAAATGATTCTCAATTTGCGATTAGCAAATTGCTAATCGCAAATTGAGAATAATTTCACATTCATTCCTATGGGCCTCCTGGCCCATAGCAATGAATGGGAAATTTTCCTTAATTGCTAATCGCAATTAAGGAATTTTAAGGAATCGCTAAAAACCAGCGATTTTCTTCATACATACCATTTTGCGATTTCTAAATAGCGATTCCTTAAAAATTGCTATTTACGAATCGCAAAACAGAATGTTGATACATATGGCCCTATGAGTCTGAAACGCATTGAGCTGCAGATTAATCTAGAAATGCATGCGTCTGGTTGTGCGGCGCACACTCCCCTTCAAAGGTTTATTCCCCCGTGTGGGCATCCTCACAAGTGGCAAACTTGGATTTTTTAATGTTGTGCAGCCTTGTTAGGTCGCGAGGACGAACCGCTGCTGTAAAGGCAGATCTTTGGCGTTCAGAAGGCTGGGCATCGCTAAAGAACGGAGGGTTCCACAGTTAGTGTTTCATTGGCAACATCCCCAGCCTGTGTGTTTTTTCCCTACCCTCTGGGGTTTTAATTGACATTGAGGGGAATATTGCAGCATCCACAGTGACAGAATGTTAGTGTTAAACACCCCGAATACCAGAAGGCACTGGGACTACCACTCATGGCATAAGTGTACACCAACTAGGGCGGACTTAATAAAGCAACATCAGGTGGTCTAACATGTAGCTGCGGTGTTCCTTTTGTCAAGCTCGTGAACAAGAACTATGGGGCAGATTTATGATGACTGGCGCATCCCCAGGGATGCGCTAGTCATCCTGCGCCGCTGCTCCGCCACCCATGGTGCACCGCATTTATAATGCGGCGCACCATGGGGCAAAAACGGCACAGGGCTTTAAAACGTGACGCATCTCCTAGATGCGTCACATTGTAAATAGGGCGCATTGTTTGCGCCGCCGTTGCGTCAAATAAAGTGACGCACCGGCGGCGCAAGGCCTTCATAAATCTGCCCCTATGAGTTTGAAACTCGTTGAGCTCCAGACTAATGGAGAAATGCATGTGTCTGGTTGTGCAGCACACACTCACCTTCAAAGGTTTATTCCCCCGTGTGGGCGTCCTCACAAGTAGCAAACTTGGATTTTTATATATATATACATATATATATTCAGCTCAGGGTTTCCACTTGGCTCGTACAAGAAACCACGCACTCCGGGGGTAATTCTTAGATGTTCTTTATTACATTTGCAACAAACGCGTTTCGGCGCTCCGCCTTCCTCAATGTTACAAACATTGTGGGGAGACGCCATGTTTTAACGACAATCTCTTCGTACATTTAGTAGTGAAAACAAACAAGGGACTATAATCAATCGCCATATTGGGTGCTCTCCATATTAAGCATCACGGTATGTTTCAGTAAACGAATATGTACATTTCTATCATGCACATAGTTACGTTATAATTTGCTGATATAGTTTCAAAAAAAGAAGCAATTATTTATATGCATTCTTTAAAAAAAACATATTATGCCGTTATGATGCATAATCATTAAATCATGCCTGTACGCCGTGTATGTGCTGCACAGCAAAACCGTATCTGAGTAATTTATTTCCCCAGAACATAAACTCTGTCACAATCGGCATGTATAGTTTATAAACACACAATCATAAACTGCACCCCTAATGTGTTCTTACAGTGCCGGTAAATGGCAGGGCCATCTTGGTGATCCCCCGCCCAAATCGAGTTATTTCATTTCGCCGTGTATCGGCATGATCAAGTTACTTAAACATTCCTCATGACGCCATCATTAATTCTCATTTTCGTTTCTCTTGCTGTATGAATAACAACAAATTACAAGTTCATCTGTGAACTCTTTAACAACTGAAAAACTTTCTGTTTATTGCTGGATTCATATCAACGGAACACATTCTAAGATGGTAGCCAGAGACTGTGGAAATAAGACACTGATTCAATACAGTCCTTTGTTGATGACGATGACCCAACCTCCTAAAAACCGTTTAAAATCAATGGGCTATCGGAGGTGCAGCCTAGCAGAGCACTGAGGAAGGCCACATGCCGAAATACATTTGTTCTTATGCTAATTAAATCAACAGTGTCCCAAGAGTGCTGCCGTGTTTGAGGGTATATATATATCTATCTATCTATATATATATATATATATATATATATATATATATATATTCACTGAAAAAACCATAGGTTTCAGGCCTTATATAGTTAGGAATTAGCATTTAAAAAAACCTTTGAAATTCACTGAAAAAAACCATAGGTTTCAGGAGTTATATAGTTAGGAATTAGCTTTCAAAAAACCTTTGAAATTCACTCAAAAAACTATAAGTTTTAGTGGTGTTATAGTTAGCTGGACATTTTACTCATACAAAACCATTGAAATTGCTCCTATATAGTTAGTTGTACTAACTATATTTCGCGCACCCGCAATCCACTGCTGATGATGTCACATATTAGATCATTCATGACATGGTCAGTGACATCACTGATGACATCTCAAATGACATCACTGATGACAACATTGATGACATCATCCAGGGAATGTGGTTTGCTTCGTTAGTTAAATATGCATTATATATATAGCAATTTACATTGAAGAATGAGTGGATATATATAAATAAATATTTGGATGGAGGATTTAGTAGCAGTGTAATTGACTGTTTACTTGACCAATTTATAATGTCTCACTAAATATAGTGGATAGTGACTAAACTGTGTGAATATCTGTATCACTTTGTCAGTTGTTGTGTAAACTGATTCTACAGTTGGTTACTAGCTATGTGAAAGTCTATATTAGTTATTGATTAGTTAACTGAGTATTTGTAGGGGAGTGTGAAAGTGTGTGTGGTTCGGTGGGGGGTGTGTGACTGTCCAAAGATGTGTGAATAGTTGATTCAGTAGATATATGAAGTTAAAACTACATGTTCTAACAGTTTGGGTGAGGGAATCTCTTTATGGGTGTGGTGATGAGCAAATATATTTCTCAAAGGTACAGGTCCAACAAACTAGAAAAATAAAAGGCAGTGTATGTGTCAGTTGTTGTATATAAATAAGTATACATAAGACACAATGATTGTGTGAGTGACTGTATGGATAACTGTATACTTGTAATAATGATTTTATAATTCACTAAGTATGACTTACTATCTAAATGAATAGAAGAAGTGGTGTTTGTATAAGTGTTTTGCTAAGTAAATATGTAAGTATGATCCATTGTTTGCATAAGTGAGTAGGATGACTTCATATGTGAATAGGATGCGTGCTGTTGTTTAATGTCGATATAGATGTATAAGTATTTTTGATAGTGTTCTATTGTTCATTGACAGCATGTATTAGTGAATCCATAGGTAAGTGATTAGATGTGTGTATACATCTATGAATCACTGAGTGGATTTTTAGATACTTGTATTGCTGTGACAATGGATTTAAATATGATACTCTGTATTTTACAAAGAGTGATGAAAAATTGTAATAGTGTATGAAAAGGTGTATGTGATTGTCACGTGGATGATGTCATCAGTGATGTCATCAGTGATGTCATTTGAGATGTCATCAGTGATGTCACTGACCATGTCATGAATGATCTAATATGTGACATCATCAGCAGTGGATTGCGGGTGCGCGAAATATAGTTAGTACAACTAACTATATAGAAGCAATTTCAATGGTTTTGTATGAGTAGAATGTCCAGCTAACATAACACCACTAAAACTTATAGTTTTTTGAGTGAATTTCAAAGGTTTTTTAAAAGCTAATTCCTAACTATATAACTCCTGAAACCTATGTTTTTTTCAGTGAATTTCAAAGGTTTTTTTAAATGCTAATTCCTAACTATATAAGGCCTGATACCTAAGGTTTTTTCAGTGAATTTGCAATGTTTTTTTAAATGCTAATTCCTAACTATATACGGCCTGAAACCTATGGTTTTTTCAGTGAATTTCAAAGGTTTTTTAAATGCTAATTCCTAACTATATAAGGCCTGAAACCTATGGTTTTTTCAGTGAATTCGCAAGGTTTTTTAAATGCTAATTCCTAACTATATAAGGCCTGAAACCTATGGTTTTTTCTGTTAATTTCAAAGGTTTTTTAAATGCTAATTCCTAACTATATAAGGCCTGAAACCTATGGTTTTTTCAGTGAATTTCAAAGGTTTTTTAAATGCTAATTCTATTAGCGGATAACGTTTAAATATATTAATATCCTAGTGGGACCACCTGAGCAGCCCTAAGGGGTCAGGGTGTTTCTACCCTGCCCCTTTTTGTGTTCTACACGTTTGCTTTTTCTGCTTTCTTGTGCCTAAATCCTAACTATATAAGGCCTGAAACCTATGTTTTTTTCAGTGAATTTGCAAGGTTTTTTAAATGCTAATTCCTACCTATATAAGGCCTGAAACCTATGGTTTTTTCAGTGAATTTCAAAGGTTTTTTAAATTCTAATTCTATTAGCGGATAACGTTTAAATATATTAATATCCTAGTGGGACCCACTGAGCAGGTCTAGGGGGTCAGGGTGCTTCTACCCTGCCCCCTTTTTGAGTTCTACACGTTTGTTTTTCTGCTTTCCTGTGCCTCAGTCTACCGAGGCACAAGATGGCTGTCAACAGTTTCTGTTTTGGAGTGTTGACAGATATTGGCAGCCGATCAGAATGCAGCTCGCGCACTAGAGGTACGCGTACGGTACGCGTACGGTAAGCGTACCGTAAGCGTACGGGTGAGCTCACGGGTAAGCTGCTATAGATATATATATATTTTTAACCTAAATTACTCAAAATCCACTGGAGCACATATCTTGAGACATAGCAAAGGCACATCGGGCTACCAGTCCCTACAATTGTGCCAAGTTTGGTGGAAAACCATTCAGCCGTTCGGGCTAAAAGTGAGTCCAACCGCCCTATGGAAATTAACATGGGGAAAACACGTTTTGGGACCTCCCTTTTATCTCGGCCCCCGCTTGACGAATCCCCCCCAAACTTTCAGGGAAGGACAGGAGCGCCGCGAGGCAAAGTTAAGAAAAATTTCAGGAAGATTCCTCAACCGGCGCCAAAGTTATTCTCAATAGAATGTTGCGATTTCCCTATGGAAAACAATCCTAACTATATATACCTACTGGCCAGTAGGTTATATATATATATATATATATATATATATATATATATATATATATATATATATATATATATATATATATATATATATATATATATATATATATATATATATATATATATATATATATATATATATTACCTACTGGCGGTCGCCAGTAGGTAGTTATAGTTAGGACCTAGTTTCCATAGGAAATCCTCAACATTCTATTTGGATTAACTTTGGCCCTGGTGGATAAATCTTTGCGAATTTCTCAGAGAAGATGGCTCGGTCCGCTGCGCTCCTTCCCTGACAGTTTGGGGGGGATTGGTGAAGTGGGGGCTGAGATAAAAGGGGGGTCCCAAAACGTGTTTTCTCCATGTTATTTTCCATAGGACGTTTAGACACGGCTACAGGTCGAACGGCTGAATGGATTTATAAGAAATTTGGCAAAACTGTAGAGTCCGGCTCGCAGATTACGCTTTTTTTTTGATGGTGTAAATCTGTTGAGTAGTTGCTGAGAAAATTAAAGTTAAAGTCAATTATATATCTATAAGCGCGCACGGGTGCGCGCACTAAAGCGGCTGCGCGCGAGCGGAATTGTTTTTTTGCTGCGTGACGTCTGTTAACGTTCGATTCGATGACATCTCAAATGACATCACTGATGACATCACTGATGACAACATCCAGTGACTGTATGTTTCTGTAAAGTTAAAATGTGTCTTACATATTGAAGAATGAGTGGAAGTATAAGTGTCTGGACAAAGGATTTAGTAGGTGCATGACTGAATGTATGAGTGAGTGATTAAATGTGTCTCACTGAGTGCATGGGTTAGTGACTAAACTGTCTTAATTTGTGCATCATTATGTCTGTTGTTCTGTAAACTGCTGCATGTGTTGATCAGTAGCTATATGATTAACTATATGGGTTACTGATTGATTGTCCAAGTATTTGTATGGGAGACTGAGTGTGTGTGTGGCTGGCTGGGAGGTGTGTGACTCTGTGCAGATCAATGTGTACTTGTATCAATGATTGTATAAGAAGGTAAGTATGTGTTAGTATATGTTTGAAAATGTAAGGTGCTCTATGTTTAACTGTATAGACAAGAAAATGGAAGTGTCATTGATTCTTTACAGGACTGACTAGGTGTGTGAGTAACTCCATGGATGAGTGGCAGACTGTGAGTGTCTGTATAGGTGTATGAGTGCATATGATAGTGTTGTAAAGATGAGTTATTGTATGTATGAATGATTGTATGGGTGAATGAGTGAATGTGTGTGTAGACATAGGAATCAGTGAGTGCGTATGTAGTAACTAGTATTGGTGTGTCAATGGTTTCAAAAATTATACTCTGTATTTAACACTGGGTGAAACAGAGGTTATATTAAAATGTGAGGAGATGCATTGTATTGTCACATGAATGATATCATCAGTGATGTGGTCATTGATGTCAAATGAGATGTCATCAGTGATGTCATCCGTGATGTCATTTGAGATGTCATCAGTGATGTCATCAGTGATGTCACTGACCATGTCATGAATGATGTACTATGTGACATCATCAGCAGTGGATTGCGGGTGCGCGATATATAGTTAGTGCAACTAACTATATATGGAATTTCAATGGTTTTGTGTGAGTAAAATAAGGTTTTTTAAATGCTAATTCCTAACGATATATGGTCTATAACCTATGGTTTTTTCAGTGAATTTTCAAGGTTTTGTAAATGCTAATTCCTAACTATATATGGTCTATAACCTATGTTTTTTTCAGTGAATTTTCAAGGTTTTGTAAATGCTAATTCCTAACTATATATGGTCTATAACCTATGGCTTTTTCAGTGAATTTCAATGTTTTTTTAATAGCAAATATCATAAGCTGTCGAATGTCAAGTACGTGGTAAGTAAAAACATTTTCGTGTTTATGCACACTGATCTGCTTTGAATGCTGCCCCCCCCTCATTTCTATTAGGAGTACTCTCTCTTTGCAGATAGTGAAAGGTAGTTAACGCAGGCCTTTGCCCCCGTTGTAATACGTCGTGCCTGCTTCTCTCTCCATTTGATTGATTGTTATCCAAGCATTTACTGTTTTAGATTTGGTTCTCTTTGGTTCATTCTCTATTTACAAACAAACACAGAGTCGCAATACTCTGTTTAGTCTTTGCAGATAACGAAAAATCGTGTAAAAAAACAAAAGGAATCGAGCAAAATCAGTAGGCCACTAATGGGATCTCTTTTTGACCTCGCTAAAATAGAAACATTAGGAACAACCCCTCATGACAAATACGAAACTAGTGAGATGAACTGAACTCCACACCATGATGGCTGCAATACAGCTCGGCTCCGCCACCCACCCCGCCCAAAATAACGATAAAGAGCGGCTGCCATGATTGCTCGCGGAATGGCCACGACGGAGCTACGAAATGGTGGTGCTCTCATGCTAACCCCAGCTTCAGTGTGAAACATCCAGAAACACTGTAGACTACCAATTCGATCAGTTCCGGTAGCGCCCCAACGTAACCCGGTAGAGAAGAACTAGCCCTCCCCTCTTTAACTGATGGTTCTTGTTACCTGTCCCTTCTGTTGTCATTTAACAGAACTATTTAGCCTGCTGAAAGGGGTTGTGTTCCGACCGCTGGTTGGTGGAGACATTTTGACTATATTCTGGACCTGCGTTGTCACGTAATGCGTCATATGACGCGCCGCGTTAGCGCATCCGGAAGTCATCCGGGGCGCGACGCGCAGCGCGTAACGTAAGCATAACAGGTCATGTGACTTGTTAATAAAACTTTTCATTGGTTCATTTTACTTTTCTTATTCTAATGATGAAAGGCTTGGTCATATGACCTAAAAATTACGCTTTTTATTACTTCCGAACATTATTTTTTCTTAAATATATGTTATAATGTTCCAGGCTAATGTACTTTCCCGGAAAATTTACAATTGTCCTGCAAGTAAAATATATTCTTTTTTCGAGAAAAAGGGCGTTTCTTCGTCCCATGACGGAGCCGTTGAGCAAAAGAGGGTCGACCTGCTGTCTTAGTCGCCGATACGCCTGAATATGAGATTCTTATCGATCACTTTATGTTGCAGGAGTAGAAAACACAACAGCCCTTGACCATTTATCTTTACTGCGTTCCTGCGTATTATACCTTTTACCCTTTATGTAATTGGTCTGCTTTATTTCACTTGCCTTTTACTGATTCTAAAACAGTGACTATTATTAAAAACTTTACCAATGTATATACTACTACCATGTTTTCTTTTAAAAACCTTTATTGTGAAAATTTCATTATACAAATACGAGCCTATAACCACGTGGGCCGGCCACGGAGCAAACTGTAATCGTATATGATGAGTAGACATTTACACTGTAGAGGAACGTAACGGGCGGGCCATTAGGTTGCAAGAACTAAGGTGTCTAACAGTTGCGGAATCGGTGGACGTACATTTTATAATTAAAATACGACAGGGCCAGTTACAATAAAATTATCTAGATATACATTTGCGGGCAAGTACCATGGGTGACGTTAATTCGAACTTTCAATAGTACAGTAATCAATAACACATCAGAACTTAATATCAATAGAGATGTCGAAATAGTCAATCTATTCTCGTCCCCGCCCGCCATGTGCTTCAAAACTGCATACGTATCTCGTGATATCAAGGTTGTGCAACGAGTACACAACAAGGAGTTACGAGTCCCATTTATTCCGGCGCCATTTTGGGCGAGGACGGGCAGGTCCAGGATATAGTCAAAATGTCTCTACCAACCATCGACTATGATGATGTTCATATGCTGTATTTATTAGAGTAACACTCATCTGTCCACATGAAATTAATTTGCCACAATCTAAACATGTCATTTTAATCTTTCCAAAGTTCTTCTAAATATTTGGGACCGTTTCCCTTGCCTCTGATGCTGTCAGTGCCACTTCTTTGATGAATGTACTGGCAGGTCGGGAGTTCTTCTCCAAATCTCTCTTTTATGCAGCACTATAATTAATTGGTGCCACCTCTCCATATGACGATGCATGGTATAGTTACCATAACTATATATTTTTTCGGTTCCTCTGGAGAGTACATCGTGGCAGATGAAGCGTGTAACGTACCGGGCATTTACCTTTTTTTGCATGTAGAGGAAAGGAAAAAAAATTCGAGCGTCCGAGTTCTAAGGTGTCCCAGGGCCATTTTAGTGGACCAGGCCCAAATCCAAAGAACAGGCCGCCATTTTGAGAGTCCTGTTGCAGCCGCCTGTCGCTGTAGCATCAAGAGCGGCCGAAACTCAGCTAAATGGCAACTGAAACGGTAAAGGGGCGCCCCACTACAGCAGACGAGCCTCCACCTAGGAAGGCCCGTTCACGCCGCCTCCCCCCCCCCTTCGGGCACCCCACGCCGTTATTCGGAGCAGTATTGTAGGATGGCCACACCAGTGCGGCAACTTGCTAGACATCACCTCGGTGGTAACCGAATCTCAGCGCCTTGTGGTGTCTTCTATTCAGAAAATATTGTTGCGCTGCCTTTGGCCCCATTCGCACATCGGTCCGCTACTGACGCCACCTCACAGGCCAACGGGGCGCCCCACGCCTACTTTCAGCATTGTAGGATGGCCACACCAGTACGGCAACTTGCTAGACACCACCTCGGTGCCATCCGGATCTTGGCATCTCAGCGCCTTGTGGTGTCTTCTAATCAGAAAATATTGTTGCGCTGCCTTTGGCCCCATTCGCACATCGGTCCGCTACTGACGCCATCTCACAGGCTAATGGGGCGCCCCACGCCGACTTTTACCATTGTAGGATGGCCACACCAGTGCGGCAACTTGCTAGACACCACCTCGGTGCCATCCGGATCTTGGCATCTCAGCGCCTTGTGGTGTCTTCTATTCAGAAAATATTGTTGCGCTGCCTTTGGCCCCATTCGCACATCGGTCCGCTACTGACGCCATCTCACAGGCCAACGGGGCGCCCCACGCAGACTTTCAACATTGTAGGATGGCCACACCAGTGCTTCAACTTACTAGACACCACCTCGGTGCCATCCGGATCTTGGCGCGTTGTGCTGCCTTCGGCCTATTCGCACATCGGTCCGCTACTGACGCGAACTCACAGGCCATCGGGGCGCCCCACGCCGACTTTCAGCATTGTAGGATGGCCACACCAGTGCTGCAACTTGCTGGACACCACCTCGGTGCCATCCGGATCTTGGCGCGTTGTGTTGCCTTCGGCCTATTCGCACATCGGTCCGCTACTGACGCCGCCTCACGTGCCAACGTATTTTCTCCGCATTTTATCCCCTATGCCGCATAACAGGTCATGTGACTTGTTTATAAAACTTTTCATTGGTTCATTTTACTTTTGGTTTCCTAATGATGGAAGGCTTGATCATATGACCTAAAAATAACACTTTTCATTGGATGAAAACTTTTTTTTTTCCCAAACGATGAAAGCCCCACCTTGTTTCTGGATGTTTCAGACTGAAGCTGGCGTCAGCATGAAAGCACCACCATCTCGTGGCTCCGTCGTGGTCATTCCGCGAGCAATCATGGCAGCCGCTCCCCACCAGAAGCCTGCAGGAGTCGGGGGGCCCCAAAACTTTTGTTGAATCCTCAAGGCGGAGGGGACGCTTTCGAGAATGGGGTCGAAGACCTAGCAGACAAGCGTCCGATTTCCAAGATGTCCCAGGGCCATTTCAGTGGACCAGGCCCAAAAAGTAAAGAGCCTGCCGCCATTTTGAGAGTCCTGTGACAGCCGCCTATCGCTGCACCGCAAGAGTGGGCGCAACTCAGCTGAATTGCTGCTTTTGACACAGTGGACCAAAAGCGGACGGAATGGCAACTGAAACGGTAAAGGGGCGCCCCACTACAGCAGACGAGACTCCACCTGGAGAGGCCCGTTCACGCTGCCTCCCCCCCCCCCCCGGGGCGCCCCACGCCGTTATTCGGAGGGCGGCAACTTACTGGACATCACCTTGGTGCCATCGTTCTGCTGCCTTGGAACTATTCGCACAACAGACCGCTACTGATGACCCACCCCCCGAGACGCCCCACGCCGGATACCGAAATCAGTGCGGCACCCAGACAACATCACCTGGGTGCCGTCCAGAAATCTGGACGTTGTGCTGCGTTGGGACTATTCGCACAACCGACCGCTACTTCCTTCTTTTTCCCTAAAAATGTTTAAATGTTTTTACTGTTTTTGTTTTGTTGTATATATTTATAAGTTATTAAAGTTTTATAATCCTACTACTTTGTTGGAGTGCTATATATTTTTAATGTGACACATAATTGTAAAAACTTTGATGTACAAAGAGTCATCCCTGGAATCTTCCGCTTCAGGCTCGGTCCCCTCCCCAATCACAATACAGGATGGTTTTCAGATAGTAGGAACGCGTGTGCTGTGACGGATCTCATCGAGTGTGGGCCTTGATCTACTATAACTCCTTTGAAGAGGGGTGATTCTTTACAGCTGGGGCCATAAACTACATCTGCAGGGCTAGCTGATAGCCTAGGACCGGCCTGGACAATCGGACACAGAGGAAAAGGAGTGTCAGAGGGTGCGGTAGTGAATAGGGCGAAAGGGAGGTGTCGGGCGGGCACAGGGTGTGATTCTCAGGGAAGAGCAGCGCAGATGGGGGGAGGTTTATTACCCATGCATAAGACAGAGAGCGAGGGTGACCAGGGCCTGAGGGAGATGCTTGCGAGGGTGGGGAGCCATGCTAAGGATCGACAGCGTGCAGAGAGTGGGTCTGGTCAAGGCATCTAAAATGACTGCCGTGCACGACAAAAGTGTGGCATTTGAAAAAAGGCAAGATGGCGCAGACAATGTTTTTCAACACTTCCTGATTTCCTTCGAATCGAACGTTAACAGACGTTGGGGCATATTACCAAAGTTAAGCGATATTTATCCCTAACGATGCTTAGCAACAAATTTTTTACCGCTAAGCATCGTCAGAAATTATCGCAGATAAACCTTGCTGTTATCAACGTTTATCGCAAATGCGATAAAAAACGACCGCAATGCATTAATATCGCTGAAAAGTCAGCGATATTCATGCATTACCGAGCTAATGCTCTTAGCCATGTTATCCACCTCCCATTGGATAACATGGCTAAGAACTGCTCAGGGCAGGTGTTACTTTTTGGAGATATTCGCGCTTAGCGCGAATATCTCCAAAAGTTGGTAATAGGAGATAGCGATGTTAGCGACTGTTTCCAGTCGCTAACATCTTGGCATGCCCACTTTGCATGTCATTAGTGATAAATATCACTGACATGCAAAGTGGAGCCCAAGATGGTCGCTATCTCCTACTAGCGGTCGCTAACTGGTGTTAGCAACAGCTAGGTAATACAGAGATAATTTTATCTCCGCGAAGCGGAGCGCTGTTACAGATATATATCTTTTTTTGAACGTTAATTTCTCAAAATCCACTGAAGCACATATATTGAGACCTAGCAAAGGCACATCGGGCTACCAGTCCCTACAATTTTGCCAAGTTTCGTGCAAATCCATTCTGCCGTTCGATTATTATTATTATTTTTTTTTTGCCCCGCGGGGCCCTTTTAAAACCTCCACATCAAACCTAAGAGGTCAAGGAGGATCTACTATGCCCCCTTATGGTCATTTGCCCCTTCGCTTTGGCCTCCTCTTGTCTCTCGATCCTACCGAGAGACAAGATGGCGGCCGCTACGGACTGTTTGCAATGTTTACAGACGCCGGAGAACCAATCAGCTTCGCAAAGCTCCGTAACGCGAAAAGTACGCGAAGCGGAGCGCTGTTACAGATATATATCTTTTTTTGAACGTTAATTTCTCAAAATCCACTGGAGCACATATATTGAGACCTAGCAAAGGCACATCGGGCTACCAGTCCCTAATATTTTGCCAAGTTTCGTGCAAATCCATTCAGCCGTTCGATTATTATTATTTTTTTTTGCCCCGCGGGGCCCTTTTAAAACCTCCACATCAAACCTAGGGGGTCAGGGAGGATCTACTATTCCCCCTTATGGTCATTTGCCCCTTCGCTTTGCCCTCCTCTTGTCTCTCGATCCTACCGAGAGACAAGATGGCGGGCGCTACGGACTGTTTGGAATGTTTACAGACGCCGGAGAACCAATCAGCTTCGCTTCACAAAGCTCCGTAACGCGAAAAGTACACGAACTGGAGCGCTGCCCGGTCCGCTGTTACAGATATATATCTTTTTTTGAACGTTAATTTCTCAAAATCCACTGGAGCACATATATTGAGACCTAGCAAAGGCACATCGGGCTACCAGTCCCTACAATTTTGCCAAGTTTCGTGCAAATCCATTCAGCCGTTCGGGCTAAAAGTGAGGCCAACCGCCCTATGGAAAACTCAATGTTAAAAACACGTTTTGGGACCCCCCTTTTTTCTCGGCCCCCCCTTGACGAACCCCCCCCAAATTTTCAGGGGCTGCTCAGAAACTATGGGGTCGATTAGGATGGCGGACGGAAATGGCTACTGTCCGCCATGGTGGGGGAAATTTAACTCCCGGCCGCGCCGCGGAGATTCCGCGTTTGGGATTAGGATAATCATGTCACGAAACTCCGACCGCGGCGGACGGTTCATAACCAACACCGTCCGCGGTGGACGGAACACATCCAACTCCGTCCGCGGCGGACGGAGTCCAATGAACAACCACTGCCGCGGACGGAAATGACCGCGGAAAATAACACATGTACCGCCATACCTGTGAATACTCCGTGGCCGCAATTAGGATTAATCCGCCCGGACCACGGAACAAACAGCCATCCACGTCCGCGGCGGAAAGAATGCTACGATAACCACAGCATCACTGCGGAAGGCCAACACGCACAACATCCCTAGCGGCAAACAAATGTCAGGAAGCCTACTGCTAGTCCAAAGCAAACATACGAACATTGACAACGCCCCCCCCCCAACATCAAGCACAAGCCGCCATGACACGTCCCAATTATCCAATAATGCACACTAGTCAACACGCCCACCTACCACCTGACTGCCAACAACCATTGAGACACGACTATAAAATGACACACACACGCTACCACAATCCTTTGCATCACAGCATTGCTGCTAGCAAGAGGCCAAAATCGAGATACTGCAAACTCACATAGAAGACACACAACCACCACCCTACCACACCCACCACACAAACACCCACCACACAAATCCTACACATCACACACCACACACCTGCACCCCCCAACTCACTCAACTCACACACTGAGCACCACACACCATGGCACCCAAAAAAACCCCCAAATTCACGGAGACAGAGTTGAGGGTAATGGTAGATGAAATACTCCGTGTTGAGCCCCACATCTTCGGGGCCCAAGTCCAGCAGACGTCCGTGGCGCAAAAGAACCACATGTGGGACAGGATCGTCACTCGGGTGAATGCCTCGGGGACTGTGCCCAGGACGAAGCATGACATCCAGAGGCCGTGGCATGACCTGAAGACCAGGGTCAAGGGCATCCGAGCCAAAAACTTTGCCCGAGCCAATCATACTGGCGGTGGCACACCCCCGGAGCCCATACCCTACACCGATTGGGAGGAGAAGGTGCTGGTGATACTACACCCAGAGAGCCTAGACGGACTTGACGAAGGAGAAGAGACTGGTGAGTACAAACCAAGCACCACGATCAGCACGACATGGTCAGGCTCACACAACTGAGAAGAAACATCTCCTATGCCCCAACCCATGCACGTTGGACACCAACTCACTAACATGTCCATGGCTCCCAACAGGCCCCCATGCTCACGGGGAGGGTGGTGGTGGTGGTGGTGGTGGAGGGTGGGGTGTGTGAGAGGCCCAAACTACAACTCCCAACAGGCCCCCATGCTCACGGGGAGGGTACTGGTGGTGGTGGTGGTGGAGGGTGGGGTGTGTGAGAGGCCCAAACTACTACTCCCAACAGGCCCCCATGCACACGGGGAGGGTGCTGGTGGTGGTGGTGGTGGAGGGCGGGGTGTGTGAGAGGCCCAAACTACAACTTCCAACAGGCCCCCATGCTCACGGGGAGGGTGCTGGTGGTGGTGGTGGTGGAGGGTGGGGTGTGTGAGAGGCCCAAACTACTACTCCCAACAGGCCCCCATGCTCACGGGGAGGGTGGTGGTGGTGGTGGTGGTGGAGGGTGGGGTGTGTGCGACAGGAAACAGAAATGACTAAAAATCTACATAACCATGTAATGTCCACATCACTGACCAGCTCTATCTTGTCCCTCAGGTGATCGTCAACTGACTGGGGAAACCAGTACCCGGCCGCCAGCCTCGCCTCCCACACCTACAGGACTCTCTGCTGACGAGGACACAGGCAGCTCCGGTGCGGAGGATGGAGTGGGACCAAGCACGCAGCCAGGGCCATCTGGCTCACAGGGACTCCCGGGACCGACCAACGTCGCAAGTGTCACTCCAGCGACACCTATCTCTGTGATCTGCACAGTCCCCACCACCACCAGTACCACCAGTACCACCAGTACCACCAGCACCACCACTCCTGCCGGTGCCACCCAGCATAACCCAGCGCACAACGCTGGTCGATCGGCCCCACACACAAGCAGGGTGAGTGGGCCACAGACACAGGCAACGGGACATCAGCCAATCAGGCGAGCCACACACCGCCGTGCAGAGGAAGGACAGCTACCCCAGCCAGTGGCACAGTCCCTACAAGCCCTTGCCAGGTGCCAGGCGTCATACGACCGGTCCCAGGCAAACGCAGATCGTGCGCACCAGGACTCGGTGGACAACAACAACATCCAGCGCGAAATCTGTGGCATCCTTGGCCAGATGTTGCAGATCATGGGCCAGCAGGCAACGATGTGGAGGGAATGGGGTGCCCGGAACAACCCCCCCCCCCTCCACCAAGTGTCGTAGCGCCACCGCCACCGTCACCTCCGCCTCCACCGCCACCTCCGCCTCCACCGCCACCGTCACCTCCGCCTCCACCGCTGCCACCACCACCTGTGCCCCTGGCGACGGATGTGGCCCTTCAACAACCTGCCCTCCCAGCTGACTCTGTACCACCTCAGAGACGGAGGGGCCGGCCGAGGCAGGAAGTGGCTGAGAGCAGTGTTGGAGCGCCATCCACACGCTCCAAGAGGGGACGACCATGACAATGTCACCGCCTGTGCCAGACATTCACCCAGCTAAGTATCCTGTCCCACAGACAATCATTCCCACTGGTCTGCTGGACTACCCTGACACCCCCCAATGTGGTGTCAGCACGGACATTTCATCTGCCATTACCTTCAACTCCAACTCCCTCCACCCCACTTACTTGTAAATATTCACCAGCACAGAAGCACAACCTGTAAATAAATAGCACTTACTCACACAATGATGTTTTGCCTCCATGTTTATTCACATGATTGCCTTCAGAAACAGACGTAAACAGGTTCAGGGATGACAGTCGTACATGATCATGGCGCTGCGGGAGTGACCTAGAGAAAATCAGAGACAGCAAACACACGTCAGGAAACAGATTCACACACATCACAACACAATGCACTGCAACATTACACAAACGACAACCATCACAAAAGCATGGGATGAGAGCACACACATCAAGGAGACTTGTATGTCCAAAGAAATGAAGACACACATAAGCAACCATCACAAACAAGAACACCCAGCTGATTAACCCCACATCCACACAACACCAGCAAACATACATGAGGCATTGTCAACCGCCACTAGAGGTAGTAACTCACATTCAAGGGAAGTAGCGATCTATGAGCTGGCGCCTCTGGTCCACACCTTCCTCCTCACCACTATCCTCATCAGTCGACATGGGTGGGATGGGAGGCCGAGGAACTCCTTCGTCTTCAGGGTCCAACAGCAGTTCTACGTCATTGCGTACTGCCAGGTTGTGGAGCATGCAGCAGGCAATCACGATCCTGCATACTTTTCCTGGTGAGTAAGGCAGGGCCCCTCTGGTCTTATCGAGGCACCGAAACCGAGACTTTAGCAGTCCAAAGGTACGTTCGATGACTCTCCGTGTCCTTCCATGTGCATCATTGTACCGCATTTCACCCGCTGTTCTCGGATTACGTAGGGGACTGAGGAGCCAGGGCCGGTTTTGGTAAGCCGAGTCGCCTATGTAGGGGGATGACAGAGACAAACATCACAACAAGATATGGTGGGAACCCCATGCAACACAGAGATCACAAGAGTCCCCACTGCACACTCACCAACAAGCCACGCTTGACCGGGTCGCAGATTAGCCATGAGTCGTGGGACATTGCTGCTCCGCATGATGTGGGCGTCATGTGCAGATCCAGGAAATCTTGCACACACATGTGAGATGATGTTGTTTGCCAGGCACACCACCTGCACGTTCAGCGAATGGAAGTGTTTGCGATTCCTGAACACTTGTTCCCGTGCCCGTGGTGGAATGATTGCGATGTGTGTGCCATCAATTGAGCCCACAACGTGAGGTATGTGGCCCAGGGCATAGAAATCAGCTTTGACAGCGGGCAACTCTTCCGGACGTGGGAAATGTATGTAGTCATCCTTGTACAGCATCATAGCTGTTAAGACATCCCGAAAAACCGTGCTGAACATGGCCTGTGACATCCCCCCGGCATGTCCAACTGTGTACTGAAATGTGCCAGTAGCAAAGAAATGGAGTACCGCCATGACCTTTGCAGTGGGTGTAATCGACCCAGGATACGTCCTACGTGGCTGCAGATGAGGAGACAATTGAGCCACAAGCTCCAGCAACCGACGTCGATCCAGCCGGAATTTCCGAATCACCTCCTCGTCAACCATATCCTCCAGCACAGTGTATGGCCGATGCACATTTGTAGCCCTCCTGTGTGGGAGAGAGATGTAACTTAGGTCAACTTGCAAACGACGCATACGTATACAACTCCATCACATGTGAACCTTACTGACAATACTTCAGTCTGCACCCTAATGTTTAGTAGCCACATCACAGACACACATGCAACTGCATGCACACAAACGATAATTATACACACGCCATGTCATCAAGCACACATGCCAACACCAAGAATGATGTACATACGGTAATTACATGCATGGTGACACAACGTACAAAACACATACACGGAATGCATGTGTACCACCACCACTGTAGTCACCTCGCCAGAACAAGACACAGACAACAGATGCATAATTTGGGCACACAGCCGTGATGTACTGTGTAGTTGTGAAGATGTAAGAACGTATGTAGGGTCACACCCGACGTCAACACGTACAAATGCACATCTGTTGCCCATTGTGTGCCGACCGATGGGCATTGCATGGACACACATGCTACATTGTATGACATATGACCTTTCCCTATCACGCTCACATCCCTCATGACGCAACTGCACACAACACATCACGGTGCAGCGTCTGACAAGATAACATAATTGGCGCCGCCATGGCGGTGCTCAACTTCCGCTACTTCCCAAAGGCCAGACGCGGCCAGCGTCCCTCTTCCCATTGAGTGCATGTGCGGGGACCGTCACGGGCACACATCGGCAACCGCACGTGCAAGCCTCAGGCACGGATGCTTCAGTTGCAACAATGTTCCATCACTGGCGCCACCATGGCGGTGCACGTACTCAGCGGGGGAGGTGCAGGCCTATACACCCTGTAGATGTACGCAATGGACATGCCAGGTCATGACCCCCCTTACAGTCACCTTGCATCATCCACCGTACACCGGCCGGAGTGGCCGGGCCTAGGACGGCCGTGGCCGGCCATGAACACAACCGCCGTGGCCGGCCATGAACACAACCGCCGGGCCCGGCCATGAACACAACCGCCGTGCCCGGCCATGAACACAACCGCCGTGCCCGGCCATGAACACAACTGCATGGCCGGGCACGGCGGGTGTGGACATGGCCGGCCACGGCGGTTGTGGACATGGCCGGTGTGGACATGGCCGGGCACGGCGGTTGTGGACATGGCCGGGCACGGCGGTTGTGGACATGGCCGGTGTGGACATGGCCGGGCACGGCGGTTGTGGACATGGCCGGGCACGGCGGGTGTGGACATGGCCGGCCACGGCGGTTGTGGACATGGCCGGGCACGGCTGGTGTGGACATGGCCGGCCACGGCGGTTGTGGACATGGCCGGTGTGGACATGGCCGGGCACGGCGGTTGTGGACATGGCCGGGCACGGCGGGTGTGGACATGGCCGGCCACGGCGGTTGTGGACATGGCCGGGCACGGCCGTCCTAGGCCCGGCCGCTCCGGCCGGTGTACGGTGGATGATGCAATGTGACTGTAAGGGGGGTCATGAACTGGCATGTCCATTGAGTACATCTAAAGGGTGTATAGGCCTGCACCTCCCCCGCTGAGTACGTGCACCGCCATGGAGGCGCCAGTGATAGAACATTGTTGCAACTGAAGCATCCGTGCCTGAGGCTTGCACGTGCGGTTGCCGATGTGTGCCCGTGACGGTCCCCGCACATGCAGCCAATGGGAAGAGGGACGCTGGCCGCATATGGCCAATCGCAAGTAGCGGAAGCTGGGCACCGCAACAACAGGGCCAGTAATTGGCCCATCTCACGATCACGCTTCCAGGGCTGACCAATTGCTGGCGACGTATGACACTGACACGTGCTGAGGGCCCTATATATGTGTGTTGGGCAAAATGACACTTCCTACCCTGGGGACCAGTGCTGCCTGTTCACCTCGACCTGCTGCTGCTGCTGAGCTGACCACCGACTGCTGCCTGTGACCATCACCTCGACCTGCTGCTGCTGCTGAGCTGACCACCGACTGCTGCCTGTGACCATCACCTCGACCTGCTGCTGCTGCTGAGCTGACCACCGACTGCTGCCTGTGACCATCACCTCGACCTGCTGCTGCTGCTGAGCTGACCACCGACTGCTGCCTGTGACCATCACCTCGACCTGCTGCTGCTGCTGAGCTGACCACCGACTGCTGCCTGTGACCATCACCTCGACCTGCTGCTGCTGCTGAGCTGACCACCGACTGCTGCCTGTGACCATCCCCTCGACCTGCTGCTGCTGCTGAGCTGACCACCGACTGCTGCACTAGTGCCATACTCCGTGATCTTGCCATGTCGAGAGGCAAAGAGATCCGGTCTCGACCCTTCACCGCCGCGGAGCTTGATGTCCTCGTGGACGGTGTACTCCGCAACTATGGACGCCTCTACGGCGCGCCAGGACGGGTGGTAAGTGCAATGTGGGACATGTTGGTGTGCGTGAGGGGGCCAAATGATGTGGCCTATTCCTATCTTAGCTGTGTAGTGTGGGCTAGACATATGTTCCTGATTGTGCATGGCTGCTGACAGTTACGTCTTGCCCCTATGTGTGTGACAGGCCACCTGTCCACTGACTTAAACCCTTTTGTCTCCCATCATGGTAGGTCAAGCTGCACCTTCGCAAGGACCTGTGGAGGAGTATAGCACGGGAAGTACGGGCATTGGGGGTGTGCAACAGACGACATACACACTGCCACAAACGCTGGGACGACATTTCCAGGCTAAGCAAGAATGTAGCGGAAGTAACACTGGGCCTGATTCCAAGGACGCCCCGTCTGGCCCGACGCTCCATGACCCCTCTCATGCACCGTATCATTGCAGTGACGCATCCTGAACTGGCCGAACGTCTGAGTGCCGATCAACAGCAAACTAGCGGTGAGCAAACTGTCTGTGTAGGAAACCTGTGAGTGCTATGCATGTATTGGTGCACAGACACACTATTGAGTTCCGTGTTGCGTATGTATGTCTGTGATGCCATTTTGGTCCCATTGGGTGGTTCTCATTTGACATCCAGGTCCGCCATGTTGACACGCCACTTGCTTAGTAGTTGAGTGTTGAGGCACATCCCCTAGTGGTCCATGGCCCCATGGCAGGAAATGTGAGGATGACTGGTAGAGGTGGGCCATGTGCAGGATGAGGGCTACAAAATCTTTGTCAGCTATGTAATTTGGCAATCCTGTTCCTTCTGTACGTCAGTCTGCCCATGACTCACACATCTTTTATGTGCATTTCAGGTATGACAGAGGACACTCAGCCACAGACGGCGGAGAGTAGTCGAGGAAATGAGTCCGGCTCAGACTTCGCACACACGCAGACTGACACAGAGGAGGCCAGCGCCGGAGAGGGGGACAGGACCGTCCCTGAGGACTCGCATGTGGAGACACCATCGTCCTCCTCGTCGGACACTCTTGGTGAGCCTGCACTGTTGTCACAGACTGGGAGTGGGCACTCTTCACCTTCTGTCGGAAGACAGCACACAGGGCCCACACTTCCACAAACTGCACCATGTACTGTTCGTGGCCGGAGGAGTAGGGGGAGCAGAGTGGCGTTCGGTGCAGGCACCGCTGCCCCTGCCACGGTGAGCCAAAATGCACTGTGTGCTGAGGCCGTTGATCTGCTGCGACAGCTGTGTGTGGGGCAGACCAATATGACAAATGCTTTCCAGGACCATGATAGGAAGTTGGGGCAGGTGGTGGCTTTCATGGAAGGGATGCATGACGATCTTGCAGGTCTACACAGGACAGTGCAGTCATTGGCAAGCAGTGTGTCGTCTTCAATAGTACAGTCGCATGAACAGGGTGCTACTTCGGTTTCCCCATCTACACCACTGGATGTCTCAGGCGGTAGTGAATATTCTGAGCAGGACTCAAATACAGGTTATTGCACTAGAAGCAGCGTCAGACAGCACGTCAGGGCACGCAGGGCACAGACCCCATCCCCTAGATCAGCTAAATCTGTTCAATTAGACAACGTCAGATACACTGGAGTACACACACAGGATCCGCAAGTGTTGTTGGGGGACATGCCTTCAGGAGCTACACAGGCATTCAACACAAAAGGTACTCCCAGGGCAAGGGATACTCACATGTCCATGGACTGTACCTTGGACAAGGCCAGTCAGAAGACAAAGGCACCTACTAGGAGCAGGGAGACTCCCAAGGGCAGGCCCACAGCAGAGGAAAGGGACACTCCCAGGGACAGTGACAAGACAAAGGCACCTACTAAGAGCAGGGAGACTCCCAAGGGCAGGCCCACAGCAGAGGAAAGGGACACTCCCAGGGACAGTGACAAGACAAAGGCACCTACTAAGAGCAGGGAGACTCCCAAGGGCAGGCCCACAGCAGAGGAAAGGGACACTCCCAGGGACAGTGACAAGACAAAGGCACCTACTAAGAGCAGGGAGACTCCCAAGGGCAGGCCCACAGCAGAGGAAAGGGACACTCCCAGGGACAGTGACAAGACAAAGGCACCTACTAAGAGCAGGGAGACTCCCAAGGGCAGGCCCACAGCAAAGCAAGGTCCATCTCCCAAGGGCAGGGACACACACAGAGAGCAGGTGTCTACTGGAGACAGGTGCACCACAGACGACAAGTCTGCTGGCAGGAACAGGGCGGCGACCAGGGCACAGGCTACATCCAGAGACAACACTCCACCTAAGGATAAGGCACATCCTACGGACAAGGCATCTAGCATGGACAATGGCGCAATCAAGGACAGGCATACTTCACCCCTGGCTGCACTGAGGCTGATGTTTTCTACTAAACGCCAAACTGATGTCTCCGCCGCGGAGTCCCCCCATACCTCCACTCCCATCCAGGCCAGTCAGAAGCAGAGGAGGGTGTCCCCTGTTGTTGCATCCCCCATTACACATGATTCAGAGTCCAGGCGGCAGGCACAGAGCAAACGACAAGCAGGCTCCAGCACGTCCCCAGAAACCAGATCCCCGGCAGCAGATGCTCCACCTATGGTGGGTGGTGATTGTTTGGCGTCCCCACCACTTGGCAGTCCTGTCCTGTCCAGGGTGCACACACACATCCCTAAGAAACGCAGACACACACCATTGACACCTGCCAACCCCGATTTGGCTCTAGGTCAGCTATCCCCAGCTCCCAGGCCCACCCTGCCTCCAGGCCCATACAGCCCTGTGGCTCATCATTTCAGTTGTCACAGTGGCGCTGGTGCAGTTGACTCTCATGTATCAGATGGTGGCACAGTGTCACTTGTGCCCTCTCCTGTTGCAGGTCCTGGCAGTGTATCTGGGTCTATGGCTCACGTGTCAGTTAGAAGATCTGTGGCTGTGTTGCACACTCCTGTTTCTGGTGCTGGCAGTCTGTCTGGGTCAGTGGCTCACGTGTCAGTGACTACATCTGTGGCTGTGTCTCACACTCCTGTTGCTGGTGCTGCCAGTGTGTCTGGGTCCGTGGCCCATGTGTGTGTCACTCGGGCTGTGGCTGTGTCTCACACTCCTGTTGCTGGTGCTGCCAGTGTGTCTGGGTCCGTGGCCCATGTGTGTGTCACTCGGGCTGTGGCTGTGTCTCACACTCCTGTTGCTGGTGCTGCCAGTGTGTCTGGGTCCGTGGCCCATGTGTGTGTCACTCGGGCTGTGGCTGTGTCTCACACTCCTGTTGCTGGTGCTGCCAGTGTGTCCGAGGCAGGTAGTTCACGCAGTCCCCCTGATTCTGTGATGTGAGGTGCTGAACACTTCACTCAAATGTTATTTCACATGGTGTGTCCATTGAGAACTGCGTGGCACTCTTGTGGTTCCTGTGACGGGTCGGTAGGGACACGTACTTGTGCAGCCTGCTCTGTACTCTACAATGCCCTGTTGATGCTCTGATACTGCATACTGCCCTCTAGTTACCTGCCTATGATGTACCTGCTCTGTACTCTACAATGCCCTGTTGATGCTCTGATACTGCATACTGCCCTCTCGTTACCTGCCTATGATGTACCTGCTCTGTACTCTACAATGCCCTGTTGATGCTCTGATACTGCATACTGCCCTCTCGTTACCTGCCTATGATGTACCTGCTCTGTACTGCGCATTGCCCTGTTGATGCTCTGTTACTGCATTCTGCACTCTCACGTGCTGCCTCTGATGGAGCTGTTCTGTGCAATGGACTGTTGATGCACTTGGCCCCTCTCACGTGCTGCCTCTGATGGAGCTGTTCTGTGCAATGGACTGTTGATGCACTTGGCCCCTCTCACGTGCTGCCTCTGATGGAGCTGTTCTGTGCAATGGACTGTTGATGCACTTGGCCCCTCTCACGTGCTGCCTCTGATGGAGCTGTTCTGTGCAATGGACTGTTGATGCACTTGGCCCCTCTCACGTGCTGCCTCTGATGGAGCTGTTCTGTGCAATGGACTGTTGATGCACTTGGCCCCTCTCACGTGCTGCCTCTGATGGAGCTGTTCTGTGCAATGGACTGTTGATGCACTTGGCCCCTCTCACGTGCTGCCTCTGATGGAGCTGTTCTGTGCAATGGACTGTTGACGCACTTTGCCCCTCTCATATGTTGCCTCTGATGTACCTGCTCTGTTGGCCACACTGCCCTGTTGCTGTTCTGATACTGCATTCTGCCCTCTCATGTGCTGCCAGTGATGTGACTGTTCTGTGCAATGGACTGTTGATGCACTTGGCCCCTCTCACGTGCTGCCTCTGATGGAGCTGTTCTGTGCAATGGCCTGTTGATGCACTTGGCCCCTCTCACGTGCTGCCTCTGATGGAGCTGTTCTGTGCAATGGACTGTTGATGCACTTGGCCCCTCTCACGTGCTGCCTCTGATGGAGCTGTTCTGTGCAATGGACTGTTGATGCACTTGGCCCCTCTCACGTGCTGCCTCTGATGGAGCTGTTCTGTGCAATGGACTGTTGATGCACTTAGCCCCACTCACGTGCTGCCTCTGATGTACCTGCTCTGTACTCTACAATGCCCTGTTGGTGCTATGATACTGCATTCTTCCCTCTCGTTACCTGCCTATGATGTACCTGCTCTGTACTCTACAATGCCCTGTTGATGCTCTGATACTGCATACTGCCCTCTCGTTACCTGCCTATGATGTACCTGCTCTGTACTGCGCATTGCCCTGTTGATGCTCTGATACTGCATACTGCCCTCTCGTTACCTGCCTATGATGTACCTGCTCTGTACTCTACAATGCCCTGTTGGTGCTCTGATACTGCATTCTACCCTCTCGTTACCTGCCTATGATGTCGCTGCTCTGGTGCCCACTTTGCCCATGCTCACGCATACACTGTGATTATTCCCCTATTTTGTACAATAAAGGTAGTCTATCAAGTCTCGTGGTCTGTCGTTGTCATTCCTGCTTGCGTACTACAAATGTGTATTCGTATATGCTTCTCATCAGTGGTTTCGGTAACATGACACTCCCCCTCCCTACGTCACGTCACTTGCTGGTATTCCCCTCCAGACAGCCAATGGTTTGTGCCTTACCTGCGTCGTCGTCCATAGTGGGCCATGACTAGGACGTGGTGGATCGCGAAGAGCATCGGGAAAGCGTGTAGCGCTGGGTCCATGGTGGTGGTCAGCTTGCGGTGGGTATCTCTGCTATGTCACCTATGTTCGCTGTGTGGATTCCGCCGTGTTCAGTCAGGTTGTTTTTCCGCTGCGGTTTTATGTGGAGTTTCCGCCATCTTGATTTGGGGGACGGTCTTAGACGTCAGTACGTACGGCGGGGCCTCCGGGAGTGTTCCGTCCGCCACGTGGTCGTGTGTAGTTCGGCGGCGGTGCGTCATTTTCCGTCGCGGACGGAAACTTGACACGTTTTCCTATCCTGATATGGCGGACGGAGTATCCGCGGCTGGCGGACACGGAAAGGGCTTTTTCCGCCTACTCCAGGGCCGCGGTGGCTCTTCCGTCCGCCATCCTAATGAGCCCCACGATCGTGAGCAAGGTGCCAGCAGCACTGAAACGCGTTGATCGTTTGTTTTTGTTTCCATGCTGAAATAATCTAATAAAAATATTGTGGAGAGACAGCGCGAGTGCGCCCATTACTTTCGTGAATTCGGAGGTGTTTGACATATATATATATATATACATATATATATATATATCCAAGAAAGAAGTGACTCAAACAGATAGATTCACCAAAGAACAAAAATATATTTCCACTACAACGTTTCAGCTTCCGCCTTCCTCAGGTAGTTTCAAGATGGTAAGCTCAGTGGCTGCACAGATGACACAGCTGAATTTTCAAAAAGCATCATGAGTGAAGATTCCATTTGGAATGTGGAATCAATGCAGTCCTGAGAGTTCTTGAGATATGCAGTAATCAGGATGTATTGTCAGTAATGTTCAGTCCATTTGGATGCAATGATTTTAAACAGTACATCCAGAAGTTTTCTCTGGAGTCCAGTAGTTCTTCCTTTGAGACATGTTCCACGGGGAAAATCTTCAAATCTGATAGTGAATGATCCACAAGGTTAAAATGATTGGCTACAGGCTGGTCAATTTTCTTATTAATTATTGCTGATTTGTGGTTCCTGAATCGTGTGCGGAGGTCATTCATAGTTTGGCCTACATATTGTTTTTTACAGCTTTGTCGTTGGCATTGAATCACATAAATAATGCATGTTGAGCGACATGTAAGATGCTGTCTTATTGCATAGGTCCTTCTGGTAACATAACTAGTAACTGATGATGTTTGTAAAAGGTATTCGCACGTGATGCACCTTTTAGAGTCACAGCAATGAACCCCTGCATTTGTTACAGCTTGCTTGAGTTCAGCTCTCACAATAAGAGATTGTAAATTTGGAGCTCTGCGGTAAGCAATGACTGGCGGTTTTGGAAAAACCTTTTGCAACTTTTCACAAGTGGACAGTAAGGGAAATGTTTTTTGGATTATATTTCTGTAGTTGGGAGCTGATGGATGATAGTCAACTACAAATGGAGTTCTGTCACATTTGTTTCTGGCGTTGGTATTCCAAATAAGTGCTTCTCTGGATAACTGCAAAGACTTTTCAATTTGTTGCTGTATAATATGCAGAGGATAGCCTCGCCTTCTAAATAATGTAGCAAGCTCCTGTAGATGGTCTTTACAGGTTTCCTCATTGCTGCAGATGCGTCTTATTCTGAGGGCTTGGCTGTAGATGATGCTCAGTTTAGTGTGATGAGGGTGACATGAAGTCCAGTTTAGATACAAATGAGCATCTGTAGGCTTGTGGTACAGATCAGTTGTAATTTTGTGTTCATGAATGGTGACTAGCACATCCAGAAAAGGGAGATGTTGCTTCTGTTTGGTATTGCTGCTGGTAAATTTGATGGTAGGATGGATATTGTTGATATTAGCTGTAAATTGTTCCAATGTTCTACTTCCTGCATTCCATATTATAAATATGTCATCAATGTATCGTAGCCATACCAGTGGTTTGATGCTAGAAGTAGCAAGTATAATGTTCTCTAGTTTGCCCATGAAGATATTTGCATAGGATGGAGCCATCCGAGTACCCATGGAAGTACCTTGTATCTGCAGATAGTGTTTACCATTGAATGTAAAATTGTTGGACTTAAGTATAACTCTAGCAAAGTTGGTAAGCACATTTGTTGATGGTTTTTTCACAGTTCTTTTACTAAGAGCTTCAGATAACGCCATAAGTCCATCCTCATGTGGTATATTGGTGTATAATGATGTAACATCAAATGTAGCCAGAAGAGTATCATCATCAAATGTGTAGGTTTGGTTTAATTTTTCAATAATCTGAAGGAAGTGACTGGTATCTTTAACAAATGATGGAAGTTCCTGTACAATGGGCTGGAGGTGCAGGTCAACAAATAAAGATAGTCTCTCAGTGGCGGTGTCATTGCCAGAGATGATTGGATGGCCAGGATTGTTCATTTTGTGAATTTTGGGAAGCATATAAATATCATAATATTATAAGCATATAATCTATCTGTTTGAGTCACTTCTTTCTTGGATATTTTATTTCTTTGTGACTCATTGTATCCTTTGGGATCCAGATTTTTGCCCTGGCTGGCTGTTGTTTTCTTGTGATCCTTCATCTTCAAGTACATATATATATATATATATATATACACACACACATATATATATATATATATATATATATATATATATATATATATATATATATATAGTGTGTGTGTATATATATATTCACTGAAAAAACACATAGGTTATAGACCATATATAGTTAGGAATTAGCATTTACAAAACCTTGAAAATTCACTGAAAAAACCATAGGTTATAGACCATATATCGTTAGGAATTAGCATTTAAAAAACCTTATTTTACTCACACAAAACCATTGAAATTCCATATATAGTTAGTTGCACTAACTATATATCGCGCACCCGCAATCCACTGCTGATGATGTCACATATTACATCATTCATGACATGGTCAGTGACATCACTGATGACATCACTGATGACATCTCAAATGACATCACTGATGACATCACTGATGACAACATCCAGTGACTGTATGTTTCTGTAAAGTTAAAATGTTTCTTACATATTGAAGAATGAGTGGAAGTATAAGTGTCTGGAAAAAAGGATTTAGTAGGTGCATGACTGAATGTATGAGTGAGTGATTAAATGTGTCTCACTGAGTGCATGGGTTAGTGACTAAACTGTCTTAATTTGTGCATCATTATGTCTGTTGTTCTGTAAACTGCTGCATGTGTTGATCAGTAGCTATATGATTAACTATATGGGTTACTGATTGATTGTCCAAGTATTTGTATGGGAGACTGAGTGTGTGTGTGGCTGGCTGGGAGGTGTGTGACTCTGTGCAGATCAATGTGTACTTGTATCAATGATTGTATAAGAAGGTAAGTATGTGTTAGTATATGTTTGAAAATGTAAGGTGCTCTATGTTTAACTGTATAGACAAGAAAATGGAAGTGTCATTGATTCTTTACAGGACTGACTAGGTGTGTGAGTAACTCCATGGATGAGTGGCAGACTGTGAGTGTCTGTATAGGTGTATGAGTGCATATGATAGTGTTGTAAAGATGAGTGATTGTATGTATAAATGATTGTATGGGTGAATGAGTGAATGTGTGTGTAGACATAGGAATCAGTGAGTGCGTATGTAGTAACTAGTATTGGTGTGTCAATGGTTTCAAAAATTATACTCTGTATTTAACACTGGGTGAAACAGAGGTTATATTAAAATGTGAGGAGATGCATTGTATTGTCACATGAATGATATCATCAGTGATGTGGTCATTGATGTCAAATGAGATGTCATCAGTGATGTCATCAGTGATGTCATTTGAGATGTCATCAGTGATGTCATCAGTGATGTCACTGACCATGTCATGAATGATAAATATGTGACATCATCAGCAGTGGATTGCGGGTGCGCGATATATAGTTAGTGCAACTAACTATATATGGAATTTCAATGGTTTTGTGTGAGTAAAATAAGGTTTTTTAAATGCTAATTCCTAACGATATATGGTCTATAACCTATGGTTTTTTCAGTGAATTTTCAAGGTTTTGTAAATGCTAATTCCTAACTATATATGGTCTATAACCTATGGTTTTTTCAGTGAATTTTCAAGGTTTTGTAAATGCTAATTCCTAACTATATATGGTCTATAACCTATGGTTTTTTCAGTGAATTTCAATGTTTTTTTAATAGCAAATATCATAAGCTGTCGAATGTCAAGTACGTGGTAAGTAAAAATTTTTTCGTGTTTATGCACACTGATCTGCTTTGAATGCTGCCCCCCCCCCCCTCATTTCTATTAGGAGTACTCTCTCTTTGCAGATAGTGAAAGGTAGTTAACGCAGGCCTTTGCCCCCGTTGTAATACGTCGTGCCTGCTTCTCTCTCCATTTGATTGATTGTTATCCAAGCATTTACTGTTTTAGAATTGGTTCTCTTTGGTTCATTCTCTATTTACAAACAAACACAGAGTCGCAATACTCTGTTTAGTCTTTGCAGATAACGAAAAATCATGTAAAAAAACAAAAGGAATCGAGCAAAATCAGTAGGCCACTAATGGGATCTCTTTTTGACCTCGCTAAAATAGAAACATTAGGAACAACCCCTCATGACAAATACGAAACTAGTGAGATGAACTGAACTCCACACCATGATGGCTGCAATACAGCTCGGCTCCGCCACCCACCCCGCCCAAAATAACGGCTGCCATGATTGCTCGCGGAATGGCCACGACGGAGCTACGAAATGGTGGTGCTCTCATGCTAACCCCAGCTTCAGTGTGAAACATCCAGAAACACTGTAGACTACCAATTCGATCAGTTCCGGTAGCGCCCCAACGTAACCCGGTAGAGAAGAACTAGCCCTCCCCTCTTTAACTGATGGTTCTTGTTACCTGTCCCTTCTGTTGTCATTTAACAGAACTATTTAGCCTGCTGAAAGGGGTTGTGTTCCGACCGCTGGTTGGTGGAGACATTTTGACTATATTCTGGACCTGCGTTGTCGCGTAATGCGTCATATGACGCGCCGCGTTAGCGCATCCGGAAGTCATCCGGGGTGCGACGCGCAGCGCGTAACGTAAGCATAACAGGTCATGTGACTTGTTAATAAAACTTTTCATTGGTTCATTTTACTTTTCTTATTCTAATGATGAAAGGCTTGGTCATATGACCTAAAAATTACGCTTTTTATTACTTCCGAACATTATTTTTTCTTAAATATATGTTATAATGTTCCAGGCTAATGTACTTTCCCGGAAAATTTACAACTGTCCTGCAAGTAAAATATATTCTTTTTTCGAGAAAAAGGGCGTTTCTTCGTCCCATGACGGAGCCGTTGAGCAAAAGAGGGTCGACCTGCTGTCTTAGTCAACGATACGCCTGAATATGAGATTCTTATCGATCACTTTATGTTGCAGGAGTAGAAAACACAACAGCCCTTGACCATTTATCTTTACTGCGTTCCTGCGTATTATACCTTTTACCCTTTATGTAATTGGTCTGCTTTATTTCACTTGCCTTTTACTGATTCTAAAACAGTGACTATTATTAAAAACTTTACCAATGTATATACTACTACCATGTTTTCTTTTAAAAACCTTTATTGTGAAAATTTCATTATACAAATACGAGCCTATAACCACGTGGGCCGGCCACGGAGCAAACTGTAATCGTATATGATGAGTAGACATTTACACTGTAGAGGAACGTAAAGGGCGGGCCATTAGGTTGCAAGAACTAAGGTGTCTAACAGTTGCGGAATCGGTGGACGTACATTTTATAATTAAAATACGACAGGGCCAGTTACAATAAAATTATCTAGATATACATTTGCGGGCAAGTACCATGGGTGACGTTAATTCGAACTTTCAATAGTACAGTAATCAATAACACATCAGAACTTAATATCAATAGAGATGTCGAAATATTCAATCTATTCTCGTCCCCGCCCGCCATGTGCTTCAAAACTGCATACGTATCTCGTGATATCAAGGTTGTGCAACGAGTACACAACAAGGAGTTACGAGTCCCATTTATTCCGGCGCCATTTTGGGCGAGGACGGGCAGGTCCAGGATATAGTCAAAATGTCTCTACCAACCATCGACTATGATGATGTTCATATGCTGTATTTATTAGAGTAACAACTTTCCAAAGTTCTTCTAAATATTTGGGACCGTTTCCCTTGCCTCTGATGCTGTCAGTGGCACTTCTTTGATGAATGTACTGGCAGGTCGGGGGTTCTCCTCCAAATCTCTCTTTTATGCAGCACTATAATTAATTGGTGCCACCTCTCCATATGACGATGCATGGTATAGTTACCATAACTATATTTTTTTTCGGTTCCTCTGGAGAGTACATCGTGGCAGATGAAGCGTGTAACGTACCGGGCATTTACCTTTTTTTGCATGTAGAGGAAAGGAAAAAAAATTCGAGCGTCCGAGTTCTAAGGTGTCCCAGGGCCATTTTAGGG
Organism: Lissotriton helveticus; assembly: GCF_964261635.1. Taxonomy (NCBI): domain Eukaryota; kingdom Metazoa; phylum Chordata; class Amphibia; order Caudata; family Salamandridae; genus Lissotriton; species Lissotriton helveticus. Next base: position 168,992,759 of record NC_136068.1, read on the forward strand.
GACCAGGCCCAAATCCAAAGAACAGGCCGCCATTTTGAGAGTCCTGTTGCAGCCGCCTGTCGCTGTAGCATCAAGAGCGGCCGAAACTCAGCTAAATGGCAACTGAAACGGTAAAGGGGCGCCCCACTACAGCAGACGAGCCTCCACCTAGGAAGGCCCGTTCACGCCGACTCCCCCCCCCCCTTCGGGCACCCCACACCGTTATTCGGAGCAGTATTGTAGGATGGCCACACCAGTGCGGCAACTTGCTAGACATCACCTCGGTGGTAACCGAATCTCAGCGCCTTGTGGTGTCTTCTATTCAGAAAATATTGTTGCGCTGCCTTTGGCCCCATTCGCACATTGGTCCGCTACTGACGCCACCTCACAGGCCAACGGGGCGCCCCACGCCTACTTTCAGCATTGTAGGATGGCCACACCAGTACGGCAACTTGCTAGACACCACCTCGGTGCCATCCGGATCTTGGCATCTCAGCGCCTTGTGGTGTCTTCTAATCAGAAAATATTGTTGCGCTGCCTTTGGCCCCATTCGCACATCGGTCCGCTACTGACGCCATCTCACAGGCTAATGGGGCGCCCCACGCCGACTTTCAGCATTGTAGGATGGCCACACCAGTACAGCAACTTGCTAGACACCACCTCGGTGCCATCCGGATCTTGGCATCTCAGCGCCTAGTGGTGTCTTCTATTCAGAAAATATTGTTGCGCTGCCTTTGGCCCCATTCGCACATCGGTCCGCTACTGACACCATCTCACAGGCCAACGGGGCGCCCCACGCCGACTTTTACCATTGTAGGATGGCCACACCAGTGCGGCAACTTGCTAGACACCACCTCGGTGCCATCCGGATCTTGGCATCTCAGCGCCTTGTGGTGTCTTCTATTCAGAAAATATTGTTGTGCTGCCTTTGGCCCCATTCGCACATCGGTCCGCTACTGACGCCATCTCACAGGCCAACGGGGCGCCCCACGCAGACTTTCAACATTGTAGGATGGCCACACCAGTGCGGCAACTTACTAGACACCACCTCGGTGCCATCCGGATCTTGGCGAGTTGTGCTGCCTTCGGCCTATTCGCACATCGGTCCGCTACTGACGCAAACTCACAGGCCAACGGGGCACCCCATGCCGACTTTCAGCATTGTAGGATGGCCACACCAGTGCTGCAACTTGCTGGACACCACCTCGGTGCCATCCGGATCTTGGCGCGTTGTGTTGCCTTCGGCCTATTCGCACATCGGTCCGCTACTGACGCCGCCTCACGTGCCAACGTATTTTCTCCGCATTTTATCCCCTATGCCGCATAACAGGTCATGTGACTTGTTTATAAAACTTTTCATTGGTTCATTTTACTTTTGGTTTCCTAATGATGGAAGGCTTGATCATATGACCTAAAAATAACACTTTTCATTGGATGAAAACTTTTTTTTTTTCCCAAACGATGAAAGCCCCACCTTGTTTCTGGATGTTTCAGACTGAAGCTGGCGTCAGCATGAAAGCACCACCATCTCGTGGCTCCGTCGTGGTCATTCCGCGAGCAATCATGGCAGCCGCTCCCCACCAGAAGCCTGCAGGAGTCGGGGGCCCCCAAAACTTTTGTTGAATCCTCAAGGCGGAGGGGACGCTTTCGAGAATGGGGTCGAAGACCTAGCAGACAAGCGTCCGATTTCCAAGATGTCCCAGGGCCATTTCAGTGGACCATGCCCAAAAAGGAAAGAGCCTGCCGCCATTTTGAGAGTCCTGTGACAGCCGCCTATCGCTGCACCGCAAGAGTGGGCACAACTCAGCTGAATTGCGGCTTTTGACACAGTGGACCAAAAGCGGACGGAATGGCAACTGAAACGGTAAAGGGGCGCCCCACTACAGCAGACGAGACTCCACCTGGAGAGGCCCGTTCACGCCGCCTCCCCCCCCCCCGGGGCGCCCCACGCCGTTATTCGGAGGGCAGCAACTTACTGGACATCACCTTGGTGCCATCGTTCTGCTGCCTTGGAACTATTCGCACAACAGACCGCTACTGATGACCCACCCCCCGCGACGCCCCACGCCGGATACCGAAATCAGTGCGGCACCCAGACAACATCACCTGGATGCCGTCCAGAAATCTGGACGTTGTGCTGCGTTGGGACTATTCGCACAACCGACCGCTACTTCCTTCTTTTTCCCTAAAAATGTTTAAATGTTTTTACTGTTTTTTGTTTTGTTGTATATATTTATAAGTTATTAAAGTTTTATAATCCTACTACTTTGTTGGAGTGCTATATATTTTTAATGTGACACATACTTGTAAAAACTTTGATGTACAAAGAGTCATCCCTGGAATCTTCCGCTTCAGGCTCGGTCCCCTCCCCAATCACAATACAGGATGGTTTTCAGATAGTAGGAACGCGTGTGCTGTGACGGATCTCATCGAGTGTGGGCCTTGATCTACTATAACTCCTTTGAAGAGGGGTGATTCTTTACAGCTGGGGCCATAAACTACATCTGCAGGGCTAGCTGATAGCCTAGGACCGGCCTGGACAATCGGACACAGAGGAAAAGGAGTGTCAGAGGGTGCGGTAGTGAATAGGGCGAAAGGGAGGTGTCGGGCGGGCACAGGGTGTGATTCTCAGGGAAGAGCAGCGCAGATGGGGGGAGGTTTATTACCCATGCATAAGACAGAGAGCGGGGGTGACCAGTGCCTGAGGGAGATGCTTGCGAGGGTGGGGAGCCATGCTAAGGATCGACAGCGTGCAGAGAGTGGGTCTGGTCAAGGCATCTAAAATGACTGCCGTGCACGACAAAAGTGTGGCATTTGAAAAAAGGCAAGATGGCGCAGACAATGTTTTTCAACACTTCCTGATTTCCTTCGAATCGAACGTTAACAGACGTTGGGGCATATTACCAAAGTTAAGCGATATTTATCCCTAACGATGCTTAGCAACGAATTTTTTACCGCTAAGCATCGTCAGAAATTATCGCAGATAAACCTTGCTATTATCAACGTTTATCGCAAATGCGATAAAAAACGACCGCAATGCATTAATATCGCTGAAAAGTCAGCGATATTCATGCATTACCGAGCTAATGCTCTTAGCCATGTTATCCACCTCCCATTGGATAACATGGCTAAGAACTGCTCAGGGCAGGTGTTACTTTTTGGAGATATTCGTGCTTAGCGCGAATATCTCCAAAAGTTGGTAATAGGAGATAGCGATGTTAGCGACTGTTTCCAGTCGCTAACATCTTGGCATGCCCACTTTGCATGTCATTAGTGATAAATATCACTGACATGCAAAGTGGAGCCCAAGATGGTCGCTATCTCCTACTAGCGGTCGCTAACTGGTGTTAGCAACAGCTAGGTAATACAGAGATAATTTTATCTCCGCGAAGCGGAGCGCTGTTACAGATATATATCTTTTTTTGAACGTTAATTTCTCAAAATCCACTGAAGCACATATATTGAGACCTAGCAAAGGCACATCGGGCTACCAGTCCCTACAATTTTGCCAAGTTTCGTGCAAATCCATTCAGCCGTTCGATTATTATTATTATTATTTTTTTTGCCCCGCGGGGCCCTTTTAAAACCTCCACATCAAACCTAAGAGGTCAAGGAGGATCTACTATGCCCCCTTATGGTAATTTGCCCCTTCGCTTTGGCCTCCTCTTGTCTCTCGATCCTACCGAGAGACAAGATGGCGGCCGCTACGGACTGTTTGCAATGTTTACAGACGCCGGAGAACCAATCTGCTTCGCAAAGCTCCGTAACGCGAAAAGTACGCGAAGCGGAGCGCTGTTACAGATATATATCTTTTTTTGAACGTTAATTTCTCAAAATCCACTGGAGCACATATATTGAGACCTAGCAAAGGCACATCGGGCTACCAGTCCCTAATATTTTGCCAAGTTTCGTGCAAATCCATTCAGCCGTTCGATTATTATTATTTTTTTTTTTTTTGCCCCGCGGGGCCCTTTTAAAACCTCCACATCAAACCTAGGGGGTCAGGGAGGATCTACTATGCCCCCTTATGGTCATTTGCCCCTTCGCTTTGCCCTCCTCTTGTCTCTCGATCCTACCGAGAGACAAGATGGCGGCCGCTACGGACTGTTTGGAATGTTTACAGACGCCGGAGAACCAATCAGCTTCACTTCACAAAGCTCCGTAACGCGAAAAGTACGCGAACTGGAGCGCTGCCCGGTCCGCTGTTACAGATATATATCTTTTTTTGAACGTTAATTTCTCAAAATCCACTGGAGCACATATATTGAGACCTAGCAAAGGCACATCGGGCTACCAGTCCCTACAATTTTGCCAAGTTTCGTGCAAATCCATTCAGCCGTTCGGGCTAAAAGTGAGGCCAACCGCCCTATGGAAAACTCAATGTTAAAAACACGTTTTGTGACCCCCTTTTTTCTCGGCCCCCCCTTGACGAACCCCCCCGCAAATTTTCAGGGGCTGCTCAGAAACAAAATGTTCCATTTTCCTGAAAATTTCAGTCAATTCCGTCCACAAACGCCAAAGTTATTAGACATAGAATTTTCAAAAATTCCATAGAGAAAAAATCCTAACTATATATACCTACTGGCGACCGCCAGTAGGTAATATTCTGGTCAGAAGTACACAATGAACACGCTCTCAGCGGCAGCCAAAGATACGCAAAACAAGCTCATTGCTGTGACTCTAAAAGGTGCATCACGTGTGAATACCTTTTACAAACATCATCAGTTACTAGTTATGTTACCAGCAGGTGATTAAACACCCTTGGACTGATCTTGTTTTGCATATCTTTGGCTGCCGCAGAGAGCGTGTTCATTGTGTACTTCTGACCAGAATTGGATTTCCGGCGTGCTCGACCGGAGTACACGCCACCTCCCTAGGGGCCTCAAGCAACCCGCGGAGCACCTCGTGGAACATATATATATATTCACTGAAATAAAACATAGGTTTCAGGGACATTATAGTTAGTTGGACATTCACTCACACAAAACCATAGAAATTTCACAGTTATAGTTAGCTCAACTAACTATAAGGCAAGAATATCTATGGTTTTGTATGAGTGAAATGTCCAACTAACTATAACGTTCCTGAAACCTATGGTTTTGAAAGTTAAGGAAAATTTCAGGAAGTTTCCTCAACCGGCGCCAAAGTTATTCCCAATAGAATGTTGCGATATCCCTATGGAAAACAATCCTAACTATATATACCTACTGGCTATCGCCAGTAGGTAATATATATATATATATATATATATATATATATATATATATATTTATTACCTACTGGCGGTCGCCAGTAGGTAGTTATAGTTAGGACCTAGTTTCCATAGGAAATCCTCAACATTCTATTTGGATTAACTTTGGCCCTGGTGGATAAATCTTTGCGAATTTCTCAGAGAAGATGGCTCGGTCCGCTGCGCTCCTTCCCTGAAAGTTTGGGGGGGATTGGTGAAGTGGGGGCTGAGATAAAAGGGGGGTCCCAAAACGTGTTTTCTCCATGTTATTTTCCATAGGACGTTTAGACACGGCTACAGGTCGAACGGCTGAATGGATTTATAAGAAATTTGGCAAAACTGTAGAGTCCGGCTCGCAGATTACGCTTTTTTTTGAATGGTGTAAATCTGTTGAGTAGTTGCTGAGAAAATTAAAGTTAAAGTCAATTATATATCTATAAGCGCGCACGGGTGCGCGCACTAAAGCGGCTGCGCGCGAGCGGGATTGGTTTTTTGCTGCGTGACGTCTGTTAACGTTCGATTCGAAGGAAATCAGGAAGTGTTGACCGCCATTTTGTGACTGCGAGTAAATATATTGTCATTTCAAAGCGTTGGAACATGGAAAGGGGAGAAGGTAGAGATTGTTTTGCTGCGTAGGTTCTCTCAGGGTGTGCAGTAAGGCCCTTAAACGCGAAAATATATATATATTTTTTTTTTTAAGTTGCGCGGTGCGCGCACCCGGGTGCGTACACCTATTTACAAGAGTGTGAAAATGGAGATAAATCAGAAGTTTGAGTGCTTTGATATAAGGTGGCTCTGAAAAGAGCCCTTGTGTTAATTGAGTTTTTTCTGCATTTATAAGTAAGTACCGATGCAGAGTCTGATGTTGCAGAGGAAGATTCTGTTTCCCTCATCCGTGAAATGAACACCATCTGTCCTATAGATGTCTTGCATGTGGTAACGCAAGTTGTTGTGGTAAATAGAACCCATGCTATAATCTCTGAGGAAAGCAGAAACAGATTTATTAACATGTCTCCTTGCTTTCTCAATTTGTGCACAATGTTGATTGGACCAATTCCATTTCTGTCTTTGGCATATATTGGAATATACCAAGGCAGTTCGAGGAAAAAGTGTCATCAATTGTCGAAAGGTGTCTTTTAGAAGCATTTCCAGACCTACCCCAGTCAATGTGCCTAGATCGTTCCCACCACAGTGCACAATTATAAGGTCTGGTTCTGGGAGATGCATAAAAGTTTTCACCAATGGTATTAATTGGTGACATCTTAATCCTCTTTGCCCAATCCACGTTATCTGCACATTTGGTAAATCAAGGTTGGAAATTCGTCTGCTTGCTGCATATTTTCCACTCCAGTGAATATAGCTGTGTCCTAAAAGCCAAACCTTCATTTTCAAGGCAGATGCACTCGTACTCCGATGGGTTCTGGAAGTCGAATGGCAGTTAGAAGCTGAAAGTCAGGATAAAAAAATGGATGAGGCTTGGTGTGGTTGAAAAACGAAAAATGATTGGTTGATTCTAATACGTGAAGATTGAAGACTACGTTGCATGTTAATGTTATGTAAAAGAAAAAGTAGTATTGGGTGTGAAAAAAATGTCATGTAACAGAGCTGTGGATAGGCAGGTGTTTCTGGAGGGAAAACAGTGTTGTTAGTTTGCTGTAGAATGTTGAGATATGAACTTTTGACCTGTGCCTTCAGCCAGGTGCAGAATGAGGTGTTACCATGGAAACAGCCAGAGATGGCAGTGGGTGATGGGTGACTTTTATGTGACATTGAAAATATTGTGAGGGACAACCAACTGAAATGTAAATTTGAATACAAAATTTTGTGGGAGGAAATATGATTGGCTGAAGAGACATATATGAGTCTGTATTGACTGGATATCTGTGCCATTGAATTTTGGTTGCAGTGATAGCAGCATAATTGAGACTTCCGTCAAACGAATATGTTTTTTGTGACTGTCACTGTTGTACATCGTACAAAGCATTGGTAAAGGTAAGTCTGTAACTGTTTGTTTTGTCATGTACCGTAAAATATGGTTTACTCACAAACAATGATTGATTTTCCTCATAGTTTGAAACTAAACTCATTTTTGGCTGTCATAATGTGTTGTTTTTCTAAAACTATTTTTAATTTAAATGTGAAATATGAAGTATAAAATATGTTTAATATAAAGAGTAATTATTTGTGTGATTTTGAAGCCTTTATATATAATGAGAGAAGTTGTTTATGAAGTGAAAAAATTATATTAGCAGAGAGACAGATAATGCAGATAGAGAGAGAAATGGTAAATTACATGTGATACCGTCGTGAAAAAATGTTAATGGTTAATGAATTCGTAAACTTTCTGTCACACGACAAAATTAGAGTGCGGTTTGTGGCCGCGGCCTGCATTGGTGGGCGTAGGGTGAGAGGGGCAGGTGGTTGAGTGAAATAAAATGAAAAGTTGGTATATTACATGTGATACCGTGTTGAAAAAGTGGTAATGCTTAATGAATTCTTAAACTTTCTGACAGACGACAAAATTACATTGTAGTTTGTGGCCGCGGCTTGCACTGGTGGGGTGAGAGGGGAGGTGGTCGAGTAAAATAAAATGAAAAGTTCTGACCATGAGGTTGTACACAGATTTGTGCAGTAAATGTGTTCGTAAATTGAGGTACCAAACGGAGTATAAAAATGTCTCTCTCACTCCTGCTGTTTGACTGCATCTTCATCTGCCTTCTGTTTTCCGTCTCTGTTGCCCTGTGTTATCTTATTGTGTGTGTGTCTGTCTGTGTCTGCCTTCAGTCCGGGCTGAGGAACTTTGCTGTGGAGGCACACACAGATAGTCGCATCAAAGTAGTTGGAACGTTTTCAAAAAACTATTTATATAATTGAAATGCTTTTTTGAAGCGCTAGTGCATGTTTTCTTTCAGAATTACCGCTCGGTTGCTTCCATAGAGCAGAGGGTATGTTGTATTTCACTACTTAGTGCCTCTGCATCTGCACTCTGTTCTCTGGTGGCTGGCGGAGAAGTGTTTGTTATTGTGGAGATTAAAGCGTGATAAGGAGTGAAATACGACATAGCGTCTGGTCTGTAGAAGCGTGGGAGCAGTGATTAACACTGAGTGGAGCGGAACTGCGACGGTGCTTGAGAAGAGTAATAAATTATTTTTTTACAGAGGTACAACTGTCTGCATGGTGCGCGACCTACTAAGAAAGGGTTCACGGGCTGTTATAGGCCTGTGGGTTCTAGTATGAGTAAATCAGGTCGACAAAAGAAAATATTAAGTTAGTACAGCTGAAGTTACGTGGAACACATGAATACTGTTTCAGTATACAATCATTTTAGTTGAGATTATGGATTAAAAGAGAGAACGTGTATATTTGAAATGTTTATTCAGAAATGCACTGTTTTCAAGGCAAGTTTCTAATCTAATACGAGTAGACACATTGCAAAAAACAAAGTAATCGGTATAGTCAGTAGTACATAGAATACAAACGGTATAGTTCATGAAAAATGAATATGGTTTTGCAAAATTAATTATACACTCTTATGAGGAAGTATATTATATTTTAATAAATGGAAGAAGGTCTCTGGCCTTTCAGTTTAGGAACGATACATGAAAATGCTAGTGGTCAGACATTATGTCTTTATCAATCAGCTCTCTGCATGCGAAGCACTATCACGTTTCTGTTATGCTATTGTGTAAGGGAAAAAAAACGCGCCAAAACCGACAAAATGGCGAGAGGTGCATGTATGTAATCAAAATATTTTAGTTTATGGAAAATTAAATGATCAGAGGTGTCTGAGGCGGAATTAAGCAGTTCAAATGCGAAATTGCGTTTACAGTTATAAAAAACTCATTCTATATTTACACATTAATTAGGGCACATATAGCATATATTAGCGAGTTTTGGTTCGAGTACGTTTGAAATAACATAAGATAAGATATACAATAGAATTGTTGAGATTAGACTTTAATAAAAAATAAAGTTCAAAATCGAGTAGGTGAAGAAATAAAATTTAGTCCACATAAAAGATCAAAATTTAACCAGTAGGAAATCATAATGTCCACTGTTAGTAAAGCCAATAGGTCTGTTCATGTTAAGAAAATATCCAAGAAAACGTGAAAAATATAGGGAGGCAAAACGAAATGTGGACGTCAATGGCTTGCATAACAGTCAACCCAGGATTGTATAGGCAAAGTAGGCAGCAACTGCTTCTAACAAGAAGTCACTGTTATGATCCGAAAACATGTCAGCCATCCAATTGAAAAGAGGAAAGCAGCATTCATGATCTGTTATTACCGGAGCCTCTAGTACCATCAGAGGACAGCTCGGTGGGTTTTCAATGTAGCTGTCTGTCAGGAAATCTTGCGCCGCTGCGAATATATCCCAATGACCCAGAACTCCTTGTATCGCTGCAAAGGCCATAATCCCTCCGTCGGAACAAAGTTGTTCATGATCAAGTAACGGATTCATGAGATGATTGTAATTGACTTCAGGAGGTACCAACTTGCAGAGACATAAGTCCAGGGCCCACATGAAATCACAGCTCAGGCAATGAAATACAGGCTGCACACAGGTGAAATAGGAATATCGAAATGATAATCGATATGAAGTATTCAGAGTCGAGAGTGCTAAGATGCCGTAGTAGTCAAGCATCTTCTGGCGAAATAGTTCTAAGTGTTCCGGCTTGTTTGCGAAGACAGGAGGGACTTCCATTTTGAAATAAACGAGATGGGAACACAAACGTCGCAGCACTGGCAGTTCAAAAGGAAGTCCACAGAAATAGGTCGCAGAGCATGCAGTGAAGAGTAGCAGAATGACTTGATATAATTTTTGGCAGTCCGGTCACTAAACCATTGCTTAGTAGTTATAAAAAACAATAGCCTGTCTTGAAGTGGAGGATGCGTTTAAAATTAAGGGAGTCACCTCAGTAAATTGTAAAGGAAGGCCACTCTTTTATAAGGAATGGTGTTGTCTGTGAATATTAGCTAAGTGAAAGATATGTTCGCGAACAGATGCTACGCTAACTTGTTTTTGTGACAATAAGGCTGTTGTTCATGTCTTGTGATTCAAGGTCGGAATTTGCTGCCAGATGAAAACATCAAGGTTCACATGCGTGGGGTAGATAAACTACATTCTTAAAGGGAAGCAAATGCAGAGTGATTTTTACCGCGTAAGCTTTGTCGTTTAAAAAGTCATAGTGATTTTCATTATATGTAAAAAATAATATCACTGATGAAGAATGAAAAAAAATTGTTATAATAATAGGCACTGGTGTATTTTTGGAAAGATATGCAACATTACAGGGATTCCACTTAAATAAGTCATGTAATTGAAAGTGCCTGCATGTGGACGACTAAATATATGTTTAGGCGTTTATTATGCAGCTTTGAAAAAAACAGTGCGTTTGTTTTAAAAATGAAATGTAAAGGTTTAGAGCAGGAGTTTCCAAAGCGGTCGTGGAGGGCTAGATGCATGGCAGATTAAAAAAATGACTACATGTTTTTCAATGGGATTATCTTAAACATCGTTTCTTTATCTACTGTGCAGTTTTTCTGCATGTTGCCTATTCTTTGATTTTTACTGTTGCTGTGTCTTATACATTTTCCAGGGACGGGTATAGGGTCATTGTATCCCTGGGCACGGAGCGTAGGTAGGGGGCTCTGTAACAGGGGGTTTGGGTGGGGCGGAGCGTGCAGCCCACTGAAGAGGGGGGGTGGATCAAGGTGTTTGGAAGTGGAACAGAGCCAGAGCACGCCAAATTCCTGCCATGGGCCGCTACGCAAATGTGTATGCATCCTTAGAGGATTATTATATTAAGGATATATATTAATATCGAGGCCTCACCTCAAACAAACCTCTGGATAGGGCACACCTTATCGTCATCCTGAATCAATCATTTAAAATGTTGGGAACAGATTTATGATAGGTGTGTGCTTCTTTTGCGCCGCTGTGCGTCACTTTTGTGACGCAGCGGCGGTGCAAAAGATTTGCTATGTTGTGACATATTTACAACTGGATGCATCTAGGCAGATGTGTCATGCTGTAAAGTCCTGTGCCACATGAAACCTGCGTCAGGTTTCATATAGGCGTTTTGTTGCAGGGTGGGCATTCATTTGCATGAAAGGCCTGTAAAACTAACACAGTGAAATTTAGAAGATTTCATTGAGTCAGCTTTATAGCATTGCTGAATCAAATCCTTACGCCTGTTTGAAACAGGCATAAGGAGTGATGCACCATGCAATGTGTGGCTTGCTCCTGTGCATTGCAGTAGACATGTCGCGCTTACGACGTGATTCCTGCAATGTGCTGCTTTTGCGGCACAGATGCGTCACTGTGTGGCTTGCTCCTGTGCATTGCAGTAGACATGTCGCGCTTACGACGTGATTCCTGCAATGTGCTGCTTTTGCGGCACATATGCGTGACGCATCTGTGCTGTTTTTGCTCAATGGTGCTCCACATTGTAAATGCGGCACATCATGGGTGGCAGAGCAGCGGTGCACGTTAACTGGTGCATCTCTGGGGATGCGCCAGTTAACATAAATCTGCCCCTTTACATTTAAGTATGAGCAGGGTAAACAGAGTCGGTGAGGCTTATCCAAGGTTAAAAAGAGATGAGTCCTGTTCACTGAAAACTTGGACATAGGCCTCACCTCCTCAGCATCGCTGGACATGGCTAAATAATAGCTGCAAAATGTTACTCTTGTTAAACAATTTTACTATTATAGTCTCTGAGATTTGTCTCTTACACTGCAACATCTTATTGTTCTTCTCTTTCTTTAAAGATAACGACAACATCAACCATGAGTGATAATGAGCAATCAGTTGATCTCGACCTTTTCATTGAAATTGTGATTGAAACATCAGTGGAAGTAGATCCCTTGGATGATTTAAATCCTGAGGATGATGAAGAACATGATGAGGATGCCGATTTGTCAGATTTGTATGACATAGGGTGGGAAGCTGACCTGCTTGAGCCTATGGAACTATAAACATTTATTTTTAAAATTTACTGGAAATAAAAAGTAAAAATGTAAACCGTTTCATTTAAAATTAAACACAACTTCAAAAACAGGTTATGTGTAGTGTCTTTAATAAAATAGTCAAATATGCTCATAAAATTAGATCAGATTCACATATAAAACAGCACAGGTAAAATGTAGAAGCATTCCATTTCTTTCCTACTATTTGTGAATACTAAATTTGCCAATGCACTAAAAATTATTCTATGTAAAAATGAGAAGTAGTGTGTTAAATTTTTGACAATGATGAGAGAGTAAAAAAAGGTTAACGTGATGTTTTAAAGTTATTCACAGGCTTCTTTAGAGGAAGTATTCTATATGATTGTAGCGTGGGTGTTTCACTTTTTTATAGGTAATACAATGCATTCTGTATGCTGTAGCAGGAGGAGTACTACATGCTTGAATATTCTTCAGTGCTTATTTTCATTTCGTAAGTGGTATTGAGACCGACACAGAACTTCAATGGATCGGAGGGGCTGTTCCTGTGCATCTGGAGGACTGCCAAGCCGTTGCAGCAGTGGGAGTGAGGCCTCTCACGACAGAAAACTTCAATGGATCGGAGGGGCTGTTCCTGTGCATCTGGAGGACTGCCAAGCCGTTGCAGCAGTGGGAGTGAGGCCTCTCACAGGGGTGTAGCGCAGCTCCTTTTGATGCTCACAATTGCAGATAACAGGGTAGAGATGTCTGTGGAATTTATAGATGGTTAGTCACACTAGAGTGTGGGCGGCGCCCCTAGCACTTCATTACGGCACACAGGGGAGCCACGTTGCACAGTTTGAGAATCAGAGACTTAGGAGATAAACCTTCATAATAGGAAGGCTTCTAAGTGATAAAAATCGTCGGTGCTCGGCGTTAAAGATATCACTGCTATCGGTGGAATTTTCCACGGTGTTAGTGCTTCAACAGAAATGGGAACACATATCTGATAGAAAATCCTGTAACAATCTCAGTATTTCACATTATCGCGTGAAAAGAAAGTCTTTCGAAAGATGTTGAACGTTGTTCTCTTTTGAGAGTAGAAAAGATAGTGAGAGAAGTGGGTGGAGTTCTTCGTGTAAATTGCAGAATAGAAACTACTAAGAACCAATTGGAAGTGTTGTTTTGAAGTCACATGACTTCACATGCGCCTCTCAGGACGTGTACGCGGTGATAGTATCTGGTCACGTACGCCATTTGGAAGTAGCGGTCTAATTCAGCGAAGTTTCAAAACGTGAAAAGGAGTAAATCCAAACACATCCGGATTTAATATATCTTCTGAGCTCGATTGAAGCATACAATTGTTAAAGTATAAAACCTTTTATATTTTTTTTTAAAAATAACAAGGTGTGTACATTCGGTCACGTACGAAAGTTTAAAAAGACATTCGGCTCCATTTAATGAAAATGTTCATAATAATAAAAAAGAAGCCTAGGTTTAGTGTCTTTGACGTAGTATAAGTTCTTTGATGGGTCTATGTAGAAATTTAATAAGTTGCAAAGTTTTCACGAAATATATTGGCGGGTGCGCGCACACGGTCGCGCACGAACGAAAGGCAAAAAAGCGGAGATAAACCCCCTTTATAATATGCTCCTGGAGCTGTTTTTGGTACAATGAGTTAGTTCTGAAAAGAACTTTTTTTTTTTTTTAAACAACTGTTATGTTGTTTTTGATTTTTTAAACTTGCAACAACATTTTCAAGTGTGACACAGGATCAAAATGAAATGAAGAAATTTATCTTTTCTCGGGGCATTTATGACTCTCAATTTTTAGTTTAGTAAGAATGAGGCTCTGCTCTCCGTACAGAAGAATTTCTCCACACTCGTTGCATTTCATGTGCACCTTTGCAAGATATGGTCTCAAGTCCATCACAGCACTCGATGGAGATACAGGTCGTCCACCAGAAGATGTGCTGGCCACCTCTGATGGTAATAGCGTGGCCAGGGCTCTTGTCGATGCCTTTGCGAATTTCACAGGGTGCACTTGTTTGACATGCCGCACCATGGTATGTATGGAAAAGGAATATTTTTTTCTTGGATTTCCTCTTGAGAGAACCGAATTGCATATCCTGCAGGTAACTTTTGGCGCATTCACTTTCTTTTGTTCTTCAGGATAAGTGAAAAATTGCCAAATAAAAGATCCCTTTTTTCTTTTTAAAGGTAGTCGCTCATTTCCTTCAGATTCGGAAGATGAATGCGGGGCGGCAGCCATTTCAGCAAAGTCTTCCGAAGGGTGTTGAACGTTGTTCTCTTTTGAGAGTAGAAAAGATAGTAAGAGAAGTGGGTGGAGTTCTTCGTGTAAATTGCAGAATAGAAACTACTAAGAACCAATTGGAAGTGTTGTTTTCAAGTCACATGACTTCACATGCGCGTCTCAGGACGTGTACGCGTTGATAGTATCTGGTCACGTACGCCATTTGGAAGTATCGGTCTAATTCAGCGAAGTTTCAAAACGTGAAAAGGAGTAAATCCAAACATATCCGGATTTAATATATCTTCTGAGGTCGATTCAAGCATACAATTGTTAAAGTATAAAACCTTTTATATTTTTTTTTAAAATACCAAGGTGTGTACATTCGGTCACACACGAAAGTTTAAAAAGACATTCGGCTCCATTTAATGAAAATTTTCATAATATTAAAAAAGAAGCCTAGGTTTAGTCTCTTTGACGTATTATAAGTTCTTTGATGGGTCTATGAAGAAATTCAATAAGTTCAGATTGCAAAGTTTTCACGAAATATATAGGCGGGTGCGCGCAGTCGGTCGCGCACGAAAGCCTGGAAATGCGCTATCCATTTTATTGAGAACTGTTGCCGAGAGTGCGCACACCGGGTCATGCACGAAAGTTTAGAAAGTCTATTTTTATTTACAGGGAAATTTTAATGCGTTGAAAAAAAGGGAAGGTACAGACTTTCTAATTCTGTATCGCTTTACAAGGAGTCTCTATGCAACTTGAACAGTGAAGAAAACGGCTTGTTTTCGAAAAAAATATTGCCAGAACTTTATTGACAAAAGTATAGGTTGTATACACGAGATATTTCTGAATTAGCATTTTAAAAACCAATGAAATTCACTGAAAAAACCATAGGTTTTAAACACGTTATAGTTAGGAAGTAGCATTTACAAAACCTATGAAATTCACTGAAAAAACCATAGGTTTGACACCAGTTATAGTTAGCTGGAAATTTTACTGATGTAAAACCAATGAAATTCCACGTTATAGTTAGTTGGACTCACTATAACTTGCGCGTGTAATGCAGTGCTGATGACGTCACATATTACATCACTCATGACATCACTGATGACACCATCCTTGTGACACAGTGACAGACCTCCTTTCACTGTAATCTAACCCTTGAAACACATATTCAAAAATAGAAAGTAAAATTTTCAAAAAAATGGAGATACCCATACCAGTTACAACAACCAATTCAATAATTCCACCATCTATATACACATGCACTAATTCACCAACAGTTCTATATAGTCACTCATACATATATTCACTAATCATATGTAGTGATACACCTACACATCCTGTTACACACCGACAGTCATCCAAAAGTTATTCACACACATACTCACACATGCAAATAAACTATTGAACATCCATTTATTTGCATACACAGCTATACACACACTACCACTTTACTTCTAAGGAAACTTACACATACTTACTCTCTTAAAAAATCACTTATAGAAACACATACTAATTTAAACAGGAACTCTTACAATCCCTCACTCTCACATATACTCACTTATATACATCAATATTCACATATACTAGATTAAAACATATGTAGTTACTGATAAAGACACTAATAAGACAGTCATTCACTCACTAACACAGACATATACACACTCATCCACCCATACAGTCCTGCACATATGCTGTCTTCAAAACACATACAGAGACTCAGTCATTCTTGCATCTATGTACTAAGTAATACTCCCACCAAAGCATGCAAACACTCATACTGATACTAAGAAAAACATCTAATAACCTATATACATACACATGTACCTACTCATCAACCCATGCAGCCACTTATACACAAAGTGAAACACAAATACATATATTTAAATATTTAAGCATTACTCACTAATATATGTATTCACTAAGATATTCAATAATATATACATATATAACACATATTTATTTTTCAGAAAGACACACATTCACTGGATGGTGTCATCAGTGATGTCATGAGTGATGTAATATGTGACGTCATCAGCAGTGCATTACACGGGCAAGTTATAGTGAGTCCAACTAACTATAACGTGGAATATATATATATATGTGTATATATATATATATTCTGGTCAGAAGTACACAATGAACACGCTCTCAGCGGCAGCCAAAGATACGCAAAACAAGATCAGTCCAAGGGTGTTTAATCACCAGCAGGTGATTAAACACCCTTGGACTGATCTTGTTTTGCGTATCTTTGGCTGCCGCTGAGAGCGTGTTCACTGTGTACTTCTGACCAGAATTGGATTTCCGGCGTGCTCGACCGGAGTACACGCCACCTCCCTAGGGGCCTCAAGCAACCCGCGGAGCACCTCGTGGAACATATATATAATCTGAAGACAATTCAATGAGATTTTGAGTTTCAAACCTGTGGAACTCCAGAATGTGGAGAACGTTGCCCCTCCGATACTGGAATGTGTACATGTTATGAATAATTGATTCTGAACCGATAAATCATTTAAGATCCCAAGTATCTCCTTTTGAAGAGCTAATGAATGAAGGATATGATGGTTTATAGTTTATTAATAGTTGGATGTTTAGAAGAGAAGAAGCTGAAAATATGAGTACCCTACACGAATTATGGTTGTTTGCATAGGAAGATTGGTCAAGATGGTATACAAAACTATATACGATAGGTCATGTAGCACCTTGATAATGACGTCTTATACTGTTTTGAAAATAAATTTCTTTGGATATATTGTAGATACTTTATTGTGAATCATGCAACAACTTACTAAGTTTAAAGACCTTAGTTCTCTTCTCGTAAAACTTTAAGAAACTAACTGTTTCTCTACAAGATATAACCATCTTAAACTTAAGTAATCCTCAAAATTAATATCCATATAGGGATGGATGAAATTGTAGACAATGATTTTTTGTATATACTTTAATTTATATAAAAAATCCTCGGTTCCGTATATAGGGGTACTTCACATCAAACTTGCGCATTGAAATGTAATATGAGACCATGAAACCTGATAGTACTTTACTCTGAGTATATGGTCATAGAATTTTATTATTTTTGGTACTTTACGTTGATTGTACAAAATTATCTATATACCATGAAACTTGATAATACTTTAATTTTGAGTGTATGGTCATAGAATTTCGCTTAAGGTATTTTACGTTGATTGTACATAATTATGTATATACCTTTACATTTGCGCATTGTTGTGTATAATAGATCATGAAACCCTATAATACTTTATTATGTATAGTCATAGATTTTGACTAATGTACTTTACGTTGATTGTACATATTTGTGTATATACCTTTTAACATGTACTGTCCATGTGTATAAACCTTGCTGGGTTGGGTTGGTCTAGATGACCATGGAAATGGTAGAGGGTACTTACACGAACTGCACTATATAAGTAAGGTCTAGACCCAGGGACTCTATGGTCCAGTGGAAGGCAGGAGCCGAAACGCGTAGACCGTCCATTTGATGCACGTTATTCTTTGCACTGGTGTGTAAATAAAACGCTGAAATTCAACTGTTGCTGTGCCGTGATCTTTATTCTACTTAACCGTGGGAAGAAGAAAGCTGTGGCTATATATATATATATATATATATATATATATATATATATATATATATAAATAAATAAATAAATATATATATATATATATATATATATTCACTGAAATAAAACATAGGTTTCAGGGACATTATAGTTAGTTGGACATTCACTCACACAAAACCATAGAAATTTTGCAGTTATAGTTAGCTCAACTAACTATAAGGCAAGAATATCTATGGTTTTGTATGAGTGAAATGTCCAACTAACTATAACGTTCCTGAAACCTATGGTTTTGTATGTGAATTTCAAAGGTTTTTTAAATGCTAATTTGTAACTATAATGTCCCTGAAACCTGTGTTTTTTCAGTGAATTTCAAAGGTTTTTTAAATGCTAATTTGTAACTATAGCGGCCCTGAAACCTATGGTTTTGTCAGTGAATTTCAAAGGTTTTTTAAATGCTAATTTCTAACTATATCCTCCCTGAAAGCTACTAATAATAATAATAGCAGATACTTTTGTAAGTAGCTAGTCCATTCCATAAGTACATGACTAGTAACTGGAATAATTACAGTGCTGCAAACAGAGTGCATGGTGAATTTATAAGTGCTTACGTATTGTCTAGAGGGGTGATTGGAGAAGTGCTTCGGACTCACAGGAGGATGCCTAAACTGCCTGGGTAATAATTGCGTATTTAGAGGAGTGTATCAATAGTATATAGGTGGTTAGAGGTGTGCATGGATAGTGTACAGAATATTGTAGCTGTACTTATATTAGTAATCAGGCCATTCCATAAGTACGTGACTAGTAACTAGATGATTATTGTGCTGTAAAGAGAGTGCATAGTGTATTTATAAGTGCTTGGGTATTAGTGGACAGATTGCATTAGTATATAGTACTGGCTGGGTGACTGGAGATGGGCATAGGGAGAGACAATGTCTTTGATAGACTGCAAGGGTAGTACCTGGGTGAATTAATCTTACCTGTTTTCATGTAGATATCAAATTAATAGTAATATATATTCACTTTTTTTAATGCAAATGGAAAATATTTTAAACTTTAGTAATAAGGTCTGTAAAAGAGAAGAACAATATTCTGTTATTAAATATAATTTTATAGTTTTTTACAACATAACATAAGTATCCAATTACATCCCATATTCAATTTGCCTTTTTTTGCTGTCTTCGGAATTTCACCATACACAGTGAATTCAATTTTGATCATTAGGTGACAGCGTGCAAAAAAATACAATCATTACGATTGTTAAAAAAAACACATCTATCCTGAAAATATCTACTACAAACTCAATTCTCTATTTCCATTTTCAAATATGAACATCCTGATTAACATTGTATATAACACAAAGATTAGATATATGAGCACTTTCTTTCGAACACATTTTTCAAAATGCAATATGAAAAAACAGAATCAATTATTTAAACCGTAATTCTGAACATCTTTCCAAAAGGCAAAATGATGTTTCTGAAAACATTTGCATTGAGGATATACAAAATAAACTTCTGAATTCATAGTAACACCTTCCCAATAGGCCAAATGATGTTTGTGAAATGATTTGTTGTGAATATATCCAAAATATATGAATTAATTCATGTTGACATCTTCTCAGAATTTTTGCATCAAAAATATTAAATATGAATTTGGTAATTCATTAGACAACCGAAATGTATGCTCTAGATGTCCATCATTACACAGTGTCCATCCTTTATTGCATTTTAAATATACAGTATAGTGTCCATATGTTGAAGTAGTTCCATCATGGAAAACAATAGCCACTGTTTTAACAGTTCTTCCTGAAATTTAAACTTGACCTGACACAAAAAATGTTATTTTATTTTTCACGTTTGTTCCATTTGCTCTACATCGTTGCAGCATCAAAATAATATATTGTCCACATCTTTGTATAAATACTGTTGACAACATTTCCGATTTGCACTGAGTACATTTTTATGTGTTGATTAGCTGATTTTACTAAATTGTTGAAAGACACTGTTTTCAAATCTGGCATTGTCAAATATATGAATCGGTCAGTGTCTATTTGAGTAGTAGATGAAAATGAACAGCTGTTACATCTATGATCCCATCTGTGATGTAGTCCAAACTGATTTTTAATTTGTATACCTTCATCTTGTAATACTGCAAGCATAAACATAAGAAATTCCTGAGCATCTTGCTGTACATTCTGTGTAAATTGTGAAGATCCAGAACATATATCCTGAATATTCCTCACATCAGAAGCAGTATGCATTTTCTTTTATCAGTTTTCAACTTCTCAAAAATAAAATGTAACAAAGAACAAAGGGGCATATTAGCAAGGGCAGGATCGCCGCTTTAGCGGCACTTTTTGCCGCTAAAGCGGCGATATTTTTATCACACTATCAGCAAACTGTCACTAACAACTGCTAGCAACAGCTTTATGGCGAAAGCGACTGTTTTGGGTGCCGCTTTGCATGTCAGCTAATGACATGCAAAGGAGACGTTCCCAACTTGAAAGTGACTGAAAGCAGTCACAAACACACCTTCTGCCTATTACCAAGGCACGCGAAGCGATAAAAAAATGCACGCTAACCGCGTTTATCGCTGGATTTTAACACCTGCGAAAATCCTGACTTAGCCATAGTTTTCTATGGGAGGTGGATTCTACGGCAGAATCCTCACCTGCCTATTAGCGACCTTTTCCTTAACGATGAGAACTCATCGCTGGAATTCCTGCGTTATTGCTGGAGAATCGCCGCTATTGCTGGTTTAGTTTCGCCTTGGAGATAAACGTTGATAATGACGCGTTAGCCAGCGATAAAAAATACAGCGCTTAGTGCGCTTTAAGATAATCATTGCAAGTCCTTGCTAATATGGCCCAAAAATCTTTTTTCTCGATTTTCCATAATTGCATGCTGTAGATTTTTTATAAAAACACAACATTGACAATTACATTATCATAGCAGTGGATACCTGAACTATTTTCAAACTGATATCCTACAATATTAGCAACCGTGGTCTCTTCTAATTTCTTTCTAGACTCATCATACTTTTCAATTCTTTTTTTCTTTGCAACCTCAGTAAAATCTTTACCATATTTTCGTTTTGGATGTATTAACATTTTGTCAGAAATATGATATTCACCTAAACTAGGAGCATAGCGTCTTCTTAACCTATTGTACTCTTTTACACAATTTACATCTGCACTAACCTTTTCTTTAACAAAATCAAACAAATACAATCCGGATAACATTCTTACTCGAGACAATGCAACATACACCTGAAACACAGAACTTCCAATATTTATCAAAGTACTGTCTACACTTAAACCTTGAGATTTATGAATAGTCACTGCATAAGCTAAACAAAGAGGAAACAACTATTTTCTATGAACATACAAATTTTTACAAGCAAGAAACGAACAGAACATTGTCCAATCTGTTTCACCTCTTCAATCTGATCAAATTTAATCTTCGAAAATTCAATCCCATCTCAATTGGTATAACTAAATGTAAATTGATACTTGTATAGCGCGCTACTCACCTGCAAGGGTCCCAAGGCGCTTGTACGAACCCATCCTGGCTTTCCCTGTGAGGTGTCCACTCCTGGGCCCCCCCAAGGTGGAGGCCAGGCATCCTTAGCGTTATGGGGGCTGTTGTGGAGATTAAGCAAGCTATTGCCCAGAGTTGCAGAGTGGGACTCCATGATTGGAATAGGCACCGAGGCGAGAATTATCAGCTCTGTGGAATTTTGAGCCCAAGACCCGCCGAGGCGGGGAATTGAACCCTGGTCCCGGGCTAGATCTCTGCATCAGGGTATGCCGCTCTAACCATTGAGCCACACTTCTCCCTTTGACTAACAAAGTCAACTACTTTCCCCATTGCTCCATTTACTAATCCTTTCTCAACATCTAAATTACGCTGTAACATACCCTGCAGTTTAGAGATACATATAAGGTATTTTCCAAACCAGCAGTCTTAGATATTGATTTTTCCAAAGAGTCTAATTTTAACTGTAATTTCTCTGACAAAAGAATAGTTCTCCTTCATGTTCTACTTTATCAATTTCTACCATTTTCATTATTGGTTCATTCTCCGGTTTCAACAGTTCTTCATTGAATGTAGAGCATTCTTTCAGTGTTGGCAAAGTATAGATTTCTCTTCTGCAATTCTTCGGTAGATTGTTCCAGCTGCAACATTTTCTTTTGGAAACAAGTTTCTTAGTAGCCGTCTTTCTAAAGCATTTTTTCCATTCTTTGTTAAGACACCAATTCTAATATTTTGAAGAATATTTCCATAATCTTCATCATTTGCTTGACGGATGTTCTTTATAAGTTCCTTATATTCAAAATAACTCCAAATGTTCACATTTCCAATACTTACCAAAGATATTTAAGTGTCTTCATGAAGAAGGGTTTTAAAAACTGGTTGGCCTTTCACAGGTGTGAGTTGTAGTAGATCACCAAATACAATTACATGTTTTTCTCCAAATAAAACATCATAATTTGCTTTTTAAATCTGCTGCATCCTAAAATGTACAAAGGCAAGCATTAGGTTTGACACCATGCTTACTTCATCGATTACCAGAAGTTTCATTTTCTTCAGTACTCTTGAAACTTCGAAACAAGCTTCTCCAGATAGCTTGTGATATCCCAACGTATTTTCATGTTCTACTTGTAACATAAGTAGACAATGTAAAGTAATCCCTTTAATATTGTGTGCTGCTAACCCAGTTGGAGCAGTTACAACACAAGACTAATGTGAATCCATTGTTTTCTGTAGATAACTTGACAAACATTTAATCAAGAAACTTTTCCCCATTCCAGCTTGTCCACTGATGTACATAAGAATAGGTCTAAATGATGTACATTGGCAATCATTCTTTTCATGCAGTAATCCATGTTGTATCTGTTGTGTAACTTGGTGATATATTTCTTTCTGTTCAGTATTCAGACGTTCCTCCAAATTTTCCAAATCAATATTGTCCTGTTGTGCTTGCTACATCACCGTTTCCACTTCACTCATTGCTATTGCCGCTTCATATTCAAGTATGGCTTCTCCTACTGGATCTTGACTTTGTGGAGCAGAACTCTGACTATCGCAGAACTCTGACTATCTTTTGAACTATCACTAGCAATTTCAGCTGCAATAGTTCTTTCTTGATTAATCTCTTCGTTCAACATTTGGAGATAATTTGGAAAAATTGTACATTCAATGCTATCTTTACATGAATTGAAAGAATCTTCATAGCAGTCAAAATCTCCAAGTAATTCCATTTCAGTCCGCCAAGGTTTGAAGAGTTGCAGAAGAGCTAAATAGAAAAATTCTCTCTTATCTGGAGTATCACAACTTAATTTCCTGTGATTAATCAAATTTCCTTTGGCATGCTTTACTAAGCATCCTTCAGATCCAATTACAGCATATTTCCTTCATTTCTTTTTTTCTGTATGAACTTCTATTTGGATAGTATGTATCCAACATATTTGATTTCAGACTTTTGTACTTTCTGGTTCATTCAGTGCAAAGTATTCAATTTCTTGTACAGACTTCAAAACTCGATTTCGTGCTGCAGCAAGGCCTAGACTTATCCAGATGATTCCTTTTGACTTTAAATATAAACTTGCAGATCTCAATCGATTGAACATTCATAGGATCCAGTTTTCTGATGTGAAAGCATCTTCAAGCTGAAGCTGTACAATTTTTTGCTAAGTGTCTTTTCCTGTGAAATTTCCTCCCACATTTCTTTCAATTCTGTCTTCTCAGACTTGGTAATTTATGACGTGACATAGTGAGCAACAGCAATTGAGTATCTGCAACATATTGTATGTCCATATTTGCTTTCCACATCTTCAAAATCACCGGATTGTAATCATTAATGTACTTCGATTCTTCTGTTCTTTTTATATTATAAGTATTTTGGGTGATTTTAGAGTGAATGTATGCCTCACTGCTGACATAAAACTGTTCACTCTTCCTTTGGAAATTACTGGACATGGAAAGCCAAATCGACATTTTGTGTAAAATGTAACCTTTGACTTATATTTCCGTCAACAATATTTTTCACAATGATGACTCTGAAACCGTAAAACTTGCTGTCTTAAGATATTTTGTCCTCCTGTTTTCGGAATTGCACAGGTAACATACTCTTCAATAAAAGATAAACCAGTCTCATCTGAATCAGTTCCAAATTTGGGTGCAACCTTGATCCATAAAAGCATATGTATATGAGGATCACCTCTAGCTTGATATTCTTTTTTCCCAAAGAAATCAATAACTTCGTCAATAGGTGGATTTCTTTTATTACAGATGATTGACATCAATGTTTCAAATCTATGATTAAAATATCTGCAGACATTTACAGGATCTAGGGAACACAGTTCTCCAGGTGTCTTCAATTCAATATTTTCTATATTTGAATTTGCTTCTCGTAGAAAATCCAGTAAATCAAATCATCCCATGCGCACTAAGCACAGCTAAGTGTAACAAACCAGGTAGGAGTTCCTAAGTTTCTTAACATACATTTTAATTCCCCATGACGCCTATACCATTATTCATTAGTGCCACGTTGACATGCCATCAAATTAATTAACTGTGGGGCATATTACCAAGCAAAAGCGATAATTATCGCTATTGCTTGGTTAGAGACAAAAATTTACCGCTGCGCTGCGGCGATTTTTATCGCAGATAAACTTTGGTATTACCAAGGTTTATCGCAAATGCGATAAAAAACGGCCGCAATGCATGAATATCGCTGAAAAGTCAGCGATATTCATGCATTACCGAGCTAATGCTCTTAGCCATGTTATCCACCTCCCATTGGATAACATGGCTAAGAACTGCTCAGGGCAGGTGTTAGCTTTTGGAGATATTCGCGCTTAGCGCGAATATCTCCAAAAGTTGGTAATAGGAGATAGCGATGTTAGCGACTGTTTTCAGTTGCTAACCTCTTGGCACGCCCACTTTGCATGTCATTAGTGATAAATATCACTGACATGCAAAGTGGGGCCCAAGATTGTCGCTATCTCCTACTAGCTGTCGCTAACTGGTGTTAGCGACAGCTAGGTAATAGGGAGATAATTTTATCTCTGCTTTCTTGGCTTTTAAAGCCAAAAAAGCGGAGATAAACCCCCTTGATAATATGCCCCTGTGATTCTAAATGTTCGTCTCTTTCTTCAACTTTGCCCATAAATTCCTTTGCAGAAACATTTGAAAGATGTGTTCCAGTTTTTAAGATATGGTTGACTGCATATCAAAGTGCAGACAGATCACTCTCAAATAAAAGCTGAAATAAATATGGCATACACTGACGAAACCTTGGTTCTTCTGAGTAGAGTCGTAAAGTACGATATTCTGAAGCTGAAATCTGAATTGATCGCTCATCATATTGTCCACCTTTTCCGGTATGGAATAGCTGTGGAAAACAACGAGCTTCCAAACTTTTTTCCCACACACTCATGGGAGTTCCTTTTGCTTTTTTCATCTGGAACAATTCAATAGTATCTCCTATCAGTTCTTTTGAATGTAGAGGGTGTATAGCATAATGTTAATACATTTCTTCTTTTCTGGAATTCCCCATTTTTCTATTTGTTCACTTGAAATATCTGTTTCATCTCCTAAAGTCATTTCTTCTTCTTCTACATATACACTTTTATAGTAAATATTGTATTGCACCAGATATAATGTAGCCTTTTGGACTTTCCTGACATCTACTAACTCTTGCCATATTTTCCGACTCTTTGTGGGTACACCATTAACAAGAATAACTACAGGTTCAGTATCCTCTCTTTCTACACCAACAGCTTCAACATTTTTCTTAAAATCTAAAGGTAAATACACAACTCTTCCTTTAAAACCTCTTTGTAGATCTGTTGGAGGCAGCTTACCTATTTTAGGCTCCATACGAATTATAGCCTGAAAAGGGTGCACAGATTAAATAAGGATGGCCTCATATGTATTTAATCTTTAAGTTCCGGCGTTACAGCTACTAAGTCTAAGTCATTATGGACAGCTCTATTTGGCATTTTGTTTTCTTCTAACTTATTGTTACAATATTTACAAAGACATTGTACAGTACCTAACTCAAAACAACCTTTCGCAAACCGATAAACAGAAAAATGTTTCCATTTATCATTGTTTCGTTTTCACTTTTTAAAAACACATCTACATTCCTAGTTTGAATTTTATAGAGAGTACGTCGACAACAAATACAAACATAGGGCCCGATTAGGATTGCGGTGAATCCGCATCCTCCGGGCCGGCGGAAGCCACCGCCAGCCCGGAGGATGCGGATTCACCGCTCCGGTGGGAGAAAAGACCCCCCGCTAGATTAGGATGGCAGGGGGGTCATCTGCGGACGGGGAGACCGTCCGCCGCTTTTCCGCTGCGGTCCCGCGGCGGAACAGCTCCAATATGGTGGCGGTGTCTATCAGACACCGCCAGCCATATTAGGATGCATGGGGAAACATGCTTTTCCACGGCGGCTTTTCTGCTGGGGAAAAGCATGTGGTCTTTGGCATTTGGGGGCCCGTTGCGGACCCCCAGGGTGTCAGGGGATGGGGGGTGCACATGGGGGGTACCTATGGTACCCCCCAGCATTTACATGCACAAAGCGGCAGGCACCGTGCGGTGCCTGTCGCTTTGTGCATGTAAATGTTAAACATGCATTTTAAACCTTGCGGCGGGTGCTGCTTCAAGCAGCACCCGCCGCTAGGTTAAAGATACAGGATGTGACCGCCAGGGTGGCGGTCACATCCTAATTGCACTGGAGGGACCTCTGATGCCCCTGCGGACGGTCCCTCCACCTCGGGGGTGGCGGACGGACGCAGGTCCGTCTGCCATCCTAATAGGCCCCATAGTTGGGATTTTCACCAGACACTACTTTAAACTTTGTTATTTCTTTTTCAAACTTAACATCAGTACTATCTTCCATCTCTTCTATAACACCTACCACTTTTTTTACATCCAACACTGAACCATGCAAAAGAGCGGCATTAATTTTATTTAAACATAATGCAGGACTTTTCACGTTGTATAATCTTCTAACTAACTTTCTCATTTCGGAATGATGTACTGCTAACATTGGTAAATGACAAAAATTATTATGACACACTTTCCTAGAAAGACAAGCCAGAGAATGACCTTGCAACCCTGTATATTTTCTCACTTTGCAAGGATCTAGTCCATGTAATATCTTAATCTTCTGTTTCACAGTAGTTTTTCTTCCATATTCTCTTAAGAAATTTAGTAAAATATCAATAGATTGTTGACGTATACTGCAAATACTACTACAATCCCATGTAAACACTGGAGCCTGGGTACGTCTCACTTGAACTTCCTCAGCTATTACTTGTTCATATTCTCGTAAGAAATTTAGTAAAATATCAATAGATTGTTAAAGTATACTGCAAATACTACTACAATCCCATGTAAACACTGGAGCCTGGGTACGTCTCACTTGAACTTTCTCAGCTATTACTTGTACAACATTTCTAGGAACTATCTTTTCTTTTTCAATTGGAAAGCCATTTTTCACTTCATAACAACGACCACAGGTATCAACTGCATGCAGTAAACTATTTTCTTGAAAATAACTTTCTTCATTAAAAAAAGGTTCCGTACTAGAAGTATGCTTCCATTTCCCAGAAAATATTTTGTAAAAATTAGTTCTATTTACAATTCTTTTCCTTTTACATTTGTCCTTGATAAGCTGCATTATTGTATTTAAAGTCTTCAATCTTTTTATAATTAAGATAAATAATTTTCTTTTCTTTTTTAAAGGAAGAGGTGTGGCGCAGCGGCCAGGGCGACTGACGCTGGACGCTGGGGATCACGGTTCGATCCCCGGTAGCAGGGGTCTGCCCAGCACCATGTGACTCTGGGCAATAGCTTGCTTAGTCTTCCCGATGGCCCCCAGCGCCGAGAAACCTATGGGTAGCTGTGCCCTTTACAAATACAGGATTATTATATTATTATTATTATTTATTTGAATTCAAAGGCTTTTTCAATTTCACTTAGAATCTCCTTTTTTTGTCTGTAAAATGCTGATCTCCTTTTGTATTTATTAGTTTGTTAGCAAATTTTGGAGTACTCTACTTTTATAGATTCTTTTTTGAATTTCTGAAAATTGCTTTTTCCTGCTTCTAGTATAATTCTGTTACCGATAATCCAATTTTCCACTTTTTTGTACATTTTTCTTTTCTTTTTGTTTCACTGTCCTTGTTGTATCTGTCTGTTTTTTATTTTTTATATTAGAAACTGTTTTACAAGTTTAAAAAAAAGTCTTTACTTCTCTTACAGAATACTTTTTCTTTAAAGATCCATGTTGTAGTTGATCTAATTCCTCTTTTCCTTTTTGTTTTAAATAAACCTCTTTTCTGTGTTCTCTTTTTCTTTGCTCTTTTCTTGCCAATTTTACTCTTTCTTAAAAATTATGCAAACTATCTGTAAAATAGGAAAAGTTTTGAAAACAATTTAATATAATTAAAATAATCATATATAAATATGCACATATATAACTATAAAAATACATACAAAGAAACTAGATAAATGATTTCAGCAATGGAACAGTGCTACCTGCATAATTGTAGTACTGTATGAGTAGTGTGAAAGATACTAGAGCACAGCATTAATAGTACACATCTAATTATGGAACTGCATGGTAACAACCTCTATCATTCCATGAATACATGGCTAGTGACCAAAAGATTACAATACTGCAAGGAGAGTGCCTGAGTGCATTTATAAGTGTTTAGATATTGGCAGAGTGATAGGATAAGTAGATAGTGCTGCATGGGTGATTGGAGACGTGTATAGGGCTGACAGGAGGATTCCTACACTGGATATTTAGAGAAGTGTACCAATAGAATATAGCTGGCTAAAGGCCTGCATGGACAGTGGACAGAATATTATAGTTCTACTTGTATTAGTGGCTAGGCCTTTCCATAAGTACATGACTAGTAACTGGAATGATTACAATGCTGCAAAAAGAGTGCATAGTGAATTTATAAGTGCTTAGGTTTTCTCGAAGTGATAGGATAAATAGTATGTGCTAGATGGTTGATTGGAGAAGTGCATGGGACTGACAAGAGGATTCCTACACTGCATAGTTACTAACTGGGTATTTACAAGACTATATTAATAGTATGTACCTGGTTAGACATCTGCATGCATAGTGCACAGAATATTGTATCTATAGTAGTGTTAATGGCAAGGCCATTCCATAAGTACATGACTACTAACTTGAATGATTAGAGTGCTGTAAACAGAGTGCACGTTGAAATTATAAGTACTTAGGTTTTGGTGCAGTGATAGGATAACTAGATAATGCTGGATGGGTGATTAGAAAAGTGCATGGGACTGACAGCACAATTCCTACCCTCCACAGGTATTAACTGTGTATTTATAACAGTGTACCAATACTATGTAGCTAGTTAAAGGTGTGCATAGATAGTGCCCTGAATATCGTAGCTGTACTTGTCTTACTAGTTACCCAATTCCCTAAGTACATAGCTACTAACTAGAATGATTACACTGCTGCAAACAGAATGGATGGTGAATGTATAAGTGCTTACATATTGGCAGAGTGATAGGGTAAGTAGATATTGCTGGATGGATGATTGAAGAACTGCATGACACTGACAGCAGGATTGCTAAACTACATGGCACGCAGAGGGAGAGCTGCGGGCCGGCTAGCAGAGGAACAGCTGTGAGCCAAATACTATAGTGAAAAGTACGGGCCGCCGCCTTGCAAAGAGAGAGCAACAACCGCTAATGTTGCAAGAGGGAGCATGAAGGCGATATCTGGCAGCAGAACGATGGTATACTTACAGTGTTGACTTGCAGAGGTAAAACTGCGGACCCGACGGCTCACAGACGAAGAAATGCGAGCCGAAGAATGGTTTGCAGAGGGTGAGCTGCGAACTGGTGGGCTGGCTCGTAAAGGGACAGCTGCAGCCCGTGGGCTCGCAGAAAGAGAGATGCGGGCCAGGAACAGCGGCGGGCCAACTGCT
Source organism: Lissotriton helveticus (assembly GCF_964261635.1). Taxonomy (NCBI): domain Eukaryota; kingdom Metazoa; phylum Chordata; class Amphibia; order Caudata; family Salamandridae; genus Lissotriton; species Lissotriton helveticus. Next base: position 169,022,723 of record NC_136068.1, read on the forward strand.
ATAAGAAAAGGTGCAGGCCGTCAGCTTGCAAATCATGCATGTGGGAAGGTGATGGGGGAGAGGAAGCGTGAAGGTGGTATCTCGTAGACACAGACCTGCGGTATATTTCCAGTCTTGGTTTGTAGAGCTACAACTGCAAGCCCGACGGCTCACAGATGAAGAGCTGCGAGCCGACTAGTGGTTCACAGAGGGAGATTTGTGAGCCGGCGAGCTAGCTCGTAGAGGAAGAGGTGCAAGGCCACCAATAGTTCGCAGAGAGAGAGCTGCGGGCTGGCGGGCTGACTCATAGAGAAAGAGCTCCAAGCTGACTGACTGACTCATACAAGGAGAGCTGCGGCCTGTCGGGTCACAGAAGGAGAGCTGTGAGCCGGCTCGCAGGGGAACAACTGTGGGCGAATTGGTATATGGAGAGGTGCGGGCTGTGAGAAGTTGGCCTGGTATATGCTGCTCACTAGTTCTAGTGATCACCTTGTACCATGCCAAGCAACCCTTATGGTGCAGGTTGTAAAGTCAACCTTATAGACAAGCTATCCTAGGGGTAGCATGGACTAAGCAGTCTTAGGCTAAACTCTGTAAAGGCATGTGAAGCAAGCTGTTTTACCATACACAATCCCTTGAATACCAAATGAAAGGACACCACACAGATATATATTGAAAATATATATAGATTTATTTCTCAAAAGATACCCTATACTCTTTATGAGCACAGAAGCACAAGCGTTAAAACAAAACACAGTTTAAATACACAAAAGTTGCACGAATATGGATGAGCCCTAGGGGCCACCTAAACCATATACTAAAATAGTGGTATAAGAACCACTATGAGGAAAGTGAAGAGGCCTAGGGCCTGGGGAATCGCTGGAGCTGATCGGGACTAGCAGTGAAGGAGTCGGGAAAGGCCCGCGGGACTCGGGTGCAGTGCGGAAAGTGCACGCAGTACCAATGCAATGTCAATGGTGCGTAAAAGTTACAAAGTTAGTTATTAAGGAACCTTCCGAGTGACCTAGAAGGATGAAACTTTAGACACAGACCCTAGAGATGTGTACCAGTGTGGGAACACCGGCGGAGCTGAGTTACCTCACCCACAGGAAGCGGGTGAATAGGGTCGAAGTAGTGTCGGGTTTCGTCACGCAGGTCGATGGTGCTTGGAGCTGAAGATGCTGCAGGCGGCTCGATGTGAAGAGTTCCGGTGGATCCAAGGGTGGATCTGAAGAGGTGAAGACCTGAAAGCAGAGGGGACAATGTTCAAAGTCACTAGCCAGTGACTACCGTGGAACCAGAGTGGAACCAGGCGATGTCGGGTGCAAACAGGCGTCGAGGTGTAGCTTCTCTCTGCAGCCACGTAGACACGAGGGGTCGAAGACGTCCAGGAGTCAGTCACGAGCTGTCCCACGCAGGCTTCTCGCTGGTGGCGGTGCCGGCAACTTGATTGAAGCAAACAGGCCTTGGCTAAAGCAAGCCACGCAGCAATTGAAAAAGGCTTGGTACTCGGACCAGCAAGGTCAGAGCGGGTGCTCCCTTTTACAGGAGCAAGGGCAAGTCTGGAGCAACCAGACCTGCAGTGAAAGTTGAAGGTTTTGTTGCCATGATGGCCGCTAGCCACGTGGCAAGGGGCCGGGATGTCGCATCGAGTGGCACAGTGCAAAAGGGCCCCACGCAGATCGTGGAGATGCTGGGGGGCTGATCTTTGGTGCAAGGGCTGCTCGAGGTTGGGGCTTCTCAAACCCCAAAGCACAGCGTCGAGGGTGCCTCTGATGCTGCGCAGTCAGTGTTTCGGGGGTCTTCCAAGAGGTCCGGTCCCACGTCTCTCGATGCCTCCACGGGTCCCTTCTTCGCAGGAACTGTGGATCGGGTGGTGAGAAGTCTGGGAGTCTGGATCTTGTCAGGCTCTGGGCTCGGGCTCCGGCGGGAGGCGGCGGCAAAGCAGACGTCGAGTTGCTGGTTGGTGCCTGTGTTCACAGGGTGGTCACTCCTTGGCCACAAGGGAGATTCTCTTCCGTCTTCTGAGCAGCAGAATGTCGAAGTCCAGTCTTCTTCTGTATTTCCAGTTGATTCAGGATGATCTGAAGTCTCAGGACACAGCTCCCACTCTTATTCGAATCTGGGGGGCCGGATCACCTACTAGGTCCCTCCTCTGGGTGGAACCAGGAAGGGGGGTGGTTACACCCCCTTTCCTTTGTCCAGTTTCGCGCCAGGACTGGGGCTGGAAGGCCCCAGCACCGGTTTGAACTGGCCTATGCACAGGGACACCTTGTGTGCCCCAGGCATGTCTGATTCTATTCAGCCCTGTCCTACCCAATACACAAAATCCTGTCTGGGGTGGTGCTAGCACCTCCCAAGGCAGGAAACCCTTTGTCCAAGCTGCCCTCGCTGGAAGGACTCCCGGCAGCAGGAGGTCAGACTTGTGTCTGGGGTGGCAGCATCCATCTTGTGATGCTGAGGCTCTGTTTAACATTAACCGGGGTTCAGGTTAGGTACATGTCGTGTCCCTCTAGAAGGCTGGAATGCTACCCCCGTCGCCAGAACTGGCGAGGGGGTAGTATTCCAATTCGTATGACACCTTACTCGACATGTTATGATAAAGCCAAACCCAAGATAGCATTTAACCGCGAGGATTATAATGCACTTAAGAGTATATGGTATGGCAGTATCATGAAACAGCTAAAGGACATGGTTCCGAAAGCTGCAGACAGGCTTAGCTCATGCCAGAGCACCATCTCACATATTTCCAAGCACTCTGCCTCCAGGATTGATGAGGCCTTCCATAGGAGTGACTGATAGGAACATATGTGTCCATTTTAGGTTAGGTATAGGCATACTACACCTAAGTAAGGGGTGGTTACACCAACTTACCCCAGCTGAGTGATCAGCCAGTTGTGTCAAATATGGAGGCCAGGCCAGGGGTGGCATAATACATGCTGCAGCCCCTGGTAGCCCTTGGAAGTACCTATGCCCTGGGTACCTGGGTACACTGTTACAGGGGCCAATAAGGTGAACCAGTTCCAATGTCGTTATGCACCTAAAGTACATGGGTAACAATTTAGAGAGAGAACAGCAGGCTGTGGGTCTGATTAGCAGGCCCACAGCCACATTAAGTCATAAACCAGTGAAGCAAAAATCAAAAATTTGGGGTGACCATAGGATAGCAGACCCTACTCTCCTACACAACCCCCCCCCCCCCAAACGCAGGGACATTAGACTAACCTTGACCAGTTGTGTCTTCATGTTCTAAGTGGAAGTACCTGGAGAGACCATCTGCATTACCATGGTCAGTCCCTGGGCGGTGCTCCACTGTAAAGTCCATCCCCTGTAGGGAAATGGACCACCTGAGCAGTTTGGGGTTTTCACCCTTCATCTGATTAAGCCATAAGAGGGGCTTATGGTCGGTCTGAATCTTGAAGTGAGTGCCAAACAAGTATGGTCTCAACTTCTTCAGGGCCCACACCACAGCAAAGGCCTCCCTCTCAATGGCTGACCAACGTTTCTCTCTGGGGGTCAGCCTTCTGCTAATGAAAGCAATGGGCTGGTCTTGACCATCTACATTAAGTTGTGAAAGCACAGCTCCCACTCCCAACTCAGAAGCATCTGTTTGGACAATAAACTCTCTTGAGTAGTCAGGACTCTTCAGGATAGGTGCAGAGCACATGGCCTTCTTCAGGTCATCAAATGCCTTTTGACAGTATTCTGTCCACTGAACCTTTTTGGGCATCTTCTTGGATGTCAGATCATTAAGAGGGGTCACAATGGACCCATAGTTCTTAACAAACTTCCTGTAGTACCCAGTCAGGCCCAAGAAAGCTCTGACCTGAGTCTGGGTAGTTGGAGGGGTCCAGTCCTTGATGGTCTGAATCTTACTCTCCAGTGGTTGAACTTGGCCTCCACCCACAAGGTGGCCTAAGTACACAACCTTACTCTGCCCTATCTGGCACTTGGTTGCCTTGATAGTGAGGCCTGCCTTTTGCAGAGCCTCTAGCACTTCCTTCAGGTGGACCAGGTGATCCTCCCAGGTGGAGCTAAAGACAGAAATATCGTCCAGATATGCTGCACAAAAGTCACCCAACCCAGTAAGGACTTGATTCACCAACCTTTGGAAGGTGGCAGGTGCATTTTTCAAACCAAAGGGCATCACCACAAACTGATAATGCCCACTGGGGGTAGAAAATGCTGTCTTGGCCTTAGACTCCTCAGCTAACCTGATTTGCCAGTAGCCAGCTGTCAAGACAAATGTGCTCAAATACTTGGCAGAAGCCAATTTGTCTATGAGCTCATCTGCCCTTGGAATAGGGTGTGCATCTGTCCTAGTGACAGCATTGAGTCCTCTGTAATCCACACAGAACCTCATCTCTCTCTTCCCATCTTTGGTGTGAGGTTTGGGGACCAGAACCACTGGGCTAGCCCAGGGGCTCTCTGAAGGCTCAATGACACCTAATTCCAGCATCTTTTGTACCTCAGCCTTGATACAGTCTCTGACATGGTCAGGCTGCCTGTAAATTTTGTTCTTCACAGGAAGACTATCACCAGTGTCCACCACATGGGTACACCAGTTAGTCTGGCTGGGTGTCAGGGAGAACATATGTCGAAATGACTGCAAAACCTGTCTACAGTCATGTTGCTGATATTCAGTGAGGCTGCCATCTAAGGCCACACCATCAACTGAGCCATCCTCAGGGTTCTGAGTCAGCAGGTCTGGGAGAGGGTCACTCTCTTCCACCTGCCCCTCATCTGTAGCCATGAGCAAGCCCATGTCTGCCCTGTCAACATATGCTTTCAGCCTGTTAACATGGAGCACCCTGTGGGGGCTCCTGGGAGTTCCAAGGTCCACCAAGTAGGTAACCTCTCCCTTTTTCTCCAGGATGGTATGGGGTCCAGACCATTTGTCTTGGAGTGCTGCTGGGGCCACTGGCTCCAACACCCATACCTTCTGTCCAGGCTGGTACTCAGTCAGGACAGCCTTTTGGTCATGCCAGGCTTTCTGTAATTCCTGGCTAGCCCCAAGGTTTTTGGATGCCTTCTCCATATACTCAGCCATCCTGGAGCGGAGACCAAGTACATAGTCCACTATGTCTTGCTTGGGCTTTTTGAGAGGTAACTCCCATCCTTCCCTCACCAGACATAGGGGTCCTCTTACAGGGTGCCCAAACAACAATTCAAAGGGGCTGAAGCCAACACCTTTTTGTGGGACCTCTCTGTAAGCAAACAGAAGGCAGGGCAGAAGGATATCCCATCTTCGCCTGAGCTTCTCAGGTAATCCTTTGATCATGCCCTTTAGGGTCTTGTTGAATCTCTCAACAAGCCCATTGAATTGTGGATGATAGGGAGTGGTGAACTTATAGTTGACACCACATTCCTTCCACATAGCTGTCAAGTATCCTGACATGAAGTTTGCACCCCTGTCAGATACTACCTCCTTAGGAAACCCCACTCTGGAGAAAACTCCAAGTAAGGCCCTGGCCACAACAGGAGCTGTTGTGGTCCTAAGTGGAATTGCCTCTGGGTACCTGGTGGCATGGTCCACCACCACCAGTATGAATCTGTGCCCAGATGCTGTAGGGGGATCCATTGGTCCAACAATGTCAATCCCTACCCTTTCAAAGGGCACCCCCACCACAGGTAGTGGTATCAGGGGGGCCTTTGTGGTACTACCTGCTTTGCCACTGGCTTGGCAGGTTACACAGGAGCGACAAAACTCCTTTGTATCTTCTGACATGTGAGGCCAGTGAAAGTGACAGACAAGTCTGTCCCATGTTTTGTTCTGGCCTAGGTGTCCTGCTAAGGGAATATCGTGTGCCAAGGTAAGCAGGAAGCCCCTAAATTGCAGAGGTATGACCAACCTCCTGGTTGTACCAGGCTTGGGGTCTCTACCCTCTGAATAAAGGAGACCATCATCCCAATAGACCTTATGGGTACCTTGAGCATTCCCAGAAGCCTCAGCAGCAGCCTGCTGTCTGAGGGGTTCAAGAGAAGGACAGGATAACTGAGCCTGCCCCAAGTCTGCCCTAGAAGGTCCCCCTGTCCCCAGAAACTCAACCTGATCAGGTTCAAGCTCTATAGGGACAGTTCCTTCAGGGGTCTCAGAATCATCTTCCTGTGAAGGCTGATCCTCACTTGTAGGCATTGGGGAAGGCACAGCCTTTACCCTCCTGTTCCTTGTCTTGGAAGGTACTTGGTCCATTGTTCCAGGATCCAAGACCTGAGGTTCAGAGAGGCACTTTTTGGCCTGTGACCTGGTCACAGCAAGGACATGTGATGATATCCCTAAGATCTCTGCATGAGTCCTGTACTCAACTTCTGACCATAGAGAGTTCTCCAGGTCATTGCCCAACAAACATTCTACTGGGAGATCAGCACTAACCACAACTCTTTTTAGGCCAGTTACCCCTCCCCAGGAAAAGTTAACAATTGCCACACTATGTGTAGTAGTGACATTGCTGGCGTTGGTCACCAGGTAATTATCACCTGGTAGGTACTGTCTAGGATCCACAAAGCTAGGCGTCACCATAGTGACACTGGCACATGTGTCCCTGTATGCTTGAGCCACTTTTTCATTAATTAAAGGTGTCTTTCTGTACTTGCCCAAATTATTGGGACTGATAGTAGGGGGAAAATCAATCTCCCCATCACAAATCAGAACAGCCTGTGTGGGGATTCTGACTAGGTCAGAATCTCCCTCAGTTCCCAAGGTGATACCCACTACCCCCTTAGTCTGTGGACCAACACTGCTAACTGTACTAGTGGGTGCAGGTGCCTTAGGGGCTGCAGTGTTGGGGGCTCCACCCTTTTTACAATCACTTGTCCAGTGAGTGGTGTTTTTGCAAAAGCTACACCAGGGTTTTCTTTGACCTTCTTTCTTCTTCTTCTTGGAAGGTTGGGACCCACCCTCAGTATTAGTTTGGGGCCCTGTTGAAGACTTCTGGTCTTTAGTTTTCTGCTCCCCACCCTTCTGGTCTGTTTTCTTTTGGTCACCACCCTGGTTCTGGTTCTGGTTCTTTTGCTTAACTCTGGTTCTAACCCATTTGTCTGCCCTCTTTCCCAATTCTTGGGGAGAGGTTAGATCTGAGTCAACCAAATGTTGATGCAACTGCTGGTTCTGACAGTTATTTAAAATCTGTTCTCTCATAAGCAAATTGTACAATCCTTCATAGTCTGTAACCTTACTTCCCAGCAACCAGCCCTCCAGAGCCTTAGTGGCACATTCAACAAATTCAGACCAGTCCTGAGTCTGTGTCTTCTGGGTATCTCTGAACATTAACCTGTACTGTTCAGTGGTTAAGCCTAACCCATCAATCAGAGCACTCTTCAGGACTAGGTAGTTTCTAGAATCCCCATCACTAACTGTGAGGAGTCTGTCTCGGCCTCTACCTTCAAAGGAGAGCCACAAGATTGCTGCCCACTGCTCCTGAGGGACCTGCTGTACTTTGCAAGCTCTCTCAAGTGCAGTCATCCATTTGTGGATATCATCCCCAACTTTGTAGGGGGGCACAATCTTACTCAGGTTTCTAATGTCATAGGACCTGTCTTTATCCTTAGGGATAGTGCTGTCACCAGTGGGTTCTAACCCTCTCTCTCTAGGCTGCCTTGCTCTAGCAAGTTTCTCTTTGGCGAGGGCAACTTCTAATTCTTGTCTCTGGATCCTAAGTTCAGCCTCTCTCATTTTGGCCTCATGTTCCCTTCTCTGAGGGCTAGTCAACTCCCTTCTGGAGTTACCATGAGAACCTCTAGAAACATGGGAAGTATTGGATTCACCTGAGTGATTCCTCCTCCTCCTCCTCTGTTCCTGGTTAAGTCCATTTGGGGGTCTGAAGGGGTTGGACCCACCTTCAGTCCCAAATAAGCTTAAGTTAGCCTGGTTGAGCCTGCTGACTAACACCTGGCTATTTCTACCATCATCAGAATCACTTTCTTCCTCCTCCTCCTCCTCTTCTTCTTCCTCAGGCTGAGTATTCCCAGGGGTCTGGTCTTCCTCATCTATCTGGATGACAGGGGCAGGGGCATCATGGTTATCATCTTCAGAAGGTGAAACTTCCTCACCAGTCCCTGAGGGGCCTGGTTTAGAGTTCTTTAGAGCTTCAGACTGGTCTAACAGCTCTCTGAGGTGTCCTGCTGTAGGAGTAGGGCCTGTTTTGATTCCTCTCATGGAACACAGTTGCCTCAGTTCCTTAAATGGAAAGATAGCAAATTTGGATGGTGCCCTTGGAGGGTCACTCTCAACAGAGTTGGGTCCAGTGGATCCCTCTGCTCCAGACATTGCTCTAGTGTGGTGGATGTGTTGCAATCTACCTACACTTGTGTTTTCCTACAAAACCTATCTAGTAGTTGTAGTCAGGGTGTGCTACTCCCTATCCTCTACAACAACTAAGTTCAGTAGAACTTAAGTATATCTAGTCTTGTTTTAGTGTACCTATCAGGTATCTGTATGATCTTTCAAATGATATTTTCAAAGATTGTAATGGTAAAACAACAGCAAGCTCAAATCCCACCGCTGCCACCAATGTGAGAAGTTGGCCTGGTATATGCTGCTCACTAGTTCTAGTGATCACCTTGTACCATGCCAAGCAACCCTTATGGTGCAGGTTGTAAAGTCAACCTTATAGACAAGCTATCCTAGGGGTAGCATGGACTAAGCAGTCTTAGGCTAAACTCTGTAAAGGCATGTGAAGCAAGCTGTTTTACCATACACAATCCCTTGAATACCAAATGAAAGGACACCACACAGATATATATTGAAAATATATATAGATTTATTTCTCAAAAGATACCCTATACTCTTTATGAGCATAGAAGCACAAGCGTTAAAACAAAACACAGTTTAAATACACAAAAGTTGCACGAATATGGATGAGCCCTAGGGGCCACCTAAACCATATACTAAAATAGTGGTATAAGAACCACTATGAGGAAAGTGAAGAGGCCTAGGGCCTGGGGAATCGCTGGAGCTGATCGGGACTAGCAGTGAAGGAGTCGGGAAAGGCCCGCGGGACTCGGGTGCAGTGCGGAAAGTGCACGCAGTACCAATGCAATGTCAATGGTGCGTAAAAGTTACAAAGTTAGTTATTAAGGAACCTTCCGAGTGACCTAGAAGGATGAAACTTTAGACACAGACCCTAGAGATGTGTACGAGTGTGGGAACACCGGCGGAGCTGAGTTACCTCACCCACAGGAAGCGGGTGCATAGGGTCGAAGTAGTGTCGGGTTTCGTCACGCAGGTCGATGGTGCTTGGAGCTGAAGATGCTGCAGGCGGCTCGATGTGAAGAGTTCCGGTGGATCCAAGGGTGGATCTGAAGAGGTGAAGACCTGAAAGCAGAGGGGACAATGTTCAAAGTCACTAGCCAGTGACTACCGTGGAACCAGAGTGGAACCAGGCGATGTCGGGTGCAAACAGGCATCGAGGTATAGCTTCTCTCTGCAGCCACGTGGACACGAGGGGTCAAAGACGTCCAGGAGTCGGTCAAGAGCTGTCCCACGCAGGCTTCTCGCTGTTGGCGGTGTCGGCAAATTGATTGAAGCAAACAGGCCTTGGCTAAAGCAAGCCACGCAGGAATCAAAAAAGGCTTGGTACTCGAACCAGCAAGGTCAGAGCGGGTGCTCCCTTTTACAGGAGCAAGGGCAAGTCTGGAGCAACCAGACCTCTAGTGAAAGTTGAAGGTTTCGTCGCCAAGATGGCCGCTAGCCACGTGGCAAGGGGCCGGGATGGCGCGTCGAGTGGCACGGTGCAAAAGAGCCCCACGCAGATCGTGGAGATGCTGGGGGGCTGATCTTTGGTGCAAGGGCTGCTCGAGGTTGGGGCTTCTCAAACCCCAAAGCACAGCGTCGAGGGTGCCTCTGATGCTGCGCAGTCAGCGTTTCGGGGGTCTTCCAAGAGGTCCGGTCCCACGTCTCTCGATGCCTCCACGGGTCCCTTCTTCGCAGGAACTGTGGATCGGGCGGTGAGAAGTCTGGGAGTATGGGTCTTGTCAGGCTCTGGGCTCGGGCTCCGGCGGGAGGCGGTGGCAAAGCAGACGTCGAGTTGCTGGTTGGTGCCTGTGTTCACAGGGTGGTCACTCCTTGGCCACAAGGGAGATTTTCTTCCGTCTTCTGAGCAGCAGAATGTCGAAGTCCAGTCTTCTTCTGTATTTCCAGTTGATTCAGGATGATCTGAAGTCTCAGGACACAGCTCCCACTCTTATTCGAATCTGGGGGGCCGGATCACCTAGTAGGTCCCTCCTCTGGGTGGAACCAGGAAGGGGGGTGGTTACAACCCCTTTCCTTTGTCCAGTTTCGTGCCAGGACTGGGGCTGGAATGCCCCAGCACCGGTTTGAACTGGCCTATGCACAGGGACACCTTGTGTGCCCCAGGCATGTCTGATTCTATTCAGCCCTGTCCTACCCAATACACAAAATCCTGTCTGGGGTGGTGCTAGCACCTCCCAAGGCAGGAAACCCTTTGTCCAAGCTGCCCTCGCTGGAAGGACTCCCAGCAGCAGGAGGTCAGACTTGTGTCTGCGGTGGCAGCATCCATCTTGTGATGCTGAGGCTCTGTTTAACTTTAACCGGGGTTCAGGTTAGGTACATGTCGTGTCCCTCTAGAAGGGTGGAATGCTACCCCCGTCGCCAGAACTGGCGAAGGGGTAGTATTCCAATTCGTATGACACCTTACTCGACATGTTTTGATAAAGCCAAACCCAAGATAGCATTTAACCGCGAGGATTATAATGCACTTAAGAGTATATGGTATGGCAGTATCATGAAACAGCTAAAGGACATGGTTCCGAAAGCTGCAGACAGGCTCAGCTCATGCCAGAGCACCATCTCACATATTTCCAAGCACTCTGCCTCCAGGATTGATGAGGCCTTCCATAGGAGTGACTGATAGGAACATATGTGTCCATTTTAGGTTAGGTATAGGCATACTACACCTAAGTAAGGGGTGGTTACACCAACTTACCCCAGCTGAGTGATCAGCCAGTTGTGTCAAATATGGAGGCCAGGCCAGGGGTGGCATAATACCTGCTGCAGCCCCTGGTAGGCCTTGGAAACACCTATGCCCTGGGTACCTGGGTACACTGTTACAGGGGCCAATAAGGTGAACCAGTTCCGATGTCGTTATGCACCTAAAGTACATGGGTAACAATTTAGAGAGAGAACAGCAGGCTGTGGGTCTGATTAGCAGGCCCACAGCCACATTAAGTCATAAACCAGTGAAGCAAAAAGCAAAAATTTGGGGTGACCATAGGATAGCAGACCCTACTCTCCTACACGGGCCATCGGCTTCCAAACGGATAGTTGCGAGACGGTGAAGTGGAGAAAGGGATCGTGAAGAGGTATCTTGTAGACAGAGAGAGCTGCGGTATATTTCCAGTGTTGGCTTGCAAACATACAACTGCAGATGGGTTCGCAGAGAAAGAGCTGCGAGCCGAACCATGGTTAGCAGAGAGAGAGCTGCTGGCCGACAAGCTAGGTTGTAGAGGAAGAGCTCCGAGCCGACTAGCTGGCTCACAGAGGAACAACTGCGGCCCGTCGGCTCAAACAGGAAGAGCTGCAGGCCTACTGCTATAGGGAAAGATGCGGGTCGTTCGCTTGCAAAGGCATATGTGTGGTACAGTAATGTGGAGAGAGGGAACGTGAAGGGGATATCTCGCAGACAGCTGCAGTATACTTCCAGTATTAGCTTGCAGAGGTACAACTGCAGGCAAGACGGCTCGCAGACGAAGATGTGTGAGCTGAACAATGGTTTGTAGAGGGTGAGCTGCGAGCTGGCTCGTACAGTAAAACCTGCAACCCGACTGATTGGCTCATAGAGGGAGAGCTACAGCCCGTGGGCTCGCAAAAGAAGAGATGCGGGCCGGCTCGCACAGGATATAAGTAAAGGTTCAGGCCGTCGGCTTGCAAATCATGCGTATGGGAAGGTAATGTGGGGAGAGGAAGCTTGAAGGTGGTATCTCGTATGGAGAGACCTGAGGCATATTTCCAGTCTAGGTTTGCAGAGCTACAACTGCGGGTCTGACGGCTCACAGACAAAGAGCTGCAAGCCGACTAGTGGTTTGCAGAGGGAGACTTGCGAGCCGGCGGACTAGCTCGTAGAGGAAGAGCTGCAAGCCCACCAATAGTTCACAGAGAGAGAGCTGCGGGTCGGTGGGCTGGCTCCTAGAGAAAGTGCTCCAAGCAGACTGAATGCTCGTACAGGGAGAGCTGTGGCACGTCGGGTCACAAAGGGAGAGCTGCGGGCTGGCTCGAAGAGGAACAGCTGTGGGTGAGCTGGTATAGGGAGTGGTGCGGCCGTTGGCTTCCAAGTGGATAGCTGTGGGACAGCGATGTGGAGAAAGGGATCGTGAAGGGGTATCTCACAGACAGATAGAGCTGCGCTCTATTTCCAGTGTTGGCTTGCAGACATACAACTGCCGGTTGGCTCTCAGAGAAAGAGCTGCGAGCCGAACCATGGTTTGCAGAGGGGGAGCTGCGGGCCGGCAGGCTGGCTCGTAGAGGAAGAGCTCCGAGCCAACTAGCTGGCTCATAGATGAACCGCTGCGATCCATCGGCTCGAAGAGGAAGAGCTCCGGGCGGGCTTGCACAGGAACAGCTGCAGGCCAATTGCTATAGGAAAAGATGCGGGCCGTGTGCTCGCAGAGGCAAACGTGCGGGACAGTAATGTGGAGGGAGGGAACATGAAGGGGATATCTCGTAGAGAGACAGCTGCGGTATATTTCCAGTGATGGCTTGCAAAGGTACAACTGCAGGCCCGACGGCTCACAGACGAAGAGCAGGGAGCTGACTGGTGATTTGCAGAGGGAGACGTGCGAGCCGGTGGTCTGGCTCGTAGAGGAAGAGCTATGAGCCAACTGGCTAGCTCATAGACGGAGAGGTGCTACCCGTTGGCTCATAGAGGGAGAGCTGCGACCCGTTGGCTCACAGAGGGAGAGCTGCGGACTGGCTCATAGAGGAACAGCTGCGTGCCTACTAGTATTGGGAAAGGTGCCGACCGTCCACTCGTAAAGGGATAGGTGGGGGACAGTGATGTGGGGGGAGGGAGCGTGAAGGGGGTATTTTGTAGAGACAGCGCTGCAGTATATTTCCAGTGTTGGCTTCAAGAGGTATAACTGCTGGCCCTAGGACTCGCAGAGTGAGAACTTATTCCTAAAACCATGTATTCTTTCAAACATATGTCACGTCACTTTCGTACCATTGAAAGTGATTACGACCTTCTCTTTACACTACAGATCCCACGAACCTGCCAATAAAAGTATAAGTACTATTTTCATACTAGATAAAGCTCTATTACTTAATTTTTACAAATAATACTGTTGGGTGCACAAAATGGACGTGGACAATAAGGAGAGTAAATGGAGGTGTAAGTCCTAAACTTTTATTGCACCATTCCTTTAATATATGTATATTCATGGCTTTAAGTCGGATGAAAAAAATGGCGGGTGTTTGAAAGGGGTAGCAGTGTTCAGCACCGGTAAGACCCAGTCCACTGAAAGGCTTGCATCCATTGAGCACAGAGACACAACTTAATAATTGTCATCACTTATAATCACAGTTAAGTTACTAGTGTGAAAAATCGTACGGAAAATTTAATTTACTAAGAATTTTTTTTTTCTTTTTTATCTCTCACACATTTATAAAATAGATCTTGAAAGAAACGCCCATTTCCACCTTTACTTCGTAAGAACGAGCAATAAATAATCCTTTTAGCAGCATCTAGTCACTAACTTCTAACACGGTGCAGTGTTCCCAATTATAAAGCACAAACACTGTTTAGATTATATCTGAAAGTATCATCAAATGATTCTAACCATGCATACATACAGAAAACAACATGCACGTTTACTTTGTCCATTTACTCTCCATGTAATCTGTTCACATTCTGAACGGGTTTGCAGTATAACACCTGTCTTCACTTATATTCAAATGTATCTCACAGTGTAAAATATAACATCAGAACCTATACATATGTAATATTTCCAACGTAACAGTGCAGTTTTATACCATTAAACTGTTTGCAACATTCTCTATATAGTACAAACCCAACCAATATGGCAATAAACTTCGAAGTGCTATTTTTATAATACGAATAACTGTATTAGATTAGTTTATAAACAGTACCGCTGGGGTTGCAAAATGGTGGTGGGAGCTGGGCAGAATAAATAAAGGTATATTTCCCAAACTTTTTATGTATCGTCCCTTTACTATGCGTATATTAACAGCTTTAAGTGGACTTTAGCACTCTGAACAAAATTGTACTGAAAATACGCACGGAACATTTTCATTTATTTTTTATCTCTCACATATTTACAAAAAATGTCTTCTGAAGAAATACTCCACAACAAATTCCATTTGATAACAACACCAAAACCCAAAGCCTCCCAGTAACACACCAGTCTTCACTGATACTGAAATCTACCTCTTAGTAGGAAAAATGAGACCACAAATTGTCCACATAACATTTCTGGTTTTTGTTCCATCTCTGTTAAGTTAATAACACATACATTTTCTACTCCTACCCCTTCCCCATTATTTCCACACTAAGGGGGTCATTAGGATGGCGGGCGGGCTTTGCCCGCCCGCCACCCTATCGGGAAACGGGACCGCCCGCCTCGAGGGCGGGGGTCCCGAAATGTGCATTAGGATGCGCCCGCCACACAGGCGGGCGCATCCTGTATTTTTGCCATTGCGGCGGGCGGAGCAGTAATCTCCGCCCGCCGCCTTGTGAAACGTGCACGTTGTGCATTTCAAAGTGCTACATGACAGGCACCGCGCGGTGCCTGCCATGTTGCACTTTGAAATGCGGGGGGGTACCATAGGTACCCCCCATGTGCACCCCCCACCCCCACGGAGTCCCTGGGGGCCTGCAACGGGCCCCTGCAGGGGACTCCGCATGCCTTTCCGTGGCGAAAGGCGTGCCAGAATGCGCATTCTAATATGGCTGGCGGTGTCTAACAGACACCGCCACCATATTAAACATATTCCGCCCCGGCCGCAAGGCCACCGGGGCGGAAAACAGGCGGGCGGTGATTATCACCGCTGCGGTCCCCCCCGCCATCCTAATATGGCGGGGGGGAATTTGGCAATGGATGTCGGGCGGATTGCCTCCGCCAGGCCGGCGGTGGCTACCGCCAGCCTGGCGGAGGCAATCCGCCCGACATCATAATGGAGCCCTAAGCATTATGTAACTTACGTTCGTAGCTGGTATGCAGATTCCAAGTGTCACAAACATATGTAATTATTCCTTTGTCAAACAGTACATGTAATGCACCGCTCTCATCATGAATGGAACCAGTAATGGCACAATTTCCCTGTTGCTCCACACATAAATCCATGTAAAGAACCAATCAGAATAGTTCCTTGATTTTTTCAAATTGCAAAACTTCTCTCTATTGGTTATTTTTCCACTTTCCATATAAACATTTTTTTTTTAATTTAAGAACACATACAGATGAGGCGTTGAACGTATTCTATCAACACACTTTCTAGAACATTCTACGACACCTGCAGGTTAAATGTTCATCATTTCTTCAAACCTAACAATATTTTTTGCAACATTTTCTTGAATATTTAACGCACCTGCAGGTTAAAAGTTCACCATTGTTTTAAGTTTGAACAGTGCCTTCCAAATGCAAGTAGCAGGTGTGGTTGAACTGAGAAAATGTTATCCTATCATATGTACTCCACGTTGAAACTGCTTTTTATTAACCAATGACAAAGATGCTTTCCGACAAACGAATATGCACCCTACCTTTTAGTAAACAATGCTTTTCATCACCCAATCAGTTATCCTTTTGTATCTCTTATTCTACGAATGGACTGCATGAGCTACATATATCTATCCATATCTCCCAACATGAGTGAAGCCCCGAGACTGCGAGGACCCCTGCAGCCCTAGCAAGCCCCCGTTATTATTTTTTAAGAAATGCCCCGGGGACCTAGCCCACCCTGGGGTTTCATTAAAATAAAACATGGGAACCTGCGACCCCAGCGCAAATTGTGCCAATTTCTTTTTTTTTAATGCTTTTTTTGGCCCTGAGCAGGCCTAGGGGGTCAAGGTGTTTCTACCATACCCCCTTCTCTTGTTTTCTACCTTTGTTTCTCTGTTTTTTAGCAACTCACTTCTACCGAGCCACAAGATGGCTGCCAACACTTCCTGGTTTGGAGTGTTGGCAGCCAATCACAGTGAAGCTTGTGCACTGGAATTAGGCTCTACCCAGATATTGAAACTTTTATTTTTCGAATTTCTCAGCAACTACTGAACGGATTTACACCATTTGTGCCACATTTGGGGTAATTCTGTTCAGTAGTTTCAGCTGTAGCCTTGCACAAAGTTTCCTATGGGAAATTGATTTTTTTACTCTTATTTTTTGAATTTCTCAAAAACTACTGAATGGATTTACACCATTTAAAAATAAAAGTCACTTTCTGAACCAAGCTCTACCTTTCTGCCAAATTTGGGGTAATTCCTTTCAGCAGTTCGGGCTGTAGCTCGTCGCAAAATTTCCTATGGAAATTAACATGGGGAAAGCGCGTTTTGGGACCTCCATTTTTTCTCAGCCCCCCCTTGATGAATCACCCCTAAAGTTTCAGGATAGGAGCTGACCTGGATAGATTTTTGGGGGGAGAATTTCATAAAGATTTGTCAAACGACGCCAACGTTATTAGCAAATCAAAAAATGATTTTCCTATGGAAACTAGGTTGTAACTATAACTACCTACTGCCGAGCGCCAGTAGGAAATATATATAATATACCAAAAAACTACTGGCAGAACTAGAAAAACTGCGGGAAAAAGAGGTGGCGAAGTAGTGGGAAGTAAAATCCCTCAACAGATACCTGGATGTGGGGCGAGTGCCTAGAGGGCTGAGAATCATGACAGCCCCTACATACGAAAATCCTGACCCTGAGATGCTGCAAGACTGGGCCGACAACAGCACCCAGTCATCACAGAACATGCTAAAAATTTTGATTAAATATGCAGCGAGTGATAGGGAAAAACTGATAACAAGGATAGAAGAAATCCTCAAAGAATTGGATACAACGGAGAGTAAAGAAGCGATTACAAATGGAATGAATGACATGAAAATGAGACTAACTAAACACGAAGATGAAATTAAATAGAGAAAGGCGATAAAATTCCAAAGGGATAGAAGCGATTACATGAACGGTAGAATATATACCTTCGCCAGGAAGTTTGATCAAGTAAGACGTCAACCCATTGCAATAACAACAAGTGGCCAAGGCGCAACGGCTGAGCCAAGCGAAAATGAAGTAAGCTCGGAATATGATACAGAGGCAGAAAGTAACCACAGCGCCGGTGCCATTGGCCCTGTACCTACCCCTGCACAAGAGTTGGCTTTTTTACGGCTACAGCGCCTCACAACCCTGCGGCTGCGACTACCGCGGCAGGAGTGGGGGAAAGCCAAACTAAATCAAAATCAAAAACAAAAAGCAGACGAAGGAAAAACAGACGGTGGGGAAAAACAAGTTCAAAAACAAACAAAGGCCCAATACAGAAGGAACAAACGCCGATAATGGGAGTAAACAAAACAATGAACATTGACAACACAGTAATCAACCTAACCAATATGGAGCTATCCCCACAAGAACAAGAAATTTTATCCCTTGGTTTGACATATTGTTCAAGTACAAACTTTGACTACGCTCAGACAAGAATTGATTTATTTCAATATGTACGTAAACTAAAGCTTCAGAAATATTTCATGAACTCCAGCAGCAGAACCCTTGATAAAACAACGTCACCTGATCAAGGACAAACATTGACCATAACGAACATGGAGACACTACTAGATCTGATTGACTTGGAACAGGAGAATGAAGCAAATTACTAATATCGCCAAGTGCAGCAGTGGCACTTTCAGACCTGGATATTTATCAAACAGTAAGAACTAATTTCAAACCAAGATCGGTATTTATGCCGGTACTACCGAAAGATGGCCTCAATCTTTTCTCTGATTATGTCATAAAAGACCTGAAAGAACTATCACTTTTGAGCACTAGGGATTTTGTGACACAAGATCGAAACCACAGATTGAAATATAACAACCTCATGGAAAAAATCAAAGCAAGATCTGACATTGTGGTGAGGTGGTCGGATAAGGGGGGCAACATTGTCCTATGGCCACTAGAAATGTATAATAACGAGGCACGCTCACAACTCCAAGATCAGGAATGCTACACTAGAATTAGTCCAACCCACATCGTAGGAATACAACAAAAATACCACAACGAACTATACCGATGGAAAGGGATGGGACTGTTGAACAAGCAAGAATTTGAGTTCCTAAAAAATGACTATCCGGTGATTCCACAATTATATTTAATACCAAAAATTCACAAAAATTACAAAGAACCCCCGGGAAGACCTATCATATCAGCCATAGGGAGTTTATTTGAAAATACAAGCATTTTTGTTGATCATTTTTTGCAGCCCTCAGTGAGAGAATTGCCAGCATTCATAAAGGACACTGGAGATTTTCTTTGTAAAATATATGATTTACAATGGAAACAAGATTATGTGTTTATGACACTTGATGTACAATCACTGTATACAAGCATACGTCATAAGGATGGACTCAGGGCATTAAAATACTACCTGGGAAAAAGACCAATCTCACTGTACAACCACACAAATATGTTGCTAGAAATGACTGAATGGTGTTTAACAAATAACACATTCATATTTGACAGACTCCACTACAAACAAATGCAGGGTTCAGCTATGGGCACTTGCGTCTCCCCCAGCTATGCGAATTTGCATATGGGCTGGTGGGAAGAGCAAGTGTTATGGGTCACACAATCAGAAGCCATGAACTCAAATGTAATTCCATACAAACGGTTTATAGATGACATCTTTATCCTGTGGCAGGGGTCTGTGGAGACTGCAGAGAATTTTGCTTCGGAATTAAATGAAAATGCATTGAATCTGAAATTCACTTGTATTACAAGCACAACCACAATGTTATGTTATGTTATGTTATGTTAAATTGACTCTTCTATAGCGCACGGCTACTCGGAGGAGTGTCCCGGAATACAATTTCTAGATATAAAACTGTATAATGACAGCAACAATATACAAACACAGACATACCGCAAACCCACTGCAGGTAATGCATTGCTTCACGCACAGAGTTTTCACCCTAAAACACTCAAGGAGTCGATCCCGTACGCGGAATGCCTAAGAATGACCCGCAACTGCAGTACCAACAAAGGTCTGACAGAAGCAAAGGGGAATTTATTCTCTAGATTAAAAAAGAGAGGGTACAGCCAAAAAACCTTGAGCACAGATGAAACTAAGTGTAAAAACAAAACAAGGAAAGATCTCCTGTTTCCTGCTAAACCAATCCCTGGGAGCAATGAGGCACGCCAACCACCTAGACTGATCACTGGTTTTAACAGGTATCATGCCAACCTCCGTAAAATTCTAACTAGACATTGGCCGCTGGTACGGAATGATCCAACCATAGGACCAATGTGTGGTAAAACACCCTTGATAACCTTTAGGATGGCTAAATCCATGCGAAGTCAGCGTGTGTGCAATGCCCCTGTCATTAGAAAACCAACCAACTGGCTACAGACCCAAAAGGGGTTTAAGAAATGTACCAAGTGCAAAGCATGCAAACATGGGACTAACACCAGCACTGTAACTGTACCATTCAGACAAAAACCATTCACTATCAGGAATATATACTCGTGCAAAACTGAGTACGCAGTGTATGTGTTGATATGTAGCTGTGGGAAACGGTATGTGGAGAGTACCATCCACCCAGTACACGTGAGAATCCTCCAACACCTCCGTGCGGTAGCAAACGATGATCAGGCTTACCTTGTAGCAAGACACATAAACCAGCTACATGCAGGAAACACTCTAGATCTGTCCTACTTCGCGATTGATAATGTACCCAAGAACATCAGGGGAGGGAACCGTCTATTGGCCTTGCGACGGTTAGAATCAAGATATATAATTTTACTTGACTTCAAGATACCTAATGGGTTGAACATGGATGAAGCGCTTAATGTACACCTGTAACCCAGTCTGTACTGTCCCGAACCCAAGTACCATTCCCAGAATCATCTGCAGTTCACCAGCGTAATGATTTCACATCACTTGTACATATGAGCACAACACACTTTTTCGTTTTGGAATCACTTTTTTCAGAGACAACATGGCCAAGCCAAAGTTGTTATATACACACTCACACGAGCACAAACCTTTCCCCGGTTTTGGCCTAAGTTGGAACGCAGCGTCAGACCACACAGAGACGCTTGAGACATGCAGTCACTGAATGGGTACACTTATACAAAAACACACACCGTGTGCACAGCGTTTTCTTCCTTGCTCCACTGGGAGACGAGGGTTAATACAACAAAATGAACAAGTAGATACCATTAAATTAAGGGTTACCATTCCCGTAACATATGGGTAAATAAGTATTGACTGCGCTAATATCACTGACACACAGTGATGGGTAACCTACACAATGCATTAGACTTGCCGGTGTGAGTTGCAGAACTGAAATCTTCATTCTCAGGGGTCTCTCTAATACAAAAGAACTTGGCACAGAAGCTGAAATATTAAAAGACATCTTTATTAACTGTAATAAGTGAGGCCACATCACACAGAAGCCGTAGCAAGTGAATGAGGTAGTCTAAAGAATACAGAACACAGAGGTCTTTTATATGCTTAGGATTTACAAACTCAGCATACAAGAAAGCTGCAGTCCTAGCTTCTGCAAGCATACAAAATACCTAATATGGACATACAAGATCTGCAAAATATTAGCCAATAGAAAAACATCATGTAACCAGAATGTCCCCCTTACGTCGTGTTTCTGCCCAACCCATAAGTTAATCAACTTCAGCACTTATAGGTCAATCAGTAATGGCAGAACGTGTCTGTATGCAGTTAGGCCAGCTAGTGTCTGAGATTGCTTTCAAAGCAAGGACAGAGGGGGGTTTTCTACACGTTGCAGTTAAAAGGGCAGAAACACTTCATGAATAGCGCAGTCTCTGTAAAGGCAACACAAAGTCATGACAAATGTAAGATGGAGTCAAAATTAAAGAACCTCAGACCTCCCTTTTGCCATTACACAGGCAAATCCTAAAATTATTTTGCAAACATTATGTATTTCAGTGACTATTGACAATGCCAATAAAACAATAAGAATCAGTCTCCAAACACCAATTCCATGCAATCGCACGGGAAATACCCAGAGTCCGTCGAAGACTCTCTGGCAGACTTCTATTGTCCATCAAAATCCTGTTTATGTTGTTTTCTTCCACATGGGCCTCTACATTCAGGCTTTTCATGAAAATGATGTTACTCAGTATCCGTTGGAGTGCATTCATGGCAAACACTCACAGCTCACTTGAAAGTCTCAATGTCTCAATGCAGTGCACCAATATTTCCTCTGCTGCAGGCACTACAGATAGCATGATCTTCATTGATCATGGGCACAAATCATCTCGTGCACACCTGGGACCATTCTCAGACTCCAACACTCATCATTCAGTGTCAGAGGACGCTCAGGCTGCTCTTTCATGGGCACCAGAATGGAGTGCCTTTTGCCAATCTCAAATCCTCAGGTGCACTGCACTTCCGTTGGAGCAAAGGAAAAGGGGTTGTGTGGCCAAAACTCAGGCCAAGGGGCTCAAGGGACTGCACACTGTCAGAGGTTAACCAGCACATGACAGGTGGGTGGAAAACTGAAGCCTCAAACAACAAGAATCCTTCTCTTTCGCTCTTTGCACTGAAATTCTGGTTCTGTGGCAAAACCAGATCCTCCTTCTTTTCTGATGTTCAACGCCTTCTGATGAAGCTAGCAATACGTTGGAGATATCACTGATGGCACGCTGGCGATCGCTGTCTGGGTGCTGGGACTTTAGGGCCAAGGTATGTAGCCCTCATCTGTAGCTGACACTGATGGGAATTAGAACTCATCTTTATCACCGTTCTGCAGGGTATCATTCTCCCTTTGACTCTGGAAGATCCCGCAGAACCTAGTGACGTAGGAAATGTGACACAGTTGTTTCCTTCAATTAAGTACAAAAACAGTTCATTGTATAACAAGGGACTGCAAGCAAGTGGCCTGCAATCTTTAAAGGAGTGGCCATACGTCATGGGACATTTCTGGTCTAGAACACACTGTTATTCTGAAAGAATACAAAAACAAAGGCAATAAGCAAAACAGTGCCTCTGATTTCTTCAATTGGGTTTCCGTATGAGAGCATATCCTCTACCATCTAAGGGTAGACCTGTGACATGGGAATTCTATCTGAATGGATGTTCTCACACATAGTGGCATTGTCTAATGGGGCAAACACATTTTTTTCTCAATGATTACACATAGGTGTTCCTAAATTCCTTATCTAGAGCACCTCAAAAAAAAAAAGAGATCACATCATACATATTATCAGGGACGTGTAAATACCTTCCTTTAATAATTGTGCATCAGGTGGACTATGCAATACAAAAGCTGATCAAAATGTGGAAACAAAAGACAGGAACTAGAGAGTCCTGGTATTTCCATTATTTAAAATACATCTGGTCCATCAAAAATTAAAGCAGCAGAAAAAAGGAACTAAAAACCAAATTAAAATAGGCATTGAATTTGTCATATTCAAAAAAACGTAAGGTATCTCCTATTGAGGTGGAAAACGTGTCTTACTATAGTATTGAGTCAGTTAACCAACCTACCCTAACAGTCAGACTAAAAAAAAAACATCAGAGTAGGCCTAAAGAAAATTTTTGAAAACCAGACTGGTCATACAAAAGGGAATTATACATAATATGGGGTCTCTGGTACATTACTGCAGTCTGGAAGTGTGAACCTGAGCAATACACCAACTGGTGAAAGGAATTTGGAAAAGGGAAATGGGACTAGGTAAAAATGAAGCCTTTGGTATGTACAAAGCCATACACTACTTAGGAAGCAGAACAAAACTGACTAATGTAATATAGAAATTAGGTCACCATGTACAAGAGTCACAAATCTATAATTTATCCTTACATCCAATCAAGGATACATAATTTTAGGGCTGCCTGTTCCTTAAAGGAAGAGGACAGTATCGTGACTAATTGCAGATGACACACTTTGATTCTGTATATCTCTTTCTTATTTTCCTTCAAATACCATTAAAGCCAAATTTGACATACACTGGTGAAGTGTTGTCTGTCTATCTGTGAAATTTAGTGTCAGAGCAAATCTACCCAACTGTTGTGGTAAACTTGTAATAGTATCAAAAAGCAGCAACATGAAACAAAAACATGCATTAAAAAAACACACACAAAACGCACATATCAAGCCGTCAGATATACTTGTGTATATCAAGCACAAAAAGCATGGACAAAACAATAGCATATGTAAATAAGCGGTGACACACAACACTATTGCATGCACTTTTATGCACTGTGAACCTGCAGCTCAAAACAGAATATTCAGGCCTGCTTAATTTGTCAGGCTTAAAATCCTCACCAGGAACAATTCATAAAAGGATAAAAATGCAAAAATATGTAAAACGCACGAACATTTCTGCACACAACACACAAAATATCAACTGTAACAACCATCTTTTGAAAACATGCTAAACCCTTTTAACTTTCCAAAAACTTTTTCATAGACACTCTGCGTGTCCCCTGCACCGACACCCTTTGAGGCCCTGCTTTTCCAAGCAATAATTTCTCCATCTCTTTGCACTTACTCCTAACTCCCACCTCACTCTAAGGCTGAAAAAGACAAAAAAAACCTTCTCAACTCTTTCTAACCTGCAATAACCAACCCTATTTAAAAACACATGATATATATATTACTCCTGTTAGGGGCTACAATTTATTTCTATACTTAGATTATTAAAACAGTTACTGTGAATAATTTGCAGAACATAACAACACACATACCAGTTTTTAGAACAAATGCTTGTTTGCAATGGTACTCATTTCATCTACCTTAAAATGATGAAGGTCTCAGTTAGGTCCAGCAAAAGGTAAAACCTTCCACCCTGATATTAAACTCAAACCTCTGCACCAGGCACATTGGCTCACTGTCATGACCTATTTAAAAGGAAACCCAAATGGGAACAACCTGCAAATTTGTATTATACCTAAATGTATGCATTTACTGAAGCCTAAAGCACTTTTAAAGCTATTGTAAATGGCAAAAATGCCCAAATTTTACCCAAATTCGACTTTAACATTTGGGGCACTTAAAAATAAATATCCTATAATAATGTTACATATTAATCATCCTCAGAATGTTCTTTACAAATTGCAGAGATTGAACATTAAACATATCTCTTGCAAATCCTAAGAAAAATGAGTTTTTCACGCCAGCGTCAAGTGAAAATCTATATGCTAATTTCCTCATTATGCAGTATACCATAACTTATACTAAATTATAATGCTAGGAGGTCACAGTATAAGTATTAAGCTTCATGAATAGTAAAAAACTAATTTTGTAGCACTTATTTTTATAACCCTATCATTTTTGATACCATACATATTAAGGCTCTGTAATTCCTCGAATCTGACTTAATTTTTTGCCATGTAGGCCTGCAAAGAACAAAGTGGCCTGGCCTCCCCAGGTCATTTACAGATTAACCACTTTGAACTGTAAGAAACTAACTTTCGTCACCCGAAACTGACCTGCAAAGCCAATTTCCCTGATTGATCTTTATCTGAGATTGCCAATCAATATTCAAGACATCGTTAACTTTTTAGTTTCCCTGGACTTGCCCTATCTGGTTTCAGCATCTATTACGGTTTCCCTCTTTTTAACTGTTTCTTTACTACATGGGCTAATTATTACTTAGCAACTGAGCCAAGAATATACTTATGCTTAAAGAAAGGAAACCCCTTAATTGAAATGTCTTCCTATAATACAAAATAATGAACCTTAGTTTTAGTAACCTTTTTAAAACAACATTCTGAAATGCAAAGTTTTCACCTGTGCAACTAAGGGGAAAATCCTGGCTGAATAAATATTCCTGTTTATTTGTCCTGCTTGTCTCTAAGTATTTATAACATGAGCAGCTAGCAGTCTTTTTCAAACTAAAACATATCAATGTCTGTTCTATATTATTTTGAGTTCAGCAGGAAATTACTTCAGCTGATCGGTTTGCCTGTTAATACCTAACACAATGTATCTAAGGAAAATGCTGTAGGTTTATTTTTTGCAAAACACACAATTTCGTTTTTGGGGGCTTTTTATTCCTAGTGAATGTGAATTTACATTTTAGTTTTTAAACATTTAGACATCTTACTTAATAGACTGAAAACATCAAGAAAAAACACGAACACACATTTGAGCTCATTTCAGACAAACAGAAAGGGGTCAAACACTCAAAACACACAATACGGTGCGCTTTTAGCCATGCATTTCGTGAATAGTGCCAACGCTATGTACTTACAGAAATTGCACTAATGGGAAAACCACATAGACATTCAAACACACATTTAACCCACAAACCAATACTCATGACAGAAATAAGCCCACAGACTGTACTTAAACCAAACCATTTGTAAATACTAGTTGTAAGTCATATTTACAAGAAACGCTTCTCAATTGTGTTCCAAAAGACTGGAAAAACAGCCCAACAGACTGATGTATGTCCAAGAAGTGAAAATACACTCAATTCACTAGCTTTGACTAGCAGAACCCCAAAAATCGCTCTGCATATCTTCATTCATAAAATTGCACAGAACAAAGGATCCTTGTTTTGTATTATGTCATATTTTAATTCCCTGGGGATACAAAATCACCAAGGAAGAAATATGTTTGTAAATCTAAACCTATTTAGATATTCCCTCTAGGGAAGCCGGCTAATTTACTTCACATCACAACATGGTACCTTCCAAATATAAAGCAACACATTCTCATGTGAGCTTTCAAACAGGCATGCCCAAATATATTGCAAAATATACAATATTATAATCAAAATAGTGCTTAATGTACTTTTCGTACGTGCACCGTTCAACTAAACCAAATAGAGGAAATTCTCCTCATTACCTGTCTACACAAATTGCAATTCGCGTATACAAACCTATACAAATCCAAAAGTTGGCCAACACAAATTCCAAAGTATCAAAGCTACAGTCCCAAATTTGCTAAGATTAGGCATCTTATAGCTCACTAATCTAGCTTCAAACTTCAATGGGTTATCTCTACCAATACACTCGCAAATATACGAGCTCCTCGGCTTTGGTAATTTGCAATAACCAAATCAAAAACCAAGAAACCAAACCCCTCGGCTTTGTTAATTGCAATAACCAAATCAAAACCAAGAAACCGAACAAAGTCGTGGGAGCGACCCACTTGTACTTAACTCTTACTTTTACTAATCAAAAGGTTATCCAAATTCTAACTGTCGAGTTCTAAATGACCTAACGGTCTCTTTGTTTTTTTTTAATACTCACGCCAAAAAGGTTCTCAGTCAGGAGTGACATCATGTCGAGGATCGAAATCAGGAAGAGCAGAAATACACTGGGCTGCAGAGACGAAGAATCCCCAGAATCACTGTGCACAGAGTACCTTCTTAGTAGAATCCTGTCTTGTCTTCCTCAGTAGCTTTCTGTCTCCTGACAAGATCACTCCCACTGAAAGTCACTTCTCTGATGAAGCCCGCGTTGGCCGCGCCATTTGCAGAACTGAAATCTTCATTCTCAGGGGTCTCTCTAATACAAAAGAACTTGGCACAGAAGCTGAAATATTAAAATACATCTTTATTAAATTCAATAAGTGAGGCCATGTCACACAGAAGCCGTAGCAAGTGAATGAGGTAGTCTAAAGAATACAGAACACAGAGGTCTTTTATATGCTTAGGATTTACAAACTCAGCATACAAGAAAGGGGCAGTCCTAGCTTCTGCAAGCATACAAAATACCTAATATGGACATACAAGATCTGCAAAATATTAGCCAATAGAAAAACATCATGTAACAAGAATTTCCCTCTTACGTCGTGTTTCTGCCCAACCCATAAGTTAATCAACGTCAGCACTTATAGGTCAATCAGTAATGGCAGAACATGTCTGTATGCAGTTAGGCCAGCTAGTGTCTGAGATTGCTTTCAAATCAAGGACAGAGGGGGGTTTTCTACACGTTGCAGTCAAAAGGGCAGAAACACTTCATGAATAGAGCAGTCTGTGTAAAGGCAACACAAATTCATGACAAATGTAAGATGGAGTCAAAATTAAAGAACCTCAGAGTGTTGTCTTTTATTTTCATGAGGAAAGTATTGGGCCGACACACCAAAGTCCATTAGAAACATTTCTTCAAGAGTGCCTATGTTATCTGTGAAAGGCATGGTCCTGACATAGCGTTCCATCTCACCAACAATGTCAATAATTGTACCATTATTATTTTAAAGTCCAACACTGCCAGTTTTTTGTGTGTATATATTTTCATTTCATTTATTTCCTGAGTATATAATTTGAAAATAGTAGTAACGTGTAAAAATTGAAGAGCACTGATAATCGTTATCAGCTAAAGTAAAAAGACTTAGCCATGACTCATGAGTAAAGCATGTCAATAACTCTTCTATGTTTGTTAAGAGTGCCATGACTGCATCACCATGGCAACCAAATCGAGTTGAAACCTGTCAAGATACCAGCTTGTATGTATATATAATGAGCACCAATGGTTTGTGCAGATGTAGTGAACAAGGCGGGAGCTTACCACCGAAACGCGTCTGAGCAGCAACTGAGAAAAATAAATCTTCTTTGGATAATAATTCACGGAGTCAGCGCCTTTCTTGATAAAGAGTTTGGACTGATTTTCAATATATATATATATATATATATATATATATATATATATATATATATATATATATATATATATATATATATATATATATATAGCAGTTAACTCTCCCCCGAATTCACATCCAGTGTGAAAGAAAGAGCGTGGACCACATGGGCTCAAATAAGCTGCAATTTTTAATGGTAACCCTTTTGCGATGCAGCGGCAGCCATGACGCGTTTCGTCCCTCGCAGGGGACTTGATCACATGACACGCTCATGGTTCAGCCATTGGTTTAAATATTTTACAGTTTCTTTCTTTTTCGTAAATGCTTGAGTCATGTGACATACTCCCTTAAAGAGCCGGTGCATAAATTAATTTAAAATGATGTGAGGGCATGCCTTATCATCGTTGCAATCTGATGGTAATACACATCGCATATTCTACAGAATTGATGCTTAAATGCTTGATTTCTGTCAGCCTCATTTTTCTAGACCTTATTACATATATATGTGTACATATAACCTCTATTGAATATCTATTTACATATCTACATAAGCAATATTTCATATATATACACATACAGTACAAACGTAATTCATTATTTTACACAGAAATGCATCATAATAATATTTACAAATAAATAAGAGGCTGAATACATTGTACATTCATTTACCAATTTCAAACAATTGAGCGATATTGTATATTGCAACCCTTACCAAACATTAGTACTTTCCCCAGAAAAAATATACCACTGTGTAAATAAATCTAAATAGTGTTAAACAAGTACCAATTGAATGAACCCCTAGTGCAAAAAATAAGATTTTATAAAAATATATATATGAATTGTTTGAGAGCAGGCAGCAGTTGTTCTGTAGGTTTTCAACTCATTAAATCGGTTAAAATTTCTACAAGAGAGAAAAAAAAGGAAAAGGGCGGGACTTTAAAATGGAGAACTGACCATTTAAAGAGATTTCAAGATCACAAAGCCACACATGTATGTATGTATGAACATTATTTACATTTTCTACATATATATGTACACTTTATATGGGAAACTCTTAAAAACTGTTTTTCCATTTATCAATTTCATCTGGGGTTTTTCCTTTGATGGATCTTTCATGATTTAGACTAGGTTGGGTGACTGAAGTAAATAGACATATACCATTAACAGATAGAAGAAACAACCAAATCACGGACCAATGTCCTGATGCACCGAACATCCACGTAACCTTGCCCAACAACAAATATGAATATAAATATAAATATGCATATAAAAACAAGTACAAAAATAAATATCCATATGCATATCACTGAATATATACACACATCCCTCTCTAAATAATACAAAGTGACATACGTGTTCAGTATACAAAGACATGGTTATCCAATTATCAGATCTGATTACTTTCACATCAGCACAAATATGTTGTAATTTATCTGTAAAGCTATTTACTAAATAGCAAATAACACCCATAAACCTATTTATATCATTCGCCGTCTAACTGTGCGGAGCCTAACTAAATTACATTCTGGCTCAGGTCATTAGGTTTCTTAGGCACATATTGCAATTTTTTGTCTTTTTATGCCATTATTCCTGTGCAAGACTAGACCACAATTCCTCGGTTGCATTGAGGCCACCAGGGTGTTTGGTGTCCAAATGAAGAATGTACTGCATCTCTAATTTTCATAGAGCTTTCAGATGATCACCCCCTCTCTTTGAGGCAGGCACTGAATCAATTAAGTAATAACGTAGATGTTGTGGATCCCCCTTGTGTATCTCATTAAAGTGGCGCGCCACTGGATATGAGGGGTCATTATGTTTGTTTGCTCTCAGGTGCTGTAACACTCTTTTGTGGCATTGTAACACAGTACTGCCAACATATTTCAAATTGGAGGGACACTCAAGAATATAAATCACATGGTCCGTTTTACAACTTAAGACCTTATCGATAAATATTTCTTTTTCACTGAAAGGTGTTCTGTATTTTGTTGTCGATACTCCATGCTGGCATGCCTTGTAAGTTTTGCATTTATTAAAGCCAGTACGTTGTGAAAGCCATGTGTTTTTAATTGGTGGGCCACAAGGGTCATTCTTAACTAGAGTGTCTCTCGTAGGTTTGCCACGGCGGTATGTTATAGCCGGGCGTTGGGGAACTGTTTTGCCTATGACAGGATCTTGTTTGACCAAATGCCAGTTCTTTTCAATTATCTTCCGAACCGCCCCCTCCTGTTTATTAAATCTTAAGATACAACTGAAAGTATCATCCTGTGTATTCTTTCTTGTTCTTTTAGATCTGGATGTTATCAATTCCTCTCTGCTCACCAGGTTACTCTTGGCGAGAGCCATATCAAGACATTTTTTCGTGTACCCTCTCTGCGAGAATCTTAACAGGCATTGATCTTGGGCTATTTGTAAGTTTTGCTCATTGCTACATATACGTTTCAAGCGCAATAGTTCCCCAAAGGGGATACTTTGGATAAAGTGCCCGGGGTGGGCACTATTCGCATGTAGCAGCGCATTTCCAGCAGTGGGTTTGCGATGTACTTGGGTTTCAAGTTTGCCCTCCTCAATGAACACCTCCATGTCTAGAAAGTTGACCCTGTTGTCACTAATGCAGGCACTAACATTTAAATTGAGGTCATTTGTGTTAATTTCCCCAATAAAAAGCTCAGCCTCCTCTTTCGTGCCCTGCCAGACTACAAAAAGATCATCAATAAAACGACACCAGGCTCTGATGTGCTGTGCCATGGTGACCTGGTGTTTCACCATGAGAACCAGCTCCTCCCACCAGCCCATATGCAAACAAGCATAGCTGGGGGAGAAGCTGGCTCCCATGGCAACACCTCTTTCTTGTTGATAATAATTGTTTTGAAACATAAAGATGTTGTTAGTTAAACAATTTTCGATCATGTTTATTAGCATTTTTGTGTGCTCATTGGGGTCGGTCCTCTGCGCCCCAAGTAATAGGCAATAGCTCTAAGACCATCTTTGTGCCTAATCAAGGTATATAAGGATGTAACATCCAGGGTAATTAGCAAGAAATCTTTGGACCATACAAAGTGACACATTTTTTGTATAAAATACTCAGTGTCTCTAATATAAGATCTTAAAGATTGGACATGATGTTGGAGAAAGAAGTCAATATGTACTGAAGTTCATTCAAATATACTGTTTCTGGCAGAGATTATCGACCTACCTGGCGGTCTCATTGCATCCTTGTGAATCTTTGGGATAAAGAACAAGATGGGCGTCACCGGATTGTTGTTCTTCAAATACTTGTACTCAACCAGGGATAGCAGACCTACACTCTTCCTATATATATATATATGAACACACACACACATATATATATATATATTACCTACTGGCGGTCGCCAGTAGGTATATATAGTTAGGATTTTTTCTCTATGGGATTTTTGAAAATTCTATGTCTAATAACTTTGGCGTTTGTGGACGGAATTGGCTGAAATTTTCAGGAAAATGGCACATTTTGTTTCTGAGCAGCCCTTGAAAATTTGGAGGGGGGTTCGTCAAGGGGGGGCCGAGAAAAAAGAGGGGTCCCAAAACGTGTTTTTAACATTGAGTTTTCCATAGGGCGGTTGGCCTCACTTTTAGCCCGAACGGCTGAATGGATTTGCACGAAACTTGGCAAAATTGTAGGGACTGGTAGCCCGATGTGCCTTTTGTAGGTCTCAATATATGTGCTCCAGTGGATTTTGAGAAATTAACGTTTAAAAAAAGATATATATCTGTAACAGCGGACCGGGCAGCGTCCCAGGACGCGTACTTTTCGCGCAACGGAGCTTTGTGAAGCGAAGCTGATTGGTTCTCCGGCGTCTGTCAACATTCCAAACAGTCCGTAGCGGCCGCCATCTTGTCTCTCGGTAGGATCGAGAGACAAGAGGAGGCCAAAACAAAGGGGGAAATAACCATAAAGGGGCATAGTAGATCCTCGCTGACCCCCTAGGTTTGATGTGGAGGTTTTAAAAGGGCCCCGTGGGGCAAAAAAAAATAATAATAATAATAATCGAACGGCTGAATGGATTTGCACGAAACTTGGCAAAATATTAGGGACTGGTAGCCCGATGTGCCTTTGCTAGGTCTCAATATATGTGCTCCAGTGGATTTTGAGAAATTAAAGTTCAAAAAAAGATATATATCTGTAACAGCGCTCCGCTTCGCGTACTTTTCGCGTTACGGAGCTTTGCGAAGCTGATTGGTTCTCCGGCGTCTGTCAACATTCCAAACAGTCCGTAGCGGCCGCCATCTTGTCTCTCGGTAGGATTGAGAGACAAGAGGAGGCCAAAGCGAAGGGGGAAATGACCATAAGGGGGCATAGTAGATCCTTCCTGACCTGTTAGGTTTGATGTACCATTTTGCCAAGTTTGGTGTAATTCCGTTTAGCCATTCAGGCTGTAGACGTATGTAAATGTCCTATGGAAAATTGCATGGGGAAAACACATTTGAAAGTGTTGAAATTTAGAACCAATTAAAATGTTACTTTGGTTTTGTATTTGTGTGTGATGAAAGTTAATTGGTTATGTATATATCTCAAATGAGAGGAAACCACAGCCATTTTGTGATACTACTGTCTGAGGTACATTTGTGAGGAATTTTTGGTGGTGAATTTCTGGTGTTTGATTTACACAGTACTAACACTTCTCCTACTTTTAAAAAGGTGAGTTGTTAATTTGTAAGGGGAACTATGTTGTACACTTGAAGATAATTTGAAAAATGTTTTCTGTTATTTATTTGCAGTCCTTCTGTTATACTAAATACTTGATAAAGTTAGTTTTATATTATGTATTACTAAAAACGATAAATGAAAGTGATTATTTTTTTTCTGCAATTTACAGCAAGCAATTTCAAAATAAAATGGCTCACAATGAAGAGACCGTGGCAATTTCTTTTGAATTGTCCACTACATTGATTGAAATTGAGAGCACCAATAATGAAATATTGTCACAAGGAGGAGATGACTTGAATGATTCCACTACATTGATTGAAATTGACAGCACCAATAATGAAATATTGTCACAAGGAGATGACTTGAATGATTCCACTACATTGATTGAAATTGAGAGCACCAATAATGAAATATTGTCACAAGGAGGAGATGACTTGTATGATTCAATTAGATTGATTGAAATGGACAGCACCAATAATGAAATATTGTCACAAGGAGGAGATGACTTGAATGATTCCACTACATTGATTGAAATTGAGAGCACCAATAATGAAATATTGTCACGAGGAGATGACTTGAATGATTCCACTACATTGATTGAAATTGACAGCACCAATAATGAAATATTGTCACAAGGAGGAGATGACTTGAATGATTTTTTTGATCAATCTCTTGATGGCGAATTTATCGAATGTTTGGAGATGATAGAGTTACAAGAATCATCATTGCAGACTTTTCATGAGGACATTTGGTGATGAGGACATGTTACTAGTTCTTTCAAATTTAGAAAATTCTGAATAATAAATTTATATTTAGAAATCAAAAATAGTTTGAGACATTATTCATTTTTATTTTTAATTTATGAGGTTGTAGCGAAGTGATTGTAGTATAAAATGAGACTTATAGTATAGAGTGCAACATTTTTATGTTACATGGTAAGCTTACTCATATTTACTTCCCTTGTGCCACTATATTATCTCCAATGTGTATTTGACATCTCTTCTTCATCTCCGGCCTCCTTTCTCTCACTGTGTGTCTCCGATGCATCTTATCGCTGCTATTTTGTGTAATTACAGAAGAGAGTAAAATAAAATAGTTCGGAACGTGAAAAGGGGGCAAAGTAGAGTACTCCTCACCCCCTAGGCCTTTTTAGGCGGTCCCAAAAGGATCAGTTTCTGCTTTCCTGAGAGATTATGGTATGAGTTCCATATACCACAATAACTTGCATTACAACATGCAAGATATCTATCTCCTATTACCAACTTTTGGAGATATTCGCGCTAAGCGCGAATATCTCCAAAAAGTAACACCTGCCCTGAGCAGTTCTTAGCCATGTTATGCAATGGGAGGTGGATAACATGGCTAAGAGTATTAGCTCGGTAATGTATGAATATCGCTGAGTTTTTAGCGATATTCATGCATTGCGGCCGTTTATTATCGCATTTGCGATAAACCTTGGTAATAGCAAGGTTTATCTTCGATAATTTCTGACGATGCTTAGCGGTAAAAAATTCATTGGTAAGCATCGTTAGCGATAAATATCGCTTAACTTTGGTAATATGCCCCAACGTCTGTTAACGTTCGATTCGAAGGAAATGAGGAAGTGTTGAAAAACATTGTCTGCGCCATCTTGCCTTTTTTGAAATGCCACACTTTTGTCGTGCACGGCAGCCATTTTAGATGCCTTGACCAGACCCACTCTCTGCACGCTGTCGATTCGTAGCATGGCTCCTCACCCTCGCAAGCATCTTCCCCAGGCACTGGTCACCCCCGCTCTCTGTCTTATGCATGGGCAATAAACCTCCCCCCATCTGCGCTGCTCTTCCCTGAGAATCACACTCTGTGCCCGCCCGACACCTCCCTTTCGCCCTATTCACTACCGCACCCTCTGACACTCCTCTTCCTCTGTGTCCGATTGTCCAGGCTATCACCTAGCCCTGCAGATGTAGTTTATGGCCCCAGCTGTAAAGAATCACCCCTCTTCAAAGGAGTTATAGTAGATCAAGGCCCACACCCGATGAGATCCGTCACACCACACGTGTTCCTACTATCTGAAAACCATCCTGTATTGTGATTGGGGAGGGGACCAAGCCTGAAGCGGAAGATTCCAGGAATGACTCTTTGTACATCAAAGTTTTTACAATTATGTGTCACATTAAAAATATATAGCACTCCAACAAAGTAGTAGGAATATAAAACTTTAATAACATATAAATATATACAACAAAACAAAAACAGTAAAAACATTTAAACAACGAAGAGACCGTGGCAATTTCTTTTGAATTATCCAATAGATTTATTGAAATTGACAGCACCAATAATGAAATATTCTTGTCAGTAGCGGTCTGTTGTGCAAATAGTTCCAAGGCAGCAGAACGCGCTGAAATCTAGATGGCACGAAAGTGATGTCTAGTAAGTTGCCGCCCAGCAAATAACGGCGTGGGGCGCCGCGGGGGTGAGTGAGTCCAGTAGGCACCACAGCTATTCTTACCGGCATTGCAGAATTACTGCTGGGGACAATGCCTGTGCTGTAGCAGGGTCACAGCAGAAACAAAAAGGATTCTGTTGAAGATGTTGTTGGTTTTAAATTTGAAAACAGTTCTGGTGTGAACTGCTATGCTAATGTAGTGGTTAATGTTTTGTTTTCTCTAGAAAATGTAAAAGAGGGGGAGGCAGTCCAAAGTTCCGTTAAAAGGGCAAAGGAAAGGATCGGTGGTTTGAACTATCAGTCAAAAAGGGGAGGGGGTGCAACAATTTTTCCTACCGGGTCACACTGTGCTTTCACCGGAACTGAGGTCTGCAGGATTCTAGTAATTCAAAGTGAGGCTGGCGCCAGCATGGGAGCGCCGACGTCCCGCGGATACAGTTTCGTCACTCCACGGGCGATCATGGCAGTCATTCCCCATCGGGGGTCGGAGACTCCCGCGGCTCCTCTAGAATCTTCAAGGTCGTGGAGGACTACGGTGGTGGAGTCAACCAGTGACCGGGCCATTTCTTTATGCTGGGCCCGCTCTTGCCAGGTTGACCGCCATTTTGAGAGTTCGGTAGCTACTGGCGATCGCGGGGTCAAATGAGCGGACGGGCTCCACCCTGCCGGGCGAGACGTTGCAGCATGGCCACAGTGGAAGAACCCTTTTCCGGGCGCCTGGAGCGCTGAGGGTGCAGCTGGGAAGCCTCCACCTGGGGAGGCGGGAGAGGCCTGTTCGCACCGTCTCTCCCTCCCAGTGCACCCCACGGCGTCTCGCTTGAGATTTGTTATGGCCGGACCAGGCGATGAGGACGAGGGGGGGGGGTCGGAGGCATGTGCAAGACATCCCCCCCCAGTGTTGTCGCAGCCATTATTCATGAAAGAAGAAGTGTCCCGTCCGTCTTCGGGCCGGGCTTCCGGTAGATGTCGGCCGGACGCCCCTGGCTCTGGCCCCATGAACGGGTTTCTTGGTTTATCGGCTGCAGCCGGATCCCGTCGGCCTCGGCCCCCCGACCGTTGGTGGCCGGACCGGAAGAGCATGTGGCGGGACTACCTGAAACTGTCAAGGGCCACCGCGGCCGGACTGGGAGAGAGAGGGGAGGGTCGAGGACACGGACATTCCCCCACCTAAAACTGTCCAGTGTTGTAAATCCCCCTGGCCGGGTCCCGCTGGCCTCGGCCTCTCCTCCGGCTACACCCTACGTTAGGATCTCCTGGCCGAGGCGTGGCAGCAGGACCTGCCTTATATGGGCTGCTCCCGGCTGGGCGTAGCCGCAACCCTGCCGCACCTTGGAAGTTTCCAGAGTGGGAGCGGATGTTCTACTGACTTGCATTTTCCCTAGTCTATCGATTTTTTTGGCGTGGCAGGCGGTGGGACAGCGAGGGGTGATTTGGTTTCTCTTACTGTTTTTCTGGTCTCTCACCACTGGCATATTTTAACGTTTTCTTGTTTCTAGGACATTAATAGGTTTTATCATTACGTTATGTTATCGTTTCTTTGTTCGTTGTTTAATAAAAGTTCATGTTCATCAGTGGCCTACTGATTTTCGTTTTCCTATTCTTTTCTTTCCAGGTTGTTTCATGCTAAAGTTTCTGTTAACAGGATACAGTGATCACTTCGTTATTATTGCATATGTCCTTTTCACTAGGGGTGCTCTCTGGTCGGGCCAGATGACGTATCTCTAGTAAATGGTCCGGGTGAAACAGGTGCATCAATCAGTGGGGAGTAGATAGGCATGACAGATTACAACGGGGGAGAAAGGTCCGCATTACGTACCCTTTCACTACTTGCAAAGATTTTCCTACGTTTATTTGCAAACAGGAAATACCTCCAAAAAGAACTAATTCCCAAACAGTCAATGCTCGGACAATCAATCAATCAATGAGGAATGAAATAGGTACGACGTGTTAAAGGCTTGCGTTACCTACCCTTCACTATCTGCAAAGGGAGAGAGAATATTCCTATTCTTTCTCGTTTGCAGGCAGAGAAGATCCTTAAGAGAACCAACTTCGAACAATTCAATGCTCGATTCAAACAATCAACAAGGGGTACTGTGAACACAAATGAACGCCGCTTATGTACATACGCATTGCTATTTTCAACAGGTTGTTCCTAAAGTTTCTATTTTAGCGAGGTCAAAAAGAGATCCCATTAGTGGCCTACTGATTTTGCTCGATTCCTTTTGTTTTTTTACACGATTTTTCGCTATCTGCAAAGACTAAACAGAGTATTGCGACTCTGTGCTTGTTTGTAAATAGAGAATGAACCAAAGAGAACAATCAATCAAATGGAGAGAGAAGCAGGCACGACGGATTACAAAGGGGGCAAAGGCCTGCGTTAACTACCCTTCACTATCTGCAAAGAGAGAGTACTCCTAATAGAAATGAGGGGTGGGGGGCAGCATTCAAAGCAGATCAGTGTGCAGAAACACGAAAATGTTTTTACTTACCACGTACTTGACATTCGACAGCTTATGATATTTGCTATTAAAAAACCATTGAAATTCACTGAAAAAACCATAGGTTATAGACCATATATAGTTAGGAATTAGCATTTACAAAACCTTGAAAATTCACTGAAAAAACCATAGGTTATAGACCATATATAGTTAGGAATTAGTATTTACAAAACCTTGAAAATTCACTGCAAAAACCATAGGTTAGAGACCATATATAGTTAGCTGGATATTTTATTGACATAAAACCAATGAAATTCCATATATAGTTAGTTGCACTAACTATATATCGCGCACCCGCAATCCACTGCTGATGATGTCACATATTACATCATTCATGACATGGTCAGTGACATCACTGATGACATCTCAAATGACATCACTGATGACATCACTGATGACATCTCATTTGACATCAATGACCACATCACTGATGATATCATTCATGTGACAATACAATGCATATCCTCACATTTTAATATAACCTCTGTTTCACCCAGTGTTAAATACAGAGTATAATTTTTGAAACCATTGACACACCAATACTAGTTACTACATACGTACTCACTGATTCCTACGTCTACACACACATTGACTCATTCACCCATACAATCATTTATACATACAATCACTCATCTTTACAACACTATCATATGCACTCATACACCTATACAGACACTCACACTCTGCCACTCATCCATGGAGTTACTCACACACCTAGTCAGTCCTGTAAAGAATCAATCACACTTCCATTTTCTTGTCTATACAGTTAAACATAGAGCACCTTACATTTTCAAACATATACTAACACATACTTACTTTCTTATACAATCATTGATACAAGTACACATTGATCTGCACAGAGTCACACACCTCCCAGCCAGCCACACACACACTCAGTCTCCCATACAAATACTTGGACAATCAATCAATAACCCATATAGTTAATCATATAGCTACTGATCAACACATGCAGCAGTTTACAGAACAACAGACATAATGATGCACAAATTAAGACAGTTTAGTCACTAACCCATGCACTCAGTGAGACACATTTAATCACTCACTCATACATTCAGTCATGCACCTACTAAATCCTTCGTCCAGACAGTTATACATCTACTCATTCTTCAATATGTAAAACATATTTAAACTTTACAGAAACACACAGTCACTGGATGATGTCATCAGTGATGTCATCAGTGATGTCATTTGAGATGTCATCAGTGATGTCATCAGTGATGTCACTGACCATGTCATGAATGATGTAATATGTGACATCATCAGCAGTGGATTGCGGGTGCGCGATATATAGTTAGTGCAACTAACTATATATGGAATTTCATTGGTTTTATGTCAATAAAATATCCAGCTAACTATATATGGTCTCTAACCTATGGTTTTTGCAGTGAATTTTCAAGGTTTTGTAAATACTAATTCCTAACTATATATGGTCTATAACCTATGGTTTTTTCAGTGAATTTTCAAGGTTTTGTAAATGCTAATTCCTAACTATATATGGTCTATAACCTATGGTTTTTTCAGTGAATATATTATAAAACCAAAGGTTGAAGTAACATTACAGGTAGGTGAACATGTCAGTGGCAGCATTAATGTTTGGGACTTACAAAACCATAGAAATTTGCCAGATATAGTTAGCAAAATTAACTGTAACTTTTTCCCTCATCATGCACTGCTTATGACCACATATATTAAATTTTTCTTAAATCCGTCGGTGCACTCTATTTTACATCTGGTAAGCTTGTTTATTCTTTTTAATCCTTGTGCATCTCCTTCCCTTTTAGTGAACACTCTTATTTACAACAATCTCAAGGAAGGGTGGAGGATTCCGCCCTTGGTGGGTGTGTGCACATATATAATGACTTTTTTAGTCTTTTCAAATTCTTCTTTTTAAATCATTTGTATCACACTTTGTATTGTTTTCAGGAATAATATTTATTTCATAATTCCTTCTTCGTCTTAAATCATTTATATATTTCAATAATGACTTCATTTTTTTCACATATTCCCAATGCATTTCGGGTCAATGGGACCCTTCCTCAGGGGTCTATGAGCAGAAAGAAAAGGAAACTTAGGCTAGCCTTATTTAACAATATAAATCATAGTCTATGCAAACATCTGTCTCATATACATTTTTCATGAAAGTTATGCTGGTAACTGCTCTTAATTGCATCGTTTAGATCTCTGTCTCCTTGCGTTATACAATCATGTAGACTTACGCTATTGCTGGTGTTCCTGTTTATACTTAATTAGGTGGAAGAGGTGTGGCGCCGCGGCCAGGGCGACTGACTCCGGAATCTGGGGATCACGGTTCGATCCCCAGCACCGGCGGCAGATTAGCCCAGCACCATGTGACTCTGGGCAATAGCTTGCTTAATCTTCCCGACGGCCCCCAGCGCCTAGAGACCCTTACGGGTGATTGTGCGCTTTACAAATGTGGATTTATTTATTTATTTATTTATTAGTTGTGTGCTACTCGTACTAATGAAATACAGTCAAAGTGCTTCACAATAACTCACCGCTGCAAATTATCTCGTGAACGTTATATATAAACCCAGAAATATTGATCGATAAAGAGTTTTCACTTACGTTTGTGAACATGAAGTTCGCCTCGATATATTCAAATCCGCTCGCCGCTCTAGGGCCAATCACGTTAGGAAAGAGGTTCTGCTGTTGTAAACCGTTTGAGCTCTCTTATATCATTGGTGGTAGAATAGTCACGTGATCGCTACTATAGAGGTAGCGAAACAAGGAACTATTATACAAATAAACAAATGGGATTACTATGGGGCGTCTTTCTGTTATTATTAATAACAGGCGATAGTGCACACACCCACCAAGGGCGGAATCCTCCACCCTTCCTTGAGATTGTTGCACATATATTACATCACTCATGTCATGTTCTATGTCATTATTTATGTAAATGTAAATGTAAATTGATACTTGTATAGCGCACTACTCACCCGCAAGGGTCTCAAGGCGCTTGTACGAATACCGCTGTGGAACCCATCCTGGCTTTCCCTGTGAGGTGTCCACTCCTGGGCACCCCCAAGGTGGAGGCCAGACATCCTTATCGTTGTGGGGGCCGTTGTGGAGATTAAGCAAGCTATTGCCCAGAGTTGCAGAGTGGGACTCCATGATTGGAATAGGCACCGAGGCGAGAATTATCAGGTCCGTGGAATTTTGAGCCCAAGACCCGCCGAGGCGGGGAATTGAACCCTGGTCCCGGGCTAGACCTCTGCATCAGGGTCTGCCGCTCTAACCATTGAGCCACACTTCACCACCCATTTATAATATCACTGATGACACCTCAAATTACATCATTTTTAAAGGGGAAGGGGACCAAGTGATACATTTATATTTAGAAATGGTGTATAGCAACAAACTGTACAAATACTCCTTGATCTAGTAGTAAATTTACATGTGAATTCATTTGCACATGTACATGTATCTATGTGAATAGCCCCTTCAGTTTTATTTTAAAGGATAAAGTGACATGACAGACTCCAGCATATCACTTTGTCTCTTTGCGCCAATGCATAATATCTTATTGTTGCACACCAGTTTTTCATTTGAACCACCAATCGCCCCTAATTGATCCTGCTTGCTGTACCACTCCCTTAAATCAAGCTAAGGATGCCAATTTAATGTTAACCACACATTTTACACTCTTAAATTCCTTGACATTTACAAAACATTTTAAATTTTTCGATGTTTTATTTTGCTTCCATATGTATGCATATTTTATTAATCTGCAAATTTTATTTAATTTTGTAACCAGCCCCCAGATGAGGCTTGAAGTCCCCCAAGGGACCACAGATCCCCATTTTTAGAACCTCTGTTCTAGTTTGTTTAGACCACATTTACAAATTTCAGAATTAATACCTGCATTTGGACAGTATTAAAGTAGTCAAACTCACAGAAAAGTTTATTAAAGGTGGTAGTCAATGATCTGAGAAATCTTGAAACAACAGTATAACCAAGTGCTATGTGATGTAGTTGCCCCCTCTGTCAACCTTGAATCGCTTTGCTTGTCCCTTCTGGAAGCATTTATTTTTTTATTCTGCTGTTCTTTCTGTGTTTTACATGTTGGGGTGTTTCAAAGTCCTTGAATTAGTCATTGGATCCAATGCTGACCCTCGAGGCCACACTAGAAAATAATATGTAAGTACATGTGTGCAATTCGCTTTAATAGTTTAAAAAGGCATATGGCCTGAAAAATAATTGATTAGTTATTCTCTTTTGTAAATCTCCTCT
Source organism: Lissotriton helveticus (assembly GCF_964261635.1). NCBI lineage: Eukaryota > Metazoa > Chordata > Amphibia > Caudata > Salamandridae > Lissotriton > Lissotriton helveticus. The sequence goes on from NC_136068.1 coordinate 169,064,333, forward strand.
TTCCCCAACATCGACTTCCTTGTGCTTGCAAACTGAGCAGAACTTACCAAAAGATATTAGTTGGAGTAGGAGAGAGGGAAGAAAGAGGGGTACAACACAATATGATTTTCAAAAAGTCTAAATATAAGACAAAGCACTACTTACACAGTTCTGTTTTCAGGTTTTCATTCGTAAGGGCCTGGATGTAGAAAGTGCCACAGAATTGCTCCTAGATAGTTAAAGGACTTTCAAAAGTGGATCTCATGTTACGGCTCCTTCTAGTCGTTCAACCACTAGCACCAGGTGCTAGGCATTCATCTGCTCTGACAATATCTCAGCCCAACCAGCTTACCAGATTAAGTTGTTTTACTACCCCTTCTTGACATCAGCTCTCCGAGTACCTCATTTGATAGCCTCTTCCCATCTCTATGTCAAGTCAAGTCAAAAATTTTGTTTATATAGACCATTGATCTATAAACCACTGTTCATATTTTATCATATAAAACAACATATCACAACTTCATATTCTTAACAATAAAAGTCATATTATCCTAAAAGCATCGTTTAAAACAATTTGAGCATAAAATTCATTTTGGATTATAAAGCTATTCGCTGCTTTAAGCCTCCAGCCAACCGGGGAACTTATAAACGCCCTGTATAAATCTCCCGATAGCTATCGCAATATCTAATTTTTCCATGACAACCAACAGCTCCCATGCTTGTGAACGCTCCTTAACATCATATTTTAAAAATATCGGGCGAAGGAACTGTTTACGCAAGTTTAAAAATATATGACAATCCAATAAAATATGCAAAATATTACATTTCGTTCCTATCTTGCAGACACATTTGCCATCAGGATGCGTTAAAACTGCTTTTATGGCACTATTTATAATTACCGGGTTAATACCTATTCTTAACTTAAGTACTTCTATTCTTAACCAACGATTTGGTAGTAAATCTATGTAGGGAAAGCTTAAGTCTTTCGCCCAACCTGTACTCATAAATTTTACAGAGTCTTTCTTTCTCAAATACTCTTGGTCTGTTGCCCTTGAAATTTCTTTACCCTGTACTTTAAGTACACTCTTTATTACATTAATTTGGAGTGTCTTTGGGTCAATGGTCACATTCAAGTGGTCACAAATGGCTAGGAGTTTTCTTCTTGTTGCCTTGGCCCATTTTAACACACTGGTCTGAATTTCTATCATGCACCATTGTGACACCTTTGTGACTTCACCCTGCCCCAAACGATTCCAGAATCTGAGAAGACTTAGCTGCACCTGGACATTCCATGCAGTTAGGCCTACTTCCAATCTAATTGCCTGGATCATTGCTGAACTAGGGAGAGACAATAAAGATTTTAAACATTTCCCCTCCTCTTTATCCCAGGAGCTTTTGCCATCAATACAGAGTACTTCCGCACCATATTGGAGTTGAGGGGGAATCATAGCCTTAAAAGCTGTCAAAAGAGGTTTGTGAGACATATCACCATAACTATGGTTGAATCTTTTCAGCCCACACACCGCTAAATGTGCTTTTAATTTCTGTGCCTCTAAATGGGTGCCCCACTTTAAGGACCATGTAAACCATATTCCGAGGTATTTATATTCACTTACAGTATCCAATTTGGTTTGGCCCAAGAACCAGCTAAACTTCGTACTTTTCTTCCCAAAGCACAAAACTTTTGTTTTGTCCATATTTACCGTAAGTCGCTTTACTGTACAATATTCATTAAAAACATTTAACTTTCTCTGCAGACCCACCTCAGTTTGGTCCATTATTACAAGGTCGTCCGCATACAGTAAACAGGACAAATGCCTACCATTTATTTTTGGGCTTGCACCTCTGGCTGCGCCCAGGGTGCGAGGCAAGTCTGCTAAAAATATGGCAAAAAGAAGCGGGGCAAGAACGCAGCCTTGCCTCAAGCCATTGTTTATAGCAATCTCCGGTGTAAGGCCGCCAGAGGTGTCTTTAATTACCCGTGCCCAATTTTGGCTGTGCAGTTCCTGGATTACCTGCAGCAGGTCAGCAGGGGCCTCATAATTTCTCAATGTCTCCCACAAACAGTCCCTATCCACCAAATCCAACGCTGCGCGAAAGTCCACAAAGCAGCAAAACAATTTGCCCTGCAGTTCCATGGACTTCCTCGCTACAGCCCACAATGCGAAGCCGTGGTCAATAGTTGAGTGTCCTTCCTTAAAGCCACCCTGCTCAATTGGAACTATTGACTTCCGCTCCACCCACTCTTTTAACCTGCCAAGAATTATTTTTGAAAAGACCTTTTCTCCAATGTCCAGGAGGTTGATCAGCCTTTAATTCTTCGGGTCCTTCTTTTCCCCCTTTTTATGCAACGGTCTAATTATGGCCCCTCTCCAAGATTTGGGGAAGTTACCTGAGTCCAGAATTGCTACAAACATGTGAGATAAAAATCCTGCCCACCAGTCTATCTGGGTTTTAATTAGGACGGCGGGGAGATTATCGGGACCTGCTGCACGTGATAGATTCAACTTCTTAATAGTATCTTTTACTTTCTCTACCGAGAAATCCGATTTTAACCCTTCTGCATGCCCTGTCCAAGTTGATTTATTCTTCTCTATTTCAGAGGACCTTCTTGCTTTATACAGATTACTTAAGTAATTTACCCATCTCTATGTATTCTTCATCTGTTCATTTGTTTTCTTCCCACGTAATGATTGATCTCTCCTCTTTGCGTTGTTTTTGCCCCCCTTGCAACTTAATTCTAAACCAAAACAACATATGAGAATACAAAATTACTCTTCTAATGCTGTAGTATTCCACCACCTACACATTTTATTTGCTTTACTAAACTAAATTAGTTCTGATTGATATTATTCCTCTTATTCTGTTAACTAAACTACCCAGGACTGTAACTGTTTACTTGTCTGCTTAATTAAGTTTCTTGATTGTTGTACACACTCTTGGCATGCATTTATTGGTTCTTGACTGTAGTTTTAGTTTTTCATTTTGTATGTAAAGCACACCCTTCCTTTGTGTCTCTATCACATGCATTAAACAATGAAATGACTATAAAATACAGTATATCCATATTACTGTTTGTTTAAAATAAGCTAAATAAGGTTACCATTAGACCCTGATAAAATTACCCCCCCATGTCTTATTATGAAATATGCAGTGTTTGACACAGGCCAATACAAAATTATGCAGAGATTTACAGCTATGTAATAATAGTCTTCAGCTGAGTATCTTTTCTTTGAAGTTGGTGAGCAAATTAATCATTTACTACCCATCCATTAGCAAAATCAACTCATTTAAATGTAAATACTACATATTTGTCACTTAGTTTCTTCCAAATTGGCATTCAATACACAGTGCATAGATGTATTATCACTGAGAAGTTAATGTAATTGATTATTTTACAAATCAACAAAAGTTTTATGAAAACTAATGTGCTGCGAGACTCAATGCCGTTTCATAATATACGCATAGTGCTCCTTACTGGCTCAGCAACATTCTCTGTCACCACAAGTTGGTCAGATGTCTACAGTCAGCTTCATTAGATTAAAAATGCATCCATATTTTAAAACACCAACATTTTAATAGAAGATCATTCAAAACTGAATGCTGTACTTCTCCAATTTAGATTTGATGAAGATATTTTTATATTAGAGAAATGATTGAACATTGTCATCTACAACCAATATTACCAAGATTCTGTAAGAAACTGGCTCCATGATGCAATTCATGGGCTAGTTGTGGGGAAACATGTGTCGTGTCTTTTGAGATAGAGATGACTGGACTCTTTTGGTTCCTGATGGACTCAGCAGAACAGGGATGTAAGTGCGTGGGTGTGGGTGATGGAATTCATGAAGTAGAACGTTCAGTTAAAGCTCACACGCTGAGGAATAAAGACATGTAATACCAAGCTCCCTGTGTGGCATGATCATACACAGGTACCTAGGCAGAGTAGGACAATACAAATGGTGTAAGATAGGGGATTATGTACACCCAACGACCCAAAGAACCGAGAGTGCTCTCCCAGAGAGTTTGTCATGGTCCACCAAACTGCTTGTGTATGCCATGCATGCCTCAGTCAAAGTGAAAACCGATGGTTGGTGTATGTGTAGTCAAAGTGCCACTCCAGCCAGGACAAGGCTAGTAAAGAAAGTAAAGGCCTTACAGAAAGTGTGTTTGTTGTCAGCTAGAAATTTGCTGTTAATGTCAAGACAAGAGGTACTGCGCCACAACTCAACACAGAACAGTCATTCATATACTACAACAACACTAAAGTAAGCAACCAAGAGGTACAGTTAAGTGCTAAAGGCTGTGATAGCCGAATGCAATAAAGCGCTAAAAGAGAAAACAGTTCTCACACCAAGAAATGCTAAAGGCAGTGAAAACCAGGTAGATAAAGTGCAATGAGCAGTGACAGTCGGGTGCAAGAGAACACCATGAAGAGAAGCAGGTACACACCAAGAAACATCAGAGATCGTGATAACCAAATATAGAGAGTATGATCACACTTACCAGAACCTCAGTAAAGAAAGCCATCGACCTCAGCACCAGGCGCCACAACCTAAGCAGAAGCACAGGTTTTGTGCTTATGAGGCTGATGTATCATGTTGGACCGACTGTAAGGCCATCAGCTGTGGTCAAAATAGTGTGTTTTTTTTTTATTAGCTGCTGAAAAGAGTGCAAAATATGGTGCCATTGCCTTCTTGAAACCACTGCCTCCCTTCAATACCGCCTAAAAGCAAAGTATTGGCGACAAAGGGACTGCCTGGGTCTATACCTGTGTGATTTCATTGATGTGCTGAAAAAAGCAAATTGTAAAAAAAACATCAAATATCTGAGAATTTAGCAGATGACGGCATAAACAAAGTGATAAAGAAAATGCCACAAGCAATGTTCCCTCTAATGTTGTTCTGTCGTTCCTCTGTGTGCAGCAAAGAAGGGTGTCTGTGCACCCCAGCCAAGGTTGCGTGTTCCGACATGCAACAAATCCTTAGGCAACCAAATGCTGTTTATAAGCTACAAAGTGCTTAATGTGTGCTTTGATTTGTTTCCAATTTCCCTTTTAGTCACTATAGGAAGGCAAACATATTTAAATTCATTTGTAGGCTGATCTGATACCTCTAGCAGTCGCTGGACTTGAACAATGGAATATTTAAGATCCACAAGTGTGGAATCCATTGAAGCAATGACATAACTTCATTACTTGTTCTAATTCAGAAAATCTCAAGCTCTGGTACACCCTCTAGGAATGAATAAGGATAATCAACAATTGTCTAGATCACAAAAAAGCAAAAAACAACTGGCTGCTCCCTAGCAAAATGTCCATCAGGAGCAGATAACAAGATTTAACAGGATGTATAAGCAGCCTGAGATGTTATTTCTCACTCACATTCACTTTTTCATGGCTAAATAGTTGCCGATCACAGACAGTAACCACCCTGTCTGTCACTGCAGCTGATCAAACACTACTTGGCCTCAAGTTCTGCCTTTGGTCTAACATGGTGACAATAAAGATTGGTGAAAATAAAAACCTTTCAACACATCCTAATTGATTCCAAAGATTCCTGAAATCACGAAATTGTGGTTTTCTTTTCAACATATACATAGTCTAATATTGTACACTGTTTACAATGGGTAGGTGAACTGTTCTTAGGATGTTGTCGCTTCAAGAATCTCACTGGTTGTTTACTCACACTGTTTAATACAGGACTTTGCCAGAATGTCAGGAGTAGCAGAAGTAACATTACACACCATTTCACCATAATTACATCATACAAAGTGATATTACTTAAGTTATAAATTAATAAATACATTAAAGCTCAATAAATCAACAATGGTTGAGGTAAAAGAGTTGCAGGAGGTATGATTCTAACTCTACATTACGCAGTGAAGCTTGATACTGTACTTTTAGCTTGAGAAAGGCTATAAATGAGCATATTCCTTAGATTAAAAATAAACACTTTCCAGACACACTGTGTTTGTTTCTCAAGCACATTTGCTACATGCTGGGCACACTGATTGAGCATTGGATGCTTTCTAACTCATTCTTATTTATTGTTAAACAGACACACAGCAACAGCCCCTCTCAGATTGTGTGTAATGTGCAAACCAATGGCCATTTCATTGATATTGTTATCTCTGTATAATGCACAATTAATGCACAATCAACATTAGAATCAGGCATTATGCTGGGGCACAGCTATTAATTACGATACCAATTCACTTGCATGTCCTGCTTAGAGGTTTTAACATTATAATGCATGGCCCCACAAGCAAAGGGCGATCTTGCATTTTGCAATAAAATGAAGATAGAACTACCTACATCACAAGCGCAACTATGAACTGGCCTATAGGGCAATCCGAAAGTCCCCGAAGGGCTGGTCAGACAGGTCATTGTTTGGGCCAGTCTTTTGGGCCTGCTTTATGGTGTGGTGGTCGACTTTTTGCCAATGATTTTCCTGATATCAAAAACCATTGCCTGCAGCAAGCTCACATCCATACAGTCTGCTATGCCTTGCAAAACACTTATACAGCATGCCCTAAAAGTTTATCAACTGCCTTAATTCATGAACATGGGTCACAGTTTTAGCTCAGCTCTATTTTCTGTCCCAGTCCAACCCTGAGAGAACCCACCCTTGGTATCGGAAACAAAAATGGCTTTACTTTTAACATCAAACCAATGCTGCTTGAAATACAAATACAATATTGCTGCTTCTATAACTGCCCCATACATCTAAGAAAACTCTAACCCTTTTCTCCTGTGATGTTCTCATTCTTTTTAATGTTTTGGCAGTTAAATACCTTCAGTTATCTTGCATGTAGTCCCTCATTCAGGAAATAAAATTATATTTTTGAAATATATTACTGTTTGCTCTCCCAAAAGCTAACAATATAAACACATACAGTAAAAAAATAATAAGAGGGAGCATGATTGAAATGGCTACAAAGACAGTCTGCACACAGAGGAATGGTTGGGATGTGTTTCAAGTTAGCATTTCACCAGATAATTAGAAGGCTCCCTGCCCTCCCTACTCTTTGTACTGTGTGCGGGTCGCTGACACCTAAGTCAAGGGCAGGGACACTGGAATTATGTGATTGTGCGGCAGATGTGTTTTTTTAACATATTTTGGAATTGCTGCATTTGTCACAATCCATCATCCGCTGCATAATCTGGACTTTTTAACATAAAAAATACGTTTCTAGCTGAAATATTTCGAAAGTTACTAAAAACGCATCAACACACATTGCTGTGCAGTGGAAGGACTGGTCACCTTTCTGTTGCCTATTGCTAAATGTGAGTGTTAAACTGCTACTAATGAGGTGTTAACAAGTGTAAAAGTAACAAATGAATGAGGTAATACTATCACAAAATGTGCAGCAGTATGCCACATAATTTAGCTGTTTGTGCCGTATAATTTAGTCAACTCTGCTGCATGATTTGTCCCCCACCTGTGGCATATTTCCAGTGGCCCTACCAGGAGTTACATTAACACTTTGCTCAGTCCTTCCCATTCAGTGAAGCTCTTTATATTCTTCAGCAGCATCTAAGCGCTTCAGTGCCCTGCTGGGGTTTGGGTAGGCTTCATAAATAACGTCCCATATAATTTCTAGGTAATGTGCTTTCTTTGTGCAGGATTCATGATGGACTGCAGCAAGGGTAACCATCAGGTCTGTTTTCTACAAGGACCATTGTTTTTTTTAAAGTGCCGGCTAGTACAAACATAAGTGAAATCACTTAAAGCCAGTATTTTCTGTCCTTTTCTGTACAACTTCAAATAGAAAATATAAACATAAACACTTTTCAATGTGTTCCAGGCAGAGTTAACAATCCCTTACAAATAATTCAGGTAAACAAAGGCAGAAAAGCCATGTTTCTAATGAGTATATTCAAATTTGTTTACAGTCCTATTTAGTATCATGGCCATACCTTTGCAAACTCTAAAACAGCAAATGGCTGGTATTTTTCTTGTTGAAAGGTGTTGACCCTAACTGCAGCTGCTTATTGCCAACAGCCCTGTTAATATACGCTGCCACTTCACAGCTCTGTTCCTTTCAATGTCTTCTGAAAATAGGATATTTTGTGTTACAGGCCATGCAGATGTGGCAGGAGATAGACCTTGCCTAAGACCCTCTGTGCAGGACCCTTGTGCTAATAGTAAAACAGGCAGTGTAAGTTAAATACACTTGCTGGGTCTCTAGGCACCCTACATATGTGTTCTGCATGCCCAGGCTATTGTGCAGGTTTCTCCCACCACCAGAGTTTGAGCGCCAAGAGAAACACTGCCTTCCATACTGATCGTCATTCTAAAAGACAAGCTTCTAGCAATAGGCAAGCTCTCTCCTAATGCCTTCAATGATCTGCGAGCTTTCAGATGAATTCTGGGCGCTTGGTGAAGGCTATGTGCGTGCGCAACAAGGTGATGAAGTGACGTACCGTCAAATCAAAGAAGTATCAAATACCAAGTTCAATCCAATGTCAAATGTTGACTACAAAAGGTGACCTGCACTAGATCGAACGCTGAGGGAGGAGCTTCGCGCCAAAAACGCTGCTGCCGCTGCTACTGACCAGCGTCCCCGGGAGCTGTTGTTGGAGCCGTTGCTGCAACCGGGAAACTGCCGAGGCCGCAGGAAACCGCTGAGGAATCCGCCGAGGGGGCGCTGCGGGGGTCAGAGCGCTCGGACTGCTCGGGTCGCTCTGATCATCTTGTATGACACTAAGACCCCTAACGCCTTCACACGATCTGCAGGCTGCGAGCGCTGGGGCGCTGGGGTGCTGGAGCCCGCAGCAAGGCGTCACAGAAAAGCTGTTGGAAGCCAGGAACTACGGAGGGTGCTACTGTGAAAACTAAGGTGCAGGTGCAGCTGTGAGCCACTGAGAGCTACTGGGAGACGGGAACCAGCAGCAGTGAGAGTCCTGCATACACCTGAGTTCTCTGGCTTCTGGCTTCTGATACTTGAACTCATGAGCGCTTAAAGCTTGAAGCGCTTGAAGCGCTTGAAGTCTGCTTGAAGTTTGCGACCCGGGTTGGGTTGGGTCGAGTTGAGTGTTTCCCGCGATTAAAGTTCCTACCTGTGAGTACCAGAGGGAGCACTCATTTTTCCTGCGCTTTTTGCTTTGTTATTGGGCTGATACTTTGCCGCAACCTCCCCGCCGCCGCCGCAGTCCGCTCCATCCCCTGTGGCCGCTGAGTGCGTGGGAGGGTGCTTGCCACCGGGACTGCAAGGACTACAGGTCCCAGCCTGCAGTGCGGCCGGAAGCCGCCACCTGAGGAATCGTGCCAGGAGGCATTGCAAATTGGACTCCACTCTGCGTCGTGGGAGCGCCCGGGAAAAGGGGAGGCCGGGTAGGGCCACCCCACTGACATGTACTCCACGACGAGGATTGTGTGTAAAATATCTCCTAGACCTTTGCGGTTATTATAACCACTACTGTCCCAGTTGCCAGACGGGGGTCGGCGTGTGGCTCAGACTAGGTCACTGTTGAATCGCCCAGGCCTCGGCCAGAGTGGTACGTGATTCACTGCATGGAATGTGTGGAGTTTGCGTCTTAACATTTATTTATACACACTGTCAGTCCCCCCCTACTCCGCGTCATTTATAGCGGGGTGGTTAACAATCTTAGGTCATGTTAAATTGCAACCATAATGGTAATGTCTGTAAGGCGACTACGCTCACAGTCAAAAGCAAAAACCGCAGAATCTTTAGTATCCACCAGTCAGTCTGTTGCGAGCAGTCTGAGTCCCCTAAAACCACAAAAAACTATCAGACGCCGTAGACCCGGCGCTCATCTGTCTTTATTGAAATCATACCCATCGGTAAAGTCAATGTTTACAAGTAAAGGAAGGAGCTTTAAGTGTGGAATGGGGCAAAAAAATGGTGATGAAGAGTTGGAGGGGAACTTAATGGAGGGGTCAATGGACTCTGAATTAATAACAGAGATCAGATTGGATGGATACGCGTCAAGTCGGGAGGGACTTTACCCTGTTGTGACTATACTAAAGGTGAATGGGGGAGATTGCAAAGTAGTACACCCTCCATTAGATAGCAGGATAGTTGTACAGCAAGCAGCGAGTGAGGAAAATAAATCTGAAATGGAGGTGGAAGTGGTCCATCAGAGGCCAGAGGTAATAGAATATGTTAAGAGGAAGGGAAGCGAAACTAAGGAAATTGTGCCAAACTCTCCCCTAGCAGACCTAATCACCCTTATTGAGAACGTAGAAGATAAAGTAAACGTCTCATACAGGAGCTTGATGGACTGCTCATTAACAGAAGAAAATGCTGTTTCTCTAAAAATAGAACAACAGAAAGAACAGAATTTGCTAAATGGGCAGACTAAAGCCGAGGACATTACTCTCCCGGACTTAGCCTTCCCACTAGAAAAGAATGCTGAACGAGTAATGCATCTAGCGAAACTGCACTTGCAGGGAGGGGACTCAGAATGTCATTCGATTAAACTACTATCGTCCTCCCATATAGGAACACAAACACATATGCCTATCATGTATAGTAGTACCCCTACAGATTTGTCTATGATTTCGGACTTACATGATCTATCAGGCGTGGAACTTTCAATGACATCTAAAAATGTGGTGGGGATTCCTTTGTACCCCTCGCCGATAAAAGAGATTGTAGGGGCAGATGGGTTAATGAGCACATTCTCTAAATTAGAAAAAATCCTATCCGCAATTCTGTCCCTGATGGAGAAAAGCACTTTAAACTCCGACCATATTCTGAAAGTTCTCACGCCAATCTTAGGTGGGGTCTTGGATCTTAAAAATCATAGACCGGTATGTGTGAACTGTGCTACTTCTACATCTAGTAAAGCATGTCAAACGCTTAACGTATCTCTTAATGTTGATAAAGTCTCAGGGGTAGGGGGACCAAAAGAACTGCAGGCAGATTTTGTAAACTTACCGTCTGTAGGTAAATTAAATTCAAGTCTGTCTAAAGCTAGCTTTAATGCTCCTGTAAAAGCCAAATAAAACCATATTACAACAATTAGATGAAGCGAAAAACATCTTAGAGAGCTCAGCTGTAGGAGAAGTCTCACTAGATACAATCTTAAATATGAGTAAGCAGAAGAAAACTTTACCACAACAACTAGATGAAGCAAATGATATTTCAGAGAGTTCAGCTGAAGGGGAAGATTTACTAGTAAGAAAAGGGTCCATTAAGAATGGTTGTAGGAGGAGGAAAAAAATGATGAAATATCGCAGGTTCCCAAAACGCAAACATAGAAAGTTGCGTTTTGAACCTGTAAGTGAAAAGGAAAATTCTTACATAGCCCCTGTTGACAAAAAGAACAAAACGCCCTTGGGTCATCTGAAATTAAACATGAGTTCTAACCATGAGCAAGCTCTTGGTTCTCAGATGGACAGCATATCTGGTAGGCAGAATGTCTTTCTGGACAATGTTGGGGGGGTCGAAGGTAGTATAGGAGGTGGTAGCAACTTGCATAGTAGTACTGGAAATAAAGTGTCCACGGAAAATAGCTCTGAAATTTGCCCGAGAGTAGAATTAATTGGCGCTGCACTTGACTTGGCTGTGCAAACTCCGCTGACAATGAATCTTGATATAAGTAAAGATGGGGGAGTTATCCGGAGAATGATTCTAACTACTAATAAAAATAAAGGGGGGAATTTACATGATGACTCCCATAGAAGTGTGCAGGATGCTAATCAGGCTAAGATTCCAGTGACATGTGCTGGGCAGGCAAATAGGGCTATTATTTTTATTCCTCTCTTTGATGCCGAGTTAATAACTCTAAATAGAAGTGCTCTCCTAAAAATCATTTCAGAAATAGATGATCTAAAGCTAATCACTAGTAAAGATATAGAACTAGTCCATTTAGATTGGATGGATAAGACATTTGTAACTAAAGCTACTTTTACATCAGGGGTAGTTGCTTCACTTATCTTAGCTAATGCGGATGGCTTTAGGAAAAGAGGAATTGATGTCCTTATTAGTTTAGGTTCATCTGATGCCTCGTTTAAAAACATCAAGGTACCTAGCCATCGGCAAGGGAGTGAATTTTTGGAACATAAGGGAGAGAGTACATACATACAATATGGGGACATAGAAATAACAGTAGGAAGGGCACCAGGTGTAAGATCAATTAAGTTTTTGGCACCGGAGGTCCAAGAGGTCCATAGTACAGACAGAGAAGATGATGCAACAAAATGGAGTTGGATTGCAAGCGCTCTGAATGGGGCAAAAACAACTTCTATAAAAACAATAGCGCGGGGGTAGCCTGCCGTGTACAATTGTCTCATGGAATATGGCAGGGCTAGTAAAAAAAAAACAGAAGCTTAAATCATTGGCCTCCCTAGACCCAAAGATAATTTGCCTCCTAGGGATGAGTTCCAGTTGGAGAACTATTATGTGCACTGTGCTACGGCAAAGAAATCTATGAGGGGGCGTGCAAGGGGTGGATTAGCCATTCTGCTGAGTTGTGATTTAGCATGGGATGCAGTGATAGATATACACCGCTCAAAATGTTGTATGTGTGCTAAGTTGAAGATGGAAATGAATCATAAGGGTTACAGTAGGTCTCTGTTCTTGGTAAATGTGTATATTCCTCCGGGGAAGGCGTCCACCCCATTGATTGACTCCATTTGTTCTTACGTGCATAATTTATGGAGGAGCGAAGACAGAGTGTGTATAATAATGGTCGGTGACTTTAACGCTAAAATAAGTAATAGTTCTATTTTGGTGTTTTCTTATGAGGATTTGGAGGAGGTTTGGTGTATACCAGATTCTGTATTCCCGCCCAATCTAAAAGCCGATAAACGGGGCCTCTCACTTTTGCAAAATCTTAGGGAGCTTGGCCTCGTTTTATTAAATGGTAGATTTGCAGAAGATCTACCAGCAGCACTTACTTTTCATGGGGCTTTTGGCCACTCCCTTCTTGATTACATGGCTGTGTCTTTTCAATTGTTTGGGGCATGCTCGCAATTCAAAGTGGTTCCAACAAAGTTGAGTGACCATGACATTTTGGCGGTAAATCTAGCTATATGTATCGAGAAGCCTGAACTCTGGAATCAGAGGAATGATAATATATCCTATTCTCGAAATAATGGTCGCACTTTTTGGTCATACAAGAACCTTCCGAATTTTCAGTGGGTTTTTAAAAATATTGTACCTGGTCTTGCTCGGGAGAACTTGATTGTGGGGTATGAAAAAGTTATGATTGCAATAAAAGCGCTGGGTAAAAAGCAGCATAGCGGAAGAGGCACCCCCTTAGAAACTCTGCCGAGTGACATTAAAATATTAAATAGAAAGATAAATGAGCTGATTAAAGCCCAATTTAAAGACCCTATAGCACTAAGACAAAAAGAGATATATAGATTAAAACAGGTCCGGAAAAGGAAAGTAGCAGCAGATCGTAGGGCTGCTGAAGATGAAAAATGGGTTAAACTCCGGGAAGTGGCGCTTTCAGGGGACAGCAGGAAATATTGGGCGTTAATAGCCAAATATTGCGATAGTGTAGTAAAATCCCAACCCATGTTAATTCCAGAAGTAGAATGGTCAACTTATATATCTCTATTGTATGCCACAAATACAGGGGCTGAAGATGATGACGGGTACACTAAAATCTCTCAATTGGTAGGTGATGTCAAAGCCCCATCAACGAAGGAAATTGAAGGATATATTAAGGGGGCAAGATATTCTGGGGCAATGGGGCCAGATGATGTCCCCGTGGCCATCATAAAGAATGACTGTGGCGATTGGGCAAAATTATTACAACCACTGTTTGCCCATTGTTACATCCCTTACTCTTGGAAGGGAAGCATTATAGTTCCGCTATATAAAAAGGGCCCAAAAAACTCTCTGGCAAGTTTCAGGCAAATTTCACTTCTAGATGCAACTGGAAAACTATTTGCAAAAAGCATCTTGGTACACCTACAAGAGTCGGTTTTTGGAAATAATCTAATTCCTCTTGAACAATCAGGGTTCCGGAAGAACAGTGGTACGTTAGACAATATATCTATCCTGCAGACCCTGATCGATAAATATCCTGTGGGTCGGAGGTCCCCATTGTATACTGCATTTATTGATTTCTCCACAGCGTTCGATAGGGTGGACCGAGGGACGCTGTGGAGGAAATTGCTTGCTATGGGAATACCCGGGAACTTGTTAAGAGTAATAATAGCACTCCACTCATCAACATGGACTCAAGTCTTGTTAGGAGGGACTCAGGGCCTTTCAAAGAAAATTCCCACTAATAATGGCCTGAAGCAAGGGTGCCTATTAGCCCCATTGCTTTTTTCAATTTATATAAATGATCTACCAAGCCGGTTAGGGGAATGTAAGGGGGATCCTCCACAAGTGGGTGATCTAAAAATAAGCTGTCTGCTATATGCGGACGATGCAATATTAATGGATCTAACCCCAATTGGACTCCAGAGGCGATTAACGGAATTGGTCAGGTATACTAAGGATTATTTTTTAAAGATAAACATTTTGAAGAGCAAAGTGATGATTTTTAGTCATAGTGGCTGTAAGGTTAGACCAAACTTGAAATGGTTTTTAGGAGATGAAAGAATGGAAATAGTAAAATGTTATCAGTACTTAGGAAAATTATTTACAAATAGGTGCTCTGCTAAGAGACATTTGGACCATTGCAAAAGTAAAGCCATCTCGCAAGCATCTGGTATTAATCGCCTTTACTTGCAATGTGGAAAAAGACATTTTTCTCACACTATTGCAGTATATAAAATAAAGATTCCTCCGACTCTAAACTATGCAATTGAAACAATAGATGAAGGTGAGTGGGCAATGTTTGAGAAGGTGGAAGGAAAAATCTGGCGCCAAATATGTAATCTAAATTATTCTGCGCCCATTGCAGCTCTTAGACTTGAATTTGGCCTCCTTTCTACATATGTGCTTTCGATGGCAGCGTGTTTGCGGTGGTGTAAGGCTCTGCAGAATGGGCAGGAGAATCTATTAAGGGCTGCATTGTTTAAGGACATTTTTGTTAATCTGCTAAAGAAAAGTGTAATTTTTAGAAATTATTTAAAATCTTTAAGTATTTTTGATCTTGATTTTGAAGAAGTACTCCGTTTAGATAAATCAGCTCTAAAGCTTATTATTAAAAAATCTATATATATGATCTCAAGTAGAAGAGATCAGCAAACATGTAATGTGAATGGAAGGCTAGATTTCATTATGGGGAGCTTTATTGTAAAAAAACCTCAGCCATATGTATTTTGGAACCTGTATCATGGAGCACGCCGAGTGCTCTTATTATTGAGATTGAACATGCTTCCTTTGAGGATTGTGACAGGTGCTTGGGAGGGTATCCCCAAAAATGAAAGACGCTGTAATTTATGCAATGGCGGTGTACAAGACCTTAATCATGTCCTGATAGTGTGTCCAGCACTCCATCTAATTCGCCGTAAATATTTAAGGCATGGTTTTTTACAGTATAACATTGCAACGGCAGAACAGGCCCGCAATTTTCTTATGTTCCCCCCATCCGAACTGATGTGTTGCAAAATTTTCTGTTTTTTTAAAGAATTTTTAAATGTCTATTAAAAGAAAAAATGAATGGGTATGGGTGAACTGTAGATATTTTAAAAAATATTGCGTGTAATCATTTTTGTATCAGTATTTTATTGAAGCACTATTGGCATTTTGATAGACCGTTAAAAATAATAATACCATTCAACCCTTACTGCTTCAGATCATATTTGTGGGAATGTTATGTGTGTTGCATTACAAAGTACTAGTAAAGCATTTGCACTTTAATTAATGCATTAGCACTTTAGTTAGTACTGTTGAAAATAATTTCTGCTATTTTCGATTCTCTTCTTGACAAGATCATCTCCTAACAAAAAAACTTCTTTAACACCCTTTGTCTTTCGAAATGTTTATCTTTGCTGATAACCGATGATTTTTAGACTAAAAGCCGATTGATATGATGCTTTTGCCCTTCAATGTGACGTACTAGATTACTTACCCTCGCAGTTGAAATTTAGTGAAAATGAGGTATTAACTTTTGTATTTTAACAACTGATGTTTTTAGTAAACCAGATTTACGAGGCTAATTATATTGTATCGATATGTGTAATTGTGAAATTGTTTTTTATCTCTTTGCTTTGTATGAAAAAGCTGTTTTTATTCTGTATTTTATGTGGAATTCCATGGAATTCCAAATCATAATAAAAATAAATTGAATTGAATTGACTACAAAAGGTACAATTTCAGTCAGGAAAGGCAGAGAGCTGGTAAAACGATGAATGAGTAGAAAGACTTGATTTGCTCATAAAGCATTGCAAGTTCCATTAAGAGTTCAACGATGAAGAGGCCATTCGTCTCAGAGTAATAGATGGTTACCTCTCTGATTCCTGTGAAGGAAGTCGAAATACAATGTCGAAGGCCATAAAGTATTGTCTCCAAAGCAAAAGAAGCTGTGTTTTTCATGTGAACTTTCCACATTACAGTGAATGTAGCACCATTGGACAGATATGCAAAGTCTGTGGAAAAGAGAAACATGGCGTGAAAACAAAACGGATGCCAGAACGTTCCAGGTGCAATGCTCTATGCACATCTACAAGGCCAAATGCCAACATCAGTAGCAGTACATAGAAAGTGACCGATGCCAAATTCTTCATAGAAAGGATCATCACCATCGTTGTCAAGTGACAGTGAGAAAGATGGCTGGGCGATGTCAATGCTAACCACTGGATGACGTGCACATGTAGGATTAATTTCTTACAAGGAAGAATGCAGGGTGAAGTAAAGTTGACAACTGAAATTGCAAAATTCATTTGGACAGTGTCCCAAGATCACACTGAAAGTGAATATCACAGACAATGGCACGTCAATAAAACATTATGCCAATGGAAAAGTACAATGAACTGTCTCCAGTGTCTCATTTAACTCAGTCGAAAGCTAAAGTGTTTACTTGGACTGCTTCAAAGCCACTGCAACACAAGGTTCATTCATAGCAACTGTGAAGCATAAAAAGACAAAAGTACTTCATGAGTTCAGGTTTACTGAGCTTCAGTATTGCTGATGACAGGGGGCTGATTTCTCTAAACTACAATTTCAATGCCTATCATGAGATAGTGACTCAGTTTCCTCCTTGTTTCATGGATTAGGAAGAAGCTGTTGAGAAAGAACTTGATACCTTACTAAAGCATAACATAATTGAGCGATCCACTGGTCCAATGCCATGGGTATCACCCATAGGTCTAGTGCCAAAAAAGTTTCGTGGAGGAGCCGTGCACATCTACGTGGATATTCTCCAAGCGCGCAAAGCAATTGAAAGACAACGACATCCAGGTCCTCACACTGCTGACATGATTATGCCGTTGAATGGAACTAAAGTCTTGTCCCATCTGGATTCAAAAAAAGGGTATCTCCAGCTCATTTTGGAAGAGACTTGCAGGTAAATTACTACCTTTTCAACTCATTTTAGTTTATTTAGATACAAAAGGTTACATTTCGGAGTATCATCAGCTGAAGAACATTTTCAGGATGTTATTTATCACATAATCCAACCAGTCTTAAAGCCTTTTAATTACAGTGATGACATACTAGTTTCTCGGGCCACACGAAAGGAACATGGTAAAGCTCTTAAACAAGTGTGTTGTATTAATGCTGATGCAGGTCTCACACTTTAAATGCGACAAAGTGTGAGTTTCATCAAACGAAGCGCAATTTCTTTGTCCATATTTTTTCAGCTGGGGGAATGACTGTGGGTCCAAATAAAGTACAGGCCTCGTAATCAACTTCTACCACCAAGATTAAAATATGTTGAGATCCTTCCTTGGTATGGCAAGTTACTTTCCAAGCTATATACTTGACTTTGCCAATGAAAGTGCCCATTGAGAGACTTAACTAAACAAAATGCCCCATTTCAATGGTCAAGTGAATGTGAACAAAGCTACAAGAAAATCAAACATGCAATTGAGAACGCAACTGAAACAGCATACTTTGATCTGAAATTGCAGACTGAGGTTGTTGTTGATGCAAGCCCCATGAGGTTTTGATGCCATTCCTGCCCAGCACAGTGGACATCCCAATGACCCAAGACACATTGTGGCTTATGCTACCCAAAGTTTGTCAATGACAAATCTTACCTATTCACAACCTGAAAAAGAAAGACTCGCTGTAGTGTGAACATTTTTATGTGTTTCTGTATGGAAAACATTTCACAGTTGTCACATACCACCAAGCATTGCTCACCATTTTGGGCATTCCTAAAGCCAGGATGCTTCTCGCATTAAGAGGTGGGGGTTGCAACTGCAGGGGTATGATTATAAATTTGTGCATAATCCAGGAAAAAATCAAAACCTTGCTGATTACTTCTCACGTGTAGAGCACGCAGAAGGATACAAAGTTCCCCGGGGAAGGAAAGGTTTTTTTCGTTATGGACAGGTAGAGATAGAGTGTACAGTCTACCGCAACGGGCCCCCAAAATCAAAAGTACACATGCGGAAAAGCATGTTTACAAATGCATCCTAATTTGGCTGGCGGTGTCTGATAGACACTGCCAGCCAAATGAGAGCTTTTCCGCCGCGGTTATAATCCGACCGCGGCGGAAAAGCAGCGGACAGAAACCAAGACCCACCAGCCATCGTAATGCGGCGGTGGGTCTTTGGTGACTCCGCAGAGGATTTTCCGCCTCCTCCGGGCCGGAGGTGGCTTCCGCCGGCCCAGAGGAGGTGGAAAATCCTCCATCCTAATCGGCCCCATAGCGTTTAGGTGTGGAACACACCCTGACTGTAGGGCGTCCAGTGTCATCATCGGCTCACTGCTCCTCGTCAGACCGGCGCTGCAATGTCTGACGGAGTGCCAGAAGGCACCCTTTTGACGGAGTTCTTTTGTTCCTTGCCGATGGTGTGTGTGAGTCAAAGGAAGGTGGTGTAGTCAGTGCAGGGTGAGCGAATATTAAAAAGGGGTAACCAGTCCACAATAGGTTTTATTGGCGTGGCTGGTTCCCTGATTAAAAGGGGGTGAGAGGGGAGCCAGAGACTGTGGTGGGATTCAGACCCTAACTCAACCCCCTGGTGTGGTCAACATGTTTCTCGCCTACCGGCGATTCGTCAGGACCAAAACAAAGTACTACACGTGAAGAGGAGTGCTAAAAGGTTCATGCACAAGGTAAGAAGGAAATACAACCTCACTGGGTCGGGTAAGAAGAGGGCCAGGGGTCCTGCTCTAGTTAGGCGACCTAAGAGTCGAAGGAAAAACAAAAGAAAGCAAGTTATACCATATCTCAAGGTGGTTATTATGCATTGAGATAGTGTAAGGTGACTGTTAGGTATATTACTCTCCACACTGTGGGGTACGAGGGCGGAACATGCAGGGAGTTCTTTCATAAAGGTCCTTCATAATCGGTCTGAATATGACACAACTATAATCTTCTCAATGGAGACCTTAGAATGTGGTGAAAATATAAATAGAAAGTATATACAGAATCAATCCTAGCTCTGAAGCTGAATCTATCCATGCAGCACCCAATCCAGGGAGAGAATAAAGAAGACAAAGCAGGGAATCCTTACCCTAAGGAAGAGTAACAAAGGCCTCGCAGTGGGCTCCCGTGAGGCCAGCGCTGTCTGATGGTTACACCTGCGGGATGTCAAAGGGTAGGTATGCAGTTGTAAAAACCAGGACAAAGCGAAAGTCATTAGTGCCTTGTAATGGGGGCTCCCCCTAGGGGGCAGTCCCGGTAACAATCAGTTAAAAACTGCTAAGAGGGCAACAGGGTGGATCCTTAAAGGACCTCCCAGGTGAAGGTGCCTCGTAACATGGAGTTGATAATCTTGTGGGTATGCAGGCAGAGCCTCTGTCTAAATAGGGAGTCTACCCAAGCGCAGGTCACAGTCCGCATGGGGGGCGCCATGGGGCATCTCTCGCTCACCGTCTGTTGGTGCTATAGTTGGAAGCGCCAGGATTCCGCGGTATACCGCGTCAAGCCAAAACCAAGTAAACCCACCAAAACAAAGTCAAACAAAGCAACACAAAGCTCCCATATTAAAGGCTCATGGGCATTAGGGGTACTCAGGGAGGGGTGGAAGCGAGCTCCCTAAAGTCCGGGCCGATGTCCATAGAGTGGCAGGGGTGCGGGGGGCCCCCGAGAGGGCTGTGGACTAACCCCGCACTTAACTGGGTAGCGAGGCTGCCAGGGTTGGAGGCCAGCGACCATGGGGAGGAGAAGACAGGGATAGGACAGAGAAGGAGAGAGGGGGAGAGGGGGAGAGCGCGAGCTTACCTCAGTCTGGGCGCTGAGACGGTGGAGACACCTACCCCTCACGCTCACGGCACCTGGTCAGGGTGCAGAGCCACTGGTGGTGAGTCCCAGTGGTTTCCGCCTATAAGAGGGCTGGCAGGACGTATCTGCATGTGCCACGAGTGCAGTGGCGAACAATACGCGTCATGCACATGCACATGCACACCGGGAAACTAGAGCTCGGTGCAGTGGGGAGGAAAAGGTGGCAACCGTGGCGGCCATGTTGGAGGAGTGCAGTGGTGATTGTCGCGCGTTATGCGCATGCGCACCGGGGGCTCAGGGACTAGAGAGGGTAGCGACTGTGGCGGCCATGTTGGGGGAGTATAGTGGTGATTGTAGCGCGTAATGCGCATGCGCACCGGGCGCCCAGGGACTAGAAAGGTCGGAATTGATGGCGGTCGTGGTAGCCATGTTAGAATAGGTCGCTGTTGTTAGCAATCAATATATTAGTGGACTGTTTGGGGCACATGGGGTGCTCTTTTACCGCGCTGGCTGATCAAATCAAAGGTATGGGGTCCAGGCAGATCACCCCTCATGCAGAGAGGCTGTATGACCGTTGGGTGGAGGTAAAGGAGAATTGTGCTCGCCTATGGTAATCAAGTATGGGTAGAGGGTAAACCAGAACTAGATTGGGGTTCACCTAGACACGGTGGCCCAGGGGACCGCATCGTTGAGTCCTACTGTGTCCAGTTGTAGGCGATGCACCCATCTCTGTTCCAGTTTAAACAGTGCCTGTCTAGTCATGGCAGGTTGGGACTTCTGACGTGTGCCAATACAGTGTAATGGCACCACTTCTAAAGTGGCTGATGCTTATGTTAACTTCATTGTGAAATCCAATACCCCTGCTGCCATATCGATAGGTCTAATAATTGCTGTAACGAGTATTGACAGGGACTTACAAACACTCCGAGACATTATTACACACCAATCATGGTGAAAACAGAGTCAAACTGATCATGATCATTTTGAATACCAGAAATGTAAAAATATGCATGAAGAACTATCAGTTACCCCAGAAGGCATGATTGTTTGAGGGTCAAGAATTGTCATGTCTGAGAGTCAATAAGGTACTAAGCTGGCCCATGAGGGACACTATGGGGTTGTTGCAATGGAACAAGCTGAGTGTGGTTCTCTCGTCTTGATGAAAAGAGATAAAGGCATGTAATTTGTGAAACTGTTTGTCATCTAAAACAACCCCATATCTGTCAAACATGTCTGTCTCCCAAAGCATGCATGGGAGAAGATTGCAATTGATTGCTTTGGACCCCTTGAAAATGGACATTGCCTACAAGTAATTGTTAATGAGTATTCCCATTTTGCCCTTGTGGAAGATCAGTTGTTAACTACTTATGACAGAGTCATTGAGAGATTAGAAAGTTTTTTTACAACATGGGGTGTTCCTTCCATTTTTAAATCTGACAATGGCCCAACATTCAATAGTAAAGAATTGAAAAATGTTCTCACTCATCTAAATGTCAAGCATCATAAAAGCACTCCTCTCTGGTCACACATGAATGCTGTGGACGAGAGATTTATAAGCATCCTCAAGAAGACCATTCAGCACACTGCGCTGGAAAAGCGTGTTCTCAAATCAGTTCTTTGGACTATGTTTCATGCATACAGGTCAAATCCCTATTCTATCATGCATGACAGCCCTGTCACCTTAATGTTTGGGAGAGCCATAGCCACCAAATTGCCACAATGGACAACAGAGAGATCTATTGAAATTGATAAACTTCAAAGTACTGATTCATCTCACAAACGCAAAATGGTCTTCATTTTGTGTTTGTGAGATGAATCAGTACTTTCCAGACAGACGCCACTCAATCAATCAATCAATCAGGGGTTTATAATGCACTGCTACTCACTCGGTCTCAAGGTGCTAAAGGGGGGGCTAATCCGCCTGGGCACTAAGGTTCAGTTGAAGAGCCAGGTCTTGAGATGCTTCCTGAATTAGGTCAGCAATGTGGATTACTGAGGTCGAGAGGCAGGGTGTTCCAGGTCTTGGCGGTGAGGTGGGAGAAGGATCTTCCTCCAGCTCTAGTCTTGTGGATCTGTGGGACAGTGGCCAGGGCCAGTTGGGCAGAGCAGAGGTGTCTGGCTGGTATGTGGAATGAGAGTTGGTGGTTGAGATATGCTGGTCCTGCATTGCGGAGGACTTGGTAGGAACACTCTGTTCAAAAGAGGAGTCCAAGGTACAGCCAAGGCCCATGCAGGTAAGAGCAGTGGGGGATGGGGCTGAGTGTGGGACGGATTTTGACAGACGGCGACGAGGAAAAAATTATTATTTATTTAATTTTCCCTCGTGGTCATCTGGCAAATCCCATTCCCTCCCCCTGGCCCCACAACTCTTACCTGCATGGCCACAGCTGCCAAGTTATCATCAGGCAGAAATGGAAACACAAGTCTCATGCGGCTTTTGATGCTGACCCACTGAGTGTGCTGACTAGTAAAGGACGCATGGTGACTCCTCATCATCCTGGAAAGTCCATTACATGAGATTCTTCGCATTTCAAGCACCTGCTTCAACCTTTGCCAACTCCAGATGTCAGAAATGAACCTTGTTCACCTGAGAATCCAAAGAGCACAATGACTGTACCAATGTCTCTGTCACCAATGCCAGTCCTGGACACAATTGGCGCTACGGAGATTTCTAATAGATATGGGCTAAATTATTATTATTATTATTATTTTTGACATTTATTAAGCGCACAGCTACCCCCAACGGGGGTGTCCCGGCGCTGAGGAATGCAGGACAGAGGGGCAGTTGCTTTTTATATTATTGACTTAGTGGCCTGAAAATAAAAAGGTTTTCAGTTTGCCCCTAAATACCCATATAACTGACTAAAGGAATTATTGAATATAACTTGAACAAGTTATACTTACGTTGCTGTTGTACCTTGAAAAGGAAAGCAAAAAGAGAAGAATAAATACATAAGGTCTAATTTGTATGGCTATCTTAAAGAGAGGAATCAAGTAAAAGCGCAGAAAATACACAGAAACGAATTAAAGAATTACTGCTATTGGCATGACTGCCCTGAAGAAGACCTTCTGGGTTGAAACGTGTTGGCTACGGTCGTTTTTAAGAAGATTTTTTCAATAAAGAAACCAAGACAAAAGAACCTGCTGAAGTCCTGTGCCTTGTTTGTTGTTTACAGTCCTGGACACTTCTCCAATTACTCTGCAGCCTCACCTGACCGGATGTGGGTGGGTGTTTTGAGCGCCAAAACAACTTATTGAAGAGTTGTAATGTATATATCTATTATTGTTACTTTTTTTTAACAAGGTGGGAGATGTATTGTCTTGTGAGTTAGAAATGAAGGGGCCCTCTTGATTCTTGACAGACTCTGTAGAACAGTGACGTAAGTACGTGTGTGTGGCTGATGGAATTCATGAGGTAGAATGCTCAGTAAAATGGTTACACGCTGAGGAATAAAGACATGAAATACCAAGCTCCGTGTGTGGAATGATCACTCACAGGTACATTGGCTGGGTAGGATGCCACCACAAGCAGTGATTTTGAGCTTCACAATCGCCTTCGTCAATGCAATGAATGTAGACACATAACTGTCAAATGGTAAACATTGTTTACCAAGAATCCTTTTCACTGCAGGCTATTACAACATGGTCCTTACAATGACTGCGTTGTAATAACGCATACCATTAACCCGCAAGTCATAACAACGACTTGCGGAGGGTTCAGAAGGTGTTGAATTTAAAATCCAACACCTTCCCTACTGTTGCACAGACTGGAGTTGGAATAGTAAATTATACAATTCCAACATCCAGCGCCCCCCCTCAAGCAAGTTGTTATTTTGACTGGCGGGGTAATGGTATACGTTGTTACAACACAGTCATTGTAACAACCGCATTGTAATAGCATGTGGGGAAAAGGCATGCTTTGTAAAAAGGCATATTCCTGTCAATAGGATTCTCTGTGTGCAGTAACTGGTTCAGTGAATTTCTGTGTCAAAAAAATGATACTATGAGACATTATGAGAACCCAGTTTGCATGTGTATTCCCTCATTTTACTTGAGACTCAGTGATTTACTGACAAAACATATAGGAGAAAGTGACTTTATAGTTAAGTGAAAATGTCAGTTAAAACATAACATTTTAAACTCAAAATCATCGTCTGAAATTGACCAGTTATAGTTAACTAAAATAACTATAACTTGTGATCTCGTCATACACACAGTTGTCATCAATGATGATATTTAAGATGTCATCAGTGATGTTATCAATTATGTCAATTATGTCATAGAACATGTCAGAACTGATGTAACCTGTTAAGTCATAAGAGGTGCATTGTGAGATATCACCTACTACTGTTATTTATTTTTTTCTCAGGAAACGGGGGCTGAGTCCCTGAATCTTAAAAATGGCTGCCAAACATAATTGTTTGATGTGAGGCAGCCAATCATATTTTATCTTTTCATCTGATGGTACTGTGGGACTTCTGCATCTCTAGCTACCTATAAATTCTGGACCCATATGTCTCAAAACAACTCAACGGATTTTCACCAAATCACAAAAAAGCAATCCTTCTCCGTAAAGATATCTGCCAAATTTGGTGTAATTCTATTCCGCCATTTTGGTTTAGCTGCGTCTAGAGTTCCTATGGGATGCCCACAAGCCCCGTTTCATCGGCTCCTGCTTGACAGATCACGCCAAAACTTTCCAGGAAAGAGCTGAGGAAGATAGACCTTATTTTTGGACGGTTCATGAAGCTATGTCAAACGGCGCACTGACTATCAGCAAACCAAAAAATACATTTCCTATGGACTTCTGTGAGTAGTACTCATTGTGCACTTATTTATTACAACAATATGCAACATGTTCAGGACTCCTTCAAGTTATGAAAAGAGCCAAATGATCAGATAAAGTGCATCACGTGAACTGTAAACTTTCAAAAAAAAAACCTTGGGGCTGGAGACAATCCAGCAGTCTTACAGGAGTGATTTAAGAACCATAATTTATGTTTGTAGGGAAAGATATGAATAACTCATAGGCAGAAAGTGATACCAGATGCTCCGAGAAGACTTTTCATTACTAGACACATGG
This sequence comes from Lissotriton helveticus, assembly GCF_964261635.1. Lineage (NCBI taxonomy): Eukaryota > Metazoa > Chordata > Amphibia > Caudata > Salamandridae > Lissotriton > Lissotriton helveticus. The sequence continues at coordinate 169,089,613 of NC_136068.1, forward strand.
TGAACCTTACTTTAATTTACAGTATGCAAGAATTTGCAGCCAGCGCTTTTGAAATCGCACACATAAATCAGTCAAAAGAATGTTCTAAAGGACTATTCGTCACAGCAAGCTGACAAAAAACTATCCGTTTCATCTTTAGGTCGGCTCTCCCGCGCAGCCGTGAAAAGACTCTGAATTGAGGGGCACTTTGCCATTTATAAATAGTTGCTCCTCCTAGTGAAGAAAATGTTAGCGAGGTGGTCTGCCACAAATCATCTTTCTAAAAGGCCCATGTTTCTCTCCTTAAACTTGGCAAACTGTGCCCCAAGTTAGCAACACATAAATTATGAAAACACTTGCAGGTAACTTTCCTTCAGTGTGTGAACTTTCTAGTTAGCCTTTCCCTGCTGGACCGCAAGCAGCACGTGCCTTGGACAGCCATCCATTTGCATTCCTTTCTAGAGCGCCTTGGCCCCATTCAGAAGCTTTTCTGGCTCCCAGGGTAGGAGTTAACAGCCACATGCATCATTGTAGGAATTTGCGATTCCTAAATTGCGAAAATTAAGGAATTGCAATTTAGGAATCGCAAATTCCTATGCATTAAGAATTCGCAAAAGTTTTTGCGATTTCTTAATTTTCCTTATTTGCGATTCCTTAATAGCGAATCGCAAATAAGGAATCGCTTTACATTGATTCCTATGGGCCTAGAGTCCCATAGGAATCAATGGGAAGGCATTCTCATTTTGCGAATTCGCAATTAAGGAATCACAAAATGAGAATGCAATTTTAAGGGTGCAGGGGGGTCCAAAGGACCCCCCTGCACCCCTGAAATGTCACGTGAGTACATTTTACTCACACACATGTCACAAGGGCATGTGTGTGTGTAAAATATAAGTTTCAAAAATGCATTTTTTTGCATTTTTGAAACTTTTCGCAAATTACCATGAAGGTTTACTTCATGGTAATTTTCCCCTTCCTAATTGCGAATTCGAAAATTAAAAAAAATCATGCATAGCGTTTAAGAAATCGCAAAATTTGCGATTTCTTAAATGCTATCGCAATTTGAGAAATCGCAAAAAATTGTGATTTCTTAAATTGCGAAAAATGAGAAAAAATGATGCATCCCAAAAAAGGTTTTTGCATTCGCAAACGGACAAATTTTGCGATTCGCGCCATTTGCGAATGCAAAAAAGCTTGATGCATGTGGCCATAAGAGAGCTCAGATCGGAATCGTGCTGAGCGCACTGAAATATTCGTTTTCAGGTCTCGGCTCCCTTAGGCGGGGCATCCGAGCCACTGGAGCTTGGCTCGAGCCAGATGACCGGCTCTGGCTCCGCCCCCTAGAAGCCTCAAGCCAAAAATAAGCCAAGCCGAACTGTGAATGACTCCCCCAGCTCTTGGCATGCGCCATTAAGGGAGGGGAGAGGGACTGGAGAGGAAGAAAACCAGATAGAGGAGAGGCAGGGACTGAGGGCAGAGGAAGAGGAAGGGAAGAGGGGATAGACGCATGAGGAAACACAGATAGGAGAGGTTATTTGGGATGAGGGGTGGTGAGAAATGGGAACTGAGAGAAAGAGAAAGGGGAGGAAAAACGGGCCATGGAAGTGGAGTTAGACTGTGACAGCCTAATGTGAAAAGCAGGTAAGGCTGGTGTAGAGTCACTGGTCTAACGAAACTTGATGGGGGCCCCTTGCAAGGTACGTGGAGTGGCCCCATCCGGGCCCATTAAGGAGTTCTCCGTGTAGAGTACTATACTGAGGCACCCCCTGGAACTTGCCCCCCCCCTGCATCGTGTGGGATTCGGGGCTTGTGTTATGCCACTGGGCAGTGTCAGTAGTGCAACATGTTACTAATTGTGACTCCCTTCACTACCAGCCTTTAAAGGGAATCAGCTTGTCACAGCGTGCCCATTTTCATAAATGGGGCAATCCTCACTGCACCCCAGTGCCCCTATCGAACCTCCTCTCTACTACCCTGGCCTGTCACAGCAGGGCAGTGATTGTCCTGGTTCAGCTCGTGCTTTGGCTTTTCAGGGCAAAGATGACCTCTTGGCTAGCTTCTGGCTTGGCTCATCCATTAAATTCTGTGGATCGTCTGCCTTTATCTGTTAAAGAAAGCTTCAGTTGTCTGTAGGTAGGCCTATTGTTTCCAATACATAACATATGATTAGAGGGAGCTTTGGGTCAGCATCTTGCTCTTGATTGAATTGCTTTGTTGTCTGTCTAATTCGGTTGATCATGATTCAATGGCTTTCCATCCTATTCCACCCCAACTTGTTTATTTCCTTGCTCTCTCCCTTTGCATTGTATAACTGCACACTACCCTCTGCACAGTTTCTGTTCATAACCCCACCTCACTCCCCTATGCTTCATGCCACACTACCCAACCGATGTTTAAGGTATTTTCCTGTTCCTACCTTTTTTAACATTTCAATTTACCAGTCTAACAAGGCTATCTGCCATGTAAGAGCAATGCATTCAAAATAGCTGCCATGTATCATGACACATGCACACTAATACAATATGACGCATGCATTCACTTGAAGCTTGGAGGTCAACTTAGATTTGGTTTCATTTAATTGAAAATCCATTCCAAGACTGTTGCTCATACATGCATCTTGACACATTTTCACATACAGGTACAGACAAACATTGTAAAAATCAATAGCTCGGACATTTAAAACACAGATCTACTGGCTTTGCAAATGCTTGTGTCTGTCTGGCTTGATAGCACAGCAACATGCAAGCCCTGTTGTTGAGTGGTGGACTTTTGTTCCTCCCAGAGGAGTATTTCGTTTGGTGTAGCATTCCACCTCCCATGGATGTTGCTACAATTGCGTTGCATAAAGGACTGAGGGTCTTATTTAAATTGGAGACAGAGCATGCTTACCTCCAATATTATGGTCCAAGTGATGAATTTATATGCAGGTGGACCCTAGTTTAGTAAGGGCAGAGACTACTCCACCTCCACAGTGGCCAAACTTCTTCTACAACCCAACGGAGTAAGGGCCGTGAGACAATTGGCCACATGTCCACCCGTCCAATTTAGAGATGGGTGGACAGATGGCAATTTTTTTACTGTCTGTTACCACCAGGCAAACCCTAGCAGTAAGGGGCAGTAAAAAACTAAACATGCTTCCTCACCATGAGAGACTACTCCCATGGGGCATTACCTTTTTTTATTTCCAGAAACAAAAATACAGTTTGAGGTTTTTTTTTCAATAAAAGAAGGTATACAATCAGAAGAACTGACTTGACGGCAGGTTCTTGTAACTGGTAGAAATGTCTGATGACCAGATGGACATTCCTATATTTGGTAGGTGGGTAGTCCATCAGGGTGATGGAATAATTTACTCTGTCGCCCTGACAGGGTCCAATCTGTCTACCAAAATATAAATCATGCCCTATGGCTCAATTTATATGTTGGCGGTTGGACTTTAGGTGTAACAACAGCAGCGACTCCATGTCTGCATGGTTACACTTCTGCGACGGCCTGAGAGAGTAAGTAATGTCAGAAGTTGAACCCTATGTCTACTCACCTAATTTAGATAGGCAGACATACGGGTCAGTTTTCACTGCCTGTCACCGCCAGGAAAATCCTGGCTGTAATGGGCAGTTAAGACTGCCTAATGACCCCCTTGATATAGCTCCTATAGTGGGGGGGGGCACTCTTTTTAAATATTCTGAATTAAAATGCCGCTTACAGTTTTACTTTGGGAAAATATTTTTAAAAAGTTTGCCGGATGGCTCTGTCATGTTGATAGATCCATGTGTCAAACTTAAAAAAACATTTATAGGAGCCACTGTGATGGAGGTTCCTGCCAATGCTTCAGAAACAACAAATTGCTTGGTAGTAATTTCTAAATTTGAAAGACAGATACTCCGTCTCCCTGAAGAAGTAAACTCTGTACGTCAACTATTAAATGAGGCCGCAGGGCCTGATTTAGAGTTCAATGGACAAAAAGATAACGGATATCTCATTCTCCATATTAGAATTACATTATATCTAATGGAACTTGTTCTATGGAGGACGGGATATCCATCACTTGTGACAGGGTAACCGGTCCACCAAACTCTAAATCAGGCTCTAATTTATAACTCAAAAGTGCAATGAGTCATCACACATCAAATTATTTATGTCATATATTCATTGTAATTAGAAATCAGTAATTTTTTGTTTTGTTCTCTTTCACTGCACCAGGTTTTTAAATGTTTTAGTCAGGACATTAGTACCTTTTCCTAGTCTGCCTTCCTTGTTGTTGATGTTTATCATGCTCACTTATCATTTGCATTTGTTTACTATTATTTTTCCATTGTATGCATTTTGATATTTTTTCTCCATATATCTCTTATTCATTTTTCTTCTCCCTCTGTTTTCATATAAAATAAAGCATTGCCAAAGCAAATTTGTCTGACTTTAATGAGCTATTACATGTTACTACAAGCATGAACACATTCTTTCTGTTTTTCTAGTGCATTAAAACCAGTCCTATTAGCTTTGCCAATGCTTATCTTTCTCAGGCTTGAAAATGTCTGCAGCCCATCAGCGGGCTTTGGGGACCTTGGTTTTCCCATCAATATACTTGTGGTGAAATTGTGATTTTCCTTGTTTGGTTTTAGGTAAGTGAAAAAGCTAAATTCTGATAAAAGCACAATGCTTAGATTGTCTGTATACAAAATGAAGAATTTAATTGGCTGTACGCCATTGCCCCTGTGAAGAGAAGCTTCTTGTCATATACCTTCTTCTGGTCTCTCCTCTGGGGCTCTTCCTGCTTGTATTAACCCCAATGTCATGGAATCATTGGTAGTGGCAGAGGGCGTGTTAGAAAAATCTGTCTCTGGGTCCATCTCCTCCCTGCAACAATCCCCAGTTGAGGTAGCAGCTACAGATAGTGTTCTACGGTTTATCAGCTGGAATGTAGCAGGAATTGCCCGAAACCTGGATTCTCCGGTGTGGAACACCTTCATAGATCCCTTCGGGTATGTCTCTTTCAGGAGACTTGGTCCCTGGAACCACGGCATGAGGTTGGTTATACAACCTATTTTGTTCCAGCTGTTCCCTCCCCTTCAGGAAGGGGCCGCCCATCGGGCAGCCTAATTATCTGGGTAAGCATTTCATTGGGCTGCCGGATCGGGCACATAGAGAACAAAAGCCCTGATTTGCAGAGGATAACTATGACAGGGCCTCTTGGAGGTGAGGTTACGTAGTTTTCTACTCCTACTTACGAGATTTACTCAAAATATGGTCTGGGTCCTATTGTTTTTAATGAAACATGGATCCAATATACGAAAAAGGATGGTGTTTTACAGTGGCCACAAAATGGTTCTTTTGAGCCCGATATATTAGATAATTTGGAAACAATTCTATTCAAGAGAAAAGCCCGGCCGGCAATGTTTGACTCTTTTCGCCTATGGCGTAAGGAAGCCAAACAGAAAGAAATTAAGCAAATGAAGAAAGATAAGAAAGAGCAGAGTATGTCGATTCTAAATGACGAAGCTGATCAGGTGATTGAGGTGTCGGAAAGACAACATCGTATGGCAATAGATAGATGTTATCCTGTGTTACCTACTGTATCGAAGAGTAAAATCCCCGATGATGATTCTTTTATGTCCCATTTGTTGACATTACCTCCACCTTATGTATTAGGTGCTAATGCACCGCCATTACAAACTGCTGTTAATCCAGCTGTTTTGGTTCCTGCACAATTGCCTATTCCTGTGATTCCAGCTCCGCCCCCTTTGCCAGCGACATCTGTACCCCAATCTTCTGTGCCTCAGCCTCCTCCGTCTGTCGTTTCCTTTGCTACAGATTCTTCTTCTGTTTTACAGAATACGTTGTCTCCTGTTTTAGTGTCAGATTCCCCTACAGCCCGACAACGTTTAGTCAACACTGTTTCAGGTCTTTTGTCGCCTTTTCTTGGGCCTCTTTACTTTTCTCCTGCGTCGTCTAGGAGACAATCCCGTAGTCAGTTTCCAGATTTGGAAGAACGGACTAAATTAGATTCTCTTGCTCGTAATTGGATTATGAGTAGTGTACAAAGTACGTGATATTTTAGATACTTTTCTGCAATGGAACACGCCCACACAGAGATACGTATTTAATGTTATGTGCAATACTCTGATTAAAGAATGGGGAGATGTGGATCTAGACTCACCTCCTCAGGATTTATTCGACATACAGGATCAATTTGATAAAGGACTTATTGTGGGTCCTGCTGTAGAGCATGCTGTTCAGAAGCTTGTTACTTTTCGATCCGCCTTTTTCTCTCAAAATTCTCTTGAGCCTGATCCCGCGGTTCGTCGTAAGAAGGCACAATATCCGATGCGAGAAGTTCCTCCAATATGGAGAGATGCGGTTGCACAGGCAGGTAATGTTCCTGGTGTCCCTGCTCACTTTTAACGTATATGGGTACATGATCCTTGGAAAAGGTCAGAAGTATTGGCACTTAAACAGTCTTTACCGGACCCTCGTATGAATCCTGCTGGGTATTATAAAGAGCTGTCCCAGACTGTTGACGCCTGTATTATGAATTTGGCAGACATTGATTTACTTATGGGAAATGTTGTCCCACAAGCAATATGGACCAAGATTCGTAGGCAGGATCATGCTGCAGCTTTAGGTGGTGATTGGGCTGCCATGTAATGGCAGCCCAATCATGATTACGGAATTACCTGGAAGAATAATAGACTTGATGAAAACTATGATGCCTGCGGTGCGCGTTAACTGGGATAAGTTAGCGGCATGTAAGCAAAAGCCGGATGAAAGTGTCTCCGACTTCTTTACTCGTTTCGAGGAGACTTTCATTGACCATAGTGTTCAAGACATGAGTACTGAAGGTGGACAGCGATTATTTGTAGACAAATTTGTTTTTAATTTACTTCCAGAATTCTCACATAAATTGAAGCAATCAGAAAGTTTGTGGGCTGTTTCTTCCACTGCCCAGATATTGGCTACTGCTCAATATTATGAGAATAGGGATAAGGAAGATAAGGAGAAAGCGGAGAAAAAGACTAAAGAATTAAAAACAAAGGTCCTTCTGCAACAGGCTTATCCCCCTCGTTCTGCTCAACCTCAATTTCAACAGCCCCCGCAGTTTCAGAGGTTGTTGCAGAAACCGGCACCCTCAGTTCCACGAGTTCCATTAGGTCCTAATCAGTGTGCCTACTGTAAGGAAGATGGTCATTTTAAGAATACTTGTCTGATTTTATTGCAGCGGTATGGTGGACCATTAGCACCACGGGGTCGTGGTGATTCTCGGTCCATATCCAGAGGTAGGGGTCGTGGTGCGTCGACTCAGGAACGACGTCCCTCTCCCCCTCAGGATTCTACAAATTACTTTGATCAGCAGACTTCTCAATCTGCACAATATTACAATGATGACTATTGTCTCGATAATGAGGACGTTGATTTTCATACTAGCTAGGACAAGCATAGGCAAAGTAAGGGAGTCGTATCAGTTCCAGTAGATCAGGAAGGACCTTATGTTAATGTTATGTCATTAGGTGTTACAGAACCATTTCTCTTGGATACTGGTGCAATGAGAAGTTCCATAATGCATCCTAAACTCCCTGGGGCACCTTTGTCTGGCTTAACAAATGTTTCTGTAGGATTCTCTGGCGCCCCAGTTTCAAATCCGGTTTCTTGTCCTTTGCCCATTTCTATTGGTCCATATGACTTGGAAGCTCTGCTTCTTTTAACAACAGGTTGCGGAGAGAATTTATTGGGTTTGGACTTATTGAAACGTTTACATGCTACGCTGTATTGTTCACCCTCTGGTGTGCACCTCACTTTGGGTGATAAATTGACTTCTCCAATGTATGTATCTAAAGAACAGCTACCACCTGAACTGCGTTTACTTCCTGCTACACTTTGGGCTACGGGTCCGAATGATGTTGGCTTATTGCAAATTCCGCCATATGTGATTACCGTTAAACCCAATGTTAAGATGCCACGTGTTCCTCAATATGAAATATCTAGTGATGGTGAGCAAGCTTTGTTGGCCATTGTTCATGATTTGGTTCAGAAAGGTGTGGTTGAAGAGACTAGAGGGAATGTTTGCAATAGCCCTGTTTTACCTATTCTAAAACGTACTGATCCCTCTCAGCCACCTGTGTACCGTTTTGTAATTGATCTTCGAGAGGTCAACAAAATTGTTGTCCCTCAGTGTAACAGTTGCGGGCCCTGCGGGGACAGAAGAGAAGGGCAGAAGTCGGGTTCTTGTTACAACAGGCTTTAATGAGTTCAACAAATGGTCAGAACAAGTCTTTCTGATTAGGGTGGTACGTCGGGGAGAGCGACTTCGGGATTGTCTCCTTCGTCGGTGCTCTACGTACAGAGTCCTCCGATAGCCGGTCTGGCTTCTTCGGGGTTTGGTATCCTCCTGTTCCGTCTTGACTACTCCTCTCCCCACAGACCGTAAGGAAACAAAAAGAAAAGGCAGCGAGTGAGGCGGTTGTCCTACTCGGACCGTTAACACCGGGAAAGGGAGTGAGGAAGTAAACCCACACGTGCTCCGAACTTATGTACAAGTGAGGGGGACGCGGGGGTGCTCAGGGTAGGGAAAACCGGGAACCAGGGACTCCGCTATTTTACAATGGGACCGCCCTTCCGTCCCACCCAGCCTTTGATCTGATTACGCACCTGGGCAAGCCACACACCTCCCCCGGGTGAGTGGCTGGGCGGCTCGTGGAATCGGTGGCCTCCAGGCGTCTCCTCCTCGGACAGGAACTCTCCTCCAGTATGCGACTCCTCCTTCCAACTTGCTTCCGTCTTCCTCCGACCTCTCTCCTCGTCTCCTCTCCAGGTGTACAAGCACACCTCGTCTCTCGGTGCTTCCGCCTTTGATGGTGTTCCGTCATCCTGGAACTCCGCCCACTCATCCACAGCCTGATAGTTAAAAGGCCAGTCCCCGTCACCTTCTCGGCCGGAGGCAGCCTCGGATCCAGCCCCTCGATAGTCCATCTGCTGAGGGATACAGGAGGGGGTATTTGAAGTACGTCTCAGAGTCAATGGTGATTGATCAGGTCCTTTCCCCATAACGGGGATCAAAGTCGGGGGCGCCCCGTTACACTCAGTTTCCTGTTGTGCCAGATATAACTGCTTTGCTTACCATGATTCCTGCTTCAGCGGTCTGGTTTTCGGTTATTGATCTTAAGAATGCTTTCTTCAGCATTCCTATTGCTGAAGAAAGTAGGGATCTCTTTGGCTTCTCTCTCGGAGGCCGAAGCTTCCGGTTTAAGCGTGCACCTCAGGGCTATTGTGAAAGTCCTTCAATATATAGCCAAGCCTTGAAGTCTCAGCTTGACACCTTTTCTTTGCCCTCGGGTGCTACTCTTATCCAATATGTGGATTATTTGTTGATGGCTGCTGATTCAGAAAATGCCTGTAAAACTGCAACTGTGTCGCTCTTACAACATTTGTCTGATTTACACCATAAAGTGTCATCTTCTAAGTTACAATATTGCCGACAAGAAGTTGCCTATTTAGGTCATCTCTTGTCGAAAGAGGGAAGGCGATTGACCCCAGAACCTATTCATGCAATTGCACGGATGCCTGTACTGTCTACACAAAGAGAAGTGCGTGCTTTCTTGGGCATTACCTCTTACTGTAGACAGTGGATTCCAAATTTTTCCCTACTTGCTAAACCTCTGTTGGCACTTACTCTTAAAGATACGCCTCAGCCTCTGCCTTGGACCGATGAATGTCAGAAGAGTTTTTCAGATTTACGTACTGCCTTGTGTTCTTCTCCTGTGTTGGGTACTCCAAATTACAGTAAACCTTTCATGCTTTATGTCCATGAAAGGGAAGGTTGTGCATTATCAGTTCTGACGCAACAATTTGGCGACAAACAAAGACTGTGTGCCTATTTTTCGGCAACATTAGATCCAGTAGCTAAGGCTTTACCTAGTTGCCTCAGAGCAACAGCAGCAGCGGCAATTTCTATTCGTCAATCTGCTGGACTAGTGTTAGATCATACTCTTAATGTTATGGTGCCACACGCAGTAGATACTCTTCTTAACAGGACGAAAACTCAGCACTAAACGAGCGCCCGTTTGTCTGGATATGAGTTGACACTTCTAGCTAGCCATATACACATAAAAAGATGTAATGTTCTGAATCCAGCAACATTGTTGCCTATTTTGGATGCGAACCATGTACAAGATCAGCATGATTGTTTTCTTCGCACTGAAGAAGAAACGAAGGGTCGAATAGATCTAAAGGATACACCACTTGTGGATCCGGATGGGATCCTATGGGTAGATGGGTCTTGTTTCAAACTTCCTAATGGCGAAACCACAGCTGCTTATGCAGTAACGACTTTGTACACAGTGGTAGAAACTGCACGCATTTCGCACAATTCAGCGCAAGCTGCAGAATTGATTGCGTTGACAAGAGCATGTGTGTTGGCGAAAGGGAAAAGAGTGACTGTTTATACTGACAGTCAGTATGCATTTGGCGTTGCCCATAGTTTTGGTTGTTTGTGGAGGGAAAGAGGATTTTTACCTCCCACGGCACCAAGATACAGCATGGTCAGTTGGTAACTGACCTTCTTGAATCACTTGCTTTGCCTACTCAAATAGCGATTGTGAAGTGCAGTGCACATAAAAAGATTACTGATGACGTGGGTCAAGGAAATGCATTTGCAGATGAAATAGCGAGGGAGACAGCGAGGAATGTTGAAAGTCGCATGTATGTTGCGGACCCTGCAAGATGGGTCTCAGAAGGTGGTATGTGTGAAGACACAGTGGAAAGTGTGAAAGCGATTCAGAAGGAGGCCACCGAGAAAGAATTGAGTACGTGGAGAGAGAGTACGGGAATGTTGGATAGTATGGGATGTTGGACGGAATTGTCAGAGCATCAACGATGGTTGTTACCAGATGCGTATGTACTGCCTGTAGTTACTATGGCTCATGGACCAGCCCATATTAATGCAAGAGGTATATGCAAGCTTTTAGCACCAGTATGGCAGAATGAAGGTATTCCTAAATGTGCAGTAAATGTGGTGAAACACTGCATTGTTTGTTTGATGCACAATCCAGGAAAGGGAACTCCAACTCCAGCAGGTCACTTTGCACCCCCTACATACCCATTCGAAGTACTGCAAATAGACTATATCCATATGGAACGCTTCAACAATCTCAAGTATGTCCAGGTGGTGGTTTGTGCCTTTTCCAGATGGATAGAGGCCTACCCCCTAAAGGACAACACTGCCTTGTCCACTGCAAAAATACTTTTGAAAGAATTCATCCCGAGATTTGGTTGGCCGCGCATTGTCTGGATTGACAATGGAAGTGAATTTGTAGGTCAAAATATGCAAAAGGTGTGTGTAGGTTTAGGCATTGGACATAAATTCCATGCGGCAAACCATCCTCAGTCAGCGGGTCTGGTAGAGTGCTATAATGGCACTCTAAAACTTAAATTAGCAAAGATTCAGGCCAGCACAGGCCTTTCTTGGCCTGATGCCTTGCCTTTGGCACTCCTTTCAACTAGAAAGACTGTTCATTCTTGTTTGGGGCTTAGCCCATACGAGATTGTTTTCGGACGCCCAGCTAATGTTTGGGGAGTCCCCAGACCCAAAAAGTACAGCATGTTATTCGTCAACAGGTCCAAAACGCTCTGCTGGAGGCCTCCTCAGATCCCAGACACTCCATCCAGCCTGGGGACTGGGTGTGTCTGAAGAACTTCCAGAGGAAAAAGAACTTGGAACCTCGTTGGGGGCCGCCGAGACAAGTGTTACTCACAACTCGTACAGCTGTCAAAGTCATCGGAAAGAAAAACTGGATCCACGGCGTGCATTGCAAAAGGGTACCATTGCCTTTACCTTATGACCAGTGGGTCCGAGAAGGTGTTGGTGATAGTGAGTGTGACAAGGTACCCAACTTCGTACCATTTAGCAGTGCACGCCTGGATTGGACTAGCTCAGAGGATAAGACGATGACAGGAAGCTGTACCTGTACATTTGAGACTTAACACAAAAGATCCCGAACATTTATTCAAGGACCAGACAATACTTGGAAAGAGACGATACAATCTGAGAAAGAGATTGCCTAAAGACAACTAATTTTGGTTTTCTTTAATTTTGTTTAAAAAGAAATGTTCCTTTTTCCTTTATCCATCAAGTTGCAGGGTCACGGTAGGAGTCTTGAGCTGTGACCTGAATAGTGACTAGGTCAACAGGACTTGCAGTGTCATAGGACGGCTAACAATCACAGCCAAGTGATTAAGGAAGATTATCGTGAGCAACGCCTTTAGAGTAATGGATAGTACAGGGAAAGGAAGTGTTATTAAAATGATGAAGAGAGCTCATTATAAGAAATTATTATTCAGTCGTTGTGGCGTAGCATTATGTATTTTAGTATGTTTATATAGTTTATTAGCATGCATGGGATGGCTTATTCACGTCCTACAGTTAGCACCTGTTCCCACTTCTGTCCCTCTAACTCCCTCTACTACTGTTTCTCCGCATAAATTTTACTCACTCCCAGATCACGAACAAATGAGAAGAATGGAATACCTTAACAATTCGTTCATTCAACTGTTACACCAGCATCAATTGATAGTAAATGTTACTGATTGTTGGATTTGTGGTCTCATACCACATAATACACAGAGAGGAATTCCATATCTAGTCCTCCCATTTTCTTATGAAGGTATCTGGCTATGTTTTCCAATGCATACCAGAACTTACTTCGATATCCTTCTGGTGGATCCTATAATGGTGGAGTGGATTTCAGTCACAGTTCTTTGATAAAGGGTATTGTAACGATGGCAAAGATTGCTGACATTATCAAGATTCCCAAAGATGAGAAGAGAGCATACGATGGGTGGAATATAACTCGTTATACTCTCAGCCTCACTGACAAGGTTAAGCAGCAGAGTTTTATACCAATTTGGGTACTACCCCAAAGAGGTCGTTTGTGCTTGCAAATAAATGGCCGGAATACCAAAACTAAGCAAGAGAGGAGTAATTGCTCCCATACTTATGTCTATACTCCTTCAACTCCTGCACCACTGGTGGCATCTCAAGGTACATATTTTATCTGTCATGACAAAGCTTATACATGGCTTCCCACATACTTCTCGGGAACGTGTTATGTAGCTTTTCTCCTCCCTCCTACATATACTGCTCCTGCTGATTATCATAGGAAAAGTGTTCATAGAGGAGTTGTAGATTCGGAAAATACAGCAGGACAAGAAGGAATGGACTTTCTGAAAGGGTTTCTTCCCTTTTGGGGTCTGATGGTCAATAGCAGAAATATCAGACAGTTGGTCCGCGTGGTTGATGCCACAATCAATGTAACTTCCGGAGCATTAAAGAATTTGACCGCCGAGCTTCAGGCGGATCGACTTATGACTTTACAGAATAGAATGGTTTTAGACATAGTTCTTGCAGATAAAGGAGGAGTCTGTAAACTGATTGGATCTAGTTGTTGCGTTTATATTCCTGACAATGCCCCTACAGTATACCAAGCCATCTCTAAGCTACATGTCATCTCCGAGTCTATTCACCAAGATACTGGAGATTGGTCTGTGATGGGATGGTTTTGGGGACTACTGTCCACTTGGAGATGGAAAGTGCTAACTTTCCTTGGAATGATTTTAGATATCACCGTTTCTTGTTGTCTTTGTCCACAGTGTGGTCCATCCATTTGTGGACTCTGTGCCACGATCTGTGTCTCCAAACCAGTAGCACAGCAGACAAAAACATATTAAGATGATGGTGCAACAACATCTCAATGACCTCATGACCATTGATATCGACTCAGACTAACATGGGTTCCTTTGTGCATTGCCTGAGTATGGCAAAAGGAGGGTCTAAGGTTACGTAGTTTTCGGCCCCGCTTCGCTACAGCCGCCATTTTATGTTTAGCCGCCATTTTATGTTGCCTCACTCAGGCAGCACGGCTAACGCGGTAAAATGGTCTTTCTGCCTTTTCAGCTGCTCCATGTTTTTCTTTCCTTAAAGAACAACCTTTGTCCTTGCGTACGATACTGATGTCAGGGTCTGACCGAGTTCGCAAAGCCATGTCTAGACTGATTAATCCATGTCTTACTCCACTTTTTGGGTCCCACCATTCTTCTCTACTTTATCTTGTTTAACTGGCCTTCACTATTCTCTTCGTGTGTTCTCTTGTTACATAGCCCTTCTTTTGAAGCATTCTACACATGTTTTGCCACCTGCAAAATTGAATTACGGGCACTAGTGTTGATTAACCTGAAGGGAGGAGAGCACACGGGGTCTGAAAGGAGGGTGTGTTTTAGACATCCGATAGCTTGTTTTCGAACTATTCCTATTTGTCAGTTTTGTGTATATTGGGAGTTGTCATTGTAAACTTGTTCTGTATAATAGACTGTGCGCCACGGATTGAAGTGGCAGTCTCTTGAGAACCTACCAGTGTAGTACTTCTTAGATAACTGTACTTAGCTGCAGCTAATAAATCTACTTTTCTACGAGTGTCTCGTGTCTGTCGGTCGAGGCAGGTGAACTCGGAGATCTTAGGCGTGCCCTGCGCCGCCTGGCCCATAAGGTCAGGTTCTCCAGAGGGAGGTCATTGGAAATTTTTAATATCTATGTTAGGGGACCCAATGGGAGTATGTCTTTCCCAACCCTAGTGAGTCTTGAGGAGGAACTTAGAGCATGCAACCCCAATTCATATATTCTGCTAGCAGGGGACTTCAACTGCTCATTCGAGCCGTTGGCGGCTGATGATATCTTGGGCACCCTAGAAGAGGACGTTAGAAGAGGCATCCCACTGCTATCAATTACTCCAATTAAGAGGTGGTCCCAACGGGTAATTCAACTGAATGCTCTTACATTGGAGTATGGGTTAAGAGCAACAAATGGGAGAACGATGTCGGACCGTGGTGGTGCCCATACGTTCAATAGGCCAGATCACTCGTCCAGAATTGACTATATCATGCTGGACCTTAAACTTTGGGCCCACTTGTTGGACATGGTAGTTATACCAACTGTGGATAGCGACCATAATTCTCTCTCACTATCCTTGTCCACCTTTTGGAAGGTGAACAATGTTATACAGGTGCCCCAGTTGCTGAGGCAGACGGGTGAAGTCTGCCCATCGAACTGCGGGAGACGCCTGAAATGGGACAAGGTGGCCATTGATAAGGGAAAAGTGGCAGACATAGGGGTGATTATGTCCGAGGCACTGACTAGCTTGGAGTCAATAACTCAGAGGCCTCAGGAGATATTCTCGCTTTTTTGCCATATAACAAAAACTCTGGGCGACCTTTTTACCATACGTAGTAGAGAAGGTAGGACAACAGGCCGGGCACGTCCCAAGGCCGCTCCAGGATGGTATTCCATTGATTGCCGGAGGACAAAGAGGGAGCTAATTGAAGCAGTCAAAGCAGGGAAAAGTGGGTTAATTAGCACCGCAAGAAAGAACTATAGGGGTGCCATCAGGGAAGCCAAGAAGTGTTGGGAAAATCAGTTCTGGCTCGATCTAAAAGCGGCAAGTGCAGGGAGGGACACCAGAGGTTTCTGGGATCTGGTTAGATCCAGGCATAGGCCTGTTGACTCTCTGATTACATGCAATATCCCCGAGGCCTCCTGGTTTGAACACTTTTCCCTCCTGTATACTTCCTCATCGGAAGAAGGCTCGGGCCTTTTTACTTTACCATCACTGGACCCCCCTGGACTAAACGAGGCTATAGAGTTTACCGCTTTGGAAGTGGAAAAGGCAATCAAATCCCTCGTTCCCAATAAAGCTGCAGGTCCTGATGGCCTACCGGGGGATTTGCTTCGCCTCCACTTTGCGGAATGGGGCATCCTCATTTCATCCCTCCTCAATGCAACTTTTTTGGGTGCCACTGTCCCTGAATCCTGGATGGGGGCTGATGAGGTTGTCCCCATTTTTAAAAAGGGGGAACGGGACAACCCAGGAAACTACCAACCCATAAGCCTAATCGACTCCACACAGAAAGTTGCAGGGAAAGTGGTCCTTGGAAGGGTCCTCCAGTGGGCTGAAGAACATAGAATTTTGTCTGACTATCAAGCAGGCTTTAGAGCAGGCACCGGGACTATCGAACAGTGCTTTCGTCTGGTGCTGCTATACTGGAAGGTAGTCGTACTGGGCAAAGGCAGTCTGTATCTTGCGTTTATCGACTTATGGACTGCCTTTGACCTGGTGCCCCGTGGGCGCCTCTGGAGGGCACTGTTCGATATGGGGATACACCCGCATTTGCTGTCTCTAATTATGAAGCTCCACGCAGAGAATTATGCGCAGGTGCGGTGGGGCAAACAGGCCCAAAAGACTGCCCGCATAACAGTTAATCGAGGTGTCCGTCAGGGATGTGTTCTTGCCCCCACTCTGTTCTCATTATATGTGAACGGAGTGGTGGAGCACCTTTTAAAAAATCCGGCTGATGCCCCATCCCTGGCGGGCAGAAAAGTCCCCACCCTGCTGTTTGCTGACAATACCCTTTTAATTTCCAAATCCCCAGCGGGTTTGCAGAAGCTTCTTGACAGTTTCCAGTCCTTCTGCGACAGCAGGTGGTTAGTAATCAACACTGGAAAAAACACATTTTTGGTCCTGAACCCCCCGAGTAAACTTGGTCGACCGACGAACACCAGTGTTGGACTCAGTAAATTTGGAAAGGGTAAAGGAGTTTGACTATCTGGGTATCCGCCTCACTGACACCATGAGGTGGAATAGTCATCTCCAAAAAATGTTGTTGTGCCATAAACAGGTGGTGGGGGCGCTTATAAAGGAACAGAGGTCTTCCAGTATTAAACCCATTGCCCCGGTCCTAGGTATTTACGCAGCAAGAGGTGTTAGCGCGGCCCTATATGGGGCAGAGTTGTGGGGCTCTCAAAATCTAGACCTGCTTACCTGTTCGGAGAGCAAGTTCTTAAAAGATTTGTTGTGCGTCCCTTATAGCACTCCAACCCTCCCCCTGTTCTTAGACATGGGTTGTCGTGCCATTGCAGATCTGGCCAGATTAAGACCCCTCCTTCTTTGGGCTCGCTTATAGAGGGTTCCTGAACTTCACAGCTATGCCGAGGGACTGGGGGAAATGCTATCCTTGACGGGATGGTCGAAAATAAGGTGGCTCAGGGATGTAAAGCATTTATTGGGTGAGCTGGGTCTCGAAGAAGCTTGGGAGTCTAGATCGGCCCCCCCTAAGCAAGTTCAAAAAAGAGTATATTGGGATTGGGTAGAAGGTAGGAGGAATTCCAGCCCTGACCTATGTAGATCGTCCAGAGATTTTTTATTAGTGAAGGAAGTAGCCCTTCGTGAGGATTATCTGGATGTAATCCTGCTACCTGCAGACAGGGCTCTTTACTTTAAATTTAGGATAGGCTTGCTTCCTTTGGGGGTACTGACTTCCCGTTGGAGGATCCCAGCACAAACCACATCCTTCTGCCCCTTCTGTCCCGATAGGTTAGAATCTGTGCCCCATCTTTTGTTTGAATGCCAAGCTTATAAATGCCCTCGTGACAGGTGGATAAAGCCTTTGTGCAAAATATTGGGTACCAGACAACATAGTGTAGCTTTGAGAATCTTGAAGTCTGATACCCGGCCCCTGTTTGCTTGCGGCATGGCAAAGTTTTTAAGTTGGGCCTGGCGGATTAGGTCAAGAAGGCTTAATTATATTGTTTAATCCTATTTTATCCAAAATTGAAATCTCTTTTAGCCAATCGTTGTTGTTTTATGCACTGTATCTCATCTGACTGTTTTTATAAATTGGTTTTTATCTTGTTAAATTTCCTATCATGTGTATGTAATGCTTTTTAAGATATGCTTTTTATATCCAAATAAAGCCAACTTGACTTGACTTGACTTGTAATTCACTGAAACAAAACTGGCCAGCTTGTGCTGTCTTCTGGGTCAAACTGAAGTGGATAAGGCCTTGCTTTTGTACACATTGGTAAACACACATAATATTGAGTACTAAATATCGACTTGCAGTAATATCGAGTTTAAAATATTGTAATACACAAATATCGACTGTCAGAATAGCGTTGTCAAGAATATCGAGTTTGAGGTAAGTAATATTGTTTTCCAAAATATCAAAATCATTAATATCGTTTGCAAAAATATTGTTGTTTTAGTTAGTTTCATATATTTTAGTGTGTATTTTAAAGGTATGTGTTCTATTTTTTTGTGTATTGCATTTGTTTTTTAATATATGTGTTACATTTTGAAGTTATTATTTTTTTTAACCCCTTCAGTGCTGCGCGAATTTCGCTGCAGTGCTGAAGGGTTTAAAACGGTATTGGCTCATGACGGAAATGTTCCGTCATCAGCACCGGAGCACCGACGCTGATGACGGAACCGTTCCGTCATGAGCATGCAAGGGGTTAAACTACATTTTGTGTTTTAGTTCTGTAGCAGGTTGTGGGTTTATAGGGGAATAGGGTGGGAAGTAATTTAATTATATTAAATTAATTAATATTTTTTATGAATTAATATGTATGCATTTAATATTTTATATTGTTAATTGTGGAAATTAATGTATTAATAATTCACTATTAATTGGTTGTTAATTATTAAGAATTAATTGTTAATTATGTTAATTGTGTAATTTTGTAGGAGTGGGTTGTGGGTTTATAGGGGAGTGGGGTGGGAATTAATTTAATTATTATTAATTAATATTTTTATTAATTACATTCATATTTATGTGTTTTATATTTTTTATTGTTAATCGTGGAAATTAATGTATTATTAATATTATGTATTAATTGGTTGTTAATAATTATGAATGAATTGTTAATTGTGTTAATTGTGTCATTCTTTTAGGAGCGGGCTGTGGGTTTATAGGGGAGTAGGGTGGGAAGTAATTTAATTATAATTAATTAATATGTATTATTAATTAATATTCAAACATTTACAATTTTATAATGTTAACTGTGGTAATTAATTCATTTTTAATTAGTTAATAATTGGTTATTAATATTTAATAATTGATTGTTAACTGTTATTTTTTTAGGAGCGGGTTATGAGTTGGTAGGGGAGTAGGGTGGGAAGTAATTTAATTTGAATACATTTTTAAATATTTATTATATAATATTTATTTAATGTTGTTTAATAGTGTTACAAAAGTGACCCTGCACACCTCAAAAATAGTAAACAAAACAGTTTAAATGCTATTTATGCATATGATCATAATCACTACATTAGTTCTCCCAAGAATTCCAAAGTCAAGTTTCTTCTGTAAGCAGATTCTTTTATTCAAAGTTGATGTTTAAAACCAATAGCCAACGCGTTTCGTCCGTGGCCGGACTTCTTCAGGGCTACATTTAAAACACAAAGAATGTATATATAAGCATATTTACATCAGGAAAAATTTACTCCTTTTAAAAATTATACATACAGTTATTTACAAAATAAGGGCAAGAAAAACCAGACACTTTATAATAAGCAGTATTCAGAGATAGACCTTGGATGTATATTTTCCTTATTCTTTTCTTAGGGAGAACAAAATAACATGACTCGTACTAGGCATATATACAGCACACATATTTACAAAAATGTATATCTGAAAAAAGATTGCAAATCAAGTTTTGACACTTATTTAGCCAGTTTTCGTTTGGCAAATATAATCAGGAAAAATTGAAGAAAATCATTCAATGAACCATGGTGTATCCACGCAGTTATGGTCAATTAATAAAACACAAAATACCTTTTTATCGAACTTTCTATTTGGTACTGCTTCACATTGGTCTTCACACTTGAAATTCAAATATCCTGTGAACGGATATTTGAAATCTTTAGTATTTCATATTATTTCATTGGTAAAGTATTATCACTAACTTGCTTTTCTATCCTACATCATTTTGATGGATCACAAAAGAAAGAACACAATATTGGGCAGTCATTACTAGACATAAACGCATTATCATAGTTAAGTTGATTAACCAAGCTGTGAGAGGCCAAAAAGAAAAATCATCATTGATCACTTACTTCAATAAATAAGGAGATCATATATGAAAGATACACCAAGTTTTCAATTTTTCAAATAAGGAATGGCAATTTGTCAGCCTACAAGAAAAACAGTTTTTTAGAAAATATTTACACATACCCATAGACTTTTATATTCTATTTGCATTAAATTAAGAGAAATTCTGTACATAAGTGATGTTTAATAGTGTTAATTGTGTGAATTAAATTATTAATAATTGTTATCAATTAGCTTGTTAATTGTTATTAAATGAGTAATTAGTTTCTAATAATTATGTTAATTATGTCATGCTTTACTACATTGGTGGTGTCATTTATAGGGGAATATGGTGGGAGGTAAATTATTTTTAATTAATTACTTGTTTATTAATTAGTGCTAATTAATTTGTTGGTGTCGGAATAGTAAGTTATTTGCCTCCGCTTTCCAACACTTTCCCTACTGCTGCACTTGCTGGAGTGGGAATAGTAATTTTTATCTCTCTCATCTATCCACTTTTTTCCCTACTGTTGCACTCCCTGGAGTAGGAATAGTAAATTATTCCCCGCCGCTATCCAACAGTTTCCCTAATGTTGCATTTGCTGTAGTGGGAATAGTAAATAATTCCCCTCCGCTATCCAAAACTTTCCCTACTGTTGCGCTCTCTTGAGTGGGAATTGTAATGTTTACCCTCCGCTAGCCAACACTTTCCCTACTGTTGTACTTGCTGGAGTGGGAATAGTAAATGATTCCCCTCTGCTATACAACACTTTCCCTACTGCTGTACTTGTTGGAGTGGGAATAGTAAATGATTCCCCTCAGCTATCCTACACTTTCCCTACTGTTGCACTCCCTGCAGTGGGAATAGTAATTTTATCCTCTTCGCTATCAAACATTTTCCCTACTGTTGCAGTTAATGTAGTGTAAAATGTGGATTAAAAAAAAAATATATATTGTAATATGTTAATATATATATATATATATATATATATATATATATATTCATAACTTCTAATATGTTTGTAACGTTTTATAATTTATTAAAATAATTATGTATTAATATTATTAAGTAAATATATATTACGTTATATATATATGTGTGTTTAATTTAATTTTACATTATATTTATTACTTATAATTTTAAACATTTTTAAATGAATCTGTTTTTTTAATGATATGTATTATTTAATTTATTTACCTTTTTTTAACATTTACAAAAATACATTTTCTTTTTTTCACAACAAATTTTTTATTGATTGATCAGGTAAAAGCAGACATACAGTCCTCCACAATCAGGAGGTCACTGTAAATTATCAACATACAGATATCATTGTATCCCAATCAAGAAAAGAACATTTCACCCTAACCCCCCACCTCCCACAGCCACCCAGTAGCCCCACTACCCACCCCTTATCCCTCCCTGTACACGCGATCATGTCAAGCTTCCTGTGCATGCTATCTGTATGCTCAGCGCCATGCGTCACGCTAGGCCCGGCGTTCATCACCCACATCCAGATCGTCGTCAGGTTCTGCTGGGGGATCCAGAGTCAAACCCCAGATTTTATAATGCTTCCGGGGGCAACCTCTGGCCTCGAACACTGGACGCTCCAACCCCATAAAATAATCCAGTCCAGCCTTCCACGCACTCGGGGGGGGGGGGGGGCACGCTCATTCTTCCACGCCCGTGCCAAGTCCCGCTTTGCCACCACTAGACCCAATAGCAAGAGATGACGTTTGTAAATATTACCACCTACCCCCTCTAACACATGAAGGAGACCCAGGCGATGGGTGCGGGGGAGATCCCAGCCCAGCACTTCCGACAAACAGCTTCAAACACCATTCCAGAATCTAGTCAAACCAGCACACGACCACACAGTATGAATCAGGGTACCTATCTCAGCTCTACAACGCAGGCACTCTGGGGACCCAATCAGGCCCTCTTTCCATAGTCTCTCCCGTTTATAGTAGGCCCTGTGCAAATATTTAAATTGGATTAGTCGGAGCCGTACCGCAATAGCCGTCCCACGTGGGGACTCCAGCGCCTCCCTCCAGTCATCTTCATCCAGGGGCCCTACGTCCTTTTCCCAGGCGTCCTTCAGTGGGAGCAGGGAGGAGGAACAGTGGGTGACCAGCGTCTGATATATGCGGGACACCTTTTTATCCCCAAGATCACCCATGAAAACCTTCGCCTCCACGGGGCTGAACTCCGGAAGTGACTCCAACCCAATCAGGCTAGGTGCCAATGCGTGATGAAATTGTAGATATCTGAAGAATTGAGTCTTAGGCATGTGGAACTCGTCCCGTAGGTCCTGAAATGACTTAAGTGTCACGCCGGAAAGAACGTCACCAAGTGAGGAGATCCCAATGGAGTCCCATCCGCCAAACCCGGTCAGCGAGGCCAGCGCGGGAAGTCGTCCATTCCGCCACAGCGGGGTCTCCGCCGTCAACCTTCCCCACCAACCCATCCGACGCAGTGCTCGTCTCCAAACTGCAAATACCACTTGCGTGGCGGACGGCAGCCGCCTCTTGAGTCCGGCCGAGTACAGGATAGTATGTAGCGTGGTATTCCCCATCAGTGAGCGCTCCAGCGCATAAGCCGGGTCACCTCTGTCTCCATACCACCATTCGTTTAAGATCAACAGATGAGAGGCCTGGTAATACGAGAGGACGTCCGATGTGGCCAAGCCACCACAATACGTGGAAATAAAGCACGTGCGTAGCGCCACTCTAGCGGCACCCCCTGCCCACAAGAAGCGGCCCAAGGCGGAATTGACCTGCCGGAACCATCGTGGTGCGATTGGGTGCGGGTGGTTCTGCAATTGATAAAGGAGGCGTGGAAGGGCGACCATTTTAAAGATCGCCGACCTGCCATAGATCGTAAGGGGCATACGAGACCAAGTGCTAATGTCCACTTGGACCCTCTCCCACACCGGCAGCATGTTACGCTCCCACGAGATCTTCGCGGACTCGGACAAGAACAC
Source organism: Lissotriton helveticus (assembly GCF_964261635.1). Taxonomy (NCBI): domain Eukaryota; kingdom Metazoa; phylum Chordata; class Amphibia; order Caudata; family Salamandridae; genus Lissotriton; species Lissotriton helveticus. The sequence goes on from NC_136068.1 coordinate 169,112,475, forward strand.
TCCGAGATACAATATGCCCCCGGCCGCAGCTCGCAAGGTTGACGCCCACGAGCCCGCGCCCGCCCCGTCACCCAGCACTCACAGGGTGGACTTACTCGGGTTAAGGTAGAGGTCCGATACTTCACCAAAGATACGCATTATCTCCAACACTCGGGGACCCGACCTGTTTAGGTCCTGAGGAAAAAGAGGACGTCGTCCGCATAGAGGGCGATTCTATCGGTAAGGCCCCCCCCATACAAAACCCCGCAGCTGCGCATCAATGCGCACCCATGAGGCGAGAGGCTCCATTAACAATGCAAACAAATATGGAGACAACGGGCAACCCTGGCGGGTCCCCCGGCCGATGGAAAACCTCTCCGAAATCGCTCCAGAGACACGCACAGACGCCGTGATGTCAGTATACAGAAGTCTGATATAGGAGATAAACACCGGGCCCAAATTAAGATGAGGCAGGAGCGCGAACAAGTAGGTTCAACCCACCTAATCGAAGGCCCTGTCTATATCTGCCAAGAGCAGGGCCGCCCGCTCTCCCGTGGCTCTCATCGCGTCTACGGCCGTCTGCGCTCGGCGAATATTGTGCCGTGTCGCTCTACGTGGCATTAAGCCCGCCTGATCCGGGTGGACCAGATCGGCGACATACGGGAGGAGACGGTTCGCCAGCGCTTTAGCCAATAGCTTAGCCTCGATGTTGAGCAATGATATAGGACGGTACGAGTCGTGACGATCAGGGGGCCTACCCGGTTTCTGAAACACCACCACCTCAGCATGGCGCCAGTCAGCCGGCAGCCTACCCACTTCTCGCGCCGCCTCTAGCGCAGTCCTGTAATGGGACCCCAATTGGAGATGGAATGTCTTATAGAACTCACACGGGAAGCCGCTCGGCCAGTGTTGAGCTGTCCCAGAGCATCACCCAGTTCCTCCGCCGTGAGGGGAAGGTCCGACGCCGCTCGAGTCTCAGTGGAGACTGCCCTCGGTGGGAGGTCAGCAATTAATTTGTCGATTGCCGCAGCTGAAAAGCAATCCTTCGGCGCATACTGCTCCGCATATTAGCTGCCAGCGCCGCCGGGTCCATAACTGTAACACCATCCCCATCCGTAAGCCCGGGCAGGGCAAGCGGCTGCTGAGTACGCTGGCATAGTTTGTGGAGCATAGCACAAGACTTGTCTCCCCATTGATATATTCTACTCCGCGTGGCTAACCACGCCTGTCGAGCCTCGTCCAGTAACACCGACGCATAGGACTGCTGCGCCTGCAGAAGCAGCCGCACTGCCGCTGCGCCTTCCTCCTCCTGACAATGTCGCTCCAGAGCCTCCACCCGAGCCGCCGCCCCCACTACAGCTTCCCGACGCCTGCGACGGGCCGCCGCACACCACGAAAGATCAATTCTCTCAGGGTAGGTTTCATGGCTTCCCAGACGACTGTTAGATCTGTGCCTTCCACCAGATTTTCTCGCCAGTAGTTAGCAATCGCACCACGCATGTGTTGCACATAGTCAGCTTGCTGAAGGTGCCATGCGGACATCCTCCACCGGAATGGCTGCCTCGTCCTACGTCGGTCAACCTCCACGGCCACAGGGGAGTGGTCAGACAGTCCCCTAGGCAGGATATTAGATTCCCGCACCCTATCCAGGAATCCACAAGGCACAAATATATAATCTAGCCGGGAGAAGGAACAATGGACGGCAGAGACATATGTGTATTCACGGTCCCTGGCATGCATATGTCGCCAAACATCTGCCCAGCCTAGCCGCTCCACCATGGCACGTAGCCGAGTAGGGGCGGCAGCAGCAGGCGTCCCCTGCAGCCTCCGACGGTCATCATGCATATCCATTACATCATTCTAATCGCCACCTAGTACCGCTAGGGAATCTGGAATTTCAGCCCATACTGCAAACAAACGCTCAGCCAGAGACCACTGCAGGGGGGTGGAGCATAAACACAGCCAAACACAATTGGTTCCGTGCCCACCCTCCCCTGAACAAACACATACCGACCCTGGGGGTCTATCCACTGTCTCTCGTGCATGTAAGCCAGCCTCCGATGGATCAGGATGGCAACACCCCTGGAACCCCTGGAGAACCCCACATGAAAGACTTGTTGGTATCCATACCTTTGCAGGCTTAGCACTTTCGTCCCCATCATGTGAGTTTCTTGTAACAACAAGACATCCGCCGCTTCCCTCTTACCCCACCGCAATATCGCCCCCCTCTTGATCTTGTCCAGCATCCCTCTAACATTCCAACTCAGTATACGTAGTGACTCCCTGGGGAGCCCCGGGGTGGAGGCCTCAGCCATAATCCCACGAGACCCAACACCAGAACGCCCCGCACCAGGCCCAGGCGCACAGCACATCACAGAACAAGGCACCAGTAGTCGCGTGTACCCCCATCCAACCAACCCAAACCCCACCCCCCCCCCCTGCTCCCCAAACGAACCTCTCAACTCCCCATCCCCCGTTCCACGCCCCCCACCCCAATACCTCATAGAACACTGAAGTATCTGTCGCGGTATGGGCAACCTCGGGCCCAAAACAGAGCGCCCAAGGCCAACCATACCAATGAATCCCAATTACCCACTGAACAAAAGAACCCCCCTCCCTATACAACTCCCACTCACGTAGGAGGCAAGTAGCCCCTATATAGGAGCACCCCGAACCCCTCCCCACAACCCCACACAATGGTATAAGAACAAACTAGCCGTGGCAGTATACGCAGCGGTCAATCATCAGCACAGTAGAACACAGCGGTACAGCTCCTCTCAGCTGGAGCTCAGGGCATCCGTAGAAGGGCATAGGTCCCCACAGTCTCTCAGCGGCCCTTTCCAGAGTGATCAGAGTCAGTAGGCGCAGCAGGTGGAGACCCACTGCGAGAAGTAGAGCGCTTCCGTGATCTAGACCTCCTATTCCTTTTGGCTGGGGCATTCTGGTCCCCCCGGTCCTGCGATGGGTCTCTCGAGTGTCCCGGGTTCAAGCGTTCAAGCCAGGTTGAGCATGTGGCCTGACTCTCACCGTTTCATCAGTCCATTTGAAAACGTCCTCCGGTGTATCAAAAAAGTGAGTTCGTGATTGGAAGTCCACCCGTAGGCGGGCCGGGTAGAGCAAGGAGTATTGAATCTTAAGGCCATGAAGTTTCGCCTTGGCGGCAATAAAGGAGTGCCGCTGTTGTTGTACAAGTCTGGTGTAGTCAGGGAAGATCATGATCTTCTGGTTTTCAAAGAGAAGGGAGTCTTTGGCCCTCGCTTCCCGCAATATAGTGTCTCTGTCGTGAAAGTTTAGGATTCTAGCAATCACCGGTCTGGGCCTCTCTCCCACCGGCGGCTTCTGCATCAGGGCCCTATGGGCTCGTTCGATCACGAAACAGCGGGACAGGACATCCGGGGGGAGCCAACTCTCCAACCACTGGAACAAGAACTGTTCCATATTGCCCTTTTCACAACCCTCCGGAAAACCCACAAAGCAAAGGTTGTTTCTGCGCACCCGCCCTTCGGCATCATCCACACGAAGCGCCAGGCCCCTTTGAATGTTTTCCATCGCCGCCATTTTCCGCTTCAGTGTTCCAACATCATCCTCCACCACCGAAATCCTAGATTCGGCCTCTGTGATTCGTGCTACCGCGTTGCGCAGGTCTTGGCGCAATAGGGTCACGTCCGCCCCAACTGCCCCAATCTTGGCATCTAGCATGTCCCTGGACTGGGTTATCGCCGCTATGAGCGCCGTGTTGTCCGGTCCCGACCCCTGGCCACCTGAGGCTCTGGGACCCCCACTCGGTCCCGTAAACTTGTCGATGGGTCCCTGCTTGGCACGCCCCCCCCCCCTGGTCATGGCCGAGGCTCACTCCGGGGCCACTGCTCTCGGAGCGGTCGAGGATCTTCTCGGCGGGGTATCCCACGCCTCCAGTAACGGCCAACGATATTTCACAGGAAGGTCCTCCCCGCCTCAGACCCACACCTCTTGCAGACCGCCTCTGTCCGCCACTGGTGGGGGGCACACGCAGGGTTCCTCAGGGCAAGCCTCTGCGCAACCAGGATCTATCAGGGTCCCTGCTCACTATGGGCTCCACCGCCCCAGGGTGGACGGGTCCGCGACGCAGTCCTCCACTACAGCCCAGGGACGCCGTAGGCCTGCACTCAGTTCCGGCCGTGGACCTAAGAAGACGGCGTGGTTCCAGTCCGGTTACACCTCCCGGTTCACGTGGCTCCAATCTTGACCGTCCACTGCCAGTCACTCGCCTCAGGCTGTCGGGTGTCCCCTACACCTCTATCCAACACCCCAGGGTGGTCTGCCGGTACACCCGCAGTGGGTTCCAGCCCCTCCGCCTATTAGCCAGTCACTTGGGGCCCCCCGAGACACTCAGTGCGCTCACCTCGCCACTGCCGCCAGTATCAACGTGCACGCCAGATTTCAGGCACCACCTCCGGGGAGATCCAAAATAGGGGGGGGGCCCACCGGCCAGGAGATCAGGCAAGGTCAACAGCTCCCGGCCCGGAGAGCGAGCAGGATCTCACCCCGGGGGCCGCAGCACCATCAGTCCCGCTGCTGCTCCGCCCAGGTCTCCCTCGTGCCTCACCTCTGGCAACCGGGGATCGCCGAAATCGAGGCCCCCGCCTCTGGGTCCCAGTGTAGGCCGCAGTCCTCCTCCAGTGCTCCCGTAGTGCCTGCACTCACGCCTCTATTGTGGGGCACGGCCGCGCCCTCACTCTCCGCTACGCAGCCGGTCCAGACCCCAGAGCGCGGGCCCCACCGCCGCCACAGCCAGCCGACTCCGGGAGCTCCCGGCCGGGGATCACCAAAATCGAGGCCCTGGCTGTCCACGCTGTGACTAGGCCCCGGAGCGCTGCCGCCGCTATCTCCGTCACCGAAGGTCCAGGAGCCCAGATTCCCACACCGGCGGGGCACCCCTCGCCAGTCACTACCTCCGCCACAAGTGTGAGTTGGTATGCGGGTCCGGGGGCCAGGATAATTAGTCGGATTTGTAGCAGGCTGGTGGGAGCTCTAGCAAGCCATCTTCGCCCTCGAAGCCACGCCCCCAAAAATAAATATTTTTAACAACAATATTTAAAAAAAAAATTTTACTAATGTTTTTGTACCTACCATTATGTTGATAGGAGATCGATATTTTTGACAACGATATTTTTGTCACAATATGTTTGTAGGTCGACATTTTTGTTGTTGATATTCTGTCAGTAATACGTACACATTCTTGTATTGTTACCTCACTCACTACTGGGCAAAAGGACTTTATTGCATTCCTCCTTGGATTATACTTTACTTTTTAAGCCCCAGTAGATATGGATATTGTTTTTAGGGCTCGGGCCTAGGTCACCACGAAGTGGGGGCGGAGTTTCCGAGCTCTTATGTATTAGAAAAAAAAAGAAGTCTGAAAGGGGTCTGGGCTGCCACATTCCAGAAAGCGCGCATTTTTTGCGTGTGGTATTTTGCCATGTGCATGGTAATTGGTCCAGGCAAGGCTGTGTTTAAGTAAGGCAGCACGCCATAGGACTTAAAAATTTGTCAATGTCCACTTCCTGCATAAAGTGTTCGGACACGCGCAGAAGAATACATAAATCCTCAATTACCAGCTGTCCGAGGTGCCGGTAATTGAAGGCAGATGGTGCTGGGAGCGTGTGCACTGCTGTGTTTTTTTTCCCTTCAGTTCTGTGTGCGCGCATGAACAGCCGGCCAGCAATGTAGAGAATCACATGCATCAGATCTCGTTTTTTTAAACAATTGCGATCGCGAAAGTGATCTCTTTCTGTGCTGCTTGTTTAAACAATTGCGATCGCGAAAGTGATGCTTTCTGTGCTGCTTGTTTTTCGTATGTAATCTTGTTCTTCTACGAACTCGATGGTAGCGGAGTATCCCATCCTCACCCTCTAGGTCACTTCATTAATTTTCCACGAGTCCGCCGTGTCTGGTGGCGAGTGCAGATTGGTAGTGCAGAGTGCAGAGTGGTAGTGCAGAGTGCAGAGTGGTAGTGCAGAGTGGTAGTGCAGTTTGGTAGTGCAGAGTGGTAGTGCAGAGTGCAGAGCGGTAGTGCAGAGCGGTAGTGCAGAGCGGTAGTGCAGAGCGGTAGTGCAGAGCGGTAGTGCAGAGTGGTAGTGCAGATTGGTAGTGCAGAGTGCAGAGTGGTAGTGCAGAGTGCAGAGTGGTAGTGCAGAGTGCAGAGTGGTAGTGCAGAGTGGTAGTGCAGAGTGGTAGTGCAGAGTGGTAGTGCAGAGTGCAGAGTGGTAGTGCAGAGTGCAGAGTGGTAGTGCAGAGTGCAGAGTGGTAATGCAGAGTGCAGAGTGGTAGTGCAGAGTGGTAGTGCAGAGTGGTAGTGGTAGTGCAGATTGAGAGTGCAGAGTGCAGAGTGGTAGTGCAGAGTGGTAGTGCAGAGTGGTAGTGCAGAGTGCAGAGTGGTAGTGCAGAGTGCAGAGTGGTAGTGCAGAGTACAGAGTGGTAGTGCAGAGTGGTAGTGCAGAGTGCAGTTTGCAGATTGGTAGTGCAGGGTGCAGAGTGGTAGTGCAGAGTGGTAGTGCAGAGTGCAGAGTGGTAGTGCAGAGTGCAGAGTGGTAGTGCAGAGTGCAGAGTGGTAGTGCAGAGTGCAGAGTGGTAGTGCAGAGTGGTAGTGCAGAGTGCAGAGTGGTAGTGCAGAGTGCAGAGTGGTAGTGCAGAGTGGTAGTGCAGAGTGGTAGTGCAGAGTGGTAGTGCAGAGTGGTAGTGCAGAGTGGTAGTGCAAGGTGCAGAGTGGTAGTGCAGAGTGCAGAGTGGTAGTGCAGAGTGCAGAGTGGTAGTGCAGAGTGCAGAGTGGTAGTGCAGAGTGGTAGTGCAGAGTGCAGAGTGGTAGTGCAGAGTGGTAGTGCAGAGTGGTAGTGCAGAGTGGTAGTGCAGAGTGCAGAGTGGTAGTGCAGAGTGGTAGTGCAGAGTGGTAGTGCAGAGTGGTAGTGCAGAGTGGTAGTGCAGAGTGGTAGTGCAGAGTGCAGAGTGCAGAGTGCAGAGTGCAGAGTGGTAGTGCAGAGTGCAGAGTGGTAGTCCAGAGTGCAGAGTGGTAGTGCAGAGTGCAGAGTGCAGAGTGCAGAGTGCAGAGTGCAGAGTGGTAGTGCAGAGTGCAGAGTGGTAGTGCAGAGTGCAGAGTGGTAGTGCAGAGTGCAGAGTGGTAGTGCAGAGTGGTAGTGCAGAGTGCAGTTTGGAAGTGCAGAGTGGTAGTGGTAGTGCAGAGTGCAGAGTGGTAGTGCAGAGTGGTAGTGGTAGTGCAGATTGAGAGTGCAGAGTGCAGATTGGTAGTGCAGATTGGTAGTGCAGAGTGGTAGTGCAGAGTGGTAGTGCAGAGTGCAGAGTGGTAGTGCAGAGTGCAGAGTGGTAGTGCAGAGTGAAGAGTGGTAGTGCAGAGTGCAGAGTGGTAGTGCAGAGTGGTAGTGCAGAGTGCAGAGTGGTAGTGCAGAGTGCAGAGTGGTAGTGCAGAGTGCAGAGTGGTAGTGCAGAGTGGTAGTGCAAAGTGGTAGTGCAGAGTGGTAGTGCAGAGTGGTAGTGCAGAGTGGTAGTGCAGATTGGTAGTGCAGAGTGCAGATTGGTAGTGCAGAGTGCAGAGTGGTAGTGCAGAGTGCAGAGTGGTAGTGCAAAGTGCAGAGTGGTAGTGCAGAGTGCAGAGTGGTAGTGCAGAGTGCAGAATGGTAGTGCAGAGTGCAGAGTGGTAGTGCAGAGTGGTAGTGCAGAGTGCAGTTTGGTAGTGCAGAGTGGTAGTGGTAGTGCAGATTGAGAGTGCAGAGTGCAGAGTGGTAGTGCAGAGTGGTAGTGCAGAGTGGTAGTGCAGAGTGGTAGTGCAGAGTGCAGAGTGGTAGTGCAGAGTGCAGAGTGGTAGTGCAGAGTACAGAGTGGTAGTGCAGAGTACAGAGTGGTAGTGCAGAGTGGTAGTGCAGAGTGGTAGTGCAGAGTGCAGTTTGCAGATTGGTACTGCAGGGTGCAGAGTGGTAGTGCAGAGTGCAGAGTGGTAGTGCAGAGTGCAGAGTGGTAGTGCAGAGTGCAGAGTGGTAGTGCAGAATGGTAGTGCAGAGTGCAGAGTGGTAGTGCAGAGTGGTAGTGCAGAGTGCAGAGTGGTAGTGCAGAGTGGTAGTGCAGAGTGGTAGTGCAGAGTGGTAGTGCAGAGTGGTAGTGCAGAGTGGTAGTGCAAGGTGCAGAGTGGTAGTGCAGAGTGCAGAGTGGTAGTGCAGAGTGCAGAGTGGTAGTGCAGAGCGCAGAGTGGTAGTGCAGAGTGCAGAGTGGTAGTGCAGAGTGGTAGTGCAGAGTGGTAGTGCAGAGTGGTAGTGCAGAGTGCAGAGTGGTAGTGCAGAGTGGTAGTGCAGAGTGGTAGTGCAGAGTGGTAGTGCAGAGTGCAGAGTGGTAGTGCAGAGTGCAGAGTGCAGAGTGGTAGTGCAGAGTGGTAGTGCAGAGTGCAGAGTGGTAGTGCAGAGTGCAGAGTGGTAGTGTAGAGTGCAGAGTGGTAGTGCAGAGTGCAGAGTGGTAGTGCAGAGTGGTAGTGCAGAGTGCAGAGTGGTAGTGCAGAGTGCAGAGTGGTAGTGTAGAGTGCAGAGTGGTAGTGCAGAGTGCAGAGTGGTAGTGCAGAGTGGTAGTGCAGAGTGCAGTTTGGTAGTGCAGAGTGGTAGTGGTAGTGCAGAGTGCAGAGTGGTAGTGCAGAGTGGTAGTGGTAGTGCAGATTGAGAGTGCAGAGTGCAGATTGGTAGTGCAGATTGGTAGTGCAGAGTGGTAGTGCAGAGTTGTAGTGCAGAGTGCAGAGTGGTAGTGCAGAGTGCAGAGTGGTAGTGCAGAGTGCAGAGTGGTAGTGCAGAGTGGTAGTGCAGAGTGCAGAGTGGTAGTGCAGAGTGCAGAGTGGTAGTGCAGAGTGCAGAGTGGTAGTGCAGAGTGCAGAGTGGTAGTGCAGAGTGCAGAGTGGTAGTGCAGAGTGGTAGTGCAGAGTGGTAGTGCAGAGTGGTAGTGCAGAGTGGTAGTGCAGAGTGGTAGTGCAGAGTGGTAGTGCAGAGTGCAGATTGGTAGTGCAGAGTGCAGAGTGGTAGTGCAGAGTGCAGAGTGGTAGTGCAAAGTGCAGAGTGGTAGTGCAGAGTGCAGAGTGGTAGTGCAGAGTGGTAGTGCAGAGTGGTAGTGCAGAGTGGTAGTGCAGAGTGCAGAGTGGTAGTGCAGAGTGGTAGTGCAGAGTGCAGAGTGGTAGTGCAGAGTGGTAGTGCAGAGTGCAGAGTGGTAGTGCAGAGTGCAGAGTGGTAGTGCAGAGTGCAGAGTGGTAGTGCAGAGTGGTAGTGTGGAGTGCAGTTGGGTAGTGCAGAGTGGTAGTGGTAGTGCAGATTGAGAGTGCAGAGTGCAGATTGGTAGTGCAGATTGGTAGTGCAGAGTGGTAGTGCAGAGTGGTAGTGCAGAGTGGTAGTGCAGAGTGCAGAGTGGTAGTGCAGAGTGCAGAGTGGTAGTGCAGAGTGCAGAGTGGTAGTGCAGAGTGGTAGTGCAGAGTGGTAGTGCAGATTGAGAGTGCAGTTTGCAGATTGGTAGTGCAGAGTGCAGAGTGGTAGTGCAGAGTGCAGAGTGGTAGTGCAGAGTGCAGAGTGGTAGTGCAGAGTGGTAGTGCAGAGTGCAGCGTGGTAGTGCAGAGTGGTAGTGCAGAGTGCAGAGTGGTAGTGCAGAGTGCAGAGTGGTAGTGCAGAGTGGTAGTGCAGAGTGGTAGTGCAGAGTGGTAGTGCAGAGTGGTAGTGCAGAGTGGTAGTGCTGAGTGGTAGTGCAGAGTGGTAGTGCAGAGTGGTAGTGCAGAGTGGTAGTGCAGAGTGGTAGTGCAGAGTGGTAGTGCAGAGTGCAGAGTGGTAGTGCAGAGTGGTAGTGCAGAGTGCAGAGTGGTAGTGCAGAGTGGTAGTGCAGAGTGCAGAGTGGTAGTGCAGAGTACAGAGTGGTAGTGCAGAGTGCAGAGTGGTAGTGCAGAGTGCAGAGTGCAGAGTGGTAGTGCAGAGTGGTAGTGCAGAGTGCAGAGTGGTAGTGCAGAGTGCAGAGTGGTAGTGCAGAGTGGTAGTGCAGAGTGCAGAGTGGTAGTGCAGAGTGCAGAGTGGTAGTGCAGAGTGGTAGTGCAGAGTGCAGTTTGGTAGTGCAGAGTGGTAGTGGTAGTGCAGAGTGCAGAGTGGTAGTGCAGAGTGGTAGTGGTAGTGCAGATTGAGAGTGCAGAGTGCAGATTGGTAGTGCAGAGTGGTAGTGCAGAGTGGTAGTGCAGAGTGCAGAGTGGTAGTGCAGAGTGCAGAGTGGTAGTGCAGAGTGCAGAGTGGTAGTGCAGAGTGCAGAGTGGTAGTGCAGAGTGGTAGTGCAGAGTGGTAGTGCAGAGTGGTAGTGCAGAGTGGTAGTGCAGAGTGGTAGTGCAGAGTGGTAGTGCAGAGTGGTAGTGCAGATTGGTAGTGCAGAGTGCAGATTAGTAGTGCAGAGTGCAGAGTGGTAGTGCAGAGTGCAGAGTGGTAGTGCAGAGTGCAGAGTGGTAGTGCAGAGTGCAGAGTGGTAGTGCAGAGTGCAGAGTGGTAGTGCAGAGTGCAGAGTGGTAGTGCAGAGTGGTAGTGCAGAGTGCAGAGTGGTAGTGCAGAGTGGTAGTGCAGAGTGCAGAGTGGTAGTGCAGAGTGGTAGTGCAGAGTGCAGAGTGGTAGAGCAGAGTGGTAGTGCAGAGTGCAGAGTGGTAGTGCAGAGTGGTAGTGCAGAGTGCAGAGTGGTAGTGCAGAGTGCAGAGTGGTAGTGCAGAGTGGTAGTGCAGAGTGGTAGTGCAGAGTGGTAGTGTAGAGTGGTAGTGCAGAGTGGTAGTGCAGAGTGGTAGTGCAGAGTGGTAGTGCAGAGTGGTAGTGCAGAGTGGTAGTGCAGAGTGGTAGTGCAGAGTGGTAGTGCAGAGTGGTAGTGCAGATTGGTAGTGCAGAGTGGTAGTACAGAGTGCAGAGTGGTAGTGCAGAGTGCAAGTGCAGAGTGCAGAGTGGTAGTGCAGAGTGGTAGTGCAGAGTGGTAGTGCAGAGTGGTAGTGCAGAGTGGTAGTGCAGAGTGGTAGTGCAGAGTGCAAGTGCAGAGTGCAAGTGCAGAGTGCAAGTGCAAGTGCAGAGTGGTAGTGCAGAGTGGTAGTGCAGAGTGGTAGTGCAGAGTGGTAGTGCAGAGTGGTAGTGCAGAGTGCAAGTGCAGAGTGCAGAGTGGTAGTGCAGAGTGCAGAGTGGTAGTGCAGAGTGGTAGTGCAGAGTGCAAGTGCAGAGTGCAGAGTGGTAGTGCAGAGTGCAAGTGCAGAGTGCAGAGTGGTAGCGCAGAGTGGTAGTGCAGAGCGCAGAGTGGTAGTGCAGAGCGCAGAGCGGTAGTGCAGAGCGCAGAGCGGTAGTGCAGAGCGGTAGTGCAGAGCGCAGAGTGGTAGTGCAGAGTGGTAGTGCAGAGTGGTAGTGCAGAGTGGTAGTGCAGAGTGGTAGTGCAGAGTGGTAGTGCAGAGTGGTAGTGCAGAGTGCAGAGTGGTAGTGCAGAGTGCCTAAAACACATTGCCATTTAAAATGTCATTATCTCTAACTTAAAACAAACCCGAGCCCTAATGCATTCCTAATGCTTGTTTACTATTGTTTGCTGCAGTATTTCACAGCAGTAGAAAAATGCCCTAGTAGTTTTTTAGAGAGAGACTCCGCCGTCTTGGTGTGAATCATTTCTGAGCACCCTCATTGTCTTCTCCACCAATACAAACCAGGTATAGTTAAGGTAATACTTGTCCATATTTGGCAGGAGAACAAAAGCTTAGAAAACATGTGCATTTATACTGTAACACGTATGGCCACAAATAAAAAAAAATAAGATCCTGAACAAATCAAAACAAAAAAAAGAAAATGAAAATAAAGAAAATTGATACAGGAGATAAAAAGTTATGACACAACACAAATATCTGTATGGGAAATAATGGGCCAAAAGCTATGTTCTTTCACTCTAGCAACTATCAAAAACCAAATGTGTGCAGGATATGAAATCCGTACACAACAATTGTTCTCTATAGGATTTTATTTGAAGGGCAATAACAGTAACCAGATGAGCTGGATAAAGTCAGTTACTCGGGTGCTCTAGAATGCCTCTGTTGTCTGATTGTTGCTTCTGTGAGACCATATGTTAAGTGTTTATTTCCACCACATAAAGGAGACAAGAAGGTGGAGCAAACAACTTGGGGTTTCTCAAAACTATTTGTGTATGAATAATTGAGAAACCACTAAGCTCTCCCCACAAGTCATTCCCCTTGGTTCCACCAAGTTAGTTTTAATTGGGAGCAAAACAACCCCATTTGCATATGTATTATCTAGCTCCTCCACACCTTATTGGTGCCACTGTGTATGTTGGCTGACCACTGTGGAACACCGCCACGGATCTGGGGTAGCCTGACTAAACATGAGTGGTTTGGAAGTTCAATCCCAATGTTCTCTGTGTCCCAGACAGTTTGTCAAAAATAACTTAGTGGGTTTTAATCATGAAATCCACCAATCATTATAATATTGATTACAAAATCACTGTGGGCCTGATTTACAAAGGTAAACCTAGACCTGAAGTCTAACGTTAAACCTGAGGTGCAATGGCCCAGTTCACAAAGGAAAACTTCACTATCACCATGACATGAATAGCCAAGCAAAAACTTGCTATTAGTCTTTTTGCAGTCAGGTATGGTTGCCAATGCTTGTATGACGTATCCCCAGTACACTCCAACCCTGGGGCAGCTTCAAAGTATATGTAGGAACGTACCTTCTTCTGTGCAATATCAAGGGAGAGGATATGGTCTCATGGCTAAAGCTGCTGACTTTGGAGCTGGGAAACCAAGGTTTGAGCCTCAGGGTTGACTCCACATCCTGTGATTCTGGGCAGAATTTTGAACTGTATTAATCTCAAACAAGCTTTGAATGCAACCTCCCTGGGGTGCACCAGGGCATCTTCCCATTGCATATCCTCCAAGGCCCCAGATCAGTTTTCCATCTATCTCCGAGGTTTTGGAGGTTATCTGGAGTGTGGTAATTATAGTGCAGTAGAGCTGAGATACCGGCTTATGAATGATTTCAACCCCAATCATGCAGCTTTTAAATGGGTTCTTTAGAATATTTATCCTGGGAATCCATTCTGCCTGGGGGTATGTGTAAATTGAAGGTATTTAAATTGTTGGGTAGGCACAAGGGTATATTCCTATTGTTGTGCATGAAAGGTCTTTACTCCCCCCTTCCAATATGTTTCCCACTGATTCTATGCCAATCAGTGCCCATCTTTGAAAGCCAAAACAGACCTTAACAAATAGGAAAGTTCCTCCTGCTCCACCATCACTTCACCCCCACATAGCAGCCCTTGGGGTCTACCTATTGCTGTTCCACTTTGAAGGGGGATGTTTCAGGCCAATATTGGGACAATGTGAGAACTCTATGTGAGCCCTCTGTTACAGCACAAAAGCTGGTTAATCTTTACACAACATAAAAAAATGATTTTGACAAAGATAACTAATGTGCACTTTGCACATGTCTAGAAAGATTACATCGAAATTGAGAAAAGTTGAAAGTACCAGCACTGAAAAAATGTGTGCTTGGATTTGTGGAAATAGAAGAATTTCAGATACCATGGGACCCATTAGGATGGTGGGCGGCCGACGTAAAACGGGACCACCTGCCATAAGGGCGGCGGTCCCGTGGGGGCCATTAGGATGCACCCGCCACACTGGCGGGTGCATGCCAGATTTTTAACATTGCGGCGGGCGGTGCTGAAAGCACTGCCCGCCGCAATGCTAAAAATGCACATTGTGCACTACAATGCACAAGTCAGAATACAATTCCCTTTGGGCGAATTACCGTAGACTCACAGGTTCTTACAAGCTAACACATAAACTCACCAATATCAAATAATCACAAAGTGTATCAAGGAAGCAATAGACAGACTTTAGAAAATATTAAAAAAGTAAAATACTCTAATAAAAGTACATTAAAGACAATTTATTGACATACATTATATTTTGTTAAAAAATGGGAAACATGTAAAGGACGAAGCATTGTACAATAAATAAAATCAACATTCCAATAAAAAGGAGCAACGGAAAAGGACTAAATTCCAACAAAACTGTTATTCAGAATTTTCCTTAATTTTCTTATTCCAAATTTGCTCCTTTAAGCATCGACGCGTTTCGGCGGTTTATTAAATGTTTGACCGCCTTCATCAGGACAATTGTAATATGTGTTTCCCAATGATTCTGAAAAATTCAAATAAAACCAATCTTAGTTGTTCATAATTACAGCACATTGTTAAAAAAACATAATGTATATACATCTCTCTATATCCATAAACATATACCTAACATTGCTTCCAAGTTACACTAGGCCAACAATACATTTACTAGCATCATAATATACATATACACACACAATCAAGTCAAAAACAAATCAGAAATGGTTTACATCATTTCAGTTGATCACACGGGTGTGTTCCTCGTGATACCTATATCTATATCTAGTACAGCCTATTTTCATACTGCACTATGCTGTAATCACAGAGCCAGCAGTATAGCTGTACATTGATACTATCAATGGGGACACAATGGGGTCTTATCTTGATACAAAAGAGGTGGTTATTGTAACGAACATGATACATCACCTACCTCAATCAAAAAAAATTGCTCAATATATGATAAGGGGTACTCTGCCTCCTTCTCACTTGTAGGCGGTATTCGTCCAGCGAATTATCTTCACACCATTTAAAAACAGACTCGTCCTATATACAATAATTAAACACTTAGTTTAGTAGTAACCGAACCCGATATTTTGTAATGATAACGACTAGTATACAGGTTCCATAATCTAGTAATTCATACGGTCTATAAATTAGACTCTAATCAGGCTATAAGTATAGCCATATATTGACAATATCCTACATAGTGTTCAAGTTACTAGAAATTAGTTCACACTGAATCATCGTTCCATAAGATTACAGGGTCCAATCAATTCTAATTTTACTCTCAAAGGTTCACCCCAGAAATCATGTTTGCACCCCTAAAGAGTGGCAGCTGATTTCATATTTTCCGTCAAGAAGAAATGCACACCTCCTACTTACTCGCTAAAATCTTCTTGTGGGACACTGCGAGATAGTTTCCGAATTTAGTAAGTTACAACTGTAATCTATGGGCAAAGAAGAGTACTGTTACGAGTTATCAGTCCTAAAGATATAAACAGCTCTTACTATTTCTTTCCTTTTTTCCACTCACCCAAATTAGAATTAGTGTCAAACATACACGCGGTGACAATGTAGTCTTTAGCATACACAGTCTCTAAATTTCCAGGACAGAGATCCGCTAGTAAAGGAAAAAGAAATAAATCATATTTAGCTCCTAGACTATATTCATGTTAACGACAAATATTCCATTTATAGAGGAAAGATAGCTTACTTAACAATATATGGTCCCTCGATCCGGGAATCATAAAACGCACGAGGTTCTAACTGCGTGCATTCCCTAGGAGACAAGAAAAACAGACGCGACTCGTATTAGAAAACGACCCGTATTAGAAAACGGTATCCTAAGTCTATTGCGTACCGATTAGAAACCCGTCTCAAGAACCGGCCATCCATGCCTTACCTATTGTTGCATTTGGTAAAAACGTCCCGCGTGTTAGAATATGGTGCTCGAAGTGGCAAACAACAATGTTATACACGCCGCCGGTTTAAATACTTTCCCAGCCCAAAAGGTATACACGGAGTTCCTGTCACATGGCCAAGTGTGATAGTAATCGATGACGGACCACCGAAACGAATGCGCACATCAATATACTCACTTCCTCCCAAACCTAGGCATCTTGTTAACACGATGTTCCGCAAATATCAACTGCAGACATCTGATAAGAATAGAGATAATATTACCTATCATATTTACAAGAAAAAATATATATAGGGCACAGTGTCCACTTTACATATCGTCGCGAAAAATCAACCGAAGATGATATTTACCAATCTCAAAATAATAGATGAGACTAAAATACTTGTTAGAATGCCACGACATTTGTTACTCCTATTTATGGCTCATAGTAGAAAATATTTTTAAACAAATAAGTCAAATCTTTTTGAAAATAGTGATCCTTCTATATATGGGCATATCTCAATGTGTAACATGCTTTTTTAATAATTGAGTTACAGACTGTATCACAAAATGTACAAGTGAGATCTTAAGATATATAAATAAAATCTCGCTATCCCATATAGATATATTATATCCTACTGATCACAGCAGATAAGGCCGAACCCGAGAAGGGAGATTCAAAATGGTGGTAATCATCAGAAAAACATTTCATTCCAACAGGATTCTATCGGATCTGAGATTGAAACTACAGCCTGGTTAGACAGCTCCAATAATGCGGTCCCATTCTTCTCTCGAATTAAGATCCCTTTTAACCGTATCGAGATAGGAAATGTACCATTGTTCTCTCTCCTTTCTTCTGGAGACAATGTTACCACCTCTTTTGCCTATTTTAATCTTTTCCAAAATAAACCAGCTAAATTCTGATTCACTATGTCCCTTCTCTAAAAAGTGGGCCACAATAGGAGCAGTAATCTTTTTTGTCTTGCTGGCCGATCTGTGTTCCTGAAACCTCGTGCGTACCTCTCTTCCTGTCTCTCCTACATAGGAGAGGCCGCACGGACATCTAAGTAAATAGATAAAATTTTACTTTTACAGTTATTATGTGTCTTACATTTCACTATCATGGTATTACACACAATTTCTGATCCTACAATACATTGAGCACAGATATTACATGTACCACATCTAGTTGTTCCAATCACCTTTGTGCCATCTATTGTCCTTTGGTTGTCCACAGACTCATCTTTGTATGTATGGACTAATAGATCACGCAAGTTTTTGTTCTTTTTGAATGCGAACAACGGTTTTTCTAGGGCTAGTTCTTCCTCATGATTTAAAATGTGCCTATGTTTATTCACCACATTTTTGATCTGATTACTTATATTGGAGAATTTACTTACAAACACAACTTTATTCAGGGAACCCTTTTCTTTTGTTACATTTTGGACTAAGGCCTCACGGTCATAAAACCTCGCTCTCTTCATAGAATGAGAGAGGAGTTTTTTTGGGTATCCCCTCTCTTTAAATTTTGTTTTTAGGGTTTCCGCGTGTTTATAGTAATCATTGATATCAGAGCAGTTTCTCCGGAGACGGAGGAACTGGCTGAAAGGGATACTCTCCCTTTGTGATTTGGGGTGAAAACTGGAAAAATGCAACAATTTGTTTTTAGCCATTGGTTTAGTGAACAATTCGACTGCCAACACTCCACTGCAGTTTTTGATACATATATCTAGGAAGTCAACTTTGATAGTGCTATATGTAGATGTAAACCTCAAATTAGGGTCTCCTAGGTTGATCCAAAGGAGGAACTCATCAAGAAGTTCTGTGGAGCCTTCCCAGATAAAGAAAATGTCGTCAATGTAGCGGTACCAGCCCGCTACATTTTCGTAGAAAGGCGCCATTTCGTTATCAATGTGTTTAGCCTCAAAGTTGCCAACATATAGGCAAGCTAAACTAGGGGCACAGGTGGCCCCCATGCTGGTCCCCTTAAGTTGCCTGAAGTATTCATTCCTGAATAAGAACACATTGTTGGTCAAAATGAGTTTCACACAGTTGACTATAAATTCATGATTAGCACCGCCCAGATCATGGTCTGACAGAAGTTTAACTATCACCTCAATTGTATCCATCTGTGGTATGTTCGTATAAAGAGACTCAATGTCCAGTGTAACCAGACACTGAGTCTCTTCACAGAACAGGATACCCTCAACCATAGAAATAATATGTGCTGAGTCTCGCACATATGATTTTAAGCTGCACACAAGGGGTCTCAAAAAGTGATCAACATATTTGCTGACTGGTTCTAACAATGAGTCGATGCTACTCACGATAGGTCGCATAGGTGGGTCTCTTCTATCCTTATGAACTTTAGTTAAGCCATTAATGGCTGTTGTTTTAGGTTCCAGATTGTTCATAAAGCGAAATTCATCTTCACAGATGGACCCTGCCTCCCTAGCCTCTGTTAATAGTTCTAGGCATTCTTTTGCCACTCTCTTAAGGCTCAATTCAGTGGTACGGGCATAGTGTTCACCCACATCAAGTAACCTGAGCATCCTCTGCTCATAGTCACCCGTGTCGAAGACCACCACCCCACCCCCCTTATCGGCTG
The DNA here is from genome assembly GCF_964261635.1 of Lissotriton helveticus. Lineage (NCBI taxonomy): Eukaryota > Metazoa > Chordata > Amphibia > Caudata > Salamandridae > Lissotriton > Lissotriton helveticus. The sequence goes on from NC_136068.1 coordinate 169,130,642, forward strand.
GCTTGATAGTGAGGGATCCGTCTTCCTTTAATCTATTCAGGGCTTCTCTCTCTATTTTGGTGATATTGTAGGAATGACATTTCTTATCTTTTTCCAGCAATTTATGGATACCGCTCTCTACGGCGGTCTCAAATGCTTCTATATTCTTGTTAACCATGCTCAAAGTAGGTGTGAAATTAGACTTGGGTTTTAACCCGGAAACATTAATCCGGTCTCTGCATTCCCTATTCTCAAAGAATCGTTTAAGTCTAATTTTCCTAAAAAAGGAACGCAGGTCCTTTTCTAACTGAAATTTATCTAAGTGGGTCGATGGAACAAAGCTAAAACATCTACTTAAGATCCCTATCTCTACATCACTGAGAGCCTTACAAGATAAATTGATTACTGGTAATTTGCTGGTTTCCAGTATTTCTTGTTCCGGGTACTCAGGTAATCCTGTTGAGGAGGTCCCTGGTTGTAATTCTGCTGGGGAGGTCCCTGATGGTAATCCTGTTGGGGAGGTCCCTGGTTGTAATTCTGCTGGGGAGGTCCCTGATGGTAGTTCTGTTGGGGAGGTCCCTGATTGTAGCTCTGTTGAGGATGTCCCTGATTGTAGCGCTGTTGCCTGCCTCGATTGAAGTGGCCCTGTCCTCGATTCCCATTGTAATTTTGACCCCTCCTTGGGCGTGGTTCTAAAAAAAAACCCTGATCATATCCATTTTTACCAGTATCAGTACATCCTTCTTCCGAGCTAGAACATGATGAATTAGAGAAAGTGACCTGCTTAGTCCCCCCTCTGGAGTATATTTGCCTATTTGCAGGTCGCTCCCAGCTCCCGTTATATTTATTCTGGAAATAGTTTTCTTTAAGAAATGGATAGACCCTCTCTTCTGCATATTGCTCAATGTCTCTTTTCAGTTTGTTAGTTTTTTTGTTGAGCAAATATGTGCTATATCCCTCAATATCTCTATTGATATCGGCCAGTTTCTTTTTGGCCTCTTCGAGAGCCGGACAGTTTTTAAGTTCAATTTCTAGTTTATCAATTTCCTCTTTTTCAAGGATTATTAGACCTTGGGCTGTTTCGATAATTAAGAGCATCCAATCTCTACTACATCTATTCGAGATTAATGCCCAGGTTTCAAGAAACTTTCTATTTTCAGTGAAGAAACCCGGTTCATTACGAACCTGTAGCCCAATGGGAATGGTCCCAGAAGTAACATACTCGACTAAAAAGTCTGCATGGGCTTCAGTTCTAATGAGCTTTTTCTTCAGATTCACTAGTTTACCCCAGTTTTCCCCATTACTAGAGGCAACTGTGATTCTGTTTCCACTTTTGGTGCTTATAATACGATGTAGTTGGTCATCATTAAACCCAAAGGTTTTAATTTGATCCATTGGAGATAAATAGCTCTCCTTTTGCAACATTTTTACTCACAGGCAGCAAAGGAACTCTCCAGTCCAAACGGACCGTGCATAGAATCTCTAATAAAAGAGAGAGGGACCCCAAGACCAAAGGGATAGGGTTCCACAATTGACACAAGTCAGAATACAATTCCCTTTGGGCGAATTACCGTAGACTCACAACATGACAGTCACCTTGTGTTGCCTGCCACGTTGTACAGTAAAGTGCAGGTACCCCCCATGTGCACCCCCCAAACCCCCCGGAGTCCCTGGGGGCCTGCAATGGGCCCCCACAAGACATTCCCGCATGCTTTTCCGTGGCGGCCTTGCCGCCATGGAAAAACATGTCCCCGCACACACCCTAATATGGATGGCGGTGTGTAACAGACACCGCCACCATATGAATCCCTTTTCCGCCCGGTCAACTCCTTGATCGGGCGGAAAAGCGGCGGACGGTCTTTCCGTCAGTCGTGGTCCCCCCGCCATAGTAATGTGGCCGGGGGAAATGGGTGGCGGGCGGGGAAGGATGTCGGGCGGATCGCCACCGCCCACATGGCGGTGGCGATCCACCCAACATCCTAATGGGGCCCTATGTGTTTGACATGTTTTTGAATTAATTCATTTAATTATTTTAACAGAATCATAATGAAATAGTTTTAATTAAAATGTTTGCTATAATGTGAACTAATGAAGAAGTTTATTGTAAATAAGTCTCACACACAAATGTGCTAATGTGAATGATGAAACTAGCATCTTTAGTTTCTTTATTGTAATGCACTGTAGCAAAAATGAAAGTGGTGGAAAATGAATATGCAATGTCATATATGAAGGAAACTTTCAGCAATAATGCTTAATACAATTAGGGCCGTAGAGTTATTAAAGCGATGTTTTTGTATTACATTTGAGAATATTTTACTTGAGTGCATTTGATTTTTTTTTAGTAGTAGGCCATACTTAGAGTTGAACGTTTCCATGCAATAATCATTGATCAAGGTTATGATTCTTTCACTATCGATTATTAAATTTCATTATGTTTGAACTTAGTTATGAGTTTATTTTACTAAATAAGAAATGCTAACTTTAAATGCATGAAATCGCCTTTTCCCGTTGGGTTCACATTTTCCAATAGTTAATGAACTTTTGTTATGTTTCCTCAAATCTTGCTAATTCTGTTCTGTTTATGCAACATTCTTTAATAAACAAGACACTTTTTCAGTACTTTACTGTGTGTGAATTGGTGGCAACTTGACCTCTCAACATAAGCCATGAAGAGAAACAAAGTAAATAAGCTCTTTGTCAACTAACCTGTGAGGATACAATGGACAGTCAGTTCTCATGAGCACCTTGGGAAAATATATTGAAGTATCAATTTTTTACCTAGTGAATGGACGGATGGGCACATGACTATCAGATCATATTATGGCTGCAGCAGATGTGACAAATGGACGATCTGGAGTATAAAAAGTAACTCTCGTAGGAGGGAGGGGGCTCCCTTCTATTCCATTTGCCTCCAGCCTCCCTGTCGGACTATTTTTACATGGCACTTGCCTTTTTCCCTTTCCTGATGTACTTGCCTTTTGGACGATTTGGAGCTGTCTAGTGAGAAACCAGACCTGAACTTTCCTGATTATTGGTGCTCTCCTCTTGCCCATGATCCAGTTTGCCCAGCTAAGAGAACACTTTTGAAATCATCCTCCTGCCTTTATTGGTGGTAGGAAGCCTCATTTCAAACCATTCTCTTATGGATTCCTGTATTGAGCTATAGATTTACTCTAACTAAATGTACTGTTTGATATTACATGTTGTGAGACTCATGACACAACTGCTTAAAATGTTACCTAATTGCATGAGTCTTTTATTAATTTGGTCTAAATGTTTTTTCCATAGCAGCTGTGCAAGATTTGATTAGTAATTCATTATATAGATAATCATAGATTGTTTTCATAGTATCAGGTTCTACTACTCCAATGTTTCATAGCCATTGCAGAATTGCTGGTCTTTATGATTTTTATTAGACTGAACTTTTTCAGAAGGTTTGGTCTCCCTGTCTCCATCTTTTACATTTATAGGATGGTCCTGAAGGTGGTGTATTTGAATTTGATCACTAATATGTGAGTTGGCTATTGACTAATTGGTCCTCATTCGGTGGCCAACAGTTCAACACCTTACTTCTTACTCTTCACTATGACCAACAAGATCTATCGAAGGACATATGCCTCTGAGGGTAATTCAGGATCAGATTAATATGACTGAAACTAATTATTGTTAAAAATATTTTGTTTGGGCTGAGAACAGATTAAAACCCTTCTGCTGTAACAGATCTTGGTAGCAAAGTAATGGTTGAGTCTATGACGTAAGGAGATAGCGTGCCCAAAGATAGATTTCCCTGTCCAGTCCAAAAAGTCACAAATCTCATGGTTTGGTAGAAGAGTTGTTCGAGTACTGATGGATTTCGATGATTTGTGGCAGCATAGGAGTGTGAGTGTTGATAAGGATGCACGTTGCAAATGCTTTGGCTTAGATTGCAGTGTTTTTATGGCTGTGCGATGTTATGCAAAGTTGAAAATGTTTTGTGCATCATATCGCTTAATGCAAAAAAGTTGAATTTGTTATCGTGTCCGTTTGTGGCCTATGATCCCAGAACCAACGCATCTAAGTGGTGGCCTCAGTGTAGTAGAGACACTGAGTAAAGTTGTCTGCTGTGTTGTGGTGTTTGTCGTGAGACGTAGTCAACAACATCTCATGGAAAGGGACTTTCCTTTTCAGCAGTGGTCTGTGCAGGTAAGTGCGGTGACCGAGGTGGGGGATGTCGACAGACGACAGATTCAGATATATTTAGTTTTCCCTATTCCATCGCCCTCTCGAGTCAGTCCCTTCCGCCCCCTCCACACCACACCGCCCAACTGCGCTTGCTTGCCGCTGTTCGTTTTGTATGTTAGTGGTAAATGGTCAGTACAGTCGATTTCTAGTGCAAAAGGGAATAACTTTATCAATTGGAGTGAGACTTCACCGGTCGAGGTCTCATTTGAAGTAAATGAGAAAAATAGGTATAGAAATAAGGGGGCACATGTGCAATCGTTATTAGAGGTCGCAAACGGAGAATCGAACCACTTGCGACTGCTACAACTGCTTCTGCAATGTACAAACCCTATTTTGCGAGTCAGTGACCTATTACCAACTAAAACTACGGCTTCTCACAATTTAGCCTCCAACTTAATTAAATTAAGCTTTGCTGCTTTCTAGAAGCCAAATCAAACAAACAGTGACATAGTCAACTTGTCTTTCTTGCCAATCCTTGATGTTTTTTGGTATTGGTTTTGCAAGCGTATCACAAGTATTGGCAACACCAATAACAGCAGGGGACCATCTCAGAGTTAAAGAAAATAAAGTTCTAAAATTGCAGAACATCATTTTTATACTGCCAAGAAAGCCGTGATTGTGTGTAAATGCAACATGTCAGACAATTTGGAAGTTTATAAAATAACCTTCTAAGATATCCTGCCACTGCTATTGACGTTGCCAGTACTGGTGCATTGCATTGCTGTGCCAATAGTTGTGGCCTGCCATCTTGGGTCATTATAATCCATACATCACATGGAACATGCTTGGCGCCTTGTAAGTATGGAAAATAACTTCCCTACATCATTGGCCACCACTGTTGGCTTTGCCAATACTGGCGCAATTGTACAAGCATCGGCCAAGTCAACAGTGGCAGTAGAAAGTTGTTTGTAAGTTGTAGAAAGTTGTGTGTAAGTTGAGCATGGGGGGTAGGGCAGTGAGATAGACCCTGAGCTGAAGCTGTGTTTGGTGTCACAGAAACTGAGGTAGAAGCAAGGGGGATGGTGAGGAATGCAGAGTTTAACAAGGGAGCCAATGAGGATGAGTGTGGAATTGGTCTGGGGGGAGGAGTGTAGCGGGGTGTAATTAAAAAGAAACAGCTTGAGAGAAAAAGAGAGGAGGAGAACATGGAATTTTGGTGCAGAAAAACAAGCCAAGAGGAAAATTGTCAGCTGTGAAATGATACTTTCCATCAGTCAAAAAGTAGGGTGAAACCATAATGCTTCAGGAGCAGTAAAACAGGAGACTGGGGAAGAAACCCATTGAATCAGTGGCATAGAATTGAAATAAATAATGCATCCAATTATGACCATGAGCAGCCCTAAGCCCACTGTAAGCATGTTATATTAATGGTTGAAATGATGTCTCTGACTGAAAGCAAAAGCTGCATGTACTGAGATCACAAAAAAGTTCTAACTCATAAGAAAGATAGTAAGTAGTGAGAAATGATCCGTCGAACATTGATAACTAGCATTACTTGTATTTTCACGTTGAGTAGTGCCTTTATATGTAGGAGGTCACAACAAAGCCCTTTAATAAGTGCACTGAAAATAAACTAAATCAAACTATTCATCATTAAGCTTTTTTTAAATGTTTCAATTTCACCAACATATTGAGTATTTTAAATAACAAACTGGCCATTGTCCTCGGTCACAATTATTTAAATTTCTGCATTCCATAGTTACATAGCACACATTTAAAGTGCAAGACATTTTGAGTTAATTTTAATGACAGCCAAAGTGTCCATCATTCGAGTTCCCATAATTTATTCCAGCGTACATTAAGAACACAAAACATTCAGAAAAGAGGCAAACTTTTTTATGCATGAATCATTCTTCTTTAAATTGAAAGCGGCACCTTAAATGCAGAACAGTACAATTTTGTCTAAGAGCACTCATAAATTCTGCATCACTAAATTGAGGTAAATGGGATCACAATTGACCCATGCATTTTTGAAGTTCAAGATATCTGACCATTACTCTAAAAGGTGCTTTTGCAAAAACATTCTAGTGCTCAATTACAATTGGCAGTTTGTAAAGTATTCAGTGCAAGTACAGTTCTGTAACAGATATTTCTCATGCTCTTATGCCTATTTTTAAATGTGGAATGCGACATACTTCTGAAGAGTTAGCATTTTTTTTTCAAAGTAAAAGGCAGCTACACAGTACTCCTGAAAATGTTCAAGTTTTCATACTTCTCATGAGATAGTTTGTAAATGTAGACTTATGAACATATTCTGGGAAAACATTGTTTTACAGGTGATGATGCAAGTAAAACAAATGGTCAAAAGTAGAAGCAGAGACAGTTGGGCCTGTTTACAAGTGGCCCAGTTAATTCTGACCTGGGAGTAAACCCCTGTGTATGCATGGCTCGAAATTACGAGTTTGGCTGTATTTAAAGCACCCAATAAGTAGCCAATGTGTTAAAAACCTTAAATACCTCAGCTGTTGTTAAATTTCGGATGTCAAACCTGCTGAAATTTAACAGGGGAAACAGTACAGCATTTACTGTACGTTGTTGATGTTGGTGCTTTAAACGCCAAAATCCATGTTATTCCCCATAAACTTGTAATAGGTGTTATTTATCATGCACAATAAATACTGTATCTGATAGTCTATAATTTTATTTTATGTATGGCCCCAAAATCATCTTTCCCTGCTTTCAACTGATACGCAGGGGCATAGGACTAATGGGTGAGCCATACATAACACAGCCTCTCCTACCCGTCCCAAATTATAGAAAAGCTTACCTGCAAACCCTAATCAACCATGACACCTTCTCTGACTCCCTTTCCTCTCCTGCAACTGTGATTTCTGCTGTCATTCAAAGCAGACAAGCAGCACAGCACTGAGAGGCTCTTAGAGATCCCTGTCAAACTGGCCTGGATGGCATTTATGACATCACAACAGTGGGTAAACAATGTTGTCATCAACTGTTGATATGTCATAGCAGTGAGTTGTGACATTTAGAAACTCAAATAAATGAAAGAGGATGTCTATGAGAGCCATACCTAACAATAATAGTCATAGTTGTATGAGACAAATATTTGTTTAGTTTTCATTGCATTATGTTAAAGTTAGCAATACAGTAAAATGTTTAGACTTACTTTTCCACTTTCCATTGTTTTGGTGGTGTACTAATTTTCTGGTATAGCTTTCTTTTCTCCCTTTTTGCAGTAAAATATTTTGTTACTTTTTTTGTATTAGAAATATAAAGTAGCAGTTAGATAACAAAATATGGTTTAGTTACCTTTATTTTATATGTAATGCTAATTTTAAACTTACTTAAGTAAATTCATATGTTTTTAAAAATGTACAACTACCTCGGTGATGCTGGAGTGCTTTTTTTCTCGTATAGTGTGACTGGCTTCATTCTTCGTTACTCATGGTGCAGGCACAGTGTGCACTTGGCATCTCTTTTATGTATAGTAATTTATTACTATTTCATATTGGCATGATTGGTTAAACATTTTCATTTGCATATTATTGGTTTTCTTATTCTGGTTTTCATTTTGTTTATTTTCCTTATAAGCTAAATGCTAATTTATGTGTAATGTTTGCATTAAACTTTTTTCGATTGAGATTGTTTTTATATCAGTGTTAAACGTTTTTGTGTTCAATACTTTTAAAGTTATATTTTATATTATTTCATATAGAATAGACAATGCTATTTTTTATTGCGTTACATTGGCTAGGAGTTAAAAGGATAGTTGTCTGTATTTTAACTTATTATGTTTTTTTAATACTTGTAATTAAATTGTTCTTTTTAATATTTGTATATTTTACATAGACACCAGTAAAAGTAATAATTTGATTACTCAGTATTTGTGAGACAAAATATTTGTATCACAATATTTTTGTGGTCAATATTTCTTAGTACAACCCAAGTAGAGGAGACATAGGTATGCTGGGTTCCATGGCATATTTATGGCAACTCTTGGCCGATTATATGCATCACTGACACTGAAGCCCTTTGGTGGGTAATTTGCGACCAACAGTGAGTATGTTTGGAAAGATCGGGCTTGTCGGTGACCTTGTGGTAGTCATTCTTGTCATATTGTGGACATTTCTGTGTCGATGATGCTCACCACTCATGTAATGCTGGACTTCACATAAAGGGTATAATGGCAGCCTTTCTTGTTAACCCATTGCAACTGGGGTGGGTAGTTATGTCATCAGCCACAATACGTACCGTGGCATGTGTTTTCCATAAAGCAGTTTGGACATGCTGAAACGACAACAACATGTCTAAGGCCTTCTATTTATAAACAAAAAAAGCCTGCATTAGTTAGGTGCTGAGTACTATATTTACTGTCATGTGATATACCAATCACTACAAGTGACTTTAAATATTAAAGTATAAATGTAACATTATTTGCATCTAGTCATGTTTATACATGAATTAAAAGCAGTTGGAACAAAACACATATCGAGCAAAGTGCTTTCCAGGCATGAGCCCGGTCTGTGTGGAATAGCAATGCCCTTTTGTGTCATAAAATATGCAGCAGTCCTTGCTGTCATTTCCTATCAGTGTCCACAACGCAAATGGAGGTTTGAAGCGTAGTTCCATTTCTGTACATACAACAACATGAGACCAACTAACCTCCTCTGGGATATGATTCAGGTCTGAAATGCTAGCAGGTATTAAAAGGCACTGAACACTGAAATAGCACTTGACTACCTGGAATAGCTGAGGTTTTTTAATAGGAAGAAACAGTTGTTTAGCGCTGGGCCATTTTTGATGGGAGGTCCAAAAACCATGGCAAAAACACTCGCAAATCCTAATGGTCTGAATCAGGAATCTTATGTTGGTAGTCAGACTCTGCAGTCTAGTTTTATACACAGAGTTTGCACAAAACCTTACATTTGTCTCTCTGATCGTCACCCTGTTGGAGCATGTACTAAACTGTACATGTGTTTTGTTGAAATAGTGTTAAGAATTGTGGGGGCATATTTACAAAAAGATGTCGGATTGTAGTGCTATGTCAAATTTAGCAACGCAGCGCTCTGACATTTTTGAATGCATGGATGTGCCGTATTCATAAGTATATGGCGCACCCCTGTGTTTCCCCTAGCACTGGTGCAAAAAAATCTGCCTAGTGCCGCGTAGGCATCCTGCCGCCATGTTGCAAGGGTGCCTGTGTTGCAGGGGCAATTTGTTATGTGCAGGGGCACCTTCCTGCACATAAACAATCAAAAATTTCGATTTGCCCTTTCTATGTGTGCTGTAAAATGCAGCTCACAGAGCAAAAAAATGACAGGAAATTAAAAAAGAATCCTCATATTGCCACCCTAGGACCAGGTATTCCCTGGCCTTGGTTTCTGGCACCGCCTCAGCCTTCTAAATATGGGCAGCATAAAAAATCAATAGGTGTTGCAGTGGAACACCCACTGCAACACCCGTTGCTCGACCCTTTGCAACAGAGGACTTTGGCAGAAATGGGCATATTTACAAGGTGACGCTCAGTGGTGATAGAGTTTATTTAGAGTTTGGCCAGATGTGTCCCGTCGCAGTATTACAGGTGCCATAGCCTATAATGCACTTGTAATACAGCGGACAGGTCTTCTGCACAATTGAGACAGAGCACCCCCTCTGCCAATTCGTAATAGGCCATAATATTTGTTGTGAAGTGCCTCCACTCTATCCATTCTTTATATTTAAATTGAAGTATTTTTTCAACACCACTGTTCAGTTTGCGTGCATCAGTGTAGTAGGAAATGCTTTAGATGGAACTTTAAGATTGTATTCTATGTAATGTCATGGGTTCCTTATGTATTTCTTTGAATTACTTAGAGTGTTCTGTGCTCGAGGTTCGTTCAGTGACTGCAGTTACTGAACAAACTCCGGGTCGATTGGACGCTCATGACTGTGGGTGAATACCTTTGGAATAAACTTCACATTCTTCAACTTTAAAGAACTATTTGACTTATTACAATTTGGCGATGATTCGGGATCAACTTTATTCACCCACCGACCCACGCAAGGATTATTATTATTTTTTTTTTATTGTGTTATTCTACGAGTTTCTCAAGGGTCTTTTACGAAGTCAGCTCAAGGACACCACATTTTTCCTATGCCAGTATCGACTATTTTTCAAGGAGATGTCGAAGAGTGGTTGGATTACGGTAGGATTACTGTCTGTGGTGTGACATGCTGCCTTTGTATTATAACTCGGACTTAGAATAACTTTACCTTACTTCAAGAAATTTGTTCATTCTATGAAGGCACTTTATGGTGAGGAGTTGCACTATTCAATACGTTCTTCTGTGTGGAGAAATCCTTAGGAACGAAGAAATTGCGGTATCAAGGATCGCAGAGGAAAATCATCAATGGTGATTGAGTGGTCTATGTTAACCGTTGCTGTTGAATGGATGTGCATTTTTTAAAACACTGGCAAAGCATTCTTCATACCTGTGTTCGTACTTTCAGCTTTCGACACAACGGGATTCCGGAATCTGCCTCTGTCCTGAGAATTCTGGGATTGCTAGGTATTTGACATAAGACGTTTGATAAGCGCTAGTGTTCATTCTTCGTGCCGCGAACCACCCCCTGCTGGCCAATCAGGTGATAGACAATGGAATGTTTATGTTAAAGCTATTGCTAAATTAAAAATACAGTTTGATGAGTCACCTAATATTATGCTAGAGAGACATAATTTTTATAAGTGCAAACAAAAAGAAGATGAGAAGGTGGAAGAATATGTGGTAGAGTTAAGAGATTTGGCAATTTCTAGCGATGTTGGTCCTCTATTAGATAATTATATTAAAGACCAGCTCGGCTCGTATTTAATTGTGCTTCTTCAAAGATTAAAGAAGGAATTCTCAGTTGTAAGAACACTCTCAGAGGTCATTGACCCTGCCTTGAGTATTGAAAGGTCTGTTTTATCAACTAAAGCAATGATGTCAGAAACTACTTCTAAGGTAAATTGGGTCACTGAAGGTAGCGAAGATGAGGGTTTGTATGCAGTTGTGTCCAAAGACAAAGTGGCAAAGCCCGCTCAACAAAAAGGTCAAAACTTTTGCTTCAGATGTGGCTCGAAATTTCATATTGGCAATTTTAAAGGTTGTCCAGCCTTAAGTAAACATTGCTCTGTGTGAAAGAAAGTTGGCCATTTCCAAAAAGTTTGCAGGTTTCAAAAGGAAACTATAAAAGTTAACAATGTAGATTGGGATGAATGTTCAGAATCCATCGACAATTTGTTGATAACCTAGATACTAGAGAAGAAGAGATAAAAGGTCCTATGTGTTCCTCGACTATCAATGGAGTTGAATTACAAGTGATGGCGGACTCTGGCTCGCCCATCACTATTCTTCGTGATTCTACTTTCTATGAAAAATGGGGAAAAGAAATGGTTCTTTTGGAAACGGATGTCAACCCAAAAGCATTCGGAGAGAAGGACATTGAAATGCTGGGGTTTTTCATGGGTAACTTAGAAGTGTTAGAAAGATCCATCTGTACGAAAATATATGTAGCAATAAAAGGGAAAAATATAGTGGGATGGAAAGATCTGGCCATAATGGGGTTATATTTAGTGCCGGGAGATGAAAACCCCATAAGAGCTAGAGAGTTACCTATGTGTTGTATTGAAGATACAAAAATTGATCGTGTAGATCTTTTAAAGGAATTAAAAAATGTTTTTAGTGACATGGTTGGGCTTGTTAAAGGAGTAGAACATAAGATTAGATTGCTTCCTGATGCTACTCCGGTTGCACATAAGGTGCGTAATGTACCGTTAAGTGTGGGAACGGAGCTAAAGAAAATGTTGGATGATTAAAAGTAGGCATGTTTTATTGCCAGGGGGAAAAAGAACTCACAGCAATTTCTTCAGGGCGTGGGTCAATCACTCCACCCTGCACCAATTTATGTCTATTTTAGTGTTCCGGGATATAGCCCCACATAAGCATACCTTTACCCTTATGCACATGTGAGTGTGTGCCTGTTCACTGTCTCACTGGCTCTAGCAGTCTTTGCCACCATCAATCGTGACCGTGTCGGTGTCAAGAAATTGGAGTGAGTTCTTGTTCCCCCTGGCAATAAAACATGTCAGCTTTTAAATGAGCAGACACACAGCACTGAATAAAATTGAACAGCTAGTGTGATCTAGCTCGGTTTTAACTGGGATGGGCGGAGCTATGGTCTGGACCCCGCAGTCCCAATTTCTGGGTTGACTCTGCCGCACACTAAGACTAATTGTCTGGTGCATAGCCCTATTTGACACCACACCCAAGCACCTTGTCCATTTCTGTTTTCTTTCACTCACTTTAACAGTTTTTATGGGTTGGTGGTTACTGATGATGAGAACCTGAGGATGCAGGCGGGTACCTTCCTGCTCACTCCCATGGTGTTACTTCCGTGAGGCACCACCAACTCCCGCTCACATTTTTTCCTCATTCTCACAGTAGTTTTGTGTATTTGTGGCGTGATTGCATCACATGAGGGGTTGGGTACGACTGAGGGAGACACTAGTTACAACCAACGCATCAGAGATTTTTATTTTTTATTTTATATTTTTAAATGGTGACCCGCATCCTAATAGCACAGATGGTATGTGACTAACCGCTGGCCCAACAGATTTTCTTGAGATATCAGAACAGATTGGTTAGGATTTGAGCAATAGATTCACCGCGTGAACAGGTCCTGTGTTAAATCTATTTCAGCCAAGCCTTTGAGTAAGTTGTAACGTAACTTAACGTAAATCAGTCTTTATTTCGGCATTGCACCATAAAAGACAGAAAGGAAGGAAAAATATTACAAGTACAAAATTATACATGATAATCGCCAATAAATTAATATTATCATTTTTCTCCATGTTCATTAAAACAATAAAACATTCAAAGCCTTTAAATTTTTTAAATTAGACTAACACATCTTCACATGAGGATTTAAAATAACATACCCCATGCATATCCTGGACAAACTGTATAAATACTATTTTTCCTGACTTTAATCATCAAATATAGGGAGCAAGCTCTAGATCTTTAAGTTTTAAAGTGCTTGTGGGTATTTTTTTCCAGTATTACTGTTGGTTGTTCTAGGAGTTATGATCAGCTGAGGCAGTTGGGAGGAACTTCTTCCTAATACACCATGTTGTGAACAAAATATTTTAACACTGCAAATACAGTATGCTGACTTGTGTCTGTATGGAGTATTAGCGAGGCCTCTATGTAAGTCAAGACCTTCTCATTGGCAATCATATGTACTGCAACACACCTCCAAAGAAAAAAATGGAGGAAGGGAATCACATTAACAATACCAACATAAAGAAACAAATGTAAAATAAATTTAAATAAATCACAGTTCAGCTTACATTTATTTTAGTAATTGTGTTAGAATATATTTTTAAGTAAAATAACTAAGTAGAATATTAAAAGGTATGTATTGCAAGAATAATAAAAAAATCTTTACAGTACAATAAGAAATCATAATAATTAAAACAATGGTCCATTCATCTACATGACCTAGTTTAATAAACTAAGATTATTCTTGAGGTCTGGAGTTTTTGTGCGAATTGATCACAGACCATGCATTGGACTATTTTCTGAAGAGATTTTTGTCCTTGATAGACGAGACTCTTTTAGACAATATGTTTCTAACCACAGCCACAGATTTTGTAAACCCAGCAAATTAAATGAAGTTGCTAGTAGTTTCTGAGGGCTTGAGGTGTTGAATATTTCCAGTCATGTGAAATGGCTTAGTAATTTAATGTTACAATGTTTCATTTTGTGCATTAGTTTAATAAATGATAGGTATAGTGTGATTAACTGGTTTCAAATCCCACATTCAAGCCTGACCTGATTTTGGGAAGAATTGGAGGGAGACATAAGATGTTCCTGTCTCTTTTTTGCAATTATTGTGTTAAAAGAAGGCGGTATCACTTGGAGGTCCAGCTTGGATGTAGTTTAAAGCTGGGTCTAGTTTTAGTAATATTAAGAAAAGATTAATGAGAAGAGCCCTGTAGTTTGATGTATGTCAGTTTGAATGCATGCAGCAGGGCATTTGTTTTAGTCTTCAGGATGACTTTAAATGCTGGAAGGAGCTGCAGTGAGCAAACGTTATCTTTAGATAATTGTATGATCTTACAGTTTCAACCTTTCTCTTACTGATTAACCAGACCCCTATTTTTATCATTTTGTGACCTATGATCATAATTTTAGTTTTCTCCAAGTTGATCTCTAAATTGTTGTTTATACGAAGGATAACCAATTCATCCAGTAATCGCTGTAAATTAATCAGGTTCCTATTAATGGCAAGTTATCATCCACAACCAGGATACAACCTGTTTGAGTCCTTTTGTGGTGTCGATTTTTTGGACTATCACTCCATGAATACCAATTTCTGTTCTTACATATATCTCCATGTATAAGAGCTGTATAACTTTCAGTATTTAGATAATTTTGACCCCAGAAGGTGTCTTGATACTGTGTTAAAGATGGTTATGGTTGTGTGACTGACTGTATTCGTAATCTATGGGTGAGTGAGTGGTTTTGTGAGTTGCTGTATGAGTGAGTCAGTGGGTGTATGAGTGGCTCTGTGGATTAGTGGTTGTGTGAGTATTTCAATGGGTATGTGAGTGGTTGTGTGTAAGTGGGTGTATGAGAGGTTGTATAGGGGTGCGAGTGGGTGTGTGAGTGGTTCTGTTTATGATGTCCTCAGTATTGTCATCAGTGATGTAATTTGATATGTCATCAGTGATACCACTGACCATGTCATGAGTGATGTAATATGTGAGGTCATAAGCAGTGCATTGCAGGGGTGTAAGTTATAGTTACCTCAGGTAACTATAACTGCTGGATTTCTCTGGTTTTGAAAGAGTGAAATCTGAGCCTAACTATAACGTCTCTGTAACCTTTGTTTTTTTAAGTGTATTGCTAAGTTTTTGTAACTCTATTCCCAACTATAACACCCCTGTAACCTTTGTTTTTTAGTGAATTTCTATGTTTTTAAAACTTGGTAATCCTAACTGTAACCTGACACCAGGCTGTGTAGGCCTGTTAGTTGGTCTGTGTGTGCCTTTGTACCTGTGTGAGTGTGTGTGGTGTGTCTGTTTGTGTCGGTCTGTGAGTGTATATATATATATATATATATATATATATATATATATATATATATATATATATATATTCACTGAAAAAACCATAGGTTATAGACCATATATAGTTAGAAATTAGCATTTACAAAACCTTGAAAATTCACTGAAAAAACCATAGGTTATAGACCATATATAGTTAGGAATTAGCATTTAGAAAACCTTATTTTACTCACACAAAACCATTGAAATTCCATATATAGTTAGTTGCACTAACTATATATCGCGCACCCGCAATCCACTGCTGATGATGTCACATATTACATCATTCATGACATGGTCAGTGACATCACTGGTGACATCACTGATGACATCTCAAATGACATCACTGATGACATCATCTAGTGTCTGTGTGTTTTTGTAAAGTTTAAATACGTTTTACATATTGAAGAATGACTGGATGTATGGAAGACTGAGTGTGTGTGTGGCTGGCTGGGAGGTGTGTGACTCTGTGCATATCAATGTGTACTTGTATCAGTGATTGTATAAGAGAGTAAGTATGTGTTAGTATATGTGTGAAAAGTATGGTGTTCTGTGTTTAACTATAGATGAGGAAATCGAAGTGTGATTGATTCTTCACAGGACTGACTAGGTGTATGAGTGCATATGATAGTGTTCTAATAATAACTGACTGTATGTATGAGTAATTGTATGGGTGAATGAGTGAATGTGTGTGTAGACGTACGAATCAGTGAGTGCGTATGTAGTAACTGGTATTGGTGTGTCATGATGTCATCAGTGATGTCATTTGAGATGTCATCAGTGATGTCATTTCAGATGTCATTAGTGATGTCATCAGTGATGTCACTGAAGTATGGTGTTCTGTGTTTAACTGTATAGATGAAGAAATGGAAGTGTGATTGATTCTTTACAGGACTGACTTGGTGTGTGAGTAACTCCATGGATGAGTGGCAGTGTGTGACTGTCTGCATAGGTGTATGAGTGCATATGATAGTGTTGTAATAATAAGTGACTGTATGTATGAGTCATTGTATGGGTGAATGAGTGAATGTTTGTGTAGACGTAGGAATCAGTGAGTGCGTATGTAGTAACTGGTATTGGTGTGTCATGATGTCATCAGTGATGTCATTTGAGATGTCATCAGTGATGTCATTTGAGATGTCATCAGTGATGTCATCAGTGATGTCACTGACCATGTCATGAATGATGTAATATGTGACATCATCAGCAGTGGATTGCGGGTGCGCGATATATAGTTAGTGCAACTAACTATATATGGAATTTCAATGGTTTTGTGTGAGTAAAATAAGGTTTTCTAAATGCTAATTCCTAACTATATATGGTCTATAACCTATGGTTTTTTCAGTGAATTTTCAAGGTTTTGTAAATGCTAATTCCTAACTATATATGGTCTATAACCTATGGTTTTTTCAGTGAATTTCATTGGTTTTTTAACAGCTAATATCTGTAGCTGTAAAATGTATTCTTCTTTAAATCCAAAAATATATTTTATATGTTTATGAATAATTTTTTTTTAAAATATTTTTTTTTCTTCGTTCCCGCTTCGCGAATCGGGAAGCTTCCCGTTAGCTGACCTTGATGCCGCGAAATAGACCGCGAGCCGGTAAACGTTTCTTTACCGCAAGTGCCGCGTTAGAAAACAACATCGTGACGCCTCCTGTCCGCATGACGTTTCACGTTGTCGCGTGATACGTCATATGACGTGCTACGTTAGCGAACTGGTACGCGAAGCGAGTCGCAAAGCGCAGGTTTCTGGAAGCAAACCGGGAGGCCCTGCAAAGCGCTTAACGTAAACACAGCAAGTCATGTGACTTGGTAATAACACTTTTCATTGGTTCATTTCACTTTTGGTTTCCTAATGATGTAAGACTAGGTCATATAATCTAAAATGAACACTTTTCATTGGTTGAGAACTCTTGTTTTTCCCAAATGATGAAAATCCCTCCTTCTTTCCTCACTCTGACTTTCATCATTGTGAGAGAAAGACCCTTTGTGATCACTGAGCAATGGCTTCTTTAGTAGCTTCAGCTGGTGCTTCCCCACCTCCTCCACCACATCCAAGGAAGAGTGGACCACCTGCTCAAGTTATAATTCAGCAAGAAGAGGAAGAAGAGGAAGACGAGGAAGAGCAGGAAGAGAGGCAGTTTTTGCCTGAGGAACCCAGGACGTCTCACCGGAAAGAAAACTTCATTTGGCAATTTTTTAAAATTCCCAAAGGTCAGAAAAAAGTAAATGCAAGATACGTAACTTGCCTTATATGTCAAGATAGACTGTCCAGAGGAACCGAGAAAAAATACAGTTTCGGAAACTACACAATGCATCGCCATATGACTAGGTGGCATCCTAACAACTACAGTGCTGCACAGTTTCGGAACGACCTAGATAATCTCCCTATTATGGCCAGAAGATCTGTTGTACCGGAAGTAACGGGACCAGAGGGCAGGGAGATGGTGCCAAATATACAAATGAGATTTGGTGAAGTAAAACACATCTGCGTATTTTGCGATGGATTCATTTGCTACGGAGAAAGAAGCATCACTCTGATCAACAGAGCTATTGACTATCATATGCAAGTTTGTACGAAACGCCCAAAATGATAAATACTTTTTTTTTGTTTTGTTGCTCCTGTTGAGCCCTTTACAATGAATCGTTTTCATTGCCCCCTCCAAGAAAAACCCCAAAAAATATAAAACTGTTCAGAAAAATTCAAAAAAAGTAAAAAAATGTTCTGAAAAATAATAAAAAAAATATAAAACAACAAAAACAATAAAAAAAAAGTTATTTTCAGAACTACCTCCCCGTTATTAAAAAATTGGTACAATATTTGGAACTGTGCCAACCTCTATTTCTCTTAGTTCGCTTCCCAGTTCGCTCGCCGGTACGCGAACCGGAAGCGAACCAAAAAACAGTAAGTATAAGGGAAGGAAACAGACACTTATGTTAAAAGAAAGACAGCTATAGGGGAGTAAACTAGAGATACTATTACCCGTAATCCACTGCTGATGATGTCACATATTACATCATTCATGACATGCTCAGTGACATCATCAGCAGAGGATTGCGGGTTTTTTGGCAACGTGCCTTATCCACGGTTTAATAACGCTGCCTTTTGCTTTATATAAGTTTTCAAATTGTATGAAATATATACCAATAGGTCGTTATGAACCTTTAGGTAGTGCTTTTCTTCATGAGGTCTGGTCGCTTCCATACACATACAGATGTTTCAAAGATGATCAAGAAGTTTATCTGAATGGAGAGGAATGCACTGAGACGCCAGATCATTCACTAATGTGTAGGCACATACAGTTACACGGTTCATGCAACAAACACCGACCAAATATGGCTTGCGTGTTGCAAGGCACGCCAGTTCCTGCTATCATCCCCACGTTCAAGTTGTTGGAAAATGGTAGTTATTTGATGCTCAATAATGAAGATTGTTCCGAATTAATTAAAAGTATTCCTTTTATCGTAACAGTAAGTGAACGGGTTATTTGCTGCAGAAATGTTCTATTTCCTCCCACACATGAACATAGGGAGTTTTCAATCTGGCCACAAATACCAACCTTGGGAGAGATTTCAACGGCATGGCAAGAATAAGAGCTCTTTTGTCTCAGAGAGAGGTGGCCTTGAGTTCGGCCCGTGAAACTTTCGTGCTTCACATAGCGAACACCCGTACAGAGGTGCAGACCCTTTTCAATTCAGATTTGCCTTTCAATTTCAGCAATATAGTTCGGACTATCTTTAACGCATCCTCCACAAAGGCCCTGGCGCACTTTTTTAAAGTTGTTACCAGTGGTCTTGTGACTTCATTTGAGAAAATCTTTGGAGTCATCCCTGCTTTCTTTCATTCTATTTTCTCCACTCTGCTTCGTGGATTGGCATTTTTACTTGCATTACCAGCGGACGCTCTTGTGCTTTTTTACATTTTTAAATATGGATGTCCCTCCTATGCAACCTCCCACCCTGCAGCTGCTGACACTGTTCCGCAATCGCATGCTAGAATATTATGGCACAATGCCGTTGGCGATATTAAGCACGGCATATGGATTATATTTTCGATTCTCCTACTTCACCTGTGTCCAGCCTGTATTTCACTGCCTGACCTGTGATTTCGATTGGGCCATTGATTTGTGTCTCTGCGGACCGGTTTCTCCTGACGTCGACTTTAATCAGCTGATGACTCCTATCATTACTCACGAGTTGGTTTGTCCTGGCGAAAGGATTATGGCTGTGGCATTGATGCATGGACTAATTGGTCCCTGGAATTTACTGGCGGCAGCACAGTCTTTCTTGGAACAGAGCTTTCTTG
Source organism: Lissotriton helveticus (assembly GCF_964261635.1). NCBI lineage: Eukaryota > Metazoa > Chordata > Amphibia > Caudata > Salamandridae > Lissotriton > Lissotriton helveticus. Next base: position 169,150,237 of record NC_136068.1, read on the forward strand.
AAAACCCACCGAGCTGTCCTCTGATGGTGATAGAGGATCCGGTGCTGGGAGAGCACGTATGTTCTTTTCCGCTTTTAAATTGGATGGCTGAACTGTTTTCGGATGAAGACGGTGACTTCCTATTGGAGGCTGTTGCAGCTTATTTTGCATACACAGTTATGTCATAGACCTTTTTCATGTTTGATATGCTGAGTACTAGCATTTCATTGACAATTCATTGACTTATTTGTCAAGTTTTTATTATTTACCTTGCCTATTGGCTTAAGACTCGATAAAGTACTTGGCTGTTTTATTTTTCTTTAGCATTAAATTTTCCTAGTTTTTAATGCTTTACCTTGCGGACCGTCCACATATAAACTTGCAATCTGCTCTCATGAGATGGCACTTCTATTATCTTATTCAGTTCGTTTCCGGATCATGGGGAGGTGTCATCTAGGTCCTGGATATCTTTACACCGTGTTAAGTTAGCATGGGCTCATTACCGGTTTAAACGCCATTTTTCCTTTTTTGCAACTTCTGCACACGACACTTAGTTGTTGCTTTAGCTTTCCACCTAGTAGTTCATCGTGGTTTACATGAGAATAATATGTTATTGCTCTACTATCTGCTTTGCTTCTTAAACTATATCTGTACAGCGAGTGCTAAAGTTTCAAGAACAACACGATACAGAATTGTTATGAGGTCTGATCTCCACGACTTCATACTCATAACATAAGTGCAACTTCTGCCAATTCTGGGCATGAGGCGGGTTTTATATTGCTTTGCCGAACACACATACACAACAGTTGATGCGGTTCACATGAAGAGAGAGCTGGTGTATGCTGATGTGATTCCTTCAAATCTAAGACACTAAAGTATGGGCACGCCCTAAACCAACACAAAGAGACCTTCTTAGCAAATAATATAATATGTGTATTAGGGAGGGTGAGATATAAGCAGCCGCGGGCCGTGGAGGGAGTTACGGTGAGGCAGGGAGGCGGGGAGGGGGAGAAGCAGGGTGGAGCCCTCTCTACCCTGCCCCTCCCCCTCCCCGCCTCCCTGCCCCACCGTAACTCCCTCCACGGCCCGCGGCTGCTTATAAGTGTTGCTAACTCTTATTCATTTACAGCATGTTAACATACTGTCACCATTCGCTTTTTATGTACTAGTAACTATGCTGGTAATTTTGCTACTGATAATATGTGTACTTGTATTCTCCACCCTGCTTCTCCCCCTCCCCGCCTCCCTGCCTCACCGTAACTCCCTTCACGGCCCGCGGCTGCTTATAAGTGTTGCTAACTCTTATTCATTTACAGCATGTTAACATACTATCACCATTCGCTTTTTATGTACTAGTAACTATGCTGGTAATTTTGCTACTGATAATATGTGTACTTGTATTATCTAAGATACTACGCCTGAGAAGACGGCATTAGTAAATAAACATTTCAAATACACATGTGTTCTTCTTAACTCCATGTTCTGGTTTCTAAGAAATATATAACGACCGACTGTTCATGAGTTCCACGTATCCTGAGGTACTATAAGTTCATATTCTGGATTGTCTAAACATTGAGAGTTTGTTATATCCAATGTGACACTGTACCTAGCTTGCTAAGGAGTTTTTGATTACTAACGTGAGTTTTGGGACACCCTAATTCGCCGAGGTTCCAATCCTCTGTCCACAGTTCTGTGTGAGAACAGAAACCCTGCGACAGGGGCACCCCCGACCCTTGCTGGAGCTTCATCACACTTGCGATACAACTCCAGCAATGCGCCACCTTTACGGCACAGATACATCACGCATCTGTGCTGTTTTTGCCCCATGATGCGCCGCATTGTAAATGCAGCACACCATAGGTGATGGAACAGCGGCACAGAATGACTAACACATCCCTGGTGATGCGCCAGTCATCATAAATGTATCCCTATGCTTCTTATCTTGTTAGAGATGAACCGCCATATGTATCATCAAAGTTTTTTGCATTTCCTAAATAGCGAACTTTAAGGAATAAATAGCGATTCTTTACCATTCCTAGTTTGGGATTAGCTATTTGCTAATTACAAATTACCCATTCATTTCCTTCATTTCCATAGGGCGGTTGGACTCACTTTTAGCTCGAACGGCTGAATGGATTTCCACGAAACTTGGCAAAATTGTAGGGACTGGTAGCCCGATGTGCCTTTGCTATGTCTCAAGATATATGCTCCAGTGGTTTTTACGAAAATTAACTTTGAAAAATATATATTGGGCTACATTGGCCTATATATATGTTGGAGCCCAAATGTAGCCCAATGTAGCCCAATGAAGCCCAATGTAGCCCAATGTAGCCCAAAGATGGCCGCCAGACACACAAAAAAACAAATGTAGCCCAAATATCAGCCAGATGTAGCCCAACTATAGCCCAGTGACAGAATGACCAATCAGCTTCGCAAACCTCCGTTACGCGAAGCGGAGCGTTGTTACAGATATATATCTTTTTTTGAACGTTAATTTCTCAAAATCCACTGGAGCACATATATTGAGACCTAGCAAAGGCACATCGGGCTACCAGTCCCTAATATTTTGCCAAGTTTCGTGCAAATCCATTCAGCCGTTCGATTATTATTATTATTATTTTTTTTGCCCCGCGGGGCCCTTTTAAAACCTCCACATCAAACCTAGGGGGTCAGCGAGGATCTACTATGCCCCCTTATGGTTATTTCCCCCTTTGTTTTGGCCTCCTCTTGTCTCTCGATCCTACCGAGAGACAAGATGGCGGCCGCTACGGACTTTTTGGAATGTTGACAGACGCCAGAGAACCAATCAGCTTCGCTTCACAAAGCTCCGTTGCGCGAAAAGTACGCGTCCTGGGACGCTGCCCGGTCCGCTGTTACAGATATATATCTTTTTTTAAACGTTAATTTCTCAAAATCCACTGGAGCACATATATTGAGACCTACAAAAGGCACATCGGGCTACCAGTCCCTACAATTTTGCCAAGTTTCGTGCAAATCCATTCAGCCGTTCGGGCTAAAAGTGAGGCCAACCGCCCTATGGAAAACTCAATGTTAAAAACACGTTTTGGGACCCCCCTTTTTTCTCGGCCCCCCCTTGACGAACCCCCCCCAAATTTTCAAGGGCTGCTCAGAAACAAAATGTGCCATTTTCCTGAAAATTTCAGCCAATTCCGTCCACAAACGCCAAAGTTATTAGACATAGAATTTTCAAAAATCCCATAGAGAAAAAATCCTAACTATATATACCTACTGGCGACCGCCAGTAGGTAATATATATATATATATATATATATATATATAGCTATATATATATATCTATATCTGCTCCAGAAGCACCCCCGTCACCAGGGAAGGAAGCGGGTCGCGTGGTCAGTTGTAAGAAATTAGTTTATTGCACAAACAGGACACGTTTCGACGAATGTGCCTTTTTCCCCTGTATCAACACATATATGAATATATATATATAGCTATATATATATATAAATATATATATATACACACACACTCACACACATATTACCTACTTGCAGTGACCAATAGGTAGTTATAGTTAAGACCATAGTAAAAGCGTTTTTTTTTACTGGCCTATAATTTGGCCGAGTTTGATGAATCTTCAGGATTTTTTTTTACAAAAGTGTCAAGTTGTGTTGTGTTGTGAATGGAAATTTTCAGGGCGATCTGTCAAGCGGATGCTGAGAAAAAGGGGGGGGGGGTGAAAAAAAGTGTGTTTTCCATATTAATTCCAACAGTGGCTGGGAACACGACTATAGCCTGAACCACTGGACGGAATGACGCCTAATACTGGTATGTGATGAATCAAAAGCCTATCTATTTGGGTGCTATTCTAAGGAGAAAAGCACCTAAAATAGAGATGCGGTTTGGTAACCTGTGCCTGTCATGGATAGGATTTACCATTTCCTGATAAGAGTCTGATTGTGATTTGCACAGTACGGGTGGGGGTGTAAACTCTGCACTCCTAATTACCAGTACCGAGCAGTAACACCCAACCAGTATTGCGCAACTATATGTTAAAGCTCATGGAACATGTAGGTCGCCCACAGATTGAAGATTATTCAGCTACAGATCTGGGTTCCCATGAGGAGCAGGGTCAAGACTGATTTGCATATGGCCAGGTCTGAACTGGGGTGGCGAAGTGAGCTAAAGAATGATGATGGATTCAACCCAGATCTGTGACTAGGAATGAGTGTCTGAAAAGTTTCAGCGCTCCGACCATCATCTCCTTGTGTTTGCTTTGTCCGCCCCAAGTTGGCAGGGTATGCACAGATGTGGGTCCCTTGCTCACTTTGCCACTGGATTCAAGTTAGCCTGGCTGATGAGGAGTGTTACACCAAGCAATAAACAAGTAATAAGGACCAAGGGGAATTTTAAAGACCAAGCTCCAATATGTTCCCTATAGATTTATAACAACATGTATATCGGAGGGTCTAACACAAAATTTTACGCACAATATATCCTAAAAAAGTCCCCTAAGACAACCTCAAACTATGTGTATCTGACAAGGGTCATCCCCACAGTGGTCAGAGAAGGATGCCCATCAGTCACCACACGGAACCGCTAAGTATGAGCGCAAAATCCGCTACGCTCGCGGATTTCGCGAATTTTCGGTAAATCCGCGATCCGCGAACTCTCGCGAATTGACCGAAAATTCGCAATCCGCGAGCGGCGGATTCCGAGGCCAAAAGTTCAAGCCTTCCTGGCCTGTTGTTGTAACTGATTTACGATGGCGCCGGCAAGCTGCCTGCGCCATCGTAAAATAGTTACTAAATTAGCTTCAACAGGAAGCTCTAATAGATAAAATCAAGCAGGCGCTCGTGCATCTGCTTTATTTTATCTATTCGAGCTTCCTGTTGAAGCTAATTTAGTAACTATTTTAGGATGGCGCTGGCAGCTTGCCGGCGCCATCGTAAATAGTAACAACAGGCCGGGCAGGTCTTCTTGAATAAATATGAAGGGCAGGGTCATTCTGGCACGATGGTCCTGGCACAAAAATTAAACCTCAAACGGAAGCACTTACAGATATCAAGTAAGCACGTGCCCTAGTTGTAGCTTAAATTCAGTGACTCATTCATAGGCCCAAAAAACTATTGTGAGCGTTGTCAAGGCTGGGCAGCTGTGCCCTCTTCCCAAATATACCATCGAAAATCAGCTGTGATGCTGGACAGAGGCCTTTGCATCCTTGACTTTCACGAGCGCAATCCTCGTGCTGTTCCTGTGGCCAGGAGCTTCTGTATCTTCATCTGCTGCTCTGATCGGCCTCTGACCTTTTATACAAACAAGAGGCATGTGCACTCGCATGGAAGCCCCGTCCGTTTGGCCCCGCCCACACACACGCGGTGGGCACCGTCTTCCCGCCATTTACCCACTATGATAGCTCACTTAAGGGACCCCTGCGCCCTTCGGCGCTATTGCATAGTAACACACACCTGATCGCTGTAGACAACTCTCTGGCACTTTAGGCAGCTGTAGTGTAATAAAAGCACTATACATTTACCCAACGAGGTAGCACTTACTGATTATCCAGTACAAAGTACTCCAGCTGAGTAGCGGTATGGCACAAAACGGTGGCGTCTTCTTGAATAAATATGAAGGGCAGGGTACTTTCTGGCACTGATCGGTCTCTGACCTTTTCTACACACAAGAGGCATGTGCACTCGCATGGAAGCCCCGCCCCAAATCCGCCGATCCGCAAAATCCGCGGATTTTGCGGATCCACGATCCGTGAATACGCAAATCCGCGAATCGTGGATCCACAAAATCCGCCCATGCTTAGGAACCGCCCTTCATCATTTGGGATTCCGCAAGACCACCTCTGGGATAGCCAATCAACTATCACGGTCGGGGGTCCAGATGTTAAAAAGGAACTCCACCGCCGGTCAGTAAGGTCTAACTGTGGTCTTGCTACTCAAGTTCTGAGGATTTAAATATCAAAACGGAGGGACTGATGTTGCAGTGCTCGAAAAGTGTAGGAAAATTTGATAAATAAGTGATAATAAAATAGGATGGGGGGGTTACTCATAACTTTATTCTGGTGTTACCCACCCTCCCGGTGTTAAAAAGTAGTCAGTGACAGTCCCAAATTTATAGACTGTCTGAATGTTCTATGTGGTCAACATGTTTCAGCAATTTAGTGACAGGTTTGTCATTGCTTTCTTCAGGACCATATTAACTGATAGCTACTGCAAATAGTAATTGTGAAAACAAATATGTGCTCAAAACAAAAGTAGATACAGAGATCACCTGATATCACTAGGTGTTCTGCTCCCTCTTTTCAAGTTCTGCATACTTGTAAGAGGTATGGACCTCACCCCACCTGGCCACGGCTCAGGGAAAGGGGAAGCACCGCGTCCAAGCCGATCGGGGAGGACGCTCGGCTTGGACGCCGATTTTGAAGTTCTGATGTATAGAGCGGTACTCGAAACGTTGCATTTTGAAGGCTTGTGAATAAATAACCTGCCTGGATATCGTGGGGTCTGTCTCTTCTTTCGCCGCGTAAGTGGAGGTCTGAAGATTTTGGTGATATTATTGCGGATGCTGGCTGTCTCCGCTGGCAGTACCCCCTCCTCGACAAGCGGCTTTTGCTTTTTACAACCAAAACTCGTCACGAATTCCAAGGAGGAATACCATAGCAAAAAGCTCCCTGACACTGGATTGCAAAGACCGACGTACACACTACGAGAGCCGTGGGTGGCTAGTTTGAATACCGGCTACTACGGATCACTGAGTGGGCGCGGTCTGCATCATCAAGTCATTTCAGGTGAGGAGGCAGCGATTATCTTCAGGCAGCGCGGAAACGCGTAAGGCCCCATTGGATTGCCTATTTACGATCACCAACTTCTTGGACATAAAACTTCAAAATATCACCATCTGGCAGCATTGCGAGAGTCCATGGCAGCCAGTCTGGAAACGGAGCGGGAGGCGGCGGCGGTTGCATTGTTTGCACAAGTGCCTCGAGGAGTGGGCAGCAGACAAATACCAGTCAGCGCCGCCACAGCGGTTAACCAGGATGCCAAAAAATTGTTAAGCTTGCTGGAAAAGAAATCTCAGGCCGAGATTACCAAATGGTGGGAGCACAAATCTCTCACCAAATATGAGGAAGTCGGGCGGGTCCCCAGAGGGCTACGAATCATGCTGGCCCCGAGTTTTTTGGATCCCAACCCCAATATGCTGCGTGAGTGGGGCGAACTAAATCTTGGAGCTTGGAGCAAAACTGGTACCAGGATGCTTGTTTGTTTCCAGTCCAGGGAAGATTTGGCCTTACAGTTCGGGCTAGGCTATTCCCATGAGGACAGGGTCAGGACTGGTTTGCATAGGGCTGGATCTGAACTGAGGTGGCAAAGTGAACTAAAGAATGAGATGGATTCAACCCAGATCTGTGACTGGGGGTGAGTATCTGAAAAGTTTCTTCACGCCTTCCATCATCTCCTTGTGTTTGCTTTGTTCTCCCTAAGTTTGTAGATTATGCCCAGACATGGGTCACTTGCTCATTTTGCCACTGGATTCGAGTTAGCCTGGCTGATGAGGGGTGTTACCCCCGAAACCGGTCCAAGGGTTCTTGTTTCTGGTCCAGGAAAGACCTGGCTTGGCAGTTCGGGCTGGACTGCTCCCATCAGGAACATAGTCAAGACTGATTTACATATGGCTGGGTCTGAACCGGGGTGGTGAAGTGAGCTAAGGAACGATGACTGATTCAACCCAGATCTATGACTGGGGGTGGGTGTCTGAAAAGTTTCAGTGCTCCGTACATCATTTCCTTTTGTTTGCCTAACTAACATACATCAGAAAAAAACACGTCTACACATCATAGAAAATAAATTCCTAAAGAAATAACACTGCAATGTGAACATGTAAAATCAAATGTGTAAAATACATTATTGACATTGTTATTGCACACAAATATAAATTCATAAACATCTCTTATTTATTTATTTAAATTTGTGTAGCAGTGCACAGCTACCCCCAAGGGTGTCCCGGCGCCGACAGAGAACAGCAGAGGGTGGAGAGGCCTATTAGCTAAAACCATATTTTGCGGATCTGCGGATAGACGGAAAGGAAAGGTTGTAGGTGGAGGGGCAGTGGAAGAGAATTCCAAAGAGTCGGGCCAAGGTAAGAGAAGGAGCGCCCTCCCATACGAGAAAGTCTAACTCTCGGAACTCTGAATTTCTCTTGAGTAGAGGATCTGAGAGTACGGGGGGACGTAGGGGCAGGCCAGCTGTTGCACAAAGTCAGGGGCCTTAGCATGCTTAATGGGAAACATGTACGTAAGGGCCTTAAACTTGACCCGTTTCTCCACTGAAAGCCAGTAGAGATCGACCAGCAACCTGGACGTTGAGGCAGTTTTGGGAGCTCGGCAAAGTAGTCTAGCAGCAGAGTTTTGTACTCGCTGCAGTTTATGTGCTATCTCTTTGTTGACACCCAAATAGAGAATATTCCCGTAGTCTAGCCTAGAAGTCACCAGGGCCTGGACCACGGTACGTTGTGCATTAGATGGAAGCATCCACACGATCTTTCTCAACCATTTCAGAATGGTGAAGCAGGTGGTGGCAATCTTGGTGGCTTGCTGACGCATGGAAAGAGAATCATCCATAATTAAACCAAGGTTGCGCACCTGTGTGGAAGGCTGAGGTAGCATACCCATTTCTGGTGGCCAATGCTGAGGGCCCCAGAGACCACGGTCCTTGCCAAGGATCAGAACCTCGGTTTTATCGCCGTTAAGTTTTAGAAAGTTGGCGTTCATCCAAACCATAACTTTGCTGAGGCCTGATCTAAGTGCCAAGGGCTTGGATTGTTTGTCAGCTGAAAGAGAGAAGAGGAACTGGGTGTCATCAGCGTATGAGAAAAGCGACAGCTCTGATTCCTCCACTAAAGCTGCCAGCGGTCTAATGTAAATGTTGAACAATAGGGGACTGAGAGTTGAACCCTGGGGAACCCCATACGGCGAGGGCTGAGGTTTGGATTTAGAGGTAGATGAGAAGACCCGAAAGGTGCGATCAGAGAGGAACGAGCTAAGCCAGGTCAAGGCGGTCCCAGTAACACCGGAAAGTTGGAGGGCCTTTATGAGCACGGTATGAGAGACTGGTATGAGAGACCGTATCAAAGGCCGCACTTAGGTCAAGCAGCACTAAGGCCATGGTCTTCCCCTCATCGATGTTGTGTTGTAATGCTTCTGTAACCCCAAGCAGAGTGGACTCGGTAGAATAACCGGTCCTGAAGCCGGATTGGGTGGGATGCAGCAATCCATTTGTCTCTATAAATGTGGACAAATGTCCATTAATGTGTCTCGCAAGGATCTTTGAGAGAGCAGGTAGAAGAGAGATTGGACGAAAATTGGAGCGAAGGGCAGGATCAGCATTCGATTTTTTTTAACAATGGGACAACCATTGCATGCTTCTAGCCTAAAAGAACAGTGGAAGTCGTTAGAGATGTGTTAAGCAATTGAAGAACGTGATTGAGAGAGGGTGGGTCAATTGTTGCAAGACTGCAATGGGCAGTAGATCACAGGGAGATCCCGATTTAATATGACTAAGATGATGTGTAATTGCCACCATGTCCAAAAGTGGCCAGGATTCAATGGTGGGCACATTTATCAAGTCAGTGTGATTTTCAGGTGCCATGACAGGACAATCAGCAGGCACAGTGGGTAAAGGAGAAGAAGCAGGGGTGGTGCTGACCAGTGAAGAATAGATGGTTTTCACTTTATTTACAAAGAATTGTGTGAGGTCTTCACATTGTGTAGAATTAACGTTGGGAGGGGGTTGTATGGTGGTTGAGACAGATAAATCCTTGACCATATTAAACAAGGTTTTAGGACAGTTTTTAGCCTGTAGAATAGATGTGGAAACATAGTTAGCACATGCAGCCCGATAAAGGGAGTGATAGGCCTGTTTGCTTGTATTATAGGCAAGTTTGGCTTTGGCTGTGTAGCTCTTGCTCCAAATCCTGTCTCTGATTATTGTATAAGCACTAAAACACAATTAATAAAAGATAAGCTAGTTATGGGTTATAAAACAGTCAGCATTAGTTTCTGTTTCTTTCTGGTTGACTCTTCTATCAGTTTCAGTTGGTTGGAAACACATTCCTTGATATTCTCCAATTCAAGCGCTTATTCTCTCTTTTGCTTTAATGATTTTCTTTCACCCTTACATACACCCTTTTATACATGCATTAATAACCCTACTGTTGTGAGATATGAAGTTGCAACACTCATTTACCTTGTAAACACCACATTCCTTTGCATGAAGAATGTCTAACACTAAAGAGTTTTGTATAATCATAACCCTTACTGCAGTTAGTTCAGAGTTAATTTGAGTCAAATCTCCAGATGAATTTACATAATGTGCCATGTTTTGATTGTCTCTTCTGACTCTTCTGCATCAATCAATGACTATTTTCACATCATTCATAGCAACATCTATCGGTGGAATAACAAAATGTCTAATACTACCTGTCCAAATCTACGCTTCGCTATTTTCAAACTAACTGCATCATCCACTCCACTCACATGATAGACTCTAGGAAATACCAAAGTAAGATCCAACCCAATTATGCAGCAGATTGAAATAAGCAGATTTACCACACATAATAAATGCCTCTCAGTAGTGGCTCTACACCAACCAAGAAATCACCATTTACAACATAACTTTTCCCACATTCCCCCCCCCCCCACATTATCAACTTTTATCATTCGTGTAGGTTCACAACACACCATGCATATCACATCCTTTCTCTCATTTTCCATTCTCAATCTTGGATGCAAATTTAACAATTGGAATTCTTCGTCAGCCTAATCTGCTCTCTTATCTTTCTCTCTTCTCTCCATTCTCTCACAATTTTAACTCTCCTCTGATTGTATTCTTTATTAACCTCATGCTCTTCATTACACAAACCACATACATGCTCCAGGTTAGTATTTTTTATTTTCTGCCTAACTTGTGCAATTGTATTAAGAAAATGATCTTATTTAAGACCCTTATTAACATCTTCATCTTCGGAGGTAGAGATATTCCAGCGAGATGCTGAAATCTGAAAAGTATGGAGACAAAAACTAATTTTCTGTTAAACATACTTACAAACACATTACACAACACACTATAAGAAATCGTTAGCTGTAAAGAAGTAGAGCCTTCACCTGAAGAAGACGGTAGTTACAAAAGTGCATACGTTGCTGTTTTAACAATTCATTATCCCAATATCTTCAATCCACATTTTAGCATACATATTATCATTAAATCCGCTAGCTAAACTTTTCTTTTGTGTCAGTGTGTTATCTATTTCTTCCTAATGTACTGTAGTTATATCCCACCAACAGGTCAATTAAGATCACTAGTATCATTAGTAGAATGATTAGATTAATAAGTTTGCAACATCTACTATAGGCCATCTTCAATTGAGACTAAAAGCTAAATTTATCGTAAAACTCCCTAAATTAACAATTTTGTTTTTTAAACAATAATGAGCATTTTTCTTTTCCTGCTATTTCATTAAAAACAATAACCAATGATATCAAAGTTCAAATGAAAGATATTTTTTTTTCACTTCATTATAGTTCATGCCCTTAAAAGATGTTAATTGTTCTTCTTTTAAGCTACTCAATTTTAATTCACAATTTAGTTTTTCCATTCTTTAATAGTCCTAATTTTTTAAGATGTCTGGATTGGCTGTTCATGTACAGCTGTGTACAGGATGAATGGTTTGTGTAGTAGAGGTGTGTCCACCTAATGGGGATTTATGTGCTGGAGGGGGTGGGCACTATGTGAAGTGTTGTGCGCAAGGCACCGGCTGTGCATGGTAGGAGCTTCATCACTTAGAGGATGTGAATGTCTAGAGGGACTGGGTTCTCTGTCAAGAGTGTGAAGGCTGTGTGTACTGGGGTTTGACCACCTAAGGGGCTTGCTTGCCTGGGAGAAGAGTTCTGTACATTGTGAAGACTATATAGTAGTAGCCTGGTCACCTAAAGGGGCTTGAGTATCTCAATGGAGTTGGCTCTCCGTGAACAGTTGAGTTTAAGGCAAACACTGTGCATAGTGGCAGCTTGACCACCTAAGGGGGCTTGAGTCTCTAGAGTGACTAGGCTCTCTGCAAAAAGTTGTGCACAAAGCAAAGTCTATGGGCCTAATTACGAGTCTGGCAGTCCAAAGACTGTCAGACTCGTGAAGTGCAGTAGTGGCGGTCCGGCCACCACCACACTGGTGGTCTGAAAGCCCCATTATGAGTTGGGCAGCCAGTGCACCTCCACAGCCGCCACAGAACTGCCATTCCCTGGCGGTTCCGCAGCAGTGATGGCCTCAGGTCTTTCCTCCATGAAAAGGCTGGTGGTCTTGATGTTGCCCATGTGCATGGGGAGGCATGCAGGGGAGTACAACCTGTGCCCCCCTGTGTGCATGCACCCCAGTTCCTGCAGGGCATGAACCTTACAGTCCATGCAGTGCAGAAACTTTTTTTCGCATTCCCATTTTGGTGCTCATTTTCAGAGGCACCTCTGTGGGACCGCCGAAAAAAGCCAGTCAGACATGAGGAAACTCAGAATCTGGTGAGCCCATAGGTTTTGCAGTGCAGGAGTGGGCCACCAGCATGGCGGTCCACTCCTGCACCGCCAAACTCATAATCAGGCTCTATGCGTAGTAGGGACTTCACCACATAAGGGGGCTTGGTTGTCTCCAGGGAATGGGTTCTCTATGAAGAGGGCAAATATTGTGCATAGTGAGAGCTTAACCAAACTCACTCCTGACAGCAAAGACCCATTAGTTAGCCAAGCCCCTTCTACGTATTGACTTTGCCTTGTAAAGAAATCTTTATTGAGAGCTCACTCCTTCCAGACATCCAAGCCCAATGAAGTGGCCAAATTCCTGCAACATGCATTCTTTCACCTATACTGAACTCTTTGCAGGTAACTGACCACTAGAGCAAATAAAATAGACCTTTGCTCTGTATATAATCATAAACAGACCAGTCTCTTTACACACATACACTCACTGAATCTCACTGAAGCTCTCTTAGAGCAGAATGCAGCTACACACTGAGATTAAAATATTTGTCCTTGTTACGCCAGTATCAGCGAGGTGTAGGTTTTTGTGCAAATCCATGTGTGGAAGTCTTTCTAAGTATGGATTTCCTTAATAACGTGTGGTGGAAGTAAAGAAATGCTCATTCACCACCCATGGAACACCCCATTGATGCAAAGTAATGGAAAGTAGTGCATGGCACTGCATTGAGTTACTTTTGGTTACAAACCAGCAGTGGCTGCTCCTAGGAGGCACCAGGGCGGCGACCCTCTGCCACTACTGCTCAGCATAGTACAGCTTTTATATGAAAACAAACTATATCACAGATCGTTTGGCTGCATGTAAAAGCTGTAATGTCAGGTTAGCAGCAGAAGAGGGCTCCACTACCTGTTTTGCACATGTGTCAGGTGAGAGCTCTTACAGCCCAGCCTCATGCAGTGCAGCATGTCAGATAATGAAGCTTCAGGGCTTGTCAATCTCACACCCTCTTGCTCTATCAGAAGGGGGAACCTTTAACCCTATTGCAGCTTCTGCTTGGGTGAAAGCTCGTGGGTCTGCCTCTGGCTGCTGCAGAGAGATGGGAGAGTCAGAAATCGTGGGCCTTCCTCAGGTACGTTCTCTGAATGAAAGTCTGTGTTTCTCTGTGTGCTGGTGATTGCTTGTGTATGAGTGTATTTGTGTGCATGCCTGCAACTATGTGTGTATGTATGCATGCCTGCATGTGTGCGTTGTGAAAGTCTGGGCATGGTTGGCAAGGCCCGAGGCTGGGTAATCGATAGTTCGTTTAGGCCCCAACATAATGCACCAGCTGCTATTGGAAAATGCATCACTTTCTTGTGCTTCTTCAAATAAGCAATGTCAGTAATGTGCCACTTATCCAGGAACTACCGCTTGAATCATGTAAGTACTGCCATTGTATAAATCGCTTTTAGTAAAAAGAATTTCACTTGATCATATAGCATGTTACTCTATTTGTTTTTTTTGTATCTCGCCGACGTCAGATCTGGTCTTTTGTGGTGTATTAGTTGAAACTAAAATGTATGGCACTGAAACTTCTACCTTTGACAGGAATGTGATTTATAATGTGAAATGTGTGTTTTTGTTAGTTATTTATTTATTGTATTTATTTGATGAGTTTTATATAGAGCTGGCTAGACCCGAAGGTATCAAAGCGCTTTACATAAAGAAAAAGCGAGTTGCAAGTTACAAAATTTCACATAAATTACAGAATGATTACAAAGTCAAGACAGGAGTTACTAGCAAACACAAAAGTTAAGATCCAAAAAGACCAAGAGGGCTAGAAGTTCACAGGGGGGAGACAGTAGCGGGGAAAGACATAAAGACATATGTCCGAAGTCCGGCTGGGTAAGTGATGGCCACAGCGGTGCGCCGGAGCCAATCTCCCCTATAGCTGTTGGTGCAGCTCCACCGGGAATCGGCCATGTGGTTCCGGTTCCGCCGGGTTAGAATGATGATCATGAAGTGACCGAAAGTCTTTAGTCCAGAAATGGGGGGGTGGAGAGGATGAGGATGACATGATAGGAAAGGGTATGATGCGTGGCTGCCATCTTACATTAGCGTCACTCCTGTATGTTGCTCCTCTTCTATAGCGAGTGCCAAGTCAGGGTCAGGCATCTCTCGTCTTGGGCACCATGTCGAAGTCAGGCAGGGCTTATCTAGATGTCTGCGCTGTCATCTTAGCTTAGGAAATATAAGAAAGTAGACGTCATAACGTAGGAACGTGATTTTACGGAACAACACACTTTGGTAGCGAAGAATGGAGAAAGAATGTACAGGTAAGACGATTATATAGATTATTTAATTGAATATATTGAGCATAACATGATGAAAATTTAATAGGCCATATTCTGAGCCTTGCATGTTTCATAAGTATCTAAAAAATAATGAGCACGAACATATCGGAATATAGAGGTGAACGGGGACTTCATAAATTTAAATAAGTTAAATAAACTAAGATAAGTTTAAATATTTAATTTACTTAATTTGCGATGTAGTGATATGCAAAGTAAGTTCTTGCGAAGTAATTGCATTTTAAAGTGAATTAGAAGCAGATGCAAAGTAAAAGCATGCGAAGTAGAAAAATGCGTAGTAACGTCATATGCTAAGTAAAAATCGCACACTAATGGTATGAGCAATAATGGTATGCGAAGTAACAACACATATTTCACAGGCTAAACTCTTCCTTGCAGGGGTGGCCGCTCAGAATGGCAGTCTGTATTCCCCGCTGGCCGTGGCCACGAGGACTCAGGCGGGTGCTATCAGCCGCGCATTCAATCCGTTCGCGCAGAGCACTTACTTCTTCTCCGCTTCTTACCATTGTTATTCTCATTCAGCAGAGGGGTACCACACTGCTGATCATGAGGAGCGGCGGCCCCCATGGCAGACTCAAACGAATGTGCCAGCTTCCGTGATGGCAGTCGTTTCCAGATGATTGCGGGCAGGCAGGTTCTCCCCGATGGCAGTCATTCCACTACAGTGGGATAAATCGGCCGTGCTGTACCTTGGGGAGGGAACGGAGGCTCCGTAGATAGTCAGAACTGGAATCAGCGATATTGTGGCTCCTATCACACAACCTCCAGGTGCAGGCTCGAAAATTCACCAAGCGCCATTTTGGTTTACGGTCTCCTTGGCTCAGGAGTATTTTGGCTTGTTTTTTGACTCAGCACTGATTAATGGAGGTGAAGTTGGGTTCTGCTAGAGCCGCAGACATTCCAATTTCAGGGATTGCGCTTCTGGTGGGTTTTAGGTAAGCATGGGCGGATTTCGCGGATCCACGAATTTGCGGATCGTGGATCCGCAAAATCCGTGAATTTGCGGATTCACGGATTTTGCGGATTTTTTTGATGGGGGGGTGTCTTCCATGCGAGTTCACATGCCTCTTGTGTGAATAAAAGGTCAGAGAAAGATCAGAGCAGCAGATGAAGATAAAGAAGCTCCTGGTCACAGGAACAGCACGAGGATTGCGCTCATGAAAGTCAAGGTTGCAAAGGCCTCTATCCAGCATCACAGCTGATTTTCAACTGTAGATTTGGGAAGAAGGCACACCTGCCCAGCCTCGACGACGCTCACGATTGTTTTTGGGCTGATGAATGCGTCACTGAATTGAGCTTCAACTAGTTCCAGCGACCATATGTGTGTTACTATGCAATCGCGCCGAAGGGCGCAGGGGTCCCTTGAGTGAGCTGTCCATCATAGTGGGTAAATGGCGGGAAGACGGTGCACACCAAACGGGCATGGCTTCCATGCTAGTTCACATGCCTCTTGTGTGAATAAAAGGTCAGAGAAAGATCAGAGCAGCAGATGAAGATAAAGACGCTCCTGGTCACAGGAACAGCACGAGGATTGCGCTCGTGAAAGTCAAGGATGCAAAGGCCTCTATCCAGCATCACAGCTGATTTTCGACGGTAGATTTGGGAAGAAGGCACACCTGCCCAGCCTCGACGACGCTCACGATTGTTTTTGGGCTGATGAATGCGTCACTGAATTGAGCTTTAACTAGTTCCAGCGACCATGTGTGTGTTACTATGCAATCGCACCGATGTGCGCAGGGGTCCCTTGAGTGAGCTGTCCATCATCCTGTAACTATTTTAGGATGGCGCCGGCAACCTGCCAGCGCCATCCTAAAATAGTTACTAAATTAGCTTCATCAGGAAGCACTAATAGATAAAATAAAGCAGGTGCTCGAGCACCTGCTTTATCTTATCTATTAGTGCTTCCTGTTGAAGCTAACTTACTAACTATTTTAGGATGGCGCTGGCAGCTTGCCGGCGCCATCCTAAAATAGTTACAACAACTTCAAGCTTGAAGGCTTGAACTTTTGCCCCCCGGATCCGCCGCTCGCGAATTTGCGGATTTTTGGTAAATTCGCGTGAGTTCGCGGATTGCGGATTTACCGAAAATCCGCAAAATCCGCGAGCGAAACGGATTTTGCGCTCACACTTAGTTTTAAGTGCGGCAGTACGCCACTCTGGCTTTTTTGCATGAGCTCACCGCGGAGCATCAGCTCCAAGCGGCCATCATATTTAAGCTCCACCCAGGTTGGCCCCAGTTATAGCTGCTGGCTCGAATGATTCCACTCCACGGTGGCATGTTAAGAACTTGAACACATTTACATAATTTGTGATTTCTCACCTTATCTCGCTACGCCGTATCCATTCATCATAAAGTTTAATCATTTTAAAAAGGTTGGTCTGAGTCAAACGGTGATCCAGCTGGGCAAACGTGCTGCTGCTTGGATGGATATTTGTGCTGCCGGATCAGTGTTCATTTAGGTTTTTCTGAAGCTGTAATTTCAGTCTCCATCCTCAAAGATAGTTGTATTTCTGCTATGTGTTTGTCTGGATTGGTTGCAAGAGGCTGTGACTGCCTCCCCTTGTCCCGACTGAAGTACGTACTTATGCTTGTAAGATACAAGCTCCAAAACCACAGAATGGAAAGTTGATGTCACAAATATGGTCCACGTGGAGGTTACAGGGGAGATGGGGCCACCTGGCAGTTATGCTATCACTGATCTGTTGTTCTGTCTAAATAATGTCATGTTATCCTAAAGCAGTCCCTGCCCATCCAAGAGCTGAGATAAAGTATCCCAAAGAGTCTGCCTCACTCAGGCACACTAGATTTAAAGGATATGGAACTGCTGTCTCATGAGAAAGACCTCTCAGGTGTCCTCGGTCCATGCAGGGTTGACTCACCAACGGTTCCAGCGTTCTCCGAGGCCGGGCTTTGCTCCGCCGCAGCACCAGCAGCAAAGGGCCGGGCCTTGCTCCACCTGCTCCCCGGCCGGGCTTGGCTCCGCCGGGTCCCACCCACCACCAGTGACGCCCTGAGCAGCGCCAGGAGGCGCATAAAGGCAGCCCCAGTGCAGAGTCCAGTGGGGTTGACTCACCAACGGTTCCAGCGTTCTCCGAGGCCAGGCTTTGCTCCGCCGCAGCACCAGCAGCAAAGGGCCGGGCCTTGCTCCGCCTGCTCCTCGGCCGGGCTTGGCTCTGCCGGGACCCACCCACCACCAGTGACGCCCTGAGCAGCGCCAGGAGGCGCATAAAGGCGGCGCCAGTGCAGAGTCCAGTGGGGTTGACTCACCAACGGTTCCAGTGTTCTCCGAGGCCGGGCTTTGCTCCACTGCAGCACCAGCAGCAAAGGGCCGGGCCTTGCTCCACCTGCTCCCCGGCCGGGCTTGGCTCCCCCGGGTCCCTCCCACCACCAGTGACGCCCTGAGCAGCGCCAGGAGGCGCATAAAGGCAGCGCCAGTGCAGAGTCCAGTGGGGTTGACTCACCAACGGGTCCAGCGTTCTCCGAGGCCGGGCTTTGCTCCGCCGCAGCACCAGCAGCAAAGGGCCGGGCCTTGCTCCGCCTGCTCCCCGGCCGGGCTTGGCTCCGCCGGGTCCCTCCCACCACCAGTGACGCCCTGAGCAGCGCCAGGAGGTGCATAAAGGCAGCGCCAGTGCAGAGTCCAGTGGGGTTGACTCACCAGCGGTTCCAGCATTCTCCGAGGCCGGGCTTTGCTCCGCCACAGCACCAGCAGCAAAGGGCCGGGCCTTGCTCCGCCTGCTCCCCGGCTGGGCTTGGCTCCGCCGGGTCCCTCCCACAACCAGTGACGCCCTGAGCAGCGCCAGGAGGCGCATAAAGGCAGCGCCAGTGCAGAGTCCAGTGGGTTTGACTCACCAACGGTTCCAGCGTTCTCCGAGGCCGGGCTTTGCTCCGCCGCAGCACCAGCAGCAAAGGGCCGAGCCTTGCTCCGCCTGCTCCCCGGCCGGGCTTGACTCCGCCGGGTCCCTTCCACCACCAGTGACGCCCTGAGCAGCGCCAGGAGGCGCATAAAGGCAGCGCCAGTGCAGAGTCCAGTGGGGTTGACTCACCAACGGTTCCAGCGTTCTCCGAGGCCGGGCTTTGCTCCGCCGCAGCACCAGCAGCAAAGGGCCGGGCCTTGCTCCGCCTGCTCCCCGGCCGGGCTTGGCTCCCCCGGGTCCCTCCCACCACCAGTGACGCCCTGAGCAGCGCCAGGAGGCGCATAAAGGCAGCGCCAGTGCAGAGTCCAGTGGGGTTGACTCACCAACGGTTCCAGCGTTCTCCGAGGCCGGGCTTTGCTCCGCCACAGCACCAGCAGCAAGGGCCCGGGCCTTGCTCCGCCTGCTCCCCGGCTGGGCTTGGCTCCGCCGGGTCCCTCCCACCACCAGTGACGCCCTGAGCAGCGCCAGGAGGCGCATAAAGGCAGCGCCAGTCCTTCTTCCCGCGGGACGCGCGCGGGCGCGCGCCGGGTGAAGCCCGGGACAAGGGCGGGGCCGTCTGCGGCCGTCAGAGGCCAGAGGAGGCCGGGCTGGGCCATGGACTTTGGCTTCCTTTTCTCTGGACCCTTCCAATCTGTGAGGTATATACTCTAAAATTCTAACTTTTATGTATTGTGGTCCCTTTTGGATGCACTTGACCTAGAAGTAGTTTTCCTGGGTGTTTTTTATTTGTTACATTAGTCTCTGTGTATATATCTTGAAGTGCCTCAGGTTCCTTAAAATGTCGAAACTCAGGTCGTCAAAAATACCGACTGACACCAGGACAATGGATAACTATCTAGTCAAGGTGGTTAGCAAAATTAATAAAGAAAGGCGACTTTCATTAAATAGGGTAAGCCCTATGGCTTCTCCTACAAGTCCGAAATTCCCTCTAGTTTCCCCACTCCCGGTGGATAGTGGCAATGAAGATCCGATTGTAATTACTATTAATGATATATCCCCAATAGAGTTACAGGAAGAGCGGGAAGAATTAGCCGATTTTTCTCGGTGTTCGACCCCAATAACCTCTCCCAGGCCTTCGCCTGCCCCATCGCCTACACGAAGAGCTGTGAGGGCATGTAGGAAGGCACCTGTAAAGCGGGCGGGGGCCAGGAAATCAAAAAAGACAGGGACCATATCCACCAGTTCAGGGTGTGCAACTGAACCCACAAATAATGCTGAGTTGGTTAATCTGCTCCCTGCTCATATTGAGTTATTGGCAAGTATTATTGAATCTAAATTCGAACTTTAGATTAAACCTCTTGTAGTAAAATTAGACCAGGTTACACAAGAGGTTTCTAGATTAGGGGACCTTCTAAATTCACACATAACCCTGACCAAAACACACAAGTGCAACAATGCTGGCAATAATGTAATGAGGGCTGTAGGTAGCTCCAGTAAAGGGGGGAATAGGATTACGGACACTACACAAACTATATCAGTTACTCAACCACCAATGGCATCAGACCCCATATCACTTCCACCATTAGCACCAGTAATTCAACCACCACCACCACCGAATCCGGGCAGCCAGAATATAACAGCCTGGGGGGAACAATGGAGGGAGAAACATGCCCAAGAGAAGAACTACAGTTAATCTCCCTCCAGAGTGCGTCCCATACACAGTTGTATTAACAAACGTCCCTGAGGTTGATTCTTATCTCACTGACCCTAGGCTAGAAACACATGCCGCCCTAAAAAATAAATCATTAGCGTGGTTGAACAGGAATTGTGGTTTTCCATTTGCTTTTTCAAATGACATAATTTCTACACGAAGAGTCAGTTGGATAGGTAATTCTAGGAAGAATACTGGGGGGGCTGTATTATTATAAATTTCAAGCACCCGCAACATGTTGCCAGAGTCCTACTTAGAGCAGCTTCCTTACCATAGGGTATAACATCGTATGCGCACAGCCTCTTGGGTTTTTCTATAACCATCTAATTAACACCCAGTCTTCACAACCTGACCAGTCCAAGTTCTCTGTCTTTGTAAAGAGACGGGGAGTTGCATGTCCTGCGCCAAATGTTTTTCAACCTCCAAATACTCTGGATCCTTACTGTTATCAGTTGGCTAGCCCGTACAATCAATTTGATTAAGCCCTATCACTATCCAATCGTTACACCCCTTTAGCCTAACTGGAGGAAAACGATTGACGTCCAATTGAACCTAGAATTAAATCTCAGCCTCCATCATCTACTTTCAGAATTGCAACCTGGAATATTGCCGGGATTAAGGCTAAGGCGGGAAGTGATGTGTGGATTAATTCATTAAAAACTTTTTACATTATTGTTTTACAAGAGACTTGGGATCAGTTTAATAGCTTTTCTTTGAATGGATACAGTCATTTTTGCATCCCAGCAACCAGTAGTGCCGCAGGTAGAGCGAAGGGCGGCTTACTAAGTCTATTTAAACTTGATATAAAAGGCACTTTTTTGCAGTGTAACTCAGGATGTGAGAACTGTCTAATTGTTGAACTTTCTACCCAGGATAAAGCCAAGATCTTATTTATAAATTGTTATAACTCTAATGCTAATGAGTGCACCGGTTATAATTTGGATGTTCTGGATAAATTTTTGTCAGTCTACAGTGTAAATGTAAATACTTTTGAAATATTATTCCTTGGGGATTTTAATATTCACCCATGCACCCTACCATGTATTAGTCTTGAGGTAGATGGCCCTCCTTATTCTTCATCCATCCATCTGGAACATACTAGACGGGGGAGTGTCTAGAAAATTTCCTGGCTAGATGGAATTTATATGAGTCCGGTGACGGGGACGGCAAAAACAGGCCCCCTACATTTAAGGGAATAGATGATGGTATTATCATTGACTACATTTGTATGTCTTCTTTTTTGTTGTGCAAGGTTTTAACCTATAATACTGAGGTCTCGGCTTTTAGTGACCATAACCCAGTGTTTATGGAAATAATGCCTACGGACTTACTTTCAATGAAAACGGTGACACACAGAGGTGGTCTAAATGTGACCGTTAAGGATCAAGGACGTAGGCTAAAATGGACAATTATAGTCCCTGAAACTTTTTTGAAAGAGGTACTGCATAAAGTCGAGGATGAAGTAGAAATATGCTTAGCAAAACGGGTGCTAAATAAAGAAGTGGTCCTTGCTTTTGATAATATATGTATTGCAATTAATTACAGTCTACTTGCCGGCCCAAGACAGAAGCCGCTTCAGGGCAAGAAGTGGTTTAACAAAATATGCTCCAAGGCACACAGAGAATTACTTAGAGCCCTGAAGGCTATTCCAAAAGATAGTGCCAAAATAGCTAGTTTAAGAAAGGCTTATAAAAAAGCTATCCTAGAAAGAAAAAAGGAGCTGAAAGATGATGCTTGGGCCCAATTACTCGACCCAGATACCCTAAAAAATAGTGGATTATTCTGGAAAATTGTAAACCAACCATTATTCTCGGGGGTGAGAATTCCTCACTCGAGGCTAATATTCCAGATGAGGGCTGGATAAAACATTTTGGAAAAATATACTCTGACCCTAGTAATGATTTTCTAAGGAGAGATACCACTTTTATCGTCGAGGGCCATGCTGTAACCTTTGAGGCTGCAGAAGTGGAAAGGGCGATAGACCTGACCCTGAAAAACAAGGCCCCAGGACCCGATGGGGTCCCTGCAGATGTTTTTAAATGTGCTCCAAAATTTTGGTCAAAGATGTTGTGTAACGTTTTTAACGCTCTAACCCATGACAATATACCGGCCTCATGGAAACAATCAATCATCATTCCAGTTTACAAGAAGGGTAACAGGCAGGACCCCTCCTGCTATAGACCCATCTCTCTAATTGACTCTTCTGTTAAAATACTGGGACGGGTCATTTTGTCTAAATTGAATGAATGGGTGAACGAGAGAGGGATCCTATCAAATGTCCAATATGGGTTTAGACTAAAGAGGAGCACATTAGATCAAGGTCTTAACTTACATCTGCTAGTGGATAAATACACTAAGGCCAAGGAGGGGTCCATGTACTTGGGGTTCATGGACCTCTCGTCAGCTTTTGACCTTGTAAACCGGTCAAAATTGTGGCAAATTCTACTCGACGTGGGTCTTGATAGGGCCCTAGTTAATCTTCTGGCGGACCTACATTCTGGGCTATTAGCTTCGGTCAGGGTCACTTCGGAGGGCCGCTGTACTAGTCATTTTAACTCAGAAAGAGGGGTCAGGCAAGGGTGCATCCTGGCCCCCTTTTTATTTATGATTTACATAAATGCCCTGGAACCCGTTCTAAAGGAGGCCTGACATTCCGCGTGTAGGAGTACTTGGTATTCCAGTTCTCCTATACGCGGATGATGCTGTCCTACTTTTGCGGACTGGGGTCAGTCTACAACGACTTTTGGACGTCTTCAAGAACTTTATGGGTTCCCTGGACCTTAAAATAAATGTTAAGAAGTCCCAAATTATGATAATGATAATGGGTAGGTGTTCCAGGAAGAGGTACTCTAAAACTTTTATTTGTGGAAAAGAAGAACTCTGTAGAGTACCCACTTTCCCATATCTGGGGATCACTTTCGATGAGAGAGGAAACTGGGGACCTCAGTTAAAAAACAGAAATATTTCCCTGGCAAGATCCTCTTCTGCTCTTCAGGGTTTCTCGAGAAAATTGGGGGCCAGACCAATAGTAACAATAATGAAAATTTATAAAGCAAAGTGTCTTGCAGTGGCTACGTACGGTAGTTCAATCTGGGGGTATAGCTCCCCGGATTGTTTACAGATTACCGAGAACACATTTCTGAGATCTGTTCTCTCTGTGCCACAGTCTACCCCGTCATATACAACCCATACTGAACTGGGAGTAGGTTTTATTTCAGATTTGATAAAAAATATCCCCCCTATTAGCATGGCTGAAGATATGGTTGAATCAGGAAATTCCCCTAAACCACATCATTCTGAAAGACTGTTTACAGCTAGATAGATATAATAAAATTCAGTGGTTGGCATATATCAAAAATAGCTTTGCCAAATTAGGGAGACCTGAGCTTTTTTCCTCACCAGAGTTGATAACATCAAAGGACATTGCACTAATTAAGGGTGCAATGGGTGAAATGCTAACTCTGGAGAGAGAACAAATGGAATTAAAAAAAAACACTGTGAGGGCTAATATCAATATATCTACCCAAGTAGGTCCTGAAATGTATTTAAAAGTTGTAAATCGATCGTATCATAGGTTCCTCCTAACTCGATTCCGATTTAATTTGATTTATTTGAACCTAGGTTATTTCCCAAATTGGAGTACCCCCGAAAATGCAATGCCGTGTTCTTGTGATAATTTTTCCACCCAGAACACAATGCATTTTTTGATGTTCTGTGGTCATTACACGGCATTAAGGGGGAAAATTTTGATCCCCATTGTAAAGGAGGCTGGGTTTATTCAAGTTAGGCCAGCTCTTCTGTTCCTACAATTATTGCAGACCCCTAGGATCATGTTTCACGTTACCAGCTTTTCAGTGGGTGCTGTTAGGATTAAGAGCAGGAATATGATTAATAACTCCTAAATGTTGTACTGTATTATGTTTACACAATGATAATGTTTACAGAATGAAAATGAGTTGTGGGTACCTATAATGTTTGATATTTTGTATCTTTTTTAGCATGACCTCATTTTATGAACTTTTATGAACTTTTAAAGGAAATTTTTAAATTTTTGACATGCTTTTTACTGTGTATAACTAACTCTGATTTTATCTTGTATATTTTCCGTATTGTAGTATATGTAAACTTTGTATAGTATTATTGTCTATGATATTGATTTATCGAAATAAAGTATTTTGACTGACTGACTCACCTTAATGTTTTGCTGTGCAGTTTGGGGCTTGGATTCATATTTATCTGACTATAAAGTCAGAACTGCAGGTCCCACCATGCAGAGCCACATCATGTAGGGGATGTGTTACTTATGCAAGGAACTGTGAAACTTGAGAACTTTCCTATGGAGGAAAATAATTCCAGCATCATGGCTGCCATGACAATTATGTCACACCACGGGCTCTGGTATTTTAGCATTATCATTGTGAATGTCAGGTCTTATTTCACATTCAACATTGTATGTATGGGCAAGTAAGCTCAAACATGCAAAGTAGGTACCATTCAATAATGCAGCATGTGCAGTGGCACTGGCGTCTAGAGGTCTAAAGTGCCTCCTAATCACAGCCATTTTTACTGCCTTAACTGGGAATGGTGGTGTATTTTCCTTGCTTGCTTTAGGGACCATGTTACACCAGCTACTCACTGTGCCCGAAGAAAACAGAAGTGATCGAAGGTGGTCACATTTTGCCTTCTATTTGGAGATCTCGAGCTATCCATCTCAGGGATTACCAGGTTATCTAGTTTATTTTTTTTCCTGGGGCTTGAATACCTGCATGCCACTTAGCATGGTCACGCACGACCTAGACCTGGGCACTGTCACCTCCAGCTGCGGCCTGCCTGGGGCGCTGGTAATTGACTCAACTCTGCACCTAGGGAGTTAGGAGAGGAAGCGGCTTCCTATTGTTATGGAGTGCTCCTGGTGACACAGCGACCCTGCGGTGTGCCGTCCACACGTGGCTCACAGGGAGACTTCAGCGATAGGCCTCTGTGCTTGTGCCAAAAGGGGGACTAGGTGGACCTAGAGAACTCAGCCTCCCTTTTCTATTTTCCCAAGTTTACTTGGAACACTGACTGTTCTTATTGACAGACGCTTGATAGAGTATGAAGAAACCAAATTATGTAACCACTGTCACACATATATTGTGAGCCTGTGTACTGTACTCAGTGTCAGTGGACGGGGAATAGTTTGTTTTCATGATGCACAGTGTCAATGCTTCTCTGAAGACAGTAGTGAGCATTATCTCCCAAATGACGCCTTAGAAAACTGTAGCTCAAGTTGGAATGCCACCATTCACAATCTCCTTGGAAGAACTGGGCTTGGTTGCTCGCTGCAATACATGTTTTTCTTTCTTCTCACCACTTTCAAATTTCACCAGCCACCACTGCTTTGGGTTATTTGACATTTGGCAGGCTGCACTCCTTTCTGCTAGGGCTGCAGAGGGATGTTTTCTGTGGTCCTGGTAGGCCACAGCCTGCAACATTTAGAAATCTCTGTCTGCTTACTGCTACAGTTGCTTCTCTGAAAGCACAGTAAGTTTGTTGAGAAACCACCTTCTTTTATGTGGCCACTCTCCAAATAATTTTGCTTTTTTTAAAAACAAATTCACAAAGGAGCTTGCTTTTGAAAATAAAAATATTACTGCTTTAAAACCCTGAGAATTTTCTCCCACGGTGTGGGGGGTAATGTTTAATTTGTATCTGTTCAGGACAATCATGCTATATCTGGTGGGAACAAATATAAAAAGGTATAAAAAGGTATAAAAAGGTATATTTGAGCACGCACTCTAAATAGAGCAAATGCTCTATGCGACATAGACCTACAGCCATCTTAACCCATGTGCATGCTAGGCAGTTGCCTGGGGGACCCACGATCATAGGGGCCCCGTGCAGGCCAGAATTTAACACACATTTTCCGTTAAACACTTTTATTCCTGTGAGTGGTTATGTAGGCAGGGCACAGTTCACCGCTCTGCTCAGGGGCCTATAATGCTGTTAAGAATGCCATGGCCATATGTCCGAGGAGACTTCAGTCTAAGGTTTTCACTCCCGGAGCCAGCGAGGGCACAGCCGGTGGAAACATGATGGACTACCTGACCCTGCCTAGAACGAGCAGACCGTATCCTGTTCACCAAGCTCAATGTACTCCACTTGGTACCAACAGTCGCAAACCACTTTCGCAGTTTTCTAGCACTTCATAGGATCACTGTGCTAATCTTGCACTTACAAAGTATAATGGAATAAAGGGCATTTGAGGTGGCATGGCACAAATAATCCCTAGTAAATAAGAATTAAATATTTCAGGATTATTTATTACTTAATATATAGAGACATGTTAAACACTGGTGTATGCGTTTAGCTGTCTCCAGACAGCTACCTAAGCATACAATTATTTACTTTAAATTGCTGGTAATTAGTTTTAATTACTTTTAAGTGGCATTGAATGACCAAATTATGCGGCATAGTACGTAAATGATGTAGAAATTAAAGGCACATTATACAGCAATGATATGCAAATTGTGCTGCATATTATGTGACCAAAAGCAAATTAGGCAACACATTATCTAGAATTATTGTCCATCCATTTTGGATTTTTGACACACGTACACAAAAGGGATTCAGGTCAGGAGCTGCAAAATACATAGCTTTTTTAAGAACGAAAAGTATCAACCTTCAGCAAGTTCAATTCGAAATATTATTCGCCAACAAATAGTCATTTTGCATTGATAGGAGCACAAGCACTCCATTGTGCTCGCATTGCCTTTTTTACATTACATTTAGCAAGAAGCAAGGCTACGTGTAAACATTTATAATAAAAATTGTGTCTAAATTATTCAAAGCAGAGGTTTTCTACCTGTTGTGGGAGGACCACTAGGGGTACGCGAAGCTTAGAAAATGCTTAGAAAATGTATAATATTAACAGATTACTAAAGTGTACATAAATAAAAAAAAGTGAAATTTAAAAGTTCTGTAAATGTGAAGAAATTTGAAATGTGAGGCTACATATTGAGTTTGTATGGACAATGTGTGGCCTCAATTGAATTTAGAAAAGCTCCAACCTTCCCATTAAAATGTACATTTTAAATTATTTTTATATTTGTTTATGAGTTAAATAAAATTAATAATTTTTATATTTGTTTGATGAATACTTGTATCTGTGTTTTTTTAGTATTGTTTTGTGGTTCAAATAAACGAAAATGCTAATATAGTGGTACTTGGCTTCCAGTAATGACTCTGTGTGGGTCCCTGGAGTCTAATAATAATTCAGGGGGGGGCAGGGGGGGTCCTTGGGTTCCAGTAGTGATAATGGGGATGTCCATAGATGTCAACAAGTTAAGAACCACTGATTCAGAGCATTACAGCCACCCCCTAATTATCTCTTCAGTTTTGGGTTTACTTTGTGTTAGACTGTAGGGCCTCTAAAAGCATCTCTCCTAGAGCGTTGCAGACAATAGTCCGAGGACCCTTTTGTAGTAGCAGCTATTTTAACCAGGGATGTGGTTATGATGAATGTGTGACTTGTGGCACTGTAGGAAGTCACTGGAGTGCTATGTAACTGAATATGTTTCATTTAAATATGATTGTCTAGGTCGAATATATTAGTCCAAGCTCCATTCAAGTGAATAAGAACCGGCTTGTGAGGATTAAATGGGTTTGAGGGTCAGTGGTAAATCACCTAATACACACAAAGTTGTAATAGGCCAGTGTGCCTAAGAATGCCTTTAAAAATTGCCTGCATGCCCTATACAGCAATATGCTCCTTGGAGTGCATGAAAAAAGTCCCCATGTCCTGTTGAAGATATCCAACATAAAGAGAGACAGAGAAAAAGAGAAAAAGAGAAAGAGAGAGAGAGAGAGAGAGAGAGAGAGAGAGAGAGAGAGAGAGAGAGAGAGAGAGAGAATTGATAACGGTGTGTGTGTGGGTGTATGTGTGTGCATGTATGAGTGTGTGTGCGTGTGTCTGAGTTTGTGCGCCTGTGCCTGTGTGTGAGTTTTAAAGTGACCCTTCCAGAAGAATAATGATTAAATCAAGGAGATGAACACATGATATTATTACTCTAAAACCCAGAAATGAAAGATAAACGCATTTCAATAAACGCCGTGCTGTTCATTTCGAGTCTATTGCCCTTGATATTTAATATTATGTTGTTGGCTGTCATTTGGAGGTATACAGTGGTACCTGCTAATGTTGTATGCTAATTATATCTTGGGGTTTTAATTCATACAGCAAATAATTACAGAAATAACCTCAGTTTGCTCAGGTATCTAAATACAGCACAGTTCGTCATCGATACTAATAAATATGCATGTTAGGATCTTATGTATGGTATGTCGTCTATTTTGTATGCTCTAATAGCCTCATGTCTGGTTTTATTTGGCTTAGTACTTACATTAAAAATTGTCCATAGTTGTGTACACTTACTAGAGCTTAGTGGCTACTTCAGTTTGGCTAATCGGGGTCACGGCTCTCTGAATAACGACCCGTGCTGTTCTAGATAAAACAAATGCCTCAATGAAAAACTTGCTCATAACGTATCGATGTCTAGCGAAATGTAATACGCTTCTCACTCACTATGCGTCTTTTGGTGTCCGTCCACCTCTGTATTACCGGCCGGTAGAACTCGAGGCGCATCTTAGGAGTCCTTTTAAATTCAGTGTTAGAACGTATGAGGTTACTTTCCTAAATGTGGCTTTGTGTGAGACCTACAGCTGGGTGTAAAGAGAAAGATAGAAAGCGGACTCAAATGGCATCACCATCTTCGTTGGTTGTACGTGCGCTAAAAACGATTATAATTTTACACCCTACAGCTATGTTTAATATGAGGGGAAAGATCACACTAAGATGGCATTGTCCTCGTTAGGAATTATGGAGATGCTAAAATGCTTATAATTATATCTAAACTGCACATAGCCAATTCCCTGGTAAAAGAAGGAAGAAACAAGTTGCGGAAGTGAAGTATTTGCATGCTGGTATTGCGCATGTGTTAAAGAGACTGCCATCTTTTGGTCAGGCAAAATAAGCAGTCAACAGCGGGACACCAAAAAAGAGTGCAATCAGCCAGCCAATCCCACAACAAACAAGCATTTCTTAATGCAATAGGACTCGTATTTACGCGAGTCCTATTGCATTGGAAATGGGAGGGTGGGGGTCCAGGAAGGCACGAACAGGAGTGAGGGGGCATGGGGGGGGGGGGGGTGAAAAGTCACGGACTGCGGGAGGGGGTGGGGGAGGGAATACAGGGCAAAAAATAGTTTTTGAGTAAAGGGGTCAATAGCCAGGGAAGGTTATGAATGACAACATGGCCGTCAGGAGGAGGGACAAAGAAGTTGAAAACAAATCAAAATGCTGCATTTATGATTGAAGCCAATAAGAAATAAGGCTGGAATGTGGGCAGAGCTTCCCCCACTATTCTGTATACACCATCTCTCGACGAGACAGCGCATGCGCTGCCTAGCCGAGACATAAAATCAAAGGCCCATATGTACAAAGCTATTTAGCATTTCTTACCAGACCGAATCTCATTTTCAGGCTGTAAAGAAATGCTAAATAATTTTTCCATATGTCCTCCTTAGAAATCGCATTTTGCTATTACCAAAATAGGAAATCACAGATAGGGATTTCCTATTTGCGATTTCCTAAGCACATGTACAAAGCATTTCCTAAATGAGAAATTGGCATTTAGGCTATTATCATTGAATCCAACCATGTGCAAAATTAAAAAAAGGCACTCAAAACTGCAGTTTTGACAGTGCCATAGAGAGCACACTCGCCCCTAGGGCAATCGAAGCTCTTTACACGTGCACCACTTTCTTTTTTTGGATTTTAAGGGGGGCCTTAGACCCGTAGGTATCCTTAGTTTTGCATTTCCTAAATATCTATTTTCTATTAGGAAATCAAAAATTTGGAAATGCAAACCCATTTTCACCTTTGGGCCATAGGCCAATAGGAAGGAATGCTTTTCCACGTCCTAAATAGTGATTTCACAATAGCAGTTGGACACTGTAGGAATCGCTATTAGGAAATCGCAATTTTAGTACATTCCATTTTGCATTTCCTAAATAGCGATTTCTTAGTATTTGCTTTTTAGGAAATGGAAAATGTACGTTTTGTACATAGGGGCTGTGAGAAAGTGGCTCCATATATACTGGACAATAAGGCAGTACAGTGTGTATAGAGTCCACAAACCCCAAAGGTATAACAGAGGTTAAAGTCAGAACTGACCTTACTCGCCAGAGTGGTAGCTTGATCGAGCAGTAAGGCAGTACCAGAGGATAGTGTAAAGCATTTGTTGTACACACTCAGTCAGCAAAAGGTTTTACACACTCAAGAACTGAACTCCAGGCAATTGTTGTTATATCCTCAGATATAGTTGTTTCATTTTTAGAACCAACAGTTATAGAAATATACGTTTCGAGGTACGAGTACTCTCATGTAAATACTTTGCAGAGGAGCAATGAGTGTGTACACACAATAATTATAGGATAGCTAATAAGCAATACAGTTCTGAAACACTCTAGCATTGAGCTCAATGGGTTTTTGTATTGTAATTGCATTTATCGCTCGCTTGTTGACGCATGCTATTCAGGGAGCCTATAAAGGATTAGTGGTGCATTAATATGGTAAAATAAGAGGTAATTTCAGTGGTCAATTCAGGTAAATTCAGTCTCCTAGGGCCAGCACTGGGGGCTTAACTCAAAACAGGTAGGTAAATGAGTTTCAGTATTTCGTACGATTTTTAAAGATTATTTGCAGTTTTCAAAAGTAGACACTTTGAAGAAATTTCATAGAAAAGCAGACAATGGGTTCCTATGGAGAAAATACAGGTTACTAGTAAACCCGCTAGGAATTACTTTTGCCGTTCAGTTCTGGGCTGAAAGGTACAGTACTGGCTTTTCTCCTGATCACAGGTGAGTATTTTCGAATTCGGACTTTGGCTGATTTTATAGGAATATTTTCAGTTTTCAAAAGCTCACACTTAGAAAATTTTCGAGTCAAAATGGGTCAATGTTATCCAATGGCAGGTAAGTGAATTACCGGTTTCAAAAGCTCACACTTAGAAAATTTTCGAGTCAAAATGGGTCAATGTTATCCAATGGCAGGTAAGTGAATTACCGGTTTCCAGGTGACCACTTGGTTGGTGAAGATAGGGTTCTGGGCGTAGACTCAGGGGTCCCCCAGGGTCAGGTGAGTCCAGTTAGTTCAGTCCCAGCGGCACAGGGGCGGCCGGGTGCAGAAGTAGGTAGGCCCAATGTTATCCAATGAGGGAAGGGGGGTCTTCGGTTGGTGGCTGCTGGCTAGCAGGCCACGCGGCTTTGGGAGCTGGGCTCCTGGTCACTTGCTCTGGGCAAGGGGGGAAGTAGGGTAGGGTAAAGAGGTCATAGCCAGCGGCACTCGGGCGGCTGGGTGCAGGGTGCTTTTGAGCCGTCGGGCGCTCAATGTTATCCAATGAGGATGTTGAAAAAGGAACAAAGGCTGCAGGCTCGGGGACGGTGACTCTCCAGGGGCTACCAGCACTTCGAGAGGTAAGTTGGGATGATAGAGCACAGGTAGGTACCCCAAAGGGAGGCACAGGGGGCCGCAGGGCGCCGGGTACAGGGGTGTCTTTGGGGGTCGGAAAAGCTTACCCTCGGCTGGTCGCAGTTGGGGTAGCCCCAGGTTCTGAGTCTGCAGGGGTCGGTCTGGTTCGTCGAGGAGGGTCTTTGGGCACTGGACTTTGGGTCCCAGTCGCCGGGGGACATCCTCGTGGTCTTGGTTCGGGTTGGCCCGGCCCGGGCTCGGCTGGTGCAGAGTGGCTGGTCCGGAGCTTCCTGGTGAGCACCAGGTGGGGTGTTGCAGCAGAGCCTCTGCTGATGGGAGTCCCAATTTTTGAGAGGGTCAAGGCAGGCAGGTCCTCTGGGTGTCCCAAGGTTGCTGTCCGCGGAGGTCGCCGGGATTAGGCAGGAGCAGGTTCCAGGAGCAACAAGCCGGTAGGGCTGGGGCCAAGTCAGTTGTTGTTGTCCTGTTGTTAGCAACTGCACGGCGGGTCTTCTTCTTCTTGATCTTCTTACTTCTTTTGATATCGGGATCGGAGGAAGGAAGGTTCAGAGAGCCACTACATTTTAAACTTAGGGGCGTTACAGGTAGGGCAAGGGCAGGGACCAATGGGTCCCTGTCCTGGGGTGAGGACACCCTCTAGCCTGCTTCTCTCCTGTGGGAGGGGGGCAGGAGCCTGGCTGGGATTGGGCAGAGCTCCCCACCTGCAAGATGGCCGGAGCCTGGGTCGTGCTTCACCTCACCTCCTACACCTGAGGGGTGGAGTTGGCAAAGGTTGGCACACCCTCCTTCCTGACATAGTTTTTCCTGCCAGTCTTCCAGCCAGAGTGGGGGTAGAACGGGTAGGGGGCCAGTTGCTGGGTACAGCAAATGGTCTGGAGAAGCTCTCAGAGGCGGTATGCCTTTGAAGCTTCCCCCTGTTCATCCAGGGGGAGGAGACATAGCACCTCGCCCAGGATGTGCATTGTTGCAGGCCCAGGAGAGCGGGGGGCTCTCCACCCAGGGTCCAGCAACATGTCTGCTGTGTGGCATCCTCTGCAGCCACTCAGCCCAGACGTGGATTATAGGTTCGGGTTTTGGAGGGCATCTCTAAGATGCCCTCTCGTGCTTCTTACATTAAATCCCACATTGGCATCAGTGCGGGTTTAATGTGCTGAGAAGTTTGGTATCAAACTTGTCAGTCTTCAGTGTAGCCATTATGGTGCTGTGGAGTTCGTAATGACAACCTCCCAGCACCATATACTCTTAAATGGCATCACTGCACTTACAGTGCCCAGGAATGGCCCTAGTTACTGTAGGGGCACAGGGCTCATGCACCTGTGCCCTCACCTCCGGCATAGGGCACCCAGCTAGAGGGGTGACTGAAGTGTGCCAGGGCAGTGGGGTCTGGGGGCATGGCACCTAGGGATGTGTCACAAAAAGGGATGATGGACGGAGCGTTTGAGCAAATCAAACACTCACCCCCAGTCAACTGATCTGGGTTTAATCCATCACCATTCTTTAGCCCACTCAGCCACCCCATTTCAGACATGGCCATATGCAAATCAGTCTGACCCTGTGCCTCATGGGAACAGTCCAGCCCGAACTGCCAAGCCATGTCTTCCATGGACCGGAAACAAGCATCCTGGGACCGGTTTCGGATTCATAATCCTCATCAGCCAGGCTATCTTGAATCCAGTGGCCAAGTGAGCAAGGGATGTGTGCCATGTCGACTCTCGTTTTAGTTCTGTACTTAGGCACTCAGCCTGCAAAGGCAGTGTGTGGGTGCCAGGGTACAGGGCCCCTGAGGGTGGCACAATAAGTGCTGCAGCCCTCAAGGGTCTTCTCTGGTCACCAGGCCCTGGGTACCTAGGGTACCATTTACTAGGGGCTGACAGGTGGCCAGAGATGCCAATTGGGTATTTTGTTTCAGCATAGCTTTTCTTTTTAGGGAAGGAACACAGGCCCTGGATACCTGATTGGCAGGGACCCAGGAGACACTCAGTCAAAGCACATCAGCAGTTCAGAAAAAAGCGGGGGCATACCAAGGCAAGAAAGATGGCACTTTCTCACAGGGGCCATAATGGTCCGTAAGGTAAAAGTTTTTGGGGATTTATTCATTCACATTTTAGTACCTATGCTTTTGTTTCCTGGATGGATGCATTTAGGCCCATATGTCTGTACTGGGGTGAATGTATGACATTGTTCTGCATTCTGTCCATCACCTGTTGTTTTTGCTTTTGTCACCACGAGTGGGACAGGTATGCTCAGATGTGAGTCCCGTGCTCTCCATGCCACTGGAATCAAGCTATCCAGGCTGATGAGAGCTGAAAAGATCGAAACCGGTCCTTGGATGCTTGTTTCCAGTCCAGGGAGGACCTGGCTTGGCAGTTCGGGCTGGACTGTTCCCATGGGGCACAGGGTCAAGACTGATTTGCATATGGCTGAGTTCAAACTGGAAAGGCATGGTGAGCAAAAAAACAATGGATTTAGGCCCAGATGTCTGTACTGGGGTGAATGTATGACATTGTTCTGCATTCTGTCCATCACCTGTTGTTTTTGCTTTTGTCACCCCGAGTGGAACGGGTATGCTCAGATGTGAGTCCTGTGCTCTCCATGCCACTGGAATCAAGCTATCCAGGCTGATGAGGGCTGAAAGCCCGAAACCGGCCCTTGGATGCTTGTTTCCAGTCCAGGGAGGACCTGGCTTGGCAGTTCGGGCTGGACTGTTCCCATGGGGCACAAGGTCAAGACTGATTTGCATATGGCTGTGTTCAAACTGGAAAGGCATGGTGAGCAGAATGTTCTAAACTATCCGGGCAAAATTGTTTGGTTGTGTGATGTATCCTGCCTTCAGCTATTGCAATACATTTTTAAGCCTACAGCAATTGCAAAAATGTTTGATCTTTTTGCATAAAACACAATCTTTCTTTGTTACAATCTGCAAATTATGAGGTAGAGATTGTCATATGTGAAGCGTTTATCAAATTCATATTTACATTGAAAACAATATCATTTTTCTGGTGATCCTAAGTATAACAGCCAATATCCCTATTATTTGTAACAATGGTGACACTTTGAACACCATCCTCAATGCCTCCATCGACTCAGCCAGATTCATAGCCACCTGGAAACATGCCACCATCATGCCACTTCTTTAAAAAACATCCACTGATCCATCAATTGTTACCATTGACAGACCAATCTCCTTCCTCCTTCCATACCCGGCAAAGGTCTTAGAGAAACTAATCAGCTAACGCGTCACCAACCACCAGCTCCTTGACACCACATGGTCTGGAATCAGGCCCCAAAACAGCATTCATCGCAGTCACAGAAAATAGCTGCATGCTTCTTGACAGAGGAGAAATGGCAATCTCAATTTTCCTGGACCTCCCTTTGACACTGTCTTGCAGAGATGTATGACGTTACAATGCATACTTTTACAACGCCTACCTTTACATCGCAAGTTTTACAACGCATACCATTACAACGCATAGTGCTTTTGGGCGCTGGATAGTGAATAGTTTAATTTACTATTCCAACTCCAGTCCCCGTGGATAGTAGGGAAGGTGTTGGATAGTACATTAAACCTATTCCCTATTCTAGAGCGCCCCCCCCAGCGCAATGCGTTGTAATGGTTTGCGTTGTAAAAGTTGCGTCGTAAAGGGACTGCGTGGTAAAAGTTGCGTTGTAAAGGATGTTTACCTCTCACAACTCATCCTCATCAGGCGTGTACACAAGATTGGCATCCAAGGACCAGCTCTCCATTGGATTTGCTCCTTCTTAATAAAGCCTTCCTAAGCCTTGCACATTACTCCTCAGAAGCGCGCAAACTTATCTCAAGAGCCTCAAAATTCATTGCTCAATTCCACCCTCTTCAAAGCATACATGCTCCATCTAGCCAACGTCATTCGGGCACACTACATCAACATTCCTCTCTTATGCAGGTGACACACAACTCATACTCTCCCACTCAGACAAGACCCCCAACACAAGAAAGAAATTCACTGCCTACATGACCGAAGTTGTTAACTGGATGAAAGCCAAGACGGGAGTAGGGATCTTAGGCAAGAACACCTCCTCATGGGAGTATAACAGGTGTTCAATGGAACTATGGATCCACACACACAACCACAATCCTTGCCCGGAAATTTAGAATAATAACCAACAGCAAACTGGACATAACCGCACAAGCCAATGCCATCACTGCATCCTGTTTCCTCAAACTGAAGATGCTGAGGAAGATCTTCAAATGGTTCCCAAGCGACAATAGAAAACCATCACTCACCCCCCTAGTCACCACCAACTTGGACTTTGGGAACACCCTCTATGTCAGGATCACC
Organism: Lissotriton helveticus; assembly: GCF_964261635.1. Classification (NCBI taxonomy): domain Eukaryota; kingdom Metazoa; phylum Chordata; class Amphibia; order Caudata; family Salamandridae; genus Lissotriton; species Lissotriton helveticus. Next base: position 169,186,479 of record NC_136068.1, read on the forward strand.
AAGAAGCAAGTCACTTGAAGACTACGAACCATCCAGAACTCAGCAGCCAGACTCATCCTCAACCTTTTCACCAAACTCACATCACACCAAACCTCGGGGAACTTCACTGGCTATTGATACACAAACAATTCAAACTCCTCACACACCCATTTAAGGCACTACACAACTAATACCTCACCTACCTGAATGGTCGCATCTCCTTCCCTCAACCACCCAGACACCTCAACTCCACAGGACTTATACTCACACACATCCCACACAATCACAGAATCAGATCAGGAGGACGGGCATTCCCTTACATCCCTTCTAAAGCGTGGAACGATCTCCCACTCCACATCTGAGTTTTCTCTTCTCTTGTTGAATTCCACAAGAAGCTGAAGGTCTGACAATTCAATTAACCAAACTACCATAGGCAGAGCCAGACACACACACATGCTCAGGGCCAGGATGCCCTTGCGGGTGTTAGTGCTCTTTAGAAATACATGTAACATAACATACCATAACATAGCATAACATAATATACCATAGCATAACATAACAACACAGATAAGGCTAGTTTGCTGTTTCTTACCTGAACCGCCCCTTGGTATTTTAATGCAAGATTACCTTTAATTTACCACTACATGTTAAATTGATACCTCATATTAAGTTTACAATGTAACATTACATGCCACTGCTCATAGTTTTTTTTTGCATTAGCAGTTCAGCATTCAACTTTCACTATCCTCTGTAATGTACCCTCTATTGACATATAGATCTGTACATTGAAACAAATAAATGCTAATTTCCAAACAAAAATGTAAATAAAGAACATGAGTGCATCCAGTAATGCCTACAGCGTGAACCTATTCATTACATGCATAGCGGATATAAGGTTACCAGGCTGTTATGCGATATGAGAAAAAGGGAGAACATACTTTGCTGTGATGGTATTAATGAGTTGGATGTCAGCGGAGCTCTGAACCCGAATGATCATTCATGATTTCAATCAGCTGAAATGTTTCTTTATAGATTGTGGGTGTATTATTTTGCTTAATTAATCTGGTGAAACATGTCTTCAACAATCAGCTGAGCATACGAATTTAAGTGTACCTACGCCCAATTGTTCAGGTCACCCAAGGATGCTTGGTTGGGGATTCAGAAATTGTGTTACAGCAAGTTGAGTACATCAGCTAGAAAGGAAGTGATTTTTTTTTTATTGGTGGTGAAATCTTTCTCAAACTATCATGAAAGTGGTTTGTGATGCTGATGCAGTTAAGTAGAAGAAATTGTAACACTATGCTCGTAATTCTTTGCACAAGTGAACATTTCTATGGATGGTCATCAAATCAAGTCTCTAATTACACACAGGATCTTCTCTAAGGGAGTATGTTGATAAGTTTGGGACCTTTGTTTCTTGGTACAGGTGAAGATGTGCCTTGCACTGTCAGTGATTAGGGAACAGATATTGTTTGCATGAATGAAAGTAGATCTGGTGTTGAGAAGGATGCCACCAAAGGCAGAGAGAGACCCAGAGTTGTACACACGTGAGTCAATGATGGGTGTGGGGGCTGGCTATAAATTCATAAAATAATGAAGGCATTTCCAAATGAATTGGTGCAGCTAACGTTTAGTAAGTGTGGATGGTAGATGAGCTAGGCAGTATCTGGCTATATAGTGGTGGCCCCAGGTGAAAAATGACCGCAGAGTTCAAATCAGAAGTAAAACAATTAAATCAAATGCACAACCCATGGACAGTTCTCAGGGTGTTTTGTTGTTTTAGCTTCTGATGATCAAATGTGACCCAGTCTCCGTGACGAATTCACATGGTCATGCCATCATCAATCAACAGGCATACTAGACTAGAACTTGTACCTTGTGACTGAAGTAATCTTCGGGACGACTTCGAGGACTTTGTCCCTGGCTCCAGTGACTCCTGCTCTGTATTTTGAATTCAGCTTGTTGAAGGTTGCTGGGTTTTCATGATTCTCTTCTGCAATTACCTTTTGAGAAAGGCGAGTTATGTTTAAGGTGTGACAAATAGCCCATGGGGTTGTTTCAGTAATTGGTAGAGTCCTTGGGATCATGGCAGAAGGGAAATGTACCTTAAAGTGACATGGTTGCCAAACCCATTCTGGAGTGTACACGGTGAGGTATTTGTGCTTTTAACGTTAAATAAAATGAGAGTCAGGATCTTGATTTGCAGGTTCAGGCTCCCCTGCCCTTCTACTTTTTTTGAAAGTACTCTTTTACCAGCAGTTCTGGGATGAACATCTGCAGAAAGACATGGGAGTGTGCTGTGAATGGGTGACATGCTGTCACCTTCTTTTCAAGATCCTTGACAGATAACTACTGTTGCTTGTTTCAATGCACTAGAGTCGTGCTTGGCTGTTGAGAAATTCATGGAACAGGCTATTCTCTTTCGATCCCATCACCTTTGCTACTGTTACATTTTTCTTAGAGAGTTACACCTGTCATAATCCTTTTGGTATGCTGGTAGTGGAGATTGTTAAGGTCCATTTTAGACCTCTAACCTTACACCTGAAAGAGGAGGCTTCGGGAAGGAGTAGGCTGCAATTGTTAATATATCAACCGATTTGTGTTTTTATGGAAAACTGAGCGTTGCTGGCAGCTGACTCCTCTGACTTCACTTTAGGATTCAAGCTTATTCGTATGTGTCTATGCTCCCTTTTGTCATTTGCAGGTCACTACGGCTCAGGAAAGCAAGCAATACACAACTGATACCTCCTGAGATTATACTGAGTCTCAGTTTAAAAAATATGTGAAAATGGGCATTTCTTTTTGGTCCAGCGCAAACCTGTAGTCAGAAACTGCAGCGGTGTCACTTGTCACTTGTCTAGTCTCAATTTGCATCCAAAATTCTCAACAAAGGGATGCAGTTTCTTACTGTCACTTTGGGTTGGTCGCCTGCATGTGCAATTCCGTTTTAACACAGTGGGTGTGGTGTCACTGCATCAAGGTGTCAAGCCACTTGCTGCAATTCACGTGTCCTGTAATTTTCCCAATCAAAGAAAATAAACCAGCCATTGTTGTTAGTGGTTTTCAGATCCCTCAAGGGGGCGGGAGGGTGTACATCCCCCAAAATATTATTCAAGGTGAAGTGAAATGCAAATGCCAGGCAGAAACCAGAGAACGGCACTCCCTTTGTCAGTAAGTCCGGCTCCCCGCTCTATTTATATTTTCCTTGGCTACAAATTATTCCTGGAGTCCAGGAAGCATTCCAGAGCTCCTGAGAGGGGCAAATTAAAGCATCCCAATCCTCACCTGCTCCACTTTTTCAACAACGTACCTCTCAAAATGAACCCTCCTTTGTGATGACAACGTAATTGCAGTCCCTAACAAGGAATGCTTTCACGAGATTGTTTGTGCTCATTCTGAAAATATGTCTTTTCAGGAATTGTGGTCCTGCCAGAGTCTTGAGTAGCAATCCTTTTTGGATTGTGGTACGGTTGACAAGGGGGAAGAAGTCTTCCCTTTCCAAAGCTGTGCCTCCGTTTGTCTCCAATCTTTGGCCTAGGAAAACACTCATTCGACTTCTGACCTTTCTATTCCCAAAAAGGAGGTGATTTGCAGCTAACAGCTCATTATGTCTACCCTGTGTACGATTAGTAAACAGTGTGGCCGAGAGGAGGCAGGACATGGATAGCTAGGGCGTTTACACCCTTTGAAAATCCCCTAGCAGAAATCCTTTCCAGTTGACACCATGGACTACCAAATTGAAAGCAGCCCCCAAAACAATGGTATGTTCCAAGCCGGTCCAACAGTCACACATTGCCTATACCTATGAAGGGGTAGATTGGGGCATTATACACCCTTCTGGCCCCACTTAACTGTGAGATATGTCCTGTAGGCAGCAGTTTTTTTGCCATTTTATGTGCCACAGATAGAGACTGAAATTGAGATGCCCAGCGATGAAGAAGACGCCAGAAACACGATTGGAAAGGGACGGATGTTCCTTCTCCAGTGGTAGACGCTCCAAAAAGGATACCTGCTCGAGGAATGTAGCTGAATCCTTCAAAAAGGCTGCGTTCAGCACAAACCTCAACCAGATGTCCCGAATATCCACATAAAAGGATGTATGACTTTACAACGCATGCTTTTACATCGCATGCTTTTACAACGCGGTTTTTACAACGCATACCATTACAACGCATAATGCTTTTAGGCGCTGGATAGTGAATTGTTTAATTTACTATTCCAACTCCAGTCCCCGTGGATAGTAGGGAAGATGTTGGATGGTACATTAAACACATTCCCTATCCTAGAGCGCCCCCCAGCGCAATGCGTTGTAATGGTTTGCGTTGTAAAAGTTGCGTCGTAAAGGCACTGCGTGGTAAAAGTTGCGTTGTAAAGGATGTTTCCCACATAAAATATTGAACATACAATGAATTTCAATTAATTTAAATAGACCTTATTTACATAGAAGTGGCTATTCAATAATACGACATGGAACTTGCCCATCTGCACTCTTGTACTAGAGACACTGTGAGTCGAAGGTACACTATCGGAATTAGAGAATGGGAGCACGTCCCACAACAAGGCAAGTTGTAGAGAGGAGGGAAAATGTGGAAAAATAGAAAATAGGCCATCCTGTCATTGTGTGGGATTAAGGGTGGCTTTAACACAAAAACAGTTATAGATTTCAGTGGGAGTGAAACAAAAAGAGCACGCACTTGCAATCTAACTCTTCGTATGTGCGTCGACATGTTGCCCTTTTCTGTTCACCACCACTGAATAAAAACTTGAGAACTGTTCAAATAAACAAGTTATAAACAGGTTATATTCATCCAGTGCATTAAATTAAACTGATTAAAGATGTTATCTTAAATGTGTTCCAATAATTTCATGCATTATCATTTTATGCCTTACTGAATGTTTACTTTAGAAATTCTGTAACGCTTCCATACTTTAAGTGATAAAGGGCAAACCAATTAGTGTCAGCCCAAGAAGCTGAAAGGAATTTGCTTTCACGTTGTCAAATTAATGTTTGGATAATACAGAGAAAAAATATCTGTAGCCACTAAAATAATATTGCTCAATTGTTCTTATAAAGGGCATGCTGTTGGCAGCCTCTTACATTTATTTATTTGTAATTGGACAGCTCCATTGTTCAAGTTAACAAGCCACACCTTAACATTATCTATATGCTTTTCCTCTGCTACCCATAAGAACCAAATGAGTGTAGCCCACTATGCTTAGCAGTCCTGTGTTATACCTGTCGGCCTTAGGGTGCTCTTCCACCAAACCTTTTGCCTTCCCCCTCTTATTTTGCTGAATTAGATTTTCTTGCCTTAGTGCCTTAGGACTCTGTGCACTTTACCACTGCTAACTGCTTGTGCCCACTCCCTAAAACATGCTAAAATTGGCTTACACCTGACTAACATATAACTTATAAGTCCCTAGTGAAGTGGAATACATGTAAATTAAATGCTACAAGTAGGCCATCAGCCCTAGGTGGCCCTTAGGACAGAGTGCACTGTAAATAAAAGTTTGGACATGTAATTTAAAATTTTACAGGACTTGGTAGTGAGATACTCCTAAATTTGTTTTTCACTACTATGAGGCCTACTCCCATATCATATGATTGAGTTCCCTTATTACCTGTAATAAGTGCTAACTTTTGATAGGGAAAAGGTAAACGTTTCATGTTTGGAGTCTGAGAAACTGTAATTAAAAATCGGCTTTAATGGTAAAATCAGATTTTATGTTGCAATTTTGAAAATGCAACTATTAGAAAGTTGGCATTTTCCGGAGCTATTTGGTGCCTGCAGCCTGTTCCTGGGTCAATGACCGGGTGTAGTTAGCAGTTAAACTTTGTTTATTCCACCCAAACAGCCACAAAATAGATGTATTAGGTGTGTCTGAATGGGCCACCAACTGGCAGGATGGGGGCTGAGCTGGGCACAGTGTCAGTTACAACTGAGTAGGCTGTGCTCTGCCTTCACACATAAGAACTTGTCACTTCTTCATTGTTCATGCAGACAACCAGGATCCAGGATATGGGAAACAGGAAACTTCAAAAACTTAAAAGGGAATTCTCTAGAAACGTCTCCTACTTCAAAGAAGGCACAAGGTATAAATATAGGACCCACCCTTCAGTTCATTTTCTGGACCTATGTAAGGACACTCAGAGTACTGCCTACTGCTGTGGCCTGCTGTGGACTCCACAATACTGCTTTTCTGCACCTGGAAAGTCTGCTTTGCTGCCTGGAGCCTTACTTGAATCCTCAGAGGCCTGCCCTGCTGCTTGAGCCCTGTTCCACTGCTTATCCAGGACTATCAGAGTGACTCCAATCGCCAGTTGGCTAGACTCCTGATCAGAGCCTCAGGGACAGAAAAGGCTCCAACCATCTTGAACCTGCACTTGAACACACGTGGTGCCCTTACAGTCCTAGACCATTGGTGGTGGTGTTAAAGGTGCCCAGATGGCCAAAGTCCACAACTTGAAATGTTTTAGCTAAAAATGCTCGGAGAACAGAAAGAAGACCGTGACCAACCTGCTTGTCTATCCACCCAAGGTGCATTGTCAGTTGGCCTGACTTTGTGACAGCTCCCGCTGCGTTCTTCTCCGCAGCATCAATCCTATCCAGCAGTCCTTAACCAAAGGGCTATCTTGTGTAACTCTTGCTGGCTACATCCTCCAGCCTCATCCAGCTGGAGTTTTTCGACTTCCAAAAAAGAGAGGAAGGAACATATTTATGAGCAATTTGCATTGCTCTTGACCCACGCAACATAGTGCAAGAGTGACACAAATTAAAAATGAGATTTAACGAATCACGCAAAGCCACCTTGAAAGGCCCTGAGTGGCTTCATAAATCTTGAGTAATGCAATGCAGTGAAAATCTATGTGTTGCATTACTCTGCACCAGGGAGGCATTTCCATGGGCATTTCATGGGTGTCTCCAAGCAACACCCATGGATTTTAATGCATTCCTAGATTTATCAGAAGTGGCAGATCTGGGAATGTGCCAAAAACCCACGCCTCCCCAGGTGAGGCGTAACAAGGAGAAATATGTTTCTTTTTCCTTGTTTTTTCCTCTTTCTATGTGTACTGAATTCTGAAGCACACATAGAATGAGCAAAACTCCTCAGTGGATTGTTTTTGTGCAGGAATGTGCCCCTTCCTATACAAAAGCAATCCTCATGTCTTGGTGCATGGGGGCCTCTGTTGGTGCTTGGCAAGGAAAAGGGTGCCAGCACAGGTGGAATGGCAGGAATATTGGCTTTAATATATCACATTCCTGCCCTTACCCTGTCATGCAGTGCAGCACAACAAGCTATTTGTCATATATTTCGCGCAACAAGCATAATAAGGCTACAGAGACAAAGAGTGTGTACAGTTAAAATACATTTAAAACAGGTGATCCTGTGGCAGGAACTCCAGGCCGTTATTTTGTGACTATAGTCATAGGTTCCCATGAAGAACTTCCAGACCCAAGTGGAATGGGAAGGTGGGAGGGGCATGGACGTAGATTCGAGGTGGGGCCTGGGGTGTGATACCTACCCAAATGCATTCAATTCAATTCTTTATTTATGTTTTGTGCACATAAAACAAGACAAGACAACAAATATGAAACACATTAATGCTGCTCATTAAAATACATTTAAGGACATTTGTACAGATATCCACATTTCCATGTATTAGCAAATTGAAGGCAGATTGATGTAAGTTCATAAAACCCTTAAAAAATATTTAAAACTTTCATGCAAATCACTTCAATTTTTGGATGAACAAGGATTCCGTTGCTGCGATAGCAGACCTGAATGCACACAAGTATAAACTCATAGAACTGCTAAAAAAATGTTTATTTTGTGCTGCTGCAGCTGATTTTATATTATTCTTTAAAAACATTGACCTTAAAAAGTGGCAGTGCTGAAGGGTCAATGCGGGACAACTCAAGAGCAAGTAATTAAGATCCTGGATCCCCGACTTCCACAGGTTACACTCTTTCCATGTTTCTCCAGAAAAGGACCAGTCTGCTGTTAGCACCTTTAGTGGAAGTGAGTTTTTTGGACCTGGCCCTTTTTGTAGGGTTATGCCCAAACATGTGCCTTCCTCTGTCATTTTTCTGACCCTCGTTATGTTGGCTTTAGGACTCTGGGCACTTTACCACTGCTAATCTCTCCTTTAAAACATGGGATGATTGGTTTACACCTGGTTGGCATATTTAGTTTACATGTAAACTGGTATCCTATTTACCCAGGGCCTGTAATGTAAATGCTACTATTGGGCACTGCTTGTGCCACCCACAGATATAGCCTTGCAAATCTGTCTCAAACTGCCACTGCAGGGCCTGCATGCAGTTTACAGCCACTTTAATTTGACATTTAAAACTACTTACCAAGCCTTAAACTCCCCTTTTACTACATATAGGTCAACCCTAAGGTAGTCCTATAGGCAGGGTGCAGTGTACGTAAAAGATAGGACATTTGCCTTTATCATGTGGTATGTCTTGGCAGTAACAAAAAGCCTATTTTGCAAAAGGAAGTAGCATTGCCATGTTAGAATAGTAGCAATAAATCCTGCTTACTGTTGTAGGTTGATTTTACATTACTATTTTAGAAATGCCACTTTTAGAAAGTGGCCATTTCTCTGTGTTTATGACTCTTTTTGCTTTGCAGCCTGACTCCAATCTAAATCTGGGCCTGGGCAACAGCTACACTTTGTGCATACTTTCTAGATAGCCATCACACAGGAAGGGTTGGTTGTAACAGGGTTACATCTGAATTCATCTGCATACTGCATTGCCTTCGTGAGCTGGTATAATGAGGAAGGTTCACACTTTAAATTTGTATAGGCTGTGTCCTGCCCTCACATAGAGGAATGATTGCCCCCCTACTGATGTCTCGAGCCAGGGCTGGGGTTGAAAGGGAGTGTTGTGCACTTCTAAGGTTTCCTTTCAAATTCCCCCTTGAACAAAGACAATTTTGAGTATGAGTACAGGGACTCTGACCCCATATTTTCCGAGCAGTTTAGATCTGAAACTGATTCCCTGTCAGAAGGACTCCTGTGCTGCATAAAGGACTCATCTGGACTGCTTTTCTTTTGTTGCCCTGCTGCCTGCCAACTGCTTTGCTGTTCACAGGACTCAACTGGACTGTTTTGCTGCTTGTTGCCCTGTCTGCTGCTCCCTGACGCTGGCTATACGCATTGCACATTGCCATAGGACTGCTGGGCCTTCAGGAGCAACCACCATTAAGCTATCTGCCCTATGTGCTGGCCTGCTGCCTGTAATCCTTCTTTGAGCCCAAGTGTTCTCTCAGGAGCCCAGCGCATTGGGACCACTGTATACTCCCCGACTTTATAAGAACATCGCATATTGAGCGCTTTATACATACCCAGTGCTGCATTCCTTTTTTTTAATTTTGAAAATGCAACTATTAGAAAGTTGGCATTTTCCGGAGCTATTTGGTGCCTGCAGCCTGTTCCTGGGTCAATGACCGGGTGTAGTTAGCAGTTAAACTTTGTTTATTCCACCCAAACAGCCACAAAATAGATGTATTAGGTGTGTCTGAATGGGCCACCAACTGGCAGGATGGGGGCTGAGCTGGGCACAGTGTCAGTTACAACTGAGTAGGCTGTGCTCTGCCTTCACACATAAGAACTTGTCACTTCTTCATTGTTCATGCAGACAACCAGGATCCAGGATATGGGAAACAGGAAACTTCAAAAACTTAAAAGGGAATTCTCTAGAAACGTCTCCTACTTCAAAGAAGGCACAAGGTATAAATATAGGACCCACCCTTCAGTTCATTTTCTGGACCTATGTAAGGACACTCAGAGTACTGCCTACTGCTGTGGCCTGCTGTGGACTCCACAATACTGCTTTTCTGCACCTGGAAAGTCTGCTTTGCTGCCTGGAGCCTTACTTGAATCCTCAGAGGCCTGCCCTGCTGCTTGAGCCCTGTTCCACTGCTTATCCAGGACTATCTGAGTGACTCCAATCGCCAGTTGGCTAGACTCCTGATCAGAGCCTCAGGGACAGAAAAGGCTCCAACCATCTTGAACCTGCACTTGAACACACGTGGTGCCCTTACAGTCCTAGACCATTGGTGGTGGTGTTAAAGGTGCCCAGATGGCCAAAGTCCACAACTTGAAATGTTTTAGCTAAAAATGCTTGGAGAACAGAAAGAAGACCGTGACCAACCTGCTTGTCTATCCACCCAAGGTGCATTGTCAGTTGGCCTGACTTTGTGACAGCTCCCGCTGCGTTCTTCTCCGCAGCATCAATCCTATCCAGCAGTCCTTAACCAAAGGGCTATCTTGTGTAACTCTTGTTGGCTACATCCTCCAGCCTCATCCAGCTGGAGTTTTTCGACTTCCAAAAAAGAGAGGAAGGAACATATTTATGAGCAATTTGCATTGCTCTTGACCCACGCAACATAGTGCAAGAGTGACACAAATTAAAAATGAGATTTAACGAATCACGCAAAGCCACCTTGAAAGGCCCTGAGTGGCTTCATAAATCTTGAGTAATGCAATGCAGTGAAAATCTATGTGTTGCATTACTCTGCACCAGGGAGGCATTTCCATGGGCATTTCATGGGTGTCTCCAAGCAACACCCATGGATTTTAATGCATTCCTAGATTTATCAGAAGTGGCAGATCTGGGAATGTGCCAAAAACCCACGCCTCCCCAGGTGAGGCGTAACAAGGAGAAATATGTTTCTTTTTCCTTGTTTTTTCCTCTTTCTATGTGTACTGAATTCTGAAGCACACATAGAATGAGCAAAACTCCTCAGTGGATTGTTTTTGTGCAGGAATGTGCCCCTTCCTATACAAAAGCAATCCTCATGTCATGGTGCATGGGGGCCTCTGTTGGTGCTTGGCAAGGAAAAGGGTGCCAGCACAGGTGGAATGGCAGGAATATTGGCTTTAATATATCACATTCATGCCCTTACCCTGTCATGCAGTGCAGCACAACAAGCTATTTGTCATATATTTCGCGCAACAAACATAATAAGGCTACAGAGACAAAGAGTGTGTACAGTTAAAATACATTTAAAACAGGTGATCCTGTGGCAGGAACTCCAGGCCGTTATTTTGTGACCAAAGTCATAGGTTCCCATGAAGAACTTCCAGACCCAAGTGGAATGGGAAGGTGGGAGGGGCATGGACGTAGATTCGAGGTGGGGCCTGGGGTGTGATACCTACCCAAATGCATTCAATTCAATTCTTTATTTATGTTTTGTGCACATAAAACAAGACAAGACAACAAATATGAAACACATTAATGCTGCTCATTAAAATACATTTAAGGACATTTGTACAGATATCCACATTTCCATGTATTAGCAAATTGAAGGCAGATTGATGTAAGTTCATAAAACCCTTAAAAAATATTTAAAACTTTCATGCAAATCACTTCAATTTTTGGATGAACAAGGATTCCGTTGCTGCGATAGCAGACCTGAATGCACACAAGTATAAACTCATAGAACTGCTAAAAAAATGTTTATTTTGTGCTGCTGCAGCTGATTTTATATTATTCTTTAAAAACATTGACCTTAAAAAGTGGCAGTGCTGAAGGGTCAATGCGGGACAACTCAAGAGCAAGTAATTAAGATCCTGGATCCCCGACTTCCACAGGTTACACTCTTTCCATGTTTCTCCAGAAAAGGACCAGTCTGCTGTTAGCACCTTTAGTGGAAGTGAGTTTTTTGGACCTGGCCCTTTTTGTAGGGTTATGCCCAAACATGTGCCTTCCTCTGTCATTTTTCTGACCCTCGTTATGTTGGCTTTAGGACTCTGGGCACTTTACCACTGCTAATCTCTCCTTTAAAACATGGGATGATTGGTTTACACCTGGTTGGCATATTTAGTTTACATGTAAACTGGTATCCTATTTACCCAGGGCCTGTAATGTAAATGCTACTATTGGGCACTGCTTGTGCCACCCACAGATATAGCCTTGCAAATCTGTCTCAAACTGCCACTGCAGGGCCTGCATGCAGTTTACAGCCACTTTAATTTGACATTTAAAACTACTTACCAAGCCTTAAACTCCCCTTTTACTACATATAGGTCAACCCTAAGGTAGTCCTATAGGCAGGGTGCAGTGTACGTAAAAGATAGGACATTTGCCTTTATCATGTGGTATGTCTTGGCAGTAACAAAAAGCCTATTTTGCAAAAGGAAGTAGCATTGCCATGTTAGAATAGTAGCAATAAATCCTGCTTACTGTTGTAGGTTGATTTTACATTACTATTTTAGAAATGCCACTTTTAGAAAGTGGCCATTTCTCTGTGTTTATGACTCTTTTTGCTTTGCAGCCTGACTCCAATCTAAATCTGGGCCTGGGCAACAGCTACACTTTGTGCATACTTTCTAGATAGCCATCACACAGGAAGGGTTGGTTGTAACAGGGTTACATCTGAATTCATCTGCATACTGCATTGCCTTCGTGAGCTGGTATAATGAGGAAGGTTCACACTTTAAATTTGTATAGGCTGTGTCCTGCCCTCACATAGAGGAATGATTGCCCCCCTACTGATGTCTCGAGCCAGGGCTGGGGTTGAAAGGGAGTGTTGTGCACTTCTAAGGTTTCCTTTCAAATTCCCCCTTGAACAAAGACAATTTTGAGTATGAGTACAGGGACTCTGACCCCATATTTTCCGAGCAGTTTAGATCTGAAACTGATTCCCTGTCAGAAGGACTCCTGTGCTGCATAAAGGACTCATCTGGACTGCTTTTCTTTTGTTGCCCTGCTGCCTGCCAACTGCTTTGCTGTTCACAGGACTCAACTGGACTGTTTTGCTGCTTGTTGCCCTGTCTGCTGCTCCCTGACGCTGGCTATACGCATTGCACATTGCCATAGGACTGCTGGGCCTTCAGGAGCAACCACCATTAAGCTATCTGCCCTATGTGCTGGCCTGCTGCCTGTAATCCTTCTTTGAGCCCAAGTGTTCTCTCAGGAGCCCAGCGCATTGGGACCACTGTATACTCCCCGACTTTATAAGAACATCGCATATTGAGCGCTTTATACATACCCAGTGCTGCATTCCTTTTTTTTAAAGAGTGCCAGAGCCTCTCTTCCCCCAAAAAGATGGAGCAGTGAGGCCATCATGTGAGGCCCTGTGCCCCTCCATGTTACATGCATCCTTGAAGAAGGGGTCCCCAGGGAGAACAGCGTGCCACATTCCTTGATTCATTGCCCAGGAAACCAGCACGTCCCTCGAGCCAGCGAGCTCTCATATTCCATATTGACTTCCGGACTGCAGAGACTGCCTCGATGAGGCAAGTACAGCATGGTCCGCCTGATCCGGCCAGAAGGGACTCTTCTGGTTTTCTGTTCTCACCGGCGGTGGGAGAGCACCCTGTTTGGCTTCTCTGAAGAGGGGTTAGGCTGTCCTGTGCTTGTACTTGGGCAGCCCTGTTGTCATCAATGAGGCCCGGGGTCACGCTCCAACCCAACTTCAGCCCCACGTGGGGGGCGCCTAACAGGCACTGTGGCCTTGGAGAGCAGTGCAGCCGTCCTGCTACTCCTCCATGGTAGGCTCTACCGCCCTAGGGGACTGCCACTATCTTCAGCAGCTGCATTGAACACTCATGGGCAGCTGCACATGGTATTTCAGCACTGGGGGGACCGGACAAGGTCTCCTCATGCCATTGCCTACATTGTTGCCTGCATTAAATGTATCTAGGGCGCCGGTTCCTTGTATTTACACATGACGGGGAAGTCTTTGATGGAGGCCTCCAGTCTGAACCTGGTTTTCTTTGGACAACCATACATTACTGTATTAGTTGCAATAGGCATGCAGGTGCTTCAGTGCCCAATATTCCTGTGATTGTGTACAGTATACGCTGTAATAAGAGCACAGGTGCACTGTGTCATATGTTGTAACTGTAATTCATGTGTTTTGCCTCTGGACCAGGTTGCATTACTCGTGCTTATGTGTGGTTCATGTACTGGTGGCAACATATGTTGATTTTTGTGGTTTCCCTAACCTAAACCTGTTGCATGTCATGTCCTGATGTTATAATGTATGTCATTTTGATTCTTTTATTGTCAGGCTAATGAGTAATGACTCATGATTTGCATAGTATGCCCAGTATTTATGATTCCAGTAATTTTTCTCTATGTTATGTACAATATATTTTATATAATCCAGTGTGGAGTCTCTTTGGTGGTGCATTAATTGAGTTGTTGTATGAGTGTTGCGCAAGCGCTTTACACAATGCTTCTGATGATAAGCCCGACTGCTCTGCGCCAAGCTACCAGAGACGAAGCACAGGTTATCTGTGGTGTGTAACTTACTTATACTGACTAGAGTGGTGGCTTCTTTCTGGCATAGGTGCATACCATAGCTAACCAGAACCCCATTTCTAACAGAGTTTCCAGAAACATCAAAGACCATGGTCCAATTTCCAAGTCAGGTACTGCTGAGCTACTTTGGCACAACAGGAGGAAATCACTACCTCCAGTACATAGTGTCTAAAAAATAACTAGTAGAACTAGAGGCATCCTTTAAATAGTTTAGCGCCAGGTCAATGTCCCAGAAGAATCTATATTTCCCCTGCTGTGAACCATAAATTTCAAGATTGATAAAGCCCCTCATAGAATCCTTTTTACTATGCTCAAGTTGAAAGCTCCACCAGCACATAGGAGCTTATCAAACCAAATTCCAACCTTAATGCAGATGTCGAAACAGACAAATTAAAATTACAGTTTACTTAAAATTTGCCCCTCCATTTTCTCTAGAAAATGCCACTTTGCCACATTAATTAATTTGATGGCATATAGTAGACTAGGAGGAATTTTCACCCTAAACATTTATAGCAGATGAATAAAATGTCTCTGCCCCATCGTGTTATAGGATGTTAGTAACCCATTGGCATGCAAAGGGGCCTTAGAGGAGCAATGTTCAATATAGGATTTTCCAGTGTGTTACCTGAGACAATTTTTCCTAGATAAGGATATGAATTTATGACCTCCAGATTTTCTATACCAAAACCCTAGTCACAGTTAGGGGTCTCCTTGGCCTTTCTACATTTTAGGATTAAGACTTTTCTGTTTGAAACACTGACCTTCAAGTAATGAGGGGTGGCAAACTGCTGTAAAGAATCTAGCCTGTTACTCCAGCCCTTGGGAGTTAGGTCCAAGATGGCAATATCATCTGCATACATCAATCAAGGGAAAGGACACCCACCTATCTTAGGAGCATCTCCCTTGTTAATTGCTTGGCAATTGGAGCGGTCTGAAACATACAATAGGAAAAGTAAAGGATGCAACCCTGTTTCAGATCATTGTTAGTTGGACTTATTAAGGATAGTCCTCGATCCCTGCCTAGCAGCAGTTGACAACATGTAGAGTAGTGGCGAGTAATTATTAGTGAAAGCAGAATATCTGGCATCCCTAGCTTCTTTAGATGTTCCCCTTTTGTTGGACAGTCTACCCCGTCGAAAGCGGTAAATAAATCTATCAATGCCAAATATACATTGAGCCCTCAGATTGAAGTATACATTTCCGCTTTGAGTTGGAGCAATAATATGTTATCAAGTGTACAGTGTATCTTTCTAAAACCCGCTTGTTCAATTGGGAGTATGCTTTCCTCTTCAACCCACTTAGTGAGATGTTCCAATATGCTCCTTACAAATATTTTCCCTACTGTGTTCAGAAATGCTATGTGGTGATAATTGCCAGGGAGATATGTCTTAGGCACATTTTATGTAGTGGAATTAAAATGCTTCCAGATGAAGGGGGGGGAGGTAACAGCATACTGATAACAGTTCGAAAAGAGGGGAGTATGATAAGAGGTCCACAGAGAGGGCTCCTTTCTGATAACAGTGATGGGCACTTCATCCGGGCCCATTGCCCCTGAATACCTCATTACCATAATCAAACCCTGAATCTCTTTCATAGAGGGGGAACAAAATACTGGGTGAGAAGAAGAAGGTCAATAAAGGGAGTATGAAACCACAGAGAACTGGTGTGTCTGAGTAAAGTTCCCCTAGGCTCTTTAAGATGCTTTGTTTATTGGAACTGGGAGGGACTTTAG
Source organism: Lissotriton helveticus (assembly GCF_964261635.1). Taxonomy (NCBI): domain Eukaryota; kingdom Metazoa; phylum Chordata; class Amphibia; order Caudata; family Salamandridae; genus Lissotriton; species Lissotriton helveticus. The sequence goes on from NC_136068.1 coordinate 169,202,478, forward strand.
TGCTACAGCAATTAGAAATAATTTCCCAGTATCTTTTGTTATCTTTACAAGAGGCTGCTTCTCTTAGCCGCACCCTATTATAATCTTTCTTTTATTTATTTAAAGAGCATTTAATTTGTGTCTTCTCCTTTTCAGAAGATTGAATAGTTTACTTTGTTTGGAGGAAAAGGCCAGATATTGGATTCTTACAAATCTCGCAGTTTAGAAAAATAAACAGGGTAGGATGTGCTCTCTGTCGGGGCGGGAAGGGGGAGGGGTAAATCGGTTATTGTTCAGGCGGTAACCAAAGTTTTTAAACAAATCTCTTGCTTAATTAGTAGTGTAGTGTAGTTCCTATTATCCCAATAGGCTCTGCGCATTGGAATAATACCTTCAATAGTATAGGCCTAGACCAGACGTTAACTAGGTCTACTACTGTCGATATTAGACTTAAAGTTTTGGGTTTGCCAGCTAGCTCAGAGTTCACTAGAAACTTTCTCGAATAGGCAAGGAGGAGTTGAACCTCCCTGGATAGACAAGAAGGGATTTAGTTTCTGACAACCATAGAACATGACAACTTTGCTCTCCCATAATCAAGAGTGTATCTCGAGAGTCGTGTGAACAAAAGGCAATTTATTTTACTCAGTCAGTACGTGCATTCTTAGTCTCATCAGATTGTAGAGAAAAGGAAGAGACGGGCGTGTTCAATAAAAGATGTTATTTATTGATCAGTCTCTTTTCTCATACAAGAGAAATGGATCGATATTATCGCAATACTTATGGTTAAGTAAAGTGCATACATTAAAAGCAGAAGTATAAAATAATACTGTAAAAACATTTATATGGTTTCTAAGCCATATGAAGGTTTAAAATGGATAAAATATATTACATACACATATACATTTGACTAATCGTACTCAACTGGTGTTTCTAGCTACGCCTACCCCGTGTACCTGACCTAAGTCTAATACGTGGGCGGGGATAGAAAGTTACAGTTTAAGTTAAGTTTGTTTTTGCCAAGTGACTGACTAAAGAATTCTCTGCGAGGGGTTATTCAGTTCTGTACCTGGAATCTAGGATGGATGAGGGATGGTATCTCTCGTCTCTGGTCTCGATATTCCAAGCTGCCTGCGAGGGCTGCTCGGAAGCGCCGGAGCTGGATTTCTCGGCAGGAGAAAGGCAGCGTGTCGTTCTCAGCGCATCAGGAAGGCGGGGCTGCGCCAGCGGGGTCTGCTCTGCTCTGGGCTTCGGCAAGTCTGGCTGCTCCGATCTCGTCACCACCGTGTGTGTTTGCATAGGGCAATATCGGTAATATTTATACCTTTAAGGTGCCGAGATTGACGTAAGGATGGACATAGATACGTCAATAAGGATGTCATACGACTTGGTCGTTAGCACATTCTTTTGCTGAAGTTCTCGAGGAAATCAAAACAATGGCCGCAGGGTTTTTCCCAGGTTGCCATAGGTTTGATTTGTTTTGAGAACTCCGTATGCCTTATCAGGGGCTGGAGGAATATCGCTTGTCTAATTAGATGGCAAGCGTTATGACCTAATCAGATAACACGTTACTGTGCCGTAGTGTGGCTTTATCAGATAACGGTTCCTGCATCATGGGGGTTTTCTGCCTCATGGGCTGACTGCTAGTTAACTTGTTAACCAGAATAGGGTCAGGAATAGGGGGATCGATACAGAACCTATAGGAATACATCACACCCACTCCACGCTAACTATGGACATATTTACTAATCTATGCTTAGTAAAACATACTGTAGAGTATCGTGTATACCTTACCACCCCAAAATACATAAAATGCATTTTGAATTTATCAAATATATGGAAAAATGCAGTCATATGTATAGTATGCACTCAAGCTGTAGAATAATGCTAAAGTAATTACGCATTTGTATACATTATTGCTATTTGGTATATGAGAATTTACACATGAAATGGCTCTTAATACAGAAAAAAGGTTCGAGACCATTCCATCACAGAATAAAATATTTATGAACATACCAGCGGGCAGCTAATGTCTATAAAGTGTCAAAAAATAGAAATTTTAGTTCTCTAAGAATAGTTCTCACTTTAAGCAGAAGATAAATGTCCCGAAAAATTTGTAAAAATATTCTGGGGCTGCTGAAAAAATTGCTGTCCGTGAACTGGAGGAAAATATTGTTCATGTGACTTTATTATGAAAGTTGAAGGCCAAATTCAGGGTGTTGGGAACGCCGTGTGCGAGCTTGCTCAAAAGTCTCTATTTCTGCTCTAGTGAGAACATCATATCATTTAGGCTTTCGAAAAAGCTGTCAACAGCTTCCTGGGAAAGTTCCACTAACTCGGAAAAAGGTGTGACCATGCATTCGTGCGCATGATTGTCTCCATTGACATTTTGAATAGGATTGCTGACAGAAGGTCGTACCTGATCGATGCTGCTTTCATCTTGAACTTCACTACCCCTTAATCGTAGTGGTGAAGCTTCCACGAATGCCGTCATCAGGGTTGGCAGCCGTTGAGGGCAGCACAAAGCATGAGCCTTGATTGGACTCAACAATGTCTCTGCATCCATTGGCGCATCCGATTGTAGCGTCAGACAGGTGTCTAACACGCATTCTTCTCCGCATAGCAGGCACCTTAATACAGGTAAAACACATCGTTGCCACATTGGTCGAAATGATAGAAACCAAGTCATGTTCAGGTCTCTAAGCCGGGATAGTCCCAGGATTTTTGATATCCGGTCCCGGTATCCAATGGCTAGGATTGTTTCTTCCCTTGTCGCAGGTGTTCTGTCTGTGACACGGTTTGCCATAACGAAATATAAGGACTAGGAATAGGATTCCTGCAATCAGTCCCAAAATGAGGGGAAGTCCGCCAAAAATCGAGTGGAAAAATACCCAGTATGGCTTTGAATGGTGTTAATGCCATCGAAAATACTGTCTTAAATACCTTTGAGACTCCACTGGCATCAGAAATATTTAAGATTTCATTCAGGATTTCTGCGAAATGTATGGGGGAATTAGTTGATAACAATGAATGTATCTCTGCAGTCGTCCTTGCGACTTGGAGATCATACGTTTCTTTCGATGACGTGAGCCTTGTCGGCGTCTGAAGAAGCACAGTTTTCATTCTGCTTAAAGTATCTATTCGAATAGAAGTAATTTTCAAGTTGGGCCATGCCCTTGCCTCCCTGTCTGGAAAGGAGCTGGGGAACAATAAGCGTCCACAGCACTTGACCTTCGCATTCGTAGTTACGAGATAAGGAGTCCCGGGCATAAGACTACAACATCTGCGGTCTACAATTAGAATGTAACTCCCATTATAGAGTCTTTGAAAGAATGGTTCTATCTCTGTAGCAGGTGTGCCTAGCTGGTGACATGAAAGGTTATTTGAGTTCCCTTCACAGGCTCCATGCAAACTAATTCCGTTACACAGAAGTGTACCGCTTAGTGACATCGCACAATTATTGCCACTAAGAAACACTTTCTGTCCTTTGTTACTGACACATGCATGTGAATAGGGCAAGTTCCATGTTGTTTTAATGTACCCTTTCCCCAATTTTTCGTACATGCCAGCCTGTATATATTTTTGGCAGTATTGAAACCTGAAGGTTGATATTGGAATATTAATTATCCCGTGTATTATCCATTCACTGACAGGTCGTTTTGACATTGTCACTGGTAATCTTTCGAGTTTCTCAATGCTCAGGATTGTATAATCAGCACCCTTTTGTGCCATACTGATTTGTCTATCAGTAAGGTTAAAGATATGGAATAGTGACGTTGTGTTGATTAAACGCCAAGGCACATAGCCTGAACGCAGATTTTGTAACGTCCAGCCAAGCTGTACAATAGAACGCAATTGAGACTGACCGTGTTGTAACAACAGTAAGTCTTGCGATAATATGTCGATTGCTGAAGACACAATGCTGTCCAGAGAAAAAATTCTGGAGGACAGAGTCATTAACCCATTGTCCACTACAGAAAGTGATTTTTCCAAATTAATACGGTCAATTTCCCGTATTCTCTCTGCTGTTTCAATTTGAGTCACCTTCCAGGCCTCATTGTATGCTGCATATACAGAGGCTGCTATGAAACGCTTTTGACGCTGTTTGCGTGGTCCCATAATGAAATCGCGCAAGTCAGCACCATCAGTAAGTAAAGTTAGGTGTTGCTTAATTTCTGCCAGTGTGGAAGTTTGTAGCCATTGAAGGCACAGTTTGCCCACACTGTAGGTGGTTATTATCCCTGGGTGTTGTCTTTGAGGATATCTAGGGTCTGGCCTGGTCATTTTGAACCCCTGTGTTTTGTTCAGGAATCTGTCTTGACAGTTATTAGTATCTGTGGGCCAGATCAACCACTGTTTCCAATCAGGATGTGTTCTGTTTTGGTGTAATACATAGTTTACGTCTATCTCTTCATCTGTAGAGCTATTGCTGTTCATTGTTGGTTTTGGAATAGACGGTTTATTTAAGTCTTTGATTTTGGCTAGGCCAAGACAGGTAGTTTGTTGAACAGTGTCATTTAAAAATATAATTTGTTCTGGGATCATGCAGGCTCTAAACAATGATTCTATACCTTGTACTTGCCATTCTTTTGTGCCCCAAAGTCTTTTCAATTCAACATTTTTGTCCCAATAATCAAAACCAAAAGTATTCATTTGTTCAAAGAATGAGTCTGAATATATCAATTACGTGTTTGTTATCATGGTCTTTGTCCCTGTCTTATTTGACAATTTGAAATAAAATGTTTCATCATTACTTATGTTAAAACCTGAAAAATATGAATATTTGTCGTAAACGGTTCTTGAGCTTCCTTTTGGAGGGGTTGCACAATGTTCCCATTGATTATAATTTAAAACATTTCTAGGTTGTGCAGATCTATGTAAAAAATGGTTACCATAGTGGTTGTAGCAATACATACTATCAGAATTTGTAGAACCCTGCAAATAATCATGTTTGGTAAATTTAGCAGACATTACTAAGTCAGACATCATGTTATTTATACTTTCGAAGTCCCAATCATCAGCGAATGAGCTTGGTTTGACAAAGTCACTCAACGAGATCTTGATTTGGTGTGGATATTTCAGGATTTCGACCGGACCATAAATTTCGTAGTCAGTGTTGTCCCATGCTACCCCACCCGGTATAGGATTGGCTGTGAAGTTGACTGAAAAAAGTTCTCTTTTCTCGACGTGTGAAGATGTGTGTGGCTTGAGGATCAAGTTGATTTTCTGACTTGCTGTGTCCATTTTAGCATATTTTCCCTCAATGAAGCGTCCCAATGTTAGTATCATGATGAGCCAAAGTATGAGGATAAATGCACCAAAACCCACCCAAAATTCAATCCATGGAGAAATTAGATATGTTTCTTTCAGTTGTTTCAAAAGTTCTTTAGCTCTATCTTTAAAGGTTTTTGATGATGGCTGTGTCTTTGATTCACTGAAGCCTTCAGAGGAATCATCGAAGTTTATGAAGTAGCCGGATGCAGTTCTGTCAATTGTTCCAATTGCTTCAGGATTATTGTTTCTTGCATATTCGTCTATTACTTCATTGTAGGTTGGTGTGTCTCTGCTAAATGTTTTTATTTGGGTTTTCAGAGGTTTAAGTTCCATTGCATTGTTGCATAGTCCTTGTTGTTCTTCTGTAGGCGTTTCGAATGTGATTAGCCTCTTTGTTAGGACCTCTGTACTGGTAGCAAACCTTGGTGTTCTGCTACTTATTGGGAGTCCACTTGGCCTACTATTTGTTATCGGCCACATGATTGTGGTTTTACCAAGTCGATGGATACAACTCGGTTCTCCTTTTTACCAGCAAGCGGCGGTAGTACAACTGATCTTGTCCCGTTGATAGACAAGACAGGAACTGCTTTTCTGTAAGAAGGCCCAAATTCCTTCTTTACCGCGATCTTTTCTCTGACTAGATCCCCGACTTTTGGAATCCAGACAGGTCTTGCTGGGACAGGTGGTGGTTCTTCAGTGGTTGTTGGCTGCTGTTTCAACTTTATGTTGCTCAGGTCTTTTCTTGTTTTGTTTAATTCCTGCAAAATAGCCAAACGATCTTTGATATCAAAGCTCTTTTCCTTCACCACTGAAGTTTGACTATCAAGGTCAGAGATTAACATCCTAGTTCCAAATAATAATTCGTACGGACTGAATCCCTTCAGAGAATTTCTTGGCAAGTTATTTAGACTACATTGGACACTTATTAGATGTTTGACCCACCCAGCTCCTGAACCTAATATCCTTTCCGTTATAGATTGCTTTATGCCTTGGTTTTTTCTTTACACCATCCCGTATCCCTCAGGAAGGAAGTGAGAAGATTCCCGCTGTGCTATGCTCATTTGGCGATGTTTCCCAACAGGCTGGAGGGCTAGAGTGAAACAATGGTCAAACGTAGCATGCTCTTAGCGTATATGCCATTTAGGCTCGCAAATCTTGTATAATAGTCCAGACGTCAGCCGAGTGCTGGTGATCTACATTATAAGTGGAAACTAGCCTGTATATGTTAATCGCAAGCCTTGCTTTTTACTGTTGATTTTTTCTGGAGTGAAACGACACGGTATTACACCGTTTCTCTCACCACTGCGATTCCTGTTGCAGTTTGGGCAGTTTTTTACAAACATGGTATGATGCAGGCTCATGCCTGGCCACCAGTACCTTGATTGTAATTCTTCCAGAGAATTTTTTAGTTTGAGGTGTCTGAGACCCTCGCCCATATGTGCGTCTGCGATTAACAAGTTTCTCCTGTCCATGTTTGGAATCACTCTATCCCCCACTCCAGGGATTCGAGCAAAAGGGACGGAGTTTGCATCGATTATGTATGTATAATTGAGTGGATAGTTGATCGGTAGCGCTGAGCAGTCGCCTTTTAATGACGTTTTCACCGCCAGTACTGTTTCACCGTCAATATATTTTAATGTACGCTTTTTTCGAACTACGGAAGCCGATTTAGTTGCTACCGCTGTGGCTGTCTCAGCCAATGAATTCCCTGCAACGTGAACGCCATCACGCTGATGACTCAGTGAGTGTGTCACGTGAGTCTTTGGTAGTTCTTTTTGTAAAAGAGCTATTTGTTCCCAAAGCAGTTTCTGCTTTATTGTTGCATCTGTGTCATCTTTGTAACCGTTTTGAATCCATGTCTGCAAATCGTTGTTATATGATTTGACGCAGTAATATGAATCGGACACTATAAGTGTCGGGAATTCGCGATCCGCATTATCTAGCGCCATTTTCAATGCCATTATTTCAGTCTGTTGTTCTGAATTAGTTTCTACTGAGTGTGTTTTTGTTAATAGAGGTCTTAGTTTACCTCCGCGCCACACTTCTTTTGTAATCTCACATGTGGGGTTGTATGCTTGTTCTCCCCAAACGGAGGGTTGAGCATGTCCGTCTGTATAGATTACACAGGCGTACTGTCGTAATGGCAGAATGTCGGTTGGCAGAGGGAATGTTTTTTCATATTCTAGATTTTTTAATTCTTTTAATTCTGGGTCAAAATAGTAGTACACTTTGTCCGTTGTAATTGAATTCACCCATTGTATCCACTTTGGATTCAATGCTGTTGTTGGTAAATTACACGGTGTTGTTAGTGCCTCAAAGGCTGATTCTGCTGTTCTGACTGTGATATGTCTACCGTCAGCTTTATCTTTTTCTCTAGCTATTGCGGTTTGAACTGCATGAACAATGTTTTCTTTAATACTGAACTTCTTTTCAGCTTCTGTGTACAAGTGTGATTTGAATGCAATTGGTACCTTTTCTCCCTCATTAGAGGTCAGGTATGTGAACCCGCATCTTCCTGGGATGACTCGAATCACAAGATTGCGTGTGTTATCACGTGTTTCTAATTTTGTTTTAATTAGCATATCTGTTTGTAAGGATCTCAGAATTTCTGTGTGTATTTGAGTCCAATTGGTTCTTTTAAAATCTGGTTTTATTAGATCATAAAGGGGTTTGACCCTTTCTGCGTAATTTGCAATGTATGTTCTTCCGAAATTTAGGAAGCCTAGAATTGACTGTAGGTTTTTTAGTGTTCTAGGTGCTTGGAGTACGGCACATTTCTCTAGAAAATTGTCAGCCAGGCTTTTGCCTTCACTTGATAATTCGTATCCTAAGAACAGGACTGTCAGATGGGCAATTCTGGATTTTTTAAAGTTGAATTTGTAACCCTCTGCTGCGAACCCAAGTATTATGGTGTTCACTCTCTTCAAGTGAGTCTCCAAGTCATCATCTGTTAAGTATATGTCGTCGACATAAGATAATGCTTCGTCATCATATGTTTGTAGTAATTCTGTTACTCTCGCTGAGAATACTCCCGGGCTGTTCTTGTACCCCTGGGCTAACCAACAGAATTGTTTTTGAGTGCCATTTATTGAGAACGCAGACAAATATCTGCTCTCTGGTGCTATGTTTTGACAAAAGAATCCATTAGATATGTCTAATGTTGTTTTGTATTTTTTGCGCACTATGTTATTCATTAGTGCAGCACTATGCGAATTTTGCACTGCAAAAGTTTTGCAACATGAGTTAAGGTGTCGGTAATCCAAAACTAGACGGTATGAATTGTCTGGTTTGGAGACCGGAAACAAAGGGTTGTTCATTTGTGAGGTGCAAGTTTCAATCACCCCCTGGTATTCTAGCTGATCTAGGATTTCTTTTACCTGTTTTTTAGCTTCTTGCTTAATTGGGTACTGCCTTTGTGCAGTAGGTTGTGATTTTAACTGGATTTTGTGAGGAGGAGAGTCCTCATCCCATCCTACATGATTTTTATATAAAACAGGAGCTTGAGCCACTGCCCACTTTCTAGCAAGTGTGTATTTTTTATGAATTGGGATATGATTTGAGAAGGCAGGCATAATTATATCTTCGCCATGAGGGCACTCCCTGACAAACTCTGGTGGCCAGTCTTTTTCAGCTAGAAGGATGTCATAGCCCTTGGAGAGATTATCCCAAAATAGTCCCCTTATTTTTCTAGTCTTATCCCCCTCTATACGTAATGTTATTTCATATATTTTGTGAGGTTTGCTAACTCTGGTGTCTGCAGTTTCCACTTGAAGATATTCATTCGTGTCCACTGTCTCCAGATGATTCATAAGGACTTTGCGAGCTATGCTCACTTCTGCTGCGCTGTCTAGCATTGTCTGAGCCCATTCTCCGTTTTTCAGTTGTGTCCTCAGTATTCTCGGCATTGTTTACTACCTTGATACTGGCTACCTTCTTTTTTGGAAATTGTAATTTCTTTTTTAGCTGAGCAGGTTCCTTGTCTTTGGACTTGGCGCGCTCTTCTCTTTGTTCTGATCGTCCTCTTCTTTCCGATTTCTGCGAGGAAGTCTGAAAAGATTGAGAGGGACGTGTATCAATGTCTTGATATCTATCAGGCTTCTTTAGATTATCCCTATTTCTAAGGTTATATCTTTTCCCAGATGGGTCACTCTGAGGTGACCTGTGTCTTTGGTTCGGAGATTTTTCTCTTCGCCTAGGAGACCTTCCTCTGGACTGGAATTTCTTTTCTTTAGGATTGGATTGTTTGTTTCCATCCCAGCTCTTTTTCTGTGATGTTGAATTAATATTAAAAAATATTTTTTCAGGACTTTCAATCAGTTGTGGTTTTACTGGTATTCCACCTAAACTATCTCTACCTAGTTCCTCATAGGATTTTTCTATGATTCTGGCAATTTCAGCTGGTTGGTCTGCTATATCTGTCTCCTTTAACCTCTGGCGGATCGCCACGTTTGCTGCTTCTCCCTTTATGTTGGCTAGTAATATAGCCGAGACCTGCTTGAAGTCTTTCAGTAATTTCATACCAAGAGTTAAAGCGGGTTCTGGACCGTATTCGTCTTGAATTTGTTTTAGCACATCTGGTATTACCGAGATGGATGGAACACCGTGCGTTTTTGTGTAAATGGAAGCAAAGACTGTACCCCAAGTGTCACAGTCCTCCAAGTGTGGTGCGATTCCCATTGGAAGACAGATAGTCAGAATCCTGTGTTTTTCTAACGGGGTGGTGTCTGGAAACACCGCCTCTATTTGGGTGATTTTTTGTGCCAACCAGAATGGTATTTGTTCCCGTTTAGCCGGTACTTTACCTAGGCAGGACTGTATGTTCTGTGGTGTAATTTTATTTGTGTTCCCCTGCTGAGGGGTCAGCTGTGGAATTTTAATTGCTGGTTGTATTGTTGAAGTCCGCATCACATATTGGACTAATTGTCTGTGTATTTTTATTAATTGTTTTAGCTGTGTTAAAAGCTCTGCTGCAGACATCCCGTCGATGTCTGGATGTGGTGTGTATCCGGCTAGGACCGGCCACGTTGCTCCTGGTCTACCTAAAGGACCGAGCCTGGTGATGTGATTATTATGTTTTAGGGCGCCATCAAATAAGAGCAGGTGCTCTTGAAATTTGAGTGGTACTTCCACCTCCTCGAAAGGAGTGTACGTTTCAGGAGGTTCCTCTATTTTGTAATAGTGGAAGTACTTTGTTACAGCATTTGCTGCTGGAAAATGTATCCATGAATATTATACCTCTGTCTGCCGATATTCGTGTGCCTCAATTACGAATATGACTGTGCCACCTCTAGGTGTCAGTCCATTTTCTATAAGTTTTAAGGTTATAGATTTTCTTTTGATGACCGGGATGAGTATTATACCCGGGTCTGCTTCCTGTATGGCAGTATCAGCTGCTGCGAGTTCAGTTGCTATTCTAACTGCCTCTCTTTCATCATCAATGTCTACCATTTTAACGACAGGAAGGTTATTTCCTTTGTTTGCAGATCAGGTTCTTATGGAAACAAAGATTAGATGCACAATCTTTTGGAACGGTGTATCCTTCAACGTTGACTAAACCAAGTACCATACATAGGAGTTTCCTCCTGCGAGGTTTGGCGGATATTACCTTTTACCCACTCCAGACGTCTTTGGAGTATTATGGGAAAAAAGGGGTCTGAGTGAGAAAGCACGACTGAGTTACTCTAAATGTCTTACGTTAGTTTTATCGCCCTTTCCAAACGCGTTGGGCGCCATGTAGTGTAGTTACTATTATCCCAATAGGCTCTGCGCATTGGAATAATACCTTCAATAGTATAGGCCTAGACCAGACGTTAACTAGGTCTACTACTGTCGATATTAGACTTAAAGTTTTGGGTTTGCCAGCTAGCTCAGAGTTCACTAGAAACTTTCTCGAATAGGCAAGGAGGAGTTGAACCTCCCTGGATAGACAAGAAGGGATTTAGTTTCTGACAACCATAGAACATGACAACTTTGCTCTCCCCTAATCAAGAGTGTATCTCGAGAGTCGTGTGAACAAAAGGCAATTTATTTTACTCAGTCAGTACGTGCATTCTTAGTCTCATCAGATTGTAGAGAAAAGGAAGAGACGGGCGTGTTCAATAAAAGATGTTATTTATTGATCAGTCTCTTTTCTCATACAAGAGAAATGGATCGATATTATCGCAATACTTATGGTTAAGTAAAGTGCATACATTAAAAGCAGAAGTATAAAATAATACTGTAAAAACATTTATATGGTTTCTAAGCCATATGAAGGTTTAAAATGGATAAAATATATTACATACACATATACATTTGACTAATCGTACTCAACTGGTGTTTCTAGCTACGCCTACCCCGTGTACCTGACCTAAGTCTAATACGTGGGCGGGGATAGAAAGTTACAGTTTAAGTTAAGTTTGTTTTTGCCAAGTGACTGACTAAAGAATTCTCTGCGAGGGGTTATTCAGTTCTGTACCTGGAATCTAGGATGGATGAGGGATGGTATCTCTCGTCTCTGGTCTCGATATTCCAAGCTGCCTGCGAGGGCTGCTCGGAAGCGCCGGAGCTGGATTTCTCGGCAGGAGAAAGGCAGCGTGTCGTTCTCAGCGCGTCAGGAAGGCGGGGCTGCGCCAGCGGGGTCTGCTCTGCTCTGGGCTTCGGCAAGTCTGGCTGCTCCGATCTCGTCACCACCGCGTGTGTTTGCATAGGGCAATATCGGTAATATTTATACCTTTAAGGTGCCGAGATTGACGTAAGGATGGACATAGATACGTCAATAAGGATGTCATACGACTTGGTCGTTAGCACATTCTTTTGCTGAAGTTCTCGAGGAAATCAAAACAATGGCCGCAGGGTTTTTCCCAGGTTGTCATAGGTTTGATTTGTTTTGAGAACTCCGTATGCCTTATCAGGGGCTGGAGGAATATCGCTTGTCTAATTAGATGGCAAGCGTTATGACCTAATCAGATAACACGTTCCTGTGCCGTAGTGTGGCTTTATCAGATAACGGTTCCTGCATCATGGGGGTTTTCTGCCTCATGGGCTGACTGCTAGTTAACTTGTTAACCAGAATAGGGTCAGGAATAGGGGGATCGATACAGAACCTATAGGAATACATCACAGTAGATCAGGATGCAAAAACTTTGGATCCCCTAATAATGCTGTCAGTGATTCTTTTAGTTTTCCACATGCCTTGAAATTCCAATGAATCCTGCCATTTGATCTTTTAAACTCCACTGTTACATCTTTGAAATTCCACAATCCTACTTCTTTTAAGGCCACATCAATCAAGCAGAAAACCAACATGTGATCACGATAGGGATTGTCAAGAACGTTAATATCTGATATATTAAACATGGAAAATTGGGAGATTATGTATTCAATAATGAAACAACTGGAGGAAGATTTATGTGTAAAATTCGCTGGAGTATCATTCTCTATTTTTCCATTTACTATCAGAAGTTCATTATTCCTTACACCTTCTAGCAAACCAGTTCTCTTTTGCCAGCTCTACAATTAAAAGTCAAGATTACAGGGGAGATTTTTAGTGCTTCCTCTTTAGAATCATTTGCAAATGACCATAAAGCATGGTTAGAAATATTAGCATTCAGCTTGCCTACTCACACCATGGGCCTGATTTAGATCTTTGAGGACAGGTTACTCCATCACAACAGTGACAGATTTCCCATCTGCTGAAATATAAATCCTATAGGATATAATGGGATCTATATTTTGGCAGATGAGATATCTGTCACCGTTGTGATGGAGTAACCTGTGCGCCAAGATCTAAATAAGGCCTATGTTTTACATTCCTCTCTGAACTTAATGGTAGAGATAAAGACAAACATGTCCGTTAGCAGGTAGAGGTGGGAAGGATCATTTGGAATATATGCATGAACTACCACTAGTGACTTGGTACTATCTTGTTTCCTATTAACGCATGTTTTTACTGCCTTAATTTAGAGACATGAGTGAAATCTTTGTATGTTTAACTATAATTGGTACTTAACAAAATGGCTAAAACCTCCTTTTGCACAGCCCCTCTTGGAGGGAATTGTAGGGTAGCTTAACACAAAATACCCCTCAAATAACCAATCATTGGTGAGCCAGGTTTCTTGAATGCAAACCACCACGGCCTCCAATCTATTCAGAAATAGTATTTTGTTGCTATCAGTCAGTAGCCCAGCCGCATTCCAGAAGAGCAGGTAAGGATTATAACTAGGTACAGGCTTTTGTAGTTTAGCCCAATAGAACCATTGGAGTTAAGTACCTCCATTACCCAGCTCCATCTCCCACCTACTTGTCTCTGACACAGTCCTGCCTCTCATCTTTCCCAGAGAGTAGCAGAACCCTCCTACCCCCTTTTCCCAATCAGACCCTGTCACCAACCTGGGGATGAGGACTCTCTACTTTGTCTCCCCAGAGCTTACTACGCCCTTCTTATGTTACAGGGCAGATCAAATCCAAAGAAGTCAGGTAACCTGGAGTGGGACAAAAATCTCATTGAGAGGCATGAGGCATAGCCTTGAAGTCTGAAAGAAAAACCAGACAAGGAAGAATGGTGGCATTGAACCCTGCCAGAAAAGATGGGAATCTGAGAAGAGGCCCCTGAATACCAGAGCGAAAGACCGGGAGAGCCACCCCAGGGTGAAGTCAAGAGTCCTTGCCCAACAGAGGGAATAGAGACGGTGAGTGAGGAGCCAGAGTCAAATCCTGTATGCCGTCAGACTTTCACTTCCGGCCACACTCACAGAGGAACATGGTTTCATTAGGTGTGTGGACGGCTACTAAGCAGTGTTGAGAAGCGGAGGGTAAATGCTAAGAGGGAGGCTGGTGGAGAAAAAGGGTCTTGTTACGAGGACCTTTATAAAATGGTAAGGATTAAAATCAGACAAAATCTTAAGAGTCTGCTGAGTTACCTGTCCCCTTTTAGTTGTTTTATATGTTGGATTTACCTTATTTTGGGATTGGTGTCTCCTGGAATTCTTTCTTTCTCATTTACTAAAAGAAACCCTAATCAATGAGACTGTGTTTGAGCACTCATTCACTTGCCTATTTCTAGTCACTCCATTAACAACACCTTATAAGATGAAATAACTGAAAGACTCACCAAACTAACCTCACCAAAAAAATAACTAGGTAAAATATAACAGCGACTTTCCTGGCCTTTCCTTTTTGTTGAGGCTGCCGGCAGACAGGAATGCCAAAGGACCTAAAGGAAGGAAGAAGAACAAGGCCTTTAATTAGAGACATCACGTCATCACTAAAAGAAGATGAAGAAAATAAAGTATACATTTCTATCTAAAAAGTTGACTCTGGTCTTGTATTCCATGTCAAGTGACAGACCAGCAAGTTATTTTCCTTCTCACTTGGGGAGCTGTATGGGAGAGGAGAATCTGAGAGATAGTTGCCCTCACCCAGGATTTTATGCTAGGACATTTTACTAACCTTCTCCTCCTGCAGAGTACATACGTCAATACTGCTACCGTGCAGTTTGTTGCTATTTAGTAGCTATTTAGTAGTATAAGGTTAGATACCACTTTGGAGTTAAAAGTTACTCAAGCCCCGCATTTTACCCCATGACAGGTGATTTGGATCAATGAGAGATCATTACTTTAAACCATGTGTAGCTCTGGTATATCAGCAAAGCACCCCAATATAAATAACTTATTCCTATATGTTTGATGGTAAAATGGCAATAAATTCCACAATCAAAGTCATATTCTGAGGTTAACAAGAGATACCATCCTCGACCAGCCACATCACATCAGAATTATAAACAACTTCATCCCCCACTTTGCTGGGGTTCAGGGAGCAAGAATGGGCCACCACTGGGAGGGGTGAGACTGTTGGTACAAGGTGTCTTCTTCTCGTGGATTTAGTGGTAATTCTGAAGATGCATCTGGGTTCAATTGGGAGAAGGATAGTCCTGCCATTTCCTCACTTTAAATGGTGTCCGCATTTTCCGCTCTTAGAGAAGGGGCAGAATTTAAGTCAATACTGATTTCCTTGAACGCTTTTTACTGATTCTGCAAGGTTTCCTCCCCACAATTTTTTGCTTGCTGTTTTCCTTATTCTTCTTGCTTTCCTTCTCTATGGATCATAAGAATAGTATAGCCTATTTACTTTGAAATATGGGAAAGAGCGTATTTACTTTACTCTCACTTACAGGAAAAGAAATGTGAGACCGGTTTGCCTAAAAAAGATTTTCCAAGGAGTAGACCTGATTGATGTCTGCAGAGCTCTGGCTCTCATTTATTCTTGTCCTACATTGTGGTGGACCGGACAGTGTGCCCGAGTCCTTACAACAGAGTTCAGGTGCGGTATCCACCCCATAGGGTATACTTAAAGAGGAACTTGGATGGAGAGCCTCTGACCGAGACTCACTCTTAAACTCCTAAGACAAGGCCAAGGGGGACTTGGCCTTTTCCAATAGAGTTCTCGTATCCAGAATCAGGATTTTAGTTAGGGACTAAAGTGAGTCTAAGATATGATCAGAGTTATTCACTGATTTCTCCATCAAAGCTGAGATCGAAGACTAACAGCCTGATTCATGTACGGGCCGTTTTGCGTGTCCCTAATAGCGATTCATAGCGACTCGCTATAGAGGAAACGCAAAACGGCATTCATGTACTTTTCGGGGAAAAAATAGCGACTCGCACGCGGGCGCTAAAGCCGTTAGCGACCAACTAAAAATGCAGAAAAATCGCTATTCCCGGCTACCTGCGACCGGGAATGCGACTCGCAATCCCGTGCGACCGGGAATGCGACTCGCAATCCCGTGCGACCGGGAATGCGACTCGCATTCTCGCGCGATCGGGAAAACGGGAAGACGCATTCCGAGCACCGTGATGACATCACAACCAGGAAGCAGGCAGTTCCCACCCCCAAACACCACAGTGACGCTAACCTACGAGTGAGCACGTCGGAAAGCAGACGCCAAACCACCGATAGCGACTCCAGAAACGCCAGAAATAGCGACCGCCATGTCTGAGGAACCTGTCCCTGGCCCCAGCAACAGCGCCGGACGAAAGCGCAAGCTCAAGTTCTCAGAGCAGGAGCTCGAGAACCTAATTGAAGGGGTGGTGGCCAACCATGACAGGCTGTTCGACCTGAACTCCAGGAAGGTCCCAGAGCAGGACAAGCGGAGGATCTGGCTGGGGATAGCCTCCAGCGTTAACTCGGTGGGTGTGGCCGATAGGTCATTAGAGGAGTTAAAGAAGCGCTGGTACGACCTCCGAGGTCGTGCCAAGGAGAGGGTGGCGGAGCGGCTTGGTGAGGCTTCGGGCACTGGAGGTGGCGGACCGACAGTCCCACCCAACACACCCCTGGAGGACCAGGTTGAGAACACCTTGGAGAGGGAGGCGTGCGTTGGCGTGACCCCTCTGGACTCCTCCCGCCCCACCCAAGACACCCAAGGTAAGTGGCATGCGACTGCGACCCTGTCCCCTATGACCGTCCCTGACCAAATAGGCTCACTCATTGGCCCTTAGTCATGCCTATGTTGTGCATCAGGAAATGCCCTGAAGCATTGTGGGAGATGTAGTATGTCCACAATGTAGTAGTACCACAATGCAGCCAGAAAGGTTCCAAAGTACGCAAATCCACAGCCATCCAGGGAATGTCACCCAGCATGCATGTAACATCTGCACGTCTGACAGTCACATGCAACTAATGAGTATCCACTTACCCTCACAGGTGGCGCAGATAGCAGTGACAGCGAGAGGCTGCAGATTGATGAGGAGGCCCTGGAGGAGGAATCACTACCCGAAACCCAGGCACCAGCCCCTGCCGCTGCACCAACACCTGCAGCCAGGCCCCCCACCGTACCAGCTCCTGCATCAGCCGCTGCACCAACACCAGCAGCCAGGCCCCCCACCGTACCAGCTCCTGCATCAGCCGCTGCACCAACACCAGCAGCTAGGCCCCCCACCGTACCAGCTCCTGCATCAGCCGCTGCACCAACACCAGCAGCCAGGCCCCCCACCGTACGTGCTCCTGCATCTGCCGGCCCACCGGCTGCCAAGGCCAGGCCCCCCACCGTACCTGCTCCTGCATCTGCCGGCCAACCGGCTGCCAGAGCCAGGCACCCCACCAATGTGCCTCCAGTTCCTGCCGCACCAGCAACACCTGCTGCGCCACCACCTGCAGCTCGTGCAACGAGATCTGGGCCTGCGGCAACACAGCGGCCGATCAGCAGGAGGGGCAATGGGCATCTCCATGCCTGTATGAGCGTCGAGCGGCGCATGCTCAGAATCCACCAGCGCCAGTCGCAGCAGCAAGGAGCCATCCAGCTCCAGCTGCATAAAATTGGCCGCAATGTGGCGGGAGTTGGAGACAAGATGGACCGCATGACGGCGGCCATGTGCCGCATGACTGCAGCCATGGAGGAGAACACTGCTGCGCTCATCAAACACCGCAGTGTGGCAAGCAGGCGCCACCACCAGCTAATGAGCCGGCTGTCGTCCTATAGTAGGTCGAATTATGTGGCAGCAAATGCCACCACCCAGTTGTCGCGGCGCTCTCTCACCCAGCAGCACCAACTGGTCCAGTGCTGCGAGGACATAACACGTGTCCTGGAGCACCTAACCACCGCCGTGACGGCACTTCACACACCTGTGCTACCGGCCACTGTAGGGGGAGACGATGCCAGTGAGGGTGCCTCCAGCGTGAGCAGCCAATCTGCCACGCAGGTCCCGCCACCTAGGCGCAGCACCAGGGCAACGCCTGGTACAGCTGCCCAGGATGAGGATGAGCCTCACAGGCGCCTGGGCATTACGCGCCGGAGGCGCCTTTGACACTGTGTGAGGGACAGTGGCACAGGCTGACGCTAAGCCTGCCAAGAACCTTCTTCACACTGCAGTATGCAGGAATACTGTAATTTGTAAATAGTTGAAACCATAACCTTTTTCTTGTGAATGAAACAAATACATTTATTTTGCTGCACACATTAGCCTTGTGTAATCATTACATTTTGCATGCAATTGTGATATGTGGGTTGGGGGAAGAGGGTGGGCTAGAAATTGTTCGCTGTGATGTGGTTGCGACGTCTGTGGCCTTCAGCTGGGTTCTCCCCGCGTGCATGGTGCGCATGTGCTGGTGGCCGGTCGTCCCCCTCAGATTCACTGCCTGAGATGTCAACAGGAATCCGGCGCTTGGTTGCAATGTTATGAAGCATTGCACAGACAGCCACAATGCGGCAGCACGCTGCAGGACTGTAATACATCGCCCCACCTGTCTTGTGCAGAATACGGAACCTGCTCTTGAGCAGGCCAAATGTCCTTTCTATACAGTTCCTTGTCCGGATGTGCGCAACATTGTAGCGCCGTTGCTGAGGTGTGGCAGGGTTGAGGTAAAGGGTCAGGAGGTATTCCCGTAGGGCATAGCCACTGTCACCTGAATGAGAGGAGCAGATGTTGATTGCCTGTGCAGCGCAGTTACTTCATAGCAATGTGACATTGTCGACAAAGTGTACTTACCAAGTAGGTGTCCTTCCCCAAACTCTCCCCTGAGCAGTCGTGTGTGGAGTCCGCTGTGCCTGAAGATAAAGGAGTCATGGGTACTCCCTGGGTACTGGGCCACAATGTCAGTGATGATGGTCTTGGCATTGCAGACCATCTGTATGTTGAGGGAGTGGTAGGACTTCCTGTTGCGGTACATATACTCCGTGGCAGCTGGTGGGCAGATGGCGACGTGGGTACAGTCTATGCAGCCGAGGACATGGGGAAAATGGGCGACATTATAAAATTGTAGTTTTGTCAGGTCCAATTCCTGTTGGCTCGTGGGAAATGTGATGTGCCGGTGGAGCTGGCTGAGCATGGCGTCAACAAAAGTGTGGAGGCAGCGTGACATGGTGGGCTGGGATATCCCCCCAGCAGCGGCTACTATGCCCTGGAAACTGCCGGAGGCCAGGAGGTGCAGGCTGCACAATACCTGCACATGTGTGGGCACAGAATTGTTTCGCCTTGTTGGGTGCTGCATGATGGGGTCGAGTTCTTGTATCAGCCAGGTGATCATTTCCCCATTCAGCCTGTATTTAGCATAGATCTGTTCTCTGGTTTGGCCCAGCAAGGTGACCCGCTGCCGGTAAATCCTTTCCTGCCTCATGCGTCTCCTCCGTGCTGCTCGCTGTAGCCTTCGCCGCCTCACCACCATGTACATCCCTGGCATTGTGGAACGCCTAATGCTGCTGCTGAATGTCCTTATGTGTGATTGGTCAGGCCTGGACCTGTTGGTGATTGGCCAACAGTTTTTCGAATTTTACTTAATCATGGCTTTTGTGATTACCACCTGCTTTGAGTTGTCCTTAAATTGCGCCGCGCAAACGTGCGAATTAGCGCTTTTTCGCTATTCTATTTTTTTCATGAATGCCGATTGAGACAATATTGCGTTTCGCTATTCATTTCGCAGATTCCGTGGTTGGTCGCTATTTCCGTATCGCTAATGCTCGACTACCCGGAGTCTGCGACTATTATAGCGTAATCGCTATTTAAATCGCTATTCTGTGTTTGCGAATTCGCTATTTCGTACTTGAATGCCGATTCAGTGTTTTGCACCCGCAATTGCATTTTCGCAGCCATTGCGGCCGCTATTTAGCTTCATGAATCAGGCTGAATATTCTTTCTAATGTAAGGATCCCGACTACTGTACATAGTTCTCCGGGAGGTTACAGGAAGAGTGTGTGCTCAGGCACTATTTTAGAGTACCAAACACTCTTAGGTTGGTTAGGAAATTCTTGCTAGGAATACTACTGAAGATCTGCAACCTGGGTAGGGAACCAGGGGAGTTTCTACCATGTTTTCCTCTGGCCAGGAGGGTGATGAAAATACAGGAATCCCTCTCTGGGATCGATTTTGGATTAGAGCAATGTCTATGTCAGGGGAAGTATAAATGTTATTAAAAGAAACCTTATCTCTAGTAGATGAGATCACCTGGACCATACGCTCTACCAAATTAACGGGTGTTGAGGTCTTACAGAATGTGAGGGAAGGTTCGGCTCCTGTCAGTGATTCTAGATTTGTCTCTGAATTTGACTCCACCAAAGCCAACTGGTTGTATCCAAACTCCCTTTGGTAAAGAAGGTAGAAATTTCATTAATGCCTTTCAGGGCATTTACTTGTAGGAACTTGTTTATCAAAGGGTTGGCTTTAGTTTTTTACAGGCTCACGAATAGACCAGTTTCATGGAGTGACGTTTCTTGACTGTCATGGCTTATCCCCCTTATTTAGGAGGGCTTTCGATTTGATGCAGACTGGGTGAGGGTGTCAAATTCTGGGAGTGCAGTGGTAAATAGCTGTTCCACACTGGAGGATAAACCGTAAGCTGCACCGGGCCGCCAGCCAACCAGCTCCCGCACTGTATCACACTCCCTTCTCCTCCCTCTTCTCCTTTGTGTGAGCTGTCACCGGCCTTAGCTCCCTCCTCCTTTAGCTAGGTACATCGGAAGCCACCATTTCCAAGATGGCTGCAATGCAGAGACTGGGGAGGGAAGCAATACCGCTCAGAAGACAAAGAGCCCTGCTGTATGTTCAGAGAGTTAAACACAAGTCCTAGGGTCGTGCGGCACGGGCCCCAGGTCACTTCCAGACACCTAGAGTTATAGACGTTGCTCATGTGAGGCTTGTATGCATGCTTTCGATCAAAGGATGACTGTAGGTGAAGAAAAGTGAGCTCTTAGAGACTACAGCACTCACAGCTTTTCTCACTCGCCTGTCCAGCTTATTGATCAACTCTTCGGCCAAACAGCCATGAACCCTTTGGAACAAAAGGCAGCTTGCCCAGCTCTCCTCATTTGATCCCGGCCTGGCCACAATCTGCTTGCCTCTTCTATAATTACTGTATCCACAGTACGGTGTGGGCAAGGGCAATCAGTGCCTACTTAGCCTCTACATTGCTTCGCAGATCGGTAATTTGGTGGTAATATGGATGGCTGCTCCAACTAACTGTGGCTCCGCCCACGACTCTGACCATTTTCAGGCGAAGGTAAGAAACAGCAACCAGGAGCACACCACGTTTCCTTGTTCCAGCCAGATGCCATTAATAAACTTGCAGCTATTGTAGCCACCACACAGACCCCCCTGCGAAGCCGCCAAGCTGCTGAGTGAGAGAGGCAGGGAGGCAGGGAAAAAGGCAGGAACAGGGCGGACGGCTGGGATGGAGTGGATCGTATGAAAGAGCTATTTCTCTGCCCACACACTTGCTTGCTCTTTGTTGTGCTGCATGTAGCATGTAGCACATACCAGTCAAAGTTCCACTCAGTGTCAACTACCCATATGCATTCTTGGTTTGGTAGCTGGGTCTGGAGGGTCCAGTTTGAGTTTGCTATGTCTGTTTTGGGTTCCTCAATGTTCTAATTTCATTAAGAGACTTTAACTTGTACATTTTTCTGAGCTGAAACTTAAATATATATATATTAACTGGTTAATCACAAAAGTAGTTAATCTGCACCCATAAAAGTACTTCTTAAATGGGTGCAAACATACTACAATTTGTAATTCATAAACATTGACAGTACCAGGTTTGCAAATAGTCTATGCAAACAACAATGACCAGGTCCAAATAGGCTATAGATATTTTTTAAGCAATGTGCTCCTTGTTGCACTACTTTAGCAAATGTCTCCCCTTAATTTATGAACCATGGGGTAGAAAGTACAATGTTGCCATGCCAAGTTAAAAGGCCTCCATAGAACTCAACCCGACACTTAAAAGAATCATGGTTCGGGGTAGGGACAAAACCTTTATGAGTGGAGGGCGACCTGTGTCTTTACTTTACCTCTATGCTCCTTATTATGTACATTGCAAATAGTCTAGCCAGTGTCAATCCCTCGGGGTTGCATTCCAACCCTTTGATTTTTCACCCACTGTGGCACTCCAGACAGAGGGCCACCTAATGCAAATCAGTACTGATCCTATACCTCATAGAAACAGCCCATCTTAAACCTTGGTCATCTGGCCCTATCATTCTGCAGCCCACTGCTTTTTTTTAGTTGGGAAATTTGAGATTCACAACCCCACGATTCTTAAAAAGCTGCGCCGCAGGCCAAAATGAGTATATATAAAACATTCTGCTGGAACACTCCAATAACTTAAATAACACTGTCTGAGGATAAATAGCCAGAAAAGTTAGGCCATAAGTCAAAGGCCATGTGCTATATTTTCTTTGTCTTCATTGTATTTAGATGCTTCCAACTAGGTACATAATCATCAGCCGACACATGTTTTGTCCCTATGGGCCTTTTTCAAGGGGTGTCTTTTAGACTGTTGGATTCTTAATAATAGCAAATGTAGTCACCCTCAATCTGTTCATTCATCAATATTTTCAAGTTCACAATGAGGCGGTGTTGCTATTCAGTCATGGGTGGCACCGGCATAGAGAGCACTGTTAAGCTCTGTCTTGTACTTTGCGAAATGAAATGTGGCCTGCTGGGTATAATATCTGTATATGTCCATGTAAAACAGCCCTTACCTGCTAAAATGGGTGCATATGATCCAGCGGCCCTATAGAAAATATGCCATAAGCAACACTACCCAACTCCACAATACTCACCATTAATCATAAATCTCTCACAAGGCCCATAAACTATCCTGACATATTTTTGAGCAACTGAATCATGTGACCTAATTAACCTATTCACAAAATATATACATTTATATACAACTGCAGTAGAATGATTTCATCACACTTTAACAAATCCTACAAATTAATTAAGCCACTGTGGCGAAAGATCTGCTAATGGTAACCTAAATGCATGAAATAACAAGGCCAGCTTGTTTTTCAAAGAAAATATTTATTAACTATTTATTTTAGAAAGTGCATTAGAATCTTTTATTGAAACATTTTATTAAAGTTATAGCAAAATGATAATGACAGTTTCAAGCATGAGTAAAAGTTATATTCAAATAGAAAAGCCGTTTGGCATCATCTAAACCCTAAGTCCCTAGCTGCGCTTGCTCTATTAAAGAATAAGGGTAAAAGTCTCTAGGCCCTAAAAGGATTTCTTACGTGCTCCAAATGAAGTCCAACAGCACATCACGACCATCCAGAGAACAGCAAGTTGGCAGCCCGTCTCCCTACCAGTGGATGAGTTTTTATACCCTTTCTGACTAACTAATCTAAGAAAAATAATATACTTTTTGCGGAGACTAAGCTCCAATTGGCTGTCAAGTGACAGGCCAACATGTCGTCACATTCTTCAGAACCTCAGTTCCGTCTCTTTCTTAGAGTCCATTGTCCTTTGCTTTCGAGTCATGAAGCTTCCTCCAGTTTGCAACAGTTTAATAAAAAGTTCACAACTTCCTTAGCTTGTCGCACTCCTCTGCCGGTTCCTGGCCTTGGCCTCGCTGACTAAAAGAACAGTCAGCTCATCACGTTTATTATACTCCACATGAATAACTTGGCAGAGAATCTTTCCATGCTGGACTCTTGCTTTCTCCGAGCAGAACTTTTGCCAACTGCAAATGCACTAGGCCCCAAACCACATTTCACGTTAACTAGTGTATAAACAAACACAAAAGAATAATTAATGCAAGAAATAAAGTTCGTTCTGTTACCCACCCACCTTTGCTAATAATTAACCCATTAATCTATGTTACCTAGCAGAAGCAGAACAAAGCAACAAACAAGTTCGTGCAACATTTAAGACAGAAGAACAAAACATGAGCACACAGAAATAAGCACATGCCATTAATAAACAGCCGCATTTAGTTTTGACATGACAAAAGACAGAATTAATTCATTAATTTCACACACATGCAGATGCAACATAATGCACGTTTATAAGCACACATGTTAGTTTCCCGCGTGTTTATGGAAATGCAACTTTTAATCTAAGTTGATTAGTTTTCTCACTGCACACATTATTAATATTATTACGTGATTATGGAAGTGTAACTTCACGAGCTGAAATAAATTCATTCTGAAACTCGCTCCATCAACTCCCTCATCTGGTGATTTCCAAATCACCAAACCACACCCAAAATTTAACACATTTTTATCTAAGATGAACATGATTTAATTTCACTGTGTTAGTATTCTAAAGACTTGTCTCAGCTATTTGTCTGCAACTATCATATTGAGCTCTACGAAAATCCTCCAGCTCTATCTCTCTTTCTTGTTCCTTCTTGATTTTGTAAATTCTCTTCTTTTCCCTCAGATACTTTTTTCTCTTGTGTAACATGCAACTGATCTTCAACAAAATTATCACAAAAATTATCACAAATAAAGGTGTTAGGATCTTGCCAAGAACTGAACCACTAATCTCTTGAAACCAGGTTTTGATAGCCTGAAATCTTTTGGAAAGACGTTCTGAAAAATCATCTTCTTCTAAGGGAACTATTTCTGAGTGCATTTCTGTAATATTCTTAATGTACATTTCGATATTCCTACTCTCATCAGGGATATATGTACAGCAGTGCTGGACATGTAAAAATCCACATACTCCTCCCTCTTTCGCTAGGAGAATGTCCAGGGCAAGACGGTTTTGCATTACCATCGATCTAATTGCAATGACCTCGGTATCCACTAATTGAAAACCACCAGCCGTGTCAGTTGACAATCTGTCAACTATTGTAGACAATTTTCTGATTCTTCCTGCATTCAGGGTTATACCTACTAAAGGTATCACTGCCTCAAAAATGTCTCCCAAAATTTCTGAGAAACTTTCTCTTTTGTACCTATTTACATGGCTACTAATTTCAAATGAACCTTCTGCATTTCTGTCAACATGAAATATTTTTGGAAAAACAAGCCCAACAAAACACGTCCCATACCAATGGTCCGGGAGATTATAATAGGCTTTATCTCCACAAATAAAATAAATTCCAGGAAAAATTGGGTCTCTACCACCTTTGAATCCCCAACCCCCCATGATTTGGCAAGTGTCCTCACAATTACTAGCTCCCACAAAATAATTGTCAAAAAGTGTATTATCTCTTCTAATGCAAAGCTTGCCACTAATTGGCTTATCTATGTGAATTGCAACATTGTCAAAAGATTTGCCATTAAATTTTTCATCCTCCTTCTGCCAGAACTTGGATTTGGTCTGTTTGACCATCTCATTTCTTTTATAAATCGCTCGCCTCTCCTCAACAAGGTTTAAGAAAGTCTTTTCCTCAACTCTCAATTTGCAAGTTAGATTATTTCTGTAAGCATACTCATAGGTAAGTTCGTTAGTCACTAAAAAGAATTCCCTCATCTGTTTTGCTTGTTTGTGTTTATTCAAAGCCTTCTCAATTTTCAGGTTTGCAAACATCTCATCATAATTAGAATAATAATACTCCAGGCGACCAGTCTGATAAAATAAGCTAGCTATCACACTGCAGGTTATACCGTAAGTAAGAGGAAGCATATTGTATGTCACTCCCTCTGAAACAGAAGCAGGCAACTTTACGCAAATATAGCAGTCTTTGACTCCCATAACTTTAACATATTTCCCAAAAGTCTTGAAAATGTGTTACTAGAAAAATCACCAACAGACCTGTCTTGATGAGCCTCTGGACTGTGACTTTATTTGTTGCACTATGTTTGTCTTGACTAACTGAAGCTTTGCTTGTCATATTGACCTTGTACATCTCCTTATCGATCCCGAAAGGAAGATGACAGCTAAAACTAACCAGAGCAGAACCAATATGAGCACACACACCATAGTCATCTTACAGCATTTTTTAAGAATGGAGCATTTTGAGGTATTAGTCATCATAACAAAAGGCATTTTCACTAGCCTTGTTAAAGAAAAACAAAATTTTAAAAATAACTAAAAAATGTTTTAACACCCCCCTTTTTCAATTTTTTTTTCAAAGTTCAACCCTTTAACAGCTTTTCTTCGACCTTGCGTCACAAGTTATTCTCCAACTAAACACATTTTCTTCAGCCTTATGCCAAAAATTTGAAACCTAAATCCTAACAAGTAAATACCTCAATCATTGTCACTATTGTCTTCAATTTCTTCCTGACTGCTACTGTTGATCTCAACTACAGGTGGAATTATTATATACGTCCATTCAGGCGACTTATACTTTTGGTTAGGTTTTAACGTTCTTTTTGTCTTTCTAGAGATAACTTCTATTTTCTTTCCTGCCTCACCTTTCTTTGCAGGATCTTCCTGACTAGTTATTTCATTTACTTGCTCCTTTGATTTCTTTATCAACTTGAATTTCAGTCCTTCATTTCCATTTGGCCAATTATCACCTTTCCTTGGCAATTTCTTCTTTGGCTCAGTCACATTAGATTCTGTTCTCCAAGCCCTTTTTCTCAATCTACTTATTTGAGAATCTTCATCACTTTCACCAGAATCACTGTCAGAAACTTCAATTCTTGACTCAGGTTCTTCTCTACTCGGCAGCCTCACTCCGTTAGGAACAACATCTCTATAACTGGTACTTGGCAATTCGTCTTCTTCTTCAATCACCTTCAACTTCCCAGCTTCAGATTTCTTGTTCCTGCTTTCAGAGCTTCTTTTCTGCTTTTCGATACTCTGCTGGTCTTGTTTCTGAGCTTGATCAGACTCTTCTGCTGCATCATTTCCTAGCAGATCTTCATCATTTTCAGAGTCAACAACCACGATTTCCAAATCCTTTTCATTCAGGCTTCCATTCACAGATGAATTTTCCAGATGTCGACCTGCTTGTCGATCTTCAAAATCTGGATTTCCTTCAGGTTCTTCTTCAGAATCTGAATCAGCTGTAGTATCACTCTCTTCATCAGACTTTTCAGGTGTAGGCACAGGAATGGTATGACTGGGATGTATCCACCGTTTTATGCCTCTGCACTTCACTGCATTCGTTGTTACAAGAATCACTTGTCTCGGTTTCTGCCACCTTGGCACCAGACAGTTTCTTCTTCGGTGAACCTTTGTTCTCACCCAATCTCCAGGTGACAGATCATGTGCTTGCTCTTTGTCTCTTGACTGTACTTCAGTTCCCACCTGATTAGACACAGAATTCACGACATCAGATACAGATAGCTTCCTGCAATACTCTAAAATTGCACTATCATTAATGCTCAACAGTTTTCCTACTGGAATAAATGCCTGTCTCATGACTCTGCCCATAAGAATGTCATGTGGACTTAAACCTGTCTTTTTATCTGGTGTACTTCTCAGAGTCATTAAAACAAGTGGAAGAGCATCTGTCCACTTTACACCTGTAGCTAAACACATCTTTGCAATCCTGTTTTTAATGGTTCCATTTATTTGCTCCACAACTCCAGATGCCTCTGGTCTGTATGCACAGTGCAACTTCTGCTCAATGTGTAATGCTTCACAAACTAATTTCAACAGTTTATTCTCAAAGTGACCCCCTCTATCACTTTCCACAGTCACTGGGAAACCGTACCTTGGTATAATCTCCCTCAAAAGCAACTTTGCAACAGTAATCGCATCACTGTGACGTGTGGGAAATGCCTCAACCCATCTCGAAAACAAACAGACAAACACCAAAACATAGCGCAATGTGTTATGTCTCGGCATTTCAATGAAATCCATCTGTAATCTGGTGAATGGACCACCCTCCCGTCCTATGGTTCCCGTTCCCACAACCGTCTTCCTGTTTGGGTTCATTTGTTGGCAAGTCAAACACCTCTGACAAAGGGATTCTGCAATTGTTCTGAACTTAGTATTAAACCAAGTCTCTTTGAAAAGCCTAATCATCGAATCTCTTCCAATATGTCCTGGGCCATGATACATTCTGGCCATGTCAGCAATCATGCAATTTGGTAAAACTACTCTGCCATCTTTGTAAGTCCAAATTCCATCCTCATCTCGCTGCCTACATTCTGCTCTCAACCATGTGTTTTGTCTCCTCATCATCAGCTTCATCTTGTAAATCTTTGATTTCCTGCCATGTCTCAACTACTGATGTTAGCATTAGTGAATTTAAAGCATGCTCATCATTTTTCTCCCGATTAAGTGCAAAATTGTTTCTTGTACAGTATTTCGCAATTTCGTCTGTGTAAGCATTTCCTTTGGTAATGAAATCATCACCTTTTTTATGTGCAGCACATTTTACAACTGCAATTTTCTCTGGCAATTGTATGCCATCAATTAGTCTTTTAATCAATTTTGCATTTCTGATTGGTGAACCTGCTGATGTCAAGTAGCCCCTCTGAGACCAGAGCTGTCCATAATCATGCACAACTCCATACCCATATTGGCTATCAGTTATTATTGTGATCCTCAAATTTATTGCTCTTTCACATGCACGAATTAAAGCAATCAGTTCTGCTACTTGAGCTGAAGGAACTCCTTCAAGACATGATGCTTCCACAACATCTGCAACTGTGCAGACTGAGTAGGCTGCTCTCAAAAAGCCTTCTTCTGTTCTCAGACAAGAACCATCAACAAAGTAGACATGGTCTAATTCAGGCAATGGTACATCTTTAATGTCCTGCCTTGGCTTGGTACAGTATTCCAAAACATCCAAGCACTCATGGTCAACATCATTTTCATTTCCAATTTCTGTTACAGTACCATCAGGCAACACCGTGGAAGGATTTAGATTCACACATCTTGCTATGGAAACATTATCTGATCCCAGAATAATCTTTTCATATTTTGTGAGTCTACTACTTGTTAAGTGTTGCGTTTTGCTCCCAGTAAGGAGAATTTCAACTGAATGGGGAACATAGACTTTTACAGGAAATCCCATTATGATTCCTTCACTTTACTCAAGGCTCACACTTGTTGCTGCAACTGCTTTTAAGCAACCTGGTAATGCTTTTGCAACTGGATCAAGGACTGCTGAGAAATACGCAATAGGTTTTCTCAGTTTTCCGTGTCTCTGTATTAACACAGACAATGCACAACCTTCTCTCTCACTGCAATATAACTCAAAATCTTTTTCATAATCTGGCATGCCCAAAGCTGGAGCCTCACACAAGCTCTTTTAAGTTTTTCAAAAGCTTCCATTTCAATTTCAGTAAGGACAATTGGGTCTTTTATATCTGATTTTGTCAGTCTCTGCAGTGGTTTCGCAATTACCGAAAATCCACTAATCCATTGACGACAATAGCCAACCATTCCTAGAAACATTCTAACCTGTTTTTGTGTTCTTGGTGGTTGCATTCCCTGAATCATTTTAATTCTCTCAATTGTTACCTGTCTGATTCCTTTTGCAATTCTATGACCAAAGTATTTTACTTCTTGTTTACAAAACTGCCAAATGATTCAAAAAAGTAATCGTATCTGTAACACAATTATCTCTCGTTTTTGCTGCCACCAACAGGTCGTCAATGTATTGAACCAATGTTGATCTACCAGGTAAATTTAGATCTTCCAGAAATTTCTTTAACAACTCATTAAAGATAGAAGGACTCTCTGTATACCCTTGAGGAATTCTACACCATGCTAGTGTACAACCTTGGAACCGGAACGCAAAGATTTCCTGGCTCTCTGTATGCAATGGAACAGTAAAGAACGCATTGCAAAGATCAATGACAGTATACCATTCTGCATCATGCGGAATCTGGTAAAGAATGACTGCTGGGTTTGGAACAACTGGGCAACAAGGAACAACTATTTGGTTAACTTTTCTCAAATCCTGAACAATTCTGTAAGTTCCATTTGGCTTTTTGATCCCCATAATCGGTGAGTTACAAGGACTGCTCTCAATTTCTTTTAAAACACCTTGCTTTATGAATTTTTCAATCACAGGAATGACATCCTCAATTGTTTCAGCCTTCATTTTATACTGAGGAATGTTTGGAAATTCTATTCCCTGCTTCACTGTAACTTTGACTGGATCAACATATTTCATCAGACCCATTTCATTTCCAGTTAAATCCCAAATTTCAGCTTTGACTGTTCTTTTTAGTTCTTCAGGCAAGTTTTGTTTATCAAAAACTGGGAACAATTTTATTTTCTCTGCTTCAACCATTAACATTGTTAATTTATAAAGCCCATCTTCCTCCATGGTTTGTAGCTCAATACCCTCCGGTGAGCAATATATTTTACAATTCATCTTACATAGGATGTCTCTTCCCAGCAAGTTTACAGGACTGCTATTGCAAACTACGAATCTGTGTTTGTCTTTAAATTTGCCAATCTCTATTTTTACAGGTTCAGTCAAATCTGTTTTAATTTGCTGATTAGTTACACCAACTACTTGGATAGTATCTCCAGAGAGAGGCAGGTTTTCTATTTCCACTGATCTAACAGTAGAACGGGTAGCACCAGTGTCCACAAGGAAAGTGATTTCTACATCATTTACTTTACCATTTACATATGGACCAGACTGGTCAACCTCAGGAGTGGCTCCAAGCACACACTCTTCCCCCTCTCTCAGGCACTGTCATAAACAGTCATCAGAATCACTCCCTTGGTTTCCCGATAACAAAAATTGTCCCGATCTATTTTGCACATTTGGTCTTTGATTTCTTATTACCTGGTCACCACCGCTGAATCCTGTACGTGTGTTATACCTCTGACCACCCCCGCAGTTTGGAAGAGGTGGCTGTGGAATCTGACTTTGCTGATTTACTAACTGTCGCTGTAGCTGTTGCTGAAGACTCAATTCATTCAATTGTCGCTGTAGCTGTTGCTGCAGATCTACATCATTCTGCATCTGTGGATTTAATGATGCATTTTTTAAATTTCTGGGCGGGTTTTTACACTCACGCTTCCAGTGTCCAATTTCGGCGCAATTAAAACAAGGTAATTTCTGCTTCAACTCCTCAATGTTAACATTAAATGTTGGCTTATTAAAGTTGTTCTTAAACTTTCCCTGTCCCTGATTCTGATTCTGATTTTGAACAAAATTCAAATTTTTGTTTTCAAGGTTTGCAATCTGGTGTTCTGCTACCTTCACCTGCACCCACATTGCTTTCTCTTTTAGTTTCTTTTGCTTTGCCTCCAATTCATCACTGCAGTATTTTGCCTTTCTCAAAATATCATCAACTGAGTTTGATTGCCATCCGACAATATTATTCCTGATCATTTCTCCAATTTCAGGTCTAAGACCATAAACAAATCTGTAAATAAAGTGGCTCATGTCCTTTTCATTTAATTTTTCATAGCCACTGTACTGCTTGAAAACCAGTAATAATCTTTCATAGAATGAATGAACTGATTCCTTTGGCTCCTGATTTGTTCTGTCTATTTTTACCCAATCAACTTCTTTTGGTGGAATTTTTCCTTTTAACCAATAAATCACTTTGTCATACAGATCCATAACCTCTGATGCTGGAGCACCTGTCTCTTTATTGCGATCTTATTCTACCTTGGGCCAACTTACAGGAATTTTACATTCTGTCCAAAGATCTGAAGGGACAACAATGTCAAAAATCCATCCAGATCAATCCACAGAACCTTCGAAACTTTGATGAATCTGTCTACCTGTCGATACCATTCCACAGACTTCTCTCTCAGCTGAGGAAAATCATTTGTGAATAGCAGAATGTCCTGTCTTGACCAGGGAACATGAACATAACCACCACCTGCAATTTCTCTCATTGGAAACTGTTTAGCTATTTTTTCTAACCTTTCGTCTTCCTTCTTTTTGGTCCACTTCACTCTCCATTTACTCAAATCACCTAACTTTTTGATATACACAATCAGTTCTTTTATATGCATGATTCTTCCCATTGTATTGAAATTCCCAATGTCCTTCTCAGTAAAGTCTAATCTGTAATGTTTTCCCAAATTTTTCTGTTTGCTTAAATCAAAATCCAACTCCGCAGCTAATTCCTCCAATTGATCATATTTATTCATTGTTTTCCATTGAATGCTTTTACTGATGAATAAAAGTTCATCATCTCGATAATACTTCAAACTGTCAGGACCAATTGTGCCAATTATTAACTCCTCTAGATCTGCTTTTAATTTTGCCACATCAAGTTTTGAAGTGGACTCTGTCTTCTCCAGTGATTCAGTATCTGACTCTGCACCCATTGGTGTTCCGATTAAAGAACCTTGATTAAAAGTTAAATCAGGCATTTTTGTTTTCTCTCGATGTATTTCAGTTAATTCTGAATAAAATTTCTCAGCTACTTTCTGAATTTCTGCATTTAATGGAATTGTTAAACCTGGTTGTTTAATTTCCCCCTGATCAAAAACAGGCTGAACAAGACCAATCGTTACTGGAACTGTCACTGCTTCCATGCCTTTAGTCAATTGCCGAATTAATTCCTCTTTTGATCGTAAATAATCTGAAGTATGTCCAACTTCCTCATCTCTGCCAGCTCCCATTGAATTTTTAGGAACTTCCCTTCCCATTGGGGTTTCAGGAAAATTTCTGCTTTCATTATAAGCACTGGAATTCGTTCTTGTTTCTAACCTTTCAAGAGTTTCAAAAGATTCAGAATTATTTGGATACAATCTAGGTGATTCTTCATTTAATGGAGGTGCACTCGGTGTGGTTCTTGGAGAAACCATCGGGGTAGACCATGCACAAGCTGGTTTAAAGGGAGTCTGTTTTTTATTTGTCATATATATTTCTTCTAAAACTGGATCTTCTGTTTCACTTTCTGCAACAACATTATTTTTCTTTTGGGTATTCTTTTGACCTGGTATTTCAGTAATAATTTCTCTTATTACATAAAGACCATCACACATGTCTGCCTGTCTCCACTGACGCATTCTATCCTCATGCGTTTCTCGTTTATAAATCGGGGTTTTAGGAGGTCTTATTAAACCATTTGCTTCCTTCTGAAGTTGAAACATCTCATCCTCCCACTCAACTAATGCTTCGAATTGTGTCGGTCTAGGCTTTGGAACAAGAGCTGTCATTCTTTCTCTTAAATTTTTCAAAATTCTCATGTTAAATGAACCATCTTCCGGCCAGGCTAAAACACCATCGTCTCTAGTGTAATGTTTCCAAACATCAAACCACTGGCAAGTATGATAACCATATTCACCTTCCATATACGCTGCAGGTGTTTTGTATTTCTGAAGTAATTTTCCACCTCGCGTTTCAATTTTCTTATCGGGTGAAATAAAAAATTTAAATCTTTGAAACAACGTAAGCTTTTTCTCTACTTTCTTGTAAAAATAACTCATTTTTAAATCAAATTCACTTAATTGCAATGATCGTAAATATTTCCTGGATGTTCCACAAAACTAGCCAATCCGTGCGCGAAACACACCAACAGACCAATCAGGTTCGTGCTACGTCACCACCTTGCTTAACCAATAGAAACTGTGTTTTCCCAAAGAGCCAATAAGGTTACAGTTCGTCGTAGTCACGAGAGCCAATCGGTGTACAGACTGTGACGTATGCTATCCAATCACAGCGCGGACCGTGTGACGTACACAGCCGCTGCGGCTTCTCGCGTCTCACAAAAGAACAAACCATTTGTCTGTTTTGCTAAATAAAGTGACAGTTTTTACAGGCATACAAGTATTCTTTTCGTGGAATAGACGACGCTACTCTCACAGAATATACATTCGTCGATAAAGTAAACCTTACTCTACCCTTCAAACAGGGAATAACGAACTCATTTCCCTCTGAATGCACATAAAGTAGCAATTCAAAGTTTGACTCGAACAGAATTACAGAATCATTTACGCACTTTCAAACGGAAAGTTACCCTAATTACACATACGTGAAATCCTGGCAGGACTTTAACCAGCCACAGAAATCCAGAATCGCTAGCAAAATAAACGACGTCATCTTACCCTTCACTCAAGCTCGAATATATTCTATTACTCTTTTCACATTGAGTTTTAGAAAGGGCTCTCTGTCCCTATACTCAAACCTACGATTTCATAGATAATCCTCACTATACATGCTTTCTATCTAGCACACCTATATCCCTATCGCGTGTTGTACGGCCACAACACTTGAGATATAAAATAATACCACTATTCTGAAACAGATCAAAGCACTGTGTAACTTCACTCATGTCACACCTCTCTGTACCGGTACAACTAGGATTTTTACACTGCAGGAAAAAACCCTTTCGACTACATGTAACAAATGACCAAAACTCAACATATGTTAGACATCGATCCTATGTAACTACCATGTAGCATGTTGGTTACCATAGCAGCCGTATCTCTGCTACCAGATAATTGATCCAGCGGCCCTATAGAAAATATGCCATAAGCAACACTACCCAACTCCACAATACTCACCATTAATCATAAATCTCTCACAAGGCCCATAAACTATCCTGACATATTTTTGAGCAACTGAATCATGTGACCTAATTAACCTATTCACAAAATATATACATTTATATACAACTGCAGTAGAATGATTTCATCACACTTTAACAAATCCTACAAATTAATTAAGCCACTGTGACGAAAGATCTGCTAATGGTAACCTAAATGCATGAAATAACAAGGCCAGCTTGTTTTTCAAAGAAAATATTTATTAACTATTTATTTTAGAAAGTGCATTAGAATCTTTTATTCAAACATTTTATTAAAGTTATAGCAAAATGATAATGACAGTTTCAAGCATGAGTAAAAGTTATATTCAAATAGAAAAGCAGTTTGGCATCATCTAAACCCTAAGTCCCTAGCTGCGCTTGCTCTATTAAAGAATAAGGGTAAAAGTCTCTAGGCCCTAAAAGGATTTCTTACGTGCTCCAAATGAAGTCCAACAGCACATCACGACCATCCAGAGAACAGCAAGTTGGCAGCCCGCCTCCCTACCAGGGGATGAGTTTTTATACCCTTTCTGACTAACTAATCTAAGAAAAATAATATACTTTTTGCGGAGACTAAGCTCCAATTGGCTGTCAAGTGACAGGCCAACATTTCATCACATTCTTCAGAACCTCAGTTCCGTCTCTTTCTTAGAGTCCATTGTCCTTTGCTTTCGAGTCATGAAGCTTCCTCCAGTTTGCAACAGTTTAATAAAAAGTTCACAACTTCCTTAGCTTGTCGCACTCCTCTGCCGGTTCCTGGCCTTGGCCTCGCTGACTAAAAGAACAGTCAGCTCATCACGTTTATTATACTCCACATGAATAACTTGGCAGAGAATCTTTCCATGCTGGACTCTTGCTTTCTCCGAGCAGAACTTTTGCCAACTGCAAATGCACTAGGCCCCAGACCACATTTCACGTTAACTAGTGTATAAACAAACACAAAAGAATAATTAATGCAAGAAATAAAGTTCGTTCTGTTACCCACCCACCTTTGCTAATAATTAACCCATTAATCTATGTTACCTAGCAGAAGCAGAACAAAGCAACAAACAAGTTCGTGCAACATTTAAGACAGAAGAACAAAACATGAGCACACAGAAATAAGCACATGCCATTAATAAACAGCCACATTTAGTTTTGACATGACAAAAGACAGAATTAATTCATTAATTTCACACACATGCAGATGCAACATAATGCACGTTTATAAGCACACATGTTAGTTTCCCGCGTGTTTATGGAAATGCAACTTTTAATCTAAGTTGATTAGTTTTCTCACTGCACACATTATTAATATTATTACGTGATTATGGAAATTCATTTCTGAAACTCGCTCCATCACATACACTTACATTTCTGTTGTAAGTCCCCTTCTTAACGGACAAGTTATAATCGTGCAGATATACTGCACCCAGAAATTAACAAACCATATGGTATTGGGATTTCCGGTGTATTACCCACAGGGAGTCTTTCAAACCTTCTAATGAGGGTCAAAGTCACAAGCACCTAACACAAGTGTCCTCTACCAAATAAAAGCACCAGAAAGGTCAAGATTTGTATAGAAAATGTAAGAGCTTACCTATCAATAAAGGCAAAATGATACTACAGTTTTGATGAACGTAATAACACGGTTTGAACACTATCCAAAAAACAGAAAGGGAGAATGGCAGCACACTTTGCCGAGCTGCATTTAAAAGCCTAAGACAAGGCAGATACATTTTACTGAATCGACCAAGGTCATTGCAGAAATAACATTTCCGGCATCCTGCTTAAAAGGACTGGAGTAACACCTGTACCCACCATAGCGTTTTGACTTGACAGATGTTCCTAAACTAACCAATGCCCCATAGGCTGCATTCAGAATTTAATTAAAGTTCTGGTAATTGACACAAAGGAAACTACAGTAATTGGGAAGGGATGTAATCGGCAGCCTCCCTTGTATTTTTGCAAAGATAATTACTATGAGACCGGCTCATACTATTAATTAATTCCAGGAATAAAAGGGGACTCTATTTCTAGAGAAGACCCCCTTAGAATGGTAGCGCGTGCCCGACCAAGAGGCAAGACACAAACTAAGAAATCTATAGTCTCCTGTGATAAAAGTGGAGTCAGATGTGAATAATATATTGTCCTTCTGTTAGCCTCTGTCTGAGTGGTCACGGAAACAGATAAAGGAAAAACCCAACAGCCTTTATAAAATCATTATTTAGGGAGCTACGTAGGGTCCTAGTGAAGCAGGAGAACATTTTACACTGCTGCACGGTGTCATTGCATAGGCATTGCATAGGCGCAGAAATAAGTTGTGTAATGGAACACCAGCTTTCCCCATGGTACCGGGATCCAATGTGTTACATTTCAGAGAGCCCCCCCCCCAGCCCAAACATCTGGTAAAGAAGTAACTTTAAAAAAAAAAGGTAAAATGCTGCAACAATCGTCTAAGGCCTCAGGAGCTCATTCCCTTCAGTGGCAGTGGCTGATAAGAGAGGGCTGGACCTACCCTTCCACCTGCCAGGAGGGATGCCCAAAACCAGGCCAGGCTCCAGGACTGTCCACCCGGGAGGGCTGTGAAAGCACCTGAAAAGGGGAGGGGCTGAATATGCAAGGGGGAAGCAGGCAAAACTCAACAAAGGTTTACCAAACACATCGGAAAGGGGCATTGCTGCACCGCTTTGTAAAAACAGCTCATGCTCAGACCCATGAAACTACTGACTAATGGCACTATTTGATGTTTAACTTATTACATGGACTAAAAACTTGGTTTGCACACCAAAATCTTTAAAAAGAATTCCTTGATGGTACATCAGCCAGAGTTGTAGCACTGCCTATGGTCGCAAATAATTTAATGCTTGGGAGCTGCTGTATGAGTGCTTCATGGCCTTTGAATCAACATCTGTTAGAGATCATAGGAACTTGTGGAATACATTTGATAACTTTGAAATTTCATATGTTTCAAGCTATTTGGCAGTTGCACAGTTGGCACAGTAGAACCTCGGTTCAAATAAATTTGTTGGTAGTACGGGAAACAGAAACTGCTGCAAAGGTGGGTTTGGATACCCCGGGAAACATTTACCCAATTGGTTAGGGAGTCATCCCTACTCACTAGCTAGTGCCGGGCACAAATGTGGCACCACCAGGCACCCACTTCAGAACTCCTTCTGGACCTGTAGAAGAACATAAGATGACTAGAACAGCTGTCTTTGACCTGAGAGTAGCCCTCAAGTACTAGACCTGCTCCCTCTTGCACTCAGGACAAAGAAGTGGACTCTAGGGGTCAGTTAGCTGACCTCCTGTGTGGCTACAGTAACACAACAAACTGCCAGAGGCCTTTCCACTATAGTGCCCAGATTTACTAAAATGTATTCTATTTTTCTAATTTTGTTTGGGGATTTTTATTGCTTCCTACATTGATTTTATCACTTGTTTGGTACTGCATTAATCCTTTACACTTTGCCCTAAGATAAGCCTATCTGCTCTGAGCCAAAGCTGCAAGAGGGTCAAGCTCTTGTTAGTTTAGTGACTTTGAGGGTTCACTCTGACAAGAATTGTGATTATTCCACAAAGTGGGCAGTTGCCCACCCCAAATAATAATCCCATTTCTTACAATGATGATGTACATCAGTAGGTCATTACACAAATACATTCTATGCACACTTAAGCAGAGAGTGATTAAGTGAATTTCCAAGAATCACAAGCTGAGTCTATCGCTGAGGCCGGGATTCAAACCATGTGGGGAGACAAATCAGTTTTCTCAGGAATCTGGTCTTTTTCCCGTATTACGTCTGTGTTCATAAATCCATGCATGAAACTGATCAATTTCTCACCTTTTGTGGCATTAGGGAGCTTAGCAAATGCACTCTTTAAAATATTGTGGGCAAGTAACATTGATAAAAACACAAGATGACATAGTTAAGAGGGAGATGTGTTTCTATAAGAAATGTTGGGTAAAAACACTGAATGGTGCATTTTAGTGCATAATGGGCCAGCAACACAGTTTAAAATAATAGGAATCAAACCCCATTTTACATTAGATTTTTAGTTTCTCTCGAAAAATTGCTTACAAAAGGTATGATGCATTTAAAGCACTTGAGCAATAGCAGTAATCAGAGAATGGTAGGGTTTTAAAATAAGGCACACATGAGAATAATTTGAAAATGCACACAGATAGGGAGGCTTTATAACAGTTTGCAGCCTATCTACTGGGCAAAGGCTGAAACAGATGAAGTCACATGCCAGGCAACAGTATGATTAAGTATTCCCTGGCATGTGATTGTCTCTGACCCAGTCCTATAAACCTTTCAGAGATACTTTTCATCATTGCCGATCAATAGGTAGATTGCCACCTTGATAGTAGTTTACCCGCCCAGAATGCATTTTCCAGTGCCTAACCTGTAAATGAAAGAATGCTGGTGCCCAGAACTCTGCTCAGAAACCTGCAGCTGGTGCAATTGAATGTTGGTGCGCTGAATACCTAGGCTGTGCTGTCCAAAATCCACCTTGTGCCTCTTCAATCCACTACCAAACACTCCACGACAGTTTATATTGCAGGTTCCTACATTCTCCTTTGTGACTTTTTTTTTACATGTTTATCTTCCTCCATCTTTCTGTTTTGTGTGTTGTCCCTCTCTTGCTTTCTGATGTCGAAACAT
Source organism: Lissotriton helveticus (assembly GCF_964261635.1). NCBI lineage: Eukaryota > Metazoa > Chordata > Amphibia > Caudata > Salamandridae > Lissotriton > Lissotriton helveticus. The sequence goes on from NC_136068.1 coordinate 169,241,442, forward strand.
TTGCGAAGGTCTCCAAAAATGAGTGCCGGTGGCTCCCACAGGCAACCACTGGCTCAAATTAAGAGCTAAGGAAAACAACACTGGGTCTAGACTCTTAACCAGCAAGGCTGAGTCAATCTGAACTAAACTAACAATACAAGTGCCAGTACTGGGTTAACTTCTTTTCTAATAACCAAGAAGACTGTTATGAATCAAACATAGCAGTCCAAAATCTCATTTGTTTCAAATTTATTTGAATACTTTGTAAGAAATTTTTCATATTTTTTCAACAAAAGAACATTTTTAGCGCATATCATGAATATATACAAACTGTACAAATACATACAAACTTTTTACAAATATTTACACCACAAAAATCATTATAACACACTCACACTAGAAGCTTTCACTCCCCACGCATACCATATATGATCAAAAGAACTTTTATAATTGAAAGAAACATTTATATTCAAAAGACATTTATATTCAAAAAAACATATACCACTGAGGTACGGGTCCGTGTCAAGATTGCATTAACTTATATTTTACAATAGCCTTATATCATTGAAGGCATAAATCATAACAGTAACTTAATCCACACTGATCATGATATATTTTTATCTTATTTTGAATCTTTTTTTTGTGTAACACTGGACCAAAAAAGGTCGACGCGTTTCGAACCCCCTTAGTGGCGGGGTTCTCCTCAGGACCAAATGCGATTTCTTAATTGTCCTGTTTATGGAAGCACAGTCCGTTGTAAAAGAATCTTCTATCTTTATTATACTTTGATTTCCTGATGTTTGAATAGATTACGCCAGGCTCAGGCGTTTTGCTCGGGTTCAGTCCGTGGATCGACTCCCTGCCTGGAGGCAAAACCTGCAAATCGACGAGCGTAAGGGTTTTAGATTTAACCGGATTTTTGAGCCTTGGCGTGCACATAAATTGAAGTGTCCGGGAGCGTTCTTGGTAGAATCGGGTGCTCTAATCAATGTGCGTCAACACTGGGGCGGCGTCAAATTAAGAGCTGGCATTTTCATGTCTAGGCTGGGAAAGCAAATGGAAAAATTAAAAACAGGCAGAATTTTCTTCTATTCCATGGCAAATTTAAAACAGCACACACATGAATAAGTCACTTCAAAATTGATTCACAGTTGTATACCCTATTCTTTAGGGATCTTTAAACCAAACAGGATAGAATTGCCAGATTGAAAAAAAAGCAGAGAATGTTACACATTAAATGCAGGCAGCAGCTTAAGGTCCTTGAAGAATCTCTTTAAGGGGAGACATTTCTGTCATTTTCTTCAGAAAAAAGAAACAACCCTTTCAATTCGGAGTTTACAGATTAAAGTCTTGACAGGAAAAATCTATCCCTCACTGACATGAGGGAGCCCATCGTTGTGAACAAAAGAAAGCATTGGATTTCTTGCAGCAAAATGCAAATTCTTCTCAGCTCTCAGGTGAATGAGATGCTAGGCACAGAGGAAACACTGTAGGCACAGGTGAAACATTAAAACATAAACATAGGGGCGTGACCTGACCTGCGGACATGGCGGCCCCTCTGTGCTAGAGCTCCCGGTGGTTGCATCCGAATCTGCCACCATTCTGCCTTGTACTGCATTAATTTCCTCACTACAAGCACCTCGGTCATTGGCAGAGCATTGGGGCCTGTCTGCAGTAGATGAGTTTGGCTGTGGCTCTCTGAGGTGCTCAGGGCTCGCCCTTGGCCAGGCTGGCTGGGCGAGTGGGACCGGAGGTGGTGACGAAGGGGTGGAGGAGCAGGGGGTCGACAGCCTCCAGCGCTGAGACAGCAGCTCTTTGCCTGATGGGGAAGCCGTGCTGGAGACACCCTGCATGTTCTTCTTCCCCGCCTGCTGTGTTTGAACTCTGGGAGGAGCGGGTGCCCGGTCTTGGGACTTCTGCGGCAGGAGGATACCCTGCCAGGTTGGAGGTGCAACTGAGGCCATGGTGAGTGTGCCTCAGGCCTGGGCTTGTAGGGGCTGAGTCTGGCCATGCAGGGTGGGTGGGAACCTCCCCTGCGGGCCCGGATAGTCAGGCGCTGGCTGGTGTGGATGCGCCCTTCTCCTCTCCAGCGCTGTGGGGCCGGTCGTGCATCAGTTTGGATTTCCCGTGGCCTAGGACATCGGAGGACTCTGGTGAGCAGAGCCGGAGAGCTGCCCCTTGAGTGTAAGTGTTTGAGTGGGAGACTCTGTGCCCTGTCCTCCCTTCAGCTAGTAGTTGGGAGTTGTGGGCCTGGCTGGGGTGGTGACGGAGACCGACGGCTTGCGGGCCCTGTTCTCTCTGGCGTACAAAGTGATTTGGATGTGGAGCCACCTTGCCTACAAGCTGCCTGTGTGAACTTTGCGACCCCCTCGCAGTAGGGACCCTTCTTTTTCGAGACCGATGGGGGTTGGTGGGCACAAGGGGATGAGCCATTGGGGCTGTGACACATACCCGGATTTGTGAGGTTGAGCTGAGAGGGGCTGGCCCTCCGTGCTTCTTGCGTGGACCCGCCGGCCTGCCGTGTGGACACCACTGTAGCAAAATTGTGGAGGATATTCTTCCCAGGGGTGCTAGCCTGCACCCCAGCACTCGGCCCAGACATTGGATCAATCTGTCTGGGACTCCTTTAGGGAGCTTGACTGAGAATGGGTGCAACTGTTGTGGAAGCCGCCAGGTCCTGGTGTGGTTAGTGGTGGGGCACTCTCTATGCAGGTAACCTGCAGCGGGGTCCTTGGCTGCTGACTGCTCTTGCTGGCCTTCGTGCTTGCCTATAGGGGGCCCAGCTGGTCAGATGTATGGTTGGAGCCATGCAAGAGGCATTGGGATTGCCTCTGGGATCTCCACTCATCACGACAAGGAATAAAGCACCCCCAGCTGTCAAGCAAAGTGCCATGGGGAATTATGCTCAGCTCGGGGTTCAGCCCTGCTTCTGGGGCCAGTGGACCGACAGTAGACACCCCCAATAATGCAATGCTCTTGGCGGTCATCACACAGTCCTGTGATATGCTCGAGGACAGGATTGGAGCTTTGGGCTCTGACATAACTTTGCTCCATCAAGACCTCAGCAAGGCGATAGACTAAATCACAGAGGTGGAGACAAGGATTTCTGGAGTTGAAAATTCAGTGGCATCCCTACAGCAAAAGGTGAGCACACTTACGGGGGTTACAAAGGAGCTGGCGGAGCAGGTGAAGGATGAGGGGGCTGTGCTTGCCGTAACAACTTGCGCTTTGTCAGTTTTATGGAGGGCTGTGAGTGGCCCTTCTTGAATGCATTCCTAACCCAATGGATCCTATAGTTGGTGTCCACGGAGCGACTCTCCTTGTGATTCATGGTGGAGCGGACCCACAGGGTGTTGATTAGAAACCCACCACTGGGGCGAGGCCTCAGCCACTAATTGCCAGGATCCTTATTTATATGGACAAGGATGCAATCTTTAAATGTGCCTGGACCCAGGTTGGGATTGTGTACTGGTCCCAATGCATCATGATCCTTCCCTATTGCATGAAAATGGTACAGCAGCAGTGTACATTTTTACAGCAGCCAAGAAATGCCTCTGGGAATTGAAGCTACAATACATGCTACTATATCTGGCATGCCTAAGAGTAGTGTATCATTTACTGACTTTGCTCTTTGACTCAACGGAGGAGGTATTTTAGTGAGCAGACAAGACGGTGACGCTGAAGCCTCACACCCCACCATGCATGGACTCTGATTCATCATCGGGGGATAAGAGAGACCACTCAACAAAGGAGCTGGCAAAGCTGCGCAACAGGTCTCAATCTTCCCGGAAGATTCTGACACAAGCGGGGGCAGTAGATTTGGACATGGCTGGGCTCGTGGGCTCTTGCTCACTTCTGAACTGTAGGACTGTGCAGAGACTCAAGTACCCTTGAGGTGTCTGGTAATATTTGCATGGGTAGCAGTATGGGACACAATATGCAAGACCGCAATCATAGAGATGCTTGTTCATAATTGTTAGTAGTCCTTATTAGTGGCCTTTGGGTATCCATTGTGAATGGACATGCAGTGCCCCTGTTGGGGCTCCGTGTTGAGACCATGGCAGCACAATGAAGGTGAGCAAATCCAAGCTTGCTTTCATGGCCTCTGTTTTAGGTCTGGTGTAGCATGATACCCCTCCAGAAAAGGTTTCACTTACTTCCCCACAGTCCACGGCTCTTTTTCCCTTGTTGACTGCATCTACTCCCTAGCGTGTGTGCTCATAGGGTATCAGATGTCGACATCCTAGCTAGGGGACTGTCTGATCGTTCCCTGATAACCCTTAGGCTTCACGTGCGGCCTCCACTGGCGAAGTCTACCTTCCACTGGTGTCTCTCACTGTGGCATCTGCAGAACTTTGCTTATCGCTTCCATATCGCACGCTCCGTAGAAGAGTACCTGACCCTCAATGTTGACACAGTGTCCTGAGGAGCGGTGTTTGTGGGAGGCCTTTAAGTGATGATGGGCAGAGTAGATTTCAGTCTTTCTACCGTGGACCGCCAACGTCAGGCACAGGCCATCGCACACCTCGAATTGCAAATGCGGACACTGGAAGACTGTGGTCATCTGACTGATAGGCATGTGGTGCAGCAAAAGCTGGGACTTGCTCAACAGTAGTACCAGCATTTGCTTTTAGGACGTCCTGTTTTTCCTTACCAGCCTGGAAACCTCGGGCCTCGAATTATACAGATTATATGTATTTTCGGATAGACCTCCGGTCTCTATATAAACACCATGAAATCTATGATAAAATTCCCATAAATGGCTATGCCAGGATCAAAGAGTGCTGACTGACTTTAGTCGACGGGGGTTCACAATTTTGGGTCTATGTCTCTCTAGATCTGACGTTGGCATGATCTTGTAACTTAGGGGCTGCTTTCGCACATGTTAAAGAGGAGGTTAGGGTCAGGTTGTTCCTGCCGTTGTCGCTAACGGGCAGGTCAGCAATCTTTAAGATGGACTCCTGCCTGTCTGTTATAACAGTTACCAAACTATCTTTTCACTATTCCCCAGTCGTGACTCCAACAGGTGGACGCCGCTCTCAGGGGAGTTCCTGTGGTGTCAGAAGCAGGGGCTGCATGCATTGCCTTCAGATCCTGTTTTCAATCCACATATTGTAGGGGCATCGCCACAGCTGACATATACTCATACTCAGCGTCCCACCTCTTGATTCTAAAGAACTGGTGGTATGGTCAACAAAGTGACCCAGTATATGCTGTTGGGAAGTGGGCGATGAGTGACACCCCCATACTGGACTACCTGAATGCCAGGGGGTGCTATCTCTTCCACCAGCGATGCAGGTTGTATTTGATGTGTGGAGGAGATCTTGCGGTGAATGGGCTGGTGGGGGAAGCAGACAGAGTGGATGTCATTGAGGTAGGGTGGCATGATAAAGCAGGTGGCTCAACTGGAGGGCTTTCGGAAGTGAGACATAATTGGGATCTTCACTCTGGGGGATGTAATGCGGTGTGCAGTGCTGAAATCAATTGGTGAGCTGCAAACTGATTACCAACTGCATTGCAGCCAATATCACTGATACCTGCAGTCATGCCATGCTCTCACTTCCTATCTTAAGGACCACACAGACCTTCCAGAATTTAGCCCATTGGATGGTAAGCTCCTCCTGGGAGATCTCAGGCTTCACAAAATAGCAAAAGTCTACCAGGCACTAGTCATGTTTAGCTTAAACACATTACTCACCCGCAGAGAGACATGGGAGGCAGACATCGGTGCACTAGAAAATGACAACTGAACAGAGGCATTGGTGCGCCTTGAGAGGCTGCAATACCGGCTTGCCTCCGACTGATACTGCTCAAATATCTTCATAGAGCCTATTATACAAGGCATCATTTGTGGGGCATGGGAGTGATTCGCCCCAACATGCCTTTTGTGCAGGCGTAAGAGGGTACATTCCTTCAAAGTGTGTGGAGATGCATGATGCTGACAGGTCCTGGCATGGTATGACATCCGGCCTGGAGGAGGTCCTCTCCTGGAACACCTCCCTGGACTAAAAACTGATTCTCCTTCATATTACCGATGGCATGGGGGGAACAGATATAAGCGGTTGCTCCTATTTCTTGGTCGAACACTAGCACAAAGGGATATAGCTAGGTAGTGGAAGGTGGAATCCCCACCGTCTCTTGCAGTGTGGAAGAAGGGGTTAGATCATTGTATGGGTCTATAAGTTGTGGTTTACAAGGCCAGGAAATGTCCTAAGAAGCACCCCAAATCTGGCAAAAATGGGCCGATTCCTGGGGGATTGTTTGGCGCTCATTAGCATATTAAACTCATTACTTAAGGCAGAAATTCTGGGGTATAGGGCTGGTGAACAGGGGAATGCTACACATGATTGATGTTGGACTTGTTGGACACTTGCATGCATTCCCGCCTCGTGTTTGGGGGATGTGCAGGGTCAACTGAGAAGGTTTCTTGTATGTAGGTATACACATTTTCTAATTCTATGTGTAATTTTCGGGCGATGCGGCCATGCTTTTCTGTATAAACGCAATAAAATGTGTTATAAAAAAACATAAACATGAATGGACACTCTTCGGCTTCTGAAATGACCTTGGGAGGGTCAATGTGCTCCCTGAGGTAGACTAGAACCAGGCCTGACCAGGATGAGCTGGAAAGGACAGAGACTCATTTCAGAGTGAGGCGTAAGCACAGGCATCACAGGAGAGGTGTCTTGGATTCTCCTAGGTTCCTCTTTCGTTAAAAAAAGCTTACCGAAGCCTCTCTATGTTGTGTCCTCTTTGTTGTCATAAACATTCGGCAGTCTATGTTTTGTGTGCTGAAAGTGCAACAGGCTAAAGCAAAAATAAAGTAACAAGTTGTTGTTACAGCTTGTTAAACAAGGAATTTAGGGGGGGGGCACTTGTAGAAATTAGTTGATTTGGTGAAGGTGACTCACCCCTATTGGTCAGCTTGTCTCCACAGCCACAGTCACCTTGCTGAAAAAAAATGCCCAAGAGTGAGAGAGTGTGTGTATGGATGTTCTCCCCTTGCCCCAGGCTCTAAAACCCACGCCTGCAATGACTTTTCCTAGGCTATGATGTCAATACCCAGCAGCCAAAAGGGTGTGAACTATGAGGCAAGAGAAAAGCATTAGACTACCCCTAGGGCATGATCCATGGTGTGCCCAGACAGGTGAGCATGGGGCAGTCCTTGTATCTCTGACTCTCTGTTGGACCATAGAAAGTGGAAGTAACAGAATGGCTGGAAAATCCCTGGGTTTCCCCAAAAGGATATCCCCATTCATAGAACTGATTATCAGGATATCCATTCCAAACAAATAGGGAGTGTGGCACTTACCAGCTCCTTCAATGATTAGCCAGTTGATGGCTTCTGAAGCTACCTGGATATGCCTGAGACCTCAAAGGAACTCGCTCACCAAACGCAGCAGCACAAGTTCAGCATACACTCTGCAATCAAATCTTTAGTTACTGAGTAGGAAACAAGATACACAACCCAAAACTGAGTAGTGGAGAAATAAACATTACAACTAATGGAAATTGCTGGGCACCTATTCAGTAGTTCTGTGCCTTCTTATACACACACCCAGAAGCAACACATGTGCATCTCTGTCTCTGCCTACTCCAACCAAGAAGTCCATGAACTGGTGTCACTTTGTTTGTGTGCCAATGCTACCAAAAGCCAGTCTTCCATTCTCCCCATGCAGTATTGCAAGCTCTTCTCTAGCCAAGGTTCTGTTGTATTCCAGCTTAAATGTTCTTTCCAAAGAATATTTGAATGTGAAAGTGATTGTTTGGTCTATCTTTTAGATTCCTGTCCTTTATATCTGTCTTACTTCACGAGCACTTTCCCCTTTTTCACACTCCCTTTGGAGCAACATTTCTCTATTGAAAACATTGAATATGGTGAGCTGTAATAAATATAAAAACAATTGAGAAATAAAACAGACACCATTTGAGCTATACTTTGTGCCTTTGTGTCATTTGAGGATATACATGCTTGAATTGTGAAGGAATTGGTGGTACATTAATGATACAATGTGAATTCTATATGTACCTGGTATATTTTTATTTATTGAATGCTGCTCAGAACTAAAGTGTAAACATGAGTAGTCTAGGAACATTGTTTTCTATACCACACGTTACCCAGGTCCTTGGACCTTTGTGGGTCAGCCCATTATATTGTAACATTTATGTTTGGGGCACAAGTATTCCATCCATCACTTTTTTGTGAACTTCCTTGCAGCACCCAAAGTGAGACGTGTATACCCTGACTTGGATCCTCTGTTCACGGTGTCACTCGGACCAAGCTACACCTGACTGACAAGCCCCTTGTGTTGTGGTTCAGGGAGAACCTGGCCAGGTAATTTGGGTTGGACTATTCATATGCAGCTAAGTCATGACTAATTTGAATATGGCTGGGTCCAAACTGAGGTGGCATGGTGTGCAAAGTAACAATGGATTGGGATGCGACCTGAGTAATTATCAGTGACTGCGATTTATGCATGCACTCCATCAATCACTTTTTTGTATAATTCATTGCAATAGATTTAGGCTTCATATTTTGTGGTAGGTGGGTGGGAACAATATAAGGCCCCAAACTTAAACATGTGTGAAAAAAAGCTTGTTAAAGTATTTGCCTTACATATAGAGCTATCCCTCAGGAGAGACAGACAAAAAAAACTCCTTGATAACAGAGCAAATTTACTGGTCAGGACTCCGACAGCTGAGCAATCCCTAAAGCAACACAGACTTTATAAACTCAGGTCTAGGACAGTAGAGTTATTGTTCATGGTGATTAAATATAGCAGCTGTGCCAAGTGAGCTGCCTAAGTGTTCAACAAAACCCAACAGAGCTGGGAAATTCTTACAGAGCCAATAACCACTGTAGCCTCATTTAGAAGTGGTAGGGCTGGTGTGTGCCAAGTGTTTTTCCAGGCATTTAACACAATTTTCTATTTAAGGAAAAATTGTGTTGCACCATCTATAAATGCAGTAATACCACTTCTCTGCAGAGGAAAGCTGTGGCTGCTAACTGCCCCGCTTCTAAATGCGGAAAAACATCTTAGCCTCTATTTAAATATACATTTGATGTAATATCATAATTAAAGGTTGTGATAATGCTTTAATCGTGATATTACAACAAATGCCTCAACAATGTCTAAATGAAGGCCTTTGTGTTTGCACGTCTCTAAAATGGTGTCTTTATTCAGCTTTCTCTCATGCTTTCTGTCTGGATTCCTGTTTCTTCCTCACAACCTGTTTGCTGTGTCATACTACTTCTCAACACAGTTGTAAAACAATGTTTGTTTTGCAACTGCACTGCCTCACTGGACTCTTTCACTGTTACAATGAGAAGGCAATATTACAGAGCCTTGACAATTAAAAAATGTGGAAAATATCATCAGTTAAAAGATGAAAATTTGCAAAGTCCGAACTGTGCTGTTAAGGAAATAGTGTAGAGTACCTACGCACAAACATGCTTGTTGTATAGCTCTATTACACGTGCAAGCTGTAGGAAACTCTGAAGCGCTACCAATGTACCTCTTTCTGACTTGTCCAGCATTGCCATCATCCACTTGCAATACCAGTGCAGGGATCCTCACATATTCCTGTCACTGTATCTCATTCAGCACAGCAAATCTCTCACATGCTTTCCAGAAGAGGATCTCCCTAGAGCTCTACCAGTACACCTCTGCCTTAATCAGAAACACCCCATACTATCTGACCGCTAAGACTTGAATGAATATCTACCAATCTACATCAACCCTGACTGACCTGCAACACTCTTTGAACCCTTCTTGAGATCCAAATCAAGCTCTACAGATGCACAATTGTTCTAACCACAAGGCAGCACCTTTTGTTGTGCCTCTCCCAACATCCACACACAATTCCACAAATGCATCGATTTCCTATAACACTGAAATGCTGATACTTGATCACATCTATGCCAATGCACCTCCATCCAAGTGGCAATAGTGCATAATATCTTTCAAATATAGATAGTAAACATAAATCTGCCAATGTACCTCTATCCTAAAGCAGCAACTGCCAACACTATATACTATATACTATCTCACTGCTAAGATTTGCTATAACTTTTAGGAACACATCTCATTCAAATAAGCAGAATATATCTATCTTCAACTGCAGAGTCTCAAATGCAGCTCTGGTAGAACCCCCATGTCACAATTCCTGACCAGAACCATGCTACTCAATCCAAGGGCTGATATCAGCACAGTTCTGCCTGTGCAGTCTGAGCTAAGAGCTGAACAGTGGTCTACCTATGCATTTATTGCTGACATAATGAGCAATGACACGTCCTTCCTACACAGGCACTTCCACCCGCTGCAAGTGGCGCAGCTGAGAAAGTTGAAGCAGGTGCAGTTGCACCAGGCCTAGGGGTGTGAAGAGTCCACTTACCCCAGTAACTGTTCCTTTTTAGTACCCAACTTTCAGTAAGAAAACTTTATTTGGTTAATTACAACCTTAAAAGTATACCCTATACATAAAATTACTGTGAAAACTTAAACAAGATCATATTAAAAACATGGCATTTGTACTTCCCATAAAATAGTACCTTCCTTCGTACTAGATACAAAAGTACCCCTAGGGGTGATTAAGTCAGTTAATTTCCATCAGCATCAAATCAATTCCAAGATCATATTAAAAACATGGCACATGTAATTCCCCAAAAATAGTACATTCCTTCATACTAGATACAAGAGTCCCCCTGGGGGTGATTAAGTCAGGTAATTTGCATCAGCATCAAATCAATTCCAAAAGGTTCCAAACCGTAACGTTAACCTTTACATGTACAGGCTCATCCTCCCCCAGGAGCGCCGCATAGGATATTTACTCTGTACACTTTAGGAACACCTTGACTTTACACAAAAATTTCCCCATAGCACAAGCAATATCTAGATACGTCATTTCAGCAATAAAGCTATCAGCTTGCATCCTATTTCTGATCCTGTATTTTTCAAATATCGGCACCCAACTTCAAGACCTATTTCCTTTCCTTGCATTAGGTCTAATGGCATTCTTGATGCACCACTAACCCTTTTTTCACTAATGAAAACAGATCTTCACACAGGCAAACCAAGGTCCTGACTTTGGGGTGTACAACAAAGGGATGGTTAAATGCCACTGCACCATACATACATGCTTGAATATATTGGACCTGATTCCCAAAGGGTTTCCGCACTTGTGGAGGACGCCCCGCAGTCGTGGAATTCTCATTGCAGAGATTGTGCCCCAAATGCGGAGACTCCCCAATGACTGCGGGCGTCTGCCATGAGTGCGGAAGCCTTTTGTAAATCAGGATGATTGTGCCTATGATCACATTAGTGATTGTCAGGTTGGTTGTCCATGGGAAACAGCATTTACAATGTGGTTTTTACCACATTGTACCTTTAACACGCATTTTTTACCACGCATGTTTTTTAGAATGCACATGTTTTTTTTATAAGATGTCCATTTACCACGCATTTGAGGTTAAGTTCAGGGGCATGGGGAAGTCATATATATATACATACATACATACAAACATACATACATACACACACACACATATGTATATATATATATATATATATATATACCATGCACCTTACTGACTTTGAACTGTTCATGAGGAAGTGAGTAAACGAAACGCGTCGGACTATGAAAGTCAGGTGTTTAAGATTAACTCTGCCTACGCACTACCGTACCAATAAAAAGCTGATGGGGTGAAAGCTTCTTACTTTGCGTGCCGCTCATTTGATGGACATCACCCTTAGAGCTATATATATATATATATATATATATATAAACAATGCGTGGTAAAGGCATATGTTGTAAAAATATATGCAATCTAAAAAAATAATGCACAGTAAAAAATGTGTGGTAAAGCCATGGTGACTATTTCACAGCATTTGTCCATCATCCATGGACTGTATAATACTCCTTGTGTGGAGTAGTGCTGCCTTTCTTGAAAGCACTGGAACCATGTACTACTACAAGCTGATTGAATAGATAGGTGCTTCCTCTTTAGGCTTTGAAATCTGTAGATTAGCAAAGTCAAAACTCCAATGCTTATTCCTTGATACTGGCATAGGGCAGTTAACACTTGCAACTTTAATAATAGATATTGTCCAAGCAGCCTTATGCTGTCTATAAAAGCAATGCATCTTTATTGACAGTTGAGAAATCTGCTGAGTAGCTTCAGGTATTCTTAAGGCATATATCTTTACCCTGGTATGTATTATAGTTACTGTTCAAATAAATCAGTGTCTCTCAGGTCCTGTGTATGAGAGAAGTTGAATACAATAGCATAAGGTGTCAGAGGATGAAGATGTTGCAACATTAGTTAGAGACATCAGTACTATCAGGCTAGGAAAGACCCACTTGCAGATGGGATCCAGATGCAGGTGAAGACTCTGTCATTGCAGTCACACATAGTTCTCTCTGGTGGTGGGGAACATGGACCCTTCTATGGAGGTTGCCATCACTTTCAGAAGTCTCTCTGGGCTACGGCTGCTACAGAGGCACGGGCCATTCAACATATCACACTTGTTCATTGTTCAGACTCAGCATAATTCACGGGTCTCTGGCCTCAGCAGGGACAGAATCCTCACAGTAGGTTGCTGGCGACTGGACTCAGATTTCGGTCCAGAGAGAGCCAGATTCTCTTCTTAATTGGCAGTACATCTTCTTATGTTTTCTGGTTGCAACAGTGAAGTATAGTTCCTCGGTCCTGTGGAAATTCAAGGTCCTGATTCCCAAATCTTTGGATAGTCTCCAACTCTAAGGGAGGCAACCAAAGATTCTGCCTCAGGGCCCATTCTTCCTCCACACTGGTCCTTTTTTACATGCCACATTCCCGTGGCAACAAGGCGACAGATGAACCGTTGTTCTAGTGTTGTGGATTGCATTCCATAAGATCTCTGTCCAATCAGTTGCCTTTGCCCTGCACTTGTCTTTGCAGTTTACAAGGCATAAGATGTTGTGACTGGGCAGGCATCTTTTTGTGTCAATTGTGTAGCTTTCATCATTGGCCATTGTTTTTTTGCAAGTGTTGCCCTTCTCAGACCACAGGGTGATCTGCTGAACTGGCTTGGCCCATGTCAGATGACCACAGAATTCAATTAAGGTGAATTACAACTTAAAAACTTGGAGTTTCGAAAAGATCAATGATAGGAGAGAGCAGTTCAGGGGCTCAGCAAGGAGAACAGGAGGCAGCAGCTCTATCACCACTGACCCATACAGGGCACGCTATAGGCATAGTGACAACCTATAAATAGGAAATACCCTAACATGGCTTCTTCAACATTTTAACTACTATTCGGACCGCAACCTAATGAATGTTGGTGAAATGTGATCACCAGGCACATACAAAAGCGTTTGTGTGAGCTTAGTTATCAATGATGTGGTCAGCCTATAATTGAAAAATAGGATTTGAATAAAGTCTGGGCTTTGCAACTCATCTCTTTGCATCTTTAGAAGTCACTCGTAAAATATTTGATTTGTATGGAGATCATGTTGGTGACAATCATTGTGTAATTCTGAGAATTCTTTTTGCATTAATTTGGTGGTCTGATTTTTCCACTGTATGCAGGTAGAATGATATAAACAGCAGAGTGAGTTATCTCAGTCTCTTCAGTTAAGTGGCTAGTGAGGGATTATTTTGAGGTTGGTGGTGCAGGTGCTCCACCATACATTGTCAGAGACAGTGGCGGCTGCTGCCAATCTGACGTGGGGGGTAGTACTGAAAAATATATATATAGACTTACCTTTCGCTGCTGGCCACTGCGATCTTTTATTCCCTCGCTGCACCTTGCTGATCCTGGCACTGCAATACCCATGAGCACAGGCACCCAGACTCCCCACACAATCCCAGTGCTTCACTCATTTAATTACTCCCAGCATAAGCGAAGCTCTGGTATTCGGTGGAGTGGTCAGGGTGCGCGCTCCAGAGCATTGCAAATATCTTAAAGATACAGCCTGGAGATATCAAAGTGCACATTTTGGTTTGGCCATCCTAAAATGAACAGCCAAACTGACATGCGCACTTCCAGTACCTACCACTCCTCCTCCCACTGCTGGTGACTGCAACATGGCCCTGTCCTGCCCTAGATTCCGAACTGGAAGTGAAAAATAAAATGACAATAAAAGAGTTTTATTGTCATTTTATTTTTCTTCTGTCTGCTGGTTTTCAGCAGTGTGGTGATGCTCCTCCGCCATAGCTCCATTAAAGAGACAAAGTTCCTGAGGAATGGTGTCCCAGGCTGAAAAGTAGTAAAATGTCCCTGACAGACTGGCACAAATCTTCTTGTGGATCAGGACCAATTTCCTTTTGCCTCTCAGAACAAACCTTTTTATAGGTTTGATTTCAAAAAGATAATTAGAAAGAGATAAATAGAAGGACTTCTGTCACAGAGGTTTCTGCTGTGAAGGTGCATATTTTAAACTCACTGGGTGGTCTCAGAACGGGCACAGGAGGTGAATGTCTCCATCTCCCAGGTGGGCAAGCAAGCCACTGGTAAAACACTACATGATCACACAGACCTGTGGAAATGGTCAGAAGTTGATAAAATGTCTACCTGTGTTTAATAATACTTATTAATACTGGTGTGAAACCTGTATCTATGATCTCACAATTTTAGCATATAATGAGACCAAGAGAGTGGAAGAAGTAATGTGACCAAATTGTTTGAGTGAAAAAGAATGGAATGGGCAATTGGCATATGGTGGAGGTAATATGTATTGGTTCTGGTAGGCCAAGATGCAATAACTCAGGTTCAACATTTTAAAACCAATTGTTCTCTGACTATTTCTATAATGACTGTGTGGAGTGTAGCCACCTTGTAGGCAATCTCCCCTTAAACAGGAACTTGGGGGGGGGGCGCTTATTCTTTAGTATAATAGTTTAAAAGTGCAATGTTGCAATTACATACAAAAGTCCAGTTAGTGTTACAACAGCATAGAATAATAGCATGCTGATATCAGACTACATTTTATTCTCTGGTACCAGTGCTTAATTTTAGCCTGTGGTTTCTGGTGCTCAGCACAAGGACTTAATTGCCAACACCAGCACCTATGACAGTCTGCCACACGATGGCACTGTATGCTTTGTTTAGAGATGAGAACTACGACGGTTGTTTATTCAGTATACATTAAAAATGAATAGTACCTGCCAACCGATCCACTCTTATAGCTTTGTGGACCTGGAATAGTCTGAAGTGCCACACTTATAGGAGTGTAATGTTAGCTGGTGTGTTTGTAATTTCACCAGCAGCGCTGGTCAGGGCAACGAGTGCTGAAAGCTGCAGTGCCCTCCTGAGGAGGGCCCTATGACATTTATTTTTATAAATTAAGCACTGTCTGGTACAGTGTCCTGATTTTTATGGATTCTTCACAAAACTGATTCCTGTGGTAAAATATTAAGGTCCAGTTCTCTCTGCCAGTATTACACACTCTCTCTGTCTCATGTTAATCTGCTCTCCATTTCTTTCATTCTCCATAACTTAATGCTCCAAATTAAACACCAGCATATGGCAAATAATTTTGCACTAGATCCAATTAGTGTAGTCTTCTCACAAGCGCTCTTCCTTCAGGGAGTTTAATACAAAGGTATTAAGGTCCTAAAGTGGCAGATATGATTGCTGCACACTTTTCACACCTAATAACCAAGGGTCCCGACCTCTGCCAGAAAAACAGAGAAAAATTACTCTCAATCAATCATTCAATCAAACAATTTATTTAGCGCGCTACTCACCTGGAAGAGTCTCAAGGCGCTGGGAGGGAGGGGTCCGTTACTGCTCGAAAAGCCAGGTCTTGAGTTGCTTCCTGAAGGAGAGATGGTCGTGGGTCAGCCGTAGGTGGATGGGGAGGGAGTTCTATGTCTTGGCCGCCAGGTAGGAGAAGGATCTTCCTCCGGCGGTGGCTCTGCGAATGCGTGGTACTGTGGCGAGGGCGAGGCTGGTCGATCGCAGCTGGCGGGTGGGCGTGTAGAAAGTGAGGCGGTTGTTGAGGTACTTGGGGCCCAGGACGTGGAGAGCCTTGTGTGCGTGGGTGAGGAGTCTGAACGTGATCCTCTTGCTGACAGGGAGCCAGTGCAGGTCTCTCAGGTGGATGGAGATGTGGTTGCGGCGGGGGATGTTCAGAATGAGTCGTGCGGAGGCGTTCTGTATGCGCTGGAGTCTTTTCTGTAGTTTGGCAGTGGTTCCCGCGTAGAGGGTGTTCCCGTAGTCCAGTCGGCTGGTGACAAGGGCCTGGGTGACCGTCTTCCTGGTTTCGGTGGGGATCCATCGGAAGATCTCACGGAGCATGCGCACGGTGTTGAAGCAGGATGACGAGACGGCGTTGACTTGTCTGGTCATCGAGAGGGTGGAGTCCAGGATGAAGCCCAGGTTTCGTGCGTGGTCCGTTGGCTTGGGGGTGGTGCCCAGGGCAGGGGGCCACCAGGAGTCGTCCCAGGCGGAGGGGATGATCCCAGGATGAGGACTTCCGTCTTGTATGAGTTCAGTTTCAGGCGGCTGTTCTTCATCCACTCGGCGACGTCTTTCATTCCTTCGTGTAGGCTGGCTCTGGCGGTGGCGGGGTCATTGGTGAGGGAGAGGATCAGCTGGGTGTCGTCGGCGTAGGAGATGATGTTAAGGTTGTGTTGGCGTGCGATGGCTGCGAGGGGGCTCATGTAGACGTTGAAGAGGGTGGGGCTGAGTGAGGATCCTTGTGGTACGCCGCAGATGACTTCGGTGGCCTCGGATCTGAACGGGGAGGCGGACTCTCTGGGTTCTTCCGGCGAGGAATGAGATGATCCACTCCAGTGCCTTCTGTTGGATTCCGATGTTGCTGAGGCGCTGTATTAGGGTGCGGTGGCAGACAGTGTCGAACGCTGCAGAGAGGTCCAGGAGGATGAGGGCAGCTGTTTCCCCGTTGTCGATCAGGGATCTGATGTCGTCGGTGGCTGCGATGAGGGCGGTCTCAGTGCTGTGGTTGGCTCAGAAACTGGACTGTGAGGGGTCAAAGGATCCGTTCGTCTCGAGGAAGGCGGCAAGCTGTTTGTTGACGGTCTTCTCGATGACTTTGGCAGGAAAAGGGAGGAGCGAGATGGGGCGGAAGTTCTTGAGGTCGGTGGGGTCCGCTGTTGGTTTCTTCTGGGGGGTGCTGAGCTCGGCATGCTTCCAGCTCTCCATGAAGGTGGCGGTGTTGAAGGAGATGTTGATGATGTGCCGGAGTTGGGGTGCGATGATGGAGTCGGCCTTGTTGAAGACGTGGTGGGGGCAGGGGTCGGTTGGGGATCCGGAGTGGATGGTGTTCATCGTGCGGGTGGTGTCTTCGGTACTGACCGGGGTCCAGGCGCAGAGGGTGGTGGGGGCGTTGGTTCGGTGGTGGGGTGCGTGGTTGGTGCGCCGAAGCTGTTGTGTATGTCGGCGATCTTGCGGTGGAAGAAGGAGGCGAGTGAGTCGCAGAGGTCTTGCGAGGGAGTGATGTTGTTGTTTCCGGCGCTGGGGTTGGAGAGCTCTTTGACGATGCAGAAGAGTTCCTTGCTGTTGTGGGTGTTGTTGTTCAGTCGTTCTTTGAATGTTGTCCTTTTGGTTTTGCGGATCCGCTGGTGGTGTGTGCGGGTGGCGTTCTTGAGGGCAGTCATGTTTTCTGTAGTCTGGTCGTGGCACCAGGCTTTTTCAAGGGTGCAGCAGTTTTTCTTGGATGTTTTGAGTTCGTCGGTGAACCATGAGGCTTTCTTGCTGCCGGGTCTGCTGGGAGGGTTCTTCAGTGGTGCGAGGTCGTCGGCGCAGTTGGTGAGCCACTGAGTGAAGATGCGGGCTGCTTCGTTGGGGTCCGTTGTGCTGGCGGGAGGGTTCTGGCTGAGGGAGGTGGTGAGCTGGTTGACGGTGATCCTGTGGGGAGCTTGTTGCGGGTGGTGGTGGGTCGTGGTTCTCCTGAAGCTGAAGTGTACGCAGCTGTGATCAGTCCAATGAAGTCTGGTGGAGTGGCTGAAGGAGATGTGCTTGCTGGAGGAGAAGATGGGGTCGAGCGTGTGGCCAGCATAGTGGGTGGGGGTGCTCACCAGTTGCTTGAGTCCGAGGTTGGCGAAGTTGTCCAGCAGGGTGGTGGTGTTGCTGTCCTTGTTGTTCTCCAGGTGGAAGTTGAGGTCCCCTAGGAGGATGTAGTCAGAGGAGGTGAGGGCGTGCGGGCTGATGAAGTCTGAGATGGCTTCGCTGAATTGTGTGCGTGGTCCCTGGGGTCTGTAGATGAGGGTGCCTCTGAGGGTGGTCTTGGGGTCGGTGTGTATCTGGAAGTGGAGGTGCTCGGCGGTGGTGAAGGTGTCGTCGGAGTTGGTCGTGATGCGGATGGTGCTTCTGTGGACGATGGCGATGCCTCCTCCAGTCTGGTTGACGCGGTCCCTCCGGGTGATCTTGTATCCGTCCGGGATGGCTGTGGCGATGTCGGGCGCTGAGGAGGCGTTCATCCAGGTTTCCATGAGGAAGGCGACGTCTGGTGATGTTGTGTCGAGGAGGTTCCAGAGTTCGACTGCGTGTCTGTGGTCTCTGTTGCCCTGATGGAGGTGCTGCCTGCAAACTTTTGCAATGTCCACTGCACACATTTCAAGCATTGACAGGAACTGCCATCATGGAGGTTCTGGCCAATTTTACCTTTGCTGGACTGCTCCGTCAACATGACAGAGCACTCTGGTAAGTATATAATGTTAATTTCCTTTTCAGAAGGAAAATCCCAAAGCGGGATTTTCTTTTTCTTTTTGAAAATAAAAAAAACAGTGCCCCCTCGCCCTGGGAGTTTTCTCTACGATACTGGTGATGTTAGACCTATTTGCCGCAGTCGACACGGTCTCACATCAGATATTGCTCAGGCGATTGAATTAAGAAACTCTGATTTTCAGTTGATAGTGAGCTTTTTATCTGCTCGCTCTCAGACCGTCAACCTGGACCCGTATCGATCAGCACCTATGGAATTGTCCAAGGGAGTACGTAAGGGCTCATGCTTGAGCCCAACATTGTTTAACATCTATATTGCCCCCTTGGCCAATCTCCTGAGGACGTATGGGTTCACCCCCATATCCTACCCCGACGATACACAGCTGCTTTTTCCTTTTGAAAAACGTACTCCATCTGTACAGTCAGCCTTCTCATCAGGTATGACAGCTATTTCACACTGGATGAAGAGTAATCTCCTCCAGTGTAATGTTGGGAAAACAGAGATTCTGCTCTTCGAAGAGTCCCCTTTATTATGGACCCCTGAATGGTGGCCGGCCAATCTGGGTGCTCCTCCTGCCCCTAAATCCATTGTTAAGAGCTTAGGCATCGGTCTGGATCAAGCCCTTACTCTGAAGGAGCATGCTGCTCAGACAGCTGGCTCCTGTTTCTACACATTGGGCCTACTCCCCTGAGTGTTTCCTTTGCTTCCCGATTCAACTTGGCAGACTCTGACTCAGACACTTATATTAAGCAATCTAGACTACTGCTGGGTCTGCTGATCTCCACTAATGAGATCTCGCTCAGCAGAATGCAGGTAGGCCACAACACGGCGCAGCGATTGGTCCTTAATGCACCCCCCAGGACTGCCTCCCACCCTTTTCTCTTGAAGCTTCATTGGCTTTCAATATGCCAACGGGTAAAATTCAAAGTTTGCTGCACCATCGATAAGGCGTTATCTAATCTTGGTCCCACCTATCTCTCGGAGAAATTTACTCCCTACCTACCTTCCAGGTCTCTCCGCTTGAGCTCCAAACATCTTCTTGAGGTTCTTCGAGTCAGGAAGGCTAGATTAGGGAGAAAAGCCCTTTCCCACCTAGGCCTCCGCTACTGGAATGAGCTCCCCCTGCACTTGAGATAATACCCTGACCACTTACAATTTAGGAAGTTGCTCAAGACAACTCTTTTCTGTCTCTGATCCAGCTGTAGTTGGACTACACCCATGCTACCCATCCGAAGCGCAGAGATACCCCTTCAGGCGATATATGAATAAATTAATAAATAAATAAATAACAAGCGGGCATTGAGCACTTTTCAATGCCCCTTAAGGTCAGAGTTTTCCTGGCAGTGACAGTTGTTGAAAAATGACTGTATGTCCACCCATCTAAATTAGGTGGGAGGACATATAGCCAAATCTCTGACAGCACTCAGAGAAGCTTGAACACAGAGAAGACGGAGAAGCTTCCACCATCATCAAATTATTCTGTTGGTCGAGAGAGAACTCCATCACAATTATGATGGAGTTCCCTCTCTGCTAACATATAAATTGGGCCCCAAGTGGGTGCACACATAGATGCACATTCATGAACAGAGGTGCACAAGTTCACATACTTTTGCACTTTACAGCTCACTAGTGCTCCTTTCAAAGACCACCAAGGGGTTCAAACGTTTAACGTTCAAGCTGCCCATAGTTTGCCTAAGTAATACCATGATTCCACCGAGATATATAGCTACCAAACCTGCTGGTAAAGTACATCCAATGGTAAAATAGCTCAGTCGGTTAAGGTGCCTGCTACAGTGATCCAGCAGTTCTCACATTCCAAATGGGAAGAGGCACCAGTACATAAATGTGTTTGCTGTAGAGAACTGTCAGAGATCCTAATCCTACATTTAAATGCTTATCAATTTCTAACTGAAAAAGTTCAGCAGGGGACAAAAGACACAATAGGCAATTTGAGGAGGGGATGTATCATACAGGTGGCAAGGCAGAATGTGACCATCATCGGATAGAAGGGGGCCCGACACTTAGGACTTAAGGAGGGTACAACGAGGAGAAATATTTGTATTTCTCCGCGTTTTTCCTTTTTCTATGTGTGCTGCATTCTGCAGCACACATAAAAAGAGGAAAAAGCCTCTTGTGATTGTTTTTGTGCCTGAATGTTTCCTTCCTGCACACAAATAATCATCCCTGCAACGCAGGCACCCTTGCACCATGGTGCAAAGGTGCTTGCATTGGGTCACGGCATCCCATTGTGCGCCAGCGCAGGGGAAAAGGACAGGAATTCACCGTATCTGATAGATATGGCACATTCCTGCCCTTTTCTTTTGTCGTAGGGCAGCACCACAGGAAGGCCTGTGTCACTGCCCTATAGCAAAACCTCATAAATGAGACCCCCTGTCTTTCAGGGTACCACCTTCATTGTGCCAAGGGTCCAGGACCCAGGAAGGCACTTCTTGGATATAGGGAACTCACTACATCAGAGACCATCAGAGACCAGCAGGGCCCAGCCAGGTCCAGTTGCAGCAGGTCAGCTGAGCAGTTGCAGGAAGGCCTCTGGACCTTGTTATGTCCCTGTATATCTGAACAGAAGGTCAGTCAGCTAAACTTTAGAGTCAATTCAGGTAGCCTAGGATGAAGGGAGCAGGTCCATTCTTCCTTCTCAGACAGCAGGGCACGCCTCAGGCAGCAGGGCAGCCCTCTAGTAGCAGGACAGCCAATTTCATGTAGTATACACAGGTCCAGGAGTGTACTGAACAATGGGTCTGAGGATCCTATTTTTATACCTGGTGCCATCTTTGAAGTGGAAGAAACATCTAGAATCCCCCCAGAAGTAGTTCTGTAACTTACTTCCTCCCTGCCCTGGTCCCAGGATGTCTGGAGCGACAAAAGGCTAGAGTGTAGTCCTTTGTGAATGCAGGAGGCAGCCCCTACTGAAATGCAAGTGTGGTAGGTGACAACGATGCCCCCACCCATCTTGTCAGGATGGCCCATCCTACCAACACTCAGTCCCCCTTGTGACACTGTCTGGGAAGAACACGCAAAGGCCAAATGCCAACCACATCTAGTCATGTGATCCAGGATTCAGGTTGTAACATGAAATGGTTCGGACAATAAAATGCCTACCCTGTACAATGCATTTTCAGTATTGTAACTTAAAATCAAACTTCACCATTAAAGAGGATTTTAAATTACAATTCATTTGAGTGTAAACATAAAATTCCAACCTCCTTCTAATCAAAAGTTATCACTTAATAAAAGTAATAAGGTAACCCAGTGTCATCCTATGGAAATGGTTGGCCTTGCAGTAGTGAAAAACATATTTGTGAGTTTCTCCCTACCAGGAAATGCAGAACTTTAACGGACACCTCTAACTTTGTAAATGCACTGCACCCTGCCCAATGTTCTGTTTAGGGCCTTCCCTAGATGTCCCTTATATGTATTAAATAGGAAGGTTTAGGCTTGGCAAAATGTTTATCTTGTCAAGTTTAAATGGCAATTTAAAACTACACACAGGCTGCAATGGCAGGCCTGAGACATGTTCTAAAGGGCTTCTTAGGGGGTGGCAAAATGAGTGCTGCAGCTAGTAGCATTTCATTTACAGGCCCTGGGTCCATGTGGTACAACTCTACTAGGGGCTTATAAGTTAATTAAATGTGATCATTTGATGCAGGCCACATTTACCACGTTTGAAAGAGAGAGCACAAGCACCTTAGCATTGTTTAGCAGTGATAAGGTTCGCAGAGTTCTTATTCCAACAAAAACGAAATTCAGAAAAAAGGAGGGGTGAAGTCAAAAAGGTTTGTGGGTGACCCTGCAGAGAGGACCAAGTGCAACACGATTTTAGAACAATGTTGTCTCAGTATGATGCAGTTTTCTGAGATTGGAGCGGAGTGTTTTTTTCAGCAGAAGAGGAGATGGCAAATTGGTCCATATGGGTTCATTTTGGGAAGGAACTGAGATGACAATATTGGGAGAGTCAAAGTTGATGATGTGTTCCTTGACTTTGATGTTCTTGCGCATAGATAATTTGCTTATGACTATTAAATTTGTTGAAAATTGACCTGCATCTCACCAATTTGTTTTGAAGAAAGCCTTGCTTCTGTTAGCAGAATTGTTAATTGAGTTGGCCTTGTAAGTGGTTTTGGTTGGAAAGTAACCTTCCCATTGTTGAGCAGATGTTTTCTTCAGAAGTGACAAGGCTACTTTTTGTTTAGATATGCCATGTTAGGTTGGTCATGTTGGAGTACAGAAAGACTAGAACAATTCTTTGTTGTGTTAGGAGCATAGCATGTTGGATTTTACCAGCTGCTCACTCCACAGTCTTGAAGGGTGATTTTATAGTTCCATTGCAGCATCTCATGGGACATTACCACAGAGGATGGTTTTGGTTTAGGGGATGGAGAATCTGAGCTGATTGAACATGTTGCCAAAGATGATGGAGCTTATATATTGGCGGTCAGTAGATAAGGTAAAGTTTGATGTTCAGAGTTGCTGCTAGAGGGAAGAGATAGTAGAGGATGCCTAATTGGATTACATGAGCACTAAGCACAATGATGATGATGGAACACTGCAGAGACTTTTCCAGCCTTGTTTAGTAACAGTGATCCATACAGTTACGAACCAGCATGTGGAACCAGGTGTGGTGAGAACCAGATTTCTGTAATTAAATTGAAACCTACCTTAAGTGTGGGGATATCTGAGATATATGGCTCTTGGAGGACTGCAGAGTACAATTATAAGCATGAGTCCACACTCTTTTCTCATTGTACATCCACAGCTTAGTAACTGTCTTGGACGTCCCGGACAATGACGCACCAAAATTGGTTGGAACAAAAGCCTCAACTCTGCTGTTTGCAAACGATACTCTGCTTATTTTAAAGACCCCTTCAGTATCTGCAAAGACGAGTGAACAGGTTCTTACATTTTTGCAAAGAGAGAGGGTTGGAATTAAACATCCAAAAGACTAAGTTCATGTCTTTTAACCCCTATTGTTCCAGGAGGTGCAGGATTTGGGCTCAGAACAATGTATTGGAACAAGTGCAGGACTTTGACTATTTAGGGGGCAAGCTTGCCAGCAAACTATCATGGCATTTACATATAGATAAGAGATCTTCTAAGCAACAGGAAGATTCAATTTCGAATCCTGACGATGACTCAAAAGACAAAAACAAGACCTCTCTTCCCAGCATGGAGGTTTACAATGTTCAGGCTAAGGGTTCAGCCTTATATGGCACGAAGCCTTGGGGGCAGGAAACAGTGAAAAGCCTTTCCTTAGCTGAAAACAAATGTATAAGAGCCTTGTTGAATCTACCCCAAATCTACCCAAAAGTACTCACCGCCTCCCTCAGCTAATAGATGTAGGTATACTCCAATTGCCCTGATCTGCAAAATGTGGCCTCTGCTTTATTGACATAGTTTGGGGTCCGTGGAAGAACTAGCACCTTACCGTACCCCTTTGGCAGACCTCATGCACCCCAATAACACATGTTGCACGTCCATGCAACCAATACCACACTCAATATGAGTTCACACACACACACGAATATCCACAAAAAGGAAAAATATTTTCAAGTTGAAGAAATCCCTTCCCCTGCATGCCTATGAAGTTTTGAGTGTTCTTTTTCTCTTCACATCCCAGAAAGACATTCACTGCAGCCACTTGCTGTACCAAATCTCTGGCCATTTCCAGGGTGGCAAGGGTCAGACAGAGGTTTGTGAAATGCCACCAAGCTTCTAAGCGTACATATGTTTTCAAACTCTCAATGCAGACCACATCTTGCTCTGTCTACTCCCCACCCCTTTCTTGGAGTTCATTTGGAGTCATTTTATGCTATATATGCCATTGTGCTACACTGTGGTAAATGCATTTATGCCTGCTATGTATCAAGTGTAACTAGTGTATTTTTTTACTTCAAATTTATGTACTGAAGTGGGTTTGTATATCTGGTCCAATATTTATTCCATAGATCCATGCATTTTACAATAGTCGCCGCAATATGGCGGTCGAGTTCATAGCTGCTAACTACCTCTTTGATGTAAGCCCCATCACTTGGTTTCTCACTAGGATACACGTTCCCTTCAATCATTTCTTACAGTCTAATGGGGTGTAAAGTTTGCCAATGTTGTTTAGTGATGAAAAATTACTTTTGAGGATAGAAAACCCTTCCAAGGACAAAACATGATTTTTCAATATAACACAATAAATGGAAAATCAATGTTGCTTCCTTGCCCAGAGCACCATTCTAATTTTAAAGTTCTATTATTGGCATATTGCTTTATCATTTATAAAACGCAATTTAAACCTGTGACAAAAAAGGTAACTCTGTTGATAATACTCTGCTTCAAAGCAATTACTAAAATTGTGAGCTGGGACAATGGCATATACATTTGAACAGTTATTCTATCAATCATATAGGAATCGAATGTTTGAATATAAATCAAATTATTGATTATATAATAACAAAAGAACTGCCAAGATTTAGCCGGCACAAAAAACAATATCATTTTGTCATGTGTAATTTCATTGCTGATCCTGAACACATTTTCTATGGCACTATCTATCTGGAAAAGAGAACATTAAATTCTAATCTCATGTTCTGGGATTAGGACACTGTTGTCTTTCTGTCCTTTGATTGGCAGGTCAATTTCGCCAATTCATGATAGATCTGTAATTCGGGCGGGTGAAGGTGGAATTCTGATAAGGAATAATGATGCTAAGAAACCTTTTAAGGTGTGATTCAAAAATACAAATATCATTTTTTTGGCATTTTAGGAGTAGTGAGTTAACTCAATTATATGGTTATCTGCAGACTAGTGTGAAAAATACAAATTTATGGCAAGACTGGAGTCTCGGGTTACTTTTCTTAGTTACTTTATTTTTAATAGTGTGCATGAAACAACACACATTCCCTTTTTCAGAATCCTTGGCAACACAAAACGCCAATTAATTAAGTCAATTATTGTCCTGCCAAGGTAAGATTGAGTTCATAGAATCTGTGGGAGGAAAGTGGCCGCCCTTTGTAGCTGCTTCGCAGACCTGGCAAAGAACACGTTTTCATTTTCTTCGTTTTCATTTTACGCTGTTTGTAAAAGTTAGTTGGTCAGAAGTCCTATTTTGGGTTTGACATTCATTGGTGCCTTGCAGCATCACCAGTGAAAGGCAAACAGATATACACGTCCTTTACACTGAACGTCATCACTGGAGAAAAAAGTACTTTAGGAGGCCTGGTAGGACTGTATCAGAGAATTTACTATATTGTTGCTAGGACTTCACTGGCTAGTAAACTAAATAGAAAAATAGAAAAACTCCATGTGCACCATTTTGTTGTTTTTTTGATTATCTTCACCAGTAAAGTATGTCCTTTATTACTTTTGGGAGGAAAAATCAGTTTTTAATGAATGTATGATGGAATTACGCATGCGTTTTGCACTCATGCCTTCACAACAATGGCACTAGAACGAATGTGTCATAACGATACATTCCTTTAGCATGCAAGTTGTTACACTGACTTGCCTTAGGGCGGGGCGCTGGACTTTGGAATAGTATCATTGAGTATTCCAACTCCAGTCGGCGCAAAAGTAGGGAAGGTGTTGGACTTATATTCCAACAGCACTCCATCAATGTGCCCCCATAAAGCAAGTCAGTGTAATGACTTGAATGGGGAAAGAGTAAACACATCGCATGCGCTAAACGCATGCGATTACAACGTGGTCGTTACAACGACCGCTTTGTTACAACGAAAACCATTAAATTGTAAGTCGTTTCTAGGACTTGCTGTAGGGAGAGCGCTAAACTAAGGAATAGTATAATTTACTATTCCAACATCTTCCATACTGTTGCACACGCTGGAGTTGGAATAGTAAATTATACTATTCCTAAGTCCAGCGCGCCCCCTAGAGCAAGTCGTAGAAACGACTTGCGATATAATGGTTTGCCTTGTGAAAACGCCGTCATTGCAATGACCGCGTTGTAATCGCATGTGTTGTAGCGGATGCGGTGTAACATCGCATATTCCTTGAATGCTAAACTTATGCATGGTTACAAGGGGTTCGTTTTATTGCCGGTGCTGTAAAGGCACAGGACAATTGCGGCTTCGTTTAAAGGGATGTTTACCATCAGTGTATGACAAGGTCACAAAGTTTCCACAAACCTGCCTCTAAAGGTCTATACCTTCAACAGCATTCCCCAAGATATTGGCTTCTTGCAGTTGTTCCTTATTAACTTGTGAATTAGTTTCAAACTTCGTTTTAGAAGCGTGTTAATCACTTCAACCCTTTTACCTCTGAGAAAATATTTGTGATTATATTACATTACACACTCTGAGATCTACGAATCTATGCTGCCTCCGTGCTCAACATTTGCTCAAGGGGATCAAAGCATTATATACTTGGACATTGGAATTATCTTTATCTCAGTATCCGGTTGAAGGCCACTATTTTCTTTCTTGTAAATAGAAATTGGCCTTTTCCTTCAGTGAATGAGGAGTAGCTGCTTATTGAGGACAGAATTGTTTCCATTCACTCAAGCATGTTCTTTTATTTTTGTTCTGCTAAATATGGTACCTAAAGGATGCCATATCAGTCAAAACAAAAGACCAAAGGCCTGATTTAGAGTTAGGTGGATGGGATACCAATGTGACAGATATCACATCAGCTATATTACAATTGGCATAGGATATAATGCACTTGTAATATGGTGGGCAGAATAACTGTCTTGTTTGTGACAGAGTATCCCATCTGCCGAACTCTAAATCAGGCCCCTAGTTGGTGCTATATTTGGTGCTTTATGAATATATAAAAGCAAAGCAACACTGAAACTAACTGGCTATTAAGTACTGTAGGAGTGTCAGCTTTCCAATATCTGGCAATAAGGGACAGTAAGGAGTACCAACCCATATCCTTAACTTGTTCTTTCATATGCCTGATGCTCTCCTTTCTACCCTTTGTTATTAAGATAGTGGTAATACATGAAATCAGAGCTCTGAAAATTAAATGCATTTTTCTTCCAATATTCCAACAGCATCAAATAGGAGGCTGTAGGAGGCACCATAGATGAGGCAAGCGATGGGAAGCAGCAATAGCAACGACGACCGAACAACGTGTTGTTTTGTAACATGGTCAGAACAATGAATACACCTTAACCACGCATTCCTTTACCATGCATGTCGTTACAACAACATGCCTTAGGTAAAGTGGCGTTGGACTTTAAAGTCCAAAGCCTTACCTACTGTTGTGCAGACTGGAATTGGAATAGTAAATTATACTGTTCCAAAGTTCTGCTCTTTCCGTAAGACAAGTCTTTGTAAAGACGTGGGTGGTAAAGGAATGCATGGTTAAGTAGTACTTGTTCTGACCGCATTTTTAAGTCATGTTTGGTTTAGACATGCGTGGCTTTGTCATACAACTAAAAGCGATCAATCTTGGGCTTTCATGTGGGGTCAAAGAGTATGTGATTTGGAGCATGTCATCATTCAGGTGATGTCTGAAGTGCTCCCAAAAATGTGGAAGCTGCTGTGAATGGATTAAATTGTGCTAGGCGGGAACAGGGAGAGTCAGAAATAGAAGGATAGTGAGAGATCCTCAGGTCAGAACACTATTCTTTACCTGCCAGTTCTCTTGAAGATGGTCCTTTCAAAGCAAAGTCATTATTGTGTTCACTGGTCAGGTATAGGGGGACAATGTCCCTGTTAAGAAATGAGAAAATTCAGAAACCTCTAAGCAACTTTGCTTCCAAGCTTGAAAGGTTTATGGACTAAGGGGCCTATTATGATTGCGGATTTCCCGCATCCTCCGGGCCGGCGGAAGCCACCGCCGGCCCGGAGGATGCGGGAAAACCGCCGCAGAGCCTAGAAAGAACCACCGCCAAATTAGCATGGCTGGTGGGTCTTGCATTCAGTCCGCAGCTTTTCCGCCGCGGTCGCCTTCCGAACGCAGCGGAAAACCTATAACATGGCTGGCGGTGTCTATCAGACACCGCCAGCCATATTATGATGGTGTAAAATGTATGCTTTTCCACGGCGGCTTTTCCGCCGTAGAAAAGCATACAGACCTTTACTTCGGGGGCCCGTTGCGGGCCCCCTGGGTAAAGGGGGGGTGGGGGGTGCACATGGGGGCTACCTATGGTACCCCCCTGCATTTGCGTGAACAAAGCAGCAGGCACCGCGCGGTGCCTGCCGCTTTGTGCACGCAAATGCGGTGCATGCATTTTTAACATTGCGGGGGGTGCAGCTTGAAGCTGCACCCGCCGCAATGTTAAAGATAGAGGATGTGACCGCCACCCTGGCGGTCACATCCTAATCAGCACGGAGGGAACGCCGCAGCCCATGCGGACGTTCCCTCCTACTCTGGGGTCCGTCCGCGATCCTAATCGACCCCTAAGTTCAGAAGCTACTCCATACTTCTGGATGTCACAATGTCCCTTAGACAGATTATTGGTCAAATACTTCAGTACTATCAGCAGCAGTAACATTGTTGTGAAATTTAAGCTATCTTATTTTCTCTGGCACTTCTTTCAAGCAATGACTGACCTTCTTCAACATCCTCTCCCTGTCTGTTTATGAGACATCACTGATTACGTTTGTAAATACCTTAATTCCCTTAAAACCAGAGGGACTACATTTTTAATGTGCATGATACATTATGCCAGCCTTTAGCTGGAGAAATGTGTCAGGAGAAAATAGCAGAGGTGTTGTAATTATCGCACTATTCGAAATTGCAATCATTGCAAAAATCCCACTTAGTTGTTGAATTAGAAATATACATCAACTTATCAGGAAGTGTCTGGAACAAACTGTCAAACTTTGTACTGCTAAAATGCATATGCCTCGAACTGCAGCGACAATTGGCCTGATGGAAGCATGCCTTGCAAAGTCCGTCTTCCATTGAAGCAAAGTCCATCTTCCATTGAAGCTGCCTCTACTTGTATTCCAGCATCTCCAGGGGTGCAATTTTTGACATTGCATGTCATTCTATATACAAAAAAAATCTCTTGAGCCTATATGGATCTCTCTTATAGCACATTAGTCCCACATCACAGATGATACCTAGTACGCCCAAATCAGTGTGCCTTTGACTCTTTCTAGCTCTTGTTGCCACCTTAGCCTCCTTCTCCTTACAGACAAATGCAATACCCTTTAAAGGCAAACCCATGCCACCATATATACAATGCCATTCTCCTCACACCGAAATTGCCCACAGAAAGGAGATGCCTCTAGAACCTCTCACATAGACACCCCATATGCACTAACACAGACATCGTCCATGTCCACCTAACACAACATTAAGGCCTTTCACAGCCCTGACAGCTAAAGTTCTCTCCCTAGCAACCTTCACATACCTCCACCCAGAGCTCCACTATGATTTTGCCTCTCACTGATTGACAGATCATGTTGATTTGAATCACATCAAGTTGATTCACATAAAAAACAGCAGGTTGCATCACACAGGTACACCTGAGAGTTCCTCACAAGAGTATCTCCGACGGATCTAATCAAAAATATCCTCCGGGTCAATCACCCTGTGCCCCTAATTGGCACCATTCATCTTCCTTAGTGGCCACATAGGTAACTCAATCTGTATGCTTGTGCGCCTACGCATTTTGTATTTTTGGTCATCTTCATGTGTTCTGTAAGTGTTGTCAGCGAGGTGAGCACAGGAGTTATGTATGTGCTATGTTTGCTATGTTTTCTATGTGTGTGTCTTGATGTAATGCTTCAATGTATGTACATCTGGTTACATTTTATCCGTGGGCCCCTTTGTATCTGTAATGTGCATTATCTGTGCATGTTTGCATGCAATAAAACTAAGACAAACCTATTGTAGTGTGAACATCTTGATCATGCGTTGTTGTACACGTTCAAGCTAGATAAGAACCAGGATGTGATGATCAATTCTTCTATGAATTGCTGGTTTATAGCCTTTAGTAGAATGTATATGAAAAGGCAAAATATTCTCACTTTGAAAGAAATGCAACATATTTGTCTTATATTCTTAATTACCAAGGTCAGCCTCATGAGAGTTACGTTATGTATTTTAACTACAGAACTATAAGACTGTTTTACACATCCTTCCTTTTTTTCCTTACTGTCATATATGTTGGTTTGTTCCTCTTCTTCTTACCCCTCTCTAGTTAGTCTCAGCCTTAGAATGTTCATCCCTGTGGCACCTCCTGACAGTATTCCTGCAACAGCTGCAGGTTGAAATACTGTGATGGATGTGGAATCAATTTACCTCCTTCTTCACATGAGTGTGGATATTAGTTTTTCAACACTGACGACAAGTATCCGTGCAGGGACAGCTTTTCAATCACCACCACTGTATTCCAAGCATGAAATACTATGCTAATGCTCAAGAGATGGGGGCACAGGGTGAAGTGACTGATTCCTTCCCTGTGGAACGTGGGGTTAGACAGGGGTGTGTCCTGGCCCCTACACTGTTTTCCATATACATTAATGGTATTGTGGACTATTTAAGAAGGTTCCCCACCGATGCACCAGTCCTAGCAGGGGCTCATGTGCCAGTGCTCATGTTTGTGGACGATACGCTAATAGTATCACGTACTCCTAGTGGGCTTCAGAAGGCAGTTAATGCTTTTGGTGAGTTTTGTCTGATTCGCGGGCTAGAGTTGAATACCTCCAAGACCAAGTTTATATGTATGAATCAACGGAAGGCATTTAAAGGCTCAATTACTTTCGATGGTACTCCCTTAGAGCAGGTAGAGGCTTTTACATATTTAGGAATATCCCTTCAGGGTAATATGAGATGGAATAGTCATATTGATATGGCAATCTTAAAATTCCACCAACTAGCAGGTGTGGTAGCGCTTAAACATAGAGCATCACTGACCAAGCCAATCACCCCTGCTTTAGAAATTTACAACATGAAGGTGATAAGTGCCACACTGTATGGATCGGAGTTATGGGGATTCTCTAATCTGAAGGTCTTGTCATTGGCAGAGAAGAGGTTCTTGCGGCGCCTGGTTGGGGCACCACAAAGTACTCCTACTGTTCCTCTGCTGCTCGATCTTGGCAGGAAAAGTATAGAGGACCTAGCTCGTTTCCGCCCCCTGTTATATTGGAGGCGGATAATGACTACCCCGGAACTAGCTCACTACGCTGCCGCGCTAACAGACATTATTGATACTGACCGCTTCCATACCATTTTGTGGCTTAAAGAAATTAGGGGCCTATTATCCAAGCTGGGTCTCGACCATTTATGGGCTAACACCAATGCATCATGTTTTCCAACAAAGTTTATTTTGAAGAGAATGTATTGGGACACGGTTCAACAATCTGGTTCTTGTATTGGATCTAATTCCAAGTTAACCCGACGTTTTCTCGACATCAAAACAATACCATCATGTGAACCCTATTGGGATACCATTGAAAAGCCGTTTGATAGGAAATTGTATTTCCAATTTAGAATTGGAACTCTTCCTTTAAAAGCATTTACACAAAACTGGTCTGTAAACCGAGAAGAGAAATGTCATTATTGCAAAGTATTTAACAGAAAATGTTTCCCATTTACTGTTTGTTTGCCCTCTTTACGATTGCCCACGCCGCAAATGGATAAAACCAGTGAGTCTTAATCTAGGAACACGCAGACACACAGAGGCGCTTAGAATACTGGAAACAGACTGTACACCTTACTTTGCGATTGCTGTTGCAAAATTTTTAGGATGGGCTTGGGCTATTCGCACCCGTAGCTTACAATCACTCGATGCAGCCGAATGAATTATTGTAACCATGGTTTGTTATACATGTCCAGTTCTTATAATAATTCTAGATGAATTATTTTTGATCATGTATTTTAAGTGACAGCATAAAGTGTTTAATGTTTGTTTTAAACTGTAGGTTTAGTATTTATTGTGTAGAGGTAGGATGTAACTGCTTTTATGACTTGCTGTCGAATAAAGCTTTTGAATTTGATTTGTTATGTATTTTAACTACAGAACTATAAGACTGTTTTACACATCCTTCCTTTTTTTCCTTACTGTCATATATGTTGGTTTGTTCCTCTTCTTCTTACCCCTCTCTAGTTAGTCTCACCCTTAGAATGTTCATCCCTGTGGCACCTCCTGACAGTATTCCTGCAACAGCTGCAGGTTGAATTACTGTGATGGATGTGGAATCAATTTACCTCCTTCTTCACATGAGTGTGGATATTAGTTTTTCAACACTGACGACAAGTCTCCGTGCAGGGACAGCTTTTCAATCACCACCACTGTATTCCAAGCATGAAATACTATGCTAATGCTCAAGAGATCCATTTTTCTTTTGTGGTGCACTGCTGAGTACCAAGAGTTGGCAAACACCCCTTCAATTCCCAGTAAGGTGTTGACCTTTAATCCCCAGTCATGTGTTTACTCCGATTCCTTTGGCACCACTGTCAACTTCTCCAACCTGGAATCCTCCCTGATACCCTTTGTCAGCCAATCACACGGTTTTCGTATCCACAATGAGTTTTCATGGAGCATTGTGAAGATTCCTGTCAAGAGTGCACCCTTCCTCTGATCCGCTCACTGTTGACTGAGCTTCCGCCATCTCTGTATCCTCCCCACCGCCCCCAGTATTCGCCTCACGCTATACACACACATAACTACCCTAACTGGTACGTTTTCACCTCTGTATTCAGCTTGCATGTCATGGTGCTTCTATTAGATTGGGCCGCCTGCATTCTCACCAGTGTTCCTTCCAGATTTGGTGGAAGCCTCTTGTAAGCTTGATGGTGCTTCTGCTGGTTTGGGCTTCACTGGGTTATCAATCCTTTCTTGAGGTCTGTTTGCCAGCTCCTGCTTGTCCATCCTTGTGAATCGTTGCTCCTCTTCCCCATTATGTTCAAGTCAAAGCAATGCAGATGCCTGAGGTTACTACTGCACTTATTTTGCCACTGGGACAGGCTTGCTGCAGTCATAGAACAAGAGCCACCATATTGGACTGTTTCTCATCATTCTGTAGCTGGTATTTACTTCGCCCTAAAACTTCTTTAAGTCATTTTACACCACAGTGGTTGCAGTTTTATAATCCCTGTCTCTTTTTTTGTTTTCCTTCACTTCGGCACCCTGAAGGAATTTATCTTGACGTTCTCCCCAATATCTCCTTTCTCGTTGTACTTAATGCCTGCAGCTGGAATGTCACAACCACCTCCCTTCTTACAAGAGGCAGGAGTATGTGCCATTCATTGGAAGCATTGTGTTCAAATATTTCAGTCATTCTTTATAGCCATAGCTGGGGAACAGAGTTTGCAACTTGGGAACTGAAGGAAGAAACATTTATAATTTGTTTCAAGGCGAAACAACATGTGGAGATTAATGGACAGATGCTCAACTAGACGACTATCAGAGTACATTCAGGAAACTGAAGGAACAATTTGTTGAAAAATAAATATTTTACTAGAAAGGACAACATGAAAAAGTGTCTACATATGTGGCTATAGTTCTATTTATGAAACTTGTGACTATGAGCCTCTTTCTGACTCTGATCTGGGATCAGTTAGTTTGATGTACGATCAACCCAAGTTTTCAAGAGAAAATTTTAGCCAAAACTTTGGATTTGAAGAGAGCACTAGACATTGCTAAGTGAGTGAAATGTTCAGCAGACCGTGTAAGGGAAAAATAGGTATCCGCATAGTAATAGAGAAAAAATAACCATCATAACCTGTGAAGTTAAAGATAGATGCAAATATTTTTGGTGCTACAGCAACAGCTAACACCACAGACTGCAAAGCCAGGAATGCAATTTGCTGTAAATATGGCAAAAGAGAGTACTTTGCGAGGGCATGTACACACCAAACAAACAAGTAAATGAATTGAATTG
This sequence comes from Lissotriton helveticus, assembly GCF_964261635.1. NCBI lineage: Eukaryota > Metazoa > Chordata > Amphibia > Caudata > Salamandridae > Lissotriton > Lissotriton helveticus. Next base: position 169,275,902 of record NC_136068.1, read on the forward strand.
TACCATTACAAGCAGATAAAAGGCACTTGCTTTTCAAGTACTTAAGAACAGCAACAAAATAAGACTGACTTGTGATGTTATATCAATCAAGAAGAGTGTGGCTTTATTTGCCAATTCTTGCTCTTCCTTCACCTTGTTAGACAGTCAAACCTTTACTCAGTTGTTTGGGGGAAGATAACTATAAGCTGAAATGCCCTGATATCAACCCATAGATTATAAACAGTGATCCTCTCTCCCTAGAAGGAATGGTTAAAATGAGAATGTTCTTTACAGAGAGACGCACCATTGGCGAAGTTTCCATGGCAAAAAATTATTGAATCTGTTATTTTATTTATTTATTTATAAAGTTTTATATAGCGCTAACTTGACCTGTGAGGGTATCAGAGCACTTTACAGATGGTCAAAACAAAAAGAAAAAAAAAGAACGTAATCAACAACATAATCGTTAGAGGTAAAAAACTGTGTTGGTTCACAAAATGAGGAAGATAATCTCTCTAGGACAACTCAACGGGACACTGGACATGGCCCGACAGACTAGTAGTAATCATGGGAGTAGATCAAAGGTCAAGGTGATCGGGAAAGTGAACACAAGAAAGTGCACAATAACATGATCAGGAAAGGTTCAAACTGTGGGGCATATTATCAAGGGGCTTTATCTCCGCTTTTTTGGCTTTAAAAGCCAAGAAAGCGGAGATAAAATTATCTCCCTATTACCAAGCTGTCGCTAACACCAGTTAGCAACAGCTAATAGGAGATAGTGACCATCTTGGGCCCCGCTTTGCATGTCAGTGATATTTATCACTAATGACATGCAAAGTGGGCGTGCCAAGATGTTAGCGACTGGAAACAGTCGCTAACATCGCTATCTCCTATTACCAACTTTTGGAGATATTCGTGCTAAGTGCGAATATCTCCAAAAGCTAACACCTACCCAGGAGCAGTTCTTAGCCATGTTATCAAATGGGAGGTGGATAACATGGCTAAGAGCATTTGCTCGATAATGCATGAATATCGCTGACTTTTCAGCGATATTCATGCATTGCGGCCGTTTTTTATCGCATTTGCGATAAACCTTGCTAATAGCAAGGTTTATCTGCGATAAAAATCGCCGATGTGCGGCGATAATATTTGTCTCTAAACAGGTTAGAGACAAAAATTATCTCTATTGGTTGGTAATATGCCCCTGTGTTCTCAAATTCAGTAAGGGAATATTTCTAGGACAGATCAACTGGATAAGGGGCAAGGTCCAACAGTCAATAGTCATGGGTGTATATCATGAGTCACATTGTATGACCTATGGCAAGAATGTGTTCATAAGAAGTAATTTAACTTCTTTTTTGAAAAATGCAGTTGAGGGAATCCATCTTCTTTCAGGTGGTAGGGTGGTACGGAATTGCAAATACTCAGAGCAATATATGAGGATGCTCTGTTTCAAGATTTCTTTTTTGGGATTTTCTGTGGTTTCAGTAACAAGGTGCTGGTGCTACCAGAGGATCTGCATCCAGCAGATAATTCATGCTTTTGTTTGGTTGGAAGCTTCAAAAAGAGCTGGGGGTTAATTAACCATCGCTTCACTCAATTACTTTATATATTTAGGTTAGAGGGTATCTGTAGAAGGAGTGGCTGTGCCGTGTGACACACTGAAACCAATATGGTGCCAATGGCTAAAGCTGTAGCATGTCACATATACATAGAATTTATCACATACTAGTTTTTCTAACAACACACCTGGAAGATTGACTCTTCAAATGATCCTAAAAGCGAATATTTCTTTATATCATTATGGTCAGCTTTCCACCAAATATATGGGAACATGCATAGGACAAAACCTATTGCATACGATGCTGTTGAATACCCCATTACATATACATAAAATTGCTCCTAAGATTAATTTAATTTGCATTCAGAGTTTCTGCATTGTCACATACCACATTAGGATCCACCCCAATAATTCCCACAAATTATGGTATAATTTGTTACATCATCTGCCTAATTGCTTGAATGTGCTCATAAATTTGTGTGAGATCTCCAGATAATGTTGTGGTAGGAATATTAGCAGTCTCTGTAAAGGATATTTCTCAAATGTAAACACGCCTCGCAGAACACAAATTTGCATTTCATTAATATTATCTTGCCTTGCTGATCTATCTCCTGAATGCTAAAGGAGAAATGAAATTACCTGGCTGATGTGGAGCTTATCTTCATTTGCATTTCAATAATGATTCTAATTATTCCAATATTGACAAGTAATTAAAATTATACTTTTCCTCAATGTGATATTTGCACAACATCCACTCCAATGTTTGGTGCAGAGATTAATCACGTCAAAGAATAGGCTACACTTTATGATCAACGTGATTTGTCAGCAACTGTACCTTCCCACATAAATGTCCTAAAAAAAGAAATATACCTTTCCTCTCTGCTTAAGGAGTTTATTTCTATTAGTACGAACTATGTTTTTCTCAATCAAAGAGGAGGAGAGCCTTAGAAATGCCATTTTTAGGTCTGCCTACTCAGCGCATGAGCTGTACTGTGAGACACATTGTTCACAAATCAATGGGCTAAAAACCCTCCAAAAGCATTCCATTAGTTGTTTTCATTGTCACTGTCATTTACAATCTTTCAAATGCTTAGCGCCTATAGGCTTCCCTTCCTTTCTTGTGTTAGCTCTTCCCTGGAGCGAGGACCAAGTATATATGTTCGTCCTCATTTTTCTGTTTAGTGAGATTGACAACTTTTTTTCTTATTTAAAAGCATTGCATGTATGTGCAATCTGCTTTCCTACTTGTAATACAGGCATACAGCTTCATATTTTTGTTGCTTTCACACAATCTGCCATCTCTATTGATCCTTTATTTACTTACACCCACAACTGTACTACTCTAAACCACTCTATGCAAATTCACTTTATGCCACTCCACTCTATTTTACACCACTCTACACCACTCCACTCTACTCTACGCCTAACTATGCCACTCCACTAGACACCACTATACTCTACACCAGGATGCTTCATGCCACTCTACTCCACGCTACTCCACTCTACTCTAGGCTGCACTATTCTACGCCACTCCACTCCACACAATCCCACTCTACGATACTCTATGCCACACCACTCTACGGCACTCTACTCTGTGTGCCTCTATATCACTCCACTCTATACCACTCTACTCTGTGCTACTCCGATCCCCTCTACTCCACTCCACTCTATGCCCCTCTACTCTATGCCACTGTATGCTTCTGTACACCAGTCCACTTTATGGCACTCCCCACCACTCTAGTAAATGCCGCTCCACTCTACACAAGTCCATTACACTGTATGCCACTCCATGCCGCTCCACTACACACCATTCTCCTATATGGCACTCTATTCTACACTATTCCCCTCTACTCTGCACTGCTTTATTCTATGCCACACTACTCCACTCTACACCGCTCCACTCCACTCTACACAATGTCACTCTACAGCACTCTATGCCACTCAACTCTATGTCACTTAACTCCATGCCACTCTCCTCTAAACCACTCTACATCATTCTAATTTCTATGTCACTCTATGCCACTCTACTCTATGCCACTCTACTTTATGCCATTCAACTCTATGCCACTCCACTCTTTGCCCCTCTCCTCTACGCCACTCATCTCTATGCAACTACACTCAACACCATTCTTCTCTATGCCACTATACTCCACCCTACCCCACTCTACTCTAGCACCACTCCATTCCACTCTACTCCACTCTACTCCAATCTATGCCACTCTACTCCACTCCACTGTACACCACTCTACTCCACTCTACGCCACTCCATGCGACTTTACTCCACACAATGCCATTCCACTCTACTCTACAGCACCGATCTCCATTCCACTCTATGCCACTCCACTCTACCTCACTCTACTCTATGCCACTCTACACCACTCCACTGTACTCCATGCAACTCTGCTGCATGCCACCCTATTCTACTCCACTCCACCCCAATTCATACCACTCTACTCTATGCCATTCTTTTTTATCCCACTCTACTATACGCCACTCTATTCTACAGTACTTTATGCCACTCCACTCCACGTCACTCCACTTCAGTTTATACCACTCCACAACACTCCACTCCACACAATGTCACTTTACACCACTCTACAGCACCCCACTCTGCACTCCTCTAGTCTATGCCACTCTACTCTGTGCCACTCTACTCTGTGCCACTCTACACTATGCAACTCCACTCTGCACCACTCAGCACACATAGGAGTAAAACAAATACCCTTCATGATTTTTTGTGTGCAGGAAGGTGTCCCTTCCTGCAAAAGAACAATTATCCCTGCAACACAGGCACCCTTGCACCATTGCGCAAGGGTGTCTGCATTGGTGCACTGCCTTTGTTTGTGCACCGGCGCGGGGGAGAATCACAGATATGTGCCACATTTTGTAGATACAGAGCATTCCTGCCCTTTCTTTTGGATGCACAGCAGTGTAGCAGGAAGGCTTAGTGCACTGCTGTGCATCAATATGCAGTAACTGAGGGCCTTTGTATTTATGCTGTCTGCATGAGTCTCGTAAGTGCTATCAATAAGGTGAGCACAGGTGTGCTGGGGTGGGTTTTCTTTTGACTTGTAAACATGATTTCTGTGTTTGTGTATTTATGTGGTGCATCCATGTATGGGTAGGTATTTAATTTTTTTCTGTAGACACCTTTGGATCTGTAATGTGTTTTATCCGTGCAGGTTTAAGTGCATTCATTCAAAGTCAAACCTATCGTAATATGAGCATTTTGATGATGATCTGCTGTATATTGAATCTGTGGTTCCAACTAGATAAAAATCAAGATGTGTCCAGCAGTGGCGCTAGGAATTACGGTACAGAGCCTTAAGGTAATGCATGGGAATATGAAAAAATATTATCACTTTGAAAGAAATGCAGTACGTGTGTGTTATTGTAATTGTATATATATAGCACTTACAACCCTGCCGAGGTATAAAAATACTTTATGGCGAATAGCACTCTACTCCGGGACCCGAGGTTAGTGGGTAATCTAGTGGTCATGGTGATTAGTCATGTGCTCTAAAGAATGAAAAATAATTGACTGCATTTACTACAGTTACTTAGTGGTAGATTATATGAATACCATTTAGGTGTGATTATTAGTGTGATCTATGTAGTTTCAGGTGAACAGTTGGTGAGATAGATAGGCTGGTGGAAATTAGTCAAGGTTGGGTTACAGGGATAGTGTTTTAAAGAAGAGAGATTGTGAGCTATGAAATGCTGTATTAGTCATTTGCAAAATTAATATATAGATTAAGGCAGGCATGAGACTGAGCGCAGGCTATCCTCAAAAATTGAAGGTATGCAGAGGAGGAAGGTAAGAAGCAGGCCACTCTTGTAAAAGAAAGGAGATGAATCAAGCGGAAGTAGGTCAAAAACAGTTTTTGATTCAGGGTTTTAGGAGTATAGTGGGAGACGACTTTCTCAGATAGTAAGCAATGGGAGGATATATCTTGTGATAAGAAACAACATTATACAATAGTGCTCCATATCTGGAGCAGACAGCTTAAACATGGAATATTGAAGTGTACACCTCGTTTAAACATTAAGAGCCCGAACCTGCTGTGTGCCAAGCTTGGGGAAGGGTTTTTGAAGATAGCCTGGTGTATCCTAACCTGGGTACAGGGTACACTGCACAAGAGGAGTTGCACTGAAAAAAGAGAAGGTCTCATTTAACCCCTTCGGCGCTGAAATGAAATGAAATGAAATTTATAACGCGCAACTAAGCCCGTGGGCATCAAGGCGCCTAACAAAGAAAATCAAAAAGGCAGAACCAAAGCTAAGGATAGGCTATGGCAAATAGCCATGTCTTAAGGGCCTTTCTAAAGGCTTGCTTTGAGGGAAGAGTTTTAATATCAGACGGCAGAGAGATCCACAACCTTGGGGCCAAAGTTGAGAAGGCTCTGCCACCCCACCTAGCTCTACGGACACGGGGGATTGATAGCAAGGCTTTATTGGCCGAGCGCAGGGATCTGGAGGGGGTATAAGGATTTAACAGATCCCTTAGGCCTCCTGACTTGTTCGTGGCCAAGGCCCCATGGATCAGACAGAGAGACTTGAATGAAATCCTGGCCTCAATTGGAAGCCAATGCAATGCTTTCCTGGCAGCCGTAGCAGAGGCCCGCCTAGGAAGATCTAACACAAACTTCGCGGCGGCATTCTGCACCATTTGGAGTCGCATTATAAGACTCTTGTTAATGCCGAGGTATAAGGCGTTGCAATATTCTAGTCTTGAGCCTCATAACGAGTTCAGCTCGTAATGAGGCACAGTGGAGCTGTGCTCATGACGAGCTGAGCTCGTCATAACTGCCGCGGAACGCCGATCCGGGGATAATTCCCCTGCTGTGCTGGGCGTTCAATTAAGTAGGCGGAGATGTGATGAGCACAGCTCCACTGTGCAGCGTGACAAGCTCAGCTCAGCTCGTCATAAGCACCGCGTCGCTGCGCACGGCCTCCCTCCCCCCACACCATTTGGGAATTAGCCCCGCGGGGACTGGGTTTAAGAACTTTCTGTTATTTTGTACTGGCTGAGAGTGTTCTGCCAATGCTCAGTCAGATTTATACCCTGTCACCTAATCCCATCCAAGTGTATGTTGTGCGTGTTTGTGTATGTGGCCATTGTAAAATATGTACGTACAAGCGAAGCAGAGTGATGAAGGACTTTGGGTTCCATTTTGAAAGCCCCTGGACTGTTCCTCTGCACACAAAGGGGTATTATATTCTATTTTACTATGGTTACCCTTATGAGAGTTATGTTATATATTTTCTTTATATGATATAGACCTTTTGGGCTCTTTTACTCATCCTTCTTTTTCTATCTGTAACATATGCTGGCGTGTTCATTCTCCACGTTCCCTTCTTTCCGTGGTCTCACCCTTAAAATGATCACCACTGCCGACTCTTAAAAGGATAGTTGCAATAGCTGGAGGCTGATGATTGGTGTGCACTAAACCTATCTTATTCACGTGTGGGTTGATATTATTCTGTCCACAATTTCTACAGCAATTAGTGTGACATGGATACATTTCTTGGACTTGATACCTTTCTATAATTTTAGGATACCTTTCTCGAAAACTACTACTACTACTACTGTGGTATGGAATAGTATCTAATAACAACAGAGCTATATACTAGAGGGTTCTCAGGGGATAGGGAAGCTGCCAGAAGTTTTCAGTTACTGGAAGGAAAATGAGGCGTAGTTGACAGGTGTCATTGATTGCTATTTGCCTAAAGTGTTAGCTGTTGCCTATTTTAGGGAAAAAGGCATCCCTAAATAAATTGCAGCTTAAGATAATAGAGAGTTACACGTTTCCTGCTGGTTCTAGCATGTTTTTTTTCAGGCTTGAGTATGTGTTTCATGAGTATACTGTTGTACTGAGATTTTCTGTATGGCCATGGGTTGCCTCAGTTACTTTTCATATAGGATAAAAGGAATGTGTGAGAGGCTTGGGGCACACTAAAACCAATCTGGTGTGAATGGGATAAATCTGCTAAATGTCAAATATACATAGCCTCAATCACATATTAGTTTTGCCAAATATATAACTTTCACCGCAACATATCTAGAAAAAGGTTGACTCGTCAAGTGATCCTCAAAGCTAATATATATCTTTATGGTCTACCTTTCACCAAATATGTGGGCACACATTTAGGGCAAAACCAGTTGTGTATGATTCTGCTGAATTCACCATTGCATAGACTTCATTAGTGGAGGGATGTATTTATAGACGGGACTACGAGGTTTGGTTTGTAATACTGCAAACATGAAATTGCTCTCAAATTCAATTTAATTTGGATTGAAAGAGTTTTCTGCATCCTCTCGTACCAGTCAGGAACTACCTCAACAATACCCACGAATAATACTGTACATGAGTTACATCATCTACCTAAATTCCTTGGGGCAGATTTATGAAGGCCTTGCGCCGCCGGTGCGTCACTTTATTTGACGCAACGGCGGCGCAAACAATGCGCCCTATTTACAATGTGACGCATCTAGGAGATGCGTCACGTTGTAAAGCCCTGCGCCATAAGGAGGCGTTCCTGCGCAGGGGGGGGCGTTCCTGCGCAGGAACGCCTCCTAAAAGTGGCTGAGTGAAATCTATGAGATTTCACTCAGTCACTTTCAGGACAATGCTGCGTCAAAACCCTGCGCCTGCTTGAAGCAGGCGTAGGTCTTGACGCAGCATTGTGGAGATGGGGCACCTCCGAGCCTTGCTGGAGCTGCGTTGCGCTTGCGACGCAGCTCCAGCAATACGCCACCTTTACGGCACAGATGCATCACGCATCTGTGCCGTTTTTGCCCCATGGTGCGCCGCATTATAAATGCGGCGCACCATGGGTGGCGGAGCAGCGGCGCAGGATGACTAGCGCATCCCTGGGGATGCGCCAGTCATCATAAATCTGCCCCCTTGAATTTTCTCTTAAATTTGGGATAGCTCGTCAGATAATGGCGTGGCCGGGGCATTTGCAGTCTGTGGAAAGGACATCTCGGAAAAATGCAAACACGGCCCACAGAAGGCAAATTTGCATTTTATTAATATTATCTTGTCTTGCAGATCTATCTCGCGATTTTTACGGGATAAATTAAAATAACAGGCTGATGTGGAACTTGTCTTCATTTGCATTTCAATATGATTCTAATTATTCCACTGTCGGCAAGCAATAAAATCATACGTTTCCTCAACATGGTATTTGCACAACATGCACACCATGTTTGGTACGGAGATTAATCATGTGAAAGGGTAGGCTACCCTTTGAGATTAACGCGTTTCCAAAGAAATGTCCTAAGAGTCCTAAAAATACAATAATTCCATTTACACTCGTAGCTTTCAGCTTTTTTCGTTTATTGGTATAAATTACTTTTTCTGAATTAAAGAGGACGAAAACATTAGAAATACATTTGCTATTATCAATGTGTAAAAAGTTAAATAATTTTAGTCAGGCTAAGCTTTGCTGTGCCAATGCATTGCACGGCTGTCAGTATGAACAGAAATTAGAGGTTCGTGTCACTTGCACGTTGTTAATTTGTATCACAATAATTTGTCGGGAATGAGCCCAATTTCGTCCAGAAAGATTCAGGAGTGCAAGAGGTGGGGGGCGGGGTTGAGGTTCTCATACAACAGACTCACAAGAGTAACACACTCACAGGCACTCTCTCACTCACTCATGCTCAGCAGCATTCACTAACACTCATTCATTCTTACTCACACTCTGTAGCTAACTCCTTCACACTGCCTTGTAGTGAAAGCAGGTTTAAACAGATACACTGTGCATGCACAACTAAAGCATGTGCAGTGTATCTGTTTACTACATGTGACCCAACACCCAAAGTCATCAGACCTCATGACACTGATGGCTCCAGATCACATGGTCATAGACTAGCCCGCCCCCTACATAAGCAGCCTCCAGCATCACTCGTTAATTGTCATGTAGCTGTGGAGCAGTATAGGGTTGAAAGCAAACAAGATTGGGGCTACTTTATATTGAATGAAGAAGGGTTTTGCATAGCGCAACGTTCACTCCAAGGAGCATCTTGGCGCTTTGTGGACAGGAGGAAAACAGGCGTATGGAGGTGTAAAGTGATAATAGCACGAGAGAGACTTTGAGAGGGATGGATTAGATTAGTGACAGCGCTAGTTGGTCTGGGGTGGCGAAAATAAATGTTTTGAGGAGTTTCCTGAAGGTGAGTTCCGTGTGGGTATGCCTCAGCTGGGTAGGAAGGGTGTTCCAGTCTTTTGTGCCTAGTACCGCCATGGATTTTCCACCCCGGGTTTTCAATTAAAATTTTGGGACAGTTAGCAGGTCTTCTGATGTGGACCGCCAAGTTTGTTTTGTGTCATAGCGCTTGATTTTAGATCTTAGATATTCTGGACCAGATTCACTTACAGCTTTATAGGTAATGGTCAGAATTTTGAATAGGATCCTTTTATGGACTGGTAGCCAGTGAAGAGTTTTAAGTGCCTCAGCTGAGGAAGAGCACCTAGGGAGCCCGAGTACCAGCCTTGCGGCAGCTTTCTGGACTACCTGTAATCTGTTCACGACCGCCTTTTTTGTTCCAGCATAGAGACTGTTGCAATAGTCCAAGCGGGACAGGATCAGGGCCACCGCAACAGTCTTTCTGGCATGCAGAGGGAGTAGAGGGAGGGTTTTTACAGTATGGAAACACATGCCAGCAATGGAGAGAGCTTGCTTATGGAATGAAAGTGTTGGGTCGAATTTTATTCCTAGATTTCTTGCAGTATCAACTGTAGTGGGTGGGGGATCTGAATCAGAAGGCCACCATTGGGTGGGTTTGAAAACATTGGACTTTCCAAACAGCATGATTTCCGTTTTAGAGCTGTGGCATATGAGACTATTTTATTCATCCTAGATCTCCCCAAACAAACCCACATCGCCCCGACCGGAGAGACCTCCACTGACTTCCCATCCAGAAGAGACGCCAGTTCAAGATCCTCATAAAGGCCTACAAAGCCCTCCACAACCTAGGACCTGCCTACCTCAACCATTGACTGAACTTCCACCATCCCGCTAGACACCAGTGCTTCTCTTCACTCGTCCTCACATACATCCCCTGCATCCGTTGCAGCCATAGCGGTGATCCTCCTTCTCCAATATCACTGGCAAAACCTAGAACATCCTCCCTCCTCCAGCGCCACACAGCCCAAGTCGCGGTCTGTGCGGTTAAGAGCTGTGGGGTGGTGGGGCTGAGTTGGTGGGGATTTCGGAGGACAATGATGAGGGACAATTAAATAAATAATTAAATGTCCCTCGTCATCGTCCGTCGAACCCCCACCACCTAGCACTACCAATCTTACCTGTACGGGCCTCGGCTGCAAAGCCCCCTCACTGGCTGACTTCAGAATGAGACTCAAGACCTGGATCTTCGACTGGGACACAGAGCCAGACACCCCTAGGGGGTGACAGTGTTCACTTTACAAATGCAGATTGATTGATTGATAACAAGAGATGTTAGTTGTGTGTCATCTAGAGGTGTGGCATAGAGGCCTGAAGAGTAGCAGGCCAGGGCTCGATCGAGGTGAAGCCCCGGCCTAGCCAACACAGTTTCGATTGATGGTACATGCACTCTAGTGTCTGTGCCAGTGCAAAAGTCTCTGGCTGCTTGACCCTCACTCCAGCGAGGGTCAGAAAGTGACACCCAGCCAGGCTTTATTCATTTTCTAATTACTATTTTGAAACTATATTAGTAATTAGATAATGAGCATTTTATGGAGCAGGAAATTGGGTAGGGAGGGCCGCAAAGCCCTAAGTACCCATCTAAACATGTTATTAACACATAATGCAGTTTTATCCCAAATATAGATAAATTGTTCTATTAGTAATCTCCTTTACTCTGACATGTCAGTAACATGTATTCCTTCTCATTTATGTGGTTCAATAGCAAGTTTAATTGAATCTGTGTCACAGACGATACAGCTGTCTAGTGGTTATTTGAAGGAGCCATCAAGTGAAAAGCAAAAACGTGTGTCTTTTTATGCAGTATTTCATCATTAATTATCATTAACATTAAAGGATCTGGAATGTCACGTTGACTAATGACATCTGGATGGTGTATAGAGCATATTGTGAGTGGTTAGCCTCTTTAAGTGTGAAATAATAATCACTTCGTGGAGCATTGACGGAGAAGTTATTTTAAAAAGCTGAAATTCAAAAGATGCTCGAACTCAAATAAATGGTGGTCAGGGTCAAATTCACAGCAGTTTACTCATATCTGTGTCACATATGACACAGCAGTCAAAGGGTGTATAAATTGATATTTTTGATGAATGTAAGTAGTGTGTGTATGTAGGTAGATGCATAAACAACAGTCCAAGAAGAACTGGTCTCGCACCTCGGTATACATATGGGGCCTCATTTATGAGGCCTTGCGTCAGTTTTGCGCTTCCGATGCGTCACTTTTTGTGACGCATCGGCGGCGTAAAACATGCCTCCTGTTGCGCACTATTTACAAAGTGATGCATCTAAGCAGATGCGTCACTTTATAAACCCCTGCGCTACATTATACCTGCGTCAGGTATAATGTATGCAGAGGGGGTGTTCCCCCGCAAAAAGCCTCGTAATAGTGACGCAGTGAAATCTATGAGATTTCACTGCGTCACTTTTAGGACGCTGTTGCGTCAAAATCTTGCGCCTGCCTCACAGCAGGCATAAGACTGACGCAAGCCCTTTCACATGGGGCTTTCCCCATGTGAAAGGACGCATTGCTGGAGTTGCGTCACTTTTGTGACACACCCCAGCAATGCGTGACTTTTGCGCTTACAGATACGTCAGAAATACTGACGTATCTGTAACTCCTTGCGACATGATGCGTCATACTGTAAATATGACGCATTAATCATGTCGCAAGGAATGCGCACTGAGAAGTGACGCATCGCTGCTTTCACGCAGCGATGCGTCATTTCTCATAAATGAGGCCCATGGCCTCTGGACAAATATGATGGGCAGCCATAATGTTTTCCGCACAAATGTGAATTTACCACACTCACTGCATAATCTATCAACAGCTGCATAACTACAATGTGTTTATAGGTTAAGTTCATTAGTTGTTGGATGTTTTCTGCACTTTGATAAACCTTTGCTGCTGATTATTGTAATTAACCATTTAAAATAGGTAATAAAGTTGCCCTGGTAGTGTAACTACCTGTGTTTGCTAAAATTGGGGAAGCATATTAATCTGTAATAGTATTCCTAATGTTTTTGCCAAGTGGCGTTCTCCGAATAGGTCTTCCTGACAATGCAAAATTACAACTTTGTTTCAACCATTTTTTTAAATGCTTGGGAATTTGTTAACTTTTTAACACTGGAGTTAAAACAGCAAATATGCTTCCTGGGCATTTTGGGGAAAGTTGCACTTTTGTCAAATATTCTAAGACAGGAGGTAGAGTAGTAAATTGTTCTTCCCACCGTTCACAACACTGTCAGCTGTATCGAGTTGGCACCTAAAGGCAGGACACGTAAATATTTAACAAGGAATAAAAAATGTGAATAAAATGGTTTCTTCCCTGTTGTGATACCTTTTTATTTCACTAATAAAAATTCATGTTCCCATCACACACTATTTTCCAAGCAGCACATATTTCAGCAGAGCAACAAAATATTAGGAGAGTCACATCCCTGTTGAATCTCTTTTTAAACCCTCGAATATCTCCTGGTGAGGTGCGTGCATAATGAATATAAAATGTGCTACATTTTCTTCAAAGCTGTTTTAATGGAAAGTGTCGCTGTATAGTTGCCACATATTTTGCCTCTCCATACTGCATTATTCAGTCAACCCTGTCACATAATGTGTTATTTTACCTCTGCCTAATTCCAGTGTTCCCGAGTAAACAGCGGTGTGGCTGTCCTGTTGGGACAGAAGGAAAGGACAATGAAAGGCAAAGCGCAAAACCGGAAATTTTGAAAAACATGAAAGGTTGAAGAGCGTGTCAAAAGTGACTACTAAAGTGTAACTATTCAAAGTCATCATGGCATATAGATGGATAAGTCATTTTAAAAAGGAGAACACTAAGAGGTGCCTGGAGTGAGAAATGATTGCAATGTCCTCTGTTTTTGGTGTCAGCATTCCCTCAGAATTGTCATTATCCTTCCCGACTGTCAGAAATTAAGTTCTAAAAATGGTGGCCCTCATTTCTGATTGGGCAGAATATTGAGAGTTCACCTTTATCCCCATGTATACTCTACGTATACATACAGCTATCGAGTAACCTTCAGAGAAGGCACAGTAAGCTTATTTTCTGTTTTATTTTTATGCTAGCCAATACCATTCCCCTTTCCTCATTTACTAATGTCTGTCATTACTTTTCCATTGCTAGACTCTGTTGAGTGCCAACATTATTCTCCTAGTGGAGACCTTTAAATTGTTCAATAAGGTTGAAACGTCAGTGCTTTCAACATTGAGAGTAGGTCCACTCTTCGGTAATAGGTGATCATCTTGTGTATAAACATTTTCTGAACGTAAGATTACTATTTTTGATGTAAGTTGTTATATACCCACTAACTTATTGCTTTTTATGTTTACACTATGTGATCAGCATGGGCATCAGTCAATTTGTTTGCACTTATCAGACCCCTAATTTTTGTTAATAAATATGTTTGGTCTTGCTAGCTTGGTGTTGTATAGTGTTAACTGTATGGACAATTGATTTGTCTCTTAAGAAAAAAACAAATTGTAGTTAAATAAGTTATTAGGGAACCATTGATCCTTATACATATATAACATATGCAGATTCCTAGTAGGCATCTTGGATTCAATATCAGCTAATGACTATGATTGTAGGATGCATCTTGAATTACCACTCTTGCTTTGTTGATACATAGATTTCGATTACGACCCAGAGAAAACAATATGACTTCTGCACTCTTGAAAAAAGGTTCCTTGAACACCGAAGCACCGCTGAATTAAAGCTGATTTCAGATAAATCATCCAAGACTGAAAGTATCGCATTCGGAAATCATGGACAAGCTAACAAAAATATTGTTATTTTCTCCCTCAATGAACTTCATGCATTATTGCTGGCTGATCCCGTCATCAGCAGTGCATTGCGGGCGCGCGAGTTATAGTTAGCTGAAATTTCAATGGCTTTGTATGAGTGAAATGTCCAGCTAAATATAACATGTGTGGAACCTATGGTTTTTTCAGTGAATTTCTAAGGTTTTTTAAATGCTAATTCCTAACTATAACGTGGCGGAAACCTATGGTTTTTTCAGTGAATTTCTATGTTTTTTTTAAATGTTAATTCCTAACTATAATGTGGCTAAAACTTATGGTTTTTTCAGTGAATTTCAAAGGTTTTGTAAATGATACGTTTTAAATGTATTAATTGTTATATTTTTTTACACAGATTTACTACATTGTTTTAAAGTATTTATTTTTAGATATTTTATTTTTTAAATTACATTACATATTTTTAATATAAATTGATTTTTTTTTTAAATATTGAATTTGTAATATATATTTTTTTATTTAATATATTTTTTAATGTATATATATTTTATATAGCAGGCAATGATATCCTATGGAAGGAAATTCAAGTTACTGGTAAGTACGGTTAAAATTACGTTTTCAGGATCAGTACTGGGCTGAAAGATGCAACACTGAGGTCTCTCCTGATAACAGGTGAGTACATCGGAATTCCTAGGTCGGCTGATTTTAGAGGAATTTTTTAAAGTTCCAAAACTCCACACTTAGAAGAATTTCCAAGTGAAACCAGTTAATGTTAGCATGTGGAAGGAAATTCAAGTTACTGTAAGTATGGTTAGAATTACTTTTCAGGATCAGTAGTGTGCTGAAAGATGCAGCACTTAGGTCTGTCCTGATAACAGGTGAGTAAATCGGAATTCGTAGTTCGGCTGATTTTAGAGTAATATTTGTACGTTTCAAAAATAGACACTTAGAAACTTTTCTGGTGAAAACCACACAATAGATTCCTATGGAAGGAAATACAAGTTACTGGTAAGTACGCTTAGATTTACTTTTCAGGGTCCGTACTGGGCTCAAAGATGCAGCACTGACGTCTATCGTGATAACAGATGAGTAAATCTGAATTCGGAGTTCGGCTGATTTTAGAGGAATATTTTGCTCAATAGTGAAGGAAGGGGGTGCGCCTGAGGTGACATGTGTGCAAACACGCCCTGTGGCGCATTTTAAGTTGGAGAATTAATTCCTCTTCAATCCTGAGGTCCCCTGTGGGCCAACTAGCCCACCAGGTACCTCCAGTATGTGCCAGGGGGCTGCGTTGCAGAGAGGTGTAAAAAGGGGCATGGCCTCATTACACCTCTCTGCAACGCAGCCCCCTGGCGCATAATGGAGGTTCCTAGTGGGCTACTTGGCCCCCAGGGACCCCCAGTATTCAAGGGGAATTACTTCCCCCTCTGCAAACGCGCCAGGGGCGCGTTTGCAGAGTGGTGCAGGGAGGGGGCGTGGCCTCCTCCCGATCCTGTTTTTTCTTTTTTTTTCTTTTTAAGAAGGGGTACTGTGTAGCCCCCTTCTTTTTGGGCCCTGGGGACCCCATCCCCCAGGGCCTGACCCCCAAAAATTAATATATTTTTTTTAACACGAAGGGGGCTGCGTGGCTCCCTCTCGGTCTAATTCAGGCCCCGGGGACCCCATCCCCCGGGGCATGCCACTTTATTTTTTTTATTTTTAAGGAGGGGGGCTGCAGAGCCCCCCTCGCCAGGCCACTTAAAGCCCCGGGGACCCCAACCCCCGGGGCCAGTCTGCATCCTTTTTTTTAAAATTAAAAATGTATTATTTGGGAATGGGGGTCATGTGGCCCCCCTCCCGGGCCACTTCTGGCCCCGGAGACCCCATCCCTGGGGCCTGGCCCTCCTCATTGGGGAACGTGGGGGGGTCCCCAAGCCCCTCACGGTCCCTGCCGGCTCCCCGCATCCTGCGGGAGCCGGCATTGCTTTTCTGCTTGGGGAGCAGCTAACATGCTGCTCCCCATGCAGAAAAGCAATCCGCTTTGGTTTTTGAAAGAGAGAGCAGGTATTCTGCTCTCTCTTTCAAAAACCAAAGCAGTTTTCTATGGTAGGGCGGGAGCCGTGAGGCTCCCGCCCTACCATAGTAAACAGCAGTGTCCTGGGGTAGGCACCCCGGGACACTGCAGAAGCCAGCCCTGGGTGGTGGTGGTCCCCAGGGCCCTCAAGGTCTCCAGGAGGGGGGCCGCGCCCCCCCAACATTTAAAAGCCCCGGGGGGTAGTGGTCCCCGCGGCTGGGGGGTCCACCACGGATCCCCCTATTTTGAATATTAGTGCCCTGGGGAGGTGGCAGTCCCCTGGGCGTGTGGGGGTGCTCGAGCCCCCCACACAGGTTTTTTTTTTAAAAGAAGCCCCGGGGGTTGGCGGTCCCCGGGGCTGCGGGGGGTCCGTGAGCCCCCCGTATGTATTTTAAGAAAGTCCCAGGGGGTGGTGGTCACTGGGGCTGGGGGGCCCCTCTGGGCCCCCCATTAATACAAATAAAAGAAGCCCCAGGGGGTGGCGGTCCCCGGGTCTGCAGGGGGGCTGTGAGCTGTCAGAAAGACACACATTCACTGGATGATGTCATCAGTGATGTCATCAGGGATGTCATTTGAGATGTCGTCAGTGATGACATGAGTGATGTCACTGACCATGTCATGAGTGATGTAATATGTGACGTCATCAGCAGTGCATTGCGGGCGCGCAAGTTATAGTTAGCTGAGCTATCTATAACGGAGGAATTTCAAAGGTTTTGTATGAGAGAAATATTCAGCTAACTATAACGTGTGAAACCTATGGTTTTTTCAATGAATTTGCAAGGTTTTTTAAATGCTAATTCCTAACTATAACGTGTGTGAAACCTATGGTTTTTTCAGTGAATTTCAAAGGTTTTGTAAATGATAATTTATAAATGTATTAATTATTATGTTTTTCTTTTTATACTAATTCTTATATTTTTAATATAAATATTTATATTTATTTTATTTTTTAGATTATATTTCATATTCTTATTATTAAATAATAACAAAACTAAATTGCAAAGTAATTTTTGGATGAATTATTGCTTGACGTCGGTTGCAAGTATAACACAGCTCCAGCAATGCTCTTAAGGCCCTATGCTCACAATGCTGTATCAATCCTTACACCTGCTTCAAGCACATGCAAGGTTTTGACGCAGCATAAGCTCAAAACTCACGGAATAAAATGTAATACATTTCATTCAGTCACTTTTACGAGTCCTTGCTGCACCCCCTTCTGCACAAGAAAGCCTCTTCTGGCGCAGCGCTTTACAATGTAATACATCCTCCAGATGCACCACATTGTTATTAGCACACACCATGGCACATCTTTTGCACCACCGCTGTGTCACAAAAGTGACGCAACGGCTGTGTAAAAGAGGCACAAGGGGATTCTAAATCCGCCCCTAACACATACAAATTCACCCAGGCACTTTCACCAGCAGCACAAATTGAAGCATACACTTGTAACATATTTATGTACATATGATACATTCAAGTGCTTCGGACATACTACAGTTTACTATAGATAAACACCTTATATATTTATGCTGTAGCAGTTACTTATAGTTCTGCACTTTCACATTCTCCATACACTAGTAAGATATTCATTCATTCATTTATGAACTACACATTCATTCTAACAAACTTTTACACACTACCATAGAAATATAGTTATTTCTTTGACCAGTGAAGGTAGTTCTAAAAAGAACTGTTTTTTTTCTTTTGTATTTTTTTTGTGTTGTCTCAACAAATTCCAAGCGGAACAAAAGAATGAAAAAAAGAACAACTAATGTCGAGGAGAGCAATAATCCTGCATCCTGCGTTTCATCAAGTCTATAGACTGTTCCCCATAACACAAAACTGTATCGTAATAAATGCATAGAATTTATCTTTAGCAAAGTCAGAATCAATTTGTGGGTGTGGACTGCTTGCTGAAAATGCTGCTGCCGCAGTTGATGTGCTCGGTGCAGTAGCAGGTGGATTCTCGTGCAACCTCCGTCTTGCAGCTCGAGCAAAGTTCTTGGGGTGCAAGTTCTTCACGTGTTGCACCATATTTGCTGTGGCAAAGGAGTATTTTTTACATGGATCACCCCTTGAAAGAGTTGCTTGGCAAATTTTACAGGTTACTTTTGGAGCATTAACCTTTTTCTGACCTTCTGGAAAAGTGAAAAACTTCCAAATTACAGCTTTTTTCCTCTTCTTTGCACGTTCTTCAGGAATGAAATCTCCCTCTGAAGAACTGCTGGAAGTTGACTCCATTGCTCTTATTATGGTGATCTTCCTTCTATTTGAGAAGATTCTCACAACAAATGCTTCTTCTTTGAAAGGCAAAGTCGAATAATTATAATGGGATGAAACTTTCAACAGTCGCAATAGGAAAAGTTATGAACCAATCAAGTCTCTACTTTTAAAGTCACATGGCTTTGCGTACGCTTATGATGCGCTTGCGCAGCTCTTTCAATACGAGTACGCATGAGGTTCTACCGCGATTTGTGTAATTCTTTTGAAAAGTAATATATGATTGTTACAAGTATTAAAAATAGTTCATAGTTATCCCAAATGTCTGCCCTTAGTATGTACATTAAATACATACATGTTTTAAACCAAGTAGAAACATTGCCCCCTTTCGCGTACAGAATGCCGTACATGACGTCACACCGAAGCTTTAACGTGACGCGTAATGTCAAATCATATTTGTACCGTTTGCGCGGGTACACACTGAGTATGATAAGCAGTACAAACTATGGTGCGATCACCCTCTCAGTGACAAATCAGAGCTCAGGGCGCGCTAAGGAGAATGATTAGAAGTACTGACTCATTGCAGATCCGATTCTGGGCCTGCCTCTGCGCACATTATAACACCGCCCCATATCGCTCTGTTGTTAATTGTTAGTGCACACACTAATACTGCACATGCGCGGTGCACGCCCACCCACACTACCCACATGCCACCACCTAGCATGCTTGCTATCATTTAGCCTGGAAACCAATACATTACCCAATGGCATGTCCCCCAGGGCCATCATTCTTACAGACCGCAAAAACGCTACCAATGACGGCCCTGGCCTTGGTGTGTTCAGCCCCCACGGTTCCCATATAATGCGGGCACTGACGTGAGCACGCTCTCTTTTGCCTGCCTGTGCTACGGTGACAGACAGACTGTCGAAAACACCCCAGACTCAGCGAAACCGCAGCCTTTCAAGACACGTCAAAAGACGACAGAAGCAAAGGTAAGAGAAGACTTCACATCAGCCTCCACTGTAAATTGTATATGCATAATGCTATTTTTTTAACCTTCATATGGCTTTCCTACCCCTCAATGGTTTTAAATTGTACTTACATAATTGAAATATTTCTTTATAAGTAACGAGGTCCTATACACATCTAATCTTAAAAATTGTGCGTGCATACATTTCTGTGTCGTATTTCTGTACTACGCCAAGTGCTTAGGCCTCTATTATTATTAATTGTGCATCCATGATAGTATATTTTTTCTGCGTCACGAGGCCGTCCCTGGCCTCTATTAACTTATTTATCTTCCTTTGTTTGCTGGAGCTGCAACAGTCTAACTATGAAATATTAAGAACCCACATTAAAATTCACTTTTGATAGTAGTTACGCAACTCAGTTTACGATGACTAATCCAAACGTCCTTTTGTTTCCTTCAGCAAACATCCTTCAGAAGCAACCATGGCCTATCGAGCAACTGCAATGGAATTCTTTGCAACTTATTGAATATACTTTGACGTATAGAAGCAGAGTTGTGGTCGAATGGTGAACTCCGGTGGCCGCACTCTTTATACAAGGTAAGCACAGCAGCCTAGATCTACAAAGCCTTCATAGCAATGCATTAGAAATCAGTCGCCATAACGGGCGTCAGTAACGCAGTAGGCACTTCCATATAGACACCACTTGAATGCGGCACTATAACAAGTAAAATGTACCAGGTACACTGCACTCGTAAAACTGTTGTGTAACTTTTATTTATGATTGTAGAGAGGACCATATTATCAAACCTTGGCAACAAAATTATCGCCACTTTATCGGCAGCAAACTGCCACTAAAGTGGCCATAATAGGTTAGATAATATGCTCTATTGAATTCCAATCAAAGCTCATGTTAGATGCGAAGGACATCTAACATGAGCTTCGATTGGAATTCCATAGAGCATATTATCAAACCCATTATCGCCACTTTAGCGACACTTTCCTGTCGATAAAGTGGCGATAATTTTGTCGCCTAGGCTTGATATTATGGCCCAGAGTGCGTAGTGTACAGCAGATTCACTGTAAAATCTATAATTACCTCCGAGCAGTGACAACAGATACGTTACAACAGTCTGACAAACAGATCCACAACCTTATTACGCCACTTTTGAGTCACTTTTAACATGGATAAAGTGATGCAAGGAGCTAGTAAATATACATCTAACTTTTCAAGAAAAAATCTCAACTCCAGACTCTACGCCACAGTTTTAATGTTGTTTTCTCTCTCTTTCTCTCTCTCACTCTCTGTGACCTCATTTCTCTTTCTCTCTTAAACTTAGACACTGCTGTCTGCTTCGACGTGTAGAAGAACAGCCCCAGTGAAGTTCTGAAGTCTACTTCCTTATGTGTTTGGCCGAAAGGTTTATACAACGGTAAGCACAGAGGCCTAGATCTACAAATCCTTCATAGGAATGCATTAGAAATATTTCGGCATAATGGGCATTAGTAACGCAGTAGGAACTTCAATATAAACACCACTTGAATGCAGCACTATAACAAGTAAAATGTACCAGGTACACTGCACTCGTAAAACTGTTGTGTAACTTTTATTTATGGTAGTAGAGAGGACCATATTATCAAACCTTGGCAACAAAATTATCGCCACTTTATCGGCAGCAAACTGCCGCTAAAGTGGCCATAATAGGTTTGATAATATGCTCTATTAAATTCCAATCGAAGCTCATGTTAGATGTGAAGGACATCTAACATGAGTTTCGATTGGAATTCCATAGAGCATATTATCAAACCCATTATCGCCACTTTAGCAACACTTTCCTGCCGATAAAGCAGCAATAATTTTGTCGACCAGGCTTGATATTATGGCCTAGAGTGCATAGTGTACAACAGCTTCACTGTAAAATCTATAATTACCTCCGAGCAGTGACAACAGATACCTTACAACAGTCTGACAAACAGATCCACAACCTTATTACGCCACTTTTGAGTCACTTTTAACATGGATAAAGTGATGCAAGGAGCTAGTAAATATACATCTAACTTTTCAAGAAAAAATCTCAACTCCAGACTCTACGCCACAGTTTTAATGTTGTTTTTTCTCTCTTTCTCTCTCTCACTCTCTGTGACATCATTTTTCTTTCTCTCTTAAACTTAGACACTGCGGTCTGCTTCGACATGTAGAAGAACAGCCCCAGTGAAGTTGTGAAGTCTACTTACTTATGTGTTTGGACGCAAGGTTAATACAACGGTAAGCACAGAGGCCTAGATCTACAAATCCTTCATAGGAATGCATTAGAAATAATTCGGCATAACGGACGTTAGTAACGCAGTAGGAACTTCCATATAGACACCACTTGAATGCAGGACTATAACAAGTAAAATGTAGCAGGTACACTGCACTCGTAAAACTGTTGTGTAACTTTTATTTATGGTAGTAGAGAGGACCATATTATCAAACGTTGGCAACAAAATTATCACCACTTTATCTGCAGCAAACTGCCGCTAAAGTGGCCATAATAGGTTTGATAATATGCTCTATTAAATTCCAATCGAAGCTCATGTTAGATGTGAAGGACATCTAACATGAGTTTCGATTGGAATTCTATAGAGCATATTATCAAACCCATTATCGCCACTTTAGCAACACTTTCCTGACGATAAAGCGGCAATAATTCTGTCGACCAGGCTTGATATTATGGCCTAGAGTGCATAGTGTACAACAGCTTCACTGTAAAATCTATAATCACCTCCGAGCAGTGACAACAGATACCTTACAACAGTCTGACAAACAGATCCACAACCTTATTACGCCACTTTTGAGTCACTTTTAACATGGATAAAGTGATGCAAGGAGCTAGTAAATATACATCTAACTTTTCAAGAAAAAATCTCAACTCCAGACTCTACGCCACAGTTTTAATGTTGTTTTCTCTCTCTTTCTCTCTCTCACTCTCTGTGACATCATTTCTCTTTCTCTCTTAAACTTCGACATGTAGAAGAACAGCCCCAGTGAAGTTGTGAAGTCTACTTCCTTATGTGTTTGGCCGCAAGGTTAATACAACGGGAAGCACAGAGGCCTAGATCTACAAATCCTTCATAGGAATGCATTAGAAATAATTCGGCATAACAGGCGTACGCAGTAGGCACTTCCATATAGACACCACTTGAATGCGGCACTATAACAAGTAAAATGTACCAGGTACACTGCACTCGTAAAACTGTAGTGTAACTTTTATTTATGATAGTAGAGAGGACCATATTATCAAACCTTGGCAACAAAATTATCGCCACTTATCGGCACGAAACTGCCGCTAAAGTGGCAATAATAGGTTTGATAATATGCTCTATTAAATTCCAATCGAAGCTCATGGTAGATGTGAAGGACATCTAATATGAGTTTTGATTGGAATTCCATAGAGCATATTATCAAACCCATTATCGCCACTTTAGCAACACTTTCCTGCCGATAAAAGCGACGATAATGTATCACATTTTGTTGATAATATGGCTCATTACTCTTTGTTTGACCCGTAAACTTACGTGCATATTATCAAGGACCGGTGTTAAAATTATCGCCGTTTTATTGGCAGGAAACGGCTGATAAAACGGGGATAATGAGCTTGATAATACGGCCTTGTTATTTCCCATAAAAGCCCATGTTAACACCTTAACATAGGCTTCTATGGCAATTAACAAGGACGTATTATCAAGCCCACCCTCCCAACATTAATAAAAAAATCTTCAGACAATGCAGGTACCCGGAGCTGGAAGGTCATTTTACATATCACTGCCCCAGAAAGGTGGCGTTCCCGGCGACGTGTACGGAGAGAGAGAGAGAGAGAGAGAGCTCAAAACATATTTTTTTTTTAAAAAGACCCGAGGGGTGCCGCTCAGCAAGACTGCGGGGAGTGAGGCCGTAACACCCCCGCATACTTCAAAATTAAAGCCAGAGGAGTGCCGTGCCCCAGTGCTCGGGGCACCTTACAAGCCCCCATTATGCAGAAAAATTGCCCCCGTAATTTGCCCCCCCGGGACCTAATGAATAAAACGGACTTCTACTTTGTTTTCACCTTTTCCACCGCGTACAAGTACTGCACGAGTACCCCGCCATTTTTTATTTAAAAAAAAAAAAAATTTGAGCCTAAAGATCCATATACCACGCCCTGACCAAGACTATAGGCTCAGATGTTTCTACCCTGCCCCGTTTCCTTATTTCTCAACTTTGTTTTACTGTTTTCTTCTGACTCTGCTCTCCCGACAAACAGCATGGCTGCCAACACTTCCTGGTTTGGAGTATTGACAGCCAATCAGCATGCAGCTCCTGCTCATTATTCTACATATTTCCATACGTGTACGCTGCGATTTTTCTTTAAAAAAAGAAAAATAAAATATAGAGACTAAACATCCATGTACGACCCCCTAAGCAAGCCTAGAGGGTCAGAATATCTCTACCCTTTGTTTTACTGTTTTCTTGTGACTCGGTTCTAGCGAGACACAGGATGGCCGCCAACGCTTCCTGGTTTCGAGTGGTGACAGACAGTTCACAGCCAATCAGCATGCAGCTCCCGCTCGTAATTGAACAGATTTCAGTACACGTGCTGAACTCCGTCTCTAGATATCGCTATGATTTTACTTGCAATTTTCTCAGAAACTACTGAACGGATTCACACCATTTAACAAAAAGCACAATCTGCAAACAGAACTCAACCTCTCTGCCAAATTTCGTATAATTCCGTTCAGCCGTTCGGGCTGTAGCCCTGGCTAAAGGTCCCTATGGAAAATTGCATGGGGAAAACACATTTTGGGACCCCCCTTTTTTCTCTGCCCCCACTTGACGAATCACCCCCAAACTTTCAGGGAAGGAGCGGAACCAAGCAGGCCATTTTCTTGGAGAAATTTACGAAGATTTGTCCACCGGTGCCAAACTGATTCCAAATAGAATGTTGTGGATTTCCAATGGAAAGTAGGTCCTAACTATAACTACCTACTGGCGACCGCCAGTTATATATATATATATATATATATATATATATATATATATATATATATATATATATATATATATATATATATATATATATATATATATATATATATATATATATATGTATATATATATATATTACATTCCACAGATTGCCTCACAGCAAAGAATGCGCTCTCGGGAAGAAACAGCCAAAGAATTTTATTCCTAGTTACACGCAATATATATATATAGATATATATATATGAAGCAAGAGTAGTTTCCGCCAGGGCAAAAACGGGAGCCAGTGTTGATCAGGCCAACTTGCGTGCAGGGGCCTCTGTAACATGCCGCTGGCTGGCATGTGCAAAATGTCCACGAAACCCTCCAGAAAGAAGGCAGAGGCCACAGTAGGGGAACAACTTGAAGGTTTATTTGTTGCAAAGTTAGGCACAACGGGCGTATGCATTTCGGCTATGTAGCCTCTTCAGCGCCCAGCATAGTTCAGGAGGAAAGTCATGTGCCACAAGGTTGTTGAAAGTGCAACAGCTGAAGTAGATGTAGATCGCTCCGCCCATCACGATGAAAAAATTCCACCATTCACAGCACCTTAGTGGTAAGGTGAACTGCATATCCCAGCATGCAGTAATCTGCCAAGATAGGGCGGCCAAGTGGTTGCGCGAACTGCAGAGTGACACAGGACCATATCTCTCATGTTAGCCGTGCCCACAGGAACAAACAGCCTCCTCGAGTCCCCAACTGCACAACCTTCGCTCACAGGAATCTTCTTTGCGGGGGTAAGTCCGGCAGTGCGTCTCTCCCAGCGCAGAGTTAATAACTCTGTCACCGCTGTGTTTCATCCTGATTGCAATGGTGGGCCATATCCGTTCAATAACTTGAAGCAAGAGTAGTTTCCGCCAGGGCAAAAACGGGAGCCAGTGTTGATCAGGCCAACTTGCGTGCAGGGGCCTCTGTAACATGCCGCTGGCTGGCATGTGCAAAATGTCCACGAAACCCTCCAGAAAGAAGGCAGAGGCCACAGTAGGGGAACAACTTGAAGGTTTATTTGTTGCAAAGTTAGGCACAACGGGCGTATGCATTTCGGCTATGTAGCCTCTTCAGCGCCCAGCATAGTTCAGGAGGAAAGTCATGTGCCACAAGGTTGTTGAAAGTGCAACAGCTGAAGTAGATGTAGATCGCTCCGCCCATCACGATGAAAAAATTCCACCATTCACAGCACCTTAGTGGTAAGGTGAACTGCATATCCCAGCATGCAGTAATCTGCCAAGATAGGGCGGCCAAGTGGTTGCGCGAACTGCAGAGTGACACAGGACCATATCTCTCATGTTAGCCGTGCCCACAGGAACAAACAGCCTCCTCGAGTCCCCAACTGCACAACCTTCGCTCACAGGAATCTTCTTTGCGGGGGTAAGTCCGGCAGTGCGTCTCTCCCAGCGCAGAGTTAATAACTCTGTCACCGCTGTGTTTCATCCTGATTGCAATGTTGGGCCAGATCCGTTCAATAACTTGAAGCAAGAGTAGTTTCCGCCAGGGCAAAAACGGGAGCCAGTGTTGATCAGGCCAACTTGCGTGCAGGGGCCTCTGTAACATGCCGCTGGCTGGCATGTGCAAAATGTCCACGAAACCCTCCAGAAAGAAGGCAGAGGCCACAGTAGGGGAACAACTTGAAGGTTTATTTGTTGCAAAGTTAGGCACAACGGGCGTATGCATTTCGGCTATGTAGCCTCTTCAGCGCCCAGCATAGTTCAGGAGGAAAGTCATGTGCCACAAGGTTGTTGAAAGTGCAACAGCTGAAGTAGATGTAGATCGCTCCGCCCATCACGATGAAAAAATTCCACCATTCACAGCACCTTAGTGGTAAGGTGAACTGCATATCCCAGCATGCAGTAATCTGCCAAGATAGGGCGGCCAAGTGGTTGCGCGAACTGCAGAGTGACACAGGACCATATCTCTCATGTTAGCTGTGCCCACAGGAACAAACAGCCTCCTCGAGTCCCCAACTGCACAACCTTCGCTCACAGGAATCTTCTTTGCGGGGGTAAGTCCAGCAGTGCGTCTCTCCCAGCGCAGAGTTAATAACTCTGTCACCGCTGTGTTTCATCCTGATTGCAATGGTGGGCCAGATCCGTTCAATAACTTGAAGCAAGAGTAGTTTCCGCCAGGGCAAAAACGGGAGCCAGTGTTGATCAGGCCAACTTGCGTGCAGGGGCCTCTGTAACATGCCGCTGGCTGGCATGTGCAAAATGTCCACGAAACCCTCCAGAAAGAAGGCAGAGGCCACAGTAGGGGAACAACTTGAAGGTTTATTTGTTGCAAAGTTAGGCACAACGGGCGTATGCATTTCGGCTATGTAGCCTCTTCAGCGCCCAGCATAGTTCAGGAGGAAAGTCATGTGCCACAAGGTTGTTGAAAGTGCAACAGCTGAAGTAGATGTAGATCGCTCCGCCCATCACGATGAAAAAATTCCACCATTCACAGCACCTAGGTGATGGGTGGAGCGATCTACATCTACTTCAGCTGTTGCACTTTCAACAACCTTGTGGCACATGACTTTCCTCCTGAACTATGCTGGGCGCTGAAGAGGCTACATAGCCGAAATGCATACGCCCGTTGTGCCTAACTTTGCAACAAATAAACCTTCAAGTTGTTCCCCTACTGTGGCCTCTGCCTTCTTTCTGGAGGGTTTCGTAGATATATATATATATATATATATTTCAACAACGTTTGACTCCCGGAGGGAAAAAAACTTTGGGCACACCTGAAAACTATATATATATATATTCTTTCAAATACAGCTCCAGTGGCGGCGAATGCATTTCGGCGCTTCGCCTTCCTCAGCGCCCAACACTGGAATAGTCATCACAGCTAGTTGTTCCCTGTTGCTTCTGAAGTAGTTGGTGTAGGCCAGCTCCTCCCCCAAACAAATGTCTGTCACCTGTTGCAGCGCGCTCATGTTTGAGCAAAAGGTTGCAGGGACGTTATAGTTAGGGGCAGATTTCACTCGTACAAAGCCATAGAAATTTGGCAGTTATAGTTACCTGCACTAACTACAACTTATGCCCCCGCAATGCACTGCTTATGAACTCACATATTACATCACTCATGACATGGTCAGTGACATCACTGATGACATCACTGATAACATCTCAAATTACATCACTGTCACATTATTCACAGAACCACTAACACTTTTACACACGCTCCCAAACAACCTCTTGTGCACACACCTGTACAATCACTGACATATCCATTCACAGACCTATACCAGTAGTACTCACACACCCACTCAGTCCTCCATAGAGCCACTCACATACCCACTCACTCGTACACCCACTCACACAACCATTCACTACCCCATACAGCCACTCATGCAACCAGTTGCTCACCCATACAGCCAACCATATAACCACACATTCACCCATACAGGTCCTCACGCAACCACCTATTTACCTACAAAGTCACACACCCACTCACTTACCCAATCAGCCTCTCTACTCAGCCACTCACTCACCCATAGAAGCCCTCATACACTTACTCACACAATCACTTACATAGCAATTCACGCATCCATACAAGCACTAACACATTCCTGTACTCACATGTACAGGCATTCACAGACACTCACTGTCCAATACAGTCACTCACACACAGTCATGTAACAAAACATCTACTCAAACAACCACTCACTCAACAATACAGCCACTTACACACCCAGTCAATTATTCATACAGCCATTCAGATACCCACTCGCTCACCCGTACAGTCACTACACACCCACTTTCCCTCTGATAGAGCCAATAACACAATCACTTACCCACCCATACATCCACTGAAACACCCACTCACACACCAATATAGCCACTCACACAGCATCTCACTCACCCACACAGCCCCTTACACAACCACTTATACACCCATACAGCCACTCGCACACAGATATGCACAAGGATACACACAGTAACAAAGCCACTCACGTGATATATATTAAACGTAGTATCAGTCATTAGTAGTACACCTAATATACGTTAGTACCTTAGTATATATGTTTAACACTCATAAACTCTCACAAGATACCAACACAGGCTTAATGGTGTCATCAGTGAAATCATTTGAGATGTTGTCAGTAATGTCATGAGTAATGTCTCTGACACTGTCATGAGTGATATAATATGTGACATTATAGTTAGGGGCTAATTTCACTCTTACAAAGCCAGAGAAATTCGGTAGTTATAGTTGTCAGAGCTAACTATAACTTACAGCCCAGCAATGCACTGCTTATGACCTCACATATTACATCACTCATGACATGGCCAGTGACATCACTGATGACATTACTTGGTTACATTTCAAATGACATCACTGATGACATCATCCACAGATGCACTCACATACTCACTCATAACCCTTTACAACCTCTCATAAACCCACTCATACTCCCACACAACCACTCACAGACCCAATCACAGAACCATACAAGTACTCAAACAACCATTCACTCAGCCATTGAGCCATTCACACACTCACTCACACTCACACAGCCACTCACACAATTACTCACTTTCTCATATAGCTCATGTTACAGTCACTTACCCATACAACCACTCATACAGCCACACACTCACCCATACCACTACTCATACACCCACATATTCACCAATATAGCCACTGACACACTCACTCACTCACCCATACAGTCTCTCAACACATCCACTCTTTCACTCATACAAGCACTCATGCACTCACTTACACACCCACACAACCATTTACATTTCGCATCCATACAAGCACTCTCATATCCACTCACTCTCCCATACAGCCATTTACTCAGACTCTCACTCTCCAACACAGCCACTCATACACCAACTCACTTAACCAAACATCCACTAAAACAGCTATTCGCTCAACCATACAGCCACTTACACACCCTTTCACTTCCTCATGCAGCCATTCAGATACCCACTCACTCATCCATATAGTCCCTCACATATCCACCCACCCCTACAGCCACTCACACCCCCACAGAGCCACTCACACACCTACTCACTCACAATTACAGCCACTCACAAGGCAACTCACTCAACCACTCAGCTACTCATACACCCACATATACACCCATACAGTCACTCACACACAGATACACACAGTCACACAGACACTCACATAGTATATGTTAGAAGTAGTATCACTCATTAGTACTGCACCTAGTATATGAATCTAACTTTTGTAGTAGGTTAGTATATATCTTTGACACTCATAAACTCTTAGTAAATACTTCCACCTGCTAGATGATGTCATCAGGGATGTCATCAGTGATGTCATTTGAGATGTCATTGGTGATGTCATCAGTGATGTCACTGGCCATCTCATCAGTGGTGTAATATCATATGTGAGGTCATAAGCAGTGCATTATGAGAGGAGTAAGTCATAGTTAGATCAGTTAACTATATCTGCTGAATTTCAGTGGTTTTGTAAGAGTGAAATCTGAGCCTAACTATATTGTCCCTGAAACCTTTGTTTTTTCCCTTGAAAGTATTTATATATATATAAAGCGTCGGCTTTTTGTTGTCTTGCCGAGTGTCCGATGGAAATATAACGCTATGAAATAAAAAGAAATCTTGCTGAAACGAGTTCCTTTGGTGAGTGCGACCCGTCTTTTCCTGGGCTCCCAGGAGTATTATGAATATATATATATTTTATCTGTTTTTCCTCTTGTTTGATGGCTCTGGATTGCGGGCGCGTCGTTGAGAGGGTAACGAGTATGAAATAATTCAAACCGGTTGAGTGTTTCTCCGGTGCTGGAAGACCCCTCCTCCATAAGTCGGCTGAGCAGCAGGAAACCGTGACTTCCAATACCCCGGAAGTTGTTTATTTCTCCCGTTGGGGAGTTACTGCTCGAGCCCCTGGGACCGCGGAAAATAGCTGAGGTTGTGTTTGTCGGGTGTTGGTTCGGGACGGCTGTCCTGAACTGGTGCACCTGTATTCCAACAACAGCGGCTGAAGAATTGTCCCGGTGGAGGAGTTTGGTGTTCAGTCGGAGGACGAGCGGCGATTGTGGCGGCATCCCCGTACTGAGTGAGTACAATATTGACATTTGAGAAACAGAGTATACGCCATGGCAGCTGGCGCACACAAAGGGAGAGAGGTTGCGGCTCTTGAGGCTTTTGACGACTCCCCGGCTGGGGGGGCGACAGCCAGCACCTCTGAGGAACCAAATGTGAGTGGGGTTCCTAGCCTTCGTGATAAGTTCAAACTGTTGGAAAAACTTTTAAAACGAGAGCAGTCCAAATGGTGGGAGCACCGCTCTCTCAGCAGGTATCTTGATGTGAACCGGATACCGAGGGGGCTGAGGGTAATGCTTGCTCCAACCTATGAGTACATGGACCCGCTCTTATTGAAGGACTGGGCAGAATGGAGCTTGGACTCTTCAAGGCGCTTGGTGATAATGTTGGTACGCCATGCGGAAAGGGACAGAGTAAATATTCAAGAACAGATTGATGCAATTGAGAATGAAATAACTGATTTATGTGCAGACAACGTGGAAAATACATTGGCATGTAAAAAGCATCGGGAAATAATGGAGCAGAAAGTGCAAAAAGAGGAGGATATCATTCGTAAGCGCAAAGCCTTCAAGTTCCAACGCGACAAAACCGATTATAGTGAAGGTCGCATTTTTACTTTCGCTCGCAAGTATGACACAATCAAAGCATCCAAATCATCGGATCTGCAGGCAGGGCAGAGCTCGGCTAGAGCAACGACCCAGGTGCATCATAATTCTCCTGATGGCTCAAGCATCACTGATCTTAGTTCCAATATCGACAGTGGGTCTGAAACAGAAGCAGTGCGAATTTCAGATCGTTTGGGGTTTACACGATTGACTCTGGAACAGGAATTGGAATGTATCCGGCAGGACAGGCGCGAAACGCTGCGCCCCCGAAAGCCCCAAACACAAGGCGACGAGAGCGCAGGAAAAGCTCCGCAAAACGCAAAGCCCAAGAAAAGAAATCACAGGCGATGGAACTCAAACAAAAAGCAATAACACAAGTGCCACAAGCAAACAAACTTTCTGATATGGTGGAAAATGGACTGTCTGTGTTAAACTTAACGGATACTCCCTTCACTGACTTGGAAATTGGCATCCTATCAAGGGGTCTATCATACAGCCCACCGAATAGATTCAATTATGTGGATACAAGAATCGATCTTTTTAAATTCACACGCAAGCTTAAATTACAAAAGCATTTTTCCAACAGCAAAGCACGCAATGCTGGTAGAAAGTCTGCGATGGTACCAACCACTTCAGGGTTAGTGGCAAATGACATCCCCCTGATACAAGACCTGGAAATGTTACGAGCGGAAGCTCCAGGTTCTCAAAATACACAGGAGGTGGCTCACACCTACAGTGGCGGACTGAGTGAATTTAAGCCTCGTTCCACATTCACCCCAGTTACACCATATGATAATATAGACATTTTTCAAGATGCAATTATCAAAGAAGTGAAGGCGCTGCATGTAAAAACTCTCAAATCCAATTTTCACAGACAAATGGGCAACATGGAATATCAGAAACTAGTCGAAAAAATACAAAAGAACAACAACATAGTGGTGAGACAAGCTGATAAGGGAGGCAACATTGTGCTCTGGCCAAGGAAATTATATTTGGAGGAGGCTTACCTCCAATTAAATGACCCAAACTGCTACAGACACTGCGATGTGGGTTCACTTAAGAAAGCACAAATAGACTTCCATTCACTCTTGATGGGATGGCGATCTAGTGGACTCATAAGTATGGATGAACTTAAATGCTTAAAGAATGATCACCCTATCACCCCCGTGTTGTACCTAATCCCTAAGGTGCATAAGGATACAGCCAAGCCGCCGGGAAGACCAATTATTTCGGCGTGTGGGGGGTTGTTGGAAAAAGCTACTGCGTACATTGATTTATTTCTTCAAGAACATGTGTTGGCACTTCCATCTTATGTTCAAGATTCTAGTGACCTCCTAAGAAAACTGAATGAACTGCAATGGCGTAGTGACTATTGGTTGATTACTCTTGATGTGTCATCACTTTATACCAGCATTGTGCATGCGGATGGGCTAAGGGCTGTTGAGTTCTTTTTGGGGAAGCGGCCAATAGAATTGGTCGAACATAACAAAATGTTGCTCACCATGATCAGTTTTTGTTTACATCACAACTATTTCATGTTTCTGAATCAATATTATCAGCAGGTCAGGGGCGTTGCCATGGGGGCCTGTTTCTCTCCCAGTTATGCCTGTCTCCATATGGGATACTGGGAGAGACAGGTCCTCAATGGTATTCACCAGGAAATTTGTACCCGCAATATCATACGATGGTACAGATACATCGATGATATTTTGATGATCTGGCGGGGGACCCAAAGTTCATTGTTGCCTTGAACACTAATGTGTTCAATTTGTCCTTCACATCGCATATCAGACAAAGGAAGCCCATTTCCTGGATATAACCTTGGAGGTCAGTCAGGACAGGCTCGAAACAAAACTTTTCAGAAAGCCCACTGCTGGAAATACTATCCTGCATGCAGGAAGCCACCATCCACCGCATCTAATTCGGAGCATCCCCTATGGGGAGATGCTTAGAATTCTGCGGGTGTGTAGCACAGATATTCACTGTAAAGCAGCACAGGCAGCGAGTAAACGAAGGTTCCTGGCTATGGGCTATGCAGAAAACCTTATCGATACAGCTATAAGGAAAGCAAATGGCCTGTCCCGCAGCAATGCACTGATCCACAAGAAGACACACAGGGCTAAAAAATCTGAGGTTAACCAACCAGTCAGACTTATCTGGACGTACAATAGTCAACATACGGCACTACGAAAAATAATCAACCATCACTGGAATCTGGATAAACTAGATCCAGTAATAGGAGAACACATGCCTAGCAAGCCAATCATTACCTTCCGAAAAGCATACTCATTACAGGATGCCTTAGTTAAATCAAGTCCGGAGGTAATTCCACCAAAAAACTGGCTAGCAGCAAGTCGGGGCTTTAAAAAGTGCTCCAGCTGTAAGGCATGCTCGCAGGGGCTCAATAAAACTGAGTTCCTAACAGCATTCTCCACAGTGCCACGAAAAATCAACAAACAGTTGACATGTAAGACAGAATATGTGGTCTATGTGCTGGAGTGCCCGTGTGGTCTGCAATATATTGGTAGTACCAAATTGCAGGTGCACAAACGGGTACTCCAGCACATCAGGGCTATAAACACCAATGACACCGCATATCCAGTGGCGACGCATTTTAGGGAATTCCACAATAATGAAAGTGGACTCCTTAGATACTACGCCATACATTCTGTTGGCCCACTTAGGAGAGGTGGTAATAGAGAAGGTATCCTAAGAGCACTAGAGACTAGATATATCCTAGAAATGGATAGTAAGACTCCTAATGGTCTCAACTCCACGGAGGATATTTACACGTGCCTTTAGGATCCAGGTCAGTTGTTTTCTCCCCAACTTTCCATCTCCCATCTTATCTATCAGGATAATGGTTCTTTCGATTATTTCCTTTGTAAGTTTAACTGCTGTTGGCCGGTACAAACACATATGAAAGAAAGAACTTAGTTGTTTGGTCCACATTTGTTAAAAACTTTGTTCCATGTCAGGAGGTGCAGACGGTTGTAGATATAAAGCAAAAAATTAAATCAGCAAAACTATTCGTTTTTAATCACTTTGTTTAAAAATGCATTCTAATCTTACAATTTGTTGGGGTTATGTTTGGTGCTATCATCAATATGTGGAAATGACATTATTCAAGTTTAACCAATTGGTTTCCATTTGTCAGGTCAGCACCAGCCAATAGAAAAGTAAATAGCGTATTTTGCACATGTATCCGATCAATGGAAATATCAAATTGCACACGTTAATTTATTTGGAAAAGTAATTA
This sequence comes from Lissotriton helveticus, assembly GCF_964261635.1. Taxonomy (NCBI): domain Eukaryota; kingdom Metazoa; phylum Chordata; class Amphibia; order Caudata; family Salamandridae; genus Lissotriton; species Lissotriton helveticus. The sequence continues at coordinate 169,310,569 of NC_136068.1, forward strand.
TTACTTTAATACTATGTAAATAGTTGTAAATATATGAAATGCTCTGTATATATTTTATTATGATATAAGAGTTTATTTCTATTTTGTAAATATTTTCTCGGTGTGTCGGATATGAAAATGTATTTAAACATTTATTAATGAAATAGTTGGTACAAAGTTAAACCTGTATTCCAACAGTAAATGCATTACGCTGCTAATGGCTCAATGGACACTCCCCTACTAAAAGAACATCTAGCCAATCAAATTGTAGACTGTTGAATGCATGAGCACTTTAAATTCCGGTAACTCTCTCAGTGCGCCATGTGACCAAGGCCTCTGTGTAGGCTGAAACGTTATGCTGCCGTGGCGTACTAAGCAATAAAAGAACTCACTTGCATCTTGGGTCTTCCGTTTTTCCTCTTGTTTGATGGCTCTGGATTACGGGCGCGTCGTTGAGAGGGTAACGAGTATGACATATATATATATATATATATTCCCAAACACTTTGGTCCCTTCGTGACCAGGACTCGCCTTAAGAAGAGCACTCCAAACCAGTTTAGCGTGGTATAGCCATTTAATTCATCGCTCTGCCGCATAACAAGGGTTACAAACGCGTTTCGGCGTTGCCGCCTTCGTCGGTGTCAACGATCGCTTTTTTGGGGGGTATTTTTAAATAAAATGTACATTGTGACTTCCTGTCACGTGTATGAACAGTAAAAATAAAAAAACGGCACATAGCATATCATTGTATCAATATACATGGCGGCCATCTTAGAGTGGTCAGAATCGCGCTAACATAATATGAGAATGCACAATTTATATGTAATCTTTTGTACTTCAAAGCGCATACCTGAACCACACCATAATTATCTGAATTAATTCATTAACAGTTATAATTCATAATCGGATATAATGTTACTGTTGGAATAACGCACAACCACACGAAGGTATGGAAGAGCTGGTTTATTCACGTCCGGTCTCATGCACTCCGCTCACTTCAGTGAACGTTCTATCACAGACCCCCTGCCAACATTCCATGGAACAGATAACGCGGGGTGGGAGGAAAGGGGGTTTGGAACATACCATTATCAAAAGGCAAACTAGATAAGATTACAACACATCTCCCTCTGTACGGGATAAACAATTATATGACAGGTCCTCGGAGAGGAAACAATTTAGGCAACTTAAGTTACATAGTCTATTTTGCCAACTAGGTGGCTAGCGCATCCTGGTCACTCTGGTCTCCTGACTGTCCGGTTAAATACCATCCAAGATTTCCTCGCCAATGTCCGTAGGTACACACACACGTCGGAGCAGGCACTTACAATGTCTATGCTCCCAGTGCTTCCGTCTTCCAGCAACAGCGAGTTATTGTTCACTCTCAGTATCCTTACAGGTTTTACGAAAGAGGACACTTTTGCTCGACCTACAGCAGTTCATTGACCACTACCCATTGTTCGACAGAGAGCTTCCTTCAGGAATTCTACCAATCCTGTGTAACTATTGAGGGGACAAACTTGGTACTGATACAATGCCTGAATTATATATATGGTAATCTAACTTTACAAACATAAACCTCTGGTTGGCATTGAGTAAATTCATGGGCCCTATTATGTCAACCCCAACTTGTCCCAAGATTTACTTGGAACTTCTACTGGAGTGAGGGGGGCCTTATGTACCACTTTAGATTTTCACTTCTACTACATGCTCTACAGTCTTCTACCATGCTCTCCACCAACACATCCATGCTTGGGAACCAATAGTGTAGTCTCACTATACTCTTCATAATGCTCCTTCCCGGATGACCCTCATGTGCTAACACAATGATCCTGTTTCTCATGCCACCCGGGGGAATGACCTTGTTCCCTCTGCAAATGTGACCATTCTTGTTGGATATGTCATTCCTCACTGTCCAATAAGGTTTGAGGTTTCCCGCTAACTCACTGTTGTGCTCAGGCCACCCTTCCTCAACCAACTTCCACAGTTCCTTTAAGTCCGGGTCTCTTTGGGAATCACTCTCCCACTCCTCCTTACTGATAGCCGGATGTTCCACTGCAAGAATGACTTCATCTGGTGGCCCACCCGCATTGTCATCTCCTTGTATTGGCAACTTATACATGCAGTCTGCAATTACTCTCCCGCATCCGCCAATCCTTTGAGTGAGTGACGCCCCTAGGCCCCTATTACTGGCATCTGTGGTCAGTGTGGTTTTTTCATTGGAATGAAACATCCCCAATGTGGGTGCTCTAGCTATGGCTGACTTAAAATACTTGAATTCCTTTTTGCACTCCTCATTCCACCCAAAGGTACTACCCTTTTTCAACAGCTCCCTCATGTTGCTTGTGTGACTAGGAAAATTACCAATGAACTTACTTATGTACTCAACTAATCTCAAACAGGACCTGAGCTCCTCCTTAGTCGATGGAGCGGGTGCCAACGATACTGCATCTACCGGGCTGGTTCTAGGTTTCATTCCCTCACCTGAAGTGGTATGCCCCTGGTAAGTCACAGATTTAACCCCTATCACCAGGAACCCTTTTAATAACCCCAACTCACTGGAAAATACCTCAGGAAATTCCTCACACACCTCATTACCAATACTAGGTTGATCTATCAGGTATACTGGTTCAGAGGCATTGGGGTCTAATTTTACGCCTAGGTCCTTCTGATGTTTCCACCCCAGTATGCACGAACCTTTCTTTGTTAGATACACTTTTCCTACAGTGGCTCTCTCTTTGAATCGGATGTGCATAATGATCATTCCCACCAATGGTATAGTGTCAAGATTGTAACCTGCTGGGTTGATGTCTGGGGGCAACACTTCATACTCTTTGTCAACAGACCTGGTTTTAAATGTAGTTTCATTTATAAGTGTGTACTGTGAACATGAATCCACATATACATTATAGGCCACATCATCAAGCATGATCTCACATTCTGGGTAGCTGCATTCTGCATTCTCAATCAATTCGTTAACCATGAATACAATGTCCCCCCTTGGCTCCTCATCATTCCAAATCATATGGGTCACTTCTTTTTCCAAATCATGACACACCTTGGTGAAATGTCCCTTTTTGTTGCACTTCCTGCACAAGGCACCCCTTGCTGGACATTTTACACTATTAGCAAGATGATTTGGATTACCACAACGGAAACATTTCATCTTTTGGGACTCATCCTTCAGGATTGAACTCCCTTTTTGTACATATTTGCCCTTGTCTTGCCTATTGGACACTTTCAGTATTTCCTCCTCACACACCTGTTTCACCTCAACTGTCTCTTTCATTTCATTCATGCAGAATGCCGTGTGTTCGATGCCTTTTGCTATATCTACTGCTTGCTTCAAATCGGGGGCATCTGCAAGCAATTTCTCTTGTATTTTCCTATCTGAAGTGCACCTGACCAACTGGTCTCTGATCAGTGAATCCGTGAGGTTACCAAATTCACAGGTGGCAGATAACCCCCTAAGGACTGCTATGTAATTCACCACACTTTCTTGTTTCCCTTGAGACCTTGAAAAGAATTTGTGTCGCTCCAACACAACATTAATTTTCTTACCAAACTGTACTTCTAATTTCTTCAAGGCAATACTGTATACATCTGGTGGAGCATCACTTTCTCCCCCTCCACCACTGCTTTCCATCTCAATTTCAGGTAAATTATCATACATTTCTCTAGCATGCTTACCCAAATTGTGTAACAATATGTGTAATTTCCTAACCGATGAAAATCTGTTGCCTCCTATAGCTATCAAATAAGATTCAAAAATCCTCTCCCAATTCTTCCACGGAGTGAGTGGTTCCCCATCATCATTGAGAAAGGGAGGGGGTTGTGACATCGACATTGCTGTAGCCATACTATTAACCCTTTAATCCTCTTTCTCACCCCCGTACAATACTAACTGCGATGGCACACAAGTGAGAAGATTGAACACACCAGTCTTAACACCTCAACATATAAAACTCTTTCAAGATTGACATTTAAGCATTAATGCTTGAAGAATAAACTAAGGAGACACCACGAAGAAATGTAGAGTTTCCTTTTTTTTTTTTTCCCAATAGCTGTGCTTATCAGCGTGATGCACAACGAACAAATTCTGACAAGCTTCTTGGATGTATGCTGTGCCTGTCAGCGTGAACAAAACATGGAATGCTATTTAAACAAAATTTCCAAGTAGGGTACACACTACTTGTATCTCTCCACCTCCAATATACAGACAACCCTAGGTAGACAAATCAGTATCCAGATACCTGTAATACGTTACTACCCTCAGTTTTAATGTCAATAGGCACCCTTGCTTCCAGAGTCTTCTAAAAGCTGTGCCCATCAGCGTGAAAAACGAGATGAGGATTCTTACAAGATTCCCAAGCGCAGGCTGAGCCTGTGAGCATGATCTTAACTTTCAGTTTCCAGTGTGAATAGGCACCTCCACTCTAGCTGCACAAGAATCTTATATTAGCTGTGCCCTTCAGCTGAAAAACGAGACGAGGTTCCTGACAAGATTTCCCAATGAAAACTGTGCTTATAACTGAAGAATCCTCATTTGTGCTTATCCCCGTAGGCTCCACATCAGCTTAGTCTATAATTGTATAGGCTTCAAACAAGGCTAAGGCTCCTCTATTGAGGGGACTGCCGTCAAACCAGATGCACAGCGTCACTCCTGCATTTAGGTTCACTTACTGGACACCCTCACGTGACCTGTAAACTCTACACACTCCCAGCTTGGCTCTGCAGCTGAGAAATGACGGAGCGCTAAACTGCAGGATCAGCTGGATACTGTAGGTGGCGTCAAAGCTGTATTATTCAGCTGACAGTTCTCCTCTGAAGGCTTCTCCGCAAAGTCTCTCACGCAACTCTACATGCCAGGGGGAAATTTACGGCAGCATAATTACTGTGGCACCGTGACAATAAATTACTTGGTACTTCGGCTAAGCGCCAATCCGTTCAAAAGTCTCACAGTGGCAGCAGTTACTAGTGGAGCGTCACCCTTTTTCAGTTCACGGAGCGAGGCCCTCCGAACAATAAGTTTAGCACTGGCCTGAATTATCGCCAGTCCTTCCGTGAATGTCACAAGTAACGCCTCAAGGAGATTAATCTGACAATTCTCTTGACCGTCACAGAGCGGCTGATGCGCAAATATCAAAAGCGCTGACACTTCCTTTGACAATTCACGGAGCGGCCGGTGCACACATATCACAAGCGCTGGCCTCAAGTCACATCAACAAACGCCTTCAGAACAATTGAGCAAGTAAACCTCCACAGGAACCAAGTACAGAGCACAGCGCTTAGGCTCTGATATTAAACTCGCTAGCGGAACAACAGTTTCCGATTCCCACTGAGGACTCACGGTTACTTCTCACTCGGCGTCGTGGATCACGGCAGTGCTGGATAAACGGGGGAAGACCAGGACCTGCCCCCCGCGCAGCCCCGTCGCCAATTTGTTGGAATAACGCACAACCACACGAAGGTATGGAAGAGCTGGTTTATTCACGTCCGGTCTCATGCACTCCGCTCACTTCAGTGAACGTTCTATCACAGACGCCCTGCCAACATTCCATGGAACAGATAACGCGGGGTGGGAGGAAAGGGGGTTTGGAACATACCATTATCAAAAGGCAAACTAGATAAGATTACAACAGTTACATCACATTTTCCTGGTGGCCTTATTCTTCGTACAGGCCGATAACTTATACAGTTCCCATTATCACTCTTTTATTCCATTACTATCTTTGCTTTTGGAGTTGAGAACTGTACTAAAAGGGGTTCGCGGATATTGTGGATGGGAGTTCGCATGCTTTTAATATTCATAGTGGTCCTGATCATTAAGCCCTGAATGGGCATTCTAAGATGTTTGACAGGTTTCAAGTTGGCTCTAAGGGTCGGGGAAACGGATTTCTTTCTTTCTTTTCTCGCATGTCTTCCCCCCATCACAGAGTCAATTAACCATTCATTAGATGTGGGTCCACATCTCTTCCTCATTGTTCATCCCTACTGGTACCTTGGTCTGGAGAAGGATAATGTACCTAGATTCTAGGTTTCGTAATTTTTTTATCCAATCTCCACCTCGTTCATTCCTGACCAATTGATCAAGGATGAAGAAGGTAAGCAAATTGCTATTGCTTCCGTGCATTTCTTCGAAGTGTCGGGCTACTGGGTAGCTCTGGTCCTTCGTTGAGATAGCTCTCATGTGTTCGAGAACTCTGAGTTTCGTCTGTTTAATTGTGCTCCCTACGTACTTCTTCCCACAGGGGCACACCAGACAGTATACAGTGTAATCCGAGTTGCAATTAAGCAATTTGGATATTAGAGTTTTGTTCGTTTTTTCAGGTACCGCAAAAATCTTTTACTTTATGAGAATTTTTACATGCCTTGCATTTCATACAGGGGTAGAAACCCACTACTGGTGGTTTCCTCCTGCTCCTGCACTCATAGTGGCTGTTCACAAGATGATCTTTGAGCGAGTTTCCTCTTCTATACGAGATCAGGGGATAGTCTGACAGTGTTCACCCTATCATACTGTGTGTCTTCAAAATTTTCCAATTATTTTTCAGAATGTTGAAGACTTCTGCTGATTTTTCAGAATAACCTGTGATCATCCTAATTTTGGGATCACCCGTTATGGGTTTGTCAATTAATAGATCAGTTCTATCTACTGTGTCACTTTTCATTTCTGCCTGATCTAGGATTCCCTTGCAGTATCCCCTCTGACTGAATCTTTTTCTAGCCTCACCTCGTGCTTTTACGAATTCCTCGTCTGTGGAGCAATTTCGCTTCATGCGTAAGAATTCTCCTAGGGGGATGTTGTTGATTACACTGCGTGGATGAAAGCTCCCTGAATGTAGGATGGTATTGCCCGATGTGGGCTTTCGATACACCGCAGTTTCGATGGCATTGTTCTCAACATATACCCTGAGGTCCAGATAGAAGACCTCCTTCTTGCTGATATTGCTCGTGAATTGGAGGTTTAGGTCATTGATGTTCAGACCTCTGATATACTCCTCCGCCTCACTTTGAGAACCACGCCATACCACGAACAAGTCGTCTATGTAGCGGGTCCACAATATAATGTGATCCAGCCATTGCTCGTTTTGCCCCGCCCAGGCCACGTGCTTCTCCCACCAGCCAACGAATAAGTTCGCATAGCTGGGGGCGAAGCACGTGCCCATCGCGGTTCCCTGGAGTTGCAGATACAACTGGCCTGAGAATAGGAAAATATTGTTTCTCAGGCAAAAGTCAGTTAACTCAATCAACATCCTATTATGCCTTCGGAATTTGAGAGCCCTCTTTTCCAAGAAACTTTTCATAGCAAACAAGCCATTCTCATGTCTAATCGATGTATATAGACTTGCAATGTCAAGTGTAATCAAAATCATATCATCCTCCCATTTCACCCCCTGTATGATACGCAGGAAGTCTTTTGTATCTCTTAGATAGGAGCTGAGGTCCTTTACAAATGGAGAAATAAAACTGTCAATATAAGTGGAAGTCTTTTCCAGTAAGCTGTCCTTCGCGGACACTATTGGTCTTCCCGGAGGCCACACTATGCTCTTGTGCACCTTAGCTAGGTGATAGAATGACGCTATTTGCGGGTGATCACATTTCAGATTTTGCCAGTCTTTAAAATCCAAGATCCCCTCGTCTTTCCATTTTGTAATTAGTCCATTGAACAATGTAACACTTTCCAAGAATTTCTCTCGTTTGATTTTGACATAATGTTCCTTTTTCCCCAGCTGTGAAAGGGCCTCGTCCTCATACTGTAACGGCAAATGAGCAACCCAATATACCCTTGAGGGTTTGGGCAAAGCATATGGTAGGGTAGAAATACCTTCAAGGGGTTTTGTTATTATACAATTCACATAGAATTTCAACAATATTCGGGGTCCTTATATGTATAAGACCAATAGTGCAAAGCAACAATCTCAAATTTTTATGCAATTTATATAGGTCACTGCAAGTGATCTAAAAGAGAAGAGAGGGAGAAGGTGTGTATGAAAAAGTTTGTATTTAATACTCCATAAATAAATTGTTTTTTAAAAAAGGGTACAGAAATATAACAATGTTATAGGAGAAAATGATTCAAGAATAACAATCAAACAAAAACTCTCTATAACAATTGTAAGCGCTTGTCGGCTTCTTTACAGTTGATCAATTATTTAAACAGACAAAGCGTATATGTCGACGTTTCGGTCTCTAGTCTTGAGTTGAAGAGACCATCCTCAGGACATATAAATCATATCTGGAAAAAAACAAATCCGTGGGTGGGTCACACCCCCCCATGCTGCCCCAGGGACCGCCACCTCCCTGGTGCCACATTAAATAAGGGTGCTGGGCCTTGCGGGCCCCCCAAGCCCCGGGTACTGCCACCTCTCCTGGGCTGTCAAAATTAATTAGTGTGTGTGGGCTCAAGTCCCCCCACACTGCCCCGGAGACCACCACCACCCCGTGGCTTTGCAAACGTTCCTAGGGGAGCCGGGCTTCCCCCCTCCTGGAACCCTTGATGGCCCTGGGGACCTCCATTCCCCAGGGCCGGCTCCTGCAGTGTCCCGGCATGCCCACCCCTGGGACACTGCTGGTTGCTATGGCAGGAGGGGAGCATGGCTCCTGCCCTGCCATAACAAACCCTGCTTTGCTTCATTGAAGCGAATGCAGGGAATCCTGCTCTCGCTTCAATGAAGCAAAGCAGGATTGCTTTTCAACAAGGGGAGCTGCTTATCAGCAGCTCCCCTTGTGGAAAAGCAATGCCGGCTTCCGTAGTAGGCAGGGATTGTGGGGGCATTGGGGCTCCCCCACGGTCCTCAACGGAAAGGGCTGTCCCCGGGGATGGGGTCCCCGGGGCCAGAAGTGGCCCGGGCGGGGGGGGACACATGGGGCACGTTTGCACAGTCGTGCAGAGAGGGGGCGGGCCTGGTATTACTAGTGTGAAAACACACCCCCCTGTGCTTTTTAAATTGGGCGATTAAGTCCTCTTGAATCCTGAGGGTCCCTGGGGGCCAACCTTCCCACCGGGTACCTCCAGTAAGCACCACAGAGATGCGTTGCAGAGAGGTTGTCCGAGGCCATTTTTACACCTCTCTGCAACGCAGCTCTGTGCAGCTTACTGGAGGTACCTGGAGGGCTAGTTGGCCCCAGTGCTTAATTTGTGCCGGTGCTTTCCGGTGCTTAGCACCGACACTTACTTATCAGGGCCGGGTCTACACTCGGTGGCGTCAGCACATCACATATTGCATTAAAGATAAGTCTGGCAAGACTGTTTTATTGAGCAGTGTTGTTCTTCTCGTGACTCGTTCCCTGAGAGAGTCCCGATGAAGAGTGTTTGTTGCAGCTGTGAGATTCATATTATATGATGCCGGCCGCGGCCCTTCGTTAACAGAGTGTTGCCGGTTGGCGGGAGTAGGAACATTGATAGAATGGAATCTGGATAGATTTGGTTCTGGGGGCTGCGTGCGCCAGGCAGCATGCGCAGATTTTTTTTTCAGATTGCCACGTGACCCGTGTGGCCGCACCCCACCCACGAGTCAAAGTCAGCCTGACGGTAGTTAAGAGGCACAGGCCACCAGGCCTGCTATTATACTACATCCACCACCACGAGTAAACCGTAAGTATACCATTGCCCTACCGTACCAACGCTGCTTTTTCATTTTTTGAGCGTGGTGGCGTGACACCGGTCACCGTGGTGGTAGCTCCGACTCCACAAGATTCCGTGTATGCACTGCAGTGCCCGCCCTGGCCCAGTAGCAGCCAGCGGCCGCAGGAGTACAAATTATAATTTAGGGCCAGAGAGTTAAATTAAAAGCCCTGCCCTGCCCCTGCCCTGAAAAGCAGAATGTTGTAGTGGTTGTAACATGCGGCAGGCAGCGCGCGCAAAATGTTCTTGTATTTTAAATATGCTAACTAAGTTAACTTCCCATTTCCTGCGAGTTTTACATTGAAATGTTCCTTCATTCTACTCTTCGTACCACCCGGACCTTACGACTTTGAATATATATGCAGCATAAATATTTGTGTGTTCACGGATGTGACGGTTTTGTTTTCTGAACTCTTTTTTTAGCATGCCTGTGTTTGTACAGTGCCTCAAAACAAGCTCTTTGAAGCATTCGCAAGTATGAATGTTGCTGCTATACGCAACAAAACCTACATAATAATGTGAATTTTAAAAAATCCGGTTTCTGTTATGTGTCCAATAAGATTGACCAGGTTTTAAAGAACCATCGCTAGAATCTCTGTATATTTTAGATTTACAGGTGCCACGCTTTGCAACGCTACTTTAGACTTGAACATATACTGTTTACCTGAGGAGAGCAAATCAAGTTAAAAGAAGGCAATAGAACTCGGTGCGCAATAGTGGTGAAGGGACTTATTCTGAGTGTTGTGCAGCAGGGCTCTAAGTGGGATGAAATAACCCTGGGGTCTCTCTTAGGGGGATGGACGATGTTAATTAAGCAGTGCTTAAAAACACCTAAGCTAAAAATCTGTCCTTGGCATAGTGTGCCGCCAAACTGGTATTTTGCTGCTTCTGCCAGTGCACCCAGATATAATATAACAAGTAACATTACACCTACAATAAACCAGGGCTACTGACTTTGTCAATGACTGTTAGTTGCATATGCTAAATAAGCAACAACTATGGCTTCCTTGTAAATAGTATTGAAAATGCTTCAGTTGTGAAATTATGAGACAGTGACATTTCTATAACGAGTCTCTTTGATTTTACATCAAAGGTAGTTAAGGATGGTACTGCTGCAGAGTTAAAACATTTTTTTTTTAATTTCACCCTGAGGATGAGGGTAAAACTAAGTGGAGATCCCAATAGGGACCAGTCTAAACACCTGATTTTTAGAACTGCTTGTGCTAAGTACAGCAAGACCCAACCCACTTAAAGCCCTGTTGTGCAGGACAGGTCATGGATAGGGTAAGATATCAAGGTGGGAGGAAGAGCTATTTCGTCATTTTGTGTAAAGGCTTGAGTATTTAAGGCAGGTCTTTGTCGGTGATTGTGTGCTTCCTTTATTATCAACTACATGACTGATGTGGATTGTTTGATATGTGGGAGCATGATGTTTCAGTTTTTGGCTCATAAATTGAGGTGGTTTCCCTATTGTATCTTTTGTTTTGCATTTCTTGATTTTGAGTCTGGCCGTGTTGTGACTCCATCTGTGGCACTGATCTCTTGAGATATGATTTGACTACTGAGAGCTTTCAACCAGATAACAAGGATAAGCATAACCTTACACTGCAACAAACCAAGTATACCTGTTAAAAAAATTATTGATGGCATATTTGGTTAGCAACACCACTAAACCGAAGAGCTCCAAATACTGTGAAATTCCTTTGGGACTGTTGAGCATATTTAACAGATTAGCATAGTTAGCTTGCAAACACATGTTCGCTGCCTTCAGAATATTTCATGTGGTGCTTTTTCTTACAAACAATTTAATTGAAGGGTTGTGTGTTTTTGCTGTTAAAATTATGAATATGTACACAATTTCTTGAATCCTTAGCTTGCCTGTGTCTCATGTTTAGATTGCCCTGACAGATGCTCACTTTATACAGCATGTTAAATACAAAATGGGCAGCAGAGAAGTTTGCAGCAAACATTTAAAGCAACCCTTCAAAGTTTGCACTAGGTTGCCTCTTCTCTTCACAAGGTGTGCATGTCACATTCACTGGAGAGGTTTGGAATGCCCCAATACCTGCAACAAGCACACATTTAAAAGGAACACACCTGTGGTGTATCTGCATTGAGTTTAAGAATCATATAGGGTTTTGATATGCACCTGATCATTACTGACTCTGAGAGAGTGCCAGTGGCAGAAATACGCTCCAGGCTGCAGTGGCACCTGGACCCGGGGTGAAGGGGCTAGTGGCAGGTCTATTTGTCATACTTGCAGTGGTGACCTTTGCAGTATTGTAATGCAACTGATGGGTTCTCCATTTGTTAGCTGCCATAGTGGGATTGTCACTGCACAGCTAGCTGTCTTTTATATATTTCATCTGAATTTGTCAAGGAAAAGAGGTCTCAATATAGTCTGTTTATCCCCACTTGTTAGCTGCCATAGTGGGGTTGTTATTACACAGCTAGATGTCTTTTATATATTTAATCTGAATTTGTCAAGGAAGAGAGGTCTCAATACAGTCTGTTTAACCCCTCATCTATTTTGTGAGAAGTGTCTGTGTGTGTGTCAGATTACATCTCTCTTTTTATGTTACTTCCTCCAGATTTCAGACAATACAAATACAGTGACAAATCCCACAGTTAGCAAGCACTATAAAGACAAGTTATCATGTATTATGGTTCTAGTATTTAAACCAGTCATATAATAACACTATATGAGGTGAATTGTCTATGTGCAGATGTTATTCACTTATTTGCTTCCCATCGAAAGGCTCCCTTGCTGAAATTCAGATTGGGTATTACATCTGCGAGTTGAAGATGTAGTTGGGGTCAATAGAGTAAGTGAGTGGAGCCAGTGTAGTATGTGGGTGGAGCCGGGCAAAATGGGTGTGGCCTCTGACAAAGATTTGAGCACCTGGACTTCATATTTTACAAATTAAGCACTGGTTGGCCCCCAGGGACCCTCAGGATTCAAGGAAACTTAATCCACTGACTTAAAATGTGCCAGGGGAGCGTTTGCACAGTGGTGCAGAGAGGGGGCGGGCCTGATATTACAAGTGCAAACGCGTCTTCTGGTGCACTGCTGGTAGGACGATGAGGTCCTCTTGTGTCTTGAAGACCTCAGGACACAAGTGGATTTCATCCTCCGAGAAGCAGTGCACCAAAAGCCCCTTTTGCAGCGTGGTGTAAAAAGGGGTGTGGCCGCGCCTATAATACTGCACGGGCACAGACGCAAAGGGATTCTCTTGTTTTCATGGGGCCACGCCCCCATGCAAATGAGGGAACACCCTCTAGTGATAGCGCTGGTGATATGTGTGTGCCAGCACGATCTGAAAAGGACCCCAAAAGTGTCAGCGACCCTTTCTGCAATACCAAAGTGCCCCAAGGATGCGCAAAACGAAAGCAAATGCCTGTTACGCCCCTGGGACACTTTGTATAATACGGCCCCAAGTCTTCGCAGGGACTAATTATTACCATGGTAATGTTTTGGGATTGAGTTAGTACAACTGAATAGTGTAACTGAGAATAGTTATTATTTGTTTTTGTAGCCCTGATGAAGTCGATGATAGATTCACCAAAAGACAAAATACATATTGGCTACAAGGCTTTGCAGGAACTTTATTGGACACATGTGAAGACCAAAAATAAATTGGAAATAATAATATCAACTTCAGAGTGTATATTTGAATTTTGAGCACTGATTTGGTGCTCAGAATAATATCGATCCTTTCTAATTCCACCTTATAGGCTGTGACTGGTGTGTGGGTTGTAATGCTGGGTAGGAGTACCTAGTTCCTGCTTGGCACTGGAGTAATACTTGAGTAAGTGTTTGTGTATTTTTGTGAACTTCCCTTCTATTGCCTGTGTGGTTTTCTATTGCCTTGCATGGTCTGTACTCTGCTAACTCCCTTGCCACTCTCATTTTCTGTAGGGATTCCCCATTTCCAGTCACAACCAAGTGAAACTCATACTTTGCCTCAATTGAATTCGATTTTGACGGTGTAATGATACAAATTTGGAGGATAATAGTAATCGTGTGTTAGTGTTAATTCAAACATGTGCATACATTTGAAATATTCTTCATCACATACGTATCATGCATTGTGTATAATATCACCCACTAATTTTTCATGTTTGAAAATCGAGTCCACTGATAGGATATAATTATTTATCCTTTGAAACTATACTTAAAAAGTAAAAAAATAGTTTCATTTTCTCAGGCAATGTCTGGCCTAATCACATCAATATAGTACTTTGCAATGAGAGGGTTAACTTCTGATGCAATATTTTATTTGATAGGATGCACTGGATAAATAGTCATCAATGGTCACTACTTTAGTATCCACTCCCTCGTTCCATATCTTCAGATTACACCCGCCTTTCTTAAAATCAGTATGCAAAGAACGCCATGCATAAAACAAGAGTGCCACCTTTCACTCCCAAATTATTACTTACACGCTAATGTATTTTGCAATAATATAAGAAGAAATGTTACCCATACATTATCATAATGTGCCTCAGGCACCCATACACGGTGTTTATTGACGAATTCCTAATGCATTTCTTAATTTAGCTTTACTGAGCAGGCAACCCTGGTGAGAGGGTTAATTTGTATTAATGGTTAGGTGTATTCGGCAATTCCCCTGGTTAGTTCTCAAGCAATTAAATCCTGTTGTGTATGTTGTGTGTTGCAGAAGCAATCTGATCTTTGAGGTTTAACTGAGATGCACTATAGTAAGGAGTTCGTCTTACTGATCAGGGATATAATTAGATGCTTTTAAAAAGCTATTTAAAGGTTATGCCCTTTTGTGCAAGCCGATATGTACACTGCTGCACCACGAAGGCATGGATGTGCCAGGGGTCAACGTGATATGCATAAAGGGAACCCTGTTATCTCCAAGCAATTCACTCATTTGTGTTGGACGAGAGGTTTCCAATGGTGGAAATCAGTAAATGAGAAAGGTGAAAAAAGTAAATTAGCTTCTAGTACTTGGGAACATGGAGGGAACAATATATTCCATGCAAAATGCAATATTTGATTTAAAAATATTTTTAATTTGATATTTCTTTTAGCAAGCTTGCGCCTAAATATAACATGCAGCCAGCTACTCTATGCAAATATGTGTTCACTGTAATTGTTTTACCATTGGCAGCCGATGCATTTTAAAAGTGGTGGGGCAGAAAGCTTTCAGTTGAATGGAAAGTGCGGGCGAGCTTGAATCAAATGTGGGTAAGTTTCAAGCTGGGGATTCCCCACCCGCAAGAACATTTGAGTAAAAATTAGTGCAATTGAGGCATTTTAAGGATATCCTACAAGAAGACTTGCTTCATTTTTTTAAAAGGTACAAATGGACTCACTAATACTCATCACTCTACCTGCACTCACACAGACACACAAGTCATTCGTCATTCACCGAGACACATCACTCACCCTGCACTTGTACAGACCCACCGTTCACCCTGCACTCACACAGACACACCACTCACCCTGGACTCACAGAGACACACCACTCACCCTGCACTCACATAGACACGTCCCTCACCCTGCACTTCCACAGACACATATCTCACTCTACACTCACACAGACACATCGCTCACCCTGCCCTCACACAGACACATCACTTACCCTGCACTTCCACAGACACACCACTCAACCTTACCTCACACAGACACATCACTTACCCTGCACTCACAGACACATCACTCACCCTAAACTCGTGAACTCACACCAATGACTCTCCCTTCACCTACAGAGACTCACATCTCACTATGCACATACAGACACATCACTCATTTTTTGCTCTGCCCACTCTGTATTTACAGATGCACACTGCTTCGCTCACCCTACACTCACACAAACATACCGCTTACCATGCATTCACAAGGTCGCACCACTCGTCCAGTGCATTCACACCACTCACCATGCACTTATGAAGGCATACCGCTCATCCAGTGTACTCATACAGTCACACAACTTACTCTACGCTCGCACAGACTCACCATTCACTGTTGGAGGGGGATACACACTCAATAACAGAGACCAATCTCCCGGCTCTTGTGGCAGTCTTTCAAGTCAGCCAATCAGCCTAGCTAGTCCCAGAGAACATGTAAAAAAAGCATGATAGTTCTCCCTGATTCTGAGGTAGCCTGGTGGTTGCAGCCCTTATTCGTCCTATAGCATAGAAACAAACTTCTTTGATCTCAGAACAATTTTCCAAGTAAACATATCAGTTTACTCAAATCCTGAGAAAGGCTATAAAAAGACATACCTGGTCTCCCTGACTTTAAAGTGGGTGCAGCTGCTACACAATCCACAACACAGCATTGGTATCTTGGATCACAGGCCAGTCTCCCAAGATAGTTTGTATTCCCAGGCCAGTTCTGAATGAACCCATAGCATGGAGCCAGCAAGCTGTGGTGTGTGCACCTCACAGACGACCTGCAGAAGATGAACTTTGAAAAAACTCTAGGTTGCCTGCAATAATGCTTTTGTTAGACTACTCCACCTTAACATAGAATAGACCAAAGTCATGGGAGTGCCATTTTAAGCAAACTTAAATGTTCTCCCTGGAACATAGGTTTTTGGACTTCCTTCAATGAAAAAGAACAGAAAACCATGACCACAGCCTCCAGCCTCCTGAACAACCATGGCAAGTGAGTGGAGATGTTTCTGATTGGGTAGTAGAAAAAACCCTCCTCCCCCTTGGACTCAACGTTCCATTGTGCAGGCCAATCTATGAATTTCTTTATTTAATTCAGGATCACAGTCATTAACTGTGACACAACCTCACATAAGACAAGTTAATAACTTTATAAGATCTCTAGATAATCTGTATGTAGTACATCTGAAAGTATACAAAAAAGTGATGGATAGAATGCTTGAATTAATCTCAGACACTGGAAATTAATTGGGGCTGCATTCCAATCCATCTTTATTTTGTACACCATGCACACCATACCACCACAGTATGGGCCAAGCTATTTGCAAAACAGTTTTGACCTTGCTCCAATGGGATCAGTCCAGCCCAAACTGCAAGTCAGGCCATCCCAGAACTGGAACACAAACAACCCAGGACTGGTTTCACTCTACTTAAGGCTCATCAGTCATGTATAGCTTGGTGCCAGTGATATGGTGTACATGAGACCCACATCTGGTCCTACCTAGGAAGATGCACTAAAGTATACAAAGAAGTGATGGATAGAATGCTTGGATTGACCTCAGCCACTAGTAATTACTCAGGGCCGCATTCCAATCCATCATTGTTCTGCACACAATGCCACCTTAGTTTAGACCCAGCTATATGCAAATCAGTCATGACCCTGCTCCAATGGGAACAGTCCAGCCAGAACTGCCAAGCAGACCCTCCCTGAACCCAAACACAAGCAACCCAGGACCGGTTTCGCCCTACTTAGGGCCTAGCAGTCAGTCATAGCTTGGTTCCAGTGGCACAGCGTGCCTATTAGTTTTGTATTCTACAGTGTAGTACATGTGTCTTCTTGGTTGAGGCTATCTGATGACCCCATTACAACAAGCAGGCCATTTAGTAGTCCTCAGCTTCTCTTTAATTACCTATTGCATTGTGGGAGTTTTGGGTTCTCTCAGTTAAGTCAATGGCACCAACACACTTGAAAACAGAAACTGTAAAATCAAAACCAAGGACTGGACTATTGTGTGCATGATGACCTGAAGTCATTATGTAGCCTTACTCATGGGTGTCTCAAGCATCAAGATGATTGCAGTATGGTGTCTATATATTTTAAGAGTTTGCTTATTTGACACCTTAAATGTTTCCCCTAGCTCAATAAAATAACTTGCTGAAGGTTTCTACACGTGGAACTTGTTTTTTCTGGTGCTGGATGGGCCTAGGATGTTTTGGCTGACTTTCTTTGCTTTCCTTAACTTTGCTAGCATGATAAAAGCAGAAATTGATGTCATAATGTCTTCTGTGACGCACACTGTGCAGTCCCCAAAGATAGCATAAAAGAGTTTGTTGGAAATTGTGCTTCTCGTTGGCTAGGGTATGCACCTAAACTAAGCAGAACCCACTACTCTAGTCAGGTAAGTCAGAAACTCACCAAGGATAACCTGTGCTCGACCTCTGGGAAACTTGGTATAGAGCAGGCAGGCTGGCCTCAAGAGGCAACGTGTAAAGTATTTGTGCAACACACACATAGTAACACAATGTAAATACCACAAAACAACTCCACATGAGTTTAGAAAAATAATTGATATCGTTATGAATTGAATATGACCAAAACAATAAAAATCCAATTGCCAGGTTAAGAGTTACTCCCTTTTACGTTCACTCGAACAGTGCATTATAAATCAGCGGGCTCATTTTAGAACCTTTACAGTAATCTGGCAAAGCAAGTGCAGGGACTGGCTTCCACGTCAGAATTGTTATTTTATGGTGTTTCGGCGGTTTTCAAAGATTGAAATACCACCCAGTTATGTTCCCCCTTAACTGTCCTGGACGTCACAGGGCCGGCAGCAGAGACGGAATGGACCCAATAAGCATGGCACTTTGATTTAAAGATGATGACCGCTGTGCGGTGCATCAATTTACAGCCTGGCTCAGGGACAAGGCAGAGACATACAGCTGCTGGGTCCTCTCGGGAAGTGCACTCCCAGCGTGTTGCTGTTGTCGGGACAACAGGGGTAACCCCCATGGCAATGTTAGAGTCCAAAGGCAATGGTCATGAGGAGCGCGGATCCACACATGCTTGCAATCTGAGAGATGCTACTCTTAGAGCTCGCAGAGAGGGAGAGCTATGATCTGCTGGTGAGCTGGGGGAACGGAGCATCTACAAAATGCAATGGCTGCTATACAAGACCATGCTCCCTCCTCAGGAATGTCAGTGGGCCCCAGGCGTGCTCCGACAACATAGAGTGTCTGTTTATTTGTAGCAGGTAATATGCTGGGAGTCCCGAAGTCTGCGCTGAGACAACCACAGCACGTTGAGCCCATGGCACTTGGGTAGCGCTGAAGTTTAAAGTAGAAAATATATCAATCTTGTTGTGGCGAGGTCTTTGACATCCGTATGACCTTGGTGGAGAACAGAGGGCAAACCAGCAAGCCCTTGGAGTCACTCTGGGGGTGTTCCTTGATCCTTGTATCAGGGTAGAGGTCCGCAGGCAGCAAGGCAACACAATCAGGCACAGCAGAAGTCCCTTAGAACAATCCAGCACAGCAAGATGGGAATCCTTCAGCACTGCAGCCTTTACTCCAGTGTAGCTTCTCCCAGGTCCAGTAGTGTACTGATTTGATAGGGCCAGAGGGGAAACATCTTTTACCCCGCAGTCTTTACAACGACCAGCCTTTACAACAAAGTCAATACCCCACATGCGACGTTACCACGCGTTACTTTACCATGCAAGTCGTTACAAAAAACTTGCTGTAGGAGGCGTGTTGTTGGACTGGTGTTGGATGTTTAAGTCCAACATCTTCCCTACTTTTAAATTTTAATTTAATTTATAAAGTTTTATACAAGATCCCGAAGGATACCAGAGCGCTTTACAAAAAGGATGGGAGGAGGGTAACACATACAATATCGACATTAAGTAGGAATAAAAGCAAGAATAATCACATAATTACAAGACGTGTGGTCAAAGGAGAGTAATAGAATAAGCAGGTACATAGCAGACTAAACGGGGGGCACACTATGAGATAAAGAAAAGCAGCATCAAATGTTGGTCCAATGGTTGTAGGATCAATGATCTTGAGTAGGTGAACCTAGTCCAATTAAGGTAGGAATGTGTTCATTAAGAATCTTTTGACTTCCAGTTTGAAAGCAATCGTTGAGGAGATTCTGCGTATTTCCAGGGGAAGAGAGTTCATATCTTTGGGGTGGCACTGGAGAAGGCTCGCTGGAAAGTTCTTCTTTCACCTAAAGATTTGTGGTTTAAGGAGGAAAGTGTTAGCGCTTCTTGAGGCTCTACCCTCACAGGATAGTTCAAGTTTTTGTCCTAGGCACCAGGGAGTTTTCAAGTGGAGGGCTTTGTGCGCCAGAACAGCACTTTTTAACTGGATTAGAGCTTCATAGGGCAACCTTTTTAGAAATTTTAGAACTGGGGATATGTGCACACTTCGTTTGGTACCTGTAACTAGTCTGGCTGCAGCATTCAGAGTTGCCCTTAGTGGAGCCAAGGCTTATTTGTGAAGGCCACAGAGCGTAGCGCTGCCATATTCTAATCTCGGTAAGATGAGCGCTTGAACCACTTGCTTGAAATCAGTTTGTGGAAGGAATGGTTTGATTTTTCTAAGTGTTCTCTTCAAGTGATTTGTTCCTCTACACATGTTGCTGATATGATTATTCATGTTCAGGTGCTTGTCCAGGGTGATTCCAAGAGATTTGGCTGAGTCTATAATGAGGGGGGTGCAGTTGAATGCCGTGAGGTGATTCAACCATAGGTCTAGCTTGGGGATGTGGTTCAGAGGAGAGATGAGAAGGAATTCAGTTTTGGAGGTGTTGAGCAGGAGATGGTTCTCAGTTAGCCAATTTTGAGTAGATGATGGGGTAGAGTTGAGTGAGATGATGTTATCCGGGGAGGAGATTTTTAAATTGAGTTGCGTATCGTCCGCATACATATGGAAGAAAATGTTTGTGGAGTAGAGTGAGCTAGCTAATGGTTCCACAAAAAGATTGAAGAGTATAGGAGATAGGGAGGACCAATGGGGTACACCCATGAGAACTGGGAGGGCTGGGAGAGAGCGTGGTTTGCCTTAACTCTTTGTGATCTGTGGTGGAGGAAGGATGAGAACCATTGTAATACCCGACCATAGAAATCCATCCTGTTCTTTGGAATTGATAGGCGGTTGTCGTGATTGACCGTGTCAAACGCGGAAGAAAGGTCAAGGAGGATTAGGAGGCAGGATTCATTTTGGTCAAGCATTTTTTACATGTCATCCATAACGTGAGTGAGAGCCGATTCAGTACTGTGCCCCTTCCGAAAGCCAGATTGATGCTGGTTCAGGAGTTGGAAATTCTCAATGTGAGCACAAAGTTGGGATTGTTCCCATAGACTGGAGTTGGAATAGTAATTTATACTATTCCAAAGTCCAGCACCCCCAAAGTCATTGTAACAACTTAAGTGCTAAAGTAACATATGGTAATGTCGCAGGCAGGGTAGTGATTGCATTGTAATGGTGTGTAGGGTAAATGCCTGCGGATTTCTGTCATACAACCGGGTCAGAGATTTAAAATGTATACTCCCAAATTGACTTTGATGTTGGGGTGACTTCAAAAAGCATTCTGAAGTGCACTAGGACACTTTGTAGCCCAGCCCTGGCTCCAGACTACTAGTAGGGGGTAAATTAGCCCTTTGGGTGAGAGCAGGATACAGCCTTTTCAGATGTAAGTGTGAGCCACTTTTTCCCCTTCAGCCCAGCAAGGCTATCAGTATGAAGTTACATCCCCTTGTCCCCTTCCTGTGGGGTGGCTGTCTAGAGGGTATGCACAAAGTGTAGCTGTCACCCATGTAAGATGTGGATAAGAGACAGGCTGCAAGGCACAAGGAGCAAAGTAAAGAGCAGAGAAATGTCCACTTTCTAAAAGTGGCATTTCTAAAATAGTAGTGTTAATTCCAACCTTACCGTTAAAGAGGATGTATCATCCCTATTCCCATCACACTAAACATAATAACACTTTCTCTTTTCTGATCAGTAATTACCACTTAGGAGCATGTAAGTGAATCCCCAATACTGGCCTGTGGAAGGAGTGGGCTTCGCTGCAGTGAAAAATGAATTAACCTGTTTGTCACTGTCAGGACACGTAAAACTTAAGAGTACATGTCCTGCCTTTTAACCCCTTGCGTGCTTGTGACGGAACCATTCCGTCACGAGCCATGGTGGGGCTGTGCTGGTGACGGAATGGTTCCATCACGGCCCGGCCGCCGCGCCTGCGGGGCGCTGATTCCACGCCTGCACTGAGCGTTCCATTGAGCGGGCGGGGCCGTGACGGAACCATTCCGCCACAAGCACAGCGCCACCGCGGATCGTGACGGAGTGGCTCCATTGCGAGCATGGTGGCGCCACGCGCCCCCCCCTGCCCCCGAGCGCTGCGGCAGAATTACCGCCGCAGCCAAGGGGTTAATTACACCACACCTTGCCCTTAGGGTCACTTAGGACCTACCTTAGGGGTGACGTATGTGTAGTAAAAAGGTAAGGGGAGTTTAGGGCTTTGCAAATCGTTTTAAATGCAGAGTCTAAATGGCAGTTAACTGTGCATACCGGCTTGAGACAGGTTTAAAAGGCTACTTGTGTGGCAGCACATCTAGTGATGCAGGCCCACTAGGAGCATTTAGATTTCTGGCCCTGGATATATGGT
This sequence comes from Lissotriton helveticus, assembly GCF_964261635.1. NCBI lineage: Eukaryota > Metazoa > Chordata > Amphibia > Caudata > Salamandridae > Lissotriton > Lissotriton helveticus. The sequence continues at coordinate 169,332,489 of NC_136068.1, forward strand.
ATACCACTCTACAAGGGACATTATAAGTAAACTAAATATGCCAATCAGGTATATACTAATATCTCCTTGTTTTACGGGAGAAGCATGTGCACTTTAGCACTGATTAAAACTGGTAAAGTACTCAGAGGCCTAAGGCCAATAAAAAGATACAGCAAAACGTGGGAGGCAAAAAGCATACATTTGGGGGAAGGTGACCCTAAAGGATGACAGGTCTAACACAGTTCTACTGGAACCTGAAAAGAAGAAAAAAAAATCTCTGATGCTCTTCTTCTGTCCCTCTATGTTTTGTAAGCTGAGGCGACTCAACTACGCATGCTTAGCACCATTTTCAACTGTGCATGTCAGTGTGAACATACCTGCACAAAATAAACATATATAGCTGGTGCTATATTAACCAAGTGCAACACAAACACCGTGAAGCACACACAAGGAAATTGCACTAAATGTGTCTTTGAGAAGACAACAACACTTATTGCACATTAGCATTAGATTAGATCAGGACTTTAATACAAGCAAGCACACTCATCAGAAACCTGCCCAAGGTGTATACAATTCGTGGTAGCATTCTGTCACTCTCACTTGGACCTGCACCACCGATCAAATGGTTTTCCTGTGATTCCATTTGATAAAGCCCAATCGCACATGCCTGCTGATTCTGACAACAGACATTCTCATGTCAAAAAACTCCACTCTAGAACTTAATACAAATGACTGGAGATGTTACTACTCGACTGTAATAATAGAATTAGGGACAGGCTTTTAGAAAGTGATTGCAGGCTTCCATGTATTATAATGTAATACAGTATATAAAAATGTGTACAAAGAGCCCAACACCAGGCTCCAGTTGATATAAATAAATCTGTTACATGTAAAATGTTATAACAAGAAGAAATTGGGAAATAAATGGCCTTGGCCATACTTTCAAGTACGGAGATTCATTTCTGAGTTGTAAAATGATTCTTGTACTCCTCCTGCCTTCTCCTGAAAGGTTTTCGGAGGTTAAACCTCCGGAAATGTATTTGTGTAAAGTATGTGGAAAAAATTAGGAAAAGTGTAATTTTTTTTACACTTCGTAATCAGAGACATTTGGGAAAATCAGCGTTGCTGTTTGATGCAGAGTTACTGTAAATAACGAGATTACTTCTGATCATGTAATTATGAAAGATTTGGGGGAAAGCAATCAAACTGTGAAGCACATTTAGCGACTGTGAGCGAGCCCTCGCTATTTGTGTTCTTCTGCATTTAGCGTTATTTCTTTTTTTTTTTTTACATATTTTACTGAGTTTTTCCAATACATATAGAACACATGAAGTCTCATTCATTCCCTCCCTCCCCTTTGTCTTTTACGTCCATGATGCTGTTCATCAGCCATATACAGCAAGGCCTATAAATAGCGTATCTTCTGGGAGAGAACAGTGGTTGACAACATAAACATGACATCAAATCAAAAACCTTAACCAGCCCTGCTAGATATCAAGAATATGTCGCTTAATTAATCTATGGAGACGTGGTAACTATATATGTTTAGTATGTTAGGTTTCATCTCCCCACCAGGGGTGTGTAGTGTGTTCCATTTCCCACACACCCAGGTTGGGTGTTTGGCCATTCACATCCCAGCTATCATATCCAAGTGCATGTTTAATAGTGAGTTCTAATTTGCTTCTCTGCGCTCTGGCCTCCCCTGATTCCTTATATAAGGTATGTCGAAAGTATCTGATTCCACGCTTCTGCCCTGCTCTGGGATGCAGTTTCCTGTAGACTAGGGCCCCAACAGGCCTCCAGGACCATAGTTTTTTAGGCATCTGGCGAGTATGAGAGCAAAATCCAGTAGTGAGGCCCCTGCCCTCGGTCTGGTGAACCAAGGCCTGAAGTATTAGCCAACTGACACCCTCTCGCCATAGACACTGTTTCCCACATCCCATTCCAGTAGGAAGTTAAAATCGAGCAGGCCCAGACCATGTGAATAAATGCAGCATTGTCCTCGCCACACCTAGGGCAATCTGAGAGCATCAGATTCATTCGTTTGGGTGTAATGTATGCTCTATGAAGATAGTAGTATTGAATGAGTTTGAAGCGTGCATTGCGCAAAACTGATGGAGCATGCGCCAAGATCTTAGACCAGTCCAACTCCTGTATTACGGACCCAAGGTCAAGCTCTCTGAATTCCTAGGTACAACTTGACCTGTTCCAACATCATCTAGTAAAGGGAGTCCAGGGCTCAGCCATTCCAATGCACCACCATCAGTGCATTACAGCCATCATCACCCCATAGAGCTGGAAATAGCATGCCGGAACCTCAAATTGATCATGCTGGTTTGCAAAATATGCCAGCACATCATTGATAACCTACCCAGGTTAGTCCAGTTTGCTCCAATTACACCTGTGCGGCATTGGCTAACAGAGTCTGGAGCGGAAGCTCCCTGGCTTATGGCACCTGAGTCATTGTGCCATGGAGCACCTGGTTCCATATATATTCGAGGGTAGCCACCAGGCTCCCTCCTTCTTTTGTACAGAGTGGGCACCAGGGGCCAGCAGTAATTTTGCCCGCGTGGTCTCCTTTGGCAAGTCCATGATGGTCTCCCCAACAATTCTCTCGGCAGCTGCTAGATAATATAATTCAAAGTACGGGACCACCAATCCACCCTTCGAGGTTGGATGATTCAGCTTTGCAAACTCCGGCTGTTCTGCGTGTTGTTACACGCCGGAGTGTGGGGGTAGGTTCAGAATGGCGCTGGCCTCGTGCAATTCAGGTAACCACCGCTAAGCGCAGGTCCCACAAGAACAAGCCGCGTGGACTTACACAGGGTTTACAAGGGTCTGACGGTGTCGCAGGACCACCAGCCTGCTCTGGTCACAGACCTACCAGGTTGTACACTGTATACACCATAGCCCAGTCCTGGGCCCCTGATTAGTTTATGAGCACTATCCGGTCCTGAAGAATTGCCTTTAGGGCATGAAACATGTTGACCACATATGAGGGTTGAAATGAGGCCATACTAATGTAACCTTGGGTCTCGATACCCCTCATCTCACCTTTTAATAAGGTGGCTAACCACACGAATAAAGGATACCTAGTGGACTAACCAACCTTTTTTAAATCACACCTTGCTCACTACTTCACTTCTCTAGGTCCCTCACACGCTCTCAAACCACGGCAAGGAACAAAAGATCTCCAGAAAAGTGTAACACTCGTTGTTACCCGTCAGGCATTGCAGCGCCAGCTTGACGTTGGAGCAGGAAGCCGATGATGAGACAAGACAACCATAGGGCTGAATGAAACATGTCATCCAGCCTATTAGTTGTGTGAGGTTTCTTAGTTCCGACAAGGGACCTGCCTAGTTCCCTGTTTTTTGACTTCACTAGTTAATTCAGAGAGAGAGACTCTATTACAAGATTATTTCCAGGGGAACTTTGTACAACTTTTTGGTTACATGTTCTTAGGACAGGTACACTGGACCCCTATAAATATTGTGCTTTTTTTGTCCCCTTCTGTTGTTTACATCAGCTTTGCAAACGCAATCCATTTACTACTGGTGTGCCAAATTAGCTGCAAAAGCAAGACATCTATTATCCGGAATACTCTCCTGGGATCACTATGGGGCGAGCAGTAAAGTGATATAGATGTCTGAGGAGAACCATCAATTTTATCCTTACTGGTGAAGTTGGATTTAACATTACTGTTTTAGAAATGCCACTTTTAGAAAGTGACCATTTCTCTGTACTTATTGCCCTTTGAGCCTGACAGCCTGTCTCCAATACACATCTGGTTTTGTGAAAGCTGCACTTTATGCATTCCCTCTAGGCAGTCACAAAAACAGGAAGGTGAGGCTCACCTGCATTCTGAGCACTCATCTGGATTCATCTCCTTTCTGAAGGGACTTCCTGGGCAAGGAGGAATGAGAGGGGCTGACATTTACATTTCAATAGGTAGTGTCCTGTCCACAAACAAAGCCACCCCCCCGGGTTAGCCTGGCAGACAGGAGTGGGTTGAAAGTGATCCTTGTGCACCTCTGAGAATTCATTGGAGTTACCCAGAGCCAGCTGTAGGGCGGTGTGACTGCACCAGGCACTGCAGTTGAGGGCATCGTGTTTGCAAGTATATTGTGGTTATAAAAACACTTTCTGCTGCATTTCTGTCTTCCAGCAGTTTTCAGGCAACAATAAACATATTAAGATAACTCCGATGATTAATGTTCTTCCTAGAGAGAGGTGGAAGGTTTGTCTAGTTGACGTTTTGACTCATGGTAAGGTAGTGCAGAGGGCCTGCTGCAAAGAACTTGTACCATGCAGATCCCCAAGTGTATATAATTAATGTAAATAGGTCAATGGGTTACTACTTTTTTGTCTGAGAGATCCTTCTGCTACTTGCAGTTTATAACTTAAAATCCTAACATAGAACAGTGAGCTATTTCCTATCATCAAAGAGCTGCATGCAAATGGTAAGGTACAGATTAGAGTCTTTCGTTATACTAATGTTGGAAAAAGGGTTCATTTTGAGAGAAAGAAATTCTTATTATTAAATAGAACCCCCAACCATGGTGGTACGTTTTAAGCTCTGAGTTTGTGCTGCTCCAAATCAAGCACTCTTAAACTGTACTGCCTACCAGCATGGATGACATGTGACTCCTATGCCTTGTAGTCCTCTGTCTTATGTATAATGTCCTAGCATTGATGTACACATCTATGATTGACTGTCTCTGTGTATAGTGTGTGTTGATATAAAGTGCTCTGAAACCTTACACTGGAATGAGTGGTGCTATCAAACTAATTAAATGCATCTGAGAGAGACTAGTTATGGAGACTTGAGGGACATTTTTAAAGGGTGATATTGAAAGGAATCTATGCCTGAGTTGGTCATTGGGGGCACCAACAAAGGTTGTCACACTGGGCGCCACCATCGCTAAAGCTTTAAGTCACCACCTACATCAAAGACACTTTTGGGTATAAATATTGGGTCTCTGACCCCTTAAAATCAGCCACTTCTGAATCTTGAAATGAACCTCTGCCAGAAGGTCAACTGTGCTGATTGAAGTACTCAACTGGACTGCTTTTCTGGAAGGATGCCTTTTTGCTTGTTGCCCTGCTGCCTGATTTTCCCTGACTCTACTGCAAGGATTCTTCCTTCTCTCCAAGTGAACTCCAAGGGCTTGCTGGCTTGCCTTCTGATTTTCCGAAGTCCCTGGGACACATAAGAATCCTACAATTCTGCTGGTGCTGCTGGACTATGCCTTCTGTAATTCCTACCCTTGCCTGAGGTGCCACTGCCAAGATCTGGGCCTCAGAAGTGGGTCTGCAGCTGTTTTAATAAAAAACGGATACATTGCATCAATTGCAAAAAGACAGTCTGCCGCATAGACCATTGATGCTGCCAGGGGTTCCCGTACCCATTCCATACCCTTCCTAATTTGTCGTCATCCGCGTGGATCCCGCATCAGTCATATTGCAGTATAGGCCCCCTTGGTACACTAGTTCTGAAAATGTAGAGTTTGTAGCAGCCAATGTTCATTGTGTTAAGATGGTGTTGTGGCAGCCAATGTTTATTTTTTTTAAACAAATTGGAGTGAACAATGCTTTTTTCAAATCCGGCACAATATATTTCCTACACATGGTATTGTTTCTGGAAACAGCCATTACATTGCATGCATAACAACGAATACGATTACAACGCAGTCGTTACAATGACTGCTGTGTTACATCGCAGTACATTACAACGTAAGTCCTTACATCGACTTGCTGTAGGGGGTGCGCTAACATAAGGAATAGTATAATTTACTATTCCAACACCTTCCCTACTGTTGCGCACATTGGAGTTGGAATAGTAAATTATACTATTCCTAAGTCCAGCGTGCCCACTACACCAAGTCGATGTACCAACTTGCGTTGAAATGTAATGCGATGTATCAACACAGTCGTTGTAATGACCACGTTGTAATCGCATGCGTTGTAAACACATGCGATGTAAGGTGCTATATTCTAGTGTTGCTATTTTATATGAGAACCGCATGTGTGGGAAACTTGTGAGTCCCATGCGACTGTCACTGGCTTTGTGCACATTACCTTTGCAGGTTCCTGGCTCAAGCGTATAGCAACGGCTTCCCGATTGGTTTATAAAAGCTGTTTCCCCTGCACTCTCCACTTTGCTTTTAATTTATGGATTTTGTGCATCTTCGCCCTCGCTGATTGGTCTTCCTAAGAGCCGGCTCCATTGCTTCGTCTTAGACATGACAAGGCATCAGATGCAACCACTCATCTCAGCTAAGTGCCCCCTTTGATAAATATGTAGAGAGCACGTTTTGTTGCTGGGGTGGCTGAGAGACCCTTGATGTCAATTGACCCAACATTGAAGGAAGTTATCGGACTCACCCTTTTCTCTGTGCCTATTTGTTTTTATGCGACGTTTGGTGAGAACATATCAAACTTTTCTTTATTTGATTATATGTTTATGCATGGCAGACTAAGCAGTTTAACCACAAGAAAAGGGCACAGGTAAAAGCACATAAATAACACAGTTCACATCTGTCTTAAGAAAGTTGTTGTTATTGTTAGCAGTGTAAGTGAAACATGTCTTTGAGTATTGCGCAAGTAGCACAATCATTTGAGGACAATACAATTAGGTATCTTAGACAAGCTTGCTAATGAGCGAACCAATACTCACATTACTGGCAGATATTATCCGCCTGCAGAACCACAAGTGTGATCCTTACTTATCTAAGGTGATTACGTTTCAGTGCTTACATTTTGTATTGTTCTTGTGTGACTGTTGTTGTCAAGAGATTACTTCTGTAATATGACCTTTCTTCCATTCATCGTACTAAGGGTTTGTGAAACAGGTGAAGCTGTCCTGCTCTCCGAAGATTCGGAAACTCGGCTGGATCAGGTGGCAGACACAGCTGTGTCTTGTTTCTTTCCTCTCATCCAATTCCCCTTCCCTTTTGGAATACCTGCTGGAACTCCTGTTCTCTTCAGTAGTGCTGAGGTTTTCTAGGATGTTAGAGGACCTATTCCTTGCCCCTGCAGATGGCCTGATCTTCAGGTGAGTGGTATCAACAGATGCCAACGCAGAGGCTTCCCAATGACAGCAGTTCCACAGCCTGCGCAGCTCGAAGATGACGCTCTGCGTGGCTGGACGATGACGCATTACATTCACTTCAGTGGAACTCGATGATGACACAGAACCCTCTCAACATTGACAAGAGCTCCATCTGAGGGATTTCTTCAGTGGGACCTGTCTAGGTCTTGTTGCCGGCCTGCCGTTGTTTGCAGTTGGCCTGAATTTTGGATTTGCACTAGTGCCTCAAGTAACCTTTTGACCGCTAGTAACTTCTAAGCACTATTTTTGATTTATTCTTAAAAAATGTAATTTCTCAACTTTTACTGATGGAATTTTTGTTCTTTTCATCTCATTTTGCTCAGCTAAATATTCTCTAGTTTTCTAGCTCCATGATGACGCTCTGTGTGGCTGGACAATAATGCATTGCATTCACTTCAGTGGAGCTCGATGATGATGCAGGACCCTCTCAACATTGACAAGAGCTCCATCTGAGGTATTTCTTCAGCAGGACCTGTCTAGGTCTTGTTGCCGGCCTGCTGTTTGCAATCGGCCTGAATTTTGGATTTGCACTAGTTCCTCAAGTAACCTTTTGACCGCTAGTAACTGGTAAGCACTATTTTTTATTTCTTAAAAAAAATGTAATTTCTCAACTTTTACTGATTTGATTTTTGTTGTTTTCATCTCATTTTGCTCAGCTAAATATTCTCTAGTTTTCTAAACCTGTGTGGAGTCTTTTTGTGGAGTATTCATTGTGTTACTCTTTGTGGTTGTTGCACAAATACTTTACACATTGCCTTTTTAGATAAACCTGAGTGCTCAGTGTCAAGCTACCGAAGGGTGAGTATAGTTTATCTTATTGTGTAGCTAGCTTACTATGACTAGAGATGTGGCTCCTGCCTGGCCTGGGTACATACCACAGCCAACCAGGAATCCCATTTCTAACATGGGGTGTTCACAGTCACTTTTATTCTAATTTGTGGAGCAAGTCCTTTTGCTTTAGATCATCCGCATGCAGTAGCGCCCTGACCCCTGTATGTCATTGCTACCCAGTGACCACGCAGCACATACTTTGAAAGCTTCCCACTCCAATGAGCTAGAAGATGCTGTTCCCTCATTCACACTGAAGTAATTATCAATATTTTCCCACCGCGTGTCCCGGAAAAACGGATCCTCTAACAGCAAAGTGTTAAGTCTCCATCCCGGTAGTAGGGCAGAGGAATGTTCCATTGTAGGGTGAGCATGAGTGGGGCATGGTAGGAGTGTGCGCTGGCTAGGTATTATACCAACAATACTTTTGCTTCAATTGCTGCATTGCACAGAAACTTGTTTATGCGTATTTGCTGTGAGTGTACTCCCAAATAATAAGACTATTCCCTCTAAAGAGGATTAAGGAGCCTTCAAGCATCCAACAAGACCCACCATGTCACCCACTCACAAAACCCTGAGCAATTTTGTCAGTAGAGGCAGTGGAGGGTGCGATCTATTAAGGAGTGTGTCAGTTACACAATGAAAGACACCTACCCCCATGAAGGGGTAATGAGTAACCCCAGTCAGTATTATGGCCAAAATATACAGAAAAAAACATTTATCTGTGTTGGGATATATTTTGTAAGGAATGCTATGTCTTTCCCATTTAGCTGTCCTGCCAAGAGTATGTAGTACTCTTCCTTATCCACCATTTCTAAGTGAATCTGAAACAATACCCTGGTATTCTCCTCGCAAATGCAAAGTAGGTTGTGTAAGAGAGTTTACCCCTCCAGCACTTTGGCAAAGCCTGACCCTCACCCTCACCCTCCACCAGGGTTTTCATGGAGGAGGAACCACCATGAAAACCATGGCGGAGAGGAAACCCCTAATAGGCTTGGCAGGATCGCGGCAATCCCGTCAAGCATATTGATGCCTCCTGACAGCCGCAACACCGCCAAGGAATGGCGGATCACTGGCAGCTGCAGCAATGGTTGTCCGACTACCCTAATCGTGATAGGGCGATTGGGTGATCGACGCTGCCGTGCTCCCACAAGTCTGGCGGTCTGTGGATCACCAAAACTCATAATTGATCCCATATACATTGACAAGGCCAATAATTCAGATGTTGCCCAGACTTATTGACTTTGCCAATGCTTGTCATTAAAGCAAGTCAGTATTCTCTAAGAAAATCTTCAGATTATGTAAATAATTTTATAGACAGTGTCACTTTAAATGTGACTTAGTCAACACATTTTACAATTGACTGATATTTCATCCTATTAATTTTTTGCTTGTGAGATTGGTTTGTTATTTTTTGAGAGGAGCTTAAGGGGAAGGAAGCACATAGTAAAACTCCTCCATGCCATGATGAGTAAAAACAAGCAGTGGCAAAGCCAATAGGTTTTGCCTATTGTCCGTGTCATGGTGCTTTTTTAGGTCTCGCCTCTCAATGCGTATGTGCATTGAGCGAGACTATAGGGGCTTAAACAAGGTTTACCTACACTGGCGATTTGATGCTGTGCCCGTGCGCTTGTAGGTCAATGCGCAAGTGCATTGACCTAAAATGTGCGTGCACATCATCAAATCGCCATCTGTTCCCCAGCAGCACTCCTCCCACTCCTTTGAAGTGAAGCTTAGCTTCACTTCAAAGGCCCCTGCTGCTTCACACTCGCCACTCTCCCCGTGTCGCATTTCTCCTCCCCCCTCCCCACAGCAATGCCCTCCGTCTTGTTTTTCTCTGTGCCCTCACCTCTCCAGCCCCTCCCTGCTTGCCGTGCTCATTGCTTCCAGCCCAGGCCAAACTCATGCCTTCAAACCGTGACAGCATTGTACAGCCCGGCCGCCTTTTGGTCTCCTGGTTAACCTTCTCACTCCCTCTTTCTCCCACGCCACCTCCCTCTCTGTGTCTGCCTCTCACTCTCCGCTGCCGTTGTTTCACATTCTGAATCTCTCCCTTTCATCTTCGTTCGCCCCTAGTTTATTTACATTTAAACATCAGCTGTTGTGTGTTTGAACTTGCTGGTGTGGCCCCTTTATCTCCCTTTTTCGGCTCTTGCCGATCCTCTGCGGCATATCTTTTAGCATCCACCACCGCATCCACCACCACATCCACCACCACATCCACCACCACATCCACCACCACATCCACATCCACCATGACATCCACCGCCACATCCACCACCACCACATCCACCACATGCACCACCACCGCATCCACCACCACATCCACCACCCTATCGACCACCACCACCGTATCCACCACCACCACCGCATCCACCACCACCACCGCATCCACCATCACCACATCCACAGCATCCACCACCACCGCATCCACCACCACATCCACCACCACATCCACCATCACCACCACATCCCCCACCACATCCACCACACCCACCACCACCACATCCACCGCATCCACCACCACCACATCCACCACATCCACCACCACATCCACCACATCCACCACCACATCCACCACCACATCCAACACATCCACCGCCACTTCCACCACCACCGCATCCACCACCACCACCTCCGCATCCACCACATCCACCGCATGCACCACCACATCCACCACATCCACCATCACCTCCACATCCACCATGACATCCACCGCCACATCCTCCACCACATCCACCACATCCACCACCACCACATCCACCACATGCACCACTGCCGCATCCACCACCACATCCACTGCCACATCCACTGCCACATCCACCACCACATCCACCACCACATCCACCACCCCATCCACCACCACCACCACCACATCCACCACCACCGCCACATCCACCATCACACATCCACCGCATCCACCACCACCACATCCACCGCATCCACCACCACATCCACCACCACATTCACCACCACATCCACCATCACATCCACCATCACCACCACATCCACCACCACATCCACCACCACATCCACCACCATATCCACGGCATCCACCACCACCACATCCACCGCATCCACCACCGCATCCACCACCACATCCACCACCACATCCTACATCACCACCACATCCACCACCACATCCACCATCACCTCCACATCCATCATGACATCCACCGCCACATCCACCGCCACATCCACCACATCCACCACCACATCCACCACACCCACCACCACCACATCCACCACCACATCCACCGCATCCACCACCACCACATCCACCACATCCACCACCACATCCACCACCACATCCAACACATCCACCACCACTTCCACCACCACCGCATCCACCACCACCACCGCATCCACCACCACATCCACCATCACCTCCACATCCACCATGACATCCACCACCACATCCACCACATGCACCACCACATCCACCGCATCCACCACCACCACCACATCCACCACATCCACCACCACATCCACCACCACATCCAACACATCCACCACCACTTTCACCACCACCGCATCCACCACCACCACCGCATCCACCACCACATCCACCACATCCACCATCACCTCCACATCCACCATGACATCCACCGCCACATCCACATCCACCACCACCACATCCACCACATGCACCACCACCGCATCCACCACCACATCCACCACCACACCCACCACCACCACATCCACCGCATCCACCACCACCACATCCACCACCACAGCATCCACCACCACCACTGCATCCACCACCACCACATCCACCACCACCACCACATCCACCACCTCATCCACCACCGCATCCACCACCACCACATCCACCACACCCACCACCATCACTTCCACCACCATCACTTCCACCACCACATCCACCACCACATCGACCACATCCACCACCACATCCACCACCACTTTCACCACATCCACCACCACATCCACCACCACCACATCCACCACCTCCACCACCACATCCACCACCTCCACCACCACATCCACCACCACATCCACCACCACATCCACCCCCACATCCACCCCCACATCCACCACCATCACCACCACATCCACCACCACCACCACCACATCCACCACCACCACCACCACATCCACCACCACCATATCCCCCAGATCCACCACCACCACATCTATGTGTGTGTGTGTGTGTGTGTGTGTGTGTGTGTAGGTGCAAATGCAATGTTCTTGGATTTTCGTCACAATAAAATACACTGAACATAATCTTCACAAAAGTTATTTACAAACGTTTAAGCTATTGCCATTATAAATTACAATACATTTTATTTAAGTATTAATTATTTACAAAATTAAAAGCCATTGTTATTTGCAATATCAATACATCTAAGTCACGTAAATACAACACACGTTGCATTACAAATGCTATAGGTGTCACATTTGCAACTGACAAAGCTATTACTTTTGCTATTTTCAAAACCAACACATAAATAAAAAAAGTGTCATTTACAATACCAATTGCTCAAACTTTCCTAATGCGAGACCTATTGCATTTCCAATGCTTGTTTTACTTTAAGTTATGTTGCACTGTAGTCAACTGCTCTGCAGTGTATATAAGGAAACATTATCAAAGTCAATAGATTTTGCATAGGCGAAACCTATTGGCTTTGCCAATGCTTGTTTTTAAACATGTGAGTTTTATTTTATGTTCATTTCATTTTTTTAATTGTGATATATGTTCTTGTTCAAAAATGTTTGCAAATTGGAATTTTTAAGTTATTAATATTATTAGTGTAAATTAAAATGTTTAAATACTTAAAAAATATCTATCTATCTATCTATCTATCTATTGATCTATCTATCTATCTATCTATCTATCTATCTATCTATCTATCTATCTATCTATCTGTCTATCTATTCATCCAACCATGAAGAAATAATGTCCGGCCCAAGATGGTACAATGGTATAAAGTAGGGGTAGGTGAAATTTGCGTAATCGCGTTACACAAATCTCTGCGAAACGGTAAAAAATCTCTGCGAACACACAGAAATTCCGCTAAAATTCTGCAAAAAATGTTGCGAAGCCGCGGTACGCAGAATTTTTGGCAATTTCGCGTTCTCCGCGGAACGTGAAATTACCCAAATTCCGCCAATTCCGTGAGCGGAACGGAATTTACCGCCCAAGCCTAGTATAAAGTGATAAAGTAAAATTTGCTTCACCTAGTGTGAGTTACGGGTGCCAGCCCAACATCCGGTGAGATTTTCTAAACTCAGGCGGTCACTACCGTTCTTGGTAAGAAAGGTACCACTCACGGTAAGAAATCTGCCACTCAAGTAGAACATCTACTCGAGCAGCAGTAAATAAGCAGCGCCCGCTGGCATGCTGCATTTTGCTGGTCACTGTGATTTTGCAGAGTGGAACAAGCTCCCCGTGCTAAAAATCAGTGCCACGAGCCAATTCCACCCGCTCGTCGAACTCCATCGAAACTTGCGGAGTTTTTAAGTGACTCAATGGAATTTTGCGAAGTGAAACTGCACAACTAGTACATACCCTAGCATTAATGATACTTTGTGTAGGAAAGAACAGCAGCTTACATTTGCTCGCTCTTGAGAAGATAGTTTATTACTCACTTCCCGCACTGAATGGCAGCAAACAAGATGCTACTGTGTGTACCTTTAATTAAAAATCAATGCAATTATTTTCTAAAATGTGCTATCTTCTCTATTTTTTATTCGATCCACTTTTTAAATCTTCCATCTTGAACAGGATTCGGATAACTAATAGCAGTATGCAGCGCTGATTCCCCGAGTCTTCCAATTCACAATATCTAAATGTTAGGTTTTGCCACTTGGTAGAACTTTTCACATACATCTGATTGATATCTTTTAACATCTAAGGACTTTAATTGGAAAAGGCGCTGCTAAAAATAGAAATCTTGGCGAGGCTTCCTGCTGAGGTCCCTCAATGTAGCTGGCAATGTTTAACTTGTGTAACAAAGGAGTCTCATCCGTGTGTGAAAGTACACTTGACGAATTGCTCATTTGGCACACAACAAATTAAGACGACAACAGAATGGCAAACTCAGTCTTGTAAACTGTGTGAACCTTCGTGTAATATGTGTCGTGCAGCCGAATGTTTTTTCACACAAAACTAATCATGGAGAAAAAATATGGCGGCCAGGGCTCTGCCGTGCTCTTCCGGTATTATTGTCCGTCTCGCGTTATTTGTGGCACCCTCCCTCGCTCACTGTGTGCCTGAAAAACCTCCTGCTGTTCAGCGTCTTCACGCCTGCTGCTCACTTTTAAAAAGCGTCTTTTCACGCAATTATCCTGTTAAATATTGATAACTTCCAGCACCCCATCCATGGCTAATTAAAAGATGCACCGTGCAAAATTATAAATAGGCATGATGTCGGAGTGAATGTTGATTAAGGAGAGGAAAAAGTGCTTTCACGGGAAGAGAGGTGGCCCGTTGCATCTCTGGCCCTGTGATCAAGGCCGTTTTTATGATTTATTTTAATTTCCATGTAACTAGAAAAAAACGAAATCAAAGGGAAACGGGTTTGATATTGTGACTTTGAGGTGGAAGACTGTGGTGCAGGCAACGTTAGCTCGCTATTTATTAGTTCTTAAGTAAAAGCATGCACAATTAACATGGAATATTGATTACCTATTTTCCCTAACTGGGCTTGAGCTCGCCAGGGTAATTTCTACCCAAACCAGGGGTGCAGCTGCCAATGGTGCCATAGCTGCAAGATCACTGGGGCCCACTTAGTTCTGATTAATGGTGTATTTTATTATTCAAACAGTAGCCTGGGGGCCCATTTCCTTCCTTACACTATTGCCTAAGACACACTGGCATCTCTTCCTTACCCAAATGACAATATCGGATGCAACCACTCTTGGCATCAGGTGCGCGCTCCTGGGCCCGTATTATACATTGTGCACTGGGGAGCAAAGGGGTTGCTCACTACCGGGCGCCCAGTGTTATTACAAAAGGGGCAGCAATGCAATAATGACAGGGTGTTCTCTCATTTGCATGGGGGCGTGACCCAATGTAAATGAGGGAATCTCTTTGCCTTTGCACCCACTCCCTATTATAGATGTGGGCCCAGATGCCAACAGGGCCTTAGGAGGCACAGTCAAAGTGCGCCACAATAAGTTATATGAAGGCAGCTCTCTGGAGGGGGTAAAAAGGGGCCTCTCCAGAATCCCCTTGCTAGTTGGAGTAGTCACTCACTGCGCCTGTCTTCAGGGGGATCCCACTCTCATCTTCAAAGTTCAGGCATCTTGCTGTCTGTAAGGAGAAATAAGGTGCAGCTTTAAAGTAGCCACTCCGTCATTGAATGCACTACCCACAGGACAGAACGCAACTGCCCTGGGGCACCGCATTCATTGTATTAGAGTGCTCTCTCCCTGTTTGCGTCCAGTTCACCTGTTTAAAGGTGCACCATGGCACAAACAAGGACAGTGTTACTTTTCAATAATGAGGTCCCTGATGTTTATGTGCATGATTTACTGATAAAGGAGAGTGAGGTCGGTTACTCAGGCAAGCGCTAGTAGTACTTGTTTGCCCAACCACAGGAGCAAACACAAATTACGCTGAAGTCCTCAAAGATGCTAGTGCTAAAATGGGAATAGGTTTAGTTTGTACTCATTTTAATAGCGTGAGGCTCTAAATGACTCAGTAAATAAGGGGCATATGATCAAGAACAGCGTTAACAATGTTCTGGTGTGAACATGGACTTCTATTGGAATTCTCCAAGGCATATTATCAAGCCCATTATCGCCGCTTTAGCAGCAGTTTTCTGCCGCTAAACCGGCAATAATTTTAACGCCATTCTTGATAATATGCCCTTTCGTTTTTTGCTTCTGATGTTTTTCGGCACAATTAGATGTTCAGGTAATTATGTTATTTTTTCCAGTGCCTGTGAATTCTTTTTACTTTTCTATAGAGCAGTCCCGAGTGCAGCTAGCAGTTTCACAGCTTTGCACAAAGCACAGGCTACTATTTCCTGACTTAATGGTGTTCTGTTCTTTGATCGTGAAAAGAGAAAAGGCTGAGCTGGCCTTGCCAGTTTTCAAACCTGCAATCTACAGGTTGAACGCAAATCTCAGTAGAAACTTTGATTATCTATCTTCATGGTTTAATTGTGTTTAATGACATTGAATAATGTAATATTTTGATTGTTACATTTCTGTGTAAGAGACTTTCTAACCTTACACTAAGCATTCCATTAATTACAGTTGCTTGATACTAGCGGATGAATGATCAAATTGCACTTCTTCAATTGCATTTTTGAGCCATTGCAGGTGAGTCTTGCAGTGACTTTAGAAAGGGACTTATCCCCCATGGGGAGGACCCAAAGGGAACCCCGTTGGGCCAAAATCAAAAAACAATTGACAATTTTGGCTCACGATCGCACAGGGCTCCCCAGGGTGCATGCGAATCTCCTCTCCCTGAGCCTTGAAAGGGCCCCCATCTGCAATGGTTGATTGCTTAAATAAAAGGAAGGGGCTGCTTCCCCGACCAGAGCCTTAAATGGCCCTGGGGGCTCATGCCCGGGGCCAGCTCATTGACTTTGTCCGGGGGAACCTACCCTTGGACACAGTACTTTCCCTGCCTGTACTCCAGGATGCAGGGAAACATGTATTTGCTAACATCTGGTGGGAGCATTTTTAAATCTCCTGCCAAACAGGAGCTAACGTACAAGTCTGCTCCCAGCTGGTGGTAGCTTTAAATGTTCTGCCGCCCACTCGGAGGAAACTTTTGTTCTGTTTTCCTACCTGCACTCCTACAGGCAGGAGAAAAAAAACACATATTGCTGCTGCCTGCATGGAGTGATGGATCAAGCCCTGATCTGTTGATTGGGTAGGAGTGTTCTGATTAACTCTGATACTCTGTCCATCATCACCCCCTTTTTGAATCGTTTTGGCCACTACAAGTGTGGAAGGGTATGCTCAGACATGAGTCCCTTGCTCACTGCACCATCAGGATTCAAGCAAGCCGGGCCGAAGACGGCTGTAATGCCAGAAACCGGTCCCCCGGAAGCTTGTTTCCTTTCCAGTAAAGAATTGGCTTGGTAGTTTGGTCTGCCCTGTTCCCATGATGCACTGGGCCAGGGACAGACTAATTTGCATATAGCCAGGTTCTGAACTGGGATGGTGCAGTGAGCTTTAAAACGGTGATGGATGAAGCCCTGATCTGTTGACTGGGTAGGAGTGTTCTGATTAACTCAGATACTCTGTCCATCACCACCCCCGTTTTTAATCGTTTTGGCCACTACAAGTGTGGAAGGGTATGCTCAGACATGAGTCCCTTGCTCACTGCACCATCAGGATTCAAGCAAGCCGGGCCGAAGACGGCTGTAATGTCAGAAACCGGTCCCCGGAAGCTTGTTTCCTTTCCAGTAAAGAATTGGCTTGGTAGTTTGGTCTGCCCTGTTCCCATGATGCACTGGGCCAGGGACAGACTCATTTGCATATAGCCAGGTTCTGAACTGGGATGGTGCAGTGAGCTATAAAACGGTGATGGATCAAGCCCTGATCTGTTGACTGGGTAGGAGTGTTCTGATTAACTCAGATACTCTGTCCATCACCATCCCCTTTTTGAATTGTTTTGGCCACTACAAGTGTGGAAGGGTATGCTCAGACATGAGTCCCTTGCTCACTGCACCATCAGGATTCAAGCAAGCCGGGCCGAAGACTGCTGTAATGCCAGAAACCGGTCCCCGGAAGCTTGTTTCCTTTCCAGTAAAGAATTGGCTTGATAGTTTGGTCTGCCCTGTTCCCATGATGCACTGGGCCAGGGACAGACTAATTTGCATATAGCCAGGTTCTGAACTGGGATGGTGCAGTGAGCTAAAAAACGGTGATGGATCAAGCCCTGATCGGTTGACTGGGTAGGAGTGTTCTGATTAACTCAGATACTCTGTCCATCACCACCCCCTTTTTGAATCGCTTTGGCCACTACAAGTGTGGAAGGGTATGCTCAGACATGAGTCCCTTGCTCACTGCATCATCAGGATTCAAGCAAGCCAGGCCGAAGACGGCTGTAATGCCAGAAACCGGTCCCCAGAAGCTTGTTTCCTTTCCAGTAAAGAATTGGCTTGGTAGTTTGGTCTGCCCTGTTCCCATGATGCACTGGGCCAGGGACAAACTAATTTGCATATAGACAGGTTCTGAACTGGGATGGTGCAGTGAGCTAAAAAACGGTGTTGGATCAAGCCCTGATCTGTTGACTGGGTAGGAGTGTTCTGATTAACTCATATACTCTGTCCATCACCACCCCCTTTTTGAATCGTTTTGGCCACTACAAGTCTGGAAGGGTATGCTCAGACATGATTCCCTTGCTCACTGCACCATCAGGATTCAAGCAAGCCGGGCCGAAGACGGCTGTACTGTCAGAAACCGGTCCCCGGAAGCTTGTTTCCTTTCCAGTAAAGAATTGGCTTGGTAGTTTGGTCTGCCCTGTTCCCATGATGCACTGGGCCAGGGACAGACTCATTTGCATATAGCCAGGTTCTGAACTGGGATGGTGCAGTGAGCTATAAAACGGTGATGGATCAAGCCCTGATCTGTTGACTGGGTAGGAGTGTTCTGATTAACTCAGATACTCTGTCCATCACCACCCCCTTTTTGAATTGTTTTGGCCACTACAAGTGTGGAAGGGTATGCTCAGACATGAGTCCCTTGCTCACTGCACCATCAGGATTCAAGCAAGCCGGGCCGAAGACGGCTGTAATGCCAGAAACCGGTCCCCGGAAGCTTGTTTCCTTTCCAGTAAAGAATTGGCTTGGTAGTTTGGTCTGCCCTGTTCCCATGATGCACTGGGCCAGGGACAGACTAATTTGCATATAGCCAGGTTCTGAACTGGGATGGTGCAGTGAGCTAAAAAACGGTGATGGATCAAGCCCTGATCGGTTGACTGGGTAGGAGTGTTCTGATTAACTCAGATACTCTGTCCATCACCACCCACTTTTTGAATCGCTTTGGCCACTACAAGTGTGGAAGGGTATGCTCAGACATGAGTCCCTTGCTCACTGCACCATCAGGATTCAAGCAAGCCGGGCCGAAGACGGCTGTAATGCCAGAAACCGGTCCCCGGAAGCTTGTTTCCTTTCCAGTAAAGAATTGGCTTGGTAGTTTGGTCTGCCCTGTTCCCATGATGCACTGGGCCAGGGACAAACTAATTTGCATATAGCCAGGTTCTGAACTGGGATGGTGCAGTGAGCTAAAAAACGGTGATGGATCAAGCCCTGATATGTTGACTGGGTAGGAGTGTTCTGATTAACTCATATACTCTGTCCATCACCATCCCCTTTTTTAATCGTTTTGGCCACTACAAGTGTGGAAGGGTATGCTCAGACATGAGTCCCTTGCTCACTGCACCATCAGGATTCAAGCAAGCCGGGCCGAAGACGGCTGTAATGCCAGAAACCGGTCCCCGGAAGATTGTTTCCTTTCCAGTAAAGAATTGGCTTGGTAGTTTGGTCTGCCTTGTTCCCATGATGCACTGGGCCAGGGACAGACTAATTTGCATATAGCCAGGCTCTGAACTGGGATGGTGCAGTGAGCTATAAAACGGTGATGGATCAAGCCCTGATCTGTTGACTGGGTAGGAGTGTTCTGATTAACTCAGATACTCTGTCCATCACCACCCCCTTTTTTAATCGTTTTGGATCTACAAGTGTGGAAGGGTATGCTCAGACATGAGTCCCTTGCTCACTGCACCATCAGGATTCAAGCAAGCCGGGCCGAAGACAGCTGTAATGCCAGAAACCGGTCCCCGGAAGCTTGTTTCCTTCCAGTAAAGAATTGGCTTGGTAGTTTGGTCTGCCCTGTTCCCATGATGCACTGGGCCAGGGACAGACTAATTTGCATATAGTAGGGTTCTGAACTGGGATGGTGCAGTGAGCTAAAAAACGGTGATGGATCAAGCCCTGATCTGTTGACTGGGTAGGAGTGTTCTGATTAACTCAGATACTCTGTCCATCACCACCCCCTTTTTGAATCGTTTTGGCCACTACAAGTGTGGAAGGGTATGCTCAGACATGAGTCCCTTGCTCACTGCACCATCAGGATTCAAGCAAGCCGGGCCGAAGACGGCTGTAATGCCAGAAACCGGTCCCCGGAAGCTTGTTTCCTTTCCAGTAAAGTATTGGTTTGGTAGTTTGGTCTGCCCTGTTCCCATGATGCACTGGGCCATGGACAGACTAATTTGCATATAGCCAGGTTCTGAACTGGGATGGTGCAGTGAGCTAAAAAACGGTGATGGATCAAGCCCTGATCTGTTGACTGGGTAGGAGTGTTCTGATTAACTCAGATACTCTGTCCATCACCACCCCCTTTTTGAATCGTTTTGGCCACTACAAGTGTGGAAGGGTATGCTCAGACATGAGTCCCTTGCTCACTGCACCATCAGGATTCAAGCAAGCCGGGCCGAAGACGGCTGTAATTCCAGAAACCGATCCCCGGAAGCTTGTTTCCTTTCCAGTAAAGAATTGGCTTGGTAGTTTGGTCTGCCCTGTTCCCATGATGCACTGGGCCAGGGACAGACTAATTTGCATATAGCCAGGTTCTGAACTGGGATGGTGCAGTGAGCTAAAAAATGGTGATGGATCAAACCCTGATCTGTTGACTGGGTAGGAGTGTTCTGATTAACTCAGATACTCTGTCCATCACCACCCTCTTTTTGAATCGGCCTGGATGGAGCAAGCATAAATACTGGCCCCCTTCTGGTAGGATAAATGCCGACTGGAGCCATGTGGTCCCGGGGCTCTCCCTCCAACCCTCAATGTGGTGGTTGGTGGGTGCCCCAGGTGGGCACCCAGGCACCAACCCATATCTTAGACATGCCCCACGGGATGAGGTACCAGGGGTCAAAACAGGCTTGGGGATGGGTGAGTGCAGCCCCCTTGCCCTTTATAATAACATACGTCCCAGGGGATGATGTGTATGGGGGTCTAATAATGCTCGGGGAGGAGTACTATGCAGCCCCATCCCCTTTTTGATGATATATAGCCTTAGGGGGTGGGCTCCTAACAAAGTTAAAGGAGAGGGGCAGCAGATTATATTTGGCCCTGGGGAATGGGGCCAAACAGTGGAGTGGTGTATGGTGGAGTGGCATAGAGTGGAGTTTTGTAGAATGAAGAGGGGTAGATTGAAGTGGGGTAGAGTGGATAGGAGTAGAGTGGAGTGTCGTAGAGAAGAGTAGAGTAGAGTGGAATGGAATAGAGTGGAGTGGTGTAGTGTACAGTGGAGTGTTGTAGAGTGGAGTAGAGTAGAGTAGAGTGGACCCGTACAGTGGAGTGGCATACAGTGGAGTGGAGTGGAATAGAGCAGAGTGGTGTAGAATGGAGTAGTTTACAGTATAATAGTGTACAGTGTATAGTCGTAGAGTTGAGTGGCATATAGTGGAGTGGTGTAGAGTGGAGTGGCATAGAGTGGGGTGGTGTACAGTGTAATAGCATACACCTCTAGTGTACACTGAAGTGGCATACATTTGAGTGGCATTGAGTGGAATAGTGTAGAGTGTGGTGTCATAGACTGGAACTGCACACAGTGGAATTACGTAGAGTGGAGTAGCATAGAGTGGAGGTGCGCACAGTGGAGTGGCATAAACTAGAGTAGCATAGAATGGAGTAGCAAAGAATATAATAGCTAACAGTTGAGTGGGATGAGAATTCCCAGACAAGGTTCCTGTGCTCTCTGTCCAACTGGAGACAAGCTAGCCTGGCTGATGAGGAGAGATACCCCAAAAATGGTCCTAGGATGCTTGGTTCCCGTCCAGGGAGGACCGGGCCTGGCAGTTCGGGCTGGACTGATCCAATGGGGAGAAGGGTCAAGACTGATTTGCACATGGCTGGGATTAAACTGGAAAGGCATGGGGAACAACAAAACCATGGATTCAGAACTAGATCTCTGTACTGTAGTGAATGTTTGGCATTGTTCAACATTCTGTCCATCAATTGATCTTTTTGCACTTTCTAAAAGTGGGATTTCTACCCCACTTCATAAGTAAGGTGGATTTACCATTACCATTTCAAACATATGAAACATGAAAAAGCTACTCCTCTCTGATCAGGAATTACAGCTTAAAACTGTATTTAGGAATTCCCACTGCTGGCTATGAGAGGGGTAAGCCTCACAGTGGTGAAAAATGAAATAGGCTGTTTGTCACTACCAGGATATGTAAAACCTACAAGTAATTGTCCTACCTTTTACTTACCTGGCACCCTGTCCTTAGGGTTATTTAGGGCATACCTTAGCTGGGACTTATGTGTAATAAAAGGAGAGCTTAACGCTTGACAAGTAGTTTTTAATGCCAAGTCGAAGTGGCAGAGTGCCTCTTGTCAAGCTGCTGGAGATCAATTTTTACATTCTACAATATGGTACAATAAATATATTAAAATTAATAATAAAGTCATTTTGTGGAAGAAATGGAATGTTAAAGGACTTCGATGGGTTAACAACTTTTCCATGATGATACTTGTGTCCCTTTTATAATTGTCTATCTGTCCCCCATAGTAAATTGCAGCAAAGTTTTCTTTTACATTGCTCATTAGTGACTTTAAACTGAGAGTGCATGTAGGAAGGAAAACATTTAGATTTAGAATTATGATCAATAATATGATCAAAGACCATGTTACAATCACCTCCTACTAATACATAATCATCATTATATGTCATTAATGTAGGAAGGATGCTTGGCCAAAAGGAGTTGTCTAAGGAAGTGGGTGCATAAAGGTTAAAATAGGGACTTGATTAACCAATAAGGAAACAGAAACCCATCTACTCTTCGTATCAGTGTTTTGTTTAAGCACTTGTATATCCAAACGCTTATGACATAAAATGTCTACTCCATTATGTTTCCCAGTGCCAGAAGAAGCAAAAACATGGCCAACCCATTGTCATTTAAGTTTAGATATTTCTTTGTCTAAAGTATGAATTTCCAGCAGTTAAGCAATATCACAGTTCAAATTAGATAAATTAGCTAATACTCTCTGATGTTTTATAGGAGAAGCTAAACCCTTAACATTCCAAGAATTTTTAAAAGCCATCTATATTACAATAACAAATGTATAATTCTGATTCAAGTAACAACAGTAGTTTAAGTATGGCAAAATCCTATAAAAAATAATAATTATCCAGAAACAAGTACATGTTAACCAGTAAATTTGATTAGTATAAAAGAAGAGATACAAGATCATAAATGAAGAATATATGAAAAGCCAGTAAACAGCTAGAAATAGAAAATAAAGGATATAAATAGCAATAAAAATGAGAAAAGTATGTAGTAAAGAAGCAATTTGTCTAACAAGGGACAGAAGGAAGAAAGGAAAGGAGAAAGGTGTATAAAAAGAGAAAAACTAAATCTATAGAGATAAGGGGCGAACTAACATACCACTAAAGACACAGTAAAATTGAGGGTGGTGAAGCCACATGAGGAAGACGACACAGCTAACCAAACAACCTAGGGCAGATCAGAGAGGAGAAAACATACCATCCAAACGGCTCAGGAAGAACAACGGTAATACACAAAAACCACACCTAACAAAAAGAAGAAGAAACCTGAAGGATAAGCAACATATTATAACAACAAGTTAAATACCTCAATGAGCTCTAATGTTAATATAACAGGTATCGACGCTATGCTTTCTCCTAGGTTGGATAAACCAGTCTCCGACTGCCTATCCGAACATCTGCTCTCTTCCATTCTAGTATTATTAGAGAAATTTGTTGGGGGCTCTGACTGTGTATTGGAAACAGTAACCCAAATACTGAAGGTTCTATTACACAATACATTTGAGAAGAAACCCTGCTCAATTTTAGAAGCCATGGGAGAAGATTTTATAGAGCAGAAAATCTTTGGGCCAGAGAATGGGTCTACTAATATTTCTCCTCCACCTAATGATAGGGAACAATCAATCCTCCCCTCGAAAACCCCTATCTCTAATTGTGTAGTTGATATAGTTCCAGCAGTAGAGGTTTTACACGATATAGGGTCAAAGGATGATATAGAACTACCCCCGTTAATAGAGGATATATATGAAATGGATCCTAAAGAAGATAAAGAACTATTTCCAATCTTTAATAAACAGCATAGTGTGGGTGACAAGGAGGTTCCAGAACTAGAAGGCGATAGAAAAAAGGAGAATTTAGGGAAAGTTAAAAAGAATGGGACAAAAAAGAGGAGACTAATTAGAAGAATTGAAAAAAATAGACGGAGAAAAATTCTTTTGAGAGAAAATTTGGAAATGGTCTCAAATCAAGAATTACATCAAGCCTCCCTGTTGGTATTAAAAGATGAAAGTGAGGACGCAAAAATAGCTGTGGATACCTCTACCTCTGCAGTACAGAGTTCTGATTCTCTACCACCTATTCCCTGCTCTTCTGGTGGGCCCTTTATGGTTAATGGGGATTTGTTAAACTCAATTCCCCCAAAAAATGAGATCATTTTTATTGGCTCTGTATCCTCCGCTCTTAATCCTTTGGCCAGTCCCTACTCCGTTAAAAGGGAGGGAGTAGTGTTTTGTCAAAAACCTCCTGTAATCCCCATGGAGGAGAGCGTTGATACCCTTATTCTTGATTTTTTCCCCCCTATTCGATGCTGATTGCACTCTAAATAGATCACTACTTCTTAAATATTTCCAGGAATCGGCAAATTTGAAATTGCTACAAACTACAGATATAGACTTAGTACGGATTCTGAAGACAGAGGGTGGAAATTTAACGAGGGTAAAATTCTACTCCAAATTAGTGGTAAATCTAATTTTACAACGGTCTGAGGATTTCCAGAGTAGAGGGATTGATGTCGTGCCTTTTTGGGGAAATTTCCCCTTTATTAGACCGTCTAAGTCTTCAAGGCCTCTAGGGTCTTCCTTATCCCTCCTGCAGGTAGCACCTGGAAATGTAGAACAATCTAGCGGTTTCGATGACTTGAAAATTCGTTTATCAAAAGATCATCGTCTTGTATCTTACCCTATTCTTCCTATACTCCTCCCTCAGGATAAGGTTGCAGATGAAACTCTTAGCTGGAACTGGTTACCGGGTGTTCTCTCTAAGAAATTGACTATTAAGTACCCGCTTAATCCTCATCTTTAGCGATGATTTAATGCTATTATCTTGGAATTGTGCTGGGTTAAAGAATTGTCCTGAAAAAATTCAATTCCTCATGTCTTTAAAAGCCAGTGTGATCTGTCTCCAGGAGACTTGGTGTTCGGAGAAACTTCAGATAGGAAGGGATTATTTTGCTCTGGAGGGTTACGCTGTCCCCTCCAGGAGGGGTCATGCTAGGGGGGAATTGCCTGTCTGTTATCCAATCGGATAAAATGGAACTTCTCCCACTATTTGGACTCTTGTAACCTTTTTCAGACTGTAACGCTGTTTGGCCAGGACAATGTTGAGGTGTCTAAACCCTTAGTGCTGATCAATGCTTATATTCCCCCGAAAGTTAGTTACAACGTAACTTTAAAAAAGGTTTTCGTCTATATTCAGAGTCTTAGGGAGAAATCTCCTCCCCCTAATATAATTTTAGTAGGGAATTTGAATTGCAAAATCTCTAATTTAAGCATGAGTCTGTTTCGCGATAAATATAAAGAAGAATCATTACTGATCCCCGAAGCCCTCCTCCCCGAGAAGATTAAAACAAACAAGCGAGGGAAGATACTTCTCAAAGAACTATCCGTCATGGATGGGATCATAGCAAATGGAAGACTCCCTTCTGATTCCCTTGCAAATTTTACTCACAAATCTTATCAGGGAGACTCTATATTAGATTATGTGATAGTTGAGAATTCCACCTTTGCCCTATTAAAGGATCTCAGGGTTATTGAAACGTTTTTTAGCGACCATAAATTACTTTCTTCCTCTATAAATATAAATCCCCCAAAATCTGACCAATGGTCACTCGATAGCGACCTGGTAAGTTTTGGAGCGAAATCAGGAAGATGTTATTGGAATACAAAAGCTATACAAGATCTGGAGAGTGTTCTTGACGCTGCAATTGATGACCTTGCTATGTGGCTTGGTTTTGAAATTGTGTGCTTCCAAGATTTTATGAAATTAGTGACTTCGGTAGCTAAAAAACCAAATAAGAAAAGGTGTTTTGCAATACCCTCTTGTCCCCTACGTTTACTTAATATAGAAATAAATAAGTTAGTAAGGGAACAATACTTGTATAAATCGGCAGAAGGATCACGCAGAGTAACCTTATTAAAAAGAAGGAGAAAAAGGTTACAAGTGAAATTACGGAAAGAAGGGGAGGATATTATTTGGATAAAATTAAGAGAGGCAGCTTTTAAAGGAGAAATTAGACAGTTCTGGTCTCTCATAGGTGAGGGGTGTGGATCAAGAACAAGACCGCTTCCTATCCCCATTGAAGAACAAACATGGGTGGATTACGTCTCAACCCTTTATGCAAATAATGGTGCAGTGGTTTCCCGTATAAATTCTATTGAAAGTGGTCAGCCTTTGGTCCCTTTATCTGAAAGGGATATTGAAACAGCCATAGAGGAAATGCGTTCATCTGGGGCAATGGGCCCGGATGAACTTCCAATCTCTGTTTTAAAGCAAAGCGGCGTAAAATGGAGCAAATTGTTATGCCCTGTGTTTAACATTTGTCTCTCTAGCGGAAAGATTCTTCCCTCGTGGAAAGGGAGTATTTTAGTGCCCTTTTTAAAAAGGGTGACCGATTATCTCCCCAAAATTATCGCCAAATTGCCCTTTTGGATGCAATTGGCAAAGTGTTTGTAAGATGTCTCCTGAAACGAATTAATGATTGGGTGGTCCAAGCAAATATACTTCCCCTTGAGCAGACGGGATTCCGAAAAAATCATGGTACCTTGGATAACCTAACTGCTCTGCAAGTAATAACTGATAAATACATCAGGGTCAGAGGAGGGGGTGTCTATGCGGCCTTTATAGATTTCTCTACGGCTTTTGATAAAGTTGATCGTCCTTTGCTGTGGAAGAAACTACTTACTTTGGGTATGCCAGTTAGGCTGCTAAATCTAGTTCAGGAACTCCACTCTGATACCTGGTGTAGAGTATTGTTGGGTGGAGAGAGAGGCCTATCCCAAGCAATTCCCTCAGCTAATGGTCTTAAACAGGGTTGTTTATTGGCTCCTTTGTTATTTTCCCTGTATGTTTGTGATCTCCCCCAGATTTTATCCCTAAGCGAAGGATTTGCCCCCACTTTAGGGGACAAACCGGTTGCCTGCCTAATGTATGCAGATGATATACTTCTTTTAGATCTTACTCCGAAGGGTCTTAATAATCGTCTGCATGCATTGCATTTATTCGCTGAGTGCCACCATTTGAAGATCAACATGTCCAAAAGCAAGGTAATGTGCATTACAGGGAAGAAAAAAACGAAATCTGGAAATTTCAGTTGGTTTTTAGGCAACGAGAGACTGGAATTTGTAAAATCTTATGTTTTTCTGGGGAAAATAGTATGTGGCAACTTGAGTGCCAAGGCTCACATAGACAACAACATTAGGAAAGTCAAGACTCAGGGAAATGGACTGAGTGCTCTCTGTAAAGCAACTGGCAGAAGACATTTTGTTCATCTGCTAGAGGCCTTTCGAGCAAAAATTCCAGCTTCCCTGCTCTACGGCATCGAGCTAATAGACTTGGGACAATGGGGTTTTCTAGATACTATTGAGGGTAGACTCTTGCGACATTTATTGTCGGTCAATAATGCTTGTAGAGTGGAATCCCTCAGACTTGAATTGGGCATACGAAGTAGTTGGGTTCAGGCCCTGGCAGGAGTAATACGTTGGGTCTGTCACTTAGCCAAGGGCAAACCGGCTACTTTAAGATTTCTGATTAAAAAGGAATTACTGGGTCCCATGAAAGAATATTCTTTACTTATAAAGAATTTCAGAAGGGCTGTTACTCTATTAGAATTGGAGGAATCAACACTTTTTTCATTAACTCCACATCAGCTAAAGTTGTCATTAAAACGGGCTACTTGGGAGTTAAGTTTTAGAAGGGATAGAGATGTTCTCATTACAAAGAAAGGTGTTACTGAGGTCGTCAATTCTTACTTATTTAAACATATACAACCTTATGCATCTTGGACCCTTCCCCACGCCCTACCCCGTTTTTGGTTCCTCTTGAGACATGATCTTCTCCCTTTAAATAAATTATTAGCCAGATGGTACGGTTGTTCTGACAAATTTAATTTATGTAGCAATGACAACTCAATTCAGGATATTGCCCATATCCTTTTCATATGCCCTGCCTTAATGGCCAATCGTCAAAAGTGGGTGAGACCAATTTGTTTACTGTTAAGCATCTCCTCCGCTAAATCTCTACTTGATGCTATTTTCAACCCTCCCAATGAAATGTTCTGTTTCAGAATTTTTTATTTTTTAAAAATGTTTCTTAGAATTATATTAATTGAAATGATTCCCATTTTTTGGTTTTTGTATAAATGGAATGTATTTTGTGGATTTTATGCTTTGCAATTTATGTTGTTATTTTTGTTTTGTCTATATGTGGATCTCAACTGAGTTCCAAATCATAATAAAATAAATTGATTGAAATCGATTATAACAACAACAACCACAATATGCCGCCCTAACAGACGAGTAGATAAGGAATCAATCAAAACATTCTACAAATTAATCAAACATTAGAAGCCTGGTGATATCCATATCTTCTTCCCTGCAGTTATCCAAAAAATGTTGTAATAAGACAGGCTTTTCAAAGTCGTAGTCTTATTTGTATAAGTCACTTTAAATAAGCACTAGTGAAAGAGCCCAAAACAGGCATTGATGTTACGAAGTGCAGGTCTCATGTTCTAAAATGTCTTCCTCCTATCTGCAATTTCTATTGCATAGTCTTGGGAAAAGAAAAGAGAAGAACCCTGCCAGGAAACACGACCCTTAAATTTGGCTGTATGTAGAGCTTTCAATAAATCAGTATATTCTAGAAAGTAGATGAGAATGCCTTTCAGTTCAGTATATGACATTGCAGAGCAAGGCCCATTACCCAAGCAATGAGCTCATTGAATATTGAGGACTGGAGTGTCTGGGAAATCAAGAACTTTTCGAAGAAAAGATTTGAAAAATGAAATGTGATCAGGACCTTCCAAGCCTTCTGCCAGCCCATGAATGCGTGCATTATTACGCCTGCTTCGATTTTGAAGATTTTCCACTTGTTTTTTGAGAGGAGCAATTTCCAATTGCATAGGGGAACCTTATTTGCCATATCTTGGAAGGACTCTACACGTTGTTCCATTTGCACTACTTTACTTTCCATGCACGACCATTTCTCATCTAAATTTTTAAGACTTTTATTAGTTTCTTCCATATATGTTCGGAAAGCCAGAATCTCTTCAAGAAGCAAGTCCATTGAAGTAGGCAGAGGAGAGATAACAGGCGATTGATGGTCTTTTTTCATTTGTTTACCAGACAAAAGTGTGGGGAGAGTAGTAATTTTAGTAACGTTTGGCAATTATAAGTGGTATATTTGATGATGAGGACGTATGACCCACTGGAGGAGGTAACCTATTGCAGTCTGATTCCTCCATGTTTGACTGAAGAATAATAAAGGGATTATATTGTTTTCCAGAGGAGGTGGGGGGTTAAAATAGTGGGTGTGCGATGAATAGACTTTGTTCTCCCCATAAACATGCAAGAAAGTCAAATGCTGTAGATGATTAATGTCTGTGTGGGAATTTCTATAGAAGCCCCATTTTAGTTTGCTCTCCAGCACAGTTTTTTTCTCTTTGGGAACCTAAGGCTGTATCTTTCATGATGGGCATTACTGGCACATTGCAGAAGTAAGCACCTGTTTTATGCACCTACACGGTTTAAAGGGAATTCTGCTTTCCGATATTTCTCCAAGTTAGCAGAGGCGTAGCTTCAGTGACACCCCTAAAAAGTGTTCCATAGTAAATAGTTGGACACAAGTGCTTTCAGTGGGGTATGGTGAAGTGTATGTTGGATTTCACTAGGGATTTTTGCATGCCCACACTGACAAAAATAAACACACACTCTCTCGTCCCTGTTTTGAAGTTTTAAAAAAATTTCGATTAGTTTGCAAAATATGTTTTAAGTACCCCTAACAATCCACACTCCTTTCCCTTTATACTGCATCTTATGCCCCCCTCATGCACTGCTTCTCATTTGATGTAATTTAACGAGATTTGCCAGTGAGGCTGTTAGGAAATCTGTAGCTCATACCCTCCCCCAATCTTACTGATTAAGCTACACCCCTGCATGTTAGTGCTATATTTTCAGACCGTACAGCTCGGAAACAGTGAGCAAGGTATGACTTCTCCTGTTTTCTAAACTGTAATGTCTAAATAATGCACCAGCTCAAAGAAATATGGGGCATATTTACAAGTCCCTATTGCCACCACAACGTCACATTCAAAGATGTTGTGGTGGCGATACTTGCTTAGTCTTATTTATAAGGCAGTGTTAAGCCACTTAACATGGCTTAATGCTGCCTTGTAAACAAGGCACCCTTTCCACTATTCTTAGCGAGAAAGGGGGGCAATGGGTATTGCTGCAGGTGTTCCACAGCAACACCAATTGATTTTGACACTGCCCCATATTCACAAAGGGCCGTAAATATGGGGCAGCAGCAAAATTAAGACCAGGGTCTTACCCTGGTGAAACAGGGAGAAATGTTTAATTTCTCCTCGTTTTTGCTGTTTCCATGTGTGCTCCGTTGTGCAGCACACATGGAAACAGCAAAATGCCTTTGATTGCATATGTGCAGGAAGGTGTCCCTTCCTGCACATAAACAACCATTTTTTTCATTTAAATCGTTCATATTGGGTTTCCATAAGTTATGCATCGTACAATTTTGCCAGTTTTAATATACAAAGCATTACATTGACATTTACTAACTTGATACTTGGTGGGGAACCAGGCTGCATTGCATGCTGGTGACAGGAAACGTAATTAACGTTTTGTATAGTTCTTTATATATTATCAACTATATAATCATCAAATAAAGCAAAAGACTTTCCTTGTCTCTTTATTTACCCACCAACAAAACCGCATTGAACACAGAACTATACGATTTCATCTAAACTACATGTACTGTGCGGTTCGGATCATGTATGAGCTAGGGTGACTGGTTATATAAACAATCCTTTAAAAAAAAGAACAGTTTTTCAACTACTATGTGCGCTGCATTAAGCACCACACATAGAAGTTTCAAATCACCATTTCAGATTGCTTATGTGTGTATATCCTTGTTAATATGGTGCAGCCCTGCATTTCTAAAGTGACGGAGCGTGTTGTTAGCCTTCTTGGCTTACGACACGCTTCACCACTTTCATTGTAAATATGCCCCATGGTATTAAACAGTCGGACTTTACGCACTGCGGGCCTCATTTACAAGAAACTGACACATCTGCAACGATGTGTCAGTTTCATTGCTCCTGCGTGAAATGCCCTTGCTACACACTGAAAAAAATACACACACACTCTTTTGAACCTGTTTTGAAGATCCTTCAAAAATGTTGATTAGCTTGCAAAATATTGTCTTTTAAGTACCCCTAACAACCCACACTCCTTTCCTTCTGCACTGCCTCTTAAGCCCCCTCAAGCACTCATTGTGGCACCACTGTGTCATGAAAGAATTATGCAGCGGTGATGCAAGGGGCTTGTAAATAGGCCAACGCAGGTGCATAAAACAGTCGCTAGCTCTGAGCTGCACCAGGAAAGCCCTTCCTGATAAGGCCCATGATGTTCTCATCCATAACACTTTAAGGTGGGTTTACAGTCTTTTGAAATTTTCCTTTCTGTTAGAGGCATTCCACAATAAATGCAAAACAATTATACTGCATATGAGAAAACCTAATGAACCAACACGGTCTAGACAGAGGCAAAGCAAACACTGACCGAACTACTCAAAACCAGCGACAACATGCCTCATGAAGCAATTAGAGACAATTTAAGGGTGGAGCTTCTTTTTAATATTTCACGATTAAAGAGTCTAGCTCGAAATAAATCGGAGTAACTATTTCCCTAATTACTTGCCACTGTTTCAGGTCTTGCAATGCAAAGTGTGCTTCAGTTGTGTATTGCTAAATTGCTTACCCAAAGCAGAAATTTTCTTCTACATTTGGGAAAAAAAATTCTGTTATTTTAAACAAATACAAATTTTCTGGTGCCGGAGGTATTGCAAAATATGTCACAGGATCATTTTTTTAGACATTAACACCTTCCAAACACATAAAGTGGCTGTCTAATAGCCTTAATTCCTGCAGTGGAAAGAAAAGGATTTATGATGGCAAGTAGTAAAAAAGTTTCCTTAATGGTATCACTGTTACAAAGAGGTCTATGTCCTCGCCTGTTGAGCTCTCTGCCAACACTGCTTCATGTTGCTGTTTTTAACTAAAGCTGCCTGGAGGCCAGCCCAACACCGACCTCCTTAAGTGCAGCTCCACACCCCAGAGCAATGACAATATCAATCTGTTAATTTTCTGGCCTTGGTGAATGGTGCTGGTAGTGTGCTGAGTAGGGGAGCAAGCAAAGAGCAATCAGTAACTGAGTCACCATATAGTTAATGTTATCAGATTTGTCTGTCCTTCTCTAAGGCCTCCCACTATTCGGAAGAAATAAGAGTAAACAAACTGTAATGTGCTAACACATGCAAACAGCATGTGTGCATGCCTTTGGTTGCATGCATTAACCTTTTAAAATCAGACCTATTAACCTTCTCATTGAGATACTACAGGAACACTCCCACCCTATCACTGGCAAGTCTCCAGCTGAACTACGTTTTGGGAGAAAAATGAGAACTGAGCTACCACAGATACATGAACCAAAACCCCCAGGAAGAACTACAGAGGAAATTCAAAACATCTCTCTGCTCTCTGACGTGCACAAGGATCCCTTTCAACTTAATCCTGTCAGCATAGCTACCTGTGTGTGTGTGTAGGGTGGGGGGTAAATCAGTACTTTGTGTGTGGACAGGACACTACCTAGTGAAGTGTAAGTGTCAGCACCTCACATTCGGCCTTGCCCGGCGAGACCCATCAGAGTGCAGATAAATGTAGATGAGTGCTCAGAATGCAGATGAGCCTTACATTCCTGTGTCTGTGGTTGTCTAGAGGAAATTATCAAAGTGTAGCTGTCACCCAACTCAGGCACAAAGAGCAGTAAGTACAAAGGAATTTCCACTTTTAAAAAATATGAAACATAAACAGCTACTCTTCTCTGTTCAGAAATTACAACTTAAAAGTGTGTTAAGGAATTCCCACTGCTGGCTACGAGAGGGATAGGCCTCACCGTAGTGAAAAATTAAATAGGCTGGTTGTCACTACCAGTATATACAAAACATACTAGTACATGTCCTGCCTTTTAATTACAGGGCACCCTGCCCTTAGGGTTACTTAGGGTCTACTTGAGGGGTGGCATGTGTAATAAAAGGGGAGCTTAAGGCTGGGTAAGTAGTCTTAAATGCCAAGTCGAAGTGGCAGTAAACTGCACACACTTGCACTGTAGTGGCAGGTCTGACACAGGCTTGAAAGGCTACTTCGATGTGTGCCCACTTGTAGTATTTGAAGTACAGGTGTGGTTTATACGGTACACCCCTTTACAAAGGACTTACCAGTACAACAAATATGCCAATCAATTATACACCAATGTCATCATGTTTTGTGATGTATTCCTATAGGTTCTGTATCGATCCCCCTATTCCTGACCCTATTCTGGTTAAGCAAACTAACAAGTTAACTAGCAGTCAGCCCATGAGGCAGAAAACCCCCATGATGCAGGAACCGTTATCTGATAAAGCCACGCTACGGCACAGGAACGTGTTATCTGATTAGGTCATAACGCTTGCCATCTAATTAGACAAGCGATATTCCTCCAGCCCCTGATAAGGCATACGGAGTTCTCATAACAAATCAAACCTATGACAACCTGGGAAAAACCCTGCGGCCATTGTTTTGATTTCACCGAGAACTTCAGCAAAAGAATGTGCTAACGACCTGGTCGTATGACATCTTTATTGACGTATCTATGTCCATCCTTACGTCAATCTCGGCACCTTAAAGGTATAAATATTACCGATATTGCCCTATGCAAACACACGCGGTGGTGACGAGGACGGAGCAGCCAGACTTGCCGAAGCCCAGAGCAGAGCAGACCTCGCTGGCGCAGCCCCGCCTTCTTGACGCGCTGAAATCGAGCAGCTGCCTATTTCTCCTGCCGAGAAATCCAGCTCCGGCGTTTCCGGGTAGCCCTCGCAGGCAGCCTGGAATATCGAGACCAGAGACGAGAGATACCATCACTCATTCATCCTAAACTTCCAGGTACAGAACTGAATAACCCCTCGCAGAGAATTCTTTAGTCAGTCACTTGGCAAAAACAAACTTAACTTAAACTGTAACTTTCTATTCCCGCCCACGTATTAGGCTTAGGTCAGGTACACGGGGTAGGCGTATCTAGAAACACCAGTTGAGTACGTTTAGTCAAATGTATATGTGTATGTAATATATTTTATCCATTTTAAACCTTCATATGGCTTAGAAACCATATCAATGTTTTTACAGTATTATTTTATACTTCTGCTTTTAATGTATGCACTTTACTTAACTATAAGTATTGCAATAATATCGATCCATTTCTCTTGTACGAGAAAAGAGACTGATCAATAAATAACATCCTTTATTGAACACGCCCGTCTCTTCCTTTTCTCTACAATCTGATGAGACTAAGAATGCACGTACTGACTGAGTAAAATAAATTGCCTTTTGTTCACACGACTCTCGAGATACACTCTTGATTAGGGGGGAGCAAAGTTGTCATGTTCTATGGTTGTCAGAAACTAAATCCCTTCTTGTCTAATCAGGGAAGTTAATTCCTTCCTGAACATTCGAGAAAGTTTCTAGTGAACTCTGAGCTAGCTGGCAAACCCAAAACTTTAAGTCTAATATCGACAGTAGTAGACCTAGTTAACGTCTGGTCTAGGCCTATACTATTGAAGGTATTATTCCAATGCGCAGAGCCTATTGGGATAATAGGAACTACACTACATGGCGCCCAACGCGTTTGGAAGGGCGATAAAACTAACGTAAGACATTTAGAGTAACTCAGTCGTGCTTTCTCACTCAGACCCCTTTCTCCCATAATACTCCAAAGACGTCTGGAGTGGGTAAAAGGTAATATCCGCCAAACCTCGCAGGAGGAAACTCCTATGTATGGTACTTGGTTTAGTCAACGTTGAAGGATACACCGTTCCAAAATATTGTGCATCTAATCTTTGTTTCCATAAGAAACCTGATCTGCAAACAAACAAAGTAACCATCCTGTCGGTAAAATGGCAGACAGTGATGAAGAAAGAGAGGCAGTTAGATTAGCAGCTGACATAGCAAAAGCTGATACTGCACTACAAAATGCAGACCCGGAGATAATACTCATCCCGGTCATCAAAAGAAAATCTATAACCTTAAAACTTATAGAAAATGGACTGACACCTAGAGGTGGTACAGTCATATTCGTAATTGAGGCACACGAATATCGGCAGACAGAGGTATACTATTCATGGATACATTTTCCAGCAGCAAATGCTGTAACAAAGTACTTCCACTATTACAAAATAGAGGAACCTCCTGAAATGTACACTCCTTTCGAGGAGGTGGAAGTACCACTTAAATTTCAAGAGCATTTGCTCTTATTTAACGGCGCCCTAAAACATAATAATCACATCACCAGGCTCGGTCCTTTAGGTAGACCAGGAGCAACGTGGCCGGTCCTAGCCGGATACACACCACATCCAGACATCAATGAGATGTCTGTAGCAGAGCTGTTAACACAGCTAAAACAATTAATAAAAATACATAGACAATTAGTCCAGTATGTGATGCGGACTTCAACAATTCAACCAGCAATTAAAATTCCACAGCTGACCCCTCACCAGGGGAACACAAATAAAATTACACCACAGAACATACAGTCCTGCCTAGGTAAAGTACCGGCTAAACGGGAACAAATACCATTCTGGTTGGCACAGAAAATCACCCAAATAGAGGCGGTGTTTCCTGACACCACCCCATTAGAAAAACACAGGATTCTGACTATCTGTCTTCCAATGGGAATCACACCACACATTGAGGACTGTGACACTTGGGGTACAGTCTTTGCTTACATCTACACAAAAACGCACGGTGTTCCATCCATTTCGGTAATACCAGATGTGCTAAAACAAATTCAAGACGAATATGGTCCAGAACCCGCTTTAACTCTTGGTATGAAATTACTAAAAGACTTCAAGCAGGTCTCGGCTATATTATTAGCCAACATAAAGGGAGAAGCAGCAAACGTGGCGATCCGCCAGAGGTTAAAAGAGACAGATATAGCAGACCAACCAGCTGAAATTGCCAGAATCATAGAAAAATCCTATGAGGAACTAGGTAGAGATAGTTTAGGTGGAATACCAGTAAAACCACAACTGATTGAAAGTCCTGAAAAAATATTTTTTAATAATAATTCAACATCACAGAAAAAGAGCTGGGATGGAAACAAACAATCCAATCCTAAAGAAAAGAAATTCCAGTCCAGAGGAAGGTCTCCTAGGCGAAGAGAAAAATCTCCGAACCAAAGACACAGGTCACCTCAGAGTGACCCCTCTGGGAAAAGATATAACCTTAGAAATAGGGATAATATAAAAAAGCCTGATAGATATCAAGACATTGATACACGTCCCTCTCAATCTTTTCAGACTTCCTCGCAGAAATCGGAAAGAAGAGGACGATCAGAACAAAGAGAAGAGCACGCCAAGTCCAAAGACAAGGAACCTGCTCAGCTAAAAAAGAAATGAAAATTTCCCCAAAAAAAGGTAGCCAGTATCAAGGTAGTTAACAATGCCGAGAATACTGAGGACACAACTGAAAAACGGAGAATGGGCTCAGACAATGCTAGACAGCGCAGCAGAAGTGAGCATAGCTCGCAAAGTCCTTATGAATCATCTGGAGACAGTGGACACGAATGAATATCTTCAAGTGGAAACTGCAGACACCAGAGTTAGCAAACCTCACAAAATATACGAAATAACATTACGTATAGAGGGGGAGAAGACTAGAAAAATAAGGGGACTATTTTGGGATAATCTCTCCAAGGGCTATGACATCCTTCTAGCTGAGAAAGACTGGCCACCAGAGTTTGTCAGGGAGTGCCCTCATGGCGAAGAAATAATTATGCCTGCCTTCTCAAATCATATCCCAATTCATAAAAAATATACACTTGCTAGAAAGTGGGCAGTAGCTCTAGCTCCTGCTTTATATAAAAATCACGTAGGATGGGATGAGGACTCTCCTCCTCACAAAATCCAGTTAAAATCACAACCTACTGCACAAAGGCAGTACCCAATTAAGCAAGAAGCTAAAAAACAGGTAAAAGAAATTCTAGATCAGCTAGAATACCAGGGGGTGATTGAAACGTGCACCTCACAAATGAACAACCCTTTGTTTCCGGTCTCCAAACCAGACAATTCATATCGTCTAGTTTTGGATTACCGACACCTTAACTCATGTTGCAAAACATTTGCAGTGCAAAATTTGCATAGTGCTGCACTAATGAATAACATAGTGCGCAAAAAATACAAAACAACATTAGACATCTCTAATGGCTCTTTTGTCAAAACATAGCACCAGAGAGCAGATATTTGTCTGCATTCTCAATAAATGGCACTCAAAAACAATTCTGTCGGTTAGCCCAGGGGTACAAGAACAGCCCGGGAGTATTCTCAGCGAGAGTAACAGAATTACTACAAACATATGACGACGAAGCATTATCGTATGTCGACGACATATACTTAACAGATGATGACTTGGAGACTCACTTGAAGAGAGTGAACACCATAATACTTGGGTTCGCAGCAGAGGGTTACAAATTCAACTTTAAAAAATCCAGAATTGCCCATCTGACAGTCCTATTCTTAGGATATGAATTATCAAGTGAAGGCAAAAGCCTGGCTGACAATTTTCTAGAAAAATGTGCCGTACTCCAAGCACCTAGAACACTAAAAAACCTACAGTCAATTCTAGGCTTCCTAAATTTCGGAAGAACATACATTGCAAATTACGCAGAAAGGGTCAAACCCCTTTATGATCTAATTAAACCTGATTTTAAAAGAACCAATTGGACTCAAATACACACAGAGATTCTGAGATCCTTACAAACAGACATTTTAATTAAAACAAAATTAGATACACGTGATAACACACGCAATCTTGTGATTCGAGTCATCCCAGGAAGATGCGGATTCACATACCTGACCTCTAATGAGGGAGAAAAGGTACCAATTGCATTCAAATCACACTTGTACACAGAAGCTGAACAGAAATTCAGCAACAAAGAAAAAATTGTTCATGCAGTTCAAACCGCAATAGCTAGAGAAAAAGATCAAGCTGACGGTAGACATATCACAGTCAGAACAGCTGAATCAGCCTTTGAGGCATTAACAACACCGTGTAATTTACCAACAACAACATTGAATCCAGAATGGATACAATGGGTGAATTCCATTACAACGGACAAAGTATACTACTACTTTGATCCAGAACTAGAGGAATTAAAAAATCTAGAATATGAAAGAACATTCCCTCTGCCAATCGACATTCTGCCCTTACGACACTACGCTTGTGTAATCTATACAGACGGACATGCTCAACCCTCCGTTTGGGGAGAACAAGCATACAACCCCACATGTGAGATTACAAAAGAAGTGTGGCGCGGAGGTAAACTAAGACCTCTATTAACAAAATCACACTCAGTGGAAACTAATTCAGAACAACAGACTGAAATAATGGCATTGAAAATGGCGCTAGATAATGCGGATCGCGAATTCCCGACACTTATAGTGTCAGATTCATATTACTGCCTCAAATCATATAACAAGGATTTGCAGACATGGATTCAAAACGGTTACAAAGATGACACAGATGCACCAATAAAGCAGAAAATGCTCTGGGACCAAATAGCTCTTTTACAAAAAGAACTACCAAAGACTCACGTGACACATTCACTGAGTCATCAGCGTGATGGTGTTCACGTTGCAGGGAATTCATTGGCTGACACAGCCACAGCGGCAGCAACTAAATCGGCTTCCGTAGTTCGAAAAAAGCGTACATTTAAATACATTGACGGTGAAACAGTGCTGGCAGTGAAAACGTCATTAAAAGGCGACTGCTCAGCGCTACCGATCAACTATCCACTCAATTATACATACATAATCGATGCAAACTCCGTCCCCTTTGCTCGAATCCCTGGAGTGGGGGATAGAGTGATTCCAAACATGGACAGGAGAAACTTGTTAATTGCAGACGCGCATATGGGTGAGGGTCTCAGACACCTCAAACTAAAAGATTCTCTGGAAGAATTACAATCAAGGTACTGGTGGCCAGGCATGAGCCTGCATCACACCATGTTTGTGAAAAACTGCCCAAACTGCAACAGAAATCGCAGTGGGGAGAGAAACAGTGTAATACCTCGTCGTTTCACTCCAGAAAAAATCAAGAGTAAAAAGCAAGGCTTGGGATTAACATATACAGGCTAGTTTCCACTTATAATGTAGATCACCAGCACTCGGCTGACGTCTGGACTGTTATACAAAGATTTGCGAGTCTAAATGGCATATACGCTAAGAGCATGCTACGTTTGACCATTGCTTTCACTCTAGCCCTCCAGCCTGAGGGGAAACATGGCCAAATGAGCATAGCACAGCGGGAATCTTCTCACTTCCTTCCTGAGGGATACGGGATGGTGTAAAGAAAAAACCAAGGCATAAAGCAATCTATAACGGAAAGGATATTAGGTTCAGGAGCTGGGTGGGTCAAACATCTAATAAGTGTCCAACGTAGTCTAAATAACTTGCCAAGAAATTCTCTGAAGGGATTCAGTCCGTACGAATTATTATTTGGAACTAGGATGTTGATCTCTGACCTTGACAGTCAAACTTCAGTGGTGAAGGAAAAAAGCTTTGATATCAAAGACCGTTTGGCTATTTTGCAGGACTTGAATGAAACAAGAAAAGACCTGAGCAACATAAAGTTGAAACAACAGCCAACAACCACTGAAGAACCACCACCTGTCCCAGCAAGACCTGTCTGGATTCCAAAAGTCGGGGATCTAGTCAGAGAAAAGATCGCGGTAAAGAAGGAATTTGGGCCTTCTTACAGAAAAGCAGTTCCTGTCTTGTCTGTCAACGGGACAAGATCAGTTGTACTACCGCCACTTGCTGGTAAAAAGAAGAACCGAGTTGTATCCATCGACCTGGTAAAACCACAATCATGTGGCCGATAACAAATAGTAGGCCAAGTGGACTCCCAATAAGTAGCAGAACACCAAGGTTTGCTACCAGTACAGAGGTTCTAACAAAGAGGTTAATCACTTTCGAAACACCTACAGAAGAACAACAAGGACTATGCAACAATGCAATGGAACTTAGACCTCTGAAAACCCAAATAAAAACATTTAGCAGAGACACACCAATCTACAATGAAGTACCAAATGATAATGCAAGAAACATTAATCCTGAAGCAATTGGAACTATTGACAGAACTGCATCCGGCTACTTCATAAACTTCGATGATTCCTCTGAAGGCTTCACTGAATCAAAGACACAGCCATCATCAAAAACCTTTAAAGATAAAGCTAAAGAACTTTTGAAACAACTGAAAGAAACATATCTGATTTCTCCATGGATCGAATTTTGGGTGGGTTTTGGTGCATTTATCCTCATACTTTGGCTCATCATGATACTAACATTGGGACGCTTCATTGAGGGAAAATATGCTAAAATGGACACAGCAAGTCAGAAAATCAACTTGATCCTCAAACCACACACATCTTCACACGTCGAGAAAAGAGAACTTTCTTCAGCCAACTTCACAGCCAATCCTATACCGGGTGGGGTAGCATGGGACAACACTGACTACGAAATCTATGGTCCGGTTGAAATCCTGAAATATCCACACCAAATTAAGATCTCATTGAGTGACTTTGTAAAACCGAGCTCATTTGCTGATGATTGGGACTTCGAAAGCATTAATAATATGATGTCTGACTTAGTAATGTCTGCTAAATTTACCAAACATGATTATTTGCAGGGTTCTACAAATTATGATAGTATGTACTGTTATAACCACTATGGTAACCATTTTCTACATAGATCTGCACAACCTAGAAATGTTTTAAATTATAATCAATTGGAACATTGTGCAACACCTCCAAAAGGAAGCTCAAGAACCGTTTACGACAAATATTCATACTTTTCAGGTTTTAACATAAGTAATGCTGAAACATTTTATTTCAAATTGTCAAATAAGACAGGGATGAAGACCATGATAACAAACACTAAATTTATATATTCGGACTCATTCTTTGAACAAATGAATACTTTTGGTTTTGATTATTGGGACAAAAATGTTGAATTGAAAAGTGTTTGGGGCACAAAAGAATGGCAAGTACAGGGTATAGAATCTTTGTTTAGAGCCTGCATGATCCCAGAACAAATTATATTTTTAAATGACACTGTTCAACAAACTACCTGTCTTGGCCTAGCCAAAATCAAAGACTTAAATAAACCGTCTATTCCAAAACCGACAATGAACAGCAATAGTTCTACAGAAGAAGAGATAGACGTAAATTATGTATTAAACCAAAACAGAACACATCCAGATTGGAAACAGTGGTTGATCTGGCCCACAGATACTAATAACTGTCAAGACAGATTCCTGAACAAAACACAGGGGTTCAAAATGACCAGGCCAGACCCTAGATATCCTCAAAGACATCACCCAGGGATAATAACCACCTACAGTGTGGGCAAATTATGCCTTCAATGGCTACAAACTTCCACACTGGCAGAAATTAAGCAACACCTAACTTTACTTACTGATGGTGCTGACTTGCGTGATTTCACTATGGGACCACGCAAACAGCGTCAAAAGCGTTTCATAGCAGCCTCTGTATATGCAGCATACAATGAGGCCTGGAAGGTTACTCAAATTGAAACAGCAGAGAGAATACGGGAAATTGACCGTATTAATTTGGAAAAATCACTTTCTGTAGTGGACAATGGGTTAATGACTCTGTCCTCCAGAATTTTTTCTTTGGACAGCATTGTGTCTTCAGCAATCGACATATTATCGCAAGACTTACTATTGTTACAACACGGTCAGTCACAATTGCGTTCTATTGTACAGCTTGGCTGGACGTTACAAAATCTGCGTTCAGGCTATGTGCCTTGGCGTTTAATCAACACAACGTCACTATTCTATATCTTTAACCTTACTGATAGACAAATCAGTATGGCCCAAAAGGGAGCTGATTATACAATCCTGAGCATTGAGAAACTTGAGAGATTACCAGTGACAATGTCAGAACGACCTGTCAGTGAATGGATAATACATGGGATAATTAATATTCCTATATCAACCTTCAGGTTTCAATACTGCCAAAAATATATACAGGCTGGCATGTACGAAAAATTGGGAAAAGGGTACATAAAAACAACATGGAACCTGCCCTATTCACATGCATGTGTCAGTAATAAAGGACAGAAAGTGTTTCTTAGTGGCAATAATTGTGCAATGTCACTAAGCGGTACACTTCTGTGTAACGGAATTAGTTTGCATGGAGCCTGTGAAGGGAACTCAAATAACCTTTCATGTCACCAGCAAGGCGCACCTGCAACAGAGATAGAACCATTCTTTCAAAGACTCTATAATGGGAGTTACATTCTAATTGTAGATCGCAGATGTTGTAGTCTTATGCCCGGGACTCCTTATCTCGTAACTACGACTGCGAAGGTCAAGTGCTGTGGACACTCATTGTTCCCCAGCTCCTTTCCAGACAGGGAGGCAAGGGCATGGCCCAACTTGAAAATTAGTTCTATTCGAATAGATACTTTAAGCAGAATGAAAACAGTGCTTCTTCAGACGCCGACAAGGCTCACGTCATCAAAAGAAACGTATGATCTCCAAGTCGCAAGGACGACTGCAGAGATACATTCATTGTTATCAACTAATTCCTCCATACATTTCGCAGAAATCCTGAATGAAATCTTAAATATTTCTGATACCAGTGGAGTCTCAAAAGTATTTAAGACAGTATTTTCGATGGCATTAACACCATTCAAAGCCATACTGTTTTTTTTTCCAGATTTCGTCCATTCGATTTTTGGCGGACTTCCCCTCATTTTAGGACTGATTGCAGGAATCCTATTCCTAGTCCTTATATTTCGTTATGGCAAACCATGTCACAGACAGAACACCTGCGACAAGGGAAGAAACAATCCTAGCCATTGGATACCGGGACCGGATATCAAAAATCCTGGGACTATCCCGGCTTAGAGACCTGAACATGACTTGGTTTCTATCATTTCGACCAATGTGGCAACGATGTGTTTTACCTGTATTAAGGTGCCTGCTATGCGGAGAAGAATGCGTGTTAGACACCTGTCTGACGCTACAATCGGATGCGCCAATGGATGCAGAAACATTGTTGAGTCCAATCAAGGCTCACGCTTTGTGCTGCCCTCAAAGGCTACCAATCCTGATGACGGCATTCGTGGAAGCTTCACCACTACGATTAAGGGGTAGTGAAGTTCAAGATGAAAGCAGCATCGATCAGGTACGACCTTCTGTCAGCAATCCAAATCAGAATGTCAATGGAGACAATCATGCGCACGAATGCATGGTTACACCTATTTCCGAGTTAGTGGAACTCTCCCAGGAAGCTGTTGACAACTTTTTCGAAAGCCTAAATGATATGATGTTCTCACCAGAGCAGAAATAGAGACTTTTGAGCAAGCTCGTACACGGCGTTCCCTGAATTTGGCCTTCAACTTTAATAATACAGTCACATGAACAAATTTCCCTCCAGTTCACGGACAGCAATTTTTTCAGCAGCCCCAAAATATTTTTGCATATTTTTCGGGACACTATCTTCTGCTTAAAGTAAGAACTATTCTTAGAGAACTAAGATTTCTAAATTTAGATAGCTTATAGACATTAGCTGCCCGCTGGCATGTTCATAGTTATTATTATTCTGTGATGAAATGGTCTCGAACCTTTTTTCTGTATACTTTAGCATTATTCTACAGCTTGAGTGCATACTATACATATGACTGCATTTTTTCCGTATATTTGATAATTTCAAAATGCATTTATGTATTTTGGGGTGGTAAGGTATACACTATACTCTACAGTATGTTTTACTATGCATAGATTAGTAAATATGACCATAGTTAGCGTGGAGTGGGTGTGATGTATTCCTATAGGTTCTGTATCGATCCCCCTATTCCTGACCCTATTCTGGTTAAGCAAACTAACAAGTTAACTAGCAGTCAGCCCATGAGGCGGAAAACCCCCATGAT
This sequence comes from Lissotriton helveticus, assembly GCF_964261635.1. Taxonomy (NCBI): domain Eukaryota; kingdom Metazoa; phylum Chordata; class Amphibia; order Caudata; family Salamandridae; genus Lissotriton; species Lissotriton helveticus. Next base: position 169,376,746 of record NC_136068.1, read on the forward strand.
GCAGGAACCGTTATCTGATAAAGCCACACTACGGCACAGGAACGTGTTATCTGATTAGGTCATAACGCTTGCCATCTAATTAGACAAGCGATATTCCTCCAGCCCCTGATAAGGCATACGGAGTTCTCATAACAAATCAAACCTATGACAACCTGGAAAAAACCCTGCGGCCATTGTTTTGATTTCACCGAGAACTTCAGCAAAAGAATGTGCTAACGACCTGGTCGTATGACATCTTTATTGACGTATCTATGTCCATCCTTACGTCAATCTCGGCACCTTAAAGGTATAAATATTACCGATATTGCCCTATGCAAACACACGCGGTGGTGACGAGGACGGAGCAGCCAGACTTGCCGAAGCCCAGAGCAGAGCAGACCCCGCTGGCGCAGCCCCGCCTTCTTGACGCGCTGAAATCGAGCAGCTGCCTATTTCTCCTGCCGAGAAATCCAGCTCCGGCGTTTCCGGGTAGCCCTCGCAGGCAGCCTGGAATATCTAGACCAGAGACGAGAGATACCATCACTCATTCATCCTAAACTTCCAGGTACAGAACTGAATAACCCCTCGCAGAGAATTCTTTAGTCAGTCACTTGGCAAAAACAAACTTAACTTAAACTGTAACTTTCTATTCCCGCCCACGTATTAGGCTTAGGTCAGGTACACGGGGTAGGCGTATCTAGAAACACCAGTTGAGTACGTTTAGTCAAATGTATATGTGTATGTAATATATTTTATCCATTTTAAACCTTCATATGGCTTAGAAACCATATCAATGTTTTTACAGTATTATTTTATACTTCTGCTTTTAATGTATGCACTTTACTTAACTATAAGTATTGCAATAATATCGATCCATTTCTCTTGTACGAGAAAAGAGACTGATCAATAAATAACATCCTTTATTGAACACGCCCGTCTCTTCCTTTTCTCTACATTCTGATGAGACTAAGAATGCACGTACTGACTGAGTAAAATAAATTGCCTTTTGTTCACACGACTCTCGAGATACACTCTTGATTAGGGGAGAGCAAAGTTGTCATGTTCTATGGTTGTCAGAAACTAAATCCCTTCTTGTCTAATCAGGGAAGTTAATTCCTTCCTGAACATTCGAGAAAGTTTCTAGTGAACTCTGAGCTAGCTGGCAAACCCAAAACTTTAAGTCTAATATCGACAGTAGTAGACCTAGTTAACGTCTGGTCTAGGCCTATACTATTGAAGGTATTATTCCAATGCGCAGAGCCTATTGGGATAATAGGAACTACACTACAGTTTAGTGGAGAAGTCCTAAGGTCAACAAAAAGAGTCAGCAAAACATGGAGGCAAAAGGTAAAAAGTCCAGGGGAAAACCACCCTATGGATGTGTGGTCAACTCCTATAGACAACTATGGAGTTACACAATTTGTCTGGGAGGGTGAAAGAGCCAGTCAGCTGTTTACAATGGGCTGGAGCCCACTGCACATCCATAGAGACCAGTGAAAGAGCAGCTCCCTCTCAGAGGGGCTCCTCTGGGCTGGGACTGCCTCCCTCTCTCCTGCTTTCCTCCATCGCCGACTCCTTCCTCCCTGCCTCTCATCCACCTGTGTTGGAATGTGCTGCAGCAGAGGTGCAAGGCAGGTGCTCCCTGCCTGAGTCTCACCCTGCTGAAGACAGGGCAGGGTCAACCAGGCTGTAATGCCTTTGGGAGCAGGGGGCTTAGCTGCCTGGACACTGTGTTAGGGCATTCTGGGCAACCAGCCACCCTTCTTCCCAGCCTTGGCACTGCCCCACAGTGGAACATCACCTCTCTCTGCCCGGCGCCCTCACTAAGCCCATCATGGAAAAGATGGTGGGGGCGGCCAAAGTGGGCATGCCGTTTTCCAGGCGTGTATCTCCGGCCGATCAATAAGAGGCTCGAACCTGAGGAGCAGGTGAACGATGACCCCAAGGAACGTGGTCGCCATGGATTTGTGGCACCAGTTCCGCAAGCAGTGCACAGAGATAGTGATCACCAAGTCCGGCAGTGAGTATCACTACTTTCTCTTTCAGTTCTTCCAGCACAATAACAGGGAACACAAATAGGACTGGATAACTTTCACATTGTTCCTAATCTCTGCCCTCATTTTCACATGCGTCCCTCAGCCCCCTTATTGCCTTCTCTTAGTGCTCCAGCATAAGGCACTCCTTATACCCCCCATCCCTCTTGTACTGTGATAGCACGGCTCCTGCTGTAGAACATTACATGAGTAGAAATTAGTTGAATCTGCCAATTTCACAATGCTCCTCTGCATGCTCCACCGCATTTCTCTCTCCTTTTGTTTTTAATTCTGCGCCAGCCTTTTTTTTCTCCTGGTCTCTTTAATCGAAAAAGTGTGGGATTTTGTGGCCACTCTGCGGAAATCTATGCAGTAGAAATCCACGAGTTTCGCCCACCCCAAGTTATTACTTGAAAGGATTTTGTCTGGCATAAATTGTGTTTCCTATCATGTGCCTCCCCTTCCCAATTCATATTCTTAATGCAATTTAGGAGACTTATACATCGCCTTGTCCATGAATTGTTTATGCCCTATTAATAGATAAAACTGATAAAGAAACTTCTGGCCCAGTTGGGTAAATGCCAAGATGAATGCATCAGGTAGATTGTCCAGTCACTCTGCTACTGCCACTGGACCATGGATCAAGACGTATTAAGGAACAATTTAAAGACTGGTAGCATATTCCTGAATTTCTGAACCTTTTGGCACTGATTGTTCAACTCATGATTCCTGGAAAAGGGCAATCCCATATTATATATAATTTACAATGGTAATGTGATAAAGTCCCTCTTTCTGTGTGATACCCCCCAATATTTGCTGACTGGTATTGTTTTTTTCTGCACACTGGGGCACCGCTGTCCAATCCCTAGTATATGTGCTGTGACCCCAAAAACATGGGAACATTTGCTACTCTCCAATTGGCGTTTTTAACTTTCCATTAAGGCCATAGTATATCTTATAGGAAAATACTAGGGTTGGAAGGACCTCACACAGTTTTACTCTGCAGAATTCTGCGGAGTTACATAAAAACTCTGCGGGATTCCACGGAGTTCCGCCCACCCAGTATTAAAAGTACACCAGTGCCGTATGTTTGCGGGACTAATGGCAGATGCCGCTAGTGAGCTGAAAACTATCACATTTACTATCAAACCTTGTAAGGAATGAGCGGGGTCTCTGGAAAATACGGGAATTTATTCTGGAGGCATAATGTACCGCTCAGAAATCAAGACTGGAAGGAAGAGTGGCAGCAGACGGGAGCCATGCATTGTGCCCCATCACTGAACATTTAGCTCAGAGAGTCAGATTAGAGCAAGGGAGGGGAAACGGTTTGAAAAAAGCTTTAAAACTATGTCTTTACAGAAGGAGTGGGACTGAACAGATGCAATAACATTTAAACCCATTATACTGTGCAAATTGAACAATCTCAGAAGGGGAGAAGCAAAGCTGGGTCTCTGATCTGTTTCTGCTCCTATAAAGTGCAGTTTTACTTCCTTGCTATTCAAAGGCACACAATTAGGTGACACTGCATTTAATACCACAAAGTGCTTCATTTTGGAGTGTAATTGTAGCTGAGTGCTTTCTGGGTTAAAAGCCATCAGAGAAAATTAGACCTCATTCGCTGCTGCATGGGTGACCAGAGCAGGGCTAGGTGTGAGCCGGCACCTGCCCATTTCCACAGCTTTATTTACTTCCCTTCCGACACGATTGGAAAAAGTCTTCAAAAAGATATTAGAAACATAAACCATCCCGAAATCCTGGAAGGGGTCTATGATCTCTCCCATCTACAAACAGGGCAGCAAGGTCAACGCAAACAACTACTGACTTGTCGGCCTGATCGATAATGAGGCTAATTATACTAAATACTAAATACTGGAGCGATCCTAGAAGAACTCACATCCTGGACCTCATCAAAATCCATCATACCAGCAAACCAGACCGGCTTCTGCAAACAATTGGGAACCACCACCAACATCATGACCCTGTCACTGCTGATTGACGCAGTCAAAGAAGCAAAGCAGCCACTATTTTTATGCTTCATTGACTATAGCTCTGTATTCGACCGAGTAGATTACGCAAGGCTATGGCAGAAACAAAAAAAATGGGGCATCCCAACAGCCTTCCCAAACCAACTGATTTTACTACAAATGGACAACTGGGTTAGAATTAAGTTGGGTGCCGGAACACACTTATCCAGGCGCATTAACACCACCAAAGGGCTAAAACATGGGTATGTCCCAATTCCCTCCCTCTTAATCTCTTTATGGCGGACCTTCCTGCAAAACTGGACAAAAGTATATAACAAGCCCCCAAACTTGGAAACATATCTCTTTCCAACCTTCTCTGCGTGGGCAATGATGTCTTAATAAGCAGAACGCCAATCGGACTGCAGCACCTACTAGGCACCACTAAAGACTTCTTGCAAGAAACGCTCTACGAATCAACTAAAGCAAAACAAAAACAATGGTAATAAATTATATCAAAAGGAAAAAGCTGAACTGGCAACAGGATGGGGGGGGGGGTCATATAAAGCTGGCACAAGATTAGGAGGGCGAAGCAAGGCTCACTGAATTCACACCTCTGGGCTGAACTGTCGTTTCGAGGAAACTCACCAGCCAGAAAGCACCTCCTAGACTCTGTATCGAACTTTGGCCTGACTAGTTTGTGGGAGATCCCTGCAACTCACCTGAGCTTCAAAAAAGCAGGAAAAAATCCCTTAAAAACTAAATATTTAATCAAAGATAAAGCAACTGTGGCGAAAAGGCCATGGGCACATGGCTGGTCGGTTCTCAACAACTACACTGCCATCAAACCACAACCATACCTGAGCGCAGATTTCAAGACTATGAAGAAGGAGACATTTTTAAGATACCGCGTGGGCATTTTTCAGATACTCCCGCACCTGCCTCTCTTGAAAAGGAAACCAGCAGAGCACATCTGCCGCCTTTTCAGAAACAGAAGAGATGATTTTGTGTAGATAATCTCCATCTGCCCAAGCCTACTGGATGTCAGGCGCGCAGTGCTCTGCCCCATCTTCAATCAACCGTATGTACCCTTACCGGCACATAAATGTCTGTACAACAGCCTTTCCCTCCCTGGGAGATCATGACGTTATACCTGTATACTGTACCTTGTAAATACCTCAATAAAACTATTGGAAATTTAAAAAAAAGGCATTAGGTCCTGCAGGCAGGCAGTGAAGCTCTGCTTCAACTCAACCGCCACTTAACTAAACTGCCACTTCACAAAATTCCTCAGCAGTAGAAAGTAGAAAAGGGACTTGCCCAAATGTCTTCTTAAAATAAAGACATAGGTGAGTAAAAAAACAACTGGGCCAGAAGAATCTCAATTCTCAAACATGAGTAAGTCAGGCTTCTATAAAAACTTTTTAACCTTTGAGAATGCTATTGTGTTATGCAAAATGCACATAGAACTCGCACTCAACAAATTTTGAAGCAGACAAAGCCGGTAAAACAAACAAGCAGCCATAAACCAAAGCAACATAAAAAACCTAACTAAATAACTACTTTGAACAGGAAATAAACTCTTTGCAGCCTGTATTTTAGGGTGTATTTTAAGACGGTTGTAATGTTTCTTAATATCTTGTTTCATGTTATGTAAATGAATTCATCAAGTGGCATGTGTTATGCAAATGATTTTTATTAATCATGCATAATAAAAATAAACTTCCAAAACTCCTGCCAGCATTGACAGGGCAGTTTTCCCCCTTGTTTCCTGCCCTCCTCCACACGGGCGAATAAGCCTGGTGCCAGCTGTGTCCGGCTTTGCTTCAGGTCATGATTTGCTTCTGTGGCGGCAGCCGATATCACACAGCTGGTGGCCTGCCCTAAGGTGCCTCGTGAGCCATTGGGGGTACAAAAGGGGGTGGTGATGGACGGAGCATCTGAACCAATCAAACACTCACACCCAGTCAAAAGATCTGGGTTTGATCCATCACCGTTCTTTAGCCCACTCTGCTACCCCAGTTCAGATTTTATTTGGTTTCTGGCATTACAGCCGTCTTCAGCCCGGCTTGCTTGAATCCAGTGGCAAAGTGAGCAAGGGACTCACATCTGAGCATACCCTGCCACACTTATGGTGGCCAAAAGCGGTACAAAAGGGGGTGGTGATGGACGGAGCATCTAAACCAATCAAACACTCACACCCAGTCAAAAGATCTGGGTTTGATCCATCACCGTTCTTTAGCCCACTCTGCTACCCCAGTTCAGATTTTATTTGGTTTCTGGCATTACAGCCGTCTTCAGCCCGGCTGCTTGAATCCAGTGTCAAAGTGAGCAAGGGACTCACGTCTGAGCATACCCTGCCATTGGGGCCCGTCTGAGAAAGACATACCATTTTTTCTGCAAGACCGGGCAATTGACTCTCACTTAGCCTGCATGGTGGACGTGCCCCGTCCCTCCCCATGGAACTGTATATTAACTGCATCTTTATTGCCCTGGTTTAGATGGCTTCTGGTAGTGCCCCTGGAGACGTGCTTGCCCTGCGCCTCCAGCCCTATTCATTATTGCACTCACGGGCGCTAAAAACTGGCAGGGAAAGAGGCCGTGCCAGTATGTCCTGGATTGGCCTAGGACCGTCCTTGGTGGGCAATTGTTGCCATTTCTGGGCCCATATAGAGGACATTAGAAGACCTCTCTTTGCATCCCAACACCGGAGGGGCTACTGCCATGGTTGGGGCCCTAAGATGCAGATACCAAAAGCCTTTGCATGGTCTGCGCTCCCCTCATGCCACAATGCCTTAACTCCACCCATGGCACCTGGTGTATGGTAATAGTGTCAGTCTAGCAGATACAGGACCGCGTTATTGGGAGAGCCCCCATGGGCAGAAGCATGCGGAGGTAACTCCGCTTGGATTTGGTTTAGTGGAGCAGTGGCGAGTTAGTATGACCCAGGACTGTCTTTGCTTCAGTGGCCCTCACCCTGAGGACGATTGGGACTACCTGTTTCTGAGCCCAAGGGCACACAAATTAGTTAGAAACTAAGCTGTGCCACACCCTCTGTGCTAGCTGGGCACTTGACCAATGGAATCTTGGTCCCCCACCTTCCGGCAGGGTCCCATCATGGGCAGAGACAGAGTGCCCTGTGGACCCCAACAAACCAAGATAGACCAATATACTGCTGCTGTCCCGCCTGGGGGCAGCCAAACACCACAGGCAGTGATATTCAGGCACCTCAGGGACTTAAATGGGTGCAGATACTGGCGGCGATGGAAGCCTCTAGGGCCAACGTTCTGAGCAAGATAAACTCCATCACTCTGGACATAAACCTCCTTAGAGTGCACCTCCAATAGGTTGCAGAAGGTTTAAGGCAATTGAAAAGTAAGTTTTCCAGATGCAGGAGAAACTGCCATTCTTTAAGGCCACAGTCACAACCCTCAAAACACAGACTCAGAGAGTGGAAGCACGTGAAGAGGATTCTGAGGATCAATTGTGTAGATGTAACTTATGCTTCCTGCCATTCCCTGAGGGAGTGGAAGGGACTGCTCCAGAGCTGTCCTTAGAGAAATGACTCAGGGAGAAAATCTCAAAGGCGGCCCTGTCCTCTGTGTTTGTGGTGGAGAGGGCGTACAGCTCCTTGGTGCCCCTCCCCCTGTAGGCGGCCCACCTGAACCATTGTAGGAAAACTCCTTAACTACAGGGACACCATCCTCCGCGAAGTCAGGCGAAAAGGTGACCCGAGGTTCAAAAATCAAGTTATCAGTGTTTTTCTCGACTATACCTAGATGGTGCAGCAAAAGAGACAGACACTTGCGGTGGTCAAACAAAAACTGAAAGCAATGGGCCTCACTAACTTGCTGCTTTATCCCACAAAATTGAAGGTGCTCACACTCCTTTAACACCCCAGAAGAGGTGTGGAACTGCTGGAAGTTCATGGAGAGGGCTGCCCTCCGGCCGGGGTCAAGAGGAGGCAGCAGGAGGGCCACAAAGAAGATGCCAAAAGGGGATGATGCGACATTCAAGGCCAAAGCCACATCGGAGATCAACTACAGATGCCTGGGTGGTGGTGCGATCGAACATAACTTTGGATGTGGAATACCAGAGGCTGGCGAGGGAGTATGGGCGGGCGGCAGACCTCTGTTGCCTCACATACCAGTAGGGGCCAAACCTAGTAGTGAAGTGTCTTGTTGTAAGAGCCCTACTCTCAAATGATCAACATGTTTCGTGTCTCAAAAGTAAAAAATGATCAGGACACTTCCCCAGGATCAACGTCATACTATCTACACTACAAGGTAAGAAGTAAAACTACGTACCCCAAGTTTTCATAGTAGACCTAGACTGTACACCACAATGCATGCTACAGTGGCCGGCGGTTAGAAGGACACCGATTGGGTCCAGTGTGTAAAACGCTCAAAGACATGCGACCTACCCTGCTGCCGACACCGTGATGGTGGGTGTGTGAGAGCCCTAGTTCAACAACAAGCAAAATTCCCTCTCCTTCCTGCACACATTAGCGGTCCTTCCATGACCCTACTACCGGTTCTAACTTCCCATACCTACTAACACTGAGGAACTTCGTACCACTCTTGAAATACAGCCTCTTGGGGCATGTACGCTGGACCTCATTAAACTGGCCCCTAGTCCCTCTCTTTGTTGAACATAACCATACAGAGTCCTGGGCTGGCACATACAGGATACACCACCTGTTCCAGACGGGTAGTGATACTTGTTAAAAAAACGCCTCCCCGTTCGAGATGTCCATGGAGAGACCAGGGTGGTAGATATGTAGGAGCCCAGATACAGTGGCAGAGCTGGACTGCCTGTGGTGGGCCCCAGCACCCCCAGGGACTGGCCAAGCTATTTGTCAGGGTGGTTTTGGTTCCCAGTCCGGCCATGCACAGTGGAGAAGGGTTACATATACAGTCTGCGTACAGCCTTGCCTCCAACAGTCAGTGCTCGATCAGGTGGCACTTTGCTCTCGGAGGCTTACTCGGCTGTCCATGTTGTCGGAGGGGCTTTCAACAATGTCATGCTTCTGAAAATGGATCGCTAGGGTGCAACATCAAGGACATTTGCACACTCACTGAGTCTCTAGGATTTGTAGAAACAGCATCATCCAGAAACAGGGACTACTCTTAGCTGGGCGAAGGCGGCCTACCATGCGGAATATCTAGCCCGAGGCCAAACAGATAATTCCCCCCCCCCCATCACTATGGAGTGTAGGAATCATTCATGGGAGTGGGTTGGAGGTGAAATGTGTGGGACTTGAGAGACACAAAAGTAGCGAGGTACTTAAAAAAAAACTCAGAGCTCTATTTTCAGGAAAACCAGGGGACTGTTGAGTTGACATTGGTCCTATGGGAAGCCTATAAATGGGGCTGAGGGACAGGGTGCAGAATATGCTGGAACACACAAATGTAAGGGAGGTGGAGGAGATAGAGAATTTGGAAAGGGGGGTCCTGACCCTTGAGGGCTTCTGCAGTGCTCATACTGATCCCCAGGCCCTGCATTGCCTTGATGTACTGCAGCAGGAGTACCGGGAACTGGCCACAGGAGAGGTCTGCAGTCAATTATTTGCCCCACAACATCATCTTTATGATGTTGGGGAAAAACCAGGCAGGTCGCTGGCCTGCCTCGGTAGGTGGGAGCTGGAGGCACAGGGAATCCACGCTATCATAGTTGAATTGGTTGTTGTCCACTCAACAGAAGTTGCCATCGCGGAGACCTTTGCTGACTACTGTGCCCACCCGTTGCCAGATGCCCCAAATATAGGTGAGTACTTGAACGGTGTCGACCTGCCAGGGGTGCCCTCTGATGATCAGATGGCACTTGAGGATGACATGATTCCGGAGGAAGTTACAGCCGTCATTGCAAATGTGAAAATGGTGAAAATGCCAGGACCAAATGACTTCCCAGCAGAGTTTTTGAAAAGGTACTCAAATTAGTTGGTACCCTATATGCTCAACCTGTTTAGGGATGCACGAGACCGCGGTGCACTACAACCGGATCTACAATGTGCCACCAAAGTCAGGATCCACAAGCAGGGTAAACCTGTAACCGACAGTGGCTCCTACCAGCCCATCTCACTACTGAATGTTGAGGTGAAGGTGCTGGTACAATTCTAGCCATGCGACTCTTGACAGTGATTCTCCCGCTCATTCACAGGGATCAGTCAGGCATTATGCCTGGTAGGTCCACAAGGCTTATCCTCCAACACCCCCACAAATGGATGTCGAAGGTATCTCTGAGGGACAACCCCAATGTCTTCTTAGCATTGGATGCAGAAAAGGCGTGTGATGCCATACATTGGCCGTTTCTCCACCAGACACTTTGCAAATTAGGTTTCGGCCTCCTCTTTCGTCAGTGGATCTCCCTGCTCAATCAGGTTCCTAAGGCAGCAGTCCGAGGGAACAGTCCTCTCCTCAGTTTTTTCAAAAGAACGTGAAACCTGACAGGGTTGTCCTTGTCCTCCTTGTTGCTCGCTCTCACCATTGAGTTACTGGCGGCGGTGATTTGCTCCCATCTGGGGGTTCAAGGTCTCAGTGTTAGTGAGGGAGGAGGAACAAATATCTCTTCATGCCGATGACATTCTGCTGTATGTCACTGAACCTGAAAATATCATACCTACGATCGTTGACACCTTCAAGATCTATGGTGCTCCCTCAGCCTCGAATATCAATTGGTATAAGTTGGTGCTCTGCCATCCATATATCCCTTTGGACCTCACCGGTCTTTCTTGGATGCTCAAAGTAGCGACTGAGAGTTTTCAATATCTGGGCATATATGTGATGCCACATTTGGAGAAATGTTTTGCCAGGAACCTCGGCAGAGTAATTTGCACTTTTCAGGGGGACATTGAATGATGTTGTACCATCCCCCTCACGTTGTGGGGATGAGCTGCCATTTTTTTTAATGATTATGCTCCCAAAACTTCTAACGCCATGCAAAATACCTTTTACCCACTCCCCAAGGCAGTCGTTGATAAATTTGAGGGCAATCTGCGTTCCCTGCTATGGTGTGGTAACCATCCTAGAATAACCTTCTTCACACTTCAATGCAACCCCAACAGATGGGGTATCACACTCCATGACATCAGAGCTTACAACTGGGCAGCACACCTGGTGTTGATGAACAATTTGCCTTTGCCTCTCAGGAACATTCCAGTTATAAGCTGGAATGTAACCAATTCACTAGCCGCTCTTACCTCCATTTCCTGTATGGAGGAGTGGGGCTTCGACGTTTGCTGCCGGCCACCCAGGTGGCTATTGAGGCCTGGCGGGGAGCCACCAGCTGTATGGGTTGGGCAGGTAAATTGACATGAGAGGCGCTGCTCTCGGAAGGGGCGTGGTTGAAGGAGATTGGAAAATTGAGGGGGTTTGGAGCCTGGGACCTATTGGGGATCTCATGGGTAAGAGATGTCCTTAAAAGTGGAAAGTTAGTCTAATTTGCAATGCTCCACCAAGAATACACTTTTCACAGTAATCAGTTTTTGAAATACGCTCAGCTGTGGCATGCCTGGTTGGGGGATGAAATAGAGACAATGGATTTACCTGGATTCTCCCGACTGGAGGGCCAGCTGCTGCAGGAAGAATTGTCTTCCAAGGCTATTTCCCTCATGTTTAAAACAATCATTAACAGCATGCTGGATAGGCTGACCAGAATGAGGGTACAGTGGAGCCTAGAGGTGGGAGACCTATAGGATGTGGATTAGGAAGCCGCTCTGATGCACCTGAGGGAAAAGGCAAAACAATCTCATCTATGCTTGATACAACAAAAAATTCTGCACTAGGTTTCTTATGACAGGGACCAGCTTCACCAAATGGGCAAGGCGGCGTCCCCGGACTATCTCCAATGTGCTGATGAGAGGGGTTTCTATATACATAGGGGCAGATTTACAAGCCCCTTGCGCCGCTTTTACGGCGCCGTTGCGTCACTTTTGTGACGCAGCGGCAGCGCAAAAGATGCGCCATGGTGCGGGGTATTTACAACGTGACGCATCTCCCAGATGCGTCACGTTGTAAAGCCCTGCGCCAGAAGAGGCGTACCATTGCATGGGGAGGCGTTCTGGCGCAGGAACGCCTTCCAAAAGTGGCTGAGTGAAATCTACAAGATTTCACTCAGTCACTTTTGGGCCCATGCTGCGTCAAAACCCTGCGCCTGCTTGAAGCAGGTGTAAGGATTGACGCAGCATTGTGCACATAGGGCCCCCCTGATCATTGCTGGAGCTGCGTCGCGCTTGCGACCCAACTCCAGCAATGCGCCGCTTTTACGGCACAGATGCGTGACACATCTGTGCCGTTTTTGCCCCATGGTGCGCCGCATTTTAAATGCGGCACATCAAGGGTGGCAGACCTGCAGCGCACAATTACTGGCGCATCCCTGTCGATATGCAGGGATGCGCCAGTAATTGTAAATCTGCCCCCACGTCTCTGGCGCTGCTCGGCTATTTTGACACATTGGGTGAGAAGAGAACTGAGCAGGGCGGTAGGTGAAACTATCCCGCTTGACGCCAAGTATATCCTGCTGGGAATACTGGGGGATCTGGACATCCCCAGGGAACAACTTATTTTTCGTATTCTAGGAATGGTAGTCGCCAAGCACGGTGTGGCAAGGCATTGGGGGTCGCCAGAAGCCCGACGTTGCTGGAATGGAATAGAAGAATGGACTCATATATAGCGGGCGAACGAGTATCGTACAACAGCAGGGGATGTCCGTGCAATTTTCATCATATATGATAAGGGTGGGTAATACACTATAATAGCCATCTTTCACCGGGAATTGAAGATCCCTTGACATAATTGTACTACTGTGTTTAGTGTGAGCGCGTCAATACACTTACCATTGTGATTTTTTCTGTATATGGAAATGTCATGCTATTGCTCCTTGTGCTTAAATAAGTGGGTGTGGGTGAGCTTTCTTGTTTAGTATTCATTGCTTGGTGCACATTCTGCCTCCTAATGCAAAGTGTGCTGTATTATTTAATGAGCAAAAACAACAGGTGATGGACAGAATGCAGAACAATGTCATACATTCACCCCAGTACAGAGATCTGGGCCTAAATCCATCGTTTTTTTGCTCACCGTGCCTTTCCAGTTTGAACCCAGCTATATGCAAATCAGTCTTGACCCTGTGCCCCATGGGAACAGTCCAGCCCGAACTGCCAAGCCAGGTCCTCCCTGGACTGGAAACAAGCATCCAAGGACCGTTTTCGGGCTTTCAGCCCTCATCAGCCTGGATAGCTTGATTCCAGTGGCATGGAGAGCACGGGACTCCCGTCTGAGCATACCCGTCCCACTCGGGGTGACAAAAGCAAAAACAACAGGTGATGGACAGAATGCAGAACAATGTCATACATGCACCCCAGTACAGAGATCTGGGTCTAAATCCATCGTTTTTTTGCTCACCGTGCCTTTCCAGTTTGAACCCAGCTATATGCAAATCAGTCTTGACCCTGTGCCCCATGAGAACAGTCCAGCCCGAACTGCCAAGCCAGGTCCTCCCTGGACTGGAAACAAGCATCCAAGGCCCGGTTTTGGGCTTTCAGCCCTCATCAGCCTGGATAGCTTGATTCCAGTGGCATGGAGAGCACGGGACTCACGTCTGAGCATACCCGTCCCACTCGGGGTGACAAAAGCAAAAACAACAGGTGATGGACAGAATGCAGAACAATGTCATACATTCACCCCAGTACAGAGATCTGGGCCTAAATCCATCGTTTTTTTGCTCACCGTGCCTTTCCAGTTTGAACCCAGCTATATGCAAATCAGTCTTTACCCTGTGCCCCATGGGAACAGTCCAGCCCGAACTGCCAAGCCAGGTCCTCCCTGGACTGGAAACAAGCATCCAAGGACCGGTTTCGGGCTTTCAGCCCTCATCAGCCTGGATAGCTTGATTCCAGTGGCATCGAGAGCACGGGACTCACGTCTGAGCATACCCGTCCCACTCGGGGTGACAAAAGCAAAAACAACAGGTGATGGACAGAATGCAGAACAATGTCATACATTCACCCCAGGACAGAGATCTGGGCCTAAATCTATCTTTTTTTTGCTCACCGTGCCTTTCCAGTTTGAACCCAGCTATATGCAAATCAGTCTTGACCCTGTGCCCCATGGGAACAGTCCAGCCCGAACTGCCAAGCCAGGTCCTCCCTGGACTGGAAACAAGCATCCAAGGACCGGTTTCGGGCTTTGAGCCCTCATCAGCCTGGATAGCTTGATTCCAGTGGCATGTAGAGGACGGGACTCACGTCTGAGCAATTTTCACCCCGAGTGGGCTGGGTATGCTCAGACGTGAGTCCCAGGCGCTCCACACCACTGGAGTCAAGCTATCCAGGCTGATGAAGGCTGATAGCCAGAAACCGGTCCTTTGATGCTTGATTCCGGTCTGGGAAAGACATGGCTTGGTAGTGCGGACTGGACTGTTCCCATGAGGCACAGGGTCAGAGCTGATTTGCATATCGCCAGTGTCTAACCCAGGGTGGTGTGGAGTGCAAATAAACGATGGATTTAGGCCCAGATCCTTGTACTGGGGTGAATGTATGACATTGTTCTACATTCTGTCCATCAACTGTGTTTTTTGCAAGTATTGTTTAATGAAACAGTTAAAAAAACAAAAAATCGAATAAAGATTTTTTTTTTTTAAATCACATTCAACGTTACATTGGATTTTTCCTAAATAAAGAGAACAATAACTTAGACTTTAGGAGTGAGGTATATGACGCATCTTCTCTCAGAAAAAGCAGCCTGGGAGAGTTCAGGAACTTCAAAAGTGGCAACTCTCCCCTAACTCGTGTCACCAGTCAAGTGTTGTGAAGCTAGATTGAGGCACTGATCATCAACACCAATCCACCACACTTCTGACTGAAACGAAAGCAGACTTGTAACTAGCATGTTTAATCTCACCCTAGAGAAAGATGGGTTAGGGAGGAGAGGAAAGAGAGTAATAAACACTGGAATTGGTTCTAATGATCTTCTTTTTTATTGGTGCACTCTAATGATTTCTCCCTGTCCAGGCCCTACTGTGGCTTCTCATGAGTGGGAAAAGCATAGAAAACATATATTATGATTTTGCTATAAATATTCAAGCTTGTTGATAAACTACTCAGTATGAACTCACACTTATATCAAGCTCCAACAACGGGGTAGGGGATGAACCTGGAGAGTTCTAGGAACTCTGTCCACACGCAAACGCATTAGCAGTTGACACATGTGCCAAACGCCAACAGACTTGTAGGTATAAAAAGGTAAATCACAAGCAGGGGAACCTTAAACAACACATCAAACAAGCATTTACAATGCAATGGTTTCGCCTTTGGATAAGTTAGAGCTATTGGCATTGTAAATGACAAAATTTGTATTTATGTGTTGGTTTTGTCATTTACATTGCCATTAGCTTAATCTCTCGCAATGTGAGACCTATCGTACCCTACGGACGAGCTCAGCAGACAGCAATTACTACCACACACACACCTAGAGCCACACACACACACACACACACACCTAGCCACACACACACCCAGAGCCCAACACACACACCCAGAGCCCCCCCTAAACACACACAGAGCCCCACACACACACACCCACCCAGAGCCCCACACACACCCACCCACCCACCCAGAGCCCCCCACACACACACACACCCAGAGCCCCACACACACACACACACCCACCCAGAGCCCCACACACACCCACCCAGAGCCCCACACACACACACACCCACCCAGAGCCCCACACACACCCACACACCCAGAGCCACACACACACATACCCACCCAGAGCCACACACACACACACACCCAGAGCCACACACACACACCCAGAGCCCCCCCCACACACACCACGCGAAACCTAAAAAGTATAACAAATGAAAATGCAGAAGGAATAGGCAATATACAGCTCTTCGCCATCCACCGGAGTGTGCTGGCATCGCAAGGCCTGTGCACTGCAAGCCTAGCACGCCCAACGCTGCCTCGTGTCACGTGACGCCATCAGCGTTTGTACTTCTGGGTTTTTGAGCTCACCTGTACAGTGTTAAAAGTGAAAGTACAATCCCCAGAAGCTACAACAAGCCATCGTTCGGTTGTCTAGAAGGCCATGGCATTAACCTACTAGCTTACCTATTGTTCTCAGCTACCTACCCTCCTCCCGGCTTCTCTAGGCCCTTGCCAATCCAAACTCGAGCGAGGTACTTCAAAATTGGAAATGTCACCCCTCGTTGTTAATGCCAACACTACCCCCAATCTCCCAAGGAAATGATTGTGGGACTCCAGTAATCTACTGCAAACGGCAGCAAATGCCCTTCTTGTTAGGTTGACCACATCTTAAGAACCCAAAACCGGGTCATTTTGCAAAAATAGAAAAAAGGACTACAATTTCACATCATCGGGGTTGTGCAGAATGACAGCTCTAACCAACATAGAACCAGAGGACATAGAAGAGGCACTTTAAAAAAAAAAGTCGTTTTTGAAGCAAACATCCTAACTGTTAATTAAATAGCTTACTTATAACAGCTCCTAACTAGCACAGCTTTAGAACACCATGAAAATAAAGTGCCTCACTGTTTTCAGTCAACCCCCTTAAAAAGAGGGCATGAGTCAAATATCCCGAAATCTGCCAGAGCAGCTGGTGAAAACCGGGACTGTCCCTACAAATCCTGGTCACCCCGCCTCATGTTAAAAATGAATTCTTCCTATCTAGCGGTCAGAACACCAGTCAAAAATAGGTGCCCGCCAATTCCCACGCTTAAACTTCTCCAATAGCTCATTCTGCATTTTTCCCGACGCTAATCTGTCCTACATCCCGTATTTACAACTCACTCTCTTAAAGAGACCCCATCAAATTATTTCGCCCTCCTCTCCTACAGGATGAGAAACCCATGCGCCAGAGCGCTGAAGGTACCAAGCAAGCTACAACCCCTGCTCCCCTGAGCCCACCCCAGGGCCGCATACCTTGGGCATTAGTGAGTCCGACCTCCATGTGTGAGGACCCTTCGGCCTGGGACCCCCCCCCCGTGCCCTTCTCTGCTGCAGCCACACTGTCCTCAGCCAGAACCCAGAGCTCCGGGTCAACGGGACACCCGTTCCAGGCCTGGGCTTCCTTTTCACTCGTCATTGCCGTCAGGTGTGCCGCCGCGGTAGAAAGACCCGAGACTATAAATCCCAGAATGCACGCGTGTGCTGGGCAAAACCAGGTCTCCCTACACCGGTAGGTAGCCACGTGCTGCATCGTCAAAGACACCAACAGGAGGGGGTAGAACCCGTCTTGTTACTGGTGCTGGCACTAGTTTCAAAGAAGGGGTGGGTTACTGCACCCCGGAGTTCCATGCCCACGAGTCAGTAGCCAACACACTGCGCCCACCCAGGAGCACAGTGCCCGGCCTGGACACTGCCAATTAGTCCTTAGACAAATGGCGCCTACACACCCCAGAACAACTACCAGCATTCGCTCTGGAGCTATCCATGCCTCTTATCATACAGAACTCTAAAGACCCCCAAATCCCGCCTGCCCAGGTTCCATTGAGATGCCGCCTCTGGACTAGTGCCGGCCTGCCCGAATCCACGACTGCTTCCTTACTTTTCAGTGACCCCCTCCCCCCTTTATCAAGAGTTGGTCCGACCCAGGACACTCCAATACCCCTGGATAGGCACCCTAACCCACTCCAGGGAACATTCACGAGCCCCTACATCACAGCCATGATGGCCACACTGACCCCTTTTCACTTCAAGCTGCTTTTATTCCCCCCTGCCTCAAGCAAATATAAGAAGGCCCTGTAATTAGGACTGCCCATGTACTGTCTCACCCCCTCCCCCATAACACGTAAAGAGACAGCTGGACTTCACCGTGTTCGAGACACTCCATGTCCATCCCAGTCCATGTAGGAAACGCTCGGGCAGTGCCCGGGACAGGAAGCACGCACCTTTTTCCCAGGACGTATGCGCATACATTTAGGACTTAAACTCAATTCTCACTACAATAACCAACATGCCCTCCCATTGGATAAATACCAGCCCCCCAACCCCTAAATAGAGATTGTCCCACCCATGTACCCCCAAAGAAGTCGGAGACCCTCACCTGTGCGTTGGTTGGAGACCGAGCCCATCCTGGCCCTCTGCAGCCCGGGCCTTTCCCAGCTCTCCCCCTCCACAGCCTACGGGCTCTCCCAGCGCCCCACCCCACACCACTGAAAACCTCAGGCCAGTCCTGATCACATCTCCACCGGCACACTGGAGGGGGAGGGCCCGACTCTGAAAGGATCCCAAATTCAGCAATACAAAGGCAGGCCCCTGCTTCCTCCTCCCGCCCCTTCCTGGACCAAGCAGACCCCCTTCATAAAGCCGCCACTAGAGCCCCGGACATCCCAAAATTACTCCTCTGGCCTCGCAACACCCAGAAGTAGTCGACACCCTAAACAGTCAAGATTGCAAATAGTCCCTTTCACATAGAGAAGACCCCCAACGAGACAGGACCCCCTCCCTGGTGGATGCACACGGTTTATCTAATCTTTACATGCTCTCCAAACCTCCTCTCGCAGATGACGTACACCCAGTACATGCGTACCCCCATCAACCAACTGCAATACATGCAGAGCGCCCACCTTCTGCCGTACGGCTTTATATGAAAGCACCCAGACCTATTGGGAATGCCGTCTCCCCCCCTCTAAACAAGCATTACGTGACTATGTTCTGCTTTCATGCCATGACTCTGTTTCAAACACAGTCCGCTTTAGACACGTTACATTTCAGTAAAATTGAGTGACTTGTATATAAAAGCTTGCCTTGATGCATACTGCGTTGGGTGTGGGGGGCTGCTGAAGTAAGGGTGTGTTACAGCTCCAGACAGGGTGTGTGCAAAATAAGCGGCTCAGGCTGGCCTTGGCCTGCTGAACTTGACAATCCGTTGTTAACGACAGAGGGACTTAGTTCAAACGGCCACCAGCCTTGTTGTGAATGAAGCCGGGAAACTGCCCAGGCCGGCTTTGTCCTCTACACAGGAGTCTGCAGACGAGACGGGATCAGGGCTCCGACTGGAAGCAGGTTCATAGTCAGCCTTCACCAGAGGCATCCCCTTTATCATTGTCAGTAAATAATAGTCGAACACCGATTTATACCGTTTACTAAACCACGTAAACTGTAATGTAGTTACACGCTTTTGAGTACCAGCTAAAAATGACATATCCTGCTTGAATTTCGGACACAAAAAGTTTAAAACAGTTTCAACAGGTATCAACCTCTAGGCCTTATAAAGTACGATAACGGTCAACAGTCCAAGGATGAAAGTTAGCTAAATCCACAAAACGTCATCACGGCAAATCACTTTTGTCAGAGCCGGCCTGGGAGACGCGAGGGGTGTGCGTGTTTGAGTTATCTTACCACTGCACAGTGTTTTGAGGCCCTCATAAATACGGGTATGACATAATTCAGTTTGTAAAACCCTCCTTCCTCACACGCCAGAACCATACACCAACAGATCAAAGAATACCATGGAGCCGCGCTAAACGACAACGCGGAACACCTAAAGCTTGACAAGGCAACGACACACTGTGCAATGTAAAACTGACAGTAACAAAACACCAATCATTTCATATCAATAATTTGTCCAAAACACAACTGCAAGTATCTATTTCTCCTCTTCTCAGCATCAATTAACCGGATGCCCAAAAAGGCATATTTGCCATCTTTCCCACACTGGGTGACTTTAAGCGTCTCCGTTCGTCACAATGTAAACAACGGGTGTTCACAGAAACTAAATAGTTTTTGGCACAAAATAAAAACACATACATTGTGCTGCTTATCCTCGCCCCCTCACTCCGGGAAGCATGTTCCCAATCGAATTACTCACACATTTCACACTTAGCTGCCTCTCCCAATTTACAGCTAGGTGAATGAGGGAGGGGGGACGTGCGGCCACGGTCAGATTGTGAGTCTGTGAAGAAAGTGTGATCCGGGAAGCCCGTCTACCTCCCACCTAGTATCTTTAAATGATGGCTCCTCCCTTGACGCGAAATAGGCGCCAGTGGCAGGCAGGCGTTCTACCTGGAGGGAGGGGGTGGGTGGGGTGGTGGGTGGGACCACGCCTGTCTGTATGTAACGGGCCGATAAAGAGACACCCGCTGCCATAGTGTGTAATATTAAGCACGAGACAAGTCGAGGAGAGCCGTGCAGTGCGCTATCCTCTTTGGGTACTGCTTATCAACGTACATTCTGCGTTTGATATTCTGGGGCCTCCAGATGTGGGTAGGTGCTGAGCCAATCCGCCCAGGATCACACGCCACCTGCGTGCAAGTGTCTACAGCATCTACACTGTGTCGTACTCGGTCAATTTTAAGAGTCGCCTGCTCTCTGTACTTGCACCAAACTCTTGCCCTGTGCATAAAAAAATGTTTACAAAGCTGGAGCTATAGTGTTTCTTTCTGCACATACATAGCACGCCCTGCTCAGGAGGGGCATATGCGCCCTTATGCCTCCAGGATGAACCATATTGGCGTAGCATATATATGACATTCCTTCACAAACGGGCTGCGATCCCTCGGATGTAAATCTTCAGGTGGGCAGGAAGATGGCCTGGAAATATTAGCAATATGCTCTGTAAGACACGTAGGTTGTGTCGTTATGTGGAGTTTCCCCAAGGCCACTAACGCAGCATTTCAACTCAGGTTTTGCAGGTATCAAAACTGATTACACAATAAAAACAAGTCCGGTCCCGGGCCGCGCTGTGATTGGCTGACGTCACGGGGGTGTCCCGGCCGGCAGCCAATCACAGCGCGGCCCTGGAATGACGTCACGGGGGTGTCCCGGGCCGGCAGCCAATCGCAGCGCGGCCCGGGACAAAGGGGCGGGGCTTAAAAAAAGCACCAGAAACGCCCCCGAATCGCGTTTTCGAGAGAAAACGCGATTGACAGCCTCTGCCTCCCAATGGCTAGCCTCCATTTATGGAGCTAGCCAATGATAGGCAGAGGCGGGTCATCACCCTAGATAGAAATCAAGAGGTTTTGCTAGCGCATGCGTACTTCGTACGCATGGCTAAGGCAAAACCTAAAAACTAACCTGGCAGTGCAGACCCTTTTGCTCCTCTGTTCTCCTATTGGTCAGACACCTGCCTCTAACCTAGCCTCTCTTTCATTTTCTGCCTTTTCTGCTCCTTAGGTCCAGTCTCCACTTTCTGCAAGCACTGTATTCTGGAATTTGTTTTTGCTTTCTTCTGCTGTGTACTTAGCCTTGCCTTTTTTATCAGCCTCAATGTCAAGTTCCTGACACTCATCAGAACCCATCTGGCCCTGTGGTTGAACAGTAGAGGCCTGGATCTGGAAAAAATGCAAGCGGTGTCTTAGACCTGTGTGAAGACTTGAAACCCTGGTCGTACTCCCACTTGCAGCCAGTATTGAGAAGAGGACTCCAATGGTCAGTTAACTGATCTCCTCTGGCTAAAGGGCACAACAAGCTGCAAGCGGCCTTTTCCTGGTTGTTCTGTAACCCTCAACCACTCAACCTTTTTCTGATGTGACCTTTTAATTAGGTCTGTGCAAAATTTGCATGACTTCCTTTCAGAAAATTAAGTGAAATTCTCAAAATATGATGTGAAATTATGTGTTATACTGGTCTGGAATTGTGAGGGGATTTTTTGTGCAAAATTCATTTTTGCTCCTAAAAAAGCACATACTTGCATGTGATGTGCACAACAGATGCCTGAGTTCTGTTTGCTCATGTTGCTCCCATGCTTCAGTGATAGAATTTATAACCCAACAAAATCTCCATTACTTGGCTTGACATAATGTCATAATCTCAGTTATTTTGCGTAACAAGTGTAACATGAAATAATAGATATTCTGCAAGGTTACGGCGATGTAAACGAAGTATTGCCGAGTCTACTGTTTTTTTTCCTTATTAACATTACATATACCAATATAAACCATGTTCATTTAAATGACAGAGTTTATTGACATAATGACGACTACCTTATCCAATAAACTACAACTCTCCCAAATGGAGGTTTATTCCATTCCTCCATTCCATTGATCTCACACCCTGCTAACTGCTCCTTTCCATACAGTATTAAGTAAGCACCATTAGCTCCCATCTAACAACGTTTTTAAATACTGATGGGGAGTTACCCATATTCATCTCACATTACAACCCAATTTGCACAAAAGGTCCATAAATATGCACCAACAGAACCAAATAAATTCCTGAACCATCTCCAATTATACTTTATTTGCAGAAACTACTACTAATGCAAACGTGAAACCCAAAAATGAAAGTCAGGTAGCAAAAGGTGAGTGCAGAATTTGCACCCACGTTTCACAAAGGGGTAAATGCATTAAGCATTTTACCGGTCACAAATGGGCGGATTCGCAGAATCGGCCCGTTTGCGACCGGTAAAATGCTATTTGCGATGCATCAAGCCCAAAGGCATTTGCAATTAAGGAAATCACAATTTTTAGCTATTTCCTTAATTGCGAAGGTAGTTAGTGAATCCCAAATTACGATTCCTTAAATGCAATGCTTCATGCATTTGCAAATTGTGTTTTCGCAACTTGGAATCGCAAATTACCATCAACTTCAAGTTGATGGTAATTTGCCATTCCTTAGAAAAATGCATAAAATTGCATTTTTCTAAGTGTCATGTGGTGCACACACATGCCCTTAGGGCATGTGGCATGTGTGTGTAACACATGTGCACACATACATGTTTTTGGGGTGCATCAGGATGGTCTTTAGGCCCCCATGCACCCTTGAAATTGCAATCGCAATTTGAGTACCTATTTGGTATTCGCAAATTGCGAATGACTTCCCATTCATTCCTACAAGCCTCCAGGCTCATAGAAATGAATTGGAAGGGATTCCTTAATAGCGATTCGCCATTTCCGAGTCGCTATTAAGGAATATGTAGGAATTGCTATTTTTTTGGCAATTCCTACATGCATAAGGAATTGCTATTCCTAAATTGCGATTCCTTATAAATGGCAATTTAGGAGCCGCAATTCTTTAGTTTGATTCATGTGGCCCGAAGTGTTTTTTGCTGTATCAGGCATTATATTTCAAAGCAAAAATTAAATATGAGCTACAGTAAAACTCAGACAATGCAGCTGAGTAATTTATTTTACAGCGGTCTCATGATATCTTTCTTCTAAATTACATATGTTTTTAATGCTGTCCTCGTTAAACCTTGGAACCGCAAAATGACTCACTATCACTGCCTTTAAAAGAGCATTGGTTTAATTAATTGTTGTGTCCTTAGATGTGTAGGCTGAAAGAAATACATCTGTTCAAGGCAAACTTGAAAAATTCAGTGATTAAAAATGTTGGCATGCTAGATTTCCAGTCATTTGCAGTAGAAGATTACTGCCTGTGTGTGAATTTCTATAGAAGCCCCTTTTTCATTTACTCTCTATCAGTGGTTGTTTGTCTTTGGCAATCTAAGGCTGTATCTTTCATGAAGGGAATTGCTGGGACATTGCAGAGCCGAGCACCTGTTTTATGCGCCGGTGCTGTTTAAAGTGAATTCTGCTTTTCGATATTTCTCCAAGTTAGCAGGGGCGTAGCTTCAGTTACACCCCTAAAAAGTGTATTCCATAGTAAACAGTTTGGCGCAAGTGCTTTCAAGCAGGTATTGTGAAGTCTCTGTCGGATTTCACCAGGAATTTTTACATGCCCACACTGACAAAAATACACAGCCACTCTCTCCCAGGTTTGAAAACATTCAAAAATGCTGCTTAGTTTGCTAAATATTGTGTTTTAAGTACCCCTAACAATTCACACTCCTTTCAAGTACTCTTTATTTCGGCAATATACCATAAAAGAGACACATATTAAGAATACAGTAAAAACCGTGCATTAAAGGCAGCATCAGCAAGTTAAAAGGTAATATGACAGAGCACCGCGGCTTTAGAATTCAAGTATAAAAATATACATGGTGCTTACAGATTCACATAAAAACTAATGGGTACACAGATTATAAAATCTGTTAATGAATAAAAAAATAAACTAAAAAGGGCCAGTTTAGTTTGAATTTACTGGTTTTCTATTTCTTATTTCTTTTCAGCCAGGCATGGAACAAATATCTGGAAACTAAAGATGTTCTGTCAACTTGAAGAATCCTGTAAGCTTCCTCATACCTACTAACACCCAGCTTTCAACAGAGCGGAATCAGACTTTTTGGATTGCGTTCAATGGACAAAAAAAAAGCAGGTGAGCTATGTTCTCCTTCTTATAACCAACAATGCTACACCCCTGGTCTATCTTATCCAAAAGACTTAGCCATTTTGATCTCAAACTCTTGAGTGACAGTTTTCCATGTCGAAACTGAATGTATAGTTTTTTTGCTAACTTTAGTTCAATATCATTGAGAATATTTTCATTAAAAAAGTTATCTTTTATTACTAGAAATGTATAAGTGTGGAGTTGTTTTTTTAACTCTTTCACAGTTATGTGAGTGCAACAGCCTACTGGATCACTCCAGAGATCATCCAAACCCATCCCCATTAAGGAGTCTTTCACATATTTAATCCAAGGTAGGTTAGTGGCATTTGAATATCTAAGGATTTCCACCAGCACATTTTGATGGCCCAAAATTTCTAGTGTGGCCGAGATGTATCCTCAGAAGATGAAGGGACGAAGTTCTATCTTGTCAGTACTTGACCTCAGTCCCAAACCAATCCTCAGTGGTACTAAAGGAGTGCTAACCGGTAGGCGCAAAAGTTGCCTAATAAATCTGTTTTCTTCCATTTTCAGGGGTTTGATGTTTTTATTGCCCCATACCTCTGCACCACAAGGGGCAACCGTCAGTGTCTGGTACGTATATAGTTGGACTACTGGTGCTACAAATTTACAAATCAACTCTTTTACAACTCCAGCACACCCCCTCTTTGCTGCTCCAGTTTTAGTCCTCTTTTAGCAACATGGGATGACCAATCTAACTTCCCATCTAGTGTGATCCCTAGATAAGCAAAGAGGCATACCTTTTCTAGAAGGACACCATCTAGAGTAGGATTGAGAAGTGATGAGGAACAGGGGTTAAAAACCATAAATTTTGTTTTGCTAATGTTAGTTTCCAGCCTCCTCGTCCTGCAAAATCTACTAAAACCATCAAGCATTTTTTGCAGCCCTATAGTAGTCTTTGACAACAAATGAGTATCGTCTAAGAACATGAGGGCCGGAACCCTCATGCCTGCTAGACATGAGGCAACGTTTTCGCAGCTATTTAAAAAATCTACCAGATCATTTAAAAACAGGGCAAAAAGGGTGGTGGCCAATGCACTGCCCTGTCTTACACCGCGCTTCACTGGGATTGGATCGGTAACTTCACCCATCTTACCACATCTAATTTGCATTGAATTGTTTCTGTTGCAGTCTCTCAGTTATACTGCACAAATAATTTGGGTTGCTCACTTCTGTGAGGCGTATCCACAACAGGGCTCTAGGAACAAAGTCAAATGCAGCTCTTTGATCGATAAAGACTGCATACAACCTTCCCTTTTCGAGATTGAGGGTATTCCAAGAAATCATCTACAGTCTAAAGACCTGATCCACAGTAGAAGTGTTGGATTGGAATCCGTTTGAAGAGGGCAAAGAATATCGTTCTTTTCAAGCCAATGCTGGAGCCTGCTCAGTATAACACTGCTAAAATGTTTTTGTGCTGTATCAGTTAAACTAATGGGTCTATAATTGGCAGGATCCAAGCCGTAACCCTTCATATAAATGGGGAGTATCTTGGCCCTGTCCACAGCTTTGGTATACTTGCACCTGTTAAAATGGCATTAGATACCACAGTAAAATATGGTGTCCACACATCTATTTCTGATAAAAACAGATCTCCTGGGATCGTATCGATTCTAGGAGCTTTCCTTGGGGCTATCTTTCAAATGCCATCTACTAGTTAGAATGTATGACGTTACAACACATACTTTTACAACGCCTACCACTACAACGCATTTTTTACAACGCAAATACCATTACAACTAATGATTTTACAACGCATACCATTATAACGCAAATGTATTAAATACCAAAGAAGTGAAATTACAACGCATGACAATACTCCGCATACCATTACAATGCATATATTTATAAAAAAATATAATTAATATAAATTTTGAAACATACAACCTGGCACGGGATGCAGGGAAAATAGGGGTTTTGGGTGGGGAAGTGTATTAAAACGGTGGAACGAAATGAACGTATTTTTTAACTATGAGTAAACTAATTTTAGCGCAAATAATACTCGAGTATTAAAATTACTACTCGAGTATTTAAAAAAAAAAAGGTATTTGAAACTTCCTAAATTAATTATAAATTAGATAATCCAAGTAAAAATCATTTTCCTATAATTAGAATTTAAAAACAAAAACAAGTGAAAATAATTCATTCAGAGTAAATAAACGTAAATAAGGGGAGCCACCATTTTAGAAACTCGAAAATACCGCAGTCCTACAACAGTTTCAATGACACTAAATGGAACGCAAAGCGAACAAAATGGAGGCGAAATGTCGAGCCAAAAGAGAATAAACTCACTTTTTAAAACAATAAATTAAAATATACATCCTCACTTCAAATGAAACAGTAAAAAATTACAAAATAAACGATTATTTTAAGAAAAATATTGTTGACACACAATTTAATCTATAAATACAGGTGAACCACCATTTTGAACTCAGTGGTCGGATGACTACGAGCGAGAGCAGACGCATTTTACGCCACTGCTAACGTAACTGACACAGAACATCTCTCAGTGAACTGACATTCTAAATAAAAGTAAGTAACCTATTATATATTTAAAGAAATACTTTAAGAAATCTACCTAACTTAAAAAATTATATACATGTATTATTTTTCCAGCTTCTAATTCACTTCATAAAGAATTATTTTGAAGCAAAACGATCAAACAACTATCCATTTAAACAAGTAAGCAGAATATATTTATTAATCTTTTAAAATGTAATAAACCGATAATATATAGAAATAGAAACAGATAAAAAAAAGCACTTTTTTCGAAATGTAATATTTTTTAAAATTGCCAGCAAACAATCTTAAGGAAAAATGTTGTGATATAAAAAACATTCAAACAGTAATGTTCTTTAAAATATTATGTACAAATTGAAAAGATATAGATTTTAAAAATATATCTTTTCTAAATTACAGATAAAATCAAAAACTTGCCAAAAAACACCAGACGAACAGCTTCAATAAAAAAGACAAACTACTGAAACACATCGAAAAAATTAACTTTTTCGATAAGTACATTTTTAAAGAATGTACGAATATTCAAAAACCAGATTGAATAAGTACTATCATTGTTTTTCAACAAGTCTTTTTCAAAATTCGAAAAGTATTTGTGATAAACTGTAGTTAAAAAACAGCTTTTTTGAAAATCTGTCAAGCAAACTAACAATTTTAACATGTTTCTTTACATTGAAAATAAATAGGATATCTATAATGTAGAAATAAACATCCGTTATATTTTTAAAAAATTAAAACAGAAATCATCTTTATTCTTCAAGAACAAAAGCTAAGGAAGAACATCTCAAATTCGTCAAAACTGAAAGACATATTATTACCACAGAAAGGGTAAGTGACAACATAGAATAAACTATTTTAAAAATTTGCGAATTAAATCTTAGATTTTATTTTTTAACAATGTTTCACTGTGGTCCCAAAGTTTTTTGTTTAAAAAACGTTCATGGATATTAACAATTTCAAAAATGACACTTCTATCCCAAAAAAATAGGGTATTTAAAATCAATAATTAAACAACCTATATATGTTTTTTCTTTCTACATAGAACTACAAAAGAATAACAAGCCAAACCAACACAAGAACAGGACCTACAAACCGATCAGACCAACATCAATCCAGATCAGAATAAATCTAAAAGTCGACTCAAAGTACACGAACAAGGTAAATATCTTCTAAAATAGTTAACTAACCTAAAACAACGCCAGAAAGGGGACAAATAGTAAAATAAAACCACAAAAAAGAATGTAAATGCTATATAATGTATAAAAACATTTTTCGAAAATGTACAATTTTTTTTCATTTTTTTATCGTTTCAGAACATGTCTCAAGATAAAGCAGCAAAATACATAGAAAGCAGGAAAGGAAACCGTCTTCTACAGTATGCAGGTTATATTTATTGCAAGGAAAGAATAACTGAACCAAGGAGACATTGGAGATGCGTACAATATTACTCATCCCATTGTAAAGGCAGAGCGGTTACTCTTGGTGACACCGTTGAAAAAACAACTGAGCATAACCACTCTGCCTCTGCAATGGAGATTGAAGTAAGAGAAACCATTAACGAAATGAAAAATATTGCAAGCACCTCCAATGGCTCCTCTGGTTCGATTTTAAGGGAGGTAGCACAACATGTTCCTGACCACATTGCTAGTAGTATGACTATAATACCTAATTTGAGACAAATTATTCAACGTAAAAAACAGGCAAGTAACCTTCAAAGAGTTATACCCAGACATTCAGTTACATTGTAATTCCTCCTGAACTCTCTCTCTCTATTTCTAATGAACCATTTATCCTGCATGATAACCAAAACCCTCAAAAACGAATAATTATTTTTAGCACACCCCGTAACCTTGCTAAACTAGAAAATAGTGATATTTGGATGATGAATGGGACGTTTAAAAGCACGCCCCATCCTTTCACCCAAATATACACTATACATGCAAAAATTGACCAAACAGTAGTACCCCTAGTATACAGTTTGCTGCCAGATAAACAATCCACAACTTACACTGAACTTTTAACAGTGGTTAAATCTAAAACATCCAATAAAGGTCCTCGGAAAATAATTATTGATTTTGAATTTGCGATGTTAAATGTTATTTCCAAAACGTACACGGATACCCAAATTCAGGGATGTTTTTTCCATTTTTCCCTGGCATTATGGCGTAAAATTCAGAAATCATCCCTAGTTGTGGATTACATATCTGACAGCAAACTGCAATTCGAACTTAAAAAACTAACTGCACTATGCTTTGTCCCTCCTACAAGTGTAGACGAGTACTACACTGCAATTACCGAATCAGAGTTTTTTTTACTAAAAACGAAGAAAAATTGGCACCCCTTCTAAATTATTTCGAAGACACATGGATTGGTCATCTAAGCAGGTCGGGTCGCAGGAGGAAGCCACGTTTCCATGTGGAGTGGTGGAACTGCTACACGTCCTGCTTAGAAGGAGAGGCAAAAACAAACAATGCCATAGAGGGATGGCACAACTCCTTCAACCACACAATTGGCAAACCTCATCCGAATTTCTATCATTTCTTGGAAACTGTTAGAAATGGGATCCCTGGCTGGCCAGGGCTTGCGCCAAAGTCAGTCAGAGACCAACACTTCCACGTCAGGGCAAGGGAGTTACACGCCAAGATAACCCCTGCTCACCCCCTTGGTAATGTAGCACGAGCAGTAAGGCTAAACTTGGAGGCAATGTGAGGTAAGTATTTACACATGCACCCCCAGCAACAACACCCAAGGCCCACCACAAATGAAACTCCACACAAGGTTATATGTAAAAATAGCCTTTGTATTACACCAAAACTTATTAGATAAAAACACACACTTTACAATGTGCCAACAGGCACGGGCAGAATTTACAAGGGATATGTACAAGACCGGGCAGAATTTACAAGGGATATGTACAAGACAGGGCCACCTGGACCACTGTCAGGAATCAGCACTTTTAGAACTAGCACTTAGAATATCACTTAGAACATAGAACATAGAATGTAAATCGCTGTAGCACAAATTAGAACATAAAGTACACAACTAGTAATCACTGGTAACCAGTAGTACCACCTACGCAACCCTAACCTCCTTAGGAAAATGCTACGCAGGGGACCAGGACCTCACTAGCACCACCTGTACTAGCAGGAACAACCACCTAAGTATCACAATACCTGTAGGGGTATAAGCACATAACACATGATGCATAACATACATTCAGAGGTGTAAGGAACAAGGCACATGACACATAAAAACACATTCAGAGGTGCAGCAACACACAATTGCGCAAAACTCACATGAGCCACCACCTGTGGCAGTCCCTAGGCCAACTGGCCTCTCTAGGGCTAGGACGCCCTGTGTCCCAATGTCAGGGGCCTAAACGTAGCAGCCGCCCACGAAGTGCTGGGCAGCTGTTAAGACAATGGGGCCAACGCTGGAGCCTTGTGGGCTCAAGAACATAATGGGGCAAAAAGAGAGCGTGGGAGCCTCGGGCTCTGACCAACTACGCTCGTGTTCCCCAAGAGCCTCGCTGGGCTCTAAACAAGCAGACTGGCACTCTGAGCCTCTCTGGCTCGAGAAATGAATAGGGCTGGGCTTTTCCCACACAATGCGCGCATGCACCCCCAGCAACAACACCCAAGGCCCACCACAAAGGAAACTCCACACAAGTTTATATGTAAAAATAGCCTTTGTATTACACCAAAACACATTAGATAAAAACACACACTTTATAATGTGCCAACAGGCACGGGCAGAATTCACAGGGGATATGTACAAGACAGGGCCACCTGGACCACTATCAGGAATCAGCACTTTTAGAACTAGCACTTAGAATATCACTTACAACATAGAACATATAATGTAAATCACTGTAGCACAAATTAGAACATAAAGTACACAACCAGTAATCACTGGTAACCAGTAGTACCACCTACGCAACCCTAACCACATTAGGAAAATGCAACACAGGGGACCAGGACCTCACTAGCACCACCTGTACTAGCAAGAATAACCACCTAAGTAGCACAATACCTGTAGGGGTATAAGCACATAACACATGATGCATAACATACATTCAGAGGTGTAAGGAACAAGGCATGTGACGCATAAAACACATTCAGAGGTGCAGCAACACACATTTGAGAAAAACTCACATGAGCCACCACCTGTGGCAGTCCCTAGGTCAACTGGCCTCTCTAGGGCTAGGACGCCCTGTGTCCCAATGTCAGGGACCTAAACATAGCAGCCGCCCATGAAGTGCTGGGCAAAAGGTCCATAGGTCGCATGCTACTCCACCATTCCAGCGGGTATCCCCAAGAGCATCATGGTAAATGCAGTTTTTTCAAAGCGGGTGCGCTTATTCAAAAGTTCCGAAGTGTAATGTAAGCCAACTCTGGACACCGGTGTTTCAGGATTATTGTCCTTCATCAGCAGAGTGTAGGAAGATTTACAGGGGTTGCTGTGCTGGTTGCCAAAGTGTTCTCAGGTCTGGTACCTCTCCGGGCGCGTAGGGCGTTACCGGAGCTCGTCAGCTCAAAGGCTCGAGGGAGCCGTATTTAAGTAAAAGGTCCATAGGTCGCACGCTACTCCACCATTCCAGCGGGTATCCCCAAGAGCATCATGGTAAACGCAGTTTTTTCAAAGCGGGTGCGCTTATTCAAAAGTTCCGAAGTGTAATGTAAGCCAACTCTGGACACCGGTGTTTCAGGATTATTGTCCTTCATCAGCAGAGTGTAGGAAGATTTACAGGGGTTGCTGTGCTGGCTGCCAAAGTGTTCTCAGGTCTGGTACCTCTCCGGGCGCGTAGGGCGTTACCTGAGCTCGTCAGCTCAAAGGCTCGAGGGAGCCGTATTTAAGTAAAAGGTCCATAGGTCGCACGCTACTCCACCATTCCAGCGGGTATCCCCAAGAGCATCATGGTAAATGCAGTTTTTTCAAAGCGGGTGCGCTTATTCAAAAGTTCCGAAGTGTAATGTAAGCCAACTCTGGACACCGGTGTTTCAGGATTATTGTCCTTCATCAGCAGAGTGTAGGAAGATTTACAGGGGTTGCTGTGCTGGCTGCCAAAGTGTTCTCAGGTCTGGTACCTCTCCGGGCGCGTAGGGCATTACCTGAGCTCGTCAGCTCAAAGGCTCGAGGGAGCCGTATTTAAGTAAAAGGTCCATAGGTCGCACGCTACTCCACCATTCCAGCGGGTATCCCCAAGAGCATCATGGTAAATGCAGTTTTTTCAAAGCGGGTGCGCTTATTCAAAAGTTCCGAAGTGTAATGTAAGCCAACTCTGGACACCGGTGTTTCAGGATTATTGTCCTTCATCAGCAGAGTGTAGGAAGATTTACAGGGGTTGCTGTGCTGGCTGCCAAAGTGTTCTCAGGTCTGGTACCTCTCCGGGCGCGTAGGGCGTTACCTGAGCTCGTCAGCTCAAAGGCTCGAGGGAGCCGTATTTAAGTAAAAGGTCCATAGGTCGCACGCTACTCCACCATTCCAGCGGGTATCCCCAAGAGCATCATGGTAAATGCAGTTTTTTCAAAGCGGGTGCGCTTATTCAAAAGTTCCGAAGTATAATGTAAGTCAACTCTGGACACCGGTGTTTCAGGATTATTGTCCTTCATCAGCAGAGTGTAGGAAGATTTACAGGGGTTGCTGTGCTGGCTGCCAAAGTGTTCTCAGGTCTGGTACCTCTCCGGGCGCGTAGGGCGTTACCTGAGCTCGTCAGCTCAAAGGCTCGAGGGAGCCGTATTTAAGTAAAAGGTCCATAGGTCGCACGCTACTCCACCATTCCAGCAGGTATCCCCAAGAGCATCATGGTAAATGCAGTTTTTTCAAAGCGGGTGCACTTATTCAAAAGTTCTGAAGTGTAATGTAAGCCAACTCTGGACACCGGTGTTTCAGGATTATTGTCCTTCATCAGCAGAGTGTAGGAAGATTTACAGGGGTTGCTGTGCTGGCTGCCAAAGTGTTCTCAGGTCTGGTACCTCTCCGGGCGCGTAGGGCGTTACCTGAGCTCGTCAGCTCAAAGGCTCGAGGGAGCCGTATTTAACCCCTTCGACGCTCATGACGAGCTGGGCTCGTCATGGCGTAGCCTCCTCGCACGCTCATGACGAGCCCAGCTCGTCACGTAAAGTGCGCTTTTTAAAAACCCAGCGTACGGGCGGAATTCCGCCCGCACGCATGCGGTTAAGTAAAAGGTCCATAGGTCGCACGCTACTCCACCATTCCAGCGGGTATCCCCAAGAGCATCATGGTAAATGCAGTTTTTTCAAAGCGGGTGCGCTTATTCAAAAGTTCCGAAGTGTAATGTAAGTCAACTCTGGACACCGGTGTTTCAGGATTATTGTCCTTCATCAGCAGAGTGTAGGAAGATTTACAGGGGTTGCTGTGCTGGCTGCCAAAGTGTTCTCAGGTCTGGTACCTCTCCGGGCGCGTAGGGCGTTACCTGAGCTCGTCAGCTCAAAGGCTCGAGGGAGCCGTATTTAAGTAAAAGGTCCATAGGTCGCACGCTACTCCACCATTCCAGCGGGTATCCCCAAGAGCATCATGGTAAATGCAGTTTTTTCAAAGCGGGTGCGCTTATTCAAAAGTTCCGAAGTGTAATGTAAGCCAACTCTGGACACCGGTGTTTCAGGATTATTGTCCTTCATCAGCAGAGTGTAGGAAGATTTACAGGGGTTGCTGTGCTGGCTGCCAAAGTGTTCTCAGGTCTGGTACCTCTCCGGGCGCGTAGGGCGTTACCTGAGCTCACCAGCTCAAAGGCTCGAGGGAGCCGTATTTAAGTAAAAGGTCCATAGGTCGCACGCTACTCCACCATTCCAGCGGGTATCCCCAAGAGCATCATGGTAAATGCAGTTTTTTCAAAGCGGGTGCGCTTATTCAAAAGTTCCGAAGTGTAATGTTAGCCAACTCTGGACACCGGTGTTTCAGGATTATTGTCCTTCATCAGCAGAGTGTAGGAAGATTTACAGGGGTTGCTGTGCTGGCTGCCAAAGTGTTCTCAGGTCTGGTACCTCTCCGGGCGCGTAGGGCGTTACCTGAGCTCGTCAGCTCAAAGGCTCGAGGGAGCCGTATTTAAGTAAAAGGTCCAACACCGGTGTCCAGAGTTGGCTTGCATTACACTTCCGAACTTTTGAATAAGCGCACCCGCTTTGAAAAAACTGCATTTACCATGATGCTCTTGGGGATACCCGCTGGAATGGTGGAATAGCGTGCGACCTATGGACCTTTTACTTAAATACGGCTCCCTTGAGCCTTTGAGCTGACGAGCTCAGGTAACGCCCTACGCGCCCGGAGAGGTACCAGACCTGAGAACACTTTGGCAGCCTGCACAGCAACCCCTGTAAATCTTCCTACACTCTGCTGATGAAGGACAATAATCCTGAAACACCGGTGTCCAGAGTTGGCTTGCATTACACTTCCGAACTTTTGAATAAGCGCACCCGCTTTGAAAAAACTGCATTTACCATGATGCTCTTGGGGATACCCGCTGGAATGGTGGAGTAGCGTGCGACCTATGGACCTTTCACGAAGTGCTGGGCAGCTGTGAAGACAATGGGGCCAACGCTGGAGCCTCGTGGGCTCAAGAACACAATGGGGCAAAAACAGAGCGTGGGAGCCTCGGGGCTCTGACCAACTACGCTTGTGTCCCCCAAGAGCCTCGCTGGGCTCTAAACAAGCAGACTGGCACTCTGAGCCTCTCTGGCTCGAGAAATGAATATGGGCTGGGGGCCTCGGGGCTCTACAACAAAGAATGCCCCTGCCTCTCGTGGCTCTAAGAAATGAATGTGGCAGTAAAGAAATGCCCCCTGATATTGGAGTCCCGCTCGGGGGACTCAGGAGATGATGGCCCCCAGGAGCCTCTCGGGGCTCAGTAAAGCAATAAGGCCCCCCTCTGGTTGGAGTCCCCCCTCTGGGGACTCGAGCTCACTGACAAACGCCCCAGGAGCCCACGTGATCACCACTGAGGGGGGCGGGCACCGGCAATGTGCCCCGATGCCCCCCCTCTCCTCTAAGCAGCTCCGGGGACCTTAGCAAACACGGGACTCACCGGGGCATTTTAGGCGGCTGGTAGCGGGGCTCTCCCTCGCGCTGGGGAGCTCCGCTTCTTCTCTAGTCACGGCCTCTGCTCCACTTCGCCAGCAGCTGCGGGCGGACTCCTGAACTCCTCGGCACATGCTTTCCTCTGGAGCCCCGCCCGCTCCTCCAGGCGGCGGCTCCCTTTTCAGGCGGTGGGGCGGTGGAGGCGGGTCTCGTCCCCGGTCGCGGGGCTCTCCCTACCCTTGGGGAGCCTCGCGGTTCCAATGGCCGAACCTTGCTTTTGGCTCTGGTGCGGGACTTCCGCCTTTTGCCTGCAGCACTTCCGGGTCGCGCTGCAACCAAAACCAGCGCGGCCCTGGGGTAGGGAGGCGGGACAGCGCCTCACGACAGATCCCCGGGCCGGCGGTGAATTCTTTTTCCTGCGGGGTGGGCTCCCTTGATTAAAATAATGCAGGCAAATATGCGGCGTTGCAGCCGCTCAGAAAAAATAACGCGCTTTGAGCGCTAGCAGTCAAAATAAGGGCTCCCCACACTAAGTGAACCTAGAGCGCTCCTAGCGCTATGAAAACAGATAAAGCGCTCCCAGGCGCTCGGGGGAGACCAGGATGCTAAGGGAAAAGCGCTCCAGGCGCTATAAGCGAAATGAAGTGTTAGGGACAAAATAAAGCGCTCCAGCAAAGTTCTGGGGGCAGGCAGGGGGCAAGGCTGGGCCCAGAGCCAGCTCACTGGGCCACCAGGCAGGAAGGCAATCCAATTGGCAGTCCTCCTGCCCAGCAACAGCAGCAGCCCCCTCAGACAGGATCCTGGAAGAGAACAACATTCATGGGGACACAGCCCCTTCTTATACTGTAAAACTCTTTGTCTGTAGGTGCAGGGTGGGGGAGAAACCAGTCGCAGCTGGTTTTGGAGCACCCTTGATGTGCTCAACCTCCCTTTTCATTCACTAGGGAGGCTACAGTCGTTAGACGCACCACAGGGGGCGGAGCCAGCATTGTGTGGGGAAAGCCCAGCCCCATTCAGGACCCAGGTGCAGCCCCTCCCTCACATCACTCATGCCAATCTCTCCACTCACCACTGGGCAGACCCATCCAGACTTCCTGGAGCCAGGCGTGCCAGCCAGCTCCAGCCAATCACACTCCAGCACCCTCACTGCACACACACACCAATGTCTAGAAGTGGGACTTCCACACTAGACACATACACGCCGCATACATCATCTCGCAGCATTCAATCACACAAGTCCGCACATACCAGACGTGAGCCTGCACACCCCATGCATCAGGAACTACCAGGGACACATACATTCCCCATGCATTCCTATGGGAGGGCAGGCCAATCTCACACACGCACTCTGGGAGCGCACGCACTTTACACTGCGCCACAGTGTCAAAGTGCACAACGACCAGCAATCACCATCACCAGGTCACCAATAAAAGCAAAAATTTCAGGGGTGAACCTGCCAGAATGGCCAAGACCAACAGAAACTTTGAGGAAGGAGCAAAGTTTTCAAGAAAGAGAATGTCACAATCATTAACAGGTAGTCTGAACCCACACATCTCTAAAAGATCAAGAGAAATGGCAGAACGACTATTGGCAGCTTTACAACAGTTTTCGTTGTGTGTGGCTTCAGACTACCTGGATAATGTTGCACACATACTCCACTACTAATACTCCATTCACTTTTACTTTCCTGTGTTGCCCTAAATTACAATACAACATACTTAATTTGGCTTCTTTCTAAAAAGAAATTTTCTAATTTAAAAGTCGGGTCACCTTACCTTAGTTGTCTTCTTTTTACTTTCTTTCTTTTCTTTAATAAAATCCAATGTAATCCAAAGGCATGCTTGTTTTGTATTCCATTTTTTCTAAACCATTCCCAAAAAACAAGTAAATACATTTTCTTGTTGCTTTTTTATAAAAAACAAGAAGCATTTCCTTAATAAGGAATTCCTTTTTTGAAGATCGATTTACCACAAACATTTCAAGCCAAAAACATTTTCTTCTCCAATTCGAAGCAATCGCCAACTCCAAAGAATTCGAAAATATATCCATCATCATGCTCTTCTTGAAATGCAAAGTGCAAAAAAAAGCAAAAGATACTCCATCTTCTTGCTTTACTCCAAATCAGCACTCCTTCAAAATCCATATCAAAAATGTGAAATCCATCCAAAATGAAAGCCAAAAAAACCCCAAAGATTTGTTCCACGATTCCTTAAATCCTCCACGATTAACGATCCATTTTCACTAGTGTAAATCCAATGTACGTAAATCGATCTTATTCTGTGTCCGACGGAATCCCGAACAAACAATTTCACAAATAAACATTTCCTAACCATTGTTTAACTACTTTTTTAAATTATTGTAAGCAAACATTGCAAAAAAGATACACCCGCCAACCGGGGAGTTGACGCTCTAGTTCTCTACATACGGGCCCTGGCTTAGATGCGGATAAATTCACTTCCGGGTCGGAACCACGTGTCCGCACCCGGAACCGATGCGAGGAGGTATCTATCCCGCAAGCCGCACAATAACTATCGGTAAGTTTCTATTCTTCTGTCACTACATAGTACTGTGTTAGTCCGATCCTCGAATCCCCCTACTAGACCGCACTTTTGGTCTATGTCACTGAGCTTACCGACGCTCTCGTTGTCCTTATCTCGTCCTATGTAGATCCCGCACATTTGGGTCGCCACAAGATTCCTGACAATTTTATATGGTTGTTTCAACCCAGTCACAATAGCACCGTGAAGCGGATGCTTTATTTCAGCATGATCCCTGGACTCTGGAGCTACATCCACCAACCTACATTTACCTGGTCTCGAGCAGGGGCCGGGTCGGAAGTATCACCGGCTTAGCGACCTGTGGTCCTTTTCTTCCGCGCTACAGCCCTGATGAGTCGTGCAAGCATTGTTACCGCTTGACGACGAAACACGTGTCGGCTGGCCGTCCATGCAAATAAAGAGGAATCGCACTACTTCGCTTCCCCTTTGTGTTCTGTACTATGTTACTTGTACTCATCTATGCCCATTGAGACATCTCTCTCTGTACTGCAATTTGGTGTGCATTTGGTATTTGTTTTCACATTGTTTGGTGTGTGCGTTGCACACCCTTGGAGGGGTTTAGGGCCTTTTCCCCTCGCCTACTTGCACCCAGACCTATCCATTCTCAACACTAACGTGTGCAGTGCGCCCAGTATCTCCCTGTACCTCTAAAAAAAAACAGTTCTCCATAGATTCTAGTTTTTTGAACAGGGGGGCAGCCGCCACGTTTTCTTACTGTCAACTTTAGGATAGCACTTTCTATTCCTTACCATGAATCGAGATAAAGCTGCCGAAGAGCTTTTTGATAATCTTGCCAAAGGAATGTCCATACATAGAGCCACTACCATCAATGCCCCTAGCAGCACCAAGGAAGAAGGTCTGAGGGACAAATTTGTGAGACTAGAAAAACTGAAAAAATTAGAAAATTCAAAGTGGTGGGATGGCATCACCTTGAAACAGTATGTTAGACTTAAGCGCATACCGAGAGGTTTGAGAGCACAGATCTTCCCTACCTATGATAACCTAGACCCTGATCTTTTAAGTAAATGGGAAGACGCCTTGATTAACAACTCCAATATCCTCATGGACATTCTCATTGAGAGCTCTGACCGTAAGGTCACAAAATTTCAAGCTGAGATTGCCATTTTGGAACAGGAGATCAAAGACCTTAATCGTCCTGCATCCACTGTAAAAAATTACACGACTTTAGACGAGATTCTTCTCAAACATCAGAATGAGATAAAGAGCCGCAAAGCTAGACAGCTGAAAAGGGATGAGGCTGATTACACTAACGGCAGAATTTTCACATATGATAGGAAATACGACTATATGATCAATAAACCAACGTCCAAAGGTAGAGACGGAGCGAATCTTACTGATGCCGGCTCTATCTCGTCCAGCAGTACTTCACTGAGCACTATAAGCATCAGTGAAGATGAGTCCACCCGCACTGACAGTGAAACATCTCCTTTTTTATGCGAGATTCAGCGGATAAGGAGAGGCATCCGCTCAATAGAACCAAAACCCGCAGGGGCAGGAAGGGGAGGGGTAGAAGACTACCGGAAGAAACTGAGATCCGGGAACCAACAACAGTAACCGACACAAAGGAGGGGGAGGTACAGGTCATCAATCTCTCATCCAAAACCCTCACCCCTAATATGATCTCCCTTCTGAGCAAAGGCCTTAACTTCAATCCTTTCTCAAACACTGATATATGCAGACTCAAAATTGATTTGTTTAAGTTTACTCGTAAATTAAAATTGAAAAAGCATTTTTCCAACAAAATCATGTCAAATAAAAACTCTACAAACATCCCTACTGAGTTTGAACCTGATGTTTTGACTATCAATGATATTCAAGCCACACATCTCCTTCTCTCCATCACGGATGTAGAACGTACTCCCCAAGACATGGACACCTTACTAGAGGAACTCAATATCGAATCAGATTTTAGTATTGTCAGTGGGCTCAAATCTAAATCTAAATGGATCCCCACACTACCGGGGGGCAACTCCATAGACAACTTTCACAAAAGAGTCTTGGAGGACATTGATAAACTAGAACTGAAAGACACTAAACGCACCTTCAGATATAAGGACAACCTAACAATAGGAGAACGAGCAGCCATGAACAGCCTCATCAAAGATCATGAGATCATTATAAGAGAAGCGGATAAGGGAGGGAACGTTGTTATCATGAACAGAAAGGACTATGACGAAGAAATCCTCAGTCAATTACAAGACAACACATGCTATCTACCTCTTGATCACAACCCCACAGCACCACTCACGACCAAGATCAACACATCTCTCATCACCTGGAAAGACAGTGGTCTGATCAATGAGGACGAATATCTCTACATGAAAGTGACCAAACCCTCCTATCCATGGTTGTACACCCTTCCAAAGGTACACAAAAATCACCCTTTTCCGCCCGGTCGTCCCATCATTTCCGGGATAGGTGGTCCCACGGAAAGGATTGCTGAATACGTCGACCTGTTCCTGGGGCCCCTAGTACGTAATCTACCATCCTATATCCAGGACACCAAACACATACTGAGTATTCTTTCTGATCTTCAGTGGCAATCCGGCAACTTTCTGGTCACTATGGATGTGGTAGCCCTGTACACCAGCATCAAACCAGATCTTGGACTCGAAGTTGTCACTAAAATTCTACAGAAGCGTCCAGCCACCATGTGGCAACACACCAATATGCTCATCTGTATGATGGACCTTATCTTGAATAACAACTCATTCATATTTAACAATGTGTGGTACAGACAAACCAAAGGAGTCGCCATGGGCTCGAAATTTTCCCCGTCGTTTGCGAATCTATTCATGGGCGCACTTGAAAACGATCTAATTTGGGGCACCAAAGGAGCGACCTTCATTGACTCAATAGTATACTGAGGGCGTTACATAGACGATTGTTTCTTGATTTGGTCCGGCACACATGAACACTTGATGGATTTTTACAGGCATCTTAACCACAACACGTGGGACATGAGGTTCACTATGGTGGCGAGCCTAGACAGGATTGAATTTTTGGACCTAGAGATTTATATCCTAGACAACAAACTGTATAGCAAACTCTTCAGGAAGGACACCGCTTGCAATGCAATTTTGCACGCCAACAGCGCTCACCCATCCCACCAGATCAGCAGTATACCTTATGGAGAATTCCTAAGAGCTCGAAGAAACTGCAGCAACGATCAAGATTTCGAAGAAACATTGAAAAGTATGCAGGAACGTTTCAAGAGAAGAGGTTACTCAGATGACCTGATCAAAAAAGCGACATCTAGGATCAAGAGAATCCAAAGAAAAGACACTCTAAAGGACAAGCCCAAAAAAAAGACAGACGATCTTGGGACTATCCGCATGATCACCGATTTCAGCAACCACCACCAGGCACTACGCAGGACCTTCAGTAAACACTGGAACATTCTTAAGAAGGACAAGAACATCTCGAATTACATAGGAGAACATCCTCAGATTACCTATAGAAGAGGCAGAACCTTGAGGAACAGATTAAGCCCATCAATCCCACGGAGCAGTACAGAGGACAATTGGCTGACCAAACGTAACACTGGCTTCTTCAAATGTGGGTTCTGCTCCATGTGCCGGTGGGCTAAGCATAAAACCACTGAATTTCACGACACCAAGGGAGAAACCTACAACATCAGGACCAACATCAATTGTACCACACGCTATGTGGTATACATAATCGAATGTAGATGCAAAAAAATCTACGTGGGAAGCACCATCCGTCCGTTAAAAGAAAGAATAGCAGAACACATAAGGGCGCTACACAAACAAGATCCTAGATATCCTGTTGCCCTACACGCGGCTGCGTGTGGGGAACAATCTCTGGACAAACAAGTTTCGTTCTATGGGATTGACACTGTCCCCATGGGTGCACGAGGCGGCAACAGAGAGCTTAAGCTGAGACGCCTGGAGGCAACATGGATTCTCCGCCTCCGCACCGTGACACAGGGGCTCAACTATGACCAGGAGATGCAATTCTTTTTAGGGGATTGAACCCCTGTATTCATTTCCTGTATACACAGCTGTACTAGCCATAATCTTGTCTTTTCTGCAGCGAACAGTGCACCAGTTCGTATTGTTTTGTTCTCTGATACCACCCTTGCGGCGGCATCTCACAATGAGGTTTCCAGGGGATATCATTGGTTATGACATTATATCTTTTCGTCATGCATTATTACATTACATGAATGTTTATCTTATGCCACAAATGATACTACATCACCCATGTCACTTTGTCCTATGTCATATCAAATGTGTAATATTATCAACCTGCTAGAACATCCTTCCAATTACGTGTCTCTATGCCCAAACTGGATTTCTTGTAAAACTTTCCGGGGGAATTGGGACGGGATATGCGTATCTATTGCTTCCATGCCCATTAATGCCGTTTTTGATTGATGTGTCATGACCTATGTAATATAATATGTTGTTTATCGTCTGAATCAAAGTGTCACCAATCACCTATGCACGTTGTGGATCGGATGCATGACCACCTTTGCATGCTATTACTATTATCGGCATTCAGGATCATTTCACCTTTTTTGACATACATTAATGTCACATCCTGAACATGCCCTACTTGAAAATCGTTTTCGCTTTGTTGATATCGTTTTTCTGCCTACTTTGCAGTCGTGTGACAGATTTATCGCACATTTTTGTCACCCCCTAAGGGTTTTTTGCTGTAATCCACATGTTCCCTTTGACACACCCACAACTGGGTTGTTGTCATTCTCTTCTCTAAACATACGGGCTCCGCAGTCTATACGTTTTTCTTCTCTGTCACTTACTGACAGACGCGTCACGCTCTGCCCCACCAGCGCACCTCCCATTACAAGCTCCACGCCCTCCGGGATACACCCGCCAACCGGGGAGTTGACGCTCTAGTTCTCTACATACGGGCCCTGGCTTAGATGCGGATAAATTCACTTCCGGGTCGGAACCACGTGTCCGCACCCGGAACCGATGCGAGGAG
The DNA here is from genome assembly GCF_964261635.1 of Lissotriton helveticus. Taxonomy (NCBI): domain Eukaryota; kingdom Metazoa; phylum Chordata; class Amphibia; order Caudata; family Salamandridae; genus Lissotriton; species Lissotriton helveticus. Next base: position 169,419,029 of record NC_136068.1, read on the forward strand.
GTATCTATCCCGCAAGCCGCACAATAACTATCGGTAAGTTTCTATTCTTCTGTCACTACATAGTACTGTGTTAGTCCGATCCTCGAATCCCCCTACTAGACCGCACTTTTGGTCTATGTCACTGAGCTTACCGACGCTCTCGTTGTCCTTATCTCGTCCTATGTAGATCCCGCACATTTGGGTCGCCACAAGATTCCTGACAATTTTATATGGTTGTTTCAACCCAGTCACAATAGCACCGTGAAGCGGATGCTTTATTTCAGCATGATCCCTGGACTCTGGAGCTACATCCACCAACCTACATTTACCTGGTCTCGAGCAGGGGCCGGGTCGGAAGTATCACCGGCTTAGCGACCTGTGGTCCTTTTCTTCCGCGCTACAGCCCTGATGAGTCGTGCAAGCATTGTTACCGCTTGACGACGAAACACGTGTCGGCTGGCCGTCCATGCAAATAAAGAGGAATCGCACTACTTCGCTTCCCCTTTGTGTTCTGTACTATGTTACTTGTACTCATCTATGCCCATTGAGACATCTCTCTCTGTACTGCAATTTGGTGTGCATTTGGTATTTGTTTTCACATTGTTTGGTGTGTGCGTTGCACACCCTTGGAGGGGTTTAGGGCCTTTTCCCCTCGCCTACTTGCACCCAGACCTATCCATTCTCAACACTAACGTGTGCAGTGCGCCCAGTATCTCCCTGTACCTCTAAAAAACCCCAGTTCTCCATAGATTCTAATTGCAAAAAAGTTAAACAAACACGTGACCCGACATAGGCATACTCAAACAATGTGTTCGTGAACATGCGGAATGTAACCTAAACATCTAATTTACATATTCTACACCTCCCTATTCTTTCCATGCAATAAATATATACCTTTACATTTTTAAATGTAATTATTAACTTTGTAAAGTTTCCTACCTGAGCGCAGATCTCCTAGCTTCTGCTCTGTCCGGCAACGCTCCTCAATATGGCTGCTTACGCGTTTGACGTTCACACATTTAAGTCATCACAAGCTGCAAAAAAAGAAAAAGGACTATTTTGTGTTTAAACTTTATTTAGTATTAAACAATGTTAAAATGTATTTTTAAAAATTTGATAATTTTTTATAAAACATTAAAAAATATGCCATTTTTTAAAAATAAACAATGTCAGGAAATAAATGTATTTACATTTTTTCATAAATAAACTGTGTCGTAATAAATTATTTTACTTATCTTTTAAATTAAAAGATGTTTATTTATAAATATTGTAAATGTTTACATAAATGTTATATTGTTCTTACCTTATACATACTCTCATTTCAATGTAAAACTAATCCAGTTAGTCTCCAGCCAGCTTCTTATTCCAGGTACGCGATATTCACATAGAGAGCTATTGAAATAAATGTTGGACAATGCCTTTCATTGCAATCAATGATAAAGCGTGAGAATTTGTTTAAAAAAAAATTTAACACATTTTTCCAACTTATAAAACTATTTTTTAAACTTCATTTATTTATAATAAAATTTCTAAAAATAATTTTAATTTTAATTTACACTCATAATTAATTAATAAAATTATCATTTAATTCAATAATAATTACCTTTATTAAATGCAAGTGGGTTGTAATGCAATAAGAAATATTACATATTAGACAAGTAAAAAGTACTTTTATTACTCAAAGTGTGTGTAATAGTAGTGTAAAAGCAGGATAGTGCAGGGGTATTATTTACTATTCTAACTCCAGGGTGGTGGAATAGCAGGGTAAGTGCTGGATAGTGTAGGGGTAAAAATTACTAATGTAACTCAAAGGGAGTGTAATAGTTTGTTAAGTGCTGGCTAGTGTAGGGGTAAAAATTACTATTCAACTCCAGAGGGTGTAATTGTAGGGTAAGTGCTGGATAGTGTAGGGGTAGAAATTACTACTCTAACTTCAGGAGGGTGTAATAGTAGAGTAAGTGCTGGATAGTGTGAGGGTTCCAATTACTATTCTCACTCCAGGGTGGTGTAATAGTAAGGTAAATGCTGGATAGTGTAGGGATATAAATTACTATTCTAACTCCAGGGTGGTGTAATAGTAGGGTAAGTGCTGTATAGTGTAGGGGTTAAAATTACTATTCTAACTCAAGGGGAGTGTAATAGTAGGGTACGTGCTGGATAGTGTAGGGGTAAACATTACTATTCTAACTCCAGGGGGGTGTAATAGTAGGGTAAGTGGTGGATAGTGTAGGGGTAAAAATTACTATTCTAACTCCAGAGAAGTGTAATTGTAGGGTAAGTGCTGGATAGTGTAGGGGTTCCAATTACTATTCTCACTCCATGGTGGTGTAATAGTAAGGTAAATGCTGGATAGTGTAGGGATATAAATTACTATTCTCACTCCAGGGTGGTGTAATAGTAAGGTAAGTGCTGGATAGTGTAGGGGTACAAATTACTATTCTAACTCCAGGGGGGTGTAATAGTAGGGTAAGTGCTGGATAGTGTAGGGGTTAAAATTACTATTCTACCTCAAGGGGAGTGTAATAGTAGGGTAAGTGCTGGATAGTGTAGGGGTAAAAATTACTATTCTAACTCCAGGAGGGTGTAATAGTAGGGTAAGTGGTGGATAGTCTAGGGGTAAAAATTACTATTCTAACTCAAGGAGGGTGTAATAGTAGAATAACTGCATGATAGTGTGAGGGTTCCAATTACTATTCTCACTCCAGGGTGGTGTAATAGTAAGGTAAGTGCTGGATAGTGTAGGGGTAAAAATTACTATTCTAACTCCAAGGAGGTGTAAAAGTAGGGTAAGTGCTGGATAGTGTTGGGATTCCAATTAGTAATCTAACTCCAGGGGGGAATAATAGTTGGGTAAGTGTAAGATGAGTGAAATAAAAAATTTACTTTCAACATGTCTGTTTAATACTAGAGTATTTAACAACAAAAAACTAGTTTATTTTTATTTTTTTGGGGGGGAAACATAAGTATTTAATACTAGAGTATTATTTTTTTAAATAATTGAAATGTCAATTTAACTCTATAAAAATACTGAAGTAACAAAAAATACTCAAGTATTAAAAACAAACAAACCTACTTCAGAACAAAATAAATAATAAAAAAATTATACTTACCCAAAAATGCGTTGTAATAGTATGCATTGTAATGACATCTGCGTTGTAATGCCATGCGTTGTAATGCCATGCGCTGTAAAAGATCCTGCGTTGCAAAAGTTGTGTTGAAAAAGTATTGCGTTGTAATAGTTGCGTTGTACCACTAGTTCCATGCACATTATCAGGGGAAAACCTTTATAAAACATTGCTGATCCAGTACACTGGAAAATGACTACATTCGGGGGAAAGTTCCCCTCTGAATTTTGTTGGTATTGGTTAGTGAAGTGGGCTATCCATGCCTCAGCTACTACATTGTTATCAATTTTAGATCTTTCGTCCCTATTTCCAGTAGCAATTAGATTCCGGAATAGGGTTTGGTTATTTTCCCTTGAGGCAGCTAAGAGAAGGCCCTCATTTCTGGCAGTCCTGTTCCCTTTTTGCCATGGATAGAGCTGTTTTATATTTGGTACTCTTTTCCAGAACAGCTTCCCTCTTACACTTCTTGATGGCAGTAATCAGAGCGCTTTTGGCTGAACTACATTTTTTATTGAACCAGGATGGTACACTACTCCTTGGCCCTCAGCTAGTTGCTACTCTAAAAAATCCACTTTTAGGTTAGAAAAGAGGGAGTTGTGTACTTCTATCTTTTGTACAGCTAATTTATCATCATGTCCTAGCTTGAGAGTAGTAAAACCCTCTATATATAGATCTTAAAATCCTCTCAGACCTGACCACTGCCTGCCATTGGATTCTGTGTTTGTTATTGGTAAGTCTACATCGCCCGTCCAGTGGCTGGAGATAGCTTGCTTGTTTAAGGTGTTAGAAAGTTCCAAATCCATCTCAAGTGTGTTGTGGTCACTATCATGCCTGGTTGCCACAGCCATATCTATTAGGAACGGCCACATTTTAACATCTAAAAATATATAGTCAATACGACTAGTAATTTCTATTCTATTAAAAGCATGCGTTCCCATTCTGCCAGATTTGGTTAATCCATTACAGGCACAAATCATGCAATTCAAGGATAGAAAATCCAATTATAAGTTCAAAGGGGACCATCTCCTGATGGGGGAATAGTGAGAGCAGGAAATGACCATATCCTATCCTCTTCTGCCAGAGAATGGTGGTTAGTCAAATCCAGTGGTTCAAACTGGTAGTTGGTCAATGGTGATAGATTCCTGGCACTTGACAGAAGGTCTCAAATATATGTTATGAATATTTACTCGCCAACCCTTAGGTAATTTAATAGTCACACAGAGAATATCTTCCTCTATTGTTTTGGTCCCCAGCACACCACATCCCCCATATACCCCAAGCCAAAGTATTAGGCCTCCAGAGGGCCTACCCTTCCCACAGGACCTGGCAATAACACATAAGATGGCAAAAGTAGGATAACTAACTTCATGACTATGCCACGTTTCTTGAAAGAGGAAGATGTTGAAAGTATTTGTGTGTTTGCCCCAATCAGGGTCCCCTAATTTGAAGCCAAGACTGACGACATTCCAGGAGAGTATCCTAAGTTTAATTGGGTTTCCCCACAAATGTCTGCTTATCTCCTCTACCGCAGAGGTCGCCTTACTTGTCCTACCCACTTGTTCAGGTGATTTAGTTGCTATTGAGGTGTTTATTATATTAAATTCTATGGGAATTACATTAGACGGTGTTAAAACCCTTGAGTAATAATCATACTTAAGAGACGCCCCTACCTGAAACGCTGGATCTAAAGGTGCTCTAGTTACTCTAGAAGTTTAGTCAGACTGGATGAGCGTTGATGGTCCGCTGCTAATGTTATAGTCATTGGGGCATAGGTGCCTCACTCTTCTATGTATTGCCTTGCTGTGGGAATAAGCTTGTATGCCACAAGTGTGACTACTATCTGTTGCAAGTCACTCAACAAGGCCAGGACGACCAAACCTATTGAACACTGGGATATTGTTCAAATCTCCTTACGGTGGCTGATTTACACTAGGATGCCTGTTGAGTAAAGAGGGTGGGGTCTTAGCATTGTGTAGCAATCTTGTTTGGGTGGTGATGGGGCCAGATACCATGTTCTGGATTTACTCAGAAACCTCTGGCTGATGGTCTTTATTGCCTGCTGAGAAAATCTGGAGGGGAGAAAACAATTTTTATGGAATATACATTTCCCTTCCCCATGCATCCAAAGGAGCACAGACTCTTGAACCAAGTTTGCTAAATTTATTATAAGGCAAAAAAGAGCAGAACATAAGTACACCTCAATAAAAGCGTATAGAGATATATGAACACCAATACAGAACCAAACCTACGAATATAATTAATTCGGCCCAATAGGCACAGAATAATGAATTCCGAAATAAGAACACAACTGAGTATAGACACTGCGTCCAAATATTTCTTCATTTATATTTCGGAATTTGAAGAGTAATCTGTAGCTACGCTACTTCTAGAGTGACATCCCTACTCAACTTCCCAGTTGATTCCCCTCAAAAGGTGTCAGCATATGAAGTCTTCCCAAGAAGCACACTCACTTTAAATGGGTAAAGTAGCGTAAAGCTACGGAGCTCGTTCTAGGATGATCCCTTTCCTCAGTCCAAAGCAGAAGTCCCCCAAATCTGTTTCTGTTCCTAATACAAAAGACAAGGTTACACCCCTAACAGGTCACATGGTAACCTGCTCCAAGAACACCTCCTTTAGGTAATTTTCCACAAAACCTTAATTAATTCAGGCTTCTTCCAACGACCTTGGTTCCCAGGTTTCACCAAACACGAAAGGTGTCCTCCTTTCTATCTGTTCAGACTCTTCAAAGACATTACTTTCTTCTTAAATCTTAATACCGAGGTCAAATTCCTGCACCTGCAGTTGGGACAAGAAAGAAAAACTCTCTAAAAACACATACATTCTAATTAACTTATAACTTGAGAGCAGACAAGGAGAAATGAAACCGAGAGAAACGAAACTTAGGCCTACAAGATTGACTAACCTGAGAACATCCATTAATACACACCAATTACATGAGTCTTTCTATGAACCACTTAGTCACAAGTGGATACATTCTATATTGCATAATATTCGTAATATTCATGCATGACTACATGGTTTCTCTAAACACGTGCAAAGTCCTAATCATTCTCATAAACAGCATTACAGATTTCATTCTGATGTCTTTATATAGCGATAAAAGCTTCATTCTAATGACATGAAATACAGCACAACAACAAGATATATGTAAGTGCAGATTATTCACGAGTATAAGGCACCCCTACAAATTTTTAGAGCGCTGAGTGCTCTATCGGAGGCCAAGGGGGACTTGTGGAAATATCCCAGGGAAAGTATATTCACCCATGTGTCCCTCAAAGGACATGGGGTATTATTGCATAACAAGTCATAAACAACTACAGGGTCTGTGATGGTCCTTGGCCCCCTTCCCAAGCCATCCCACATGCTGTGTAAAGAATATGGTACTGGACATTAAAGTTGGGAAATTCATGTGTTTCCCAGCCAAACGAGACACTTATTACTCAGTTCTGTGTGAGTTTCCCTCAGCCAGTCTCTTAACCCCTTCAGTGCTGCGCGAATTTCGCTGCAGTGCTGAAGGGTCATAAATCACATTGACTCATGACGGAAATGTTCCGTCATGAGCACCGCAGCACCGACGCTCATGACGGAACCGTTCCGTCATGAGCATGGAAGGGGTTAAACGAGGAACACCAGGCATCACAACCACATAGGTACAAACCTCCGAGGGCAAATCAATAGTCACAAGGGCCTTGGATTTGGGCAGATAACACTTAGCCACTCAACTTCCACTGGTGATTCTTGCTGGTATAACTCTGGGGTCTCAGTTGAGGTTGTCTTTTCGGATGAGTGTTATGCTTCGAACCATTGTCCAATGTGTTCCCTGCTTTCCCCAGGCCCTGGGCTGCTCCTACGTTTCTTCTAAAAATCAGGGCTGGTTAGGTTCTAGAGACACCATCTCCAATGGCCTGATCTAAATTTGGGGGTATAGCTTTGAGCTGGGAGTGTTCTAGATCTGTGTTTGCTTTGATAAGTGTGATTACTCGAGATTTGTGGACAGTTATCTTGTCCAGGAGCAGGATAAGTTCTTGGCGTATCACTCCCTTGAGTGGTCCATTACAGTACCCACAAACTCATCTAGCCAAGCTGGTCTCTGTGCAGCTGGACTATCCACTCTCTTTGATTCAGCCATTTTTCGGACTTTTGCCTTTGGTTTTACAGGCAGCATGGACATCAGAACAAAACTGTTGAGATGGCGCAGGTTAGATGCTACCTGTATAACTTTAGTCACAAGTTGGGGTAAGTCCTGTTGGTTGTTCCTTTGTGTCAGAGCAACAACAGTAGTGAGCCTAAAAGGCGTGGACAATTGTTTGCTGGCGGGATTTGGAGTTGCTATCAGAATCAATAGTGGCTACAGTATCTACATGAGACTTCAATTGGGTAGAAGTAGAGGTGGATGGAACTAGCTAGCTTGACTTTTGGGGGCTTCTCCATCACCTCCAAGTGAAAGCCTACTCTCCGTAAGTTCAATTTCAAAGGCAATTGCACCAATAGCCCGCTGAAACATTTTGTCAATGGTAGTCACTTTGGTGGGTGGCTGTGTAGCAAGCCCCACGCCAGTAAACGTTTATTTGCCCAAAATATTAAACCTTCTTAAACCAAAAGTCATTGTATTTTTAGAGGTGATCAGTAGGACTTACCTTGCAGACCTTTGTAATTTTTGGAGCGACAGACCAAGAGGGGAGGCCCAGCCTCTTCCAGACGCAGATGAGCGCAGATGAGCCCGCTCTTGTCCCAGTCTTCGCCAGATCATTTCCCACGCAGCGGGAGTCCAGAATCATTTTGCGATGTGCCTCCGATGCGGTCTGGTGGCTCTCTGCCGCAGTGGCTGGTGGGGCTTGTGGTCTTCCCCCTCAATTGCGGTCCCAGCTCTCCCCACACTCTTTTACCTTTATACTGCCTCTTAAGCCCCCTTCATGTCCTGCCTCTCCTATAATGTACTTTAACAAGATATACTAGCGAGGTTGTCGGGAAATCTGAAGCTCATACCCCCCAATCTTACTGAGCAAGCTACGCCCCTGCAATTTAGTGCTATATTTTTTGAGCGTACAGCTTGGAAACAGCGAGCAAGGTTTGACTTTTCCTGTTTCTGAACTATACTTTCTAAATAATGCACCAACTCAAAGAAATATGTTGTTAATCAGACTGTTTGCACCTTCCTGATACGGCCCATGATGTTCTCCTCCCCTCACAGTTTAAGGCAGGTTTACAGTCTTTTTAACATTATTCTGTCTGTTAGAGGCATTCCACAATACATGCAAAACAATTACACTGCGTACGAGAAAACATAATGAACCATCAGAGGCAAAGCTAACACCGTGGCCGAACTACTCAAAACCAGCAAAAACGTGCCCATGCCTCTTGAAGCAATGTGAGGAAAGTTAAAGGTGGAGCTTCCTTTTAATATTTTACCATTAAGGAGTCCGGCTCGAAATAAATCAGAGAAACTATTTCCCTAATTACCTGCCACTGTTTCAGTTCTTGCAATGCAAAGTGTGCTTCAGTTGGGTATTGATAAATTGTTTACCTAAAGCAGAAATGTTCTTCCACATTTGGGAGAGTCTTTTTATATTACTTTGGTGTTGATGTATTGCAAAACATGTCACAAGATCAATTACTGAGACAATAACAAACTAAAACCAAATATTGTGGCTGTCTAACAGCCTTAATTCCTGCAGTAGCAAGAAAAGGATTTATGATGGCAAGTAGGAAAAAAGTCTCCTTAACGGTATCTCTGTTACAAAGAGGTCTATGTTCTCGCCTGTTGAGCTCTCTGCCAACACTGCTTCATGTTGCTGTTTTAAACTAAATCTGCCCGAGGCCCATCCCAACACCAGCCTCCCTAAGTGCAGCTCCACACCCCATAGCAATGACAATATCAATCTGTTCATTTTCTGGCCTTGATGAATGGTGCTAGTAGTTAGCTGGGAAGAGGAGCAAGCAAATAGCAATCAGTAACTGAATCACCATAAAGTTAATGTTATCACTCTCCTCTGTCCTTCGTTCAGACCTCCCACTATTCAGAAGAAATAAGAGTAAATAAACTGTAATGTGCTGACGGATGTGTGCATGACTTTGGCTGAATGCATTAACCTGCTAAAATAAGACCTACCAACCTTCGTATTGAAATACTACATGAACACTCCCACCCCATCACTGGCAAGTCTCCTGCTGAATTGCTTTTTTTGGACAAAAATGAGAACTCAGCTCCCACAGATAGAGGAACCCAACCCCCTTTCACAGGAAGAACTGCAGGAACAATTTCCAAAGAAGGAAAGAATGACTAAGAAATACGCAGACAAGAAGAGGCGAGTCATAACATTAGGCTTCTGTCTATAGTGCCTTGTTCTTACCAAGATGGAAACTCTGTACATAACTGACAGGATAAAGTTAAAACCCAGCTTTATTCTGTTTTAGAAAAAACATCAAAGCACAATAATACACAATGACATGTATAGAAACAAATACATGCGTTATAAGCACAAAATCACATAAAAACCTAACACATTTACAGTCGTAAAAAATTGACCCTCAGCCCCTTGGTACACTAATGAGCTTAGGATAGAAAAGTCCAAATGTAAAAGATTGGAGAGAGTCTGGCGTACCAGTAGAGCAACACAGGACAGGACGCAATATAAACTGTCCTTATCCACGTATCACTCGAATTTGAAACAAGCAAGACGGTATTTTATTATTAATCAAATCGAAGGTGCTGCTAATACCACCAGAGCACTCTTCAACATTGTAAAAGACTTTGTATCTCACCATGCCTGTAGGCAATCTCTTATAGAAACAAAGGCTTTTTGTAACCAAATAGCGAGTTTTTTTCACGAAAAAATTAATAAAATGTACGCTAATTTCCCTTCAAAAAGTTTACGAACTCCTGTTAGACCTAACAGGCAGGTGGAGTTAAAAACAAGCATTTACAATGCAACGGTCTCGCCTTTTTAAAAGTTAGAGCTATTGGCATTGTAAATGACAAACTTTATTTATGTGTTGGTTTTGAAAACAGATAAATAAATGGCATTGTCATTTACAATGCCAATAGCTTAATCTCTCGCAAATGCGACACCTATTGCATTTGCACACAAGCACGTACACACACAGAGCCACACACACACACAGAGCCACACACACACACACAGAGCCACACACACACACACAGAGCCACACACAGCCAAACACACAAACACACACACAGCGCCACACACACAGACAGAGCCACACACACACACACACACACACACACACACACACAGAGCCACAGACACACAGAGCCACACACACACACACACAGCCACACACACACAGACAGAGCCACACACACAGACAGAGCCACACACACACAGAGCCACACACTCACAGAGCCACACACTGCTCTTTCTTCACCTGGTCTCAGCTGTCTTGAAGGCCCCGACAGGAGTGAAGAGGGTGCGAGCTAAGGAACTTGCTTGCTTTCTAGAACATCCGCGCCATCCCATACTTCCTCTGCATGAAGAGGAGACTGGTACAAGATTATGGGTGGGTCAAGAGGTCTGCCCAAATGATGAGATGTCACTTCTGCTTTGCCTGACATTTGACTTTGTCGCCGTCCTTCTCTTAAAGGTCCCAGGGACGGATAAAGACCCCACCCTCGGCAGTGATATTTTGCCCTAGACTGAGAGCCAGTGAAAGCCCGAGGAATCCAGAGGGGGCTTGAAGAACTCGGGTCTGGATGAACGGCCCAGAGGTCACCGTCTTGGGCCTGGCAATTGCGGGCCTCCGTCCCTAGACACGGGCAGGGGTTCCTGTGCCCTGAGAGAGGATGTGAGCCTGCAGTATGGAGCGGGGGAGGGGAGGATTTGCAGGCAGGGGGTCACAGGACTACTATTGTGCAACCAGAAGCCTTATTCCGTGAGAGAAAGCCCCTCCCGCAGGCCTGTGCTGGAGTAAGTTCACACTCCTGGGGTCTTTTAGTACTGATAAAGCTTTGTTGGTGGAGGTCTGTACTGGAGTAACCTCACCCTCCTGGGTCCTGTACTAGTGATAGGGCACTGCTGGTGGAGGCCTGTGCTTGAGTAAGTTCAATCTCCTGGGGTCCTATACTAATGATAGAGCTCTGCTGGTGAATGCCAGTGCTGTCGTAAGCTCACACTCCTGGGGTCCTATAGTACTGATAGGGAACTGCTGGTGAATGCCCATGCTGGAGTGAGCTCACACTCCTGGGTGCTGTATTACTGACGGGGCACTGTTGGTGGAGGCCTGTGCTGGAGTAAGCTCACACTCCTGGGGGTCCTATAGTACTGATAGGGCTCTGCTGGTGGAGGCCTGTGCTGGAGTAAGCTCATACACCTGGGGTGCTATAGTACTGATAGTGCACTGCTGGTGGACGCCTATGCTGAAGTAAGCTCACACTCCCGGGGGTCCTATTGTACTGATAGGGTTCTGCTGGTGGAGGCCTGTGCTGGCGTAAGCTCATACGCCTTGGGTCACTGCGGTTATGCAGGCATGAATTAGCAAGAAATGGACAATAAAATAAAAATGTGTTCTGAATAGGGGCCCCCAAATTTGTCTTGCCCGGGCCCCCAGAATCCTTTAGATGACACTGCCCGGGTCCCCCTCCCTTGGGCGTCTTATTTGGTATGCCCCAAAGTAAAAACACTACAATCGAGAGTCGCCAGCCCTCGTGTAACAGAGGCACAATGAAGCTAACTGTTATCCTTTGCTCTCCTGCCCCCTGTTGAATGTGATCATATTTGCGTTATTCGCAAACAATTTCATGAACCTTTTATGTCAGTCACCTTTCTTCCATGAGGCAGATGGAACTATTTTGTGAATCACCAAAGTCTGCTTGTGCCACAGCCAATTGTGCAAGCATTTTTCTAGTGTGACATCTGACATCTAGACGCTCGCTCCTCTGCGGACTGCTTGGATGTGCTGCTCACAGCCCAGGGTGCTGCCTGTGCCGGGCAGCAGGGAACTCCCTGGTATTCTCACACTGAAGTGATGCATTCAAGCAGCAGCTCTCAAGGCCGGTGGAAAAGGAGCTTCCTTTCAGCACGACAGAAAGCAGATTTGCTCTGCGGGCTGCTCCCTGGCACAGATCCTCCGCCTTCATCTAAAAATTTAAAAAAACTTGTGGGAGCGGCTGTCTGACTCCAGCCTGCGGTGCTCGGGTGCTGGGCCCGTTGGCCTGTCCTTGTGGGGAACAGTTTCTTTGGGCGCAGGCCCGCCAGCAGCTGCAGCAGGTAAAAATAGCAGCAGCCATTTACCGAGCTCGGAATGAAAACCACGGCCAGGAAGTACACACAGCTGGAGTTCTGCAGCAGTGGCAAGAACTGCTGGGCACAGCTCGAGCTGCTGAGCACTGCTGGGCAACGCTGGGACACGTTCACGGTGTGGGGGGGCAGGGGTGGTAGGAGTGAGGCGCTGCTGCATAGCGCCAGTCTAGCGGGACCTGCTTCCTCCGTGAGAATGTGTGCGCTGGGTTGAAGTTCTTTATAGGGCTGCTATGATTTAGTAGCACCCACCGATCCCCTATTAGACACAGCCATGACCCAGCCCCCGCCATCCCTCAGCCCCCACCCCGAAAGCGATATTGATCCGCAGTTTGGGCTGTAATTTATATGTCAGAGATAAAGAGGGGTGGGGCAGGAAACGAGCAGGAGAGTAATGCACACTGACAGGAGTGACGGTGTGTGTAAAGGGAGGGGGTGTGAGCGCGGAAGGGGAAACCAGAGAAATGAATTGGCAGAGGGCGGAGGCAGTGGAAGAGGCCGGAAGGGTCAGGGGTGAGCGAAGAAAAGGAGATGGAGATGCGAAAGAGCGCTTCTGAGCTTTAAAAAAACGTGATGATGCCATCTGATTTTAAAATCGTGAGGGCTATTTTTGGGAATCTTGGGCAGTCAGAGGTCTCTAGGTATGTATTGCTTTGGTGCTGTCATTTGCCACTTGTGTACCAGGGCCACACGACTCGAGCCGCTAAAGTGGACGGCTAAAGCCACCCTATAGCTACTTGCCCCTCAGTGCAAAAAAAACCAAGCACTGCCATTTGTATCTAAGCCCCGCCCTTTTGCGATTGGGGGGCGTGTTTTTTTACTTTGTTTCTCGGCTGTAAACAACAGTCAAAAACATGCCCCCAGTCTGAAAAGGACGGGGCTTACAGATAAATGGTTCTTTCTATCTAAGCCCCGTCCTTTTCAGACTGGGGGGCATGTTTTTGACTGTTGTTTATAGCTGAGAAAGAAAGTAAAAAAACACGCCCCCCAATCGCAAAAGGACAGGGCTTAGATACAAAGAATGACATCACTTGGGCCTCTTCTCCAATGGCTTGCCTCAAGTTAGGAAGCCAGCCAATGGAGAAGAGGGGTGGGTTCAAGCCCCACTCTCTAAGACATAAAGTCTCGGAGCGAGACTGCGCAAGCGCCGCCTACGCAGGCCGAGACCTAAAAAGGACTGAAAGTACTTTGGATTGCTTTAATCTGATTACCTTGGAGGAAGTCTCTAAAGCACTTGTCTTAGCTAAATCAGGTGCACCGTCGGATCCCTGCCCACCTAAGAATATGGCTCTGCTAGCCTCCAGTTGTGCTCCCGCGATTCTCCAACTATTTAACTCCTCTATACAATTGGGGGTCATTCCAAGAACCTGGAAGGAAGCCTTTGTACGCCCCATCCTAAAAAACCCACAGCAGACCCACAGGAACTCAGTAATTATCGGCCAATCTCCCTCCTACCGCTACTGGCTAAAACACTGGAGAGTATAATTAATAAACAATTTAGCCAATATTTGGAGCTAAACGAAGTTCTGGACTCCTCCCAATCAGGATTTCGAAAGGGTTTCAGAACAGAAACTGCTATATTAGCAGTTACAGATTCGTTAAGAACACAAATGGATAAAGGGGGTTTGGCAATACTGATTTTACTGGATCTCTCCGCAGCATTTGATACTATATCTCATGAAATGTTTGCAGAGAGATTGGTCTCGTGTGATGTTGAGGGCTCTGCCTTAAAGTGGTTGCAAAACTTTATGTCCGGCCGAACTCAAACAGTCATATTGGGCCCACATTTGTCCGATTCTTTAAGCCTTGACAAGGGTGTCTGAAGTGACTCCAAACACACACAAATAGTAGGTCAGATGTACTTTAATGACCATTAGTACAACAGCTCCCAGGAAACTGCCCAACCAGAATACACAAAGAATATTCCAACATAAACATTCTGTAACCATAGGAAAGGAATGACAAAATGGGAGCATGCACAATAACAAACATAGAAGATAGATTACTACAATATCTCCCTTCTTTACTACAACTAAATAATAAAACTTAAGCAAATATAAACCTAAAAGCTATAGATTAATACATAATATAAAGAAATTATGCAAAAGGAAAATAAAAGAAAAAGAAACATAAATAAAACACATACATGAAAAACATGCCTTTCATGGATAAACTAAAAACAATACTAACCAAACAGATCATAAATCCACCCGTTTAGGTGGAACCCGGATCCCACTACACCACCTAGGTGGAACATATTCTAACTTACAATTACTATTTGAATTTCCCTTGTCATCAATTCCATCAATACCCATCTGGGAAACCTCCTTCTCTGGCAATTTTTAAATGCGTGAAAGATTCCACCAATTCCTACCATTGACCCTAACAGCACACCTAGCCACAGCATCTACTTTCACCGGAGTACTGAATTTAGATAAACCTTTGAGCACATTATGAGGTGATTTAATTTTGACCCAATTACCCACTTTGATTTTTTAATCAAAAATCTGAACCTTATTTAATTCAAATTGATTACTGCCACCCTGCTTTCCATTCGTTCCCCTCTTATACAATCCAATTCAGACTGAATAATTGATTCACCAGTCTTCACATTGAGAACAGATCCCATTTTTTTATCCATGCAGGATGTAAATGGAAAGACGCTTCCCGCCCTCTCAATAATTTGAAGGGGCTTGAACCAGTTATATTACTTGGTGTTGTGCGATGAGCCCACAACATGCTTTGGACCAGTTCTTTGATGTCAATTTTAGATGAAACTGCCCACTGAATACATTCTACCAAAATACGGTTTGTCCTCTCAATAAAACCATTTGCCTGTGGGTGATATAATGCCACCCTTATATGATTGATTCCTGATTGCGATAAAAAATTCCCCATTTCTCTAGAAGTAAATTGAACTCCATTGTCTGACACAATCTCCTTTGGAAAACCTTCCTTTGCAAACAAACTTTGAAAAAATTTGATAACTTCCATTGAGTTAGGCTCAGGCATAAAGTGTACTTCCCACCATTTACTGAAATAATCAGCAACCACCAAAGCAAATTTATATTTACTAGGCAATATGTTAAATGGTCTACAAAATCTACCGCCAATTTTAACCAAGGACCATCTGGCCTAGGAACATCTTGTGTAGGGGGGAGACACAATGTTCACCACTTTATCACTAGCATTACAAGTTAAACAGTCTTCAACTACAGAATTGATTTGCCGGTCCATAGATGGCCACCAATAAAAATTTCAAATCCTCTTCTTAGTGTTAGTTTGGCCCAAATGACCCTCATGTCCAAATCTGATAATGCAATTTCTCAACTTCTCAGGTGGGACAAACTTATCACCCCTCATAACCTTCCTCCACAGTAAGTTCATCAGCAATCTTTGAAAATGGATGTAAATCTTTCTCCAGATGTTTCTCTTTGGGCCAAACCGAGACTATATGATTCTTAACTTGTTTAAGAGTAGAGTCTACTTCCATAGCTGAAAACCATTCATGTTCAGTAAAACATCCCACTGAACAAACATCAATAGCTACAATAAGACAATCCTCATCCATGTCTTTGTTTAATTCATGAGCAGATATAGGAATGAGAAATCTAGATAAAGAATCTGCTCGTGTGTTCTTGCCACCTGATATATGCGCCACCTTAAAACTATATTGTAATAATTTAGAACTGAGCCTTGCAATTCGTGGTGTGTGTTCCTTTATCACTTTCCCTTGAAGAATAGAAACCAGAGGCTTATGATCAGTAAATAGGTCAAAGCTTCTCCCCCACAAAAAACACTTAAATCTTTCAATGGCCCAAACATGCAAGTAGTTCACGCTCTATAACAGAGTAATTTTTCTCACTTGGACGTAATGCCCGTGATGCAAAACCCACCATTTGTTCCTTCCCCAGTTTAAACTGAGAAATCATACCCCTCAATCCATACAAACTTGCATCAACTGATACGGTACATTTTAGATTAGGATCAAAAGGTGTGAGCATTTTACATGATCCCAATTCTTTTTTTAAATCAATGAACTCCTTTTCACAGATTTCATACCATCTGAAAATAGCTCTTTTCTTGAGTAATTGTTGCATATTAACAGTCTTCATTGAAAAATTTAGAATAGAATTCACACATTCCTAGAAATGATGAAACCATTTCTTTAGTAGTGGGACTGGGAGCATCAACAATTGCTTGAACCAAACCTTCTCTAGGTATAATACCTTCACCTGAAATCTGATGCCCCAGATATTCAATGGACTGCACCCCAAAAATACATTTTTGTTTCTTCGCCACAATACCATTCTCCTCTAACTTTTTCAACACATCTGACAGATTACAATGATGTATTTCTTCATTGTCACCTGCTAATAAGATGTCGTCTTGGTAAACCACTGTATTGTCAACACCCTCCAAAACCTTCTCCATTATGCGTTGAAAAACGGACGCCGCCGAGGCCAGTCCAAACAGCATCCTTCTAAATTGAAATGTGCCAATCGGTGAAACAAATGCAGTAACATGTTTGCATGACGGTTCTAATTGAATTTGGTGATATGCTGAGGCTAAGTCGATTTTAGAGAAAACCTTTGCCCCAGCAAACTTTGATAATATATCATCAATTCGAGGAAGAGGATGGGAATCCACCCAAATGTAATCGTTAACACTGCGAAGATCAATGCAAACCCTAAGACTGCCATTCTGTTTGCGTCTTACCACCAAGGGAGACAACCAAAGATAGGATTCAATCGGTTCAATCACTCCTGATACACACATTTTCTTAAGTTCCGATGCTAAATCTTCCCTCACACTAAATGGAACATTCCGCAATTTATGCTTTACAGGGACAGCACTTTCCTTTACTCTAATCAAATGTTTAAAACCAGAAATACATCCTAGTTCGTTACCAAAAACCTTAGGAAATTTCAAAAACCATGATACAGATGATCTCTCAACCATTAAATCTTCCACTATAGAAACCTGCTCTATAGCACCTGGTCTTAAACTCATGCCAAACAACCCTTGGTGATACCACCCTAATATATTGAGGCCTTTCTTTGCTACATACACTTTACCTTGAATGTGTTTATTTTTAAAAACCAATGAAGCTTCAAACATACCAGATAACTCAATTCTTCTACCCTCATATGAAACTGGACTTCTGTCCGGCGGACTGAGTTGTTTATTGTCCCAAGTTTTCTCAAATAACTCATCAGTTATCATTGTTATGCGTGCCCCTGAATCAGCTAACAAATCAAGTGGTTTATTGCCTAACAAAATCTCCACTTTTGGATCAACACAGTCTTCTGATTCATCTTTTACTACAACCACTAAATCTGATAAAGAACTTACTACTTCTGACTCGCTCTCACTTTGCTCATCACGAACCACACCTACATTACTCTTGGGAATACACACCCGTGCAAAATGCCCTTGTTTACCACACTTGTGACAGGTGGCATTTTTCGCTGGACAAACATTTGCAAAATGAGCTGCAAACCCACACTTTTTGCACAAATTCTTAGATACAAAATTCTTTTTCTCAGACTTGTTGGCTACAAATTTAGAACCCTTAACTTCAGTTTGTGGCTTAATTTGAGTTTGAGATTTCACATTTTTCTCCTCATTTTCTCTCACAATATTAACCACATTTTTCTCTGGTTTCAATTCTCTCTTCGATTTTTGAGAAAGTTCAATGCTTTTAACTATAGATATAGAGTAATCCAATGATGGATTTTTAAGAGTGAGCAATTTTTCTTGCACTTTCCCATTATTGGTATGAACCACTATCTGAACACGAATTAGTTGTGATGTGAACTGTTCAAACTCGCACTCAGATGCAAGTATGCGCAATGCAGCCACATAAGCAACTATACTCTCTTCTTGGATGTATGACATTACAACGCATGCTTTTACCACGCATGCTTTTACATCGCAGTTTTTACAACGCATACCATTACAACGCATAGCGCTTTGGGGTGCTGGATAGTGAATAGTTTAATTTACTATTCCAACTCCAGTCCCCGTGGATAGTAGGGAAGGTGTTGGATAGTAAATTAAATCTATTCCCTATCCTAGAGCGCCCCCCAGCGCAATTCGTTGTAATGGTTTGCGTTGTAAAAGTTGCGATGTAAAAGCACTGCGTGGTAAAAGTTGCGTTGTAAAGGATGTTTCCCTCTCTTCTTTCTCCTGTTCTCTAGTAAAAAATCTATGCCTCGCTACCACCAGACTTTTCTCAACATTAAAATGTTTTTGTAAACTCAAAACAACCTTTTGAAATTCATCTAATTCATCTTCTCCCTCCCCCACTACAATGGGAGGAAGGTGTTCAAGAACAGCTTGTCCCTCAAATCCCAAATTATGTTCTAAAATAAACTTTTTCCTTTGTGCACTAAATCTACTACCTCCAATTGCACCCAAATATTTTTCAAATGCACAAAACCATACTTTCCAAATCACCGGTGGATCCCCTGGGAGCTGTAAAAAGGGAGGAGGAGATTGTACAATAAAACAAATTTAACTATTCCTCAAATAATATGTACTTTTACCCTTCAATAAATGAGTAAATTAAACTCCTCCACTGAATTTGACTAGTATTCCAATCAGTCTTTAAATCAATCACATTTACGAAATGTCTTCCACATTGCATTTAAATTATAGTAATTTGGTGTCTACAGCAATGCTAATGTAAATAAAAGCAAAACCAAAGCCTACGTGGTTCTCACCACACAGTTACAGTCTTATATTAAATTCTTCCCATTCACTCAGAAGACACAAAACCTTTGTGTAACTGTAAAAAGAAACCAGACTTTTACATTTACAACACTGTTGTTTTTGTCCCAAATACCGGAGATTGTTTTTGTCCCAAGTACCGGAGATTACAGCCGTCTTCACCACTGAAAAAAAAAAAAAAACTTCACCTCAGTGAAACTGTTGATGATTACTCCCTCTCCTCCTGAGTACCTGGTTCTCGACGTAGGCTTCAGCACTGTAATAAAGAATCACTCAGACTTGAAACGCCGTGAATGACTTCCTAGTAAACACCGTGAATGACTTCCTAGTAGAAATCGAAACCGGACTGTCACGCACAATGTGCTTCATACGCACTAGACGTTCCAGTCTGTCAGCGTATGCGCACGCATTCACAATTCAGCTATGACGCTAGCAGCAATCACCAAGTGGTCTGAGAATTCTTACACGTCATCAGTCCAGCTTCATCTGTCGAGAGGCAAGCATCGGTGGAAACCGTTGAACTCCTCTGGACACCGTCACCATACACGCCAAAACAACAGTGAGTTGTATTTTTTCATGCAAATAACTCACAACAGCAGATGTATGCAGTTCTCTGTAACGCTGGAAACCTTCCTAAGCAGATCGTTTTAACACTTGAAAGCTTGAGTGTTAATTCGCCGTGTTTCAAAGCAATCCTCCAGACAGTTACTTTTTAGTTATTTCACAGTTCAATTGACAAACTCCTTTTTGTAAGGTTTCACTGTCCATCCTCGTCGCAAATTTGAAGTGACTCCAAACACACACAAATAGTAGGTCAGATGTACTTTAATGACCATTAGTACCAACAGTTCCCAGGAAACTGCCAAACCAGAATACACAGAGAATATTCCAACATAAAACATTCTGTAACCATAGGAAAGGAATGACAAAATGGGAGCATGCACAATAATAAACATAGAAGATAGATTACTACAGTGTCCCTCAGGGCTCCTGCCTGAGCCCGAAACTATTCAATTTGTACATGGCTCCCCTGGCAGGGATAGCTGAACAATTAGGCTCTGAGATCATATCCTACGCGGATGATACTCAGCTCCTTGTTACTTCCTCTTTCAATGGAATGTGCAATATGCCTCTCAGAATTGTTTTTGTGCTGGAAGGTGTCCCTTCCTGCACAGAAATAATCCTGCATACAATGCAGGCACCCTTGCACCATGGCACAAGGGTGCATGCGTTGGCACTAGGCTGCCAAAAGGGCACCATTGCAGGGAATAAGGCTGGAATCTACCATATTAGCCTTAAATACGGTGCATTCCTGCCCTTTCCCCTGTCACGGAGTGCAGCGCAGAATGACGACTTCCTGCGCTGTGTGACAAATCCCATTAATATTACCCTGGCTGTACAGCAGATGGTTATATTTGTTCCACAGGAGCTGCATTGCCTATCTGAAAAAAGGCAATCAGAGAGCCCATGTACAGAGAAATAACATCAATTTTGAATTATGCCAGGACAAGATGTGCATTTTTGTTTGTGTACCAGTTAATGGCCTACTACAATATCAGCACCAGAAACTGAAATACAATCAGAATTAAGGCATGCCATTATATGCCAGGCCACATTAAAACTATAAATAGGTGGTGCTTAAATAATCCAAGGTGCTGGGAGGAGGTCCCTGGACGAGTTCCTCCCTGACTGCTGCAGGCTGAGCTCCCGCTCAAGCATGTAACCGCTGTCAGCCAGACACCTCGCTGCTGCAACCAACCTCTTCCTATAACCTTATTTTCCTTCCTCCTAACTTTAACCTTTTTGCCTCCCATTGCCTCCATAACAGTCTTTTTTCCTGCCTAAACATTCACCATTTGCCTCCATAAAGTCTTTTTCCTGCTGAAACGTAACCTTTTGCCCCCTTTTTGCCTCAATAGACAATCTTTTTTCCCACCTAAATATAACTTTTTGCCTCCTTTTTGCCAACATAAACAGTCATATTTCCCACCTAAACTTAACCTTTTGCCTCTTTTTTGCCTCCATAAACAGTTGTTATACCCGACTAAACGCAACCTTTTTGCCTCCATAAACCTTGTTTTCCTCTCGCCTAATAAAACCTTTGCCTCCTTTTTGACTCCACAACCTTCTTTATCTCCTACCTACTTGTGACCTTCTCTCCCAAAAATTGTGACTTTTTTCACCCTGTTTTGTTACATTGCATCATTTTCCTAATAGTGTTTTCTGATTCCCACCTTAACTTAACCTTTTTTCCCTTTTGCTTACCGCATTCTACTAACCCCGCCCAGCAACCCACCCCCTCCCAGGAATTTACTTAATGGAGGCCGCACCGAGGCTGCGCAGACTGCACAACAGAGCCATGCCAAAGGCAGGTCCATCTGCGCCCATCCTTGTCTGGACCACGCCCACCGCCAGGACCCATGGATCCACCCACAGCTAGTCCAGGGCTGGGTTAATTGCCCTGCTCCCAGGACCTTGTAGTGACCTATGCAGCCTCACTTCCCCTCGATCAATAGCAAAACCCTTCTCCTGCAAACATTGCTGATTCTCCTGCAATGCCGACCCACCGCCCCTTGGAACCCATCCCATACCCACCTACTAAAGAGAAATCCAGTACTTCCTGATCAATGCCTGGTCATTCCACTAACACACCACAGAAATCTGGGACACCGTCAACTCCTTCACCCAACGTCATCTTCCTCACCGAGACATGGCTCAACCATACTTCTGCACCGAACATCACCATGTACACTCCCAGCAGCTACAAGATCAAACACTGAGACCGAGTCAACAAACATAGAGGTGGTATGGCCATCATCCACAAAGAGTCCCTCCACTGCACAGCAGCTGCCGACAACACCACCCCATTATGTAACTTCTGTTTTAAACTCAACACAAACAGCAAGTCCACCATCAGTTGCACCCTGGCATGCAGACGACCAGGACCCCACCTCGCCTTCGGCAGGGACATCTACGACTTCCTAGCCCCCCTGGCCATCCCTTCTGAGAAACTTCATCTTCTACAGAGTCCTTAATTTTCACATCGACCACCAAAGTGACGCCAACACGGCAAATGTATTAGAGAGAATGAAAATTTCTTCCTCAGCTAAATCATCACAGACCCCACACACATAGCTGGACACAATTTCCATGGCCAGCAACAGAATCAAATACAGCCACACCTTGGAGAACACCTGGTCTGGCCAGTCAATTGTCCACTTCTCCATCTCCATCACCCCTAACACTGCCACCAACCAGACAAACACTGCCCATAGAAGCTGGAGCAAGGTAGCAGAAAATCTATGGACTAACACCCTCAACACCTCTCCTCCAGACACCACCGCCGACCTCAAGGTAGCTGTCTAAAATTTCAATAACTGGATCACAGAATGCACTGACATATTTACACTTCTCAAACTCACAAAACAAGGCAGACCCACCAAACACACCAGCTGGTTCACTCCTGAACTAAAAGCCACCAAACAACTAGAAAGAATCTGGTGCACCAACAAAACACCCAGAGACCGAGCCAACATCAAAGTGGCTCTCAATAAATATCTCATATGCCTGAAAAATGCCAAAAAGGAAGCCCTAGACACCTGCCTCAAAGTTTGTTCCAACCATAGCAAGGAGCTCTTCAGCATTAACAGAGTTCACTAACTCCTTAGCAACCGAGAACACCATAACACCCTCACAGACTTCTTCTACAAAAAAATTGCCACCATCTCCAAACACTTCGAAGCGCAACCAACCAACGACAACTTCAACAAACTCCTCAAAAGCAGCAACTCCACCTCAAACATGATAATAACCACGTGGGATCAACTAACCATGCAAACCCCAGCTACCACCATGAGCTCCATCACTCAGGATCACCCAGAGACCCCTGCCCCCACCGTATGATTAACCTGGGGAGCAACTCCATTAGTAGTGAACTCACCATTATCCTCAAATCATCCAATATCTCTGCCTCCTTCCCAGAAGGATGGAAACACGCAGAAGTAAAACCTCTGCTAAACAAACTACAGATTACCCAGAAGAACTACCGGCCCATCTGCCTTTTCCCATTCCAGACTAAAGTCCTGGAGAGTGCAATAAACAGTCAACTCTCCAACAACCTAGGGATCTCCAACCCCCTGGATCCATCCCAATTAGGATTCTGCACTAAGCACATCTCAGAAACAACCCTACAGAAACAACCCTAATCGCAGCCATGGATGATATTTGATCTCTCCCAGACCAGGGAGAGACTGCAACCCTGATCCTTCTTGACCTCTCTGCCGCCTTTGACACCATAACACTACACCCTCCTACACGGACTCCATCAGATGGGGATCCAAGGAAATGCCCTTAAATAGATTGTTTACTCCCTCCTTATATCTCAGGCCCAAAGAACATAATTTGCTGTGTTAACCAAGGGTCCTCACTGAGTTCAACCCTATTCAATACGTACATGAATCCACTGGCCATGCTGGTCAAATCCTACGGTATGAACATCATAACATATGCTGGATGACACTCAGCTCATCTCCTCCCTATCCCAAAACCCCTCTACCACCCCACAGGTGCATGACCTGTGAAGCCAGCTGGATGCAAAACAAATGCCTCAAACTCAAAACCGACAAAACAGAGGTACTCATCTTCTGGAGCAACACCTCCCCATGGGATGACTCCTGGTGGCCAGCGGGACTAGGCCCCTCGCCCTCGTCTACTCCCACAGACCACTCCAGAAACCTCAACATCATAGTCAACTACAAGCTCACCATGAAGAAGCAGATAAACACTGTTTCCTCAGCCTGCCTTCAGAAAATATCCGAATGGCTCCCCATCAACACCAAATGCACCATCACCCAAGCCCTCATCACCTGCCGCCTGGACAACAGAAACTCCCTCTACATGGGCAACACCTCACAATTACTGTGCAGTCTGCAAACCATCCAAAATGCTACAGGCAGGCACATCCTCGAGCTCACAAGAAGAGCCCATGTCTCTCCCCACCTCAGAGCACTCCACTGGCACACCGTCCAAAAAAGATGCCAGTTCAAACTGCCGACCCACGCCTACCAGGCCCTGCATAACAAAGGACCAGCCTACCTAAACCACAGACTGAACTTCTACCAACCCGGCAGACAACTACACTTCACCTCCCTCTCCCTCGCCCACATGCCCCGCTTTCACAAAAGCAAAAGCAGTGGCTGCACCTTCTCCTACCTGGCCACCAAGACTTGGAATGGCCTCCCACTCAACCTCCAGACTGCCCCCACCCTACAGCATTTCAGAGATGGCCTAAAAACCTGGATGTTTGACTGACAACTCCCAGCAGCAGCTCCCTCCAGTGACTGGATACCCTCACAGGTGATAAGTAGCGCTCTATAAATCGATGATTGATTGTTGCCAAGAGTGCTATTCATATATGTCATAGGCCTGCTCAATGTGCCAGCTTGTTTAGGTCACTTACAAATGCCAAACATGTCAGGGCCACTTATTGTAAAAGGGGACTGTTCACTGTGTGGTGAATTAGAATAATGTGAGCAAGTTACTCAGTGGCACAAATTCCAAGGTTTGTGATCAGGGTGCCAGGGCACGTACACTCTATGCACGACCCTAATGTTGTTCGACATAAGAAAAGCTCAGACTTGAACTATGCAGTGTAAAAGATAGAGTGATATGTCAGTATCAATATTATGCCACTGACATGTACTAGTATTGGCGCCCCTCCATAAAATATACAGCGAATGTCATGCCAGTTTAAAATCCACATGTTTCCTGTGTGTTGCATTCCAGAATTAAACATGAATAAGTTGCACATTCCGATTTACTCCTCTAAACATTAGGTATAAATCGGACTCAAAGTGAATTAGAGTTTACAATATACATGTAAATCATATTAGTATTTAAACATTTCTTTATACTGGTCTCAAGATCATTCTGACAGCTGACAGCTATCATTGCAGCAGCCCAATCTCTTCTTATCTTTGCAACATGAAGGATGAGGAAAATGCACTTTGCTATAAATATTCACTAATAAAAGGATTCTAGTTCCTGCTCTGCAGCTGTACGGGTTACATATGCCACACTTATACTGAGCATGTGCTTAATTTGTAAAAGAATAAGTGGAGGTGACCAATGTTTTGCTCAGAAGCTTGCTGTCGGTACTAGTGAATGTTAGGGGTGTTGGATACCAAGGCCAAGTAGTCTTAATTCCACCTCATGCCTCTTTCGACCTCCACTAGACACTCTCTGTCCCTTTCCCTCGCTCTTTCTGGTTCTTTGTCATCCTTTCTTTCTTTCTTTGTTACAGTTTTTTCGTCTTTATACTTCTTTCCGCCTTTGTGGTTTTCGCTCCCTTGCTATTATTCAAAGTCTAATGAGGAAAAATAAGTGGCGGGGTTCGAAAATAAGGGCCGGTGAGTCCCACTTGCAACCATAGGCTCAAGTTAAGCACTGTCCAATGTGATTGCATTTGTTTTTAAATACCAAATTTGGCATGCCAAGAAAACCATCAATATAGGCCACCCCTAACCCTCCAGGCTCCCCTCCCCTGTAGCCACGGCCCTAATAGTCAGGCATATTGTTCCATTTTGGGACATTTAACTTAAGTTCAACCTTCAAATACCTAATCTATTACAAATGCCCTGCAAGTAAATGTTCCACAGCACTGTAAAGTATGAAAAATGTATTTTTACTGAATCTTGATAAAAAAAAATCATATCAACCTTTTTAAGTAAGAAAATAAAATAAGTACCTTATTCATGTCACATACTATCTACATCAATACACTTCGAATTAAGATTTTCTTTTATGAATAATGCGAGTGGCCTTGATTTGTGGAGACCCCGGTGACATATATCTGCTTGCATTTCTATGCATATAAATGATGCTTAATAGAATACAAGTTTTAAATGTCTGCAGAGGAACATTGAATGAAGGTCGTTGCTTTGATCAATTGTGCTTACCTTCAGATTTATATCCCAAAAGGAAATAAAAACCAGAAAAGCTCATTAAAAATTGCATTCTGGTATTAAATATTCATTCATTTCTAAAGTTGCATTGTATGAGATTGACTAATGTGGCAAAGAAAATGAGTACACTAATAAGTGGCATCTGGGCTACTTGCTGTATTAAAGCATTGGTAGCATTAACACTTCAAGCAATCTATATCTCAACAGATTAGTATATGCCCTCTTGTAACTTTAGAAATGATCTGCTTCACACTGAACTTAGAAATGTTAGACCCTGTGAATGCCTAAACTTCAAAGATCAGGTGAATACTGCACCTGCCTCAAATGTGTTCTTGAACCCCCTTGCTAAATTGTGATACATTGGGGGCATATCTACAAGGGCATTGTGCAACCAGAGGGTCACTTTTAAAGGCACTCCAGTGGTGCAGTGCCCTGCTCCATAGTTACAATGTGGAAGGTGTCCCTTATTGCACATAAAGAGTCATCCCTGTAACGCAGGCACCCCTGCACAATGTCGCAAGGGTGTCTGCATTGGTGCTAGGCAGCTTTTTTAGCCCCTGCACAAGGGAAAACACAGGGGTGCGCTGTATTCTTGTGAATACGATGAATCCCTGGATTTTTTAAATGACACAGAGCAGCATTTCTTTGTAAATATGCCCCATTAGGTTTTAAATGAACATTTAAAATACTCTCTGTTATCATATCCCCTTAATGACATCCAAGGTGGGAGAGGGATTTGGACATGGCAAAAGTGGAGGGGAACAAATTGAGGTATAAAATGTGGAACAGTGGCAAGATTTTGGGCGTGTGGGAGGGATTTGGGTAATCAACAGTACTGGGTTTAAACTTGGATTAATTAAGTCATTTCCTCTAGTGCCTTGTGCACCCAGCCCTATTGAACCCTGGTCTTAATTACCAAGTCCTTTATTTTATCACTTGCCTCCCAGAGGTAACGAGGCAGAAAAAATGCAACAATATCGAAAAATAAGCCTACTATTTCAGTTAGTAATTTGTTTTTTAAGAGGAAAGTAGCTGAGTACCTATGTAAGGGTATACTGTGTGTTGAGTGAGGGTAAACAAAGAAAGCCAGAACTGTATTGCTTTTCCCTGGAAATCAGACCCCAATCGTTATTAAAGCACTTACACATTTTTTGTAGTGCTATATTTTCTGTTAATGATGGACTCCATAGTCTAATGTGGAGTTCGAGACCACTATCTGACTTTGCAGGCACAGGGCCAAGGTTCACAAAACAAATTGCATTTATTTTAATGTGGATAAAAGTATATGCCTGCGTGCAGGCCCTTACTCAAAAGCTCGGAGTCCAAACAGTAGTTGATTTCACATTCCTATAGAGATACTTTTTCAGTGGGGTTCTGGCTAACCTTGTTACACTCAACAGTCTAAAGGTATATCTCTGTTTGTGTTCTACTGATTTGGTTTTATTTATTGGTATTAAAAGTCTTTCTAGGATTCAGTGCACCTGCCACAAAACCTTTCATGCACAAAGTGATGTTCATGGCACCCACAAAGATAACAAATATTCCTTTCAAGCCTGCAAATTGTGATGGTTTCTTAAGGAAAAATCGTACAATGTCTTGTGCCTGGGTACCGTACACAGGATTGGCTTTAGCGCTGGTGGTGCCCAATGTTTGTTGGCACCCCCTAATGACCAGTTCCACCATGGATTCCCTCACTACCACCCTTTGACAGTGCCCCTCAAGTCTCCATAACCATTCTCTATCAGATGCATTTATTTCGATGTTTAGCACCATTCATACCACTGTAGGGTGTCAGAACACTTTACATCACACACACATTGACAATTAATCATACGTGTGTAAATCAGTGTATAGGAAATGTTAAATAAAATAGAAGACTATAAGGTGTGGGAGGCACATGTCATTCATACTAGCAGGCAATATAATATTTGAGTGCTTGGTCTGGAGAAGCACAAGCTCCTAATCTAAAAGAAAAACCATGGTTGGGGTTCCCTTTAATAATAAACATTGATTTCTACTCAAATCATCTCTTTGATGCCAGTTAATAGCTCACTGTTCTATATTAGGATTTTAACTTACAAATTGCAATTAGCAAAAGAATTTTGACATTTTTATTTTGTGCCTGAAAATTGCTGGGGGCCAGGAATGTGGCAGCAGGTGCTTTTAAAACCATATCATAATTACAAAAACTGTGCACCCATCTAAATGTCAGTATCCGGTGCAGTGGCAGCCCGGCTGTACATAAGATTTCACTAACCCACCTTCTTAACAGATGGGAACTACAGACGCACTGTGTCCATGACAAAGGGAAACAGTCTGAAACCCATATTAACAAATGTACTGGGGTGGAAGTGAAAGGAATGTAAACTGTGGATTCTCAGCAGACAGTGACTTGGGCAGCCTTGAACAAAGCAAATGCCTTGAATTTAGCACACGGAGTCATGCACTCAGCCAAACTTGCATCCCTCATATACCACTCCCCCATATGTTCAGACACCCACCTTACACATGTATCCAACATGTATGGAAGACAAGACTCCTATAAAAGGAGGCTGCCAACAACTTTAGATAGATAACAGCCAGTATGCCAATGCCAGGGTAGAGAGGGTGGTAGCAACTTTCTGAAAGAGGGGAGACTCTTAGTGTTCCCTCGATCTGATAGTACATGTCCAGGGTCTCAGACAATTACACAGGGAAATCCCTCAGTGACTTTCATGCTTGTATAGAGCTCACTGGAGGAAAACAACAATGGCAGAAGCCACCAGAATACCACCCCATGGAAGGGCGGCACTTCTTTAGAGAGTGATGGAGGCAGGAGAGCTTGGGTCCACTTAAATGTTTATCCTCAATCTGATGTTCTTTGTAGCAGCTTGAGAGGTAAGAGGGAAGACACAATCACAATTGAATCTCAATACAGTGTAATCAATTTGTTCACATAATAATACCCTCGACAAGTAAATCTGAGATTAGTAAAATGTAACAATACATTTTGAAACAAATTGATATAGACCATCTTCAACATTATCAGATAGAAGTACAGAACAAACAAAATGAGTCCAAATCTTCTAAAGATATTTACCCTATATAACACAAGCAGACAATTAACTCTATAATGACAATGCAAATAATCAGGAAAAAGAATTGAGTATTAAACTGCATCAAATGATTCCCAAAGGTGTGCATGAGGAAGCTATATTTCCCAACACTGCCTAAAAAAGGCCAACCCTAAATTAAGAAGCATGGAATAAATGTGAAATCAGAGTCAGCTGTCAGAGACCTCAGTAGAAGGCATTCCAACCATGGGGGACTTAGCCTAAAGCTGCACAAGCAGAAGCATAGACCTGCCCCTGTGAAGTCCTAAGATGTTTCTCCTGTCCCTCACTAAGTTACAGCATAATCTATCATTTGTATTCAAGGTAAACAATCCCACATGACTGTATCTAGTACTTTTCTTTGATTCTATCAGAACTGGATACTTGCCCCACCTGACCTTTCCACATCAATAAGTTGCAACTTCATTCATCCTAGGTCATTCTTTTCCTCCTCCACGAAGGCTCGCCTCTTTGCTCATTACCTCATTTCTCCTTGCCAAACTTTATATTCTCATACCCTGCGATCTAATAAAAAAAAACTTTTGTGCTAACTAATGAGGCTTTGTCCACACCTGCTGTGGAAACAAAATACAAACTAATACATTCTAAGTTGAAGGTTAAATATGAATTACATTTTAGACTGTAACGTGAGCTGTAACTGAACAGTTCCTCAAGGCCCACTCTCATGTCAATCTAGCAGTTCACAGGGTTACAGAAAACATTAATTTCTACACAAATAATAAATGCAGCTTCCTAATATATGAATACATTGTAAAGAATTACTAGGATGTAATTCCACCTGCATGGAAATAATTCTTGTTACACATATAAATGTATTATCATTAGTCTACACATACACATTCTATTTTATTAACCTCACAATGTGACACATTTTCAACATTAACTTCTCCTGTCACATTAATATGTGAATATTACATAGCCCTTTATTAATCACGTTCTATGCACACAATTATTAGTCTCATTAATCTTCACATGGAATGCTTTAAATATGCAATACTCCATTTTCCTTAGTAACATTAATCACGCAGAATATATTAGAGTGCTGACTACAGATGATTATGATGCACTCCCACACTACCTCAGAATAAGATCAAAATTACACTGTTCCACAGGAGACTTTCTGAACCCACAAAAGTCAACTGAGGACTGGAGGTCGTTACATTTACCCTACTTTCCATTAATTTGAGGTAAATCACAACTTTTTGCATTAGTCTCAGAGCATCACTGGTTGTGTCCTGATGATGATCCTGATGATGATCCCATCATTATGTTAGGGATCAAACATCGTCGACTTAAGCACCTTGATACATACTTGTTTATTTCTACATTATTATTATGTGCAATGGTGCTTATTATATGTGTGTGGGCCAGCCTTCAATTGTATTACGCCCACTAAGTTTGAAAGACTGAGTTCAGTAACTCACTCTTTTGTTCAATATTGTCCCACTTTTATGATTTTGTACCCTTTGAATAAATGAAATATAATCCATTTGGGATTTATAACAAGATAGATAACATTGTTTCTCTTGTTAATCACATGATTTCATTTGTGTTGTGAGGAACCTTTGTTCCCTTGTAGACACACCTGCTTTTAAGCACATAGCTCTTAAGCAAAGCTTCATCTGTCTTTTAAAAAAGGGTAAATTAATGACTTAATTATTTACCAGTATTTTCCATTCCTTCACATCTCCCTTTCAGCTCTAAGTAAGGGAGAGGATGCATGGCTGTGATGAGGAAGAGTAGGACTCATTGTAGCAAAGAGAATTGGTAAGTGCTCAGGTCATGGTGGTAGTAAAGACTTGCAAGCTCACTACCATTTCATTGTGTTCATGTTTATACAGTTCTTCCCATACTCACAAGGCATAAAACACTCCCTTAAAATTTGGTGTAATCATCTACTGTATCTGTTACGCATGGTTAGTAGAGTGATATTTACTTTGAGTGTTCTGTGTGTCATAAATTGATGCTCTGAACTTGTTGTGGTGGACTTCACATATGGCATGTAATGGAGAGGTGTGTGAGGTTCAGAGTCCTAATTGGAAATCCCCAACATAGGTCCATTATCAAATGTACTTTCTCTTTGTGCTCTTGGACTGCTAATAAAGTTCTGCCAAGGCTCTGTGCAACACAAATGTCAGAAAAAAGTTTCCCACACTCTCTCCTTGTGGCAATCAATATGTAGTATGACCACCTACATCCAAGTCATTAGGAACATCCCTCCAGTCCTGAACCTTTCAGAAACAAATCATTGTTTTCAGGTACATTACACTCATTAGTTCAATGGAAGCAAATAAGGACTACAGCACCCAGAACGCATTAGGCAATCACCCAAACATTCAGGGATCGAAAACAGTGTCATGGTGACCTCAAGGAGATGATCACCTGATGCATATTATATCTGTTCTTAGTGCTAACACATGATCATTACTTTTCTTATTTTTCAGTGCCGATATCCAGATAGTAGTGCACTTCACAAATATGCCTGTGTGTGCCTGGTGATTTGGGGGCTAGCTTTAATATAGTACCTCTTCCTTTTCCTGGCGCCCCTGTGCTGCGGACACCAGAGAGAGGAGGGATAAGACATGTGAGATGGTGGACCATCATTAGCTGTTTCACTGCTTCCATGTGGTGTTTGGTTACCCTTGCTAGGTGGTAGATAGATGGTGGAAACAAGCAGTTAGCGTTCAATCAAAAAATTAAAATAGTATTTATATAGTGCAGCTTATCACCCCAGGGGTGGGGGGGAGCCACGCGCTGTGCTGCAGGTCTCTGTCAAAGAGCAAGTCTTGGGTCCCTTCCTGAAGTGGTTAAGAGAGAGGGTGAGGTGCAGTTGTGAAGAGGGTGGGTGTTCTAGGCTTTGGCAGTGAGGTGGGATAAAGAGTGTAATGTAATGACAGTAATCCAGATAAGTTGAGCAGGAAAGCTTTATTTTAATTTCCACCAGGGAGGCAAGTCTTCCAGCAGCCAGTCCAGGTTACAACTGCCCAGCTTGAACATCAACATTCCCCATCACCAACCCAACATTCTTAACAAGGAATGCTACATTTAAAGGAGAAAATACAACACATCTCCCTTATTATAATAAAAACAAATAAAGTAAAAATGAACAAAAATAGCTAAACTAAACTAAATTAATCATTTAGCACGATAATCTTGTAAATACAAAGGAGGTCTTTTGATCCTAGTGCTGCGGGAAGACATGTTCTGCGGCAAGTTGTTAAAACATTTCCTTTTCATAAAATCGGCAGAACAAACACTCTTACCATCCTCCTTCGCACAATGCGATAAACGAGACATGCTCCATACATCACCCACTCAAGCCTAACAACATTTTTCATGACTTCCACAATTCTTCTTGGTCCAAAATATTTAGATTCACCCTTTGGTGACCAAACCGCTTTTTTTATAAAAACAGAATCACCAAACCTCCATGAAACTTTCTTTGCTCTTTTTTAAAAATCAAATTTTCTTTTGTAATTGTCTTGGTAATCTTTAACTCTCCAATTACTTACTACACATCCTCTGTCTTTCACACTCAACCATAAAGGATTCAATTTTGAACCAGCAACCCTCCCCTTTAAACTTTTAAAAGGTGATATACCCGTCACACTGTTGGAAGTGTTCCTGTGCGCCCAAAGTTTTTCCCTAAGAACAGGTTTGAGGGCAACCTTCAATTCAAAAGCATTCTGGGCACAAGCTCTAATTAATCTATTCATGCTCTCAGCCAGACCATTACCCTGGGGAGCATAAAGGGCAGTCCTGTGATGAGTAATAGACAAATCTTTTAAAAAATTGGTAATCTCCTGCGATGTAAATTGTACACTATTGTCAGACACAAGAACATCGGGAACCCCTTCACATGTAAAGCATCTTTTAAAAACTCAATAACATTTTTGCTTAGAACAGAACTCATACAACACGCAGATAACCATTTGGATGTATAGTCCACTAAAACCACAACAAATCTCTCAGAAGGTGGTAAATTATCAAAAGGGCCAACAATGTCCACCGCTAATTTCGACCAGGGACGCTCTGGAATTGCAACAGGAGAAAGTGGGGTGATTCTCACTTTCTTTGACCTATCATTTCCTGCACAAATGTTACAATCTTTGACAACAGTCTCCACTTCACGGTCTAATTCGGGCCACCAATATGACTCTCTAACTCTAGCTTTGGTAAGGCTGCGTCCAAGATGCCCCTCATGGGCCAAATTTATTCACTTCTCTCTCATTAACAAAGGAGGAACCAATCTATCACCGCGAAACAACTCTCCTTGTGTAATGTGCAATTCGTCCCAGACATTCCAATAACCTCTTGCTACATCTCTTAACATCTTTTAACATCGGCCAACCATTTATAGTAAAATCCATGACTTCCACTCTAGCTAGATCATTGGAAAAACAATTCTTCCACTCTTCTTTATTTAACGCTGATTCTTTCACCCATGAAACACTATGCTGAACCAAATCAGAATCATGCACCATGATTTTTTCCAAAGGCAACCTTGAAAGAAAATCCGCAGGTATATTCCTAAGACCTGGTAAGTATTCCACACAAAAATTGTATTCCATAAGTCCCTCAACCCACCTCTTGATCCTGGGAGTTGTGCATTCAACATTCCGACAAGAGAACAATTGTACAAGATGTTTATGATCAGACCTTACAATAAATGGTAGGCCCCATAAATAAAACCTAATGTGTTTTATGGCCCAAAAACAAGCAAGAGCTTCTCTCTCTATCACTGAATAATGCTCTTCAGCCCCCTTAAGTGACCTAGAAGCAAAACCTATTACTTTTTCATTGCCATCAACTATTTGGGAAAGCACAGCACCCAATCCCCGCAAACTTGCATCTGTAGTTAGAATTGTCTTCTACTTACATCAAAATGTCCTAATGTTGGCATTTTCGAAATTTCTGATTTAAACAACCCAAATGCCTCAGCACACTCACTGTCCCATTTAAAGATGACCCTTTTTTCAAGAGAAGTCCAATCGGTTGCATAACACTCGCAAAGTTACAAATAAATTTGGAGTAGTATTCAGCCAATCCATTGAAAGATTTTACCTGGTCTTTATTACAAGGAGTTGGAGCTTGCCAAATAGCTTCAACCAAATCAACTTTAGGACTAATACCCTCCCCTGAAATTGAATGACCAAGATACGACACAGAGTTAAGTCTAAACTTGCATTTTTTTTTTTTATTTATTTTTTTTTTTTTTTTTGAAAACCTTTATTGTAACATAAAGCAGATACAATCACCAGCCAGCAGAAAAATAGCCGGCTATCATCACAAAGACGGGCAGAGCAAATCAACGATGCAAACAATATACAACCCGCCTCGAAAAGTCCAGAGCAACAACAAGGACACTATCGCACCATAACGGCGCTAGGATAAGAGAGGTTTCATTTTTCTATGAGAAGAATCAAAAGAAAGGAACAGGATCCGATGACACACAATGTAGTAACTCCAAGCGTAGGGGACGTCAAAAAACAGGATATGCACATTCGGGATCACTGCTAGCGGGGCGCATGCAAGAACACGCAGCAAAACAGGATAAACAATAAGCATTGCAGCACGCCCACCCACGCAGCACCCGCCCACTGGATCTAGTAAAAAGACATTAGAACATCCCCCGTACTGGTCGAAAACACAAAAGCATACGGTAAACCGCCCATCATTCGGAATCCCACAGAGAAAGGGGGAAAAAAGGAAGTGAAAAAAAGCAAGCAGAACAAGAAGAATTAGAGGCCCTAGAAACTGAAAAAGAGAAAGAAAAACGAAGAATACCCCCCACCCTGCACCCCTGCCTCCAGCTACGGCCTCCCCCTCAGCAGTGTGCCTGTCGCCCCTGTCTTGAAACCCGAAATGTAGAAGATAGAGAAAAGAAACTACCACCCACCTAGTCTAAAGAAGGAACCCAAGCGAGGGAAGAAAAGAAGGAAATGGAAAATGGAGGGGAGCCCTCTAACAGTCCCCCGGCCCTCCCTCAGCAAGGAACGAATGTAGACAGGACATAATACACCCCCGCATGAGCGCAACAGAATAGAACAATGCACGAGGCACAGGAGCAGCCCAGCATGATAACAGAAATTAAGCAATACGTCACACATCCCCCTTGAACCCCGCAGGCAGGAAATATCGAAATGGAAGAAACAGCATTTGTCTTTGACCCGTCCTGCGCACATCACAATGGCCCAACGAATCATTATACCCCAAGTCAGTAATCATAAGGATGAAAGATAGCGGAGAAAATCGGAACAACATCAAGTCTGTAGTGTCACACTGCGAGCAGACCACATCCGCGCCCGCTCCCCGCCAGCGTGGTGGATCAAACCTGAAACAGCAATATGACCGCTACGTCGCAATCAAAAAGTCAGATCAGGGAAAAGAGCGTCAAAGTGTAAAGAGAGGGTGGAACAGAACCAAGTATCTCAACAGCATGGCGTGAAAACAAAGTCCCTAATTCGGTTCCAGGCAGGGGCCCACGGATAGTCACAGCTCACAAACGTCACCCACTGGAGATAGCTCGAAAGCCCAGGTTACAGGACATCAGTACCGGCGCCATCTTATCGCGCCTGGATAATCAACGCACCAGTCGGGCTCAATAAGTCCATAACAAAGAGAACACCCTCCAGCATACCACACAGTGAACGGGCATCCTGCGAGCAAATAAAACGGAGATTAGCTTATGCAGCAGGGAAATCGCCAAGTTATAGGTCTGCTCCATGTCCCCCATGTCGTCAAACGCCCTTCCTCCATAGGACAGGAATCAGGCCGGGGAGCAGTACGCGGGTGCGGCACTCTGCCCCCTTCATTACGTTCCGAGGAGGTACCATCCGAAATCAGGTCCAAGGTATGCGCAGCCGGGCATCAGGCGTCCTGGGACAACGATCAGGGCACTGAAACAGCGGAGACTCGACCAAATACACACCGCCGCCGGGAGAGCCGCGCTACAAAATGAAACTGAGCTCAAGTTCAGGATTCTCCCGCAATGAGCGGGACAGGATCAGCCACGGTCCCCGGCGGCAGCCGAGTAAAGTTCCAAAAACCAGAAGGGGGGGGGGGAACAAACGACCCAGGGAAACCAAGAATAGTCGGTCTCGTAGGCATGTCCCCCATCAGGTGTGCAAGCGACCCGAAAATCGGCCGACCCGTTTCAATCCGGCGCCGACCGGCCCTCCTTGCAGCCGGCGGCCGTTGTTGTTCGACTGGCGGCCGGATCAGCTTCCAGGCGAGTCCCCGGTCTCCACGCTGCCACAGGCCGCAAACGCCATCCTCCGTTTCTCCCCTTGTGGAGGTAGTACAGACCTCGGGGACGCGCCATCAAGATCCGGAGCTGCTCCTGCGCCCGCTCGCGTCCACTGTCATCCGGGACAGCAGGCGGAAGGCGTCCGGAGGAGGAGATGACACACGGAGCCGGGGGACTGAGCGGCCATCTTCGATGCCGACTTGGCTCCGCCTCCTAAACTTGCATTTTTCATGACTCAAAGTTAAACCACATTCGTCTAACTTTGATAACACTCTGAATAGAATGTCATCATGCTTGCTCCCATCTTTACCATATACAAAAAATGTATCATCCTGAAAAAAGAGGACAGAATCAATACCAGATAATACATTTTTCATAACTCTCTGGAAACAAGCAGGAGCGCTTGCTAAGCCAAAGGGCATTCTGATGAATCTATAAGCACCAATCGGAGTAACAAATGATGTAAGGTGCCTACAATCCTCATGAAGTCATAAA
Source organism: Lissotriton helveticus (assembly GCF_964261635.1). Classification (NCBI taxonomy): domain Eukaryota; kingdom Metazoa; phylum Chordata; class Amphibia; order Caudata; family Salamandridae; genus Lissotriton; species Lissotriton helveticus. The sequence goes on from NC_136068.1 coordinate 169,455,962, forward strand.
AACGACAAGGACAACCCTACCCACAAGGAACCAGGGTGCGTACTTTAAACTAAAAAGACAATGGTTCCAGTGGAGCATTAAATGTAGTCACAATAAATGATACAACCAAGCATAATAGCAATGAGAAATAAAGGAGGGAGGTGGGGGATGTCTGCTAATGAAAGCACAACTCTACACATAGACTTCTGCATGCAAAAATTGGTCAAATTGTATTTTCCAATTTTACAATATATACATAAGCATAGTTACACGGTGCACATGTGTCCCAAGTGAATATGTGTGAACCAAAAACATAAACAATCAAAAGGACATCAACAGGAATATTTACAAGGTTTCTACTGGGATATATGCAAGGAAAGAAGGCAAATGACCAGATATGATACAGTGGATATTAACACAATGGCTATTTCAATCATAGACACTGGTAAAACTGGTTCATTTCCTATGGGCGTCGACGGCGTTTTGACCCGGGGGTGGATAAGGGGTCTCTTCAGGACAAAGACGGTATGTGGGACATCTATAGGTGAAAATGAAAACACTGTAAGTGTGTAGCATGACAGTGAGGGACATATTAATGAAGTGAGTGATGAAATTCACGTACCTATGTGCTCAAAATGACGGGGAATTAAAAGGTGTGATTCACCGGGTGAATAAATAATTCCTAGCGTACTCACAGTGTGCCCCAGTCGGCTACTGAATTGTAAATAACTGACGAGAGAAAAGAAATAGGCAATTAGGCTTGTGTGCTAGGCAATTTAGGCTTATGTGCTTTATGAAGCAGCTGGTTTATGTCCAGTTCGCTTTACAGTCAATTACCACTGAGTCGCTATTGAATGGCCCCAGAGTAAAGACTTCGTGCTTTTCCAAAACCAATTTGGGAATTCTTAAGCGCAGACGGGGTCCGCGGCATCTTGTTTGCCAATTGCGACCTCAAGGAACAATGCCTGGGACATAAAAAGGACGAAGGTCGAAGGTTACAGATAGTCTAGTTTTAAATTAGAGTATACGCAAGGGAAACCGGTAATGACTTTTTACCTGTTTTTTTGATATGCGCTGGCTGCAGAAGGTCTGGAGCTCACTATCACGGCTATTCCAATGTGTACACGCCGGCCGGTCACTTCCGTATATGAGTGCGCATGCGCCAGGATAGCAATCGAGTATCGAGCGTGATGCTATGCCCACTCAGTGCGCATGCGCCTAGATGATAATCAAGTGCCGAGCGTGCTAGACATCAAAGTATGTAATCGATTACAGGCTATATGGTCTTATCACGGGCATAACTGAAACATTTTCATATATTATTGCTGTATACACCGTGAAATGTGAGGCATGTATATTCTAATAGACACCATTATTCAAACCTAGTTTCCGAATTACAATGTTAAAAGACTGAAGAACAGTTGGGAGATGAGATACACTGTACACATTGTGGTCTGCATCTTTTTTACACACTAATCATCGAGATATATACATAAATAATCGCATTACCCATATACATTGTTCAGATAGTGGTCTGCATCTTTTTTGCACACTAATCATAGAGATATATACATGAATAATCGCATTACCCATATATTTATGAGCAGATAGAGTAGTAGTGTTACATAATTTCAATAGCAATGTATATACATATATATGGGGTACATTATATCGTATCCAATCAAAAGTAACAAAGACATGTGTATGTGCCCTATAGAGTTTCCATGCAGAGACTGGAAAGATCATGCAAATGGCATCTATTTTGTACAGTGGACGGTGATATATGACTGCCCTTAGAGGATGTTCGCTCGTCATAAATTCGGTCTACACAGACTTGCAGAGTCCCATCCAAAGGTGTGACCTTTAGCTGATTAAAGTGGTCACATATCCTCTCCACTCCTCTGTTGAATTGAGGCTCTTGTTAATGGAATTGATCCTGTCTATCCATTACATTCTTTGCGTTGCAGTAATTGGACAATGTCCCCTCCTCTTTCCGGTAATTTCACAACATCTATGACCTGCCACCTAATTTCATCGGCTGTATGGTGTTTCTCAATGTAGTGTGAAAAAAAAGGTGCTGTGACAACTGCTTTTCTGATGCGGCTACGATGCTGTCCTATTCTCGCCTTCACAGGTTGTTGCGTTTGCCCAACATATGGTAGCCCGCAGGGACACCATACGCAGTAAATAACATTTTTGGTGTTACAATTTGAAAAGAAGTCAAGGCCATTTGTAAAGTTTTCATGTTTGAATGTCATTGTGTTCTCTGTGAACGCACACGCCACACAATTGCCACACTTGTGATGACCCAGTATCGACTAAACCTAAAAAAGAGGTGAACAAAATCGTCTGTGTAACAACATTTGGGACACACACAAATAAAATTCGTAACAGCATCACAAAAAACTGGTCCATTATCAAAAGTATAGACCCCCAGATGGAAGTACCTCTTTTTGCTTACAAAAGAGGTAAAAATATAAAGGATCACCTTGTGCGATCCTCCACTGACTTACCCAATAACCAACCTGGGACCATACAATCAATATGGGGACTACCACCGATACTGGGTCATCAGAAAAGCAGTTGTCACAGGACCTTTGGTTTCACACTACATTGAGAAACACCATAATAAGTGGAGAAGCGTGGCTCAGTGGTTAGAGGCGGCAGACCCGGAAGCTGAGATCGACCGTGGACCAGGGATCGATCCCCGCCTCGGCGGGTCATTCTTGCTCTGGTGCCTACTCAACCCACAGGGTCACACTCTGCGACTCTGGGCAATAGCTTGCTTAATCTCCACTACGGCCCCTCGCGGCGGGATGCCTGGCTTTCACCTTGTGGACACCCTGCCGGGGTTTCTCACAGGGGAATACCAGGACGGGTTCCCTAAGCAAGCGCCGGGACGCTCACGGCCAGCCGTGCGCTCTACAAATCCAGCACATTTACATTTTGTCACTCACTTCATTAGTATGTCCCTCACTGTGATGCTACACACTTACAGTGTTTTCATTTTCACCTATAGATGTCCCACATACCGTCTTTATCCTGAAGAGACCCCTTATCCACCCCCGGGTCGAAACGCCGTCGACGCCCATAGGAAATGAACCAGTTTTACCAGTGTCTATGATTGAAATAGCCATTGTGTTCATATCCACTGTATCATATCTGGTCATTTGCCTTCTTTCCTTGTATATATCCCAGTAGAAACCTTGTAAATATTCCTGTTGATGTCCTTTTGATTGTTTATGTTTTTGGTTCACACATATTCACTTGGGACACATGTGCACAGTGTAACTATGCTTATGTATATATTGTAAAATTGGAAAATACAATTTGACTAATTTTTGCATACAGAAATCTATGTGTAGAGTTGTGCTTTCATTACCAGACATCCCCCACCTCCCTCCTTTATTTCTCATTGCTATTATGCTTGGATGTATGACGCTACAACGCATACTTTTACAACGCATGCCTTTACAACGCGGTTTTTACAACGAAAACCTTTACAACGCATAGCGCTTTGGGGTGCTGGATAGTGAATAGTTTAATTTACTATTCCAACTCCAGTCCCCGTGGACACTAGGGAAGGTGTTGGATAGTAAATTAAACGTATTCCCTATCCTAGAGCGCCCCCCAGCGCAATGCGTTGTAATGGTTTGCGTTGTAAAAGTTGCATCGTAAAGGCACTGCGAGGTAAAAGTTCCATTGTAAAGGATGTTTCCCATTATGCTTAGTTGTATCATTTATTGTGACTACATTTAATGCTCCACTGGAACCATTGTCTTTTTGGTACAATCCTCATGAAGCATTATCTGATGATATGCAGCAGATAAATCCATGACACTAAATACATTTGCACCACTCAATTTTGTCAGAATCTCATTAATATTGGGCAGAGGTTGTCTATCAACCCATATCAAGTTATTCAGACTCCTCAGGTCCACACATCCTAATTTTGCTTCCTTTGTCCTTGGGCACCAAAACAATTGGTGCGAGCCATTCTGAAGATTCTATTTCTTCTATCACCTCTAGTTTTAATAATCTCTCAATCTCTTCCTGAAGTGGTTTTAACATAAGGTTAGGAACCTTTCTCACTTTGTGCACCACTGCTTTTGCATTGTTCTTTAATATTATATTATGTTTAAAACCTTTTAAAAGTCCAAGTTTTCCACTGAAAACCTCTGGAAACTTCCGAAAAATATAATGCGCATCACCACCTTGAGAAACTAACATAACCTGTTCAGGAGCATTCGGGTTCAAAGTGATGCCAAGGTCCCTTTGATGACGCCATCCCAGAAGATTGTCTCCTCTTTTTGCAACATAAACCTTTACCACCGTTTGTCTATCTTTAAAAACAATAGTTTGAATAGAGTAACCAATTAAATCAATCTTTTTACGGCCATAGCCAACTGGATTGACATCAGGAGGCAAAAGTTCGATTCTGTCCATTCCAAAAGTCGAGAACCAAAATTCGTCACTTATAAAGGTAAACAAAGAACCAGAATCGGCTATAACTGGTACAACCTTATCTGCAACATATATGTTACAAGTAGGCATAGTTACAACATCAGAATCTACTGTCTTAACATCGTTAACTGTGGATAAGTCAGTGATACAATGAATTGCATTCTGAGTACATGCGTCTTCTTCATCTATAAAATTGACTTTGGTGTTCTTGCACATCCTTGCATAATGCTCCCTTTTACCACAATTTCTACAGGTGGTATACCTTGCAAAATAATTTGGATAATTCGGACCATGTCTCTCACTTCCACATCTGTTACACCTGAATTTACTGTCCTTGTTAAAGCTAAAACTTTGCTTTTGTTTATCGCTCTTAAAAATATGTTTTTCTTGTTTCTAAGGAACTTTACTTACAGCAGCCACATTTATTTCAGGTTGAAAAATATCCTTATTCTCATCATTAATACACGAAACCAGATTAGTTTGATTGGGGACTTTGCTTATTTCTTTCACCCAAGTAGAAGTATGTTCTTCACTTTCAACAATGAGTATAGCTTCTTTCAAAATAGGGTTTTTTGATAATAATTTCTTTTGAATGTTCTGATCATTCGTGCAACGCACAAGCTGATCACGGATTAGAGAATCAGTTAGTTGTTCAAAATCACAAGTTTGTGCAAGGGACTTAAGTGCAGCTATATAATTTCCAACTCGATCCGCTTTTCCTTGTACACGCATGAAAAATGTATGTCTTTCCATGACAACATTAATGCGTGCATCAAAATGATTCTTTAAAAGCATAACACTCATTTTGTAAACATCACTGGGTTCACCTGCTCCTCTCCCTATGGGTATAGGGTCTAAACTATCGTAAATGTTTCTTCCTTCAATACCCAGGTTATTCAATAATACTGCCTGCTTTCTGACTGCCGAAAACTTCTCACCACCAATTGCTAGCAAATAAGAGTCAAAAATTGTTTTCCATTTTTTCCATGGTAACATTGGCTCACCCTGTTCACTCAAAAATTGAGGTGGTTGGTTCATCCCACTTGCTGCTGACATCCTGAAAAGAAAATCAACTAAAACAAGTCAAAACAACAATCTAAAATAATTAAAACAACAAGCAAACTAAAATGACATGATTTTAAAATAAACAAACATTCCCTAAAAATAACTTCCAGACTTCTGAATGTCTGTATTTCCTTGGAAATATCAATCTTCTTTTTGTAATATATATATAGACTTGCCTCTTTATATGAAACGTCCTTTCATCTAGTCATATAATAACGACTGTAAAACCACTAAAATGCTCTCTGAAACGATGAACTCCATTTCCTTTCAAAATTTTCAGTTTGTGTACATGCTCAGCTTCCGTGTGTTTATTTATCACGCTTACTCGCGTGATGACGTCACACAGCTCAGCTCCACTACGGATGTGCCGCTCTACAGTATGGCGAAGGAAAGAGAACGTTCCGAGAGCAGAACGCTGCAAACAACCTCGAGGATGCCGGCGACTCTCACAAGCGGTAAGCTAACGCTTGAGTATTTAGTTTTCAAAAAATGCCGCACACAAGATTTCCAGTATTTACTCCGGGACCAAATCAAATCCAGTAGATAAACACACGAATAAACAACGCATAAATCTCTTTATGCTTCCTCGCTTCCCACGACGTTCAAATCCCTTTAAAAAATAAATAATATCATGTACTCCACAGAGATGAACAAATTCAAATAAATGTCCACGCTGGGTCCATAAATTCCTGGTGGGTCGATCGTCGCCAGTAATGTAATGACAGTAATCCAGATAAGTTGAGCAGGAAAGCTTTATTGTAATTCCCGCCAGGGAGGCAAGTCTTCCAGCAGCCAGTCCAGGTTACAACTGCCCAGCTTGAACATCAATATTCCCCATTACCAACCCAACATTCTTAACAAGGAATGCTACATTTAAAGGAGAAAATACAACAAAGTGTTCTCCAGGGCAGCTGCGGCAGATACTTGTCATCTGTGTGAGGCCGAGGTGTGCAGAGCGAAGATTTCTGGGCAGTTGGTGGAAGGCCACTCGGTTTTTCATGTAGTGTGGTCCAAAGTGATGGAGGGCTTTGTAGGCATGGGTAAGGAGCTTGAAAAGGCATCTCTTCTGAATGGGGAGCCAGTGAAGGTCTTTGAAGTGTTGGGTGAGGTGTGCCCTCTTGGGCAGGCCAACGATCAGCCTAGCTGCTGCATTCTGGATTGTCTGGAGTCTTTGCATGAGTTCAGAGGTTGTGCCAGCATAAAGTGCGCTGCCATAGTCAAGACGGCTGATGACAAGGGCCTTCGTCACAGTTTTCCTGGTGTTGATCGGGAGCCACCTGAAGATTTTTTGGAGCATGCAGATTGTGTGGAATCAGGCTGAGGTGACGGCGTTGTCTTGCCGTTTCATGGTCAGTTAGCTGTCTAGTACTATGCCGCGGTTGCGGGCACGGTCTTTCGGCTTAGTTGTGGGTCCAAGCTCCTTGGGCCACCAGGATTCGTTCCAGAGGGTGGTGTGTCTGCAAAAGATCACAACTTTGGTCTTGTATGTGTTCAGTTTGAGGCACTTGTCTTTCATCCATGTTGCTAAGTTCGTCATGCAGTGGTAAGCATTGGTCTTTGTCTGGGTGGGGTTCGCTGAGAGAGAGAGAGGATGAGTTGGGTGTCATTGCCATAGGAGATGATGTTGATGTGGTGAGATCTGACAATGTCAGCGAATGGTGTCATGTAGATGTTGAAGACGGTGGGGCTAAGGGATGAGACTTAGGGTACTCCGTGGATGGTGTGCTTGGGGTACAAGTGGAAGGGATGGAGGTGGATTCTCTGGGTATGTCCTGTTAGGAAGGATGCCATCCATATGTGTGTATCATCTGTGAGTCCAATCTGGCGTAGTTGTTGGATGAGTGTGGCCAAAAGTGTGGTCAAAAGCCATGGATAGGTCCAGGAGGCTGAGAGTGGCGGTTCTCCTCTGCCAAGTAGGGCTTGGATATCATCTGTTACGGCGATCAGGGCAGTCTTGGTGCTGTGGTTGACTCTAAAGCCTGATTGGGATGGGTCCAGTAGTTTGTTTCTTTCCAGATGATTGGTGATTTGGAGGTTGATTTCCTTCTCAAGGACTGTGGAGGGGATGTGGAGGAAAGAGATGGGATGGTAGTTTATGAGATCTGTGGGGTCAGCTGCCGGTTTCTTGAGGAGAGGCCTGAATTCTGTGCGCTTCCATGCATTGGGAAGGTGGTTGTAGTTATGGAGGCGGTGAGGATGGCGGTGAGTTAGTGGCTGATCTTGTTGATTCCGAGATGGAAGAACCGATGGGGGCAGGGGGCAGTGGGCACTCCTAAGTGGATGGATTTCATCAGGGTGGTGGTATTTGGTGGGCTGAGCTGTTCCTATGTGGTGAAAACGTGGTTGTGGTTGATGCGTTGCTGAGGATGGTGGAGGGTTGGGGTCAGAAATTTGTGCAGATGGTTGCAATCTTGTGGAAGTGGTCGGCGAGGGAGTTACAGAGTTCTTGTAAGGGTGGGTTTGCGTTTTCCGTAGCTTAAGGGGCAGGAGAATTCTCTGACAAAGGTGAAGCAGCCTTTGAGCGCACAACAGTCATATAAAACAAAACATCATCACTTAACTTTCTTTGATAGCTTCATTGCACTATTACTCCTGTGACACGTGTTTGCTCCACCTTCAAGCGTTCACACAGACTTTATAGAAGGCACAATTATTTAGGCTTCAGAAGGTGTAGCTGGGTAGCCCATCTTTTAAGATTGTGCCTTAATTAACACCATCAGATTAAAACATCATGGTGTTTTTCGCCAAGGATTCAAAGCTTTAACCCCTCCCATGCTCGTGACGGAACCGCTCCGTCACGAGCCTCGGGTGGGCTGTTCTGGTGACGGAGCGGTTCCGTCGCGCCCTGCTCGCCGCGCATGCGCGGCGCGTTCTATTGAGCGGGCGGGGCCATGACGGAACCGCTCCGTCACAAGCACAGCCCTCCCGAGGCTCGTGACGGAGCGGTTCCGTCACGAGTACGGGAGCGCCGCGCAGCCCCCCTCCCCCTAGCGCTGCGGCGGAATTGCCTCCGCAGCCAAGGGGTTAAATGCTGCTGCCTGGTGTCCAAGCACTGTTTTCATTAGCTCTGTTGTTTAATTCTCATGGGATCTGTGTCTCCTGTCTTTTAAAAGACACTGCAATCGAATTTGGAAGCCTCAGCTGATGGCAAGAGGTTTTGAGGATTCTCAAGTTCTGTTTAATTTCTCTCTAACCTCAAAAAACGCGAGTATTCAAGAATGGCTTTTATTGCCTCGTTTCAAGAACCCTAAAGCAGGACCTCGACCATAGACAGTGAATTGCTCTGTCAGTAATTATCAAGAAAGTATTTCTTGGGAATTAATTACTGTCTACTAATTGTTTGGCTGAGACATTCCTAATAGTAAATGAATGCAGATCAGATATAGCAGTTTGCGAGCATTGTTCCTGAATGTTTTTTTTTCTTTAATCAAAGCAGTTTTTTTTTTAATTTAGCCGGGCATTGTAGCTTAGCATGGACTTTTCGTTAAGTGCTGCAGTTAATTCCTTTATTCGTGCATTCCATTGTCAGCGTCGATAAAGGAACGGACCCTTTCTAGAAATAATTTTCCCCAATTACAAAATGCTTTATAAATCAAGCAATTAATGGTTGCCTAAATGGGGGTGTGGTAAAAAGAAAACGACTAAATAAATATAATCAGTTGATGAATATTGTAATGCAATTGTTCCTCTTGCAGCCACATCCTTTCAGACTTGTTTCTTGAAATGTATTCCCTTTAGTTCATCTTACCTTTTCCTTTGTAACTAAAACTTGCAGCAATGTTTCCCAGGGGCAATTAATTTTGTGTCTGTGCTGAAATAAGATATTGATTTTTTTTCAAGGTAATTCAAGGTAGTAATACGGCTCGTATTTGAAAACTGCCAGCTTAATGTGATGTGCCTAAACAAATTTTACAGTTTCTATTCGTTATTTGTGACAGAAGAGAGGGTATGAAATAATATGCTGCAAAAAGTGTATTTGCGAGTGTTTTGAGTCTAGTTATGTGATAGTTTTAAAGCCAGAGGGACTTGAAGCTCTGCCACTTGAAAAAGGGCTTTCTTACTCACACCAAGACTCAAATGTACCATGAATATCTAATGTCTTCGTTTGCTTTGCCACTGACCTTGGCTATATTTTACTGATGCAGAAATCGACCAAGCACTGCCTAGCACAGTGTGGGTGGATGGATGGGCTAAATGTTAATCTGTAAAACGATAAATAACATGAATAATGTATATGTACATTATTGATGGAAACAGCATTGCCAAAACTTTGAGCTACTTAATTGAATGTCTAACAAGTATTAGGTAAATGGGTATAAGTACAGTTAGAAGTAGTTTTTGCAAGGAAGGTGGAATATCGCATTTATTTTTTATATGTAAAGAACATCTATACCGCCGTAACCAGGTGTTATAGAAGTTTGAGAAATCAATAGTAACAAATAAAATTGCAAAATGTATTGACCAGGCATTGCTTCTGGGAAAATGGAGCATAGCAATGCGATGGAAGGCGTTCATGGCTCCCCGGCTTCGCAATGGCTCCGGGAGCTGATAAAATGGTGTACCGCAGAAATCAACATTACGACTGAAATACTAAGCCAGCTAAGTAAGGGGAGACCCAAAACTGAATGGGACATACTGCAGCTGGCACTACAACCGAAGTTGGAGGAGATCCCCCCCAAATAATATAACGAGTATTTGTAAAGCACAGACTAACCCTAGGGTGTCTTGGCGCTGAATAACAGATGTTTATTGTTATCCAACTCAATGGTACTCATTTTATCGACCTCAGAAGGATGAAAAGCTGAGTGGACCTGCTGGGATTTGGACCTGTGACCGTGAGGTCCAACACAAGCCCTTACAGTGGGCGCATTAGCCACCAGACCCAGTCAGGCCAAAAACTTCAAGACGCATTAGCCACCAGACCTGGTCAGGCCAAAAACGTCAACAACGTCCTATGGTAAGAATCTGGCCCAATTCATAACGACTTACCGATGGCCATGGGGGCCTGCAGAGAATTATGAGTATATTCAACATACTGTGGTGACGTGTTAATATGAGACAACCAAGGAACAGCACCAGGACTGGTCACTTACGTGTTACTACATATACTGTTTGGCAGTGCTGTTGACAACTGTTGAAGTTACTGCAAAAAAATAATTAATACGAGCTATTTAGAAAGAATAATATATACAAATCTGAAATCTGCCTCTTTTACATTTTCAGACAAGGTCTTTGGACCTACCAGTACCAGAATATTTAGAAAGAAAGATTATGGAACCGAAAAGAGGAGGTAAAGAAAATTGGCAAATTTCCAGGTGCAAATTCTACCTGTACCAATAAACTAGGATGACTTGATAAAGCAAACACTGCAAATAAATTATGGTAATTTTCATTAGCTGATACAATGTGAGGCAGAGAGTGAATACATGAGGGTAGCAGCATGGTTCAGAAGAAAAGATAATTACAAAGGAATGAAGAGGAGCTGGAGATTACTGGTAATTCATATAAGCATTAGCACCTCTTTTATTTAATTTATGTATTCTTTTTATGTATATAGTTCGCACCTAGATGTAAAAAAAAAGTGGAGTGCTGTTCATGGAATAAAAATAGATATATTAGACATAGGGGCATATTATCAAGGGGGTTTATCTCCGCTTTTTTGGCTTTAAAAGCCAAGAAAGCGGAGATAAAATTATCTCCCTATTACCTAGCTGTCGCTAACACCAGTTAGCGACAGCTAGTAGGAGATAGCGACCATCTTGGGCCCCACTTTGCATGTCAGTGATATTTATCACTAATGACATGCAAAGTGGGCGTGCCAAGATGTTAGTGACTGGAAACAGTGGCTAACATCGATATCTCCTATTACCAACTTTTGGAGATATTCGCGCTAAGCGCGAATATCTCCAAAAGCTAACACCTGTCCAGAGCAGTTCTTAGCCTTGTTATCCAATGGGAGGTGGATAACATGGCTAAGAGCATTAGCTCGGTAATGCATGAATATCGCTGACTTTTCAGCGATATTCATGCATTGCGGCCGTTTTTTTATCGCATTTGCGATAAACCTTGGTAATACCAAGGTTTATCTGCGATAAAAATCGCCGCAGCTCTGCGGTAAATTTTTGTCTCTAACCAAGCAATAGCGATAATTATCGCTATTGCTTAGTAATATGCCCCATAGTTACTTATCATGTGGCAATAGAGCTCATTAACAACAGAACAGGTGAACAATGGGACAACTTAAAGAGTAGTACCATGATCTGAAAGGTGGATCTTGAACAGACGAGTTTTTTAGTATTTCCTGAAAGATAGGGGATTTGTTTGAGTTTCATGTTCTCAGGTCGCTGTTTCCATAGTCTCAGGGTTCTTGAAAAAGAACAAAACTGGACGATTTCAAAGAAATGATTGTCACTCCCCTGCATTCCCTAAACAAGGGGCAAGCTCCTAACTTTCCAATCTTCTCAGGACTGCAAGCAGGGTGAACGGGACAGGAGCTTAAGGGATGGCCAGACTGACCACAATATGGGCACAGATAGAGTTTTCTTTGTGTTGACTTTTCTTCCTCAGTTAAATGAAATCTGGCGATTCCTACTTGCATAGGTTTAGGTTCAGGCTCGGATGATTTAGGTGTAATTCTAAATGATTGTTTGTATACGGATATGGTAGAGAATTGTTTCCGACGTTCCAGACATCTTCTCTGAAGGAGGCTATCAATCTTGATGCTTAATTGAGTAAGCTCGTCAGGACAGTGGTCAAGAGACCCTAGAAACTTAAACTTTTATGTTGTCCTTTCCCCTTTGTGAAAAAGGGCAAAAAGGATGGAGTCGCTCCAGTCTATTTCTCGTCCCAACTCTTTGAATTTCTTCTTGAGCGGAACACTTGTGACTTAGGTGATAAAATGGAGGATCCAGGTGACTTGTGATGGAAAGGCCAAAGTTTAACAAAGCGAGGTATTTCAGCTGTCCGATTTTGAACTTGCAGCTTTAAGTTGCTAACCATTGTCAAGCGTTCTTGAATTGGAGGCACTTTTTGAAGCTGAAGACGTTGGTGTGTCACAGGCTGTCATGAGCTGGTCTTTTAGGTGACACTTGGATGGTCTTCTTAGTTAAAAAATAGGGCCTCTTATCTCCAAAGGCAATGGCAGGTGCAAGAATGATGCAGGATGTCCAGCAATGTTCCTGAAAAGAATGCAGCAAGAAAGAGAAAAACCTGTCAACCAGTAAAAATACTTTCTTGCTAAGCAGGCATAGGTTCAGGTAATGTTGAGAGAAGAACAACAAGTACTGGAGAGATGTCCAGTGAGCAGGCAACACTTCAGAAACAATTGCAACACAACAGGACTTTCAATTAGCTCCCTTATTTGATGAAGAACACAATACAACATGATTCCCAAAAAGTGTCTTCCATCTTGGAGTGGAAAAGTTGGTAATACAGGATTAAATAAAAAACATGGAAACAGAGGTAATGATGATAATTAATTAAACTTGTAAATGATGCGACAAACCAGGGGCTGGGTTGATACACATGCTGTGGAGTTGTCCCAGACTATGCACATATTGGCACACAATTAGCAGGCTATTACACATGATCAAAGGCCGCGAGATACCCTTTGAATGTACTGTATACCTACTGCATCACTTTAGAAGGACCCCCGCCACAAAAGTGACATCTCAGTTTATAGACTTGGGGCTAGTGGTCGCCAAACGGCTTTTAACTAAATGGTGGAAGGTTCAAGAACCACCACACACACGGTTGTGGCGATATTCGCTCTTAGCATGGGCCAAAGCAGAGGGAAACGCCATCCTGAGGGAGGAAACCCTGGGGCTGTGGAAGGAGCCCATAACAGCCCAATGGGAGGGACTACTCCAAGCCTTACAAAAAACAGGGGGGACAGCCCTGGGGGTCAACCCGAGAGAGAGGGATGCGAGCAAACAGTGAGGGTAGTGTGCGCAGTTAGTGGACTGCTGTAATATTCCAAACGTACATATAAGCTGATCGACGACTAACGTGGATGTAGTCGCTGCTAGTGAGTAGGGGCAACCACCAGGTTGGTAGTAAACATTGGGATGATGGGGGTGTGGGGTGGCGGTGGGAGGGATAACCACACAAGTACCTGTCAATGCTGTTGTTGTTGGTTTTTTATTTGTTCTCACTCATAACATCAGTTCAGAAGCCCATGATGAATGAACTGGAAGGACTCTGTACAACGTAATAATGAAAACACGCTATTATTGAACTGTAACCTCTGCCTTTGTGAAATGGATCGAGCGCTAAGGTCAGGCTTACCCCTGAACAAACAATGTTATAGATATCCATGGTATGCTCAACATCCACACAGAAGTAATGTACATCAACTATTGGTAGATGGTCTTATGTATAGATAGCTATGAGCCTGGGAGTGAGACTCGGCTTACCTAATCGCCACTTCTGCCTGCTTTCCTGCTACCTCTCGCTCGCAGAGGTGAACTCGGCCCGTCTGGTTGCTGCTTGGAGGGGAGGTGAGCTGACACCTGGGAGGTGAATATCCACATCGGAGGCGCTTCACGGGACTGCGAGGACCAGCCTGCATTGCGGGGCTTCATCAGCCGCAGCTGGTCTACTTCCCGCCAACGCCCGACTGCCGGATAAATCCTCCTGCATCCCCCTACTGACTGGTGCACTTTGAGCCTGGGAGTGAGACTCGGCTTACCTAATCGCCACTTCTGCCTGCTTTCCTGCTGCCTCTCGCGGCCCCCGCTCCGCGGGAGCCGCTCGCAGAGTTGTACTCGGCCCGTCTGGTTGCTGCTTGGAGGGGAGGTGAGCTGACACCTGGGAGGTGAATATCCACATCGGAGGCGCTTCACGGGACTGCGAGGACCAGCCTGCATTGCGGGGCTTCATCAGCCGCAGCTGGTCCTCTTCCCGCCAACGCCCGACTGCTGGATAAATCCTCCTGCATCCCCCTACTGACTGGTGCACTTTGAGCCTGGGAGTGAGACTCGGCTTACCTAATCGCCACTTCTGCCTGCCTTCCTGCTACCTCTCGCGGCCCCCGCTCCGCGGGAGCCGCTCGCAGAGGTGAACTCGGCCCATCTGGTTGCTGCTTGGAGGGGAGGTGAGCTGACACCTGGGAGGTGAATATCCACATCGGAGGCACTTCACGGGACTGCGAGGACCAGCCTGCATTGCGGGGCTTCATCAGCCGCAGCTGGTCCTCTTCCCGCCAACGCCCGACTGCCGGATAAATCCTCCTGCATCCCCCTACTGACTGGTGCACTTTGAGCCTGGGAGTGAGACTCGGCTTACCTAATCGCCCCTTCTGCCTGCTTTCCTGCTACCTCTCGTGGCCCCCGCTCCGCGGGAGCCGCTCGCAGAGGTGAACTCGGCCCGTCTGGTTGCTGCTTGGAGGGGAGGTGAGCTGACACCTGGGAGGTGAATATCCACATCGGAAGCGCTTCACGGGACTGCGAGGACCAGCCTGCATTGCGGGGCTTCATCAACCGCAGCTGGTCCTCTTCCCGCCAACGCCCGACTGCTGGATAAATCCTCCTGCATCCCCCTACTGACTGGTGCACTTTGAGCCTGGGAGTGAGACTCGGCTTACCTAATCGCCACTTCTGCCTGCCTTCCTGCTACCTCTCGCGGCCCCCGCTCCGCGGGAGCCGCTCGCAGAGGTGAACTCGGCCCGTCTGGTTGCTGCTTGGAGGGGAGGTGAGCTGACACCTGGGAGGTGAATATCCACATCGGAGGCGCTTCACGGGACTGCGAGGACCAGCCTGCATTGCGGGGCTTCATCAACCGCAGCTGGTCCTCTTCCCGCCAACGCCCGACTGCCGGATAAATTCTCCTGCATCCCCCTACTGACTGGTGCACTTTGAGCCTGGGAGTGAGACTCGGCTTACCTAATCGCCCCTTCTGCCTGCTTTCCTGCTACCTCTCGTGGCCCCCGCTCCGCGGGAGCCGCTCGCAGAGGTGAACTCGGCCCGTCTGGTTGCTGCTTGGAGGGGAGGTGAGCTGACACCTGGGAGGTGAATATCCACATCGGAGGCGCTTCACGGGACTGCGAGGACCAGCCTGCATTGTGGGGCTTCATCAGCCGCAGCTGGTCCTCTTCCCGCCAACGCCCGACTGCTATTTAAGTCACTTCCTTTCTGCGCACGCGGAACGCGCACGGGCTAACCCGGGCAAAGGGCGGGCCGTTTGAGGCCGTTCGAGAACGGGAGAGACCGGGACCGGGCCACCCCCCTTGATTTGGTACTCTTGTTTTCTGGACCTTGGACCTTGTGCCTCCTAAAGACTGAATTACAAACTGCCACAGGATGACTACAAGGGAAACCCGCAGCAAAAGTAACTCTATGGCAGCAGGAGCTGCTAAAGGTACGCTTGAAAATTATTTTGCAAAGGCGGGCTCCCAATTGATTGACGAAATTACGGTGTTAGAAAGACGCATTTTGCTAGAACTAGATTGGGCAAGGAGATCCTCTATGGGACTATTGGTACAAGCTAAGTCCCCCGTTCGCAGTGACCCTGACATACCTCCCACTCCCAATATTGTTCCCGATACAGAGACACCTGGTGTTGCAAATCCCCCAGTGAATTCAGACACATTGAACTCGACTTCATTCAGCATCACAAAGGACCTCAGTGAAATTGTGGATATGAGCATGTTACATCTTCCAATGATACAACCACAGCCTAGCCCACAAAATACTACATCTCTAGTTCCACAAGTAATTATTGACAATGACTCACTCAATAGCTCACTACAGGGGGCAACGGAGGGGGCAATACCCAAAAGGAAACCTAATACCAAAAAAGAAAGGGAAAAAAAGACAAAAACTCCCAAATTAAATCCCATCCCCGAAAACAATAGATCTGGTACAGCCACCACACAGACTAGGCCTCCCGAGGCAATAGAGACAACAGCCCCTGATGTTCTGCTCACAGAGACCACAGAACACTCTATCAATTATTTTAGCGAGGATATTACTCTAGGAGACATAGGTACTCTCTTCAGATCCTTACTAAGTCCTCTAGAAGCACGCCTAATTAAAAAGGAAGCTAGGCTTGTAACTATAGAAAAGTCGACAGTCCAACTAGCTGACAGTTTAAAAGCAGATAGTCTAGGTGGTAGAGGGGCTCCAGAGACTAAGAACAAAAGGGAACCATGTTAGAAGCGGCTGTCTCTAGTTGGCAGAGGTATACACTTCTGACAAATAGGGACACACCTTTTCTAGTCAGGGCAAGGAGATCACACACTTAGATAACCCCTGCTCACCCCCTTGGTAGCTTGGCAAAGCAGACAGGCTTATCTCAGAGGCAGTGCGTTAAGCATTTATGACCACATACAGTAATAAAGTGAATACACTACAAATGGACACGACACAGTAGTATTATAAAAATAAGTATTTTTATATAAGGCTTAGCACAAGACCAAATAACGACAAAAATATACCACAGTCTTAATAAATACTCTTGGAAGGAAAAATAATAGTTCAAGCACGGTTTCTTCTTAGCACAAAAGTCTTTAGTATCAAAAGCAACTCTTCTTCTCTAAAACACAGTTCTTGGCAACAATGTAACCCACACGGGAGTCACACGACGTCGAGGCAAAGTTAATCCAAAGGTTCGGCGTCGACCGCGAGGAGCGCTACGTCGAGCCCGGAGTCGCACAGACCCCAACAACACAGTACCTTGGAAAAGTGAAGCACTCGATGATCAACGGCGTCGAGATGTCCGGCGTCGCGTCTTCGGCGTCGACCGAAGTCAGGCGGGAGCAGCGCTCACGGGATGAAGCAGGATACGGCGTCGTCGATGTCGATGTTGCAAGAGTGAGCAGCGCTCACGGCGTCGAGAGGGCTCGAAGTCGATGCGATCAGCAGCGGTGCAGACACGGGGTCACTTGGAGCTGGAGCCGAACTCACTACTCACTGGCATTGCTGCTGGCGTCGGTCGGGCCCGGCGGCCGGCGTCGAGGAAGCGGGACACTGGAGCCGTTACTCACGATGTCGAGCTGGATTCGGCGGCGTCCGTCGGCGTCGAGATTGCTGGATTCTTTCAGAGGTGCTGGATTCACAAATTCCAGCATATAGCACTTTAAGCAGATGAAGTCCTTTAGCCCTGTGACTTCAACAGGAGACTGGCACTCTTCCAGCCCTTGGAGATTTTCTCAGCAAAGAGTGAGAGTACACACAAAGTTCCTCTCTCCTGGTTCCTTGGCAAAAATAAAGAAGCAATGCAGGATTCCCCCAACAAACAGCACTCTGGCAGAAGGGGTAGGCAGTCCTTAGATCAGCAGGCTTCTTGTCCTTGGTTCAGGTTTCCTTGTCAGAAGTGATCTGATTTCTTGGTTCAGGGGTCCTTCTCTTATACCCCTTTTTGGCTTTGATCCCTTTGTCCATGCAGGGGAATTTCCCCCCATCCTGGGTTTGTTGTGGGTGTTGCCAGGCCAGAGCACCTGGCCTATTCACTGGGCAGGGCAGAGTCCTCAGCCGCTCAGCAGGAGCGGAGCCAGCATTGTCACTGGCAGGGGCAGGGCCATCAGCTGCCCGGCAGGAGGCGGGCCAGGAAAGTCCCAGGCAAGCACAGAGTCATCAGTCGCCTGGCAGGGGGGCGGAGCCAACATTGTATCAGGCAGGGCAGGCTATCAAGAGCTACTCTCCCCTACTCTCAAGGCAAATGCCCCACTCATCCCACACTGACTCATTCAGACTCTCTGGAGCCACCCAGCTCCTGTCACACACACACCAGAACCAGCAGAGACCGGTAGACAGTTAGACAAGAAAATAGCTACTTTCTAAAAGTGCTATTTTCAAACACAGAGTCCAAAAACCATCCACACAAACGGATGCGTTATTAAACCCTGAGTTCAGGGATACCAAACTCGACATTGCACCATGCTCCCCGAGCCCGCTAGGATTATAACATTAATAATCCTGGCAGCCCATTCTAACTGATGGAGAGCAGGCTACCTTACAATAGTGAAAAACGACTATGGATGTAATTCACTATTAGGACATGCCAACCTTGTCAGGCTTGTCCTACCTTATGCTTACAATGCACCCTGCCCGTGGGCCTACCGTAGGGGTGACTAACATGAAGTTAAGGGAAGGTTTAGGGACTGGCAAGTAGGTGTACTTGCGCAGTCCTCGTGCCAGTCAGACTGCACGTGGTCTGGCAATGGCAGACCTTCAGCCATACTTTTACTAGGCCGCTTTTGTGGGTGGCACAACATGTGCTGCAGGCCCACTAGCAGCATTTGTATTTACAAGCCCTGGCACCCCTGGTGCACTCTACTAGGGACTGACAGTAAACCAAATAAGCCAAACATGGAAGTCAATCAATACAGCAATTTCACATAGGGAGCACTTGCACTGTGGCACTGATCAGCAGTGGCACAGTGCCCAAAGCATATACCAGCAAAAACATCGTAAACAGAAGAGGCAAACAGAAAAAATGGAGGAGAGACTCAT
The DNA here is from genome assembly GCF_964261635.1 of Lissotriton helveticus. Classification (NCBI taxonomy): domain Eukaryota; kingdom Metazoa; phylum Chordata; class Amphibia; order Caudata; family Salamandridae; genus Lissotriton; species Lissotriton helveticus. Next base: position 169,474,921 of record NC_136068.1, read on the forward strand.
GCCAATGATGCCAGGTCTAACACGTGTCCCCTCCAGCTGAAATGTGGGGAGAACTACCCTTACCCTAGGGAGTCCTCATCACTAAGGCGGAAAAATCTGGACAGACCATCAGCATTGACGTGATCTGTGCCAGGGCGGTGTTCCACCGTGAAGTCCATCCCCTGTAGGGAAATGGACCACCTCAACAGCTTTGGATTCTCACCCCTCATCTGCATCAACCATCTGAGGGGCCTGTGGTCTGTCTGCACCCGGAAGTGAGTCCCAAACAGGTAGGGTCTCAGCTTTTTCAGTGCCCAGACCACAGCAAATGCTTCTCTTTCTATCGCACTCCACCTCTGTTCCCTGGGGAGTAACCTCCTGCTGATGAAGGCTACAGGTAAGTCTCGGCCCTCTTCATTCACCTGAGCTAGAACAGCCCCCACGCCATGCTCTGAAGCGTCCGTCTGGACAACAAATTCTTTAGAAAAGTCGGGTGCCTGGAGTATGGGTGCTGTGCACATTGCAGTTTTCAGGGTGTCAAAGGCCGTCTGACAGGCGTCAGTCCAGTTCACAAGTCGTGGCTGCTTCCTGGAAGTCAGCGAAGTCAAGGGGTGCACAATGTTACCATAATCCTTGACAAACCTCCTGTAGTAACCCGTGAGACCCAGGAAGGCTCTCACCTGAGTCTGGGTTTTGGGCGGTGCCCATGCCAGGATGGTATCAATCTTGGGTTGCAGGGGGGCCACCTTGCCGCTCCCTACTTGGTGCCCCAAGTACACCACTGAACCCTGCCCAATCTGGCACTTACTGGCTTTGATTGTGAGGCCTGCTCTGCGCAGGGCCAACAACACTTCCTGGAGGTGGCACAAGTGTTCCTCCCAGCTTGCGCTGAACACTGCGATGTCGTCCAGGTAGGCGGCACTGAAATCCTCCAGTCCAGCCAAGACCTGGTTGACCAACCTCTGGAAGGTGGCAGGGGCATTCTTCATCCCAAAGGGCATAACCCGGAACTGATAGTGCCCATCTGGTGTGGAGAATGCTGACCTCTCTTTTGCCCCATCGGTCAAGGCGATCTGCCAGTACCCAGACGTTAGATCAAACGTACTAAGGTACCGGGCAGCCCCTAACCGATCGATGAGCTCATCAGCTCTGGGGATGGGGTGCGCGTCAGTCTTGGTGACTGAATTGAGTCCTCGGTAATCCACACAGAACCGAAGTTCCGGTGAAGCACCAGGCGCTGCAGCCTTTGGAACCAAGACCACGGGGCTGGCCCAAGGACTGCTAGAGGACTCAACCACCCCTAGGGCAAACATCTTGGAGACCTCCTCCTTGATGTATGCTCTGACCTTGTCAGTCACTCTGTAAGCCTTGTGCTTGACAGGAGTGCTGTCCCCGGTGTCTACATCATGGACACACCACTGAGTAACACCAGGAATCAAGGAGAACAGATCAGGGAATTGCCCCAACAAACGGCGACAATCCTGCTGCTGTTCAGGGGTCAGTGTGTCAGAGAGGACAACACCATCCACTGACCCATCTTGCTCTTTTGCATACAGGAGGTCAGGAAGAGGCTCACTCTCCTCCTCCATTCCAGCATCTGTAGCTAGGAGCATGCCCACTTCGGACCTTTCTAAGTGGGGCTTCAAACGGTTGACATGCAGGACCCTCAAGGGGTTCCTGGGAGACTTTAAATCCACCAGGTAGGTGACATCGCTCTTCTTCTCCACAACCTCAAATGGTCCAGTCCACCTGTCCTTGAGCGCACAAGGTTCCACAGGGGACATGACCCAAACTTTCTGTCCAGGCTGAAGCTCTACCAGAGTGGCCCTCTGGTCGTACCACCGCTTCATCTCTTCCTGGCTGGCCTCCAGATTTGCCTGAGCAAGATCCCTGAAGCGCCTAGTCTGGTTCCTAAAGGCCAGCATGTAACTGTATACATCCTGGGGAGGTTTCCTGGGAGATTGCTCCCAGCCTTCTTTGACCAGACTTAAAGGTCCTCTTACCGGGTGACCATACAAAAGCTCAAAGGGGCTGAACCCTAGAGACTTCTGTGGCACCTCACGGTAAGCAAACAACAGGCATGGCAAGAGGACGTCCCATTTACGCCTCATTGGTTCTTCAAGACCCATGATCATGCCTTTAAGGGTACGGTTGAATCTTTCAACCAACCCATTACCTTGAGGGTGGTAAGGAGTGGTGAACTTATAAGTTACCCCACACTCCTTCCACAGAGACTTCATATAGTTGGAAATGAAGTTGGTGCCCCGGTCTGACACCACCTCTCTGGGGAACCCCATTCGGGAGAAAACACCCATTAGTGCCCGTCCCACCACGGGGGCGGTCACTGTTCTGAGAGGGATGGCTTCCGGGTACCGTGTGGCATGGTCCACCAAGACCAGGATGAACCTGTTGCCCAGGGCTGTCTTGGGGTCCAGTGGCCCAACAATGTCAATCCCCACCCGGTCAAAGGGGGTACTGACCACGGGAAAAGGTTGGAGGGGAGCCTTCTGCTTCCGCCCGCTTTTCCCACTTGCCTGGCAAGTTTGACAGGTCTTGCACTGGATGTCTACATCCCTTCGCATCTGAGGCCAATAGAAATGGGTGACAAGCCTGTCATAGGTCTTGTCCTGCCCCAGATGTCCAGCTAAAGGAACGTCATGAGCCAAACCCAGTAGGAAGGCTCTGAAGCGCTGGGGTACCACCAGCACACGGGCTGACCCAGGCTCAGCAGCCTTAGGCTCGCTATACAGGAGGTCGTTCTCCCAGTACACAAAATGTGACCCTGACTGATCACCTGAGGTTTGGGCTGAGGCCTGCTGCCTCATACCCACAAGAGAAGGGCACACTTTCTGTTCTGCACAGAATTCCTCCCTGGAGGGACCACCATCCTGCTGCCAATGGGTCAGCTCGGGCAGGTCTCCCAGTTCGGCAACTTGTTCACCTGTGGGTTCCAGGGCATCCCCCTCGAGGTCTGCCTCCTCCTGGACCACGGGAACTACGGGGGACGGTTTCCCGCGCCCCCTGCCTCTTCTCTTCACAGCTGGGTCCTGGGCCATACTTTCAGGCTCCAGAACCCCATCAACACCCTTACTTGCTGTCATGGATCGAGTGGTTGCACACACCCACTCTGGCACACCCAACATTTTCAAATGTGTCTCCCTCTCCACCTTAGCCCAAGGGGAGTCTTCTAAATCGTTACCCAGGAGACAATCAACAGGCATGGCGGGCCTCACAGCAACCTGAAGAGTACCCGAAACTCCCCCCCATTCAAAGGAAACTTGAGCTACCTCACACTCTTTCTGGGAGTTGTCAGCAGCTATCACAGGGTAGAATGCGTGGGGAACAACCTGCTCTCTGGACACCAAGTGACACTTGACAGCTGTCACACTCGCTCCGGTGTCTCTGAGAGCTTCCACTCTATGGCCATTAATGGTCACCCACTGCCTATATTTTTTAGTGTTACTAGGCAGAGGGGGTGGCGGGACCAATTCCATGTCTCCTAGAGAGACCAGGGACATCTCGGCGGGACCCTCCCCACCATGGGCAACCATCTCCTCCCCTCCCAGAGCTACACTAGCCAACTGACGGGGTGGTGCACTGGGTAGTGCACCAGACTTCTTCAAGGGACACTGAGGGTCATAAAAACGGTGTCCTACCTGCTTACAAACGAAGCAGGTCAGGGGGCCCCTATGACCAGGTTTACCTGGCGGGGCCTCTGATTTCTTCACAGGGGGAGGCTGGGAACCTTTCCCTTGGTTCCCTTGGGGATTACTTTGGGGCCCTTTCTGGGACTCCTTCTGTTTACCCTTGTCCCCCCCACTCTTCTGCTGGGGACCCTGCCCACCTTTGGCTGAGTCTCCCACTGGACCCTTGTGGACCCTGGTACTGACCCAGCGGTCCGCCTCTTCAGCAAGTTTTCTAGGGTTAGATATCTTGCTATCAATAAGGTGCTGGCGCAGCTCTGGAAAACAGTTATTAGACAAGTGCTCCCAAGCAAACAAATCATAAAGAGCATCATAACTTTCCACTTTGCTGCCCTTTACCCAACCATCCATGGCTCTGCAAAAATATGACACATACTCCACCCACGTGGTACCAGGCAACTTCTTACATTCTCTAAAGGCCTGTCTGTACTTTTCTGGGGTTAGGCCATACCTTAACATTAAAGCATCTTTCATATGAGCATAAGACGTCCTATTCTCAACAGGCATGTCTAACAGGGTATCTCTTCCCTCATTCACAAAGCGACCCCACAACCCCGCTCCCCAATCCTTCTCAGGGACCCGGTGGGCCAACAATGCTAACTCATATGCTTTAAACCACTGACCAATATCCTCATTCTTCTGAAAATCTTTGATCACATCTTTGGGAAAATAAAACCTACTTTCTGCAGGCACAGATGGGACGCTGCCACCAGAGGGATTCAATTCTAACTCCTTAGCTTTGAGCTCCATGTCCCTCACCATTTTCTCGCGCTCAAAAGCTAACTTCTCTCTTTCAAACTCTAATCTTTTGATCTCCAAATCAGCTTCTCTCCTGCCTCTTGCATTCTCTATCTCCAACTGCCCATTTATCTTAAGTTTTGCCATTTCCACGTTGTAGGCTCGCTCCTTCGCCCTTTCTTCTCTTTCTTCAGGGGAAAGACCTTTGGAGGAAACACTGCTGCCAGGAGGGGATACAGGCCCAGTCACGGGCACTTCCTCCTCCCCTTCCTCTGTCGGTACCACCACCGGGGCAGAGGGGTCTCTGGCCTCTAACCAGGCCTCCAATGCTTTGGAATAGTCTCCTTTCCGGGAGATGCCTTTGGTAGGAACTTGAAACTGCTTGCAAAAGTATTGCAGTTGCTTCTTTTCGTATGTCCCTATCTTGGCTCTATCAAATTCCTCCACAACAACAACAAGGGGAGTGACTCCGGTATCACTCATGGTTAAAACTGGCAGTTCAAAAATCAAGCTTCAGGAAAAGCGGAGAACAAAAATAGAATATCCAACCAAAACAGATTGTGGCTGCGCTATGGTCTGCTTTCACTATGTAGCGCACACTAATCACTGCACATGGGTCATAAATGCAAAGTTCAAAATCCCACCGCTGACCCACCAATGTTAGAAGCGGCTGTCTCTAGTTGGCAGAGGTATACACTTCTGACAAATAGGGACACACCTTTTCTAGTCAGGGCAAGGAGATCACACACTTAGATAACCCCTGCTCACCCCCTTGGTAGCTTGGCAAAGCAGACAGGCTTATCTCAGAGGCAGTGCGTTAAGCATTTATGACCACATACAGTAATAAAGTGAATACACTACAAATGGACACGACACAGTAGTATTATAAAAATAAGTATTTTTATATAAGGCTTAGCACAAGACCAAATAACGACAAAAATATACCACAGTCTTAATAAATACTCTTGGAAGGAAAAATAATAGTTCAAGCACGGTTTCTTCTTAGCACAAAAGTCTTTAGTATCAAAAGCAACTCTTCTTCTCTAAAACACAGTTCTTGGCAACAATGTAACCCACACGGGAGTCACACGACGTCGAGGCAAAGTTAATCCAAAGGTTCGGCGTCGACCGCGAGGAGCGCTACGTCGAGCCCGGAGTCGCACAGACCCCAACAACACAGTACCTTGGAAAAGTGAAGCACTCGATGATCAACGGCGTCGAGATGTCCGGCGTCGCGTCTTCGGCGTCGACCGAAGTCAGGCGGGAGCAGCGCTCACGGGATGAAGCAGGATACGGCGTCGTCGATGTCGATGTTGCAAGAGTGAGCAGCGCTCACGGCGTCGAGAGGGCTCGAAGTCGATGCGATCAGCAGCGGTGCAGACACGGGGTCACTTGGAGCTGGAGCCGAACTCACTACTCACTGGCATTGCTGCTGGCGTCGGTCGGGCCCGGCGGCCGGCGTCGAGGAAGCGGGACACTGGAGCCGTTACTCACGATGTCGAGCTGGATTCGGCGGCGTCCGTCGGCGTCGAGATTGCTGGATTCTTTCAGAGGTGCTGGATTCACAAATTCCAGCATATAGCACTTTAAGCAGATGAAGTCCTTTAGCCCTGTGACTTCAACAGGAGACTGGCACTCTTCCAGCCCTTGGAGATTTTCTCAGCAAAGAGTGAGAGTACACACAAAGTTCCTCTCTCCTGGTTCCTTGGCAAAAATAAAGAAGCAATGCAGGATTCCCCCAACAAACAGCACTCTGGCAGAAGGGGTAGGCAGTCCTTAGATCAGCAGGCTTCTTGTCCTTGGTTCAGGTTTCCTTGTCAGAAGTGATCTGATTTCTTGGTTCAGGGGTCCTTCTCTTATACCCCTTTTTGGCTTTGATCCCTTTGTCCATGCAGGGGAATTTCCCCCCATCCTGGGTTTGTTGTGGGTGTTGCCAGGCCAGAGCACCTGGCCTATTCACTGGGCAGGGCAGAGTCCTCAGCCGCTCAGCAGGAGCGGAGCCAGCATTGTCACTGGCAGGGGCAGGGCCATCAGCTGCCCGGCAGGAGGCGGGCCAGGAAAGTCCCAGGCAAGCACAGAGTCATCAGTCGCCTGGCAGGGGGGCGGAGCCAACATTGTATCAGGCAGGGCAGGCTATCAAGAGCTACTCTCCCCTACTCTCAAGGCAAATGCCCCACTCATCCCACACTGACTCATTCAGACTCTCTGGAGCCACCCAGCTCCTGTCACACACACACCAGAACCAGCAGAGACCGGTAGACAGTTAGACAAGAAAATAGCTACTTTCTAAAAGTGCTATTTTCAAACACAGAGTCCAAAAACCATCCACACAAACGGATGCGTTATTAAACCCTGAGTTCAGGGATACCAAACTCGACATTGCACCATGCTCCCCGAGCCCGCTAGGATTATAACATTAATAATCCTGGCAGCCCATTCTAACTGATGGAGAGCAGGCTACCTTACAATAGTGAAAAACGACTATGGATGTAATTCACTATTAGGACATGCCAACCTTGTCAGGCTTGTCCTACCTTATGCTTACAATGCACCCTGCCCGTGGGCCTACCGTAGGGGTGACTAACATGAAGTTAAGGGAAGGTTTAGGGACTGGCAAGTAGGTGTACTTGCGCAGTCCTCGTGCCAGTCAGACTGCACGTGGTCTGGCAATGGCAGACCTTCAGCCATACTTTTACTAGGCCGCTTTTGTGGGTGGCACAACATGTGCTGCAGGCCCACTAGCAGCATTTGTATTTACAAGCCCTGGCACCCCTGGTGCACTCTACTAGGGACTGACAGTAAACCAAATAAGCCAAACATGGAAGTCAATCAATACAGCAATTTCACATAGGGAGCACTTGCACTGTGGCACTGATCAGCAGTGGCACAGTGCCCAAAGCATATACCAGCAAAAACATCGTAAACAGAAGAGGCAAACAGAAAAAATGGAGGAGAGACTCATGCCAATGATGCCAGGTCTAACAAACCACTATTACATTCTAGAAAAGATAAGGGAGCAGTTCCTCCGGCGCAAAAGGCGAAACCAACCCCTCCAATAAACATGCCCTCCTTACCTCAGACTAAGGTACAAAACCCCACTACAACCGCAACCCAACAATCATTACACCCCCTTCCCCAGGATAACACTAAAGATAATAAGGATAACAAACAAGCCCCCAATGACTCGCAGTTTCAAACTCCATCAGTAATCAAGTCATTTGGGAATGCCAGAAAACCTAGAGTGGTTCATTTACCCCCGGAGGCCAGCCCCTACACAGTAATTTTAGTAGGGGTACCAGAGCTGAAAACCACCTCCAGAGAGACGGTAGCCTCTCTGAAGAACAAGGTGATCAGCTGGCTTTCCATGTATAGACCTCTACCACGAGGCATAACCGGCGATGTACTGATGGTTACAAGGGTCCCATGGGTAGGCAACTCTAAGAAAACCATCCAGGGGGACTGTGTGATGATAAATTTCAGAGATCCTGGGGCGGTCACCTGTATTTGTGGATGGTACCCAGATGACCAAGAAACCACTATTAAGTCATTACCCCTCTCCTTCTTTTATCCATCATTGATCTATGAAGGGGAACCAGAGAGATGGAGTGTTCCTATTGAGAGGGCGGACGAGTGGGATCACACTGGGAGAATAAACCCTAATTATCACAGAACTCAACAACATGTGTTCCCCATACCAATCTGGGAGGAGGAGGGATGGGAGATGTATTGTGGGAGGGGTGGTGGTCGGGGGGAAAGAAATAGAAGGGAATATCGCCCCAGATTCCAACACCCAACATACTTCCCAACATTTAATAGATACAGTGTGCTAAAAATGGTGCATTGACAGATGAGGCCACAAGGCAAGGAGTTTTTCCATTGCCAAAGACAGGGCTTAGATAGATCCAACACATCCAGCCCCACACAAACAGACAATAGTAAAGACAGGTCAGAAAAGAGAAATGACTAATATAAGTGACCTTAAAGTGCTCACTACAGATCTCCTCGATAGCCATAAGGAAAAAAGAGAACCAAGAACAGACGAGAATATACCACTAAATCCTTCGCCAATGATAAACAATCATGCCCCCCTCTATTACTATCAGTAAACGACAAGTTGCATTCCCTGAAGATACTTTCATGGAACGTGGCAGGATTGGGAAACAAATGGGACCAACCGGAATGGTTACCATTTATTGATTCCAAAGACATATGTCTCTTTCAAGAAACCTGGGCGAGGGAAGACCTCCACCCCCAAGGTTTTGCATCATTTATTATTCCAGCTAAATGGGGGGGTAGAGGCCGCCCTCTGGAGTCCTTGCAATATGGGTGGCATCTCACCTGGGATGCAAAGCTATGCGTTTCATGTTGACCTCAGAAGATATTTTAGTGGTCCAGTTCGATTGGTCGAACTCTCGGAGATTGGTCTTGATAAATGTTTATTCCAGACCTGTAAACGCAGCGCGAGAATCGACCACTATCGAGGAGCTCTCAGACTTTTTAAATGATTTACCATCAGGGACTCCTATAGTCGTGGGTGGGGATTTTAACTCACATTTCGAGCCTCTTGTAGGTCTCTTAGATGGCTCTTCGCTAGAAGAGGATGAAAGATGGTTAGTTCCCCCAACGGTAGCTCCTCCGCCTAGAGCATGGACCACGCTTGCATTACAGATTACTGCCCTATCCCTTAAACATGGAATCAGGGCGTGCAATGGTCGTACTAAATCTGACAACCCCAGCAAACATACCTTCAACAAATTGGGAAGGGAGTCAAGAATAGATTATGTTTTAGTCCAACTGTCTTCATGGCACAATATAGTTGATTTTAAAGTGCCAACAAGAATTGATAGTGATCATAACGCCCTGGAATTGGACTATGTGAATCCTGGAAAGGAGGGGAGGGACTATGTACTTGGGGCGTTGAACCCCAACCCATGCTTACGCCTAGAGAATAATAGAAAGAGAATCAGATGGGAAAAACTGGCCACCAATAGGGAAAAACTATCATCCCTCTATATAAGAGTAATTCCAATACTAGAAAAAGTTGGATGTCTTAGTTGGGAATCACCCACTCGGGAAAAACACACAATATTGTGCTCCCTACATGAGGAATTAACTAGGAATTTGGCTACAGTTCTCTTTTCTAAGACCCACAATAGAGGAGTTGGCCACCACTGCCCCACATGGTACAATGCAAGTTGTCGCAAGTCAAAGGGGGACCTTCTCTCTGCTATCAAAGAGGGTAAAAGTAGACCAGAGATACAGTCCAGAAGAGGGGCATACAAGAAAATGGTCAATAGTGCCAAAATGGAATGGGATCAGAACAAATGGGAGGAACTTACCACCTCCCTAGCTTCAAAGGACTCCCGGAAATTCTGGCGCATAGTAAACAGAGGGTGTGAAGATCTAGCTCCAGCAATTGAACCAAATATTGCCCCAAGCGTCTGGCAAGAACATTTTCAGTCACTCTATACAGAGGAAAACGGGGCCAGATGCTATTCTCCTCCTCCAGTTCCAAATCAACCTAGAGTGGAACTTTTCACAGAAAAGGAGGTTAGAGCAGAGATCACAGGCTTACCATCGGGCAAAGCCCCGGGTTTGGATGGTCTTCCTGGTGACCTGTTTAAGCAGGAGCCTGAAGTATGGACCCCCTATCTATTGGTACTGTTTAATGCTGTTTTGAGGGGCATGGATGTGCCTTCCACTGGGCTGGGAGCGGAGGTGGTCCCCATATTCAAAAAGGGCTCCCCTCTCCTCCCAGCCAACTACAGGCCCATTAGCCTCATAGACGTCACCCAGAAACTCTTCGGGAGGCTCATATTAGAGCGGCTCCAGAGTTGGCTTGAGGAGCAAGCTATCTTGAGCCCATATTAGGCAGGTTTTAGAACAGGGATATCAGCTACTGACCACATATTTCGCCTCAACCTCATTTACTGGAAGACAGCATTAGTCGAGAGGAGCAGCTTGTACACTGTGTTTGTGGACTTGAGAGCTGCCTTCGACTTGGTCCCCAGATTAAAACTATGGAGAGTCCTGGCAGAAATGGGTGTTCCGGCAGAAATCTTATCCATCTTAATTAAACTCCACCAGAATAACTTTGCACGTGTCAGGTATGGAAGGAATGGGGACCTTACAGATAGATTCCCCGTTGACAGAGGGGTTAGACAGGGTTGTGTGCTTGCACCGACCCTGTTCTGCCTCTTTGTGAACGGGGTGATTGCTCACCTGGCCAAGATCCGAGACATCGATGCCCCAAAGTTGGATGGCAGCAGGGTGCCCGCCATCATGTTTGCGGACGACACCCTGCTGCTATCCGAATCCCCCATGGGAATTCAAAGGGTATTGGATGGATTTCTTGATTTCTGCACTGAAAGGGGACTTGAGATAAACGCACAAAAAACAGAATACATGGTCTTAAATCCCATTCAATCAACTCGCCCGAATCCCCTGCTCGGCTCGGTCCGCCTAGAGAGGGTCAACACCTTTGAGTACTTAGGGGTTACCATAAATGAAAAAATGACCTGGGACACTCATATGACCAAATCTAATTTGAAATTGGTGCAGATAGTGGGAGACATATCAAGGATGGTCAAGAATTCCACATACCGCCCATTGAGTCCAATCATACAAATTTATAAAGTACAGGCCCGGGGGGCAGTTACATATGGGGCCGAATTCTGGGGCCATACCACCGCTCAGAAATTGTTGCTTACTGAAAACAAATTCATCAGGCAGTTGGCAGCTCTTCCACAAAGCACGCCCCTGCTCCCCCTGAGATTGGATTTGAACATCAGGCCAATTGAGGACGAATTGGGACTCAAGCCATTAACATTTTGGCGAAGACTATGGAGTAGCATTGATCTTATTAAATATAGGTCAGAGCTCTGAGAGCTCTTAAATACACCAAAAGCTAACTCCATCCCTTGGTTATCCTATATAAAAAAATCTTTTGAGACACTTAGTTTACCAGAGCTATGGACTGACCCGGAGAATGCATGTACCAGGATTACACGGAAAGAACTGTCAAAAGTTTACTACAATCTAAAATTGACTGTTGCCGTTAATAATACGCGGGTGGGATCTCTGATCAATTTATTCACTCAAAACAAAGACCTTTACTTCTTCGAGTACGTTTTGGACGGAATTAATCCACCGCTTGCAAGGAAACTCTTCTTGCAGTGGAGGTACGGAACCCTCCCGCTAAGGTCATTCACGAGCTCATGGTCCTCGCCCCCGACTACTGAGCGATGCCCGGGTTGTGACTATCATCGAGAAAATGACTTACACGTGGTATTTTTTTGTCAATCCTATCGGAAAATTAGGAAATATTGGCTCATTCCCCTCCTCAAAAATATGGGCATTAGAAAATTTCTACCTGCATATAGAATTTTAAAGTCTGACTCCTCCCCACAAATTGTTTTTGCAATGGCAAAATACCTAACGGCAATGTGGCACGTACGTTCTCGTATTACTAAGCTGAACGAGGTCTCTTAATCATGTGTAACTAAATTTTATTTTTCAATTCATTTAGCTAAGACCATTTTTTAATTCTCATTGTGTATTGTAAATATTTTGCTGTTTATAGTGAGTGTTTATCTTTTATGATCTAATTGGTCGAAATAAAGATTTAAAGAAGATAGCTATCCAAACGTATGTTGCCTTTCATGAAAAATGCAAAATCAAAAATCAATAAAAACAGATTTAAACAAAAAAATTAATAAAACTTGTACACTTCCTGAAAGGTAAAACTAATATAATAAATAAAACATGAGGTAATTGCTGAATTTCACAATGAAAGGATTCAGAAACCCTTACATGTGGGAATCCAAATGGTGGCCATCGAAGTTGCCGTTGTGTCCTCGCTACATTGTAGTGGTGTAGTCAGTTGCAAATGGGAGCCGCTCACGCCAGAGAGAACAGAGACTGCCAAAGCAGGCAACCCCAAGCGCAACGTACACAGGGCCGGACTGGGAACTGAATCCCGCATAGCAAAGAGCTCGGCCGGCCCTGGGTTGGGGGGCTGCTAGTGGAAAGGTTGCCTCTTTCGATGCTGGGGGCTGAAATTGCAGCAATGCTGCAAAACTGGTCCCCGGTGACAAAAATAGCCAACCTGTGGTCTATACTCGGCCCCCACCCTAGCGGTCCACGGGGAAAAACCTGGTGCCCGCTACGGCCAGTCCGTCCCTGAACATACAGATAAGAGTGGAATCCTTACACCTGCGATTCCCGCTAAATCACTCACTCATTCTGAATGACTGGCTGCAACATAATGTTGCACCCAATATTACAGGACTCAGGAACTTGGTCCCAGTGTCCATAAAACAAACAATAATTAAGGTATTAGGGGGCACAGTTGGGATACCCTGAACCACTTGTAAGAATGGTCTCTGAGGGACTCACCTGGGGTCAAATGTAAAAATAAATCATGGTGCTGCAATCCCGTGGGTGTCTCTAAGGAGAGAATGATGTCCCCTGTGCTCTAGAGAGAGTCTCGTGGGAGCACAGGCAGACATTCTTGCTCACAAGAGACTCTCGCTAGAGTCCTTCTGGATCAAGAAAATATATATTTTTTAAAGGATTGTGCACAGTAGGTGTTTGGCTGCCAGGGGGTGTTTAGGCACAAGCATAACCAAAAGCCAAGCACAGCAGTGGGTGGGTGCAGGGCCTAGCCAGATGCCTCGCCCTATGACCAACCCCAACCTATTCATGGAGGAGGGGCTGGCTTAGTAAAGTATGGGATTAACATCCTACTTTATGTTTAAAAACCAACCCAAAGAAATTCACTTGGAAAAAACAAAAGTTAAATTGCTGTTTAGTCAGTTAAATATGTCAGTTAAACATTGCACATTTAAACTAAATAAAATACTGAAATTCACCAATTATGCTTAACCAAAGTAACTATAACTTGCAGCCCCGTCATGCGCAGTGTTGTCATCAATAAGGCAATTTCAGATGTCATCAGTGATGTTATCATTGATGTCATAGCACGTCACAAGTAATGTAATATAGGAGGTCACAAGCAGTGCATCACGAGGGTGCAGGTTATAGCAGGTGAATTTTAGTGGCTTTTTTTTAGTTTAAAATGTTCCATGTTAACTGACATTCCCATCTAACTACAGCACCACCTTAAACTTTGGTTTTTTCAGTGAGTATCCATATATTTAAAATTCACTTTCAATGTACTGTCTCTTGCAATACTATGGCACTCCGGAGATGGTGACTCCCAGAGTAGTGACTGTGATGTGATAATGCATTCAACACATGCACATTAACCGCAGGGCATCAGTAATTTACAAAGAGGTCCTTTGCTGCACATTTAGGAGACAAACAGAGAGTACCCTAAATAGAAAGCACACTGCTGTGTTTTTCATTACGAAAATGTGTTGCAAAGAATCCCAATGTCAAATAGTTAATCCGGCAGACACTTAACACTTGAAAAGTAAAATGGCTGTTTGCATAGTCAGAGATATGGACGCTTCTATTTGACGAGTGTTTTCTTTACTAAACACAGCTTCTTGCATTCACCACACTTTAATATTGAAAGAGGGTTTTCATAGGCAGATTATTTTTCCCATCAAATGAAACCAAGGATTAATGCTTTCCATCTTGACATGAAAACAGCTTGCATTTTTCTCAATTCCACATGGCAATGACAAAGTATTATTTTGTGTTATAAGCTGTCCTTTCCAAAACCAACATGTGGTCTGTTCACAGCATGCACTGATTTAAAATAGCCCGCATCTCCTTTACGAGACCGCAGGACAAAATACCACATTTTTTAAATAAAAAATGTTGGAAAGCATTATTTTGTTGTCAGCGGGTTTTAGCACGTCACCCATAAATATTAGTTTCATTTTTGTGGGGAGGCCAGGGCAATCAAGTATCATTCAATGAAAAAGTCCAGAAAGTGGTTCAGTACACATTTCTATAACTGCTATATCTTGGCAGCAAGTAATATGTTGCAATTTATAAGTTAATTTTCCTGGCCACCTTCTTCCAGCTGAGTGGATCACATAGCTTGAATTCCCTGAAGTCTGTGAGCACTGAGTTCTAATTACTGGCCTATCTCGCTGTTGCCATTTCCTATCAGAGTCTTGGAGAAATAGATCAATAAACAACTTTGCAGGTATCTTGAGGACTCTTCTCAGACAGGGTTCAGGGCAGGCCATAGTACTGAGACAACTCTCCTAGCAGCCATTGACTCCATCAGGGCCAGTTTGGCTGTTGGAAATTCAGCTGTACTCATATTGCTTAATTTTGCCGTGTTGCATGCAGTGTTGATCGAAAGACTCTATGCCATCTGGGTGGTGCATTCACAGGCATTGACCTGGGCGAGGAAGTTTTTGGATGGTAGATCACGGGTGATTTCTATTCCCCCTTTTAAATCCACTGTTGTTAGCAATACATGTGGGGTGCCTCTGGGATCTTTTTTGAGTACAACACTTTTTAACATCTATGTTGCTCTTTTGGCAAGGATTGTTAGACCTCTCAGACTAAAAATTCTTTCCGAGGCAAACTATAACCAACTGGCGCTATAGTTTGGAAAAAACATGGATAGAACAAAAGCTTGATTCTGGGACTTCATGTGCGCTGTGACTTCTTTGATGAAACTGAAGTGTCTCGAACTTAATGGGGGGAAACCGGAATCTTACTTTTTGCGTACGCTTATCAGAGATGGTCTGATGACGGGTGGCCAATGGAACTGGGCAACCCACCCACCCTAAAATGGTGGCAAAATACCTCAGCTTTCTTATGCATGACAAGCTTACTATGGCAAATACAGTGGTTTCAATTTGCAGTACCTGTTTTGGTATCTTCCAGGTGTTTCCCAGGACTCCGTTGAACTGCAGGAAGACTGCCATAGGGGCTTTTATCACTTGCCATCTGGACTATGATAATTTTCTGCTGGTGAGAGGAAAAATTGTACGTTCCCCAGGGATGGTCCCAGTGTTCCACTAGAACCACATCTACATGAATTTTCTGCTGGTTGACACAAATGAGCATCTTCTGTCACAATTGTAGGGGGTACAGAACAGGGCGGCCTGCCTGGCCTGCCACCCACCAGCTGAGACTCTTACACTGGCTTCTGGTCAGAAAACACTGTATCTTTAAGCTTTTCCGCCTTAAGCATAAAGCTTTGTAGGGGGTAGGCCCGATCTATCTTCACTACAGAATTAGTTTCTACCACCCTGTGAGGAACCTTAGATCTTCTGCCACGGCACAAGCCACTCCAAACGATGGCCGTTCTTTCCCTTATTTGGTCCTACAGTACCGGAAAAATCTGTCCCAACAGATATGTACCTGCCAAAGTTTTACTACTTTAAAAAAGCTTCTAAAATCTTGGCTATTCTTTCTCTGTGATGCTTCTACGTCCAGTTCTCTGCTTAATAGGCTCTAGCGCTGGGACACCCCATTAGGAGTGAGTCGATTACGCTTTATTAAATGCATGTAAAGTAACATACTGTTAGCAGGCACACACCAACGCAGTGTGGCTTGCAGTGCATCACTGTGTTCCCTCGCTATGCAATATGGTCTTAAGACAGCAGTATGTGCATGACATAGCTATTTAGGGTTCCTGGTATGTCAAGAGGAAACATTCCTCTTAGCTCTTTAAAAGTGAACCAGAGGCTGCTCGAAAAATAAATTTTCAAATGCGGATTGGGTGTGTTGAGCCAATTGAGCACTGGGGGTTCTCTGACTGCTCTTGGTCATTGCTGCCAAAATTAAATCTGAGCACATGAACTCTAGTACAGAGCTCTAGATTGTTAAGCAAGCTGGAAACATGGTGCAAGGTAAGGAGCTAAGGTGTGAAGGTAGATGTTGGAAAACTGTGGAAGGTGACTTCAGTACAAATTCCAAACTCTCTTTTTCTTGTCTTGTCTACTTTTACACTGCATCCTTCCTGATAACATGCCTCTCTTGCCTGTTGCTAGAGTGGCATAACTGGCCACTGGCTAGACTAGGGTTGGGTTGTGGCTGTGCAATCCTGTCCCCTCATGTGGTGGCATTTTAGTTTAAGTTTTTGATGTTGTGCCTGAAAGTTCTCTATGACATAACACGACTAAGCCCCATGTCAGTAAAAGAGTACTACGGACTAAACCATATTCTATGTACACACCGAAACACTTCAAATGGCACCTTAACATGCTTCACTTAGGATTTCCATCTGTACACCTCTCAGTTAGTTTCACTTCACCAGTTTATTGGAAGACTCTTTCATTATCCTTTGCAGACTGCCCTCTTTCGTGACGTCTCCGCAGTTCTATTGTTTTGTTTCCTGCCTCCTTCCTGTATAGAGAACCTTGAAAGTATAGTGGGAGTCTGCTGATATTTTATGTGCTTGATCACATGTGCGTTCTGCTAATGTGCCCCAGTATTGCTGTGAGTCCTCTAAACGTTCTGCCACATTCAAACTATCTTGTCTATTTTACCCTTTTTGTCTAGTTCCATAACTTCTTTACAGTCGCTGATTCACTATTCAAAAACAACAGTTGATGGACAGAATGCAGAACAATGTCATACATTCACCCCAGTACAGAGATCTGGGCCTAAATCCATCGTTTTTTGCTCACCACACCAACCCAGTTCAGACATGGCCATATGCAAATCAGCCTTGACCCTGTGCCTCGTGGGAACAGTCCAGCCCGAACTGCCAAACCATGTCTTCCCTGGACCGGAATCAAGCATCGTAGGACCGGTTTCTGGGTATCAGCCGTCATCAGCCAGGATAGCTTGACTCCAGTGGTGTGGAGAGCACGGGACTCACGTCTGAGCATATCCGTCCCACTCGGGGTGACAAATGCAACAAGAATTTGCAATGCAATAGGTCTCGCATTAGGAAAGTTTGAGCTATTGGTATTGTAAATGACATTTTTTATTTCTGTTTTGTTTTTGAAAATAGCGAAGTGAATAGCTTTGCCATTTACAATGTCAATAGTTATAACTTTCGCAAATGTGAAACCTATAGCATTTGTAATGCAATATGTGTTGTATTCTTAGGTGTACACACGTGTAGGGGTAGCCTTGCATAAATATCATGTTAGTGGAACACGAATATTACATCATAAGGGGAAGCGTTATTCTCAAAACTTGCAATTGATTTTGCCATTATCAGAAACTATTTTGTCGGTCTTATACCTACAAGTAACTGTATATAACATGTAAGGCACGCGTATTAAATGACAAATAAATGTGAATTACGCTAATATGTGGAAAATACATGGCTTTACTAGGAAAGTTCAGTTGGTAATGAAATGACTTCAGAATTTTTTTGTGTATCCAAAGTGTCATAGACTTAGATCCTAGCTGGCAGGCTGGGGAATATTACTGTGTATTTGTAGTGCTATGAGGGTCTAGACCGTAACAGAAAGCACTGTGAATTTATGTCAGGATTTCAAATAGTATATCACACAAAGGCTACCAAAATTTAGAAAATTAAATGTATTGCACACAGCAGAAGACAAGCCGGATGAAGTATAAGAAAATCTGCCCAAAAATGTGCATAATTATTCAGTGTATAAAAGCTTACATGGCCTTCCAAAGTTGTATAACAGAGTACAACGAGTGTGGCAACAGGGGAGTAAGAGGATGATGGCAGAGGAGGGGGAGGGGCCATAGAAGAGGAGGGGGTGGTGACAAAACTGTTTACAAATAAAGCTAATAACAACAGGGTGGTAGCAGAGAAACAATACCAGAGGAGACAGTTGGCAGAGATGTGATCGCGGAGAATGGTCGTGGCTGGAGATAGTGAGGGCAGGATAAGTTAATGGCAGAACCAGCGAGGTTTTGTCAATCGCAATCAAGGAATACTGGTAAAATAAAATACTAGAAATAAGCCGCAAAAATGAATCACATTTGAGCCTCAAAATCTAAATGTTGGTGCTGCAAAATATTCCGGGGGGGGAGGGGAGAATCTGTTTAGAGGAGAGAATTAAGAATAGTAGAATCAAAACTCAGAAATGAACCAAGCCGTTATTGTATGCTCGCACGTGAAGAGTCTTGAGAAGTAACAATGCAAAATTCACCACCCTACTCTTTACTTATAAATTAAAAACAACTTTATGTGTTCGGTACAAAAGCAAGATTAATAATGAAACGCTGAACGTAGCGAATCACCAAAACTCATAGTATAGGAAGCAAAAAAGAAAAGGAAATATAAACATTTGAATTTTAAAAATGACTCATGAAAGTGCAGTGCTGTCTAGGAAACCTCCTGAGCTCAAAGGATAGCTGTGGCTGCATACCAATCTGAAGCATTGCCACGGCCCTCCCTCTGATACCAAATCATCTGCCGGAACATCCGCATCAAGCCTGGCGCATCCTGTGCTGTGCGGAAAACACTAAAGCGATCACCTGATAAGAAGTGTAAGATGCGAGAGTTCAGAAAATAAGTATGGATATGTGGTCAAGGTATTAATGCCACAGCTGTGCAGGTAGGGCATACTTGCCTTGGGGCTGTGCTTCAAATATGGCAGGAGTCTGTGCAGGCAGCGTCCACTCGTACGCGAAATTACTTTGATTGTTTAAATGACTTTTGAATAGTTTGGTGACAGGGTTAGTAGAGCTTACCTCTCTGCAGCGCTGCAGCGCCGGTAGGAGCGTCCGCCTCCTCAATGCAGGTCGGAGGCGGTGGGCATTGGGCCCCGACTGCTTGTTCAGCTCCGCACTGCCCCTGGAGCCGCTTGCTTCATGCCGGAGGTAGGCCGAGCCTATACATATATTTTGTTTACATCCTCTTCCGAGCTATACCACGGCCGCCATGTTCAGCAGGTCCAAGGTATCGTCACTTCCGGCGCAACCTTGATAGAACGGAAGGGCTTTCCTCTGTCTGAGGTTCGATAACGGAGAGCAGCCGCTGGTGATTTTGGGGCCTAATACAATGATCGAAAACTTACATTGGAAATCTTGCTTGCTAACTTAAAAACACGAAATGTAAAAGCTTCGCTTTTATGAACAATGCAATGGAAAAATGATTGACCGCCTTATCAAAAAAACAAAACCAGCAAGACCTCCACGAAGAAAGTGCCTCCCAGTCACATCGCGTCATCACGTCTCCTTACCAGTCGGCAAAGAGCTAGCGGAAGTCAGGCAGCCTTCGTTGGGACGTGGGCGGGGCCTGCAAAGACACAGGAAGGAACTGCCAGGAGAACGTCCTGGAACCCTGCATGCTGAATGCTGGCTGCCGAGGGACACGCGGAAAGATCCCGGTGAGTGGAGGGGGGAGGGGGGACGCGCGTGTGTCTGTGTGTGTTCGAGTGTGTCTGTGCGTGTGTCTGTGTGCGCGTGGGTCTGTTTAAGGGGGGGTGCGTGTGTGTATGCAGTGTGTGTGTGTGCCTGTGTATGCGTGTGGCTGTGTATGTGCGCATGCGTGAGTGTGGCTGTGTGAGTGTGTTTGCGCATGGGAATATGAGACACGAGAGGGGCACGGCGCCGTGCGCGCCCACAAGGTGAAATCTGCGCTCGTGCCCCTCTCGTGTCTACATTCCCAAATACGGGCAGCAATAGGTCTCGAGCAGACTACTCTGCTCGACCTAAAAACAACAGTTGATGGACAGAATGCAGAACAATGTCATACATTCACCCCAGTACAGAGATCTGGGCCTAAATCCATCGTTTTTATGCTCACCACACCAACCCAGTTCAGACATGGCCATATGCAAATCCGCCCTGACCCTGTGCCTCATGGGAACAGTCCAGCCCGAACTACCAAGCCATGTCTTCCCTGGACCGGAATCAAGCATCCTAGGACCGGTTTCTGGCTATCAGCCGTCATCAGCCAGGATAGCTTGACTCCAGTAATGTGACTCCAGTGGTGTGGAGAGCACGCGACTCACTTCTGAGCGTACCCGTCCCACTCGGGGTGACAAATGCAAAAACAACAGCTGATGGACAGAATGCAAAACAATGTCATACATTCACCCCAGTACAGAGATCTGGGCCTAAATCCATAGTATTTATGCTCACCACACCAACTCAGTTCAGACATGGCCATATGCAAATCAGCCTTGAACCTGTGCCTCATGGGAACAATCCAGCCCGAACTGCCAAGCCATGTCTTCCCTGGACCAGAATCAAGCATCCTAGGACCGGTTTCTGGCTATCAGCCATCATCAGCCAGGATAGCTTGACTCCAGTCGTGTGGAGAGCACAGGACTCACGTCTGAGCATACCCGTCCCACTCGGGGTGACAAATGCAAAAACAACAGTTGATGGACAGAATGCAGAACAATGTCATACATACACCCCAGTACAGAGATCTGGGCCTAAATCAATATTCAGCATTCCTGTAGAAGCAGTGCTGCTGCCTGTCCCATCGCCATATGCCATTTTTACCCAAACAGGGGCAGATCATCCACATAGTTGAAAGAGGTAGTTGCTTAGGTCTCCGAGTTATGATTGGCACCAATTTCAAGGGAAACAATCAAAGGTACAAAAATAGAAATAGAAAATTTGACGTCCCGAATATATGGTTTCTCTGGGACATGTGTTGCTGGCAGCTATTCGAGGTGTGCTCACACTCCTTAAATGTTACTCATTGGTTGGTGCTCCATTTCCAAGGAAAGTGAACGACGATATTCGAGAGACGGAAGAAAAAAGTGACATTTTAGGAACTTGGGTGAACCCGCCATAGCCGCTTTCCTCATTCTTTGCTAATGGCTCCTCTTCGACGTTTCTTTTCTCCTCAAGCTTTGGCCTTTCCCAAAACCAACGAGAGAAAAACAAGCATTGCACCGCTAAAATAAAATTGTCCTTTTCGATGTTGTTTTACTTTCTTGTATATCTCGTATGTCTTTTGCTTTGTTACATCTATTGCATGCATGGTCTTTTCTGTGTACCCAAGTGTCTCCAATTTTAAGTGGCAAATGTTTTTGGGGGAATCTATTCTTTTACCACGTGGAAGATTCAAAACAGACCATCTACTGTGAATTTACAGATTAAAGTTTATGCTGCACAATTTTGAGTTTGGTGCATTACCACAACTCGAAATGTTTTCTTCTAGGGTAAGGCACGTTTTGTTGGTTGTTGTGGAAAAAAAGGAATGTATTACGCTTACTTTTTGGGGAAATTGTGGCCGTCAGCGTTTAGATCACTAAATCTCGTGCCAGCACTGTCAGTCAAGGTAAAAATGAAGTAATTGCTCTTAAGACAAACACCGAAGTTCGGAAAGTGTTTCAAAAACCTAGCAGCAGGTATAAAACTTAGAATGTTGCTAGGCGACTCTATGTTCAAACTGTGTCTTTCCACCCAGGGGGCAGACATCTTGCCAAGAAAGTGATGTCACGATTTGCAGCATGCACAACTGTAGGGCTTTGTGTGTCTGATTGCAAAGTGGCTCCCTGCGCGGCTGTGGGAGTTTTAATTGCCTTTAAATATTGCTTAATTGATACAATTTCATTTTAATTGTTGAATAAACTTTTGATTATAATCCTAAAATAAATAAGCAAGTAAGTAACCACTTCGCAATTACTTCAGCCTGGCACAGCCTTAAGTGTGTCACACTGGTTGACATCACTCACACCTCGACAGGTAAACAGACTGAACTGCTGTTTTAATCCAAAAATAACCTAAACTCATGTGGAAACAAAGGACATACAATCAGTCGCCTTAGCAGAGCATATACAGAAATGCCAGTCTATCATCATGAGACACAAATGCCATGGAGAGTGCAACTACGTGGAGAGTTGGAACTAATCATGAGTTGATTGATCCATTACAAACTGTGTTTGTCAAAAGATTGGACATTTGCTGGTGTTCTGTAAAGTGGGAAACATTAAATGACACAAATTATTGGGAAATGGAAAGAATTTCATGATTTTGGATTTTTAATAAATAACTTTTTGATGAACTGTCTACTCGAGCCCGTCAAATGTAATGTTTGTTTTTGATTTGATTATAGTAGGTTGAATAAACCAGTATAGAAAGAGGGTGCTCTGTTGTCAGTCTATACACTTGATATTTTCCCTATTTATTTAGCAATTCAGATTGTAAAGTTTCTAAAAAAGCTAGCTTAGATCCTGGTGGCCTAACTCTTTGTACTACCACGCATAGTGCTGAATTCATGCTGGTGGTTGAAATTGGTGGGCACAGCACCCATTTTTGGGAGCCAGGGCTTATTTTTCACAATCAGATTTTCTACCATAGCCAGAAAAAAAAATACATAACAAAGAAAAAGCGGAAGAGAAATACAATAAAGCCGTGAGAAAGAAAGAAAGCAGGGATAAATAAACTACTGTTAATAGAACTTAACATTGAAGGGTGCATCCAGATTTACCACCAGCTCAACCGAAAGGTTGAAAAGCAAAGACATTTCCCACAGATTGATCTATGCACAATCTGAATTTAAACAAAATTATCTTTCCGACTGGTAGCTGGCCAGTGACAGATGTTTAGAGTGGACACAATAGATCCCTTCCTTCTGACCAATGATAAATTTGGCTGCTGTGATCTGAATTACCAGCAGCTGTGCAAGACTATTTGCCACACCACAATATTGAGACTGTTACAACATTACAGACCTGCCTGAATAAAGGGTGTGAGTTAGAGTTTGGTCGGATGGGATACGCTATCATAAATGTGACGGATCTCCCGTCTGCCATTTTACAAGTGTATTATATTGTATGGCACTCGTAATACAGCGGACGGGATATCCGCCACATTTGTGACTGAGTATCCCATCCCCCAAACTGTAAATCAGGCCCAAAGACATTTGACAAGTGAATGAAGAGGGTAGTGTTCAAGAAATGCAGAATCAGAAATTAGAGGTTTTAGATGGTAAAAGCAGGTTCTGGAGAATTGCAAGACCCATGCCTCCATAGTCGGTTTCTAGAAGGACAACATAAAGGACTATTTGGATACATAACTCAGTGGTAAATAAATGAAGTACCTACTGCTTAGCTAGGATTCAGCTTGATGACATTATTTGACATGTTTCTGTCCCTGATGTAGGGGTGGTAGGAGCTGTGTGGAGGAGCTGGAGTAATAGACAACTTCTTATTTCAGGCAAAAAGTAGATTTCCCTGTTGCTGATATGTATCCATAGATGTCTCTCTGACCTTAACAAGAAGTGGTGTACAACACAATATGCTAGGTGGAATCTTGCCTAGATATTACAAGTTATGACATGATGGTACATTTTAATGTTAGACCTAGGCATCTGCATGAACACAAACCCATTAAACTATGACAGAAAAGGCAAAGCAGTTTATTTCATGGGCACCACCCCTTTATTTGGATTGCTTGCACTTCTTTAGATTACTGTGCTACATCACACACCAGGTTTTCTAGGCATATCCGCACATTGAAAAGCTTGACAAACAGCCCTATACATTTTTACAGTCCACTCAAAAGAAAAATAAACAGTGAGTGTGGTTCAAACATTAAAAACATAGAGTATAGGTTAACAAATGAATATAACATTATCTATCAGTTATAAGTGATTATGATATCATTACCCACATTAATGACACCACTGTAGCCTAAATACTTTACCTTAATGTTTACTGCAAAGTACACTTTTATACTGACAACATTATTTATGTTACACGGTATTCATTTAGTAAAATCTAAACAGTAAAATACAAACCTTATGATTCCAGAAATATTACTCCACCCATTTGTTATTCATGCTTGTACATAAAGATATTCTACTTATTCCTATACCGGTTCCGCTTTGTACCAGTGTTTTCAATATTTAAACTCTTTTTTGGACAGCTTCAATTTCCAAATATCACTCAAAACCATGCTTAACAGTTCAGCCTCTTTTAGGCTGCGTTGAACAGGCTCATCCTGCACAAAATAGCGATGGGTGCCATGCATATTTACAACCCTGGTCCCACACTGCATTTTTATTACGTTTTCATGAGATGTTCATTTGGTCAGAGTAGGCAGGCACTTCACAAATGTGTGCCTGATGCTGACTGAGAACCTTGGGGCATATTTACAAGGATGGCGATAAATAAACGCAAAGCGCGCTTAGCGCTTTCCTATTTATCGTCTATTGCTGCATTATATCGCCCTGTTAGCGTGTTATTTACAACGCGTTTTCCCAGGGCGATATAACTACCTGCGATAACGGGGAAATCGCCATTTTGCAGAGAGCATCGCTGGTTTTCCAGCTATGTTCCCTGCAAAACGGCTATAACCTTGCTGATACAACCCGCAGGGACGTATCAGCACAATCCACCCCCACATTAGGTATGCCTAAGTCTGCATTTTAGCAGACATGAGTTTTTGGCCAAAACAGCGGTTTTCACCCAAAACTAGCGTCTGCTAAAATGCATTGGCAGCCTTGTAAATATCGCGATGTGCACATCAGCGATATTTACAAGGTTGTACTGCCCAGTGACGCCCACTTTGCATCTCATTAGAGATGCAAATGGAGGCTTCGGGTAAAAGGGTGCTAACATCCACTAATGCATGTTAGCACCCTCTTGTTCATAGGGTGTTAGTTTTATCTCCGAGGTAAAACCCTTGTAAATATGCCCCCTTGTACAGTAGAAAATTTGCTTTGCTAGCAGATTGTCCACAGCGCGAAATTCCATGAGGAAATAAATACAAGCAGATTGTGTGAATCAGAATCTGAGCTTTCAAGCACGCTGATGACTTTTTGGCACGCCTACATTTTGCTTGGGTGCATAAAAAGAGCTTGTGAACTGGCTGTTTGTTAGCGTCAGGGCCCCATGCTGACGTGCAGTACCCCATTGGTTGTCTGTGACATGCCTGTCCTTTGAGAGGTGTATGCATCACTACAAGTGATTTCTTTGTAATGTGGAAAGTACCGGAAGAAGATAACCTTCCTGACTGTGAATGGTCCCATGA
The DNA here is from genome assembly GCF_964261635.1 of Lissotriton helveticus. NCBI lineage: Eukaryota > Metazoa > Chordata > Amphibia > Caudata > Salamandridae > Lissotriton > Lissotriton helveticus. Next base: position 169,500,156 of record NC_136068.1, read on the forward strand.
GAGAACATTCTGTTAGGAATGCACAATCAGTTTTACTGAAGGTAGTAGACACCACTTCTTTGACACAAACCTGAATTGGCTGGACAATCACAGCCATAAAAGCTGAGATGCAAACTTTGTAAATTGGGCTAAAACCTTTACCTTTGGTTCTGAACTATAGTTTATATATGCATTTGGCTCATTAAATAACAGATGTCTGACTATTAGAAAAACCTTTCACTTGTTAATTTTTTTAAATTAAATTTTCTATTTTTGTATCATATATTGCATAGGTGATTTGCATCTAATAACAAATCATGTAGTTAATTTGCTGTCCTGTTAATTTGTGTCTGAGAAGCACTGAGGATTTCTACCTCTTTTTTTTTTTGCTAGCGGAGACCTGGCTACTAGGATGTCCTTCATCAGGGAGGCAGCTTGGGCACTTCAAGGATCTACAGCAAGTGAAGGTTAGTTTTTTCTTTCTTCTCTTTTATAAGACTTAGATAAAGTGAAGGTAGACAAAAATGTGCCCAGTAGATTTAACAGGAAATTCAACAGCAGTATAATAGGGAAAATATATTTGGGAAAAACCTCAATCCCTGTGTGGTTTGTTTTATTATCAAATATTGTTGTTATTTTTCTCTTTCTCAGTTTCAACATTCTTGATGTGTTTTTTTCAGTGTTGCTATTGACAGATAGCAGGGTACGGCATGGAATCTGTCTGTGAATGATGCTTTCTAATGGTTTGCTTTGTTGAGAGCAGTCTGATAGCCTGAATGAGGGGTTCATCATTTCTGGTTCCTGGAGATGGCAGACGTTTGGCTGGGGGCAGTGGGAACGCAGTAGAACAAGCATTTGCAATGCAATAGGTCTCGCATTCGTGAGAGTTTAAGCTATTGGCATTGTAAATGACAATGCCCTTTATTTATCTGTTTTGATAATTAACACGTAAATAAAAGGCATTGTCATTTACAATGTCAAAAGCTCAAATTCTTGTAAATGTGAGACCTCGACCGCCACGGGCTGCTGGGAACGGGACGGGATGCTTGGAAAGTGCAAGCCTGCATGGCGCCCTGAATGTTGGAGGACACACACGTTGTAACTCGCTGCACACATGTTGTCACTCACAGCAGGCCAGGTCACGTAATGAGCTCCGCAGAGAGCAAAAACCGCTTCATTCTTAGTATACATTGTCAATTCTGTAAGCATCTACCCCAAAAGTGTTTATTCAAATAATAAGTCAGAGCATTAAAGAGTCATTGCAGAATATGCAGTTTAAAATATATATTTGCTAAACTTGCCGTCAGTGGGCCCTAGAGAAGTCAACCACCCTAAGAGTGTTAACCCAAACCTTTCACTTCAGTAAACATAGGCCTGGAGTTGAATAGTTGAATATCCGAGCACTATATCATCGTTAAAAAAAAGGCTTCTTTGTGAACTATGCAGTTGAAGAAGCACCCCTTGCACAACTTACCACCACTGGGGGCTCCCAGATAGGCAGTCACCCAAAAACTGTTAATCGAAACCCTTCACTTCTATAAATGTAGATAGATGGCAAACAGAGCAGTTTAAAAAGCACCTTTCCAAAAATTAGCGCAATCATTAAAGATATATGCAAACATGTCGATTTTACCTTGGAAAGAAAACAGTGAAACCACCGGTGAGGTAGTCGCTCAGTTTTAAAATTAGCAAGACATAAGGCTAGCAAGGGTTATTTATATTCTAGCTTTGACGACTTTAATGATTCAAAAAAGCATCATTCACGTTCATATTTGAACACAACACATTGCATGACACGGCCCACAAAATGCACGGGGGACACAAAAGTGCTTCACAGACCAATTGCACGGTGTGCCACGTATGTTATGGAAGAAGCACGACTCGACAGGGTTTCAGATAACCGAAATACTGAGAAGGGATGCCCGTTGCCTATCACACACCAAGCACAACTTGAACAGAAAGGCATTTATATAACACACTTACGCATTGAAAGAAAGGATGTCTCGCGGCATTGGCTCGTTCCACGGGTAAAAGGTTTGCTTTGTCCTTTTATAAACCATTCAGACACAGGCCTATTCCACTGGACCGCACACAGAGCAGTCATTACAGAGTCCCTGCTATTCTGAAAAATATGGCACTCTTTCCTTCAGGGCATTGTACAAAATAGTCCTCTCCGCAAAGCCCTCCTGCAAGACCGCTTTGTGAGAAATACACGGGGCAGCTGCATAAATAGAACGAGGCCGGAAGACAGGCAAACACGGAGGAGACGTGGAGCCACTTCCTTTGGGCGGGACTTCCGTCTTCTGAAGTCCCGCGCACGCGCCCACGGAGTACCTGAGAGCGGGGCTCCCATGCCCGAGGGAGAGCCCCGGCTACCGAAGTCCCGAATGGCGGTAAGTGGGGCTTAATTCTAGGGGGGAGGGGAGTGCGCTTGTGTGTGTGTGTGTGTGTGTGTATGTGTGCGATGGTGGCGGCGGGGGGAGGGGAGTCTTTGTATGTGTGCGTGCGTGTGTGTAGGTGCGCTGGTGTGTGTGTGGGGGGTCTCTGTGTGTGCGTGTAGGTGCGCTAGTGTGTGTGTGTAGGTGCGGCGGTGACGGGGGGGGTGTGTGCCTGTGTATGCGTGTGGCTGTGTATGCGTGTGGCGGTGATGTGCGCATGCGTGAGTGTGGGTGCGCGTGCACGCAGTGTAATCCAGCCGAAGAGAAGCGCGTGGTAGTTTCTTGTCCTTCATTCCCCCGAGTCAGCTAGCTATAAGTCTCCACCTGGACGCATCCTTCGGATGCGAATTCCAGGCTCGACCTAAAAAAGGAAATGTGTGCTTGTCTGGTTCAATTATACAGAAATGGAGATGTGAGACCAGGTCTGATGGCCCAGATGGCCAGTGCATTCAATGCAGAAATATGTGTTTGAACTCATGGTCTCCGGCCTAACATCTGGTTTGTCTTTTCTTCCTTTCATCCTTCCAAAATTGATAAAATGTGTATCAACGAGTTGTGTGATAATGAACATTTGCCTATTCAACCTCAAGGTATCTAAATCGGTGAACATGCATTTTACAATGTACACGTTAGGTGCCATGTTCTGAAGCCGATTGCAAACATGTGAACCTTATCTCTCAAGAAATGACTAGCCCACATTTAAATTTGTGTCCCTAACTACTGAGATTGCTACATTTTGTCAATGTTTAATTATGCTGATTTAATAAAATGGTGAAAAGCTGATCATGCTTAATTAGTACAATAAAGTGATAATTGATTCTGGACCACTTGGTAAAATAACGCATCCATTAACTTCATTCCCATCTGCTTAAATCATCATTTCACTATGTATCTGTCTTCAATAAACCAAACAAATCACAAAAAGTATATAGTAAAACTCAGAGTAAACAATGTCATGCAAACTGCAGAACACGATTTCCTTTTAGCTGACATTTGTCAGGAACTGCAGCCTCCCTGTTGTGCTCACTTTCCACATGGGAGTGTGCCGCATGTAAGTTCTGAACAGCTAGATTAAAAAAAAATGTATTTATAAAGGTTTATGATGTCTGGATACAAGAACAGAGTTCCAGCACCCTGTAACATATAAGAAATTATGTTGTGGAGTTCACTCAAATTAATTTTGGAAAAAGGGGGTGGTGATGGACAGAGTTTCTGAATGATGCAGAATACTCTTACCAAGTCAAGAGATCATGGTTTTAATCCATCACCTGTTTTTTAGCTCATTGCACCATCCCAGCTCAGAACCTGGCTATATGCAAATTAGTCTGTTCCTGTCCCAGTGCATGATGGGAACAGGGCAAACCAAACTACCAAGCCAATTCTTATACTGGGAAGGAGACAAGCTTCCGGGGACCGGTTTCTGGCATCACAGCCTTCGTCGGCCCGGCTTGCTTGAATCCTGATGGTGCAATGAGCAAGGGACTCACGTCTGAGTATACCCTCCCACACATAGTGTGGATAAAATCAATTTTGGAAAAAGGGGGTGGTGATGGACAGAGTTTCTGAATGATGCAGAATACTCTTACCAAGTCAAGAGATCATGGTTTTAATCCATCACCTGTTTTTTAGCTCATTGCACCATCCCAGCTCAGAACCTGGCTATATGCAAATTAGTCTGTTCCTGTCCCAGTGCATGATGGGAACAGGGCAAACCAAACTACCAAGCCAATTCTTATACTGGGAAGGAGACAAGCTTCCGGGGACCGGTTTCTGGTATCACAGCCTTCGTCGGCCCGGCTTGCTTGAATCCTGATGGTGCAATGAGCAAGGGACTCTCGTCTGAGTATACCCTCCCACACATAGTGTGGATAAAATCGATTTTGGAAAAAGGGGGTGGTGATGGACAGAGTTTCTGAATGATGCAGAATACTCTTACCAAGTCAAGAGATCATGGTTTTAATCCATCACCTGTTTTTTAGCTCATTGCACCATCCCAGCTCAGAACCTGGCTATATGCAAATTAGTCTGTTCCTGTCCCAGTGCATGATGGGAACAGGGCAAACCAAACTACCAAGCCAATTCTTATACTGGGAAGGAGACAAGCTTCCGGGGACCGGTTTCTGGCATCACAGCCTTCGTCGGCCCGGCTTGCTTGAATCCTGATGGTGCAATGAGCAAGGGACTCACGTCTGAGTATACCCTCCCACACATAGTGTGGATAAAATCGATTTTGGAAAAAGGGGGTGGTGATGGACAGAGTTTCTGAATGATGCAGAATACTCTTACCAAGTCAAGAGATCATGGTTTTAATCCATCACCTGTTTTTTAGCTCATTGCACCATCCCAGCTCAGAACCTGGCTATATGCAAATTAGTCTGTTCCTGTCCCAGTGCATGATGGGAACAGGGCAAACCAAACTACCAAGCCAATTCTTATACTGGGAAGGAGACAAGCTTCCGGGGACCGGTTTCTGGCATCACAGCCTTCGTCGGCCCGGCTTGCTTGAATCCTGATGGTGCAATGAGCAAGGGACTCACGTCTGAGTATACCCTCCCACACATAGTGTGGATAAAATCGATTTTGGAAAAAGGGGGTGGTGATGGACAGAGTTTCTGAATGATGCAGAATACTCTTACCAAGTCAAGAGATCATGGTTTTAATTCATCACCTGTTTTTTAGCTCATTGCACCATCCCAGCTCAGAACCTGGCTATATGCAAATTAGTCTGTTCCTGTCCCAGTGCATGATGGGAACAGGGCAAACCAAACTACCAAGCCAATTCTTATACTGGGAAGGAGACAAGCTTCCGGGGACCGGTTTCTGGCATCACAGCCTTCGTCGGCCCGGCTTGCTTGAATCCTGATGGTGCAATGAGCAAGGGACTCTCGTCTGAGTATACCCTCCCACACATAGTGTGGATAAAATCGATTTTGGAAAAAGGGGGTGGTGATGGACAGAGTTTCTGAATGATGCAGAATACTCTTACCAAGTCAAGAGATCATGGTTTTAATCCATCACCTGTTTTTTAGCTCATTGCACCATCCCAGCTCAGAACCTGGCTATATGCAAATTAGTCTGTTCCTGTCCCAGTGCATGATGGGAACAGGGCAAACCAAACTACCAAGCCAATTCTTATACTGGGAAGGAGACAAGCTTCCGGGGACCGGTTTCTGGCATCACAGCCTCCGTCGGCCCGGCTTGCTTGAATCCTGATGGTGCAATGAGCAAGGGACTCACGTCTGAGTATACCCTCCCACACATAGTGTGGATAAAATCGATTTTGGAAAAAGGGGGTGGTGATGGACAGAGTTTCTGAATGATGCAGAATACTCTTACCAAGTCAAGAGATCATGGTTTTAATCCATCACCTGTTTTTTAGCTCATTGCACCATCCCAGCTCAGAACCTGGCTATATGCAAATTAGTCTGTTCCTGTCCCAGTGCATGATGGGAACAGGGCAAACCAAACTACCAAGCCAATTCTTATACTGGGAAGGAGACAAGCTTCCGGGGACCGGTTTCTGGCATCACAGCCTTCGTCGGCCCGGCTTGCTTGAATCCTGATGGTGCAATGAGCAAGGGACTCACGTCTGAGTATACCCTCCCACACATAGTGTGGATAAAATCGATTTTGGAAAAAGGGGGTGGTGATGGACAGAGTTTCTGAATGATGCAGAATACTCTTACCAAGTCAAGAGATCATGGTTTTAATCCATCACCTGTTTTTTAGCTCATTGCACCATCCCAGCTCAGAACCTGGCTATATGCAAATTAGTCTGTTCCTGTCCCAGTGCATGATGGGAACAGGGCAAACCAAACTACCAAGCCAATTCTTATACTGGGAAGGAGACAAGCTTCCGGGGACCGGTTTCTGGCATCACAGCCTTCGTCGGCCCGGCTTGCTTGAATCCTGATGGTGCAATGAGCAAGGGACTCACGTCTGAGTATACCCTCCCACACATAGTGTGGATAAAATCGATTTTGGAAAAAGGGGGTGGTGATGGACAGAGTTTCTGAATGATGCAGAATACTCTTACCAAGTCAAGAGATCATGGTTTTAATCCATCACCTGTTTTTTAGCTCATTGCACCATCCCAGCTCAGAACCTGGCTATATGCAAATTAGTCTGTTCCTGTCCCAGTGCATGATGGGAACAGGGCAAACCAAACTACCAAGCCAATTCTTATACTGGGAAGGAGACAAGCTTCCGGGGACCGGTTTCTGGCATCACAGCCTTCATCGGCCCGGCTTGCTTGAATCCTGATGGTGCAATGAGCAAGGGACTCACGTCTGAGTATACCCTCCCACACATAGTGTGGATAAAATCGATTTTGGAAAAAGGGGGTGGTGATGGACAGAGTTTCTGAATGATGCAGAATACTCTTACCAAGTCAAGAGATCATGGTTTTAATCCATCACCTGTTTTTTAGCTCATTGCACCATCCCAGCTCAGAACCTGGCTATATGCAAATTAGTCTGTTCCTGTCCCAGTGCATGATGGGAACAGGGCAAACCAAACTACCAAGCCAATTCTTATACTGGGAAGGAGACAAGCTTCCGGGGACCGGTTTCTGGCATCACAGCCTTCGTCGGCCCGGCTTGCTTGAATCCTGATGGTGCAATGAGCAAGGGACTCACGTCTGAGTATACCCTCCCACACATAGTGTGGATAAAATCGATTTTGGAAAAAGGGGGTGGTGATGGACAGAGTTTCTGAATGATGCAGAATACTCTTACCAAGTCAAGAGATCATGGTTTTAATCCATCACCTGTTTTTTAGCTCATTGCACCATCCCAGCTCAGAACCTGGCTATATGCAAATTAGTCTGTTCCTGTCCCAGTGCATGATGGGAACAGGGCAAACCAAACTACCAAGCCAATTCTTATACTGGGAAGGAGACAAGCTTCCGGGGACCGGTTTCTGGCATCACAGCCTTCGTCGGCCCGGCTTGCTTGAATCCTGATGGTGCAATGAGCAAGGGACTCACGTCTGAGTATACCCTCCCACACATAGTGTGGATAAAATCGATTTTGGAAAAAGGGGGTGGTGATGGACAGAGTTTCTGAATGATGCAGAATACTCTTACCAAGTCAAGAGATCATGGTTTTAATCCATCACCTGTTTTTTAGCTCATTGCACCATCCCAGCTCAGAACCTGGCTATATGCAAATTAGTCTGTTCCTGTCCCAGTGCATGATGGGAACAGGGCAAACCAAACTACCAAGCCAATTCTTATACTGGGAAGGAGACAAGCTTCCGGGGACCGGTTTCTGGCATCACAGCCTTCGTCGGCCCGGCTTGCTTGAATCCTGATGGTGCAATGAGCAAGGGACTCACGTCTGAGTATACCCTCCCACACATAGTGTGGATAAAATCGATTTTGGAAAAAGGGGGTGGTGATGGACAGAGTTTCTGAATGATGCAGAATACTCTTACCAAGTCAAGAGATCATGGTTTTAATCCATCACCTGTTTTTTAGCTCATTGCACCATCCCAGCTCAGAACCTGGCTATATGCAAATTAGTCTGTTCCTGTCCCAGTGCATGATGGGAACAGGGCAAACCAAACTACCAAGCCAATTCTTATACTGGGAAGGAGACAAGCTTCCGGGGACCGGTTTCTGGCATCACAGCCTTCGTCGGCCCGGCTTGCTTGAATCCTGATGGTGCAATGAGCAAGGGACTCACGTCTGAGTATACCCTCCCACACATAGTGTGGATAAAATCGATTTTGGAAAAAGGGGGTGGTGATGGACAGAGTTTCTGAATGATGCAGAATACTCTTACCAAGTCAAGAGATCATGGTTTTAATCCATCACCTGTTTTTTAGCTCATTGCACCATCCCAGCTCAGAACCTGGCTATATGCAAATTAGTCTGTTCCTGTCCCAGTGCATGATGGGAACAGGGCAAACCAAACTACCAAGCCAATTCTTATACTGGGAAGGAGACAAGCTTCCGGGGACCGGTTTCTGGCATCACAGCCTTCGCCGGCCCGGCTTGCTTGAATCCTGATGGTGCAATGAGCAAGGGACTCACGTCTGAGTATACCCTCCCACACATAGTGTGGATAAAATCGATTTTGGAAAAAGGGGGTGGTGATGGACAGAGTTTCTGAATGATGCAGAATACTCTTACCAAGTCAAGAGATCATGGTTTTAATCCATCACCTGTTTTTTAGCTCATTGCACCATCCCAGCTCAGAACCTGGCTATATGCAAATTAGTCTGTTCCTGTCCCAGTGCATGATGGGAACAGGGCAAACCAAACTACCAAGCCAATTCTTATACTGGGAAGGAGACAAGCTTCCGGGGACCGGTTTCTGGCATCACAGCCTTCGTCGGCCCGGCTTGCTTGAATCCTGATGGTGCAATGAGCAAGGGACTCACGTCTGAGTATACCCTCCCACACATAGTGTGGATAAAATCAATTTTGGAAAAAGGGGGTGGTGATGGACAGAGTTTCTGAATGATGCAGAATACTCTTACCAAGTCAAGAGATCATGGTTTTAATCCATCACCTGTTTTTTAGCTCATTGCACCATCCCAGCTCAGAACCTGGCTATATGCAAATTAGTCTGTTCCTGTCCCAGTGCATGATGGGAACAGGGCAAACCAAACTACCAAGCCAATTCTTATACTGGGAAGGAGACAAGCTTCCGGGGACCGGTTTCTGGCATCACAGCCTTCGTCGGCCCGGCTTGCTTGAATCCTGATGGTGCAATGAGCAAGGGACTCACGTCTGAGTATACCCTCCCACACATAGTGTGGATAAAATCGATTTTGGAAAAAGGGGGTGGTGATGGACAGAGTTTCTGAATGATGCAGAATACTCTTACCAAGTCAAGAGATCATGGTTTTAATCCATCACCTGTTTTTTAGCTCATTGCACCATCCCAGCTCAGAACCTGGCTATATGCAAATTAGTCTGTTCCTGTCCCAGTGCATGATGGGAACAGGGCAAACCAAACTACCAAGCCAATTCTTATACTGGGAAGGAGACAAGCTTCCGGGGACCGGTTTCTGGCATCACAGCCTTCGTCGGCCCGGCTTGCTTGAATCCTGATGGTGCAATGAGCAAGGGACTCACGTCTGAGTATACCCTCCCACACATAGTGTGGATAAAATCGATTTTGGAAAAAGGGGGTGGTGATGGACAGAGTTTCTGAATGATGTAGAATACTCTTACCAAGTCAAGAGATCATGGTTTTAATCCATCACCTGTTTTTTAGCTCATTGCACCATCCCAGCTCAGAACCTGGCTATATGCAAATTAGTCTGTTCCTGTCCCAGTGCATGATGGGAACAGGGCAAACCAAACTACCAAGCCAATTCTTATACTGGGAAGGAGACAAGCTTCCGGGGACCGGTTTCTGGCATCACAGCCTTCGTCGGCCCGGCTTGCTTGAATCCTGATGGTGCAATGAGCAAGGGACTCACGTCTGAGTATACCCTCCCACACATAGTGTGGATAAAATCGATTTTGGAAAAAGGGGGTGGTGATGGACAGAGTTTCTGAATGATGCAGAATACTCTTACCAAGTCAAGAGATCATGGTTTTAATCCATCACCTGTTTTTTAGCTCATTGCACCATCCCAGCTCAGAACCTGGCTATATGCAAATTAGTCTGTTCCTGTCCCAGTGCATGATGGGAACAGGGCAAACCAAACTACCAAGCCAATTCTTATACTGGGAAGGAGACAAGCTTCCGGGGACCGGTTTCTGGCATCACAGCCTTCGTCGGCCCGGCTTGCTTGAATCCTGATGGTGCAATGAGCAAGGGACTCACGTCTGAGTATACCCTCCCACACATAGTGTGGATAAAATCGATTTTGGAAAAAGGGGGTGGTGATGGACAGAGTTTCTGAATGATGCAGAATACTCTTACCAAGTCAAGAGATCATGGTTTTAATCCATCACCTGTTTTTTAGCTCATTGCACCATCCCAGCTCAGAACCTGGCTATATGCAAATTAGTCTGTTCCTGTCCCAGTGCATGATGGGAACAGGGCAAACCAAACTACCAAGCCAATTCTTATACTGGGAAGGAGACAAGCTTCCGGGGACCGGTTTCTGGCATCACAGCCTTCGTCGGCCCGGCTTGCTTGAATCCTGATGGTGCAATGAGCAAGGGACTCACGTCTGAGTATACCCTCCCACACATAGTGTGGATAAAATCGATTTTGGAAAAAGGGGGTGGTGATGGACAGAGTTTCTGAATGATGCAGAATACTCTTACCAAGTCAAGAGATCATGGTTTTAATCCATCACCTGTTTTTTAGCTCATTGCACCATCCCAGCTCAGAACCTGGCTATATGCAAATTAGTCTGTTCCTGTCCCAGTGCATGATGGGAACAGGGCAAACCAAACTACCAAGCCAATTCTTATACTGGGAAGGAGACAAGCTTCCGGGGACCGGTTTCTGGCATCACAGCCTTCGTCGGCCCGGCTTGCTTGAATCCTGATGGTGCAATGAGCAAGGGACTCACGTCTGAGTATACCCTCCCACACATAGTGTGGATAAAATCGATTTTGGAAAAAGGGGGTGGTGAGGGACAGAGTTTCTGAATGATGCAGAATACTCTTACCAAGTCAAGAGATCATGGTTTTAATCCATCACCTGTTTTTTAGCTCATTGCACCATCCCAGCTCAGAACCTGGCTATATGCAAATTAGTCTGTTCCTGTCCCAGTGCATGATGGGAACAGGGCAAACCAAACTACCAAGCCAATTCTTATACTGGGAAGGAGACAAGCTTCCGGGGACGTTCACTCAAATTATACACGAGAAAGCTAAAATGTAGAGAATTTGGGAGTGTTTTAAAAAGTATGAGAAAATTAGATATAGCCTAGAATCACAGGGAGAAAAGTGGGTTTGTTGACTACATTGTGCACTGCTCTGTCACATGCAGCTGGCTCACTGCAACATGAAATGCTGTTTGCGAAAAGCTGTGAATATACAGAGCACTTAGTAGAAGAGGTATTTAATAATCACACACATTTTCCAAACTGTTTATGTGGAAGGGAATACAGCAGGCAAATTCCTTGTTTGGTAATCTAAGCATCAGGCAGCAGGAAACAAAATTTAAGAAATTCAAAGTGTAGCGACCATTCACAACTTTCTCGGTTCCAAGTACACCACATTAGAAATGAAATACATTTCTTGGGGTCTGATCATGAGGTTTATCATTCTTCTGTCTCTAAATGGGAAGGGATAGGAAGACAATACTTTACTGATCTGCTAATTCACAGATTTCTGCAAGACAACAATGGATAGGCACTGGAAACTGCGTCAGCTGATAGACCCATTTAAAGCTGTTGGGGCACAGGTGTTCCTACAGGAGCCAGCACAGTTGAGGGTCATCAAGAACAGACGGTCCCAAATTTTCGTTATGGAGCTGGAAGCCTCACAAGCTCTCACTCAATGGAAACAAGGCACTCTACAGACTTCATAACCCTTCTGGTTTAGCAGTGTTAGAAGTGGACTCATGAATGGGAATGAGGTGGGGGGCTTCAGTAGGGGGCTGCATTAGGAAAAGGGGTGATTGGGTCACGTTCAGGGAGGCACGGACCGTCGGAGGGTTGGGGCAGGCTAGGGGTCATGGGGGGGGTAGTTTGCTCAGCGCTCTGGGCTCCTTGTGTGTTGTCAAACCAGCTGACAGCATTAGGGGGTGGGTGATTTCCCTCTTTAGGCACTGGGTGGGTCAGGTGAGTTGGGATAGGCAAGTGGAGGGAGGGGGTGGTTGGTTTCACAAATTGGTTGCTGTCACATTGATCAGAAGAAAGGAGTGGGGTACATACAAGAGTCAGAATAATCCAACAATGTGTTTAGAATATCATGTCAAGAGGGAGGAGGTTGGGAGTTTGAGTTGGTGGCAAGGCAGTCCTAATGGATGATGGTGATCAGGTAATGACAAGTATTAAAGTACTATGTTGGAATGTGGCAGGCCTAAATCAGGTGCGGAAGCAGCAGCTTATTTGAGAGGAATTAGCAGCATACTGGCCACAAATAGTTGGGGTTACTGAAACACATTTGGCATTTGAGGATCGACTAGTGTTGAAGCAACTCGGGTATGAATTACTTGTATGTACAACTCAAACAGTGTCTATACCGGGTTCAGTATCTTGAAAGTGAAGAAATTTGCTGCCAAGACTCTGCAAACTTCCTCTGATGGGGGGCGTATATGGGCTATAGAATACCATCCATCAGATTAGAGGGGAAAGTGGTGAAATATACACAAAGCCTCACTCAATTATGGGGCAATTTGCCATATTCTATCAAAAAGTGTATGCGAGTATTGATAGTCAAGCCACGGAACAGTACCTGCAGGATGGTGGTTTGTCTCGACTAAACGTTCAACAGCAACAGGTTCTTGATGGGGAGATAACCTCGGAAAAAGTGGTTACAGCTATAAACTCATTATCCTCAGGGAAAGCGGCGGGGGAGGACTCTATAACTTTAGCTTTCTATAAAGTCTTTGTAGATATCTTGGCACCTGAATTTCTAGTGTTGGTTACTGCTATCAGTAACGGTGAGGCAGCCCCACCATCTTGGAGGAGCACTAATATAGTCCTCTTTCTTAAAAAAGACAAGCCTCCTGAAGAGCGGAGCTCTTATCGACCGATCTTCTTGATCAACGCGGATACCAAGATCTTCTCTAAGATTCTAGCTCGGTGTCTTGCTCCAGTCATACACAATGTGGTCTCAGAACAACAGCATGGGTTTATCCCTGGCAGAGATACTACGGTCCATATCAATACTGCAATTGGGCATTTGCTGTGGCTGGTAAGGCTAAGGACCACATTGGTATGATTATGCTGGACGCGGGGAAGGCCTTTGACCGCGTCACTTGGGATGCATTGTGGTTGATCACGGATAAATGTGGGATAGACATATGATTCATCACCCTCGTTCAGAGGCTGTATAAAGATCCTGTAACTAAGGTAATGGTCGCTGGTCCTTCATCTCCATCTTTCTCAATTATCTGGGGCACACAACAGGGCTGTCCACTCTCTGCCTTGTTGTTTGCTTTGTACATCGAGCCCTATATTAGACATCTGAATCAGAACAAGGAGATACAACCTGTTCAATAGAATGGAATCAATCTGAAAGTAATGGCATAAGCGGATGATGTTGCAGTGTTCTCTAGCAGCCACAAGGATACCTTGGATTTAATAGCCAAGGAAGCAGAACAGTTTAGCCTCTTTTCTGGTTACAAGCTGAACCTCTCCAAGATGCAGGTCATTATAAACTTTTAGCTAAAAGACCCCCTGACTGGAATGACGGAGGTTGCTACTTAACTCGGTATATGCCTTTGTAGTCGTATTGAGAGGATTATCTCCTTAAATTACGAAACCCTTTTAAAAAAAAGTCAAAGGGCCACGTCTTCAATGGCATAAACTCCCATTGAGTATACATGGCAGATGTAACATTGTCAAAATGTATCTGTTGCATGCAATACCATTCTGTGTTCCAGATTCTTTTTTTTAACGTCTGGACAGGGCAATTAGTAAGCATGGGCGTAAAATCCGCTCAGCTCGCGGATTTTTCGGATTTTCGGCAAATCCGCAATCCGCGAACGCTCGCGAATTTGTCGAAAATCCGTGAATCCGCTCGCGGCGGATTTTTTGCTTGGTTGCGGCGCGCGGCGTGGTGCACGGCGTTCACTTTCCGTCATTTTAGCGTTTGCCGAGTTGTTTTTCTTTGCGAGTGACGCGCCATTTTAGATCTTGCTGCGTGTTCCCGCGGGAGTTTGTCGCCCGCGAATACGTACTCGCGGCTTGCCACCTTGCACAGCACACCTCGCGAGAGTTCGCAATTGCGAACATGTAGTTGCGGCGGAAAGGAACAATCTCGCACTTGCGAAATAGAGATTTTAGCAAACAGGATAAACCTTCAGAAAATTATGATTTTTATCAGAATCACTCCTCAGGTTGACATTTGCATGGCCTTTTTTTTTGCAAGGAGTCCATTTTGGGGGGGGGGGGGGAGGAAGGAAGTGCCCCACAGTCTCCAACTTCCTGTTCCTGTCCAGCAGGCTCCTCCCAGTGCTTTGTCCATCTCCTGGTCACTTTCATTTGGATCTGGAGCTGGAAGGATTACTTTTTGTGGGTGCTGCTGGATATTTGGATTTGAGGCCTTTTTGACTGTCTTTGGATCACTTTTGGATTAGAAATCAACTTTCACAAGTAAGTTTGTTTGGGGCATTACAGTTGCTGCAAGTACAATTTTGGAACTTTTTCAGAAAATTAAATAAATTATATTGTGGGTAGCCACAGTATCCAGTAGGACCAGGGTTGGTTATGGGTGCATGATACAACTGTTTTGTTGAATTTAAACACCATTGAGGCCATGGATGGGCTGGGATTGTGCAGATTTTATTGTTTTTTGTCGTTTTTTTGGGCCTGCTGGTGTGGCCCTTTGCCCAGGGGTGGTGAGTGTTGCATGGGCCTAGTCTTTCTGTGGGGTGTCTTCTTGAATTTAAACACCATTGAGGCCATGGATGGGCTGGGATTGTGCAGATTTTATTGTTTTTTGTCGTTTTTTTGGGCCTGCTGGTGTGGCCTTTTGCTTGCCCAGGGGTGGTGGTGGTGCATGGACTGAGTGTGCCTGTGGTGTTGTCTCACTCTTTTTGATGTAAACATCATGGATGGCATTGGATTGTGGTGATTTCTGGCTGTTTTTCTGTTTTTTGGGGGTGTACTGTTGATGTGGACTGGCCATGTGGGTGGTGGTGGTGGCCATCTTGAGTGCTGGCTGGTACAGGCAACATGTGCTTGGGGTGTAAGGGGGCCATTTTGAGGAGAGGCAGTGTCTGAGGCCTGCACTTATTTTGCCTACTTTTCATCCCTTATGCCCAGGGGTAGTGAGTGTTGCATGGGCCTAGTGTTTCTGAGGGGTGTCTTCTTGAATTTAAACACCATTGAGGTCATGGATGGACTGGGAATGTGCAGATTTTATTGGTTTTTGTCGTTTTTTTGGGCCTGCTGGTGTGGCCCTTTGCCCAGGGGTGGTGAGTGTTGCATGGGCCTAGTCTTTCTGTGGGGTGTCTTCTTGAATTTAAACACCATTGAGGCCATGGATGGGCTGGGATTGTGCAGATTTTATTGTTTTTTGTCGTTTTTTTGGGCCTGCTGGTGTGGCCCTTTGCCCAGGGGTGGTGAGTGTTGCATGGGCCTAGTCTTTCTGTGGGGTGTCTTCTTGAATTTAAACATAATTGAGGCCATGGATGGGCTGGGATTGTGCTTATTTTATTGTTTTTTGTCGTTTTTGGGGGGCTGCTGGTGTGGCCTTTTGCTTGCCCAGGGGTGGTGGTGGTGCATGGACTGAGTGTGCCTGTGGTGTTGTCTCACTCTCTTTGATGTAAACATCATGGATGGCATTGGATTGTGGTGATTTCTGGCTGTTTTTCTGTTTTTTGGGGGTGTACTGTTGATGTGGACTGGCCATGTGGGTGGTGGTGGTGGCCATCTTGAGTGCTGGCTGGTACAGGCAGCAACATGTGCTTGGGGTGTAAGGGGGCCATTTTGAGGAGAGGCAGTGTCTGAGGCCTGCACTTATTTTGCCTACTTTTCATCCCTTATGCCCAGGGGTAGTGAGTGTTGCATACTTGCATGTCCCTAGTCTTTCTGTGGGGTGTCTTCAATGTAAACATCATGGATGGCATGGGATTGTGCTCATTTTTCTGTGTTTTGTCGATTTTTTGGGGTGTATAACTGAACTGATGTTCCTCTGTCTTCCATTGCTTTTAGGTGCACAAGAAGACTCAATAGAACCACCAGTGCCAGGAAGAAGTCCTGCAGCGGTGTGTGCAGCATAACGTCACGCGACGTCACGTCTGGACACAGAACCCTCTGCAACTCGTGCAACTGCTGCCTGCTGACCTGCTCTGAAGAAGATGGCCCCAAAAAAAGTAACCCGTAGCTCCTCTAGCAAGAAAGGTGCCAGTAAGGAGCAGAAGAAGCAAGTTACCAAGGACACTGGTGTGCCGCCCGCCCCTTTTTTTGTGAGTAAAAAAAAAAGTATGCCTGCAGCAGCTGCAGCGGGATCTGCTGGGGACCAAGCTGGCAGCAGCACCCCCGCTCCATTGGGCTCAGTGCCACCACCACCACCACGCCAACTTAAGTCCAAGCCCTTGAGTGCTGCAGAGGCAGCCAGTATACTTCTTCAATCACCATCGACCAGTGATGTTGGCTCATCGCAAGAAAGCAGCAGCAATGTCCCTCAATCAACACAGGTTGTTGTAGCTCATCTGACGAGTGTTGAACAACCACAGCGGCAACAACAATCACATGTGCAAGTACAAGCCCAAGTACATGTGGAAGGAGAGGCAGCGCAAGGAGATGCGCATGCAGAGGTGCATGGAGGGTCACAACAAGTGCCCACAATAGTTGTTCCTCCCGAAGTAGGGGCACATCAGGAAATCGACAATCAAGGCGAGGTATCATTTGAGGAAGCCACTCCTCCTGATGATCCTTCATTGTCTTCCACAACCCTAGCAAGGAAGAGATCAAGGGTGGTGTCTACATCCTCTTCAAGCACACCTCCTTCTGATGATACGGATCAAACTTGGGAACCAGCACCACAGCCGTCTGAGAGTGAGGCACACCATGATCCAACAAAGGTACTTAAGCGTAAAAGGAAGCTCGTCCAAAGTCTCAGACTTATGGAGTGTGATGAGGCTCAACAAGAAGTGGCGGATACTGCTGCTGATGAAGACTCTGCCAACGACGACCCAGTCATCATAAAGGTCACTGCAGCCCCAGCGGGCATGCAGCAAACAGACATTTTGACCCTAGCCCGAAGAGCTGCTGCGCGTGATGATGATGATGATGATGTTGTCGATGAGGAGGCAGTGGAAACACCACAATCATTGGAGTTAAGTAGTACACCAACTCGTCCCGCTTCCATATTTCTTTCTGGCAAGAAGAGACCTGCGTCAACCTCGACCTTAATTAGTGGCGGTGAAAGTGGAAAACGTACAAAAGTTGGCCAATCCAGATCCTCCACTTCATCTGGCATTAGCTTCATGACCACCACCACCACCAGTATCGCCGCCTCCTCCAGGTCCCACAGACACTTCAAGTCCCCAGTTTGGGACTTCTTTACTGTTTGTCCCAAAAATCCAAGGTTTGCCATTTGTACCCTTTGTAAGCTTGCAGTTAGTCGTGGTAAGCCAGGTAGCAACTATGGTACCGGCGGCCAGAGTGGTCATCTTGACAGAAAGCACGGTGTCCAATGGTTTGCGCACCTAGCTGCGATCAAGAAAGGCCAAAATCAAGGAAACGTTGATGTTTCATCTGATGTTGACGAGCAGGAAGAAGACGTGTCAAACACTTCCCTTACACCCAGTACCCCTCTCAGCAGCACACCCAATGTGAGGCACACTAAGAGTGTTGGAGCGAGTGAGACACCAACGCACAAAAGTTCACCAGCGAGCAAAATTGGGTCAACGAAGTCATTATCAGCCCGTAAATGCTTGGTCCAGGCCAACATTAGAACAATGCTTACTTCAGACGTGCCATATGAACGCAACCACCCACTGACGCGTCTGTATAACACTAAGCTGGCTAAAATGCTAGCTGTGGACCTTCTACCTTTTTCTTTTGTAGAAGCGGTAGGTTTTCTTGAATTAGTTGCAACGCTCTGCCCTAAATGGAAGGTTCCGAGCCGGTTCTATTTTGCCAGAGTTGCGGTTCCAGCACTACATGAAGATGTGCTGCAGGCGATTGGGGCAGCTTTGCAGAAGAGTGCTGTTCACACAATACATCTGACAACAGACATGTGGACCAGTGGCCCAGGCGATGATTACATGTGCATCACTGCACACTGGGTCTCTTTTTCAGGTGTTATAGCAAAGCTAAACGCAGGTGTTGACCCGGACCAAGTTTTCAAAGCTGCTCGGAAACATGCAACACTAGCCATGTTTGCCTTGGAGAAAAGTCACACAGCAGAAAACCTTTTGGAAGAGTTTGACAAAAAGGTGTTGTCAATGCTATCCCCCCTAAAACGCAAGATTGGTTATGTTTCCACGGATAATGGCGCCAATGTAGTTAAGGCCATGTCACAGGGTCACCATGTTAGAGTGCCGTGTTTGGCGCACTGTATCAACCTGGTAGTTCAAAAATTCTTGAGTGATAAAGAGAGTCCAGCGTTCGAGGTAATGGCCACCTGCCGCAAAATGTGCAACCATTTCAGCCATTCTTTTAAGGCCCGGAAGCATCTGCGGAGACTGCTACTTCAACGTGGAATGCCAGTGAAAGCACTCATCCAGGAGGTGGCAACACGTTGGAACTCAACCTTCTACATGCTTGAGCGTCTGCATGAGCAGTATACGGTACTCGATCACTATTTCTTGACAGAGGCTACATCTCAGAAGGAGGACCTGCGGATGAGTAAGGCGCAATGGGCCATAGTTAAAAGCCTGACAGACATGCTTCGTCCTTTTGAGTTCTTCACGCGTGCAGTCAGCCAGGAGGACTGTAATTTGGGAAAAGCTATCCCATTGTTGTGCATACTGGAGCACCAACTGATGGCGGTTTCTTCTGAGTTTGAAAAAGATGAAAAAAAAAAAAAACATTTCATTTTGTCTGAGAAATTATTACATCGCCTACGTGGTGATGAACGTCTTAAAAACATCAACTCAGATCAGCATTACATTTGTGCTACTATTCTGGATCCACGCTACAAAAAGGCGCTGGCAGACAACGCATTCTTTCCTTTCGCTGATGCAGATGTTCAAAAGTACAAACATTGGTTAGCCTGGTCAGCCAAGAGGTTTGAAAAAGAACGGCAGGTTATTGAAGGAGAAGCCAGTACATCAGCATCAGCATCAGCAGGCCATCCGCAGTCACAAGAATCCACTTCTGCACCTGTGGCTGGGGCACAAGTGACCTCTCAGCCGTTAAAGACACCGGCAACTGGATCATCTGCACCACACACAATGACAACACTAACAGTGGCTGGGGAGGAGGATTGGCTAAGTTTGATGGGGTATGGTTCTCTAAAAAATGTCACAGGCACAGCAAAAAGTAAGCAAAGTGGAGGAACAGTTGATGACCTTGAGTCGATGGTGCAGGACTATCTGAATGACTCAACAGTGGTCTTTCTTAATGAGGAGCCATTGCAGTATTGGCATGGCAAAAAACAATTGTGGCCACAGCTCTACAACCTGGCTATAAACTATTTGTCTTGCCCACTCGCAAGTGTGTCTTCTGAACGTGTTTTCAGTGCTGCTGGTGGCATTGTAACTGCCAAACGGAGCCGCCTATCGCCCAAAAATGTGGAGCGGCTGACAATGATCAAGATGAATCAGCACCTCATACCACCAGATTACAAAGTGCGAGAAAGCACGCCACATGAAGACGATGAGGACAGCAACGTAGATGAGGGGATTTTTTCTCTGTTCGGTGCCACTGACCTCATCCAGCCTGAATTCGCAGAGTATGATGACGAAATCTTGTTCTTATTCCCTGACACCGAGCCCTGAAAATGAGACAATCAATCAAGAACTTTCTTTTTCGTCCTTATTCACTTTTATTCCTGTGTGCTTTGTGTCTCTCTTTCTTTGTTTTGCACAGTTAATTTAATTCAAACTTTAATCACCTAATCCCAAAAAGAAGACCATCATCAGAACTGTCTTCACTTGTTTGCTTATTGATTTGAAGGTGCCGCAGTCTACATTCCTCAGGTTCACAAGTTCTGAAGAACATGCTCCTCTATCCTCCTCCTCCAGACTGCGATTTCCCTCCAAGCAGAGTGCTGGATTACGCACAATGAAGAAAGACTCAGCACTTGTGGGGGTGTTGTACTTCTTTGCGGGTGAGTTGACGGTTTTGGGCCCATTGCTGTGAAGCTCTAATAATGGACAAAAGTGTTTTGGACCAAATATGAGGTGAAAATTTCTTGCCGTTTTTGCTGACTTGCTTGCCTTTGAGGTGCTCTTTGGCGGGGTTCCGGGGGTTTGTGTGTAATTTTTGGTGTCTGTCGAAGCACTGCTGCGACAGTCTAATCTTGATTGCATTTGCTTTTCAGGAAATCCGTGGTGGAAAACAGGAGTTATGATGATTGATGATGACCTAGCTGCACAGCGCGTTACTTTGGACCGAAGGCCGAGAGATATTGTAAGTATGAGATTTAGCTTTTTCGCTGTTTGGGGGTGTTGTCGGGTGTTTTTTTGCGGGTGGGTTGGCGCCGGCGGGTCTTGCCTGGGGCATTCCTGGGAAGGTCTAATACCGGATACAAGTGTTTTGGACAAAATCCATAAGGAACAGCCTTTTTTTTGCCATTTCTTCAGACATCTTGCTCAATGTAGCGTTTTGGGGGGCTTCCTGCTGTTCGTGGGTGGGTTGCGGCCGGGGTCTCTGTCGAAGCACTGCTGCGACAGTCTAATCTTGATTGCATTTGCTTTTCAGGAAATCCGTGGTGGAAAACAGGAGTTATGATGATTGATGATGATGATGACGACCTAGCTGCACAGCGCCGCGTTTGGACCGAAGGCCGAGAGACATTGTAAGTATGAGATTTAGCTTTTTCGCTGTTTGGTGGTGTTGTGTCGGGTGTTTTTTTGCGGGTGGGTTGGCGGGTCTTGCCTGGGGCATTCCTGGGAAGGTCTAATACCGGCTAGAAGTTAGTTGGACAAAATCCATAAGGAAACACCAGTTTTGGCACTTTGTAAGTTAGGGTTCGTTAGGGTTAGCCCTAGCAGCAGGATTGCATGTGTTTAGGGGGGTTCTATTGAAACGCGGTTCTGTTGTTGTAGAGCACTGTTGGAGCGATGCTGGCTATGGATACTTTTGCTTGCAGGCAAGTGGTTTGAATACAATCCACGGTCTGTATTTGGGTCTACTGTTACTTTCAAAGTACGTTTTGTAACCATTTTTCTGCTAGGCATCATCAAAGTGTGACTTTTTGAACCACACAGCGTACATACCTTTTATTTATTTATCAGTGGTATTGTAATAGCACTTCCTGTTTTCCGTTCAATAATTACAGGCCGGGTTTCAGTCAACATCCGCCAGGCAGGCAGTGGACAGGGTGTCTCTTCTGTCAGTGGTCACCACCACATTGATGGACGAAGCGTCAGCTGGAATGGAGGAGTGCCGCCAATAAGAGGAATTGTTTGCTGCATGCAACTTACTTACCAATTTCAACAGGACAACTCCAACAACATACGCAATACAGATACAGTATCCATTGTTGTCTTTTATTCTATGAGTGTGACTGCATGTGCTTACCTTTACTTTGTAACCAAAGATTGTCTGTAAACTCTGTATCTTCAATTATTGTTTGTCCATGCTCTGCTTTTTTTTTCTTCTCTCAACAAAACCTACCCAAAAAGAAACCCCCATTCCCATCCATTTTACAAACCCTAACCCTCTTCCCCCGGGCTGTGTTGTTTTGCTTGATGTCTGACTAAAATGACATCAATAATTCCACACACTTGCTGGGGAGGATAAGGTGATAGCAGCAACAGGCTGGTGAAGGAATACGAGGATATCTTCTAGACTTACTCAGCTTCAGTACTATATCTTCTAGTAGTAGTAGCCAATGTCAAATAAATTCAACGCAAGTACTAGTTATACTTGCAATACTTTACCATTTGTTAGGCTACATTATGGCACTGTTCTAGTGTACTGTCACCTGCTATTTTCTCGATCGTACCGTAACCGTTGTAATGCTACAGTAAGGAGTACAAACAAGGTTTCGTTTTCTTTTTTTCCATAGGCATGCAACTGCCACTGTGTCACACCACTAGTAACACCGCAATGAGGAAATGTCACCCGCCCAGGAATGACAACGTTAATCCCCATTTCACCTGGAGCCAGCCCTGGGCCTAGCCCTAATTTCTAACACAAATTACAGGTAAGATAAGCGTTTGGTGGGAGGTAGTATAATGGAGTATTATTTCGGAGTAGACAAGAGTTTGACGGTTGTACTACTAAAGTCCTACGACTGTTCAGGAAAACAAAGTTACTGTTACACCCCCGCCCCCCACCCACCAGACTGAAAAGCAGTAAAAAACAGGTATGGTCAGATAAAGTAGTTGAAAAATATATTTATTTATCCCTAACAAAATAATCTCCCTCACCCACCCTAACCCCAACGATTGTCTCTGAAACGTCCCAAAACGATCCCAACTCCCAAATCCCACCCCCCAAAAGTCTATAAAAAAAGGGCAAGGGACACTCCACTACTGGAGGGTGCTGGTGCTGGTGCATGATGCGGCATGGGCATCATACTCCTTGCGGAGGGTGGCAAGCTCGGAGCGGAGGCCCTTAACCAAGGTCTTATACCTCAGGACCTCCTGCTCCAGGTTGGACATGCGGACTCGTAGGCGGTGTTGGCGTTCCTTGCAGCTCCTGTGGGGGGCAGCTGGTGTTTCGGGTGCTTGGCGGTGGCGGTCGGCTTTCTTAGCCCGGCTCGGTCCCGCTGGTTTAGTCACGGAGGAGGATGCAGTCGAAGATGTTGCCCCGCTCGACTGCGTGTCCTCCTCCTCCTCCAGGGCCACCAGCCGCCGATACTCGGCGACTGTGGCCTCCAGCCTCCGTTGCCGGGCCAATCTAGCCTGCTCCCTCCTTGTTGTTGATTTGGAAGAAGGAGCAACTATATGAAGAAAGAAAGACATAGTCTGTAACCAATGCTCCTTATTAATAACACAAAGTGATTGAGCCGAAAGTTGGGTCACAGAGTACAAGTAGCAAATTGAAAGCACAGTACATAACTATTGAGGACAGTATCTATGTAACCCTCCCACTTCTGCATCCTTGCTCTAACAGTAGTGGTAGTTTAATGAACTAATTCTACGACCACTATGGACTTCCATTACAGTCGACTATGACAGTACACCAGTCTTATTCTTCTTCTTCTCTCTTGTTTAGGGAAATGGGTACGTTATCCTATGCAAGCCGGCAGAATGACATGGACACAGCACAGTGAAGTTGCACCCGAGAAAAAAAGTTGCACACCATGATGATGGAGACAGACTTGCGTTACTGTACCGGTCCAGTACATGCAGGTGGTGAAGCTATTACTTTTCTATTACGGGTGGCACTGAGAATACTCTGTTACAAGGGCTACTGCTTAATTAATTTACCTTTCACCCTACAGTGCAAATGAGTACTAGAAAAGGAAACTGAAGAAGCTAACTAATTTGATTATCTATCACTTCACATGGGACGTATTTAATGACAGATGAGATGACTTTAGGTGCTTTGCTTAATATTGAGTGAACACAGTGATACACCCACACATGAATGACGTACTACAAGTAAACTAAAGTTATTAAGAGAGGTACGGAGTGTCCACCGTAATAACCAGATATATGCTGTGAATGCAAACGCAATACAAAGTACTGCTACTATTCATGGTAGTATTGGACACATTTACAATTTCTTTTCCTTGCCTTCCCTGCACTGGGACGGACGTGCGGGTGCGGTGGTACATGCTCTTCAAGGTAACACTTACTTCACCTGGCGACCATCTACTCTCTCTAGATACACATTTGCTATGTAAGAGTCAGAGAATACCATGCTCCAGGCATCCATTCATTCAAAGTATACGCACACATACAGTTTCTGTTTCACCCACCCAGGCTGCTGTCCTTCCACCCATCCTTGCTTCATCATTGACCCAGCCATGCACCATACCATATTCTTTCCTTCCCAGCCACCTCTGGGTCCAAGCAAACACATATCGTTCTTCTTTGCCAGCCATCATACAAGTTCGCGTCCCACTTACTTACACCCTTCTTTCGCTTTTCGTTCATCCCATCCATCACGTTCGTCTAAGAACTTATTGGGATTCTTCTCACCAAAAACTTCACAGCTAAGTCGAAGTACATTTCGAGGAGGCTACTACCTGGTTGATTTGTAATTGTAATACACCCGTGCAGAAAGCACACTATGCAGTCTTCAATCTCAATAAGTAAGGAATATATAGCTTACCTGTTTCCGCCACCACCGTTTGATCCCCCACAGGAACGGCCACCAGCTCTTCTACCGCCGCATCCTCCCCAGAGGCCTCCGAGTCCAAGTCCAACACATCAGCCACCTCCGCGCTGGCCCCGTCACCAGATGTTACACCTACAAAGTACATTTAAGAAAGTTAGAATACACCACTCACTACTATATAATATTTGGTCTAGGAGAAATGTTAAAAAAACAGAATACAATGTAATAATTTGTGACTGTCTACTCCATAGTAAAAATGTCCCATTTTCCAGGGAAGGCTGTTGTCTTGCTGCACTTTTATGCACAACTGATGAATGCTTGCTTTTGATTTTTAACACGCACCACTTTTTCTCCTAACAGACAGAAGCTTGACTCCTGAGTCCTAAGAACACGACCAGGATCAAGTTCAAAGTAGGTGAGAGTTCGGATCGACCACAAGAAATGTGTCCAATTAATCGTCAGCACTAACCACTTTTCCGTTTACAGTTAAATAGTTTTATGACAAAGTAGATTTCAATAAATGTGTTTACTTTTAATAAAGCTTTTACACTTAAATAGACTCTGTGGTTTTTGTTCCTCTAGACTAGAGTGGATGAGCTAAAGGTTTTGGAATTTTTGCAAGCATGAGTGCCTCTGACACTTCTTGACTGTGCTGTGACTCCGTACTACTCTCTTGTCCTGCGTACGATAATCTAGAGATCATTGGGGATCTATAATCGGTGACTTCGGGAGCTGAATGACTCTGCCACACTATCTAGTCAGTAAGGAGACAGTGCATAGAGGTATTGCTGAATATAATGGGAGTCCAATGGAATTGCCAAATGTCCAATCTTAGTTAGCTACACAGACAGACTAATAAGAATAGTCTAGTAATACCACAGGGAGTCATCATATTCGAGGCAGGATAAGAATTTATATCCAGTCTACAAGAAGATCAAAGACGATTTAGAAAAAATCGAATGAGGAACGCTAGGAAAAAATAGGTACTGTTTAGTAAAATGTAAACTTACTGGGGCCAGCAAAGGAGCCCTCGCCTGCCCGATCCTGGCCTGCATCCTCAGCACCCTCCTCCTGTGTCCTCTTGCCCTTGGGGGGAGCTGATGTACAACATGAAAGAAAGAAAAACCATAAAACATGGATGAGATTTTTCAACCAAATCAAACATTTCAAAAGAACAATAACAACATATTTTGGAAAAATAGCAAATAGATAGACAACTATTCCACGGGATCTATCTCATGTGGTATACTACGTTATTCGTATTGCCTGATTTGCGGAACGTTGACTTAGAAAGTTCCTATGTAACTCAATAAACAGACTACTAAAGAGGTTTGCCTAGGCCTGGCACTGCAGGCAGTAGTGCACAACACGTGACAGACAAAGTCCATCCTGCTTGCAGATCAGTGAATACTCAAACTATCAATCCACCCGCCACCACCGCCACTATTTCTTCTGATAGCCATGTGACTGTCTAAAGGAAGGACACTGGACTTCAGTCTGTTGGGGCTGATTTATAAGTCCCTTGCGGAAGTTGCGGCTGATTTTCCTCCATTGTTGCGTGCCTTTTCTGACGCAGCGGCAGAACAAAAGACTCGCCATGGTGTTGGTGCGGCGTATATATTAAAAAAAAAAACACATATGGGCATATGGGCGATGCATCACGTTGTAAAGCCCTGCGCCATCAGGGGGCGTTCCGGCGCAAGGGAGGGCGTACCTGCGCAGGAACGAATCCTAAAAGTGGCTGAGGGAAATCTACAAGATGTCAATCAGTCATTTTTATGACAATGATGCATGACTCAAACCCTGCGCGCTTGAAGCCGACGTACGGCTTGATGCAGCATTGGGGAGATAGGGTACCCCAGAGCATTGCTGGAGCTGCGCCATCGTTGGCACGCAACTCCAGCAATGCGCTGCCTTTACGGCACAGATGCGTAAGGCTTCTGTGACGTTTTGGGCCAATGGGTGGTGGTGGCATGGCACACAATTACTGCCGCATCCCTGCTACTTTGCAGGGATGCGCCGGTAATTGAAAATATGACCCTTACTGTCTAGCATTACGCAGTTCTTTTCTTTACAGTACACTGATACATAATTTCTCAGGCCAATGAAATGCTTCTGAACACAACATACAAAACAAAGAAGCATAGTAGCAAGCAAGGCTACTGAGAAGGAGAGCAGTGCACCTGAAAATGAAATGCATAGAAGATTTTGAAATATAATTTACCTCAATGTAATCGGCAGCATTATTGCTCTTGGTAAAGAACAAAGATTTGCAAATAACAGAGCAGGATAAAACAGAGTAGTAAATGTACTACTACTACTACTCACCAAGCCCGGGGACCTCTACGCCGAGCGCGTCCAGCAAGTCCCGCTCCCGGTCCATGACATCGGTCCAGCGGTGGGTGGCCTGGTTATATGTGCGCCGGACCCCAGAGATCTTGTACATGGCCCGGCACACCTTCTCCCACCGCTGGCGGCGCTCCCGGATGCCATAGCCGGTCGCGATCTTGCCGCCTCCCAGGATCGTCTTGGGGAGGCGGCGCTGGACATGGAAGATCAGTGCCGCCACTTCCTCCGCGCTAAAGATCTCCCTCGGGACCACTTGCTCCCCCCTTAAACGCCCGCACGGGAGCCGGGCACGGGGTGCGGGACCCTTCCCCTTCTCAGGGTGCTTCCCGGCTCCCTTTACCATGGTCTGGGCAGAAATAAACTTAAATGATAAAGAAGAAATAGAATAGTGAAGAAGAAAATAAAAGAGTTTAAAAAAGTAGTTTAAAAGTAACTAAAAGCTGCAGAAAACACAAAAATATAGAGCTAGAAAAATAGAGGGTTAGATAATAAGTAAAATTAGATCAAAAAAACTTCAAACAAGCAAAGGATGGCAGAGATTGAGAGAGGATAGAGAAAGCATGCCCAGAACCATAGCAATGAATGAGAAACAAGATGGCCGCGCCCGTTCACGACCGCGTGGGTAAGTTCGCGCGAGATTTTCCTTGCGAGTACGCGCGAACTTGTACTCGCGAGCAGCACACTTTGCGAGATTACACATAGCGGACGGAAACGGAATTACGTCACGCCAACAAGATGGCCGCGCCCGTGTACGACCGATAGGGTAACTTGGCAAACGAATAGCTAGAAGCGCCTCGCGAACACGCGCAAGATCACGCGAACATACACGTCGCAACAAAAACAATTTTGTATTCGCACGTATTCGCGGCTTCCGAAATCGATCTCGCACGGATTCGCGCCCCAAATAACGCGCGAAATTGCAAAAAAAACGATTTTAGCTAAAATGAAAGCAATGAGCAGGTGCAAAAGTTCAAACTTAACATTAGTAACATTCAAGGTAGTGCTTCCTGATGGGCCCCTCCAGAGTTTGCAACAATTCTATGACCCTGCTATGACCCAAACAGCAGGCTCATAGAATAGCACCATAAAGGTCCTGTAAAAAAAAAAATTCACTGCAACAAAAAGCAAATTACAGATAAGGAAGGAAGCAGGTGCCAGCCAGACTGGAACTTTCAAAATTACTGACACATTAATGAAACACAAATTAATTGATGGCAGTTGAAGAAGGGCAGGTGTGCTAGCTTTTTTCAACCACCATAATCTACAGTAATAAATAAACCTAATAGGTGCCTGTGAGGATGTACTAGAGGGTGGCATGGGTGTCCCAGAGGGTGGCAGTGGTGAAACAGAGGGTGCTGTGAACCTGTGATGATAAACCAGACGTAGAAACAACATAGTCGCGGCCGTTGCAAGCCGAAAAGTAAGTTCGCAATTGCGAACTTGTCCCAAAATCGGCGCGAACACGCGCCAACACAAAAAACGGAAAAATCCGCAAGTCCGCTAGAGTTCGCGGATCTTCGCGGATTGCGAATCCGTAAATACGCAAGTTCGCGGATTGCCAATCCGCAAAATCCGCCCATGCTTAGCAATTAGTAGTTTTATATGGGGATATAGGAGACCAAGGCGAGCTATCTGATTGTTGAAGCTACCGGGAGAGTTTAGACTGCCAGATTTTAAGTTATTTTTCTGGGCATCATTTACTGACGGCATCCAAAGTTTATTAGTGGGGTATAAGACTGACACAATAGAATATGGGAATCAATTAGCTTTAGGTATAGATTCCCGCTTTTTTTTTTATAAATCAATGGACCCCCATTTTTTTAAGCGGGTGAGGTTTAAAGTGATGAGGGACATAGTTTGAATCTAGCGTGAAATATGCACAAGGGTTTCATTATCTATGGTCCATACGCTGGTCCCACTCTGGGGCAACCCTTTTTTCCCAATATATTTCATGATACTGTCAAACAGTCGTGGGGACAGGCGAGCTTAGTCAACTTAGGACAGCTGTTTGACGGGCTTGGCTTTCGGACATTTGTCTCTCTGCAGGCTACATTTGGACTCCCACAACCAAACAAAATTAAATACCTGCGGGTGAGGGATTAGGTCTCCAACAATCTTAAATATAGGAGTAATGTTGATATGACTGACCTTACTCTTTATTGTTCAGAACAGGAAGCAAAGATGGTCGGTATTAGTTCAACGTATCAAAAGTATATGCTCTATGTTTCTGATGATGGCCCTCAACTTGCTTTAAAATGGAGCGATTGTCTGTCGGCCAAAGTAACGATGGCACAGATAACCATTTTAGATCAGTCAATTATTTCGACTAATCTAAAATTACAACATCTCAAAACAATTTGTATGTTATATTATATGCCTGAGCGTATTTCGAAATGGAATACGGTCAATAAGAAAGAATGTTCGTTTTGCCCCAAGTGTAAGTTATACGCAGCAGACATTGTACACGTGTTTGTCAAATATCCTGAGCTGAAAGACTATTGGGATAGTGTATTTGAGCTGGTCACAGTGCATACTGGGATTCAAACTAAGTGGAGGGATAATGTGAGAACTAAAGATGGTCTAACTCCCAATTTGAGAGCGTTGATGTTGATCATTATTGTCAGCTCTCGCCAGGGCATGGATCAATTTTATACCTCCTAAGGTGACTGAAATTTGGTCTATTCTTCGTCAAATATACACATGTGAATCTGCTATTGCCAAAGCACGGGAACCTCGCTCAATAAATAAAAGGGGAAAGATTTGGTCTCAATGGCATTGGTCACGGTCAGATTTAAGCCGATCTATTTCAAACTAATTTGTCAAATCTTAACTCTTGTGTTTGTTATTTCTACTCTAACTCTTTTCACTTTTATTTTGTTTTTCTTTGTAAAGCAGATTGGAGCAATTGTTATGTATAAGTATTTCTGTTGATTATTCTGACTCTGTAAAAAGTCAATAAAATGTATTTTTTTAAAAAAGCAATATCACACTAGCTATTGATTATATTAAGCAAATTTTACACTGTACCTGAATAGAGGCTTAGGACCTGAATTAGAGTTTGGGAGACAGGTTACTCCATTAAAATCCTGATGTGGCAGGTATCACGTCTGCCTTTTTACAAGTAAATTACATCCTATGGCATTGTAATAAGGTAGATGGGCTAACCAACACATCTGTGATGAAGTATCCATTCGCCAAACTTTAAATCAGGCCTTTAGTTTGGAAACAGCAGCAATAAAGCTGAATCCCCGTGCAGATGTGTGGCCACAAGAGCAAGCCACCCCCTTTTATGCAAGCAGAGGTGTTTAAGGCTTTGGATAACCGCTCTACACTCAGGTTAGTTTAAACTGAACTTCAACCCACTATTTGTAAGGACCAAAATGAGATTTGCTTAATGGAAGACTTGTCTATCATGTTATCCAGACCAATTTAATTTTATTCAAAAAGTAACCTCTGAGAAACCACTTTTTGCCCTCACTAGATGATGGATTTCTGCCTCTGATTGCGCCCTAGTCTCTGCCAACCAGACCCAGGGCCTGGGCTATGATTAAAAATACATGATTATTACATATGATTATAATTGGTGCTGACAACTTACCTGTAACTCCCTAGTATATGGTAGGGCATGTAGGTTTAGAGGCCCACTAGATTCAATGCACTTATGTGGGCTCTGCTGTGTTGCCTGCTGTTATTTTTAAAATATGCAAATTTCACTTTAGAATTAAAGGAACTTCCAAAGTCTTAAACTACCTTATTTTTACACATACACCACCCCAACGGCCTACACTAGGTGCCCCCAGGGTTGGGTGCCATGTAAAGATATGCAGGGACATTTTAAAAGTTGTTTTATATACCTTGGTGAGGGAAAAACTAAGATGTTCTTCCCCATTGTACCACATTGGCTCCATAGGCTAACATGGGAATACTTTAATAAAGTATAACTATTGACAGGAGTGAGCTGAAAATATACGTCAAAGTATTAAAATGATAGTTAGAATAAATCCAACAACTTGCCAAGGTTGGATTCTCTATAACTATTACAGAAAAGAAGATATAGAACTTGCTTTTCCAATGAACCAAACTCAAACCTTCCAACAATCTCTCCTGATTGGGCAGCCTTTGACAGGCTGAGCCAAACTGCTCTGATGAGGTGTGAAGTGTCCTGCATAGAGACAACGGACATCTGGTGGGAGGAAATCTGCAGCTGCAGAGCAAAAGGCAGGATGAGGATGGAGTAGTCAAACTGGTCTTTAAAGAGAGAATGACAGGACAGGACACAGGTTCACCCCCACTTCCTGCACCCTCAGCCAGAAAGGAACCCCTGTAATTGAATTAGCAGAGGGTCTAGAAGGCTAGTGTTAGGTAAAGTTAGCCACACCACTGGGATGGCTTATCCAGATCTTAACCTCCAGGAGTTTTTCCATTTTGGATTTTAAAGAATAGTGCTTCCTGGGACAAGAATATGCAACACTTTGGAGGAAGTTGTCACATGTGAGGGTGGCACCCTGTACCACATTGGTCCGAGGTGGCCCCTGCATGTCACCCAAGAACGCTGGGTAAATATGGAAGAGCTGCCCAGCAACTCAGATCCCTGTCTTGAAACTACAAGAAGAAGGACTGCGCTGCTGGACCCTGGATGCACAAGAGAGGACTGCTTTCATAAAGACTGCACCTGCTTCACACTTTGGTCTTCAGCCCAAAAAGGACTTTGCCTTGCTCTGAAAATTGAAAGAGTGGACTCCCTGAAAGCAACAGGTTAAAAGAGCTTCACCTGCATCATTTCTACAACAACGCACTCTATGCAGGAATCCCAGCAAAACACCTACGACGACTACAACGTATCCAAAACGCCTCTGCCCGACTGATCGTCAACGCACCCTGCCGCAGCCACATCACCCCCCTCCTGAGAGACCTACACTGGCTCCCCGTCAACAAGAGGATCACCTTCAAGCTCCTCACCCACACATACAAAGCACTCCACAACGCCGGACCAGCCTACCTTAACAGCAGACTCGGCTTCTACACACCCACCCGCCAGTTCCGCTCCACCAGCCTCGCCCTTGGCGCTGTCCCCCGCATCCAACGAACAACCTACGGCGGAAGATCCTTCTCCTACCTCGCCACCAAGACCTGGAACACCCTCTCTACCCACATATGGCAGACCCAAGACCTACTCGCCTTCAGGAGACTCCTCAAGACCTGGCTCTTCGAGTAGTAGCAGCACCCCCTCCCCTCAGAGCCTTGAGACCCTCATGGGTAAGTAGCACGCTCTACAAGTACTTTGATTGATTGATTGATTGATCTCCACCAATAAGAACCCAGCTGGACAGCATTCAGGTGACTTTTAAGGATTTTGCCAGGTGCATTGTGGGTTTTGTAGTCCCAACTTTCCAAAGAGCAACTCAGAGATTCTGGTACCTTTGATTGGTGTTGTCAACCCTCAAAGACCCCAAAAACCAGCTGGAGAGCAAGGACTGCCCTGCTGGACCCTTGGACTGCAAAAAAGAGGACTGTATTCATAAGGACTACACCTGCTGCATTCACAAGGCTTCACAACAAAAGGAATGTGCCTGTCATAATGGATAAAGAGTGGACTCCCTGATCAGCAACAGGTAGAAAAGAACTGGACGGGCTACCTACAACATCAACAATGAGGACAACTTCAAATGACAATCTTCACCTGTATTTTACTTGGATGGACCAGGGGCACTGTGGAAGTTATTGTCCCAGACCCCAAGAGGCTAACCAGATCTTCTGAACTCTTGGCTGATGCTGTGGACCACTTTCCTGCATCCAGAAACACTTCAGAAAGTGTAAAAGTGTTACATCGCGGGCGACCTGGACTCTTGACTTTGTCCCGGTCCAGCACAACCTTTTTTAACCCTTTGAGTGCTATTTGCTTCTAGGCACTAGTTTTACTTTTAATCTTTAAAAATTCATATTTCTTGTTCCCTACATTGGCGTTTGTTCATTCTGGTGTTAATTTACTCATCGAAATATAACCTATTTTTATTAATTGGTGTGGATTTTTATTGTATGTTGTGCCTTACTTAATTAATGCATTGGTGTTTTAAAATGCTTTACACACCTGTCTCCTATGTGAAGCCTGCATGCTCGCAGCCATCTATCAAGAGTTAAACAAGACAATAATGTATTGAGAACTTGACTAGACCTTATATTGTGATTGCAGCCTTATTACTAGCGGTAGGTACCCAACTACACCTACAGTTACACCACCTTCCAACATAATCCTTTTTGTATAAATATATCTGTACCTGAGTAGAGCAAACCGGTTTAGCAATCAACATAACATTGAGTAAAGGGCAAAATACCAGATGTACCAACGGAGATTGTCTATAAGCGACAGGCAACAAGCAGATTCTTGTGTGTGGAGAGGAGGAGTAGTGTGCATGAAAGCACTGTGACGTTAGTTTCTTTCGTAAATGCAGGAAGGTCAGAACACTATTGATGCAGATGTCCAAACCTGTAGTAGTGTAGGTAAAAAAGGCCTGTCTACAGTTTTTGCTTCTCATGTTTACTTTTCTCCAATCCGGCATGTCCAGGCTTGTGGTATGTGTGAGAGGATGGCCTGGTATATGATGTCCACTAAAGTTAGTGGGCACCTTGCACCAGTCCAGACAACCCTTATGGTGATTTAAGAGGTCTTAGACAACCTTAGAAAGCTCGCTAAGTGGTAGCTGTGGAGAGCAGCCTGCAGGTTTAGTTCAGAAGGAGTATAAAGCAGCTTGTTTCACCAGAATGCAATCTTATAATATAGATTAAGTGAACATAACCACACCAAGTATTTATAAAAATGTGTATTTATTATATAATACTCTCTAAAAAGTTCAAGTATCTCCAACACGGAGATAAACACAATGAACACAATACTTTAGCAAAGAAAGTGGTATATGAATCATGAGTCAAGTTAAGACAGTGTTGAGAGGACATAGAATTGTTGGGGACCCACAGAACCACCCAAGGTAAGTAGAGAGGAAACCCACAGAGAGTGTGTGCAGTGTAAGAACACGACAGCTGGCTCCGAACAAGTCTATGTGCAGGTCATGGTTGGAATTTTAAAGATTAAGGAGCCTTCCCAGTGGACCCTAAAAAAGCACTGTGGAATCAGAAGAGCCATCCCACCCATAGACACCCTAGGACCCACGTTACCTACACCAGGGAAGCCAGTGCCTATGTGTGAAGTGGTGTCAGAAACCGCCATGGAACCCAATGGAGGACTTGGGTGACGCTTCTGGAAGAGGAGAAAGTGTCCGTGGGAATCCAAATGTGGATTCCTGAAGCGGAGTACCTGAAAGCAGAGGGGACATAGTCTATGTCACTCGGGAGTGACCAGGAGACTTGAAAGACGAATGCCCTCCGTTGTCGGGTGCTTCAGGAAAGATGATGGTGACCTTCATTCTGCAGCTGCAAGGACCAGGCGACACTGAGGAAGAGCAGGACCCAGATACGAGCTGTCCCACAAAAGATGTCGAGTGCTGAGGGGTCAGTGTCTGGCGGGAGCACCAACTAGCCTTGGCAAAGACAACCCACGCACTGTTGGGACAAAAATGGTACAGGAGACTCACCACAAGCAGGGAAGTCAGGGAAGGCCCCGAGCAATCAGGGAAGCTCTAGGAAAACAAAGGTGACCCTCAAATGGACCCACAAGCCAGAGGCATAGGAGTAGCAAGAGGACCTTGAGCAGCTTCATAAAAGGAGCAGGTCATGGTGCTCGCGAGGTGGTGTGGCTGAAGTTCTTGGTGGAAGAAGCTGCTGGAGGAAGGGGCTACTTGGAGCCCAATGCACTTGTTGCAAAGTTGCCAAGAAGAATATGCACTTGCAAAACTACGCGGTGCACAGGGCTTCGGTTAAGGCAGCCCCCACGAGGGATTCTGGACTCAAACTCAGTGAGAGGACAGCTCGGGCGTCAGGAGACATAGGTAATCACCACCTGTGTTGTTGAACCCTTCAGAGTCCACAGGTCCGATCAGCAGACTGGTCAGCATTGTTGAGGTGCCTGCAAAGGCAGGGGAGTGACTCCTTCACTCTAAGGGAGATTACTTCGGTTGTCCTTGATGCTTCACAGGCTTTGGAGGTTCCTGTATGATGCACATGCACAGACGGTGCAGCAGACTGGAAGGGAGATAAACTCAGGCCCATACGAAGTCCAGCGAAGTCCAGGGTGCCCAGACGATAGCAGTGCAGTGGTTTCAGTTCTGAATCTTATCCCACAATGAATCTAGGGACCTACACCCAGGTAAGCCCTTAAGTACCCTAGGCAAAGGGTTGGGAAGATTCAGGGGACCCTCCCAGGGGAAGGTCTAGACAGGGGGGAGGTTACTCCCATGTCATTTTTTAAGTTTGACGCCAACGGCTCCCAGAACTGGTTTGAACTAGACTTTGCACAGGGACACCAAATGTGCCCCTCATGCAGACTTTAAGGTGCTGGCAAGAGCACCCACCCGATCCCAATACTCTAAATCCTGTCTGGGAGGTGGTCACACTTCCCTGTGACAGGATGCCTATTATTCAACCTTCCTCTGCTCGAGCTTGGCTCAGCAGGACGAGGACAGAAATGTGTCTCTGGGCAGCAGGAACCATTGTGTGCTGTCCGGAACTAGAGGGTTGGCACCAGGAACACTGAAAGCCTACAGATGGCTCTGCCAGTGCTTGGAATCATACCCTCACACCGTGTATGGTGTGGGGATATGATTCAAACATGTTTGATACCAAACATGATAAGATTCATTGCAGCTGTTTCCGAGATGGTCATTGCATAGTTACGCAGTGTTCCTCTATATAGTATATGGCTGCTTCACTGAAAACCCGGGAGATTCAACTTCCGAGGCCCCTCACTTAGAACCAAGCGCCCTGCCTTCAGGAGTGCAAAGGCCTGCTATAGGGGTGACATATAGGTTTTAAGTGCAATGACCCTTGTATATAGTAAACCTATATCTTTAGTAAGTGGTACATGCTCCAACTTACACAGGCTACAGTGGCGGCCTGTAGTTCCATTTTGAATGATATCTCATGGGTGGCATAATACATGCTGCAGCCCATGGGAGACCTTTGAGATACCTATGGCCTGGGTACATGGGTACCATATACTAGGGACTCACAAGGGTACCCCAGTATCCAATCTGGAATGTACCTAAGTTCTGAACAAACCAATTTAGGGAAAAAGCAGATAGCCTGGGGTCCTGATTAGCAGGATCCCAATCAGACTATTCAAAACAGCATCACATCAACCAAAAAATGGGGGTAACCATAAGAAGCAGATCCTACCTTCCTACAGTATGCCATTGTACACAGGAAGTAGTTTCTTGACCAAGTAAGTAGTGGTGTTGGTTCTGAAGGCCTTATGCATGACATAGATGTCTTATAGGTGATGATATTGGCCATGAAAGGAACCAATGTGGATGATTCAGGTTTTTTTAGGGGACAATGGTTAAATTATTGAGAATCTTGAAAAGAAAAGTGATGGTGTGCAGGATGGCCTCCAGAAATGTCACTGTGGTGTTGGGGCATGGTATCAAGACAGTTGTCTCTGTCCAGGTAGATTGGAACCACCTATTGCTCTAAAAATTACTTTTTGGATGGAAGGGGTTTGCATTTTTCAAGAGGGAGAGCTTGCTCCCTGCTATTTTAATGACTGTTCTTTCAAG
The DNA here is from genome assembly GCF_964261635.1 of Lissotriton helveticus. NCBI lineage: Eukaryota > Metazoa > Chordata > Amphibia > Caudata > Salamandridae > Lissotriton > Lissotriton helveticus. Next base: position 169,536,535 of record NC_136068.1, read on the forward strand.
GTGAGATCTATATCCAGATTAATTTTAGAAATTATTTCAGCTGTGGTGTGAGGTCATCAGCAGGGCCGGCTTTAGCTCTGATGGTGCCTAGTGCAACAGTTTTTTTATGGCGTCCTCCCCCCCTTGAACTACTTCTACTTGAATTCCCTCATGATCACTCTCCAACAGTGCCCCTCATCTCTCAATAGCCCCTTTCTGGCATATGTCTAATATTTTTTAAGCACTACTCATAGTACTCTCACTGTTAGGTCTGTAATCTGCATGGTACACATTCTTTACAGCAGGCACCTTAACCCTCTGTGCTACTTTATGATGAGTCAAAACTGCCAGTAGACAAAATTAAGATCTTTCCACAGCAGTAACATTAATCATCAGAGTTATCTTGACATTTTTATTGTTGCCTGGAAATTGCTGGACACTCAATTAAATTCTTTTACTTTTATTTTCCTACACAGCAACCACACCCCCTCCTCCCACCAACATCAGTGCCAGGTGCAGTTGCACCAATTGCACCACCCTAAAGCCAGCTCTGGTCATCAGCATTTATGTCAGGGTTTTTAGGTGAAGATTTGCATAGGTGGATGAAATCCACTTCTAGATTAAGTTACGGTTGCTTCTGATTTGGTGTATGTGGTTCAGGAGTTTTTGAGATACAGTTGGGTGTCTTGAGAATAATGATGGCTATTAACAATGTCCATCTCAGGTCTTCTTTTTGTTTCAAGACCTCCCTCGCTATGTTAATCAGGGCTTTTCTCTGAATTGAATAGGATGGTCTCTATATTCATATGTAATGGAAAGAGAAGCTCACTAATCTTCAAAATATGTCCTCATGTGCTTCATAAAGTTTGCCTGAGTTTGAAGATTGTTATGATTATTCAGCAGCCCTATTTTATCCTAGAAGAATAATTGACCCATTGCTTATTGACTATGTTGAAAAAAGCTTGATTAGAAACACAGCTAACATTAAGCTACTTTGAGGATTCTGTATTCAGTTTCATAATTCTAAGTTAAGAAGGATTTTATGTGTTGTATGTACCATATGTGGGAAAGGATCTCAAAGGTGGTAAGGTTGTACGATTGGTTGTCTCGGAACAAGTGTACCCCATTTGACAGAAAAAGAATCAGATGCTGCCTATAATTTTCAGTTGACCTCACCAAAGACAAAGGACTCCATTCTGCACATACACCGTCACCACAATGACAGCATAAATGACAGTAACTTTCTATCAGACTCCTATCACCATAGTGACCAGGAGAAACAAAGAGTTCTTCAGAGCACTCACGCACCAAAACAATCTACTCTAGACAGTCTAACCCCTCTACCTGTCCACAAATGCAATGGCCTCAATCACTTTTTCACGAAGCAAATCAACAAAATCCTGGAAATTATCTCTTCCAACCTGGGGCAACACTGCCCCCAAATCTTCCTCGGTGACTTCAATCTGACCTGGAACGATCATAACGATCCCACAATTAACAGCCTAAAAGCCTTCCTAACTGACCTCAAACTTGTCCAATTCTGCGATAGCCCAACGCACATCTTGGCCGCAACACTGGATCTGATTATTGCCAAGCCAAACTCCATCAAACTTAACTCTATCATCCTTTATGACTGGACAGATGACCACAGCATCTCTTTCCTCATCACTAAACCAACGAAGACACAGAAACTCCAACTTAAGAAACCCAAACAATGGAAAAGAAATACTTGTGACATTAACCGTAATAACTAACATCCCTTACCAATAATCTTCTATCGCCATCAGTGGACCTGACAGATGTACATGAACTCACAACCCCCTACAACAACTCGATGACTAACATTCTCGACACAGTGGTGCCCTTTCAACTAAAAAGGCCTTTCTCTAAGGACTCCAAACCCTGGTACAAGGGAGCCTAAATGATCAATGCTGCAACCTCAGACTGGCGGAAAGGACCTGGAAATCCACACCATCCCTTGATTACAACAAACAAATCAGAATCTCTAAGGCTAATTTCTTTAAAGATCAATTAAACAATACTAGAAATCGACCAAGAAAACGATTCAAAATTATTAAACAACAGTAAGCTCAACATCACAGCGACTCCTTTGTAGGCCCTAAACCACAACCCAACTGCAACACTTTTGCTGCATACTTCTAGGAAAAATCCAAAATGATAGAAAAAGAGCTCTGTACAGCAAACGAAAAATTCTCATTGGCGCCCCCACCTAATACCAATGTGCCACAATCGGCACTAACACCTGTCCAGCGTCATTTTACCCTAAAAAACAATACGTCCTGAAACACTTTTAAAATCTTTGAAGGAAATGACATCTTCAAGTTAATAACAACACTTAAACCGTCAAACCGCTTCTGCGATCTGCTTCCAGCCAACATCTTCAGCGAGATCAAAACTGTCCTTATACCCATCTGGGCAAGGATAGTGAATGCATCTCCATCACAAGGAACTCTTCCAAGCTGCTTAAAAGAAGGGCAGATAACCCCCATTCTAAAAAAAACACAGCCGGCCACACAAATCCTGATAACTACCACCCAATAGCCACTATTATTACTCTAGCAAAACTAATGGAGAAGTGCGTCCACTCCCAACTATGCAACCATATAGCCCAATTCCAACTCATTGACGAGTTCCAATCAGGCTTCAGGCAGAATCACAGCATGGAAAAGGCCAGGACCCATATCGCCGATGATGCACTCAGAATACTAGATCAAAACGAATCCTGCCTCCTAATCCTCCTAGACCTTTCATCAGCCTTCGATACGGTCAAACATATCAGTCTCCTCAACCTACTCGATAACAGAATGGCCTTATTAGGAGATGCCCTAAAGGGGAAACATCCTTTACAACGCAACTTTTACCACGCAGTGCTTTTATATCGCAACTTTTACAATGCAAACCATTACAACGCATTGCGCTGGGGGGCGCTCTAGGATAGGGAATAGATTTAATTTACTATCCAACACCTTCCCTAGTGTCCACGGGGACTGGAGTTGGAATAGTAAATTAAACTATTCACTATCCAGCACCCCAAAGCGCTATGCGTTGTAATGGTATGCGTTGTAAAAACTGCGATGTAAAAGCATGCATGGTAAAAGCATGCATTGTAATGTCATACATCCATCCTAAAGTGGTTCGCCTCATTCTTAGACAACCAAACTCAAAGAATCAAGATTAAGCAATCACTATCCTCGACCACACCGGTCACCCTGGGAGTCCCTCAAGGTTCTGTCTTATCTCCTACCCTCTTCAAACTATTCATGGAACCCTTAACCAAATTTCTGAAACTCTCCAATATCCATTTCCATATGTACGCGGATGATACATAACTATATCTCAAAAATATAATCGCCGGATGACATCCGACTAGTCAACACAACTTTACAAAAAACTCACATCTGGCTAACTAAAAATAACCTCAAACTCAATGCGCTCAAAACGGACTTTCTCCTAATCTCCCCACCACAAGGACAAGGTGACATGGTAAACTGGATGAAACACTTCACAGGCCACAATTGCAAACCTCACTTTATCGATTCCACAAGATCACTGGAAATAATACTAGACAAGATTCTCAACATGAGGGAACATAGCAGCATGGCCACCAGAGGAGCCAACTTTTATATGAGCATTCTCAGAAAACTAAAACCCTTCCTCAACGACAATGACCAAAAAACAGCTGTTCAATCTCTAGTTCTACGCAGAATAGACTATGGGAATACAACCTTATGTGGCTTGCCGAGATCCAGTCTGGCTCCTTTAAGAGCGTCACTAAATGCGGCTGCAAGACTCATCACTGGCTCCAGAAAGAACAACCACACCACCCCTTTTCTAAAGGAACTGAATTGGCTTCCTTTTGAGGCAAAAGCGCAACTAAAGAGTACATGCATGACGCACAAAGCCCTGCACTTCAATACACCACAGTATCTAGCCAATAAACTCGAATTAGCAGGAAATAGCAGAACTCTGAGAAGCACCAACACCCTGCTATTGAAACCACAAAAATGTCGTAAAAAGAAAACCTACACACGCACCTTCTCTGGCCTAGCCCCCAGGATATACAACGCCCTGCCCCAAGCAATCAGAATGAACACCTCTACCACCTCATTAAAAAATGAAGTCAAACTACTTCTGATGAATAAAACTCTCTCCTGATCCCAGCCCTGATACAATTTGATACCAACCAGAAGCTACTCCTCATCCAAGAGCTGTGTTGATCTCAAATCGAGAATGACTAACACAAACATGACCTTAAACAAGAACTAACAACATTTACGATCTCTTCTTAGATACTCATTTATATGTGACTAGCGTGCAACTTTTCTTATGATGTAACTTTCGTAAAGCGCTCTGATACCCTCATCGGGTCTAGTCCGAGCTATATAAAACAATATAAATAAATAAAAAATAAACAAAACCAGTCTGCACTTTGGCAATTCAGCTCAGCCATATACCTAACTACTTATCCCTCAGTAATCCATCCTCAAGTGGACTGCCTACACTTCCTCTTAAAAGCATGAGAACTACCTGTTTTCTGGCTTGTAGTGCACAGGTTGCCTGATCTGCAGAAGCATGAGTAGCGGTGGTCAGCAGTCTAATGCAAGATGAGAGTCTCTGTGTGGAAAGTACAAATGAGGCAACAAAGGAATATAACGAGTTACGTCAGCATCCCCCATTCCTTTAGTCTCAGGGAGAGTAGTTAAACTTCCAAGTGCAGGCATAGGCAGCACGTATACCACATTGGATCCTTTGAAAGCCATGGTGGGGTGACATGGGACATCAAATCATATACTGCCCTATAGGTGGTAGTCAGCTAGGGAGTTCAGGCAGGAAAGAAGCTCTGTAGACAGTGGTTAATTTGTAAAAAAAATAAACGCCGGGCTCCTATCAGAAGGCAGCTTACATCAGCCAATTTTTCCTGTTAGGGTGGCCTAAAAAAAAACAAATAGTAACCATGAAAGTGGGGAGAGTATGTGGCCTAATGGCCAGAACTGCCCATTTTAGAGCCGGGGAACCAGGCTCGTTTTAGCGTGAGCTCAACATCCTGTCATTCTGGGCAAATCGCTTAATCTCCCAGTGCCTACAAAAAATGAATGTATTCTTAACTAGTGCTCATGAAAAGTACCAGTGTTGATGATTGTGCCGGTGCTGAACCCGTGAAACCACCAGCTCAAATTAAGCACTGTCTGTAGGGCTGAAGAACATGAGCAATCAGGGAGATTAAACTAATATGTGGCTGAATCTTCCTCAGCCATTGCTGTCTGTAATAAGTGCACATTTCATGAAACTGACTCCCAGTCTTACTCAATATTCTAAGGTGTGGCCTGCATGTGATTTGCTCAGAACAAACTCTCCTAACCTTTCTCAGGATTCCTTTTGAAAAAATAAAGCTCTACGGTTCTTTCAGACCTGTGCCTGGTTTGTGTCTATTGCATCTCCAGCCCTACTTGTTTTCGACAGGTTCTTGTGGTATATGACTATTATTACCTCACCCCCACCAGCCTATCAGATGAGTGTCTGACATACCTATGTTGCAGCTCCATCGCCCTGTCAGATGTACACTTGACATGTGACTGACTGCTCCTTTCAGTCGCCCTAAGGAGTTATCAGAGTCATGCCTGACATGTGACTGACTCTTCCCTAGTCTAATGAAAATTTAGAGACAGTGACCTGTGAGGATTTCTCTAAGTTTTCCAGAAGGCATTCATTCAACTTTCAATATTTGTCTCCTTTGTCATACTTCAGAATAGTGCATTAAATAGTAGATTTTAATTGCACATTTTATCTTCTTTTCCGGTCACTTAAAACCACCGCATATTATTAAAAATGTTATTTTCACCTGAGCAAACAACAGAACCGCTGTACAAAGCAAAGAAAGAAAATGTCCTCCCAGTGTGAGCTCCTCTTGCTGCTGCACTAATGAAATAGCCCTGTGCCTTAATACACTGTCAAAACAACTTAGGGCCTCATTTATGAAAAGTGACGCATCGCTGCGTGAAAACAGCGATGCGTCACTTTTCATTGCGCCCTCCTTGCGACATCAATGAGGCGTCATATTTACAGTATGACGCATCATTGCGCAAGGAGTTACAGATACGTCAGTATCTGTATGGCGCAAAAGTGACGCAATGCTGGAGTGTGTCACAAAAGTGACGCAACTCCAGCAATGCGTCCTTTCACATGGGGCAAGTCCCATGTGAAAGGGTGTTACGGCGGGATTTCTGATTTATTGCTATAGATCTAGATCCCAACTCAGGTCGACTGAACCGTTGATACCTGTCATAGAGTAAAAGGCAATCCACTACTAGGTCAATCGGTTAAGAACTTACACCACTCTAAAGAACCACTTACTACGAATAAGTTTTAAAAGTTTATTATAAAGCCAAAGTTAACTGGAGATACAAACATCTCAAAATAAGGTTCAAAAGATATACTGGTATCAATACAAACATAAATTTTCTAAATGCTCTTAGTCGGCAGAAGAATGTCACCAAAACCAATTCAAAAATCATCAGAGTTGCAAGAATAGACACAAGCTGTAACTTGTGAGTCATTTACAGAAAGGAAGAAAATCCAGATTAGACTGTCCCTACACTAGACTAAGTGACATCCCTACTTAGCAAAATCTTAACCTAAAAAGGTGTCAGCCGTGGTGACTTCCAAAGAAGATCACTCACTTCCCTTAGTCTTCGTTGTGAATCGGTGTCTCGCAGTTATCCTATCTGCCTACCCATCCGCTCTCTTAGGTTCCTCAGACCATCTGCCCTAACTCCACCCAGGGGTGCTGTCCCTAATACAAAAATCACATTTACAATAGAAACGCCCTTTAGAGACGCCCCTCACGTGGTGTCGGTTCTGGTATTTTCCATGCTGATACTCCTCTGGGCCCATCGTTAGCGTTGACATAGCTTCTCAGGCTCTTCTCCGGCAGGACGCTACCCCCCAGGAAATTCCTGAAGCCTCCTCCAGGCCTGTGCCTGGCTCCCTGAACAAAACTCTATTCATCACTCTCTTGATTGGAACCTCCTCGCACCTGCAAACAGACACTTGTACAGTGGGCCCCAAATTCCGGCCTCCACCGTATCTTCTAAGTCGTAAACCTTCGAGCAGGCTCCGCAATTTATGCTTAACATGACCTTCCTCTAACTAACACATGAAGATCAAAAGAAATGACCTTATCTATTCAGGCCTATTAGAATTACATGAAACGGGCCTGTGCACTCTGTAAACCTTTAATTTCTTAGTCTAAACAGTATTCTAACTTATTACACACAATGGTTATATGAAACACTTCTATAAAACATATATTTCAGTTCTATGATCAATAATACTTTGAATTACAACAACATTAAAAATCCATATCATGTGAGAGTGTAACAGCACCTTTCGTTCTCTGTGAACTGCCATGTGGCCTACACATTCCTCTACAACAGCCACATAACATGGGATTTCAACATCATTCTAACATCTCTACACACTTCTACATTAGCTTTTCACACTGATATATGCATTCTATTTTAATTAAACACTCTTATGTATTTTCTTTACTAAACTGATATAACGTGCTTGTAAATATGGTGCACTTCTATTTTTTCTCGATTTGCGCTCTCTCAGTTCCCCCCTTTGATGACTTTTAGTAGTCATCACCATCACAACACCATCCCTGAGGTATGAACTGAATCAAACAGAACTCGTTGCAGTACTCTCTCGTTTCATCATCTCTAGAGCCCTCAGACTCCTGTACTGATTATCCTGCATCGCAGCTAATCTCCTCTCCTGCTCTCTCATGGATCTCTGCAACCTATTTGATCTATACCATTGGTACAGCCGCACCAATCCCCACAAGGTGATTATACAAATCACTATTATGATGATAGGTTTCAGTATGTACCAAATGAAACCCTTTCCTAGGTTGGCTAACCAACCTCCAACTTTACCCATTTCATGACCTACTTTTTCCCACACATTTACCTGTGTCAAATCCTCAATCTCATGATGAATTTCAGTGATGTTCCGTATATACTTTTCTAGAGGTTTTGAATTGTCTGGAATGTAAGTACAACATTCCTGAACCTTCAAAGCCTTACAGACTCCTCCCTCTTTGGCTAACAGAACGTCTAGAGCAAGTCGGTTCTGAAGAACCATTGCCCCAATTGCATCTCTCCCTCCACCAGCATTAATGATCTAGCAGTACTGGCGGACAACCTATCTACAACTGTTGCCAATCTTCTAATCTTGACATCATTCAGTGTTATCCCTAAAAGAGGAAACATAGCACCAAATACGTCTCCAACTACCTCCTCATAGCTTACATCCCTTCTTCCTCTAGCTTGAGTTCCTCCCTCTATAATTTCTAAATCCTTAGCATGGTATATTTTGGGGAAGACAATTGCTAAATAACATGATCCATACCAATTATCCGGTAGTTTCACGTATGCATTTCTTCCACAAACAAAATATACATTCGGGATCACCTGCATTCCCTTCAAGAAATCCTTTGTATAATATTCTAATTGGAAAGCATGTTCACAATTTACTTCTCCCACAAACACATTCTCATAATAGGTTTTCCCCCTATATATACACAGTTTCCCTTTTTTTTCTCGATCTAAAGCTATTGGACCATTACTACCCTTTCTTTTGTGTGACCTTTCTTCCTCGGTCCAATCTGTTTTCCATTGGCCTGAACCCTTTAAGATCTTCTGTCTCCTATACCGATCATCCACCTGTCCTATAAACCTTTTCTCAATTTCTGACACTTTACAAGTCAAATTATTTCTTCGGGCATGTGAAGTATCCAACGTTTTCCAAGGAATTAAAAATTTCTTTAATCTATCTTCACTCTTATAATAATCCCACTTGTTCATGTGCTTGTAGTTTGGAACTTCTGGTAAAACAGCATCAAAATTTGAAAAATAATACTCAAAACCATCACGTTCATAAAATATACTAAGCAGCAAACTACATGTGATTCCATAAGTCAATGGAAGATGATGATATCTAATACCTTCGTCTACAGAGGCTGGCAATTGCATGCACACATAGCAATCCTTTGCCTCCATAGCATCAATATATTCATAAAGCAATTTAGCATATGCATTTGATTTGAAATTTCCCTGTGATTCATCCACATGCAACCTACGAGTCTCTGCTGCTAGTAAAGCTTTATCTTTCTCTGTATTGTCCCCCCTTTGACCAGCAGTAGTAGGTTTCTGTATCGATACAATTTTTGCTTCCTTTGTTGCCTTCCCTTCATTTTCATGTCCCACTACATATGATATAGTAACTACTAAAACTATAAGAAAAATTACTCCCACTAAAAGTGTGCCTACTATGCATTTTGTCTTGCGGTTTGGGTTGCCGGCCTCCATGATCTCAAGACAGTGTAGTTCTGATTTTCTTTCACAACATAAAATCTCTTTTCTTTGCTTATTCAGCCTTTCCGAACCACACCTGGAAGCTGATAATCCCTTCTGCAAGATCAGTCTTTGAGTTCTATAGCAACAGACAACCCTAGCCCTTCTCCGTCCACTAAATGGGAAGTCCCTAAATTTCTTCTTCTTCTACTTGGCGCTAGGTTATCTTTCAATCAGTTTATTTACAAAGTCTTTAGCAATCTGAAATCATACGTGTTCCAGCGGCTCTAATCACGTATTCTAATATTTCCAAACGAAGAATTATCTCCTCGAGTGTTGGCATCGTTGAACAAAAAGTCGGAAATTCTATTCTGTTTAAAACCAGTTCTCTTATCCTGCTCAGATAAGGAGGATTGGGAATAGTGAGTGTCAGCAACCCTTCGACCTCCACTCCTGGTACCAATAACACTACTTCCAATGTTATGATTGGGTCAGTACTGGTCACTGTCACTTCCCTCACCCTCCCGGATCTCCGTGCACTGGACATCTGCTGCTAGGTAGGTCCACTCAGGAGTAGCGTATCTTCCGCAGGGCACTCGCACCCTCCTCGATCTTCTCGCACCTTCCTGTTCCTGTCTTTGTGCACCTTCGTCCAGATCCGAGTCTTCAGATATAGGAGCAAGAGTTCTCTCTGGAGTTGGCTTCAAGCTTGGCCTCTTCTTTCTCTCAGGCCAACTAGCTTCTCCACGCCTTGTTCTCCTATTTCTTGTCCTCACACTCGGTTCTTGATCACTCTTGTCTTGATCCGTGTCTGAGCCGTATTCACAGCAACTTTCTCCTTCGGTGGCAACTTCAGTTTCACTGTCGTCCTGTCTTTCTTCTGCTGGATCTGTAGCACTCCCAACTTCTTTCGACACCCCCACAGCTTGACTGATCCCCTCTAGTGGTTCGCCGTCCACAGCTGGATTTTCATCTGTGAGAGGAGCTGTTTCTTCTAAGGGTGCTGGAACCCTTCGAGTATGGGAAGCATGAATCCAGTTTGGCAGCCCTCCACACTTTACAGCAGTATTCGTTGTCAGGATTATTTGGTAGGGCCCCTTCCAACGCACATCTAGGCAGTTCTTCCGGACGTGTTTTTTCACAAGCACCCAATCACCAGGGCACAAGTCGTGACATAGGTCTCTTGAAGATGGAACTTCAGCAGCCTGCACCTGAAGAGACACAGAATGAATGACATCAGAAAGTCCCTTGCAATAATCCAGGATCAGGTCATCTGTAATATTCAACAAAGCTGTAGTTGGAACAGATGGAAGTCTCATTGCCCTCCCCATTAAAACCTCATGTGGGGAGAGACCTGTCCTCCTATCTGGTGTGCTACGCATACTCATGAGTACCAAGGGCAGAGCATCAGGCCAGCTTAAGGACGTCGATGAACATACTTTGGCCATTCGGGACTTTAGAGTTCCGTTTATCTGCTCCACGATACCTGAAGCCTCTGGTCGATAGCTACAGTGCAACTTCTGATCAATGTTTAATGCAGAGCAAAGCATCTTCACAACTTCACTGTTGAAATGAGTTCCTCTGTCTGATTCCAAGGAGGTCGGCACCCCAAAGCGCGGGATCAACTCTCTAAGCAACAACTTTGCTACTGTGAGTGTATCGCACCTGCGTGTAGGGTATGCTTCGACCCATCTGGAAAATATGCATACAACCACCAGAACATACCTGAGGCGGTTGATTTTTGGCATCTCAATAAAATCTAATTGCATTCGGTTGAAAGGCCCCCCAGACCTCCCAATGTGACTCATTGTAACTGGTGTTCTTTTCCCTACATTCAATTGCTGACATGTGACACATCTTTGACACACTGCTTCTGCTGCAATCCTAAACCTTGGATTATACCAAGTCTGCCTAAATAACCTCAGCATGGCATCTCTTCCCAAGTGTACTGGACCATGTATCTGTCGTGCCATTGGACTCACTAATTCATCGGGTAATACTGCCCTTCCATCTGCTGAAACCCACAAATCCATTTCGCTTTTCATACAACCTGCTGTTTCCCATGCCTTTTTCTCAGAATCAGGTGCGTTCTCTTGCATGTCTTTTAAATTCTCCCAAGTATCAACTGTTTCTAGCATCATGTTTAACTCTGTCTTTTCCTGAGTCCCACCTACTTCCACTTCCGTGAAAGAATATCCTTGCTCCGCGCAATACCGAGCAACTTCGTCTGCATATCGATTACCTTGCGACACAAAATCTGTATTTTTGGTGTGGGCTACACATTTAACGATCGCAATTGCTGCTGGACCTTGTAATGCTTCTAACAACAGTCGCACAAATTCCCCATTTCGAATAGGCGAACCAGAGGAGGTCATGTAACCTCTCTGAGACCACAATTGCCCAAAATCATGAACTACACCGAAACCATATTGGCTATCGGTATAAATGGTGACTCTAATTTTGCTACCTGCTAAACAGGCACGTGTCAATGCAATGATTTCGGCTACCTGAGCGGAGTGTACTCCTTCCAGGCAAGCGGCTTCCACAACTCCAGTAATGGTGCAAACAGCATAAGCTGCTCTCAACCGACCAGTATCGTCTCTTAAACATGAGCCATCAACAAAGAAAATTTCATCAGGGTCAGTCAACGGCTCATCCACAATATCTGGTCTTGGCTTGGTGCATAGTTCAGTCACATCAAGGCAATCGTGATCTTCACATTCTTCGCCTTCTATATCATTAGGAAGTTGCATCAATGTAGCAGGATTCAAAACAGAGCACCTCTTAAGGGTCACGTTCTCCGCAGCAAGAATAACCTGCTCGTAGCGCGTGAGCCTATTATTGGTTAAGTGCTGTGTCTTGGTCCTGGTCATTAACAGTTCTACAGAATGAGGTACATACACCACTAATTGGTGTCCCATTACTATATTTTCACACCTTTCAATGCTGACACCTGTTGCCGCAACGGATTTGAGACATCCGGGCAACGCTGCGGCTACCGGATCTAAAGTAGCCGAAAAGTATGCAACTGGTCTACGGGCATTTCCATGAGTTTGTACCAAAACTGACAAAGCACAACCCTCTCTTTCGCAGCAGTAAAGTGAAAATGGTTTTTCGTAATCAGGCATCCCCAAAGCTGGAGCACGGCACAAGTCCTCTCTCAGCTGTAGGAACGACATCAAACAATCCTTGTCCCATGGTACCGGATCACTCACCTCCTTGTGCGTCAGTTTTTGTAAGGGTTTTGCTTTCAGGGAAAAGTTAGCTATCCACTGTCGGCAATAACCGACCATTCCTAGGAACATCCTGACTTCTCTCTGTGTCGTAGGCGCGTTCATCTTCATTATCACCTCTATCCTATCTGGTGACACCTTGCGCTTTCCTTTTTCTATCCGGTGACCCAAGTACTGTACTTCTGTCAGACAGTACTGCAATTTGCTCGGAGATACCTTATGCCCATTTTCAGCTAACTGGTTCAGCAAGGCGATGGTATCTATCTTACAAGCTTCTTCCGTTCCTGACGCAACAAGTAGGTCGTCTATGTACTGGACCAGAACCGAGTTCTGTGGCAGTACTAGACTTTCAAGATTTTTCTTCAATAGCTGGTTGAAAATTGATGGGCTTTCTGTATACCCCTGTGGGATACGACACCATGTTAGGACACGATTTTCCAGCTTAAAAGCGAAAAGAAACTGGCTCTCCTCATCTAATGGAATTGAAAAGAAAGCCTGACAGAGATCTATCACTGTGAACCACTCAGCTTGGAATGGTATCTGAAACAATATCACTGATGGATTCGTACCACTGGACAACATGAAACAACTATGTTATTAATCCTTCGAAGATCTTGTACTATTCTAAATTTCCCGCTAGGTTTCTGCAAACCCATAATCGGGGAGTTGCATGGACTACCCACGATTTCCTTCAGTATTCCCTGTTGAATCATAGAGTCGATTACGGGTTTTATTCCTGCAATCGACTCCGGGGTCAATTTGTATTGAGGCGTTCTTGGATATTCAACATTTGGTTTTACCATGATTATCACTGGTTCTACTCCTTTGATTAGTCCTATCTCTTCTCCAGTATAATCCCATACCTCTGATGACACTGTATCTCGTAAGTCCCAAGGAAGCTCCTCCACAGTCAGGGTATGATACAGTTCTACTCATACTCTCGAATTTGCAACTTTAAAGGTAGCATCCTCGTCTGTAGTCTGTACCTCCACTCCCTGAGGTGTGCAGTATATTGTGCAGTTCAGTTTGCACAATAAGTCTCTTCCTAACAGACACACAGGACTAGAATCACATACTACAAACTGATGTTCATCGGTGTAGTTTCCTATTCTCACTAGCACTGGTTCCGTCAAAGGGTTAGTCATTCTCCTATTTGCGACTCCTATCACTTGAATTGTTTCCCCCGACAGTGGTAGATCTGGAACCACTGCCGATCTCAAAGTTGATCGAGTAGCTCCGGTATCTACTAAGAATGTTGTAGGACACCCTGCCACTTCAGCCTCAACAAACGGTCCTCTCTGATCCACCTCTAGAACTGCCCCGAGGGTACAGTCCTCCTCTCTTCTTACACGTCGTCCCGTCAATGGATCAACGTAGTAACTCTCTTCTTCGTCTATAAAAAGAGGCATTTGTCTATAGATCTTTCCCCCTGTCGTAATCTTTGGTGGCTGCGGGAACTGAGCTCGTGGAGCCGAAGTCCCCCCTTTGGCCACCTTACTCTTTGGCACTGTCTCCCCTTGAACTGGAACTTCTTGAACTCCCTCCTCCTCTACTTCTAGTTCTCCGTTTTCAGGGTTATAGGGACACTCGCGTTTCCAATGTCCCACCTGGTGACACTGGTGACACTTTGTCGTTTTTTTCAATGTAGCGACGTCTATTCTAGATCTTGGGTTTTCCTCGTTGTCCTTATTCTGACTATTTGATTTCCGTCCCATCGTCCCTGTTCCCTGTTGCTGCTGTCCACCCTTTCCAGCCGACTGCATCTGCACCATCATCAGTTTCTCCTTTAGTTTCTTTGCTTTGGAATCTATTTCATCACTGCAATACCTTGCGTATCTCAAAATTTCATCCAGTGGTTTGTTTTGCCAACAAATTAAATGTTGCTGAATCATCAAACAAATATCAGGTCTCAACCCCAAAACAAACTTCGATACAAACTGTCCTATCTCCTTGGGATCCATTACATCTAATCCACTGTATTGTTTGAACGTTTTCAGCAATCGCTCATAAAACTCGTGAACTGTCTCCTTGGGTTCCTGTCTTGTTCGGTATATTTTTACCCAATCTATATCTTGTGGTGGCACCTTCTCCTTCAGCCATGTCATCACCCTTTCATATTTTAACATTACTATTTCTGACGGTCCATTAGTACGAGCATCCCTTTCTGGTTCTGCAGTTGGCCATTCAACACTAACCTTGCATGCTATCCACAAGTCTCCTGGGACCACAATGTCGAATAAGGTGTTCAAATCAATCCACAATACTTTTGAAATCTTGACAAATCTCTCTACCTGCTTATACCACTCTACGGGACTTTCCCTTAACTTCGGAAATGAGTTGGTAAATGCAGCCAAATCTCCCCTACTCCAGGGCACGTGTACATAACTCCCATTCGCTATTTCTCGCAAAGGGAATGCCTCCATCTGTAGTAGCCTTCCCTCCGGAGACATCACATTCGCGCTCCGCCTAACAGTTCCCTTTTTGGACCACCTCTCTTCCCATTTGTCCAGATCTCTCCATGCTCTTATTCCTGTGATCAGTTCCCTTATGTGGGTTTTTAATCCAGTTGTCCTCCTCTCTTCTAGGTCCTGATCTGAATAATGCAACCTATGGTTACCCTGCAATGCCTTTGTTCTGGACAAATCTACCATATACTTGTCTGCCAGTTCAGACAGTTTCTCATGAATTGCTCTTGCCTTTTGAGTTATATCCTTTGCTATAAACAGCAGTTCATCTTGTTCGTACATGTCAATCCTTTCTAAAGGCAACGCACCATCTATTATCTCGTCCAGGTCAGATTTTAAGCTGGTCACATCGAGTCTTTTGGCTTTTATCACAGCTTTCTGTATGCTATCTCTAGAGAGTCCATTTACATCTCTCCCATCACAGCTCTGAGTCCTACGTCTGGGCTCAGGCGTGTTATGGGGAGTCCTCCCATGCTCCCATCTCTCCAGGTCCCATGCAGTTCCATCCTCTCTGGGTGTATAGTGAAACACTTCTCTATTTCCCATAGTCCCACATTTCCCATTCTGCCTGGTTTCTCTAGGTGCATGGTAAGACATTCCATTATTCCCCATGCCTTCGCAATTTGCCTGTGATCTCTGATCACTCGACGCATGGCAAGATCCTTCGCGGTTCCCCATGTTCCCACGATTCCAGTGCTGTACGTTATCATCCGGTGCGTGGAGAGTGCACTTAAACCTATCCCTGTACTCTTGTGTCCTTTGGTCTCCCTCACTTTGAATGAGACGAGACGTCTCTCCACACTCCGTACTGCTACCTTTTCGCTCCTGCCCATTTCCACCGTCAATATGACGTGTAACTCCTCTACTCTCCTGACTTTTACCGTCCCACTCCTGACTGCTTTCGCTAGCCCCGCAGTGAGATAATGTCCCGTTGCCTCGACTTCCCCATTCAGCTTCTGCTCTTGACCTGTTGCTCGGTGCTTCTGTGGACCTATCCCATTCTTTCAAGTCAGCCCTCAACTCTTTATAGGATTTCGGCCGTGGTCCCCTCAGGTCCATCGGTCCTCTCTGACCCCCCTGTTCTGTTACGGGATCCACTGCTGAATCCAATGGGGTGCTCCACGTTATCGGTCCTGGCAATTGCCTCCAGGCATTTATCGTGTTATTCCTTCTTTCCATCTCAACTCTTTCTCTGTCTAGCCGTACCTGTTCTTCCTCTCTCCCTTTTTCTGGGTGATAAACCGACACTATAGGACCTATGGTAACGGGTACTTGAAGAGCATCTGGCAATCCATAAGACTCAACCCTCTCTGTTGCTGGCATCTTCTGCACCACAACCCTTCCGACTACTCTCTGTACAGGACTATGTTGAGGTGTCTCCTCACCTTTGGTAGGTACCCAATTCGTTATAGGGAGTGGCCTATTCCCTTCTATGTCAGCCCTATCTTCCCTTGGGAGCTCCGTACCTTCTATCTCCCTATTGTCCGGAGGCGGTCTATCTATCAACAACCTATTTATTAGGCCATCCTCCGACTCGCTCTCGTCATCCTCTTCTATGGGTCTCTTTTCTCCTGTAACCTCTCTCACTGGGTACAACTTATCCACTTCAATCGTCTGTACCCTCCATTTCTTGGCTTCCGCATCCCATTTGGCATCTTGCACTGCCCTTACTGATCGCCTTACCCTTTCTTGGCGTCTGTTCTGATTCCTGTCGTGCGCCGCCCTAATCCACGCATTAAGGGCCTCAAACTGTGTTGGTCTAGGCAAAGGTCTCAATGAGGACATAACTGCTTTCAGCTGATGCAACACTTCTAGTCTAAACGTTCCGTATTTCAGAAAAGTCAGTTCCTCATTCCCTTCTGTAATCTTACTCCAAGTATCAAGCCACAGTATAGTATGCAACCCAACGTTTGTTGCCAAATAGTGAGCTGGTGTACCCTCTGGCGGTGCCTCTTCCCCGTAATAAGATTCTCTTCTTTTTCTCTTAAAGATCGCTCTCAAACATTTAAAACACTTCATGTTCAAAATCTACAAAATTTCTATTTTCTCCGCGTTCGTTTACTTCCTGATGACAATCCACCAATCTCAGCGCGGTTCTCGCTAACCGGCCTATCACAGCGCGGTTTCACACCAACCGGCCTATCACAGCACGGCTTCACACCAACCGGCCTATCACAGCGCGGCTCTCGCTGACGTCACTCGTCTCCCCTTCGCAGCAGTTCCCCTCCTTTCTCAGCGCGTCTCCCGGTCATGCATGCGTCCCATTCATACTCTGAAAAATGATTACTTCCGACCAAGCGATCACTTTCCTTGACTGTACGCCCACAGTCTAACTGTAATTGTCACCTTAACTGACGAAATGTCTTTCCGTATACGTCCAGACAATCGCCTTAACTGATAGGTTACTTACACACGGTAACTTTCGACCTGCGTCCGTTACCCACACACTCACTCTTGCGTTCCCCCTATCTCGGTCCTGCGGGCGATAAATGGTACCTCATGACCCCCTTTACTCTGGTCGACAACTACTCTGGATGTTCGATACACCCGAACCACTTAAGCTCTTCTCCGAACTTAAGATTTTCACCAGTTCACCGGTTCACCAGTTTGCCCGGTTGCCAGGTTGCGCGCGCTCACAACCCTCTCTCAATCACACTACAGGCATTCAACTCCGCATGACATTACAATACAGATACAACACAAAACACCGCAATCTGTCAACGCATGACCCTTGTTATACTCACTCTCGTCCGACCCTGCTGCTTTTCTCTCGCACCGTCAGCACCTTCTCCGGCAGGCGATTCTTCCGCTGCTCATCTCTCGATCTCTAGGGACCTTGGGGTAATCTTAACCTAGTCTAGATCACCTTCCTCTAGAAGGTAACCATCCTACTCTGCTACCAACTGTTACGGCGGGATTTCTGATTTATTGCTATAGATCTAGATCCCAACTCAGGTCGACTGAACCGTTGATACCTGTCATAGAGTGAAAGGCAATCCACTACTAGGTCAATCGGTTAGGAACTTACACCACTCTAAAGAACCACTTACTACGAATAAGTTTTAAAAGTTTATTATAAAGCCAAAGTTAACTGGAGATACAAACATCTCAAAATAAGGTTCAAAAGATATACTGGTATCAATACAAACATAAATTTTCTAAATGCTCTTAGTCGGCAGAAGAATGTCACCAAAACCAATTCAAAAATTATCAGAGTTGCAAGAATAGACACAAGCTGTAACTTGTGAGTCATTTACAGAAAGGAAGGAAATCCAGATTAGACTGTCCCTACACTAGACTAAGTGACATCCCTACTTAGCAAAATCTTAACCTAAAAAGGTGTCAGCCGTGGTGACTTCCAAAGAAGATCACTCACTTCCCTTAGTCTTCGTTGTGAATCGGTGTCTCGCAGTTATCCTATCTGCCTACCCATCCGCTCTCTTAGGTTCCTCAGACCATCTGCCCTAACTCCACCCAGGGGTGCTGTCCCTAATACAAAAATCACATTTACAATAGAAACGCCCTTTAGAGACGCCCCTCACGTGGTGTCGGTTCTGGTATTTTCCATGCTGCTACTCCTCTGGGCCCATCGTTAGCGTTGACCTTGCTTCTCAGGCTCTTCTCCGGCAGGACGCTACCCCCCAGGAAATTCCTGAAGACTCCTCCAGGCCTGTTCCTGGCTCCCTGAACAAAACTCTATTCATCACTCTCTTGATTGGAACC
Organism: Lissotriton helveticus; assembly: GCF_964261635.1. NCBI lineage: Eukaryota > Metazoa > Chordata > Amphibia > Caudata > Salamandridae > Lissotriton > Lissotriton helveticus. Next base: position 169,555,312 of record NC_136068.1, read on the forward strand.
TCCTCGCACCTGCAAACAGACACTTGTACAGTGGGCCCCAAATTCCGGCCTCCACCGTATCTTCTAAGTCGTAAACCTTCGAGCAGGCTCCGCAATTTATGCTTAACATGACCTTCCTCTAACTAACACATGCAGATCAAAAGAAATGACCTTATCTATTCAGGCCTATTAGAATTACATGAAACGGGCCTGTGCACTCTGTAAACCTTTAATTTCTTAGTCTAAACAGTATTCTAACTTATTACACACAATGGTTATATGAAACACTTCTATAAACATATATTTCAGTTATATGATCAATAATACTTTGAATTACAACAACATTAAAAATCCATATCATGTGAGAGTGTAACAGCACCTTTCGTTCTCTGTGAACTGCCATGTGGCCTACACATTTCTACGTTTAGCAGCATTACATTCTCCTCTACAACAGCCACATAACATGGGATTTCAACATCATTCTAACATCTCTACACACTTCTACATTAGCTTTTCACACTGATATATGCATTCTATTTTAATTAAACACTCTTATGTATTTTCTTTACTAAACTGATGTAACGTGCTTGTAAATATGGTGCACTTCTTTTTTTTCTCGATTTGCGCTCTCTCAAGGGCCTGCGTCAGTCTTACGCCTGCTGTGAGGCAGGCGTAAGATATTGATGCATTTGCGTCCTAGAAGTGGAGCAGTGAAATCTCATAGATTTCACTGCGTCACTTTTACGACCCTTTCTTGCGTCAATACGCCCCCCTTGCATACATAATACCTGGCGCGGGTATAATGTGGCACAGGGGTTTACAAAGTGACGCATCTACCTAGATGCGTCACTTTGTAAATATGGCGCAACAAGGCGTATTTTTTATGCCACTTGTGCGTCACAAAAAGTGACGCACTGGCGGCGTAAAAGTGACGAACAGCCTCATAAATGACGCCCTTACAATTTACAGAGATCAGTGGCAGAGTTTGATGAGTCTTTCTGTGCAGGTTGTTTGAACTCTCTGCGACACCTAAAGCTGCCTCTGCCAGGCCTAAAATCTGCTAAATATTGTGCCTGTTCCATGTACATATTAGGTTAAGGTAAATAAATAAAGACAGCACTTTTCAAATTATGATCTTACCACGTTCTACTGAGAATTTATTCTGCATTTAAGTTTATACGCACTTTCCAATACCATTATTTATACTAGTGTTACATCTTATAAACACAAGATTTCCGCGAAATCCGTGAAAGTCCTATTTTAAGCATGTTTTCACTGAAAACGTGAAACCTAATAAGATGTCGGAAAGGGACCTCGCTGAGACTGCGGGACAAAACACGTCGGGAATGAATTAACAACTCCGGTTTGTTGTTGATACTATGGAATCCGTGACATCCATCGCCTCAGAAATAAATGTGTTAATTTGTAAATCTCTATCGCATTATATGATCAAAGACACTTCATCATGTGACTGTATTTGTTTTAGAAACGTTGTAGCATAGAATCTCATTAGGACACGTTCTGTTCCTTTTGTCTCTGCTGTTCACATAGTGCAATCTGTAATCTGTCAACTGTTGCACGTTTTTGGAATATCAACACAGCACGAGCGACTGGAAGTGCGTGCAACAGGATTCTTGCACATGGTAATAAAATAACGCGCCCTATTTATTTTCAGACATTTAAAAAAATAGATAGATAAATAGATAGGTGGATGGGTGCATGGATGGATGGATGGATGGATAGATATTTATTTTACCCTGGGGTGGTCACCATTGAATAGTAGTAGTTAGGTCCACTTTTCAGTAGGATAAGCATTTTTTGATTTGCTTATAATTTTGGCGCCCTTTATGAATGGTGCTGTCTAGGGAGCTGGCTGGGGCCACAGGCTTTTAGGCTCCCTGTAGTCTGGGGCACCCATCAAACATATTATAAAGTGTCCAGCTCCCACCACAGAGGGCTCTGGGTCTCCCCAACATTATAAAGGTGTGGGCGCCACAAGTGGGTACCAGGGCACCCAACAATTCTTTTGTAAAAAGAAGAAAAAAAATTACTAACAGGAGCCACTCATTTATTTTCTAGTATTTTATATATAACCATTATATTACCAACAGTATTCTAGATGTGTCAGAACAGCTTCGGATGATCTAGTTGGTGGAATTACTATAGGGAAAAGTCTGAAAAGGAGCATTGAAGATAATGGTTCCTGCTAGTCCCAGCTTTTTCTCAATTCTGTAACCCCCCTTCTGTCTACTGGTCGGTAGACCATGTCCCAGCACACCCCCACTGTCCTGGCTGCTGGTCGGCAGACCTTGTCCTGGCTGCTGGTCGGCAGACCTTGTCCTGGCTGCAGGTCGGTCATCCCTGTCCACATCTCTCTCTCTCTACCAATTTGTGCTATTAGGATCTTCTATGTGCTCCTCATTCAGTCCCGCACACATTTGTCACTTCCTCCAATCACTTTGCAATCTTTTTCTCTTCAGGAAGATAAATTAGACATGTTTTTTCCATTCTTCACTGCATGTCACCCCACCCTTGTACCCCTCTTCCTTGCAAACAACCGTTGTATCATAACCCCTTCCAACAGTTATAGCTATAAACCACTGCAGTCAGTCGTTCACAGTTATAACTTCACTTAGTCAGTGTTCGTTCACATCTCAAACTTCATTACCACATCCCCACTTAGATAATAAAATCCAAAAGAACCCTATCAAAACATCTTACCTTCCCAAAAAATCTTCAATGCTCCTTTTCAGACTTTTCCCTATAGTAATTCCACCAACTAGATCATCCGAAGCTGTTCTGACACATCTAGAATACTGTTGGAAGTTAATGTTGCAGGATTTTCTATTGAACTTGAATAAATTAAATTAAAAAATATTTTATTTCTATTTCACCCAAAGCAATTCTGTTGTATGCATCTATGCTGTGGAATTAAAGCTAAATATTTCACATTGGTAACCGAGCAGCAGTGCTGCCCGTGCCCTTACATTTCAGTGGATAATCACACACCTGTGGTTCTTGATCTACATACACAACGAATTACATCTCTTCCAGACAAGGAGTGCCACATATATACAGCAAGGGCTATATGTATACACTTTTGGATGCTGTGCAGGGCCAGACTGGCCATAGCGGGCATCGGGCAATCCCCCGGTGCGCCGCACGGGTGGGGGCGGTTGTGGGCCCCTGGGGGCCGTTTTTGGTACAGGGTCGCTTTTGTAGCATAGCTGCAAAATCGTCCCTGTACCAAAATCGGCCGAAAAACCGGCCCGGCAAATTGCTCGGCGGCCCCTCCAACCCCTCCACCCCCCCCAAGTGGGGAGGGGGGGGGGCGGCCGAGCACTTTGCCGGGGCAGGTTGTGGTCCCCAGTCCGGCCCTGATGCTACGGTGCCCTTAGTAGGCACAGACACCACCAAACATTTTTAGGTCTAGCCTAGGCAGCGCATGCTCTGTTTCTCGAGACATGCTGTATTCAGTCAGTGGGTTTTCAGCCCGCTTCTAGCTTTTGAGTGGCTTTTGTCAGAGTCCTTCAAAAAACATTGTTTCTAAGTGGATAATGGTTCCTGCTAGTCCCAGCTTTTTCTCAATTCTGTAACCCCCCTTCTGTCTACTGGTCGGTAGACCATGTCCCAGCACACCCCCACTGTCCTGGCTGCTGGTCGGCAGACCTTGTCCTGGCTGCTGGTCGGCAGACCTTGTCCTGGCTGCAGGTCGGTCATCCCTGTCCACATCTCTCTCTCTCTACCAATTTGTGCTATTAGGATCTTCTATGTGCTCCTCATTCAGTCCCGCACACATTCGTCACTTCCTCCAATCACTTTGCAATCTTTTTCTCTTCAGGAAGATAAATTAGACATGTTTTTTCCATTCTTCACTGCATGTCACCCCACCCTTGTACCCCTCTTCCTTGCAAACAACCGTTGTATCATAACCCCTTCCAACAGTTATAGCTATAAACCACTGCAGTCAGTCGTTCACAGTTATAACTTCACTTAGTCAGTGTTCGTTCACATCTCAAACTTCATTACCACATCCCCACTTAGATAATAAAATCCAAAAGAACCCTATCAAAACATCTTACCTTCCCAAAAAATCTTCAATGCTCCTTTTCAGACTTTTCCCTATAGTAATTCCACCAACTAGATCATCCGAAGCTGTTCTGACACATCTAGAATACTGTTGGAAGTTAATGTTGCAGGATTTTCTATTGAACTTGAATGGTTGTGTGTAAAGCTAACCACTGCTATATGAATAGGCTTGTTCTCTTTTAATATCGTAAATAAAACAAATGTGTCGTTGTTCTGCAGTAGTCAATTTAACTACTGCCTTTCTTCTTGTTCACATTCTTTTTTGCGTATTGATATAGTTCGAACTCGACCTCAATGTCTAGCGCTTTACATGATTCTTTTTATACTTTGCTGGCCATTGTAGTCAAAGTCCAGCCAATCACAGTCCAGAAGGAAGCAGTGTGCAGTTTCCTATTGGGAGCTGGCTGGAGGGAAATACTGTTTTCTTTGAAAAACCAGAGGTACAAATGTTAGGATTGTGAAGTATGAGTAGTAGCCAATAATGCTTATGGTGTACAGCGCTATAGATAGCCATGGGGGTGTGTTGCATTATTTGTTTAATTCTATGCATTGTTAGGACGGGACTGATGTTAGCTATAGTGGTGTATTTTATGTACATTCCCCTAGTTATGTATTGATAGAGTTACTAGACGTCTCCATGTTAAACCAAGGAAGAATTTTTGAAGACTAGTCTTTTTTTCAAGCAACCTGATGCATTCTGGTAGAGATGTTTGCTATAAATGCAGCCAATTAATGTAGACCACCCAATTACAGGAGATTATAAAACAAAAGACCTTGTTTTGGGCTCTTGGTCATAAAGAGTCACTTTGTGAACTTTAAGTAGGGAGGTGCACACTGTCATACCTTCAAATGTTTTGCAGCAACCAGGCCACTGTCATTTCAACATATTGTGTCTTTTATGCAGACACTTACTGTAGGTGGGTGTCTCCCCCTATTTTAGATCTCAAAAGTCATTATTTTACCTGTCTGAGTATATCTAGAGCCCTACACTTAAAGAACGCCGGGCTTTCCTATAGATGATATTGCTAGGTTTGAGCATGGAAAAGTAGTCATTCTAGGAAACAACATCCAAACGTATGTCTCTGATATACCACATATTACAACTACATAACTTCACACCACACCATACAATTCCACGCCGCACAATTCTACAACAAACAATTCCAATTCAACACATCTCTCCCTTACACTTACACCAACCCTATCAACTCCCCCACACACCCACTGTCCCTCTCATCTCTCCCTCACACTGCCACTACCCCTCTCATCTCGCAATCCCACTGCCCCCTCTCAACCTCCCTCACACTCCCTATCTCCTCTCTATGCTGCCTGCTCACACATACTAAGCACAGTTTCTTTCCCATACCTTTTCAAGGTGCCTGTCCCTCAAACCCACACTCTCCTCCACTTCTTAGGGGTACTTCTACATACACAGGTCCTCCCTCTTTATGCGTCTGTGGCCTGCTCCTCCATTCTTTCTCTGTTTGTCACACTCTTTCTCCTACTCTGTCTTGAGTTTACTCACCACTTCCTGCCCAAACTACTTATCCCTCTCTATCTTCCTTTTTATCTATCTGTGCTGCTCTCAATCCTATCTATTCACCATGCCGCTTAATTCCACAACACAAATACACTCCACACCACACAATTCCACCTCCCACACTTCCACAACTAACAATTCCAATACAACCCAAATAATTCCACTCCACACCACATACATCCACTACACTCCAAACCAAAACGGATAGGTAAAATACATTATCATTTACAATGCTAATAGCAATAACTCTCCAAAATGCTAGACCTATTGCATTCCAAATGATTGTTTTAAATGTTATTGGGGGCTGGAGCAGCACCCAGCAACATTAACAAATAAAACAGTAGCCTGATCCCTAGACAGCTTACAATATTATTTTTAAATCACTCCTACCTGGAGCTCAATGCAATTCAGCTGAAGTGCAGATCCCCCTTCTGGTTGATTCTATGGTTGCACTTTGTAGCTCGAAAAAGTTTATTAAAAAACTCAAAGAAACGTTGATACTTTTTAGCTGATAACTGCAATTTTGGAGGCCAGGAGTACACTTTAGTGATACAAAAATCTGCATCATCCAGTCATCACGGTGCCTCACGGTGCATTCCTTGGATAGGGTTTAACTGAATGGGAGATTCAACATCAAGCAGATGTGGCTGGTCCCTGCAATCCAAGATTTGGTAAGCCCACCCTCTGCCATCTCAGTGATGGGCACAATATTGCTCACAGACGTGTTATTCTCAGCAGCAGTAATTGTATCACAATTCCCAGCTGCCTGCTTTTCAGTGTTAATAGCTAAAGGTGCTGCAGATGGAGAACTGAAGTGTCAATGAATATTTTATTTCTATTTCACCCAAAGCAATTCTGTTGTATGCATCTATGCTGTGGAATTAAAGCTAAATATTTCACATTGGTAACCGAGCAGCAGTGCTGCCCGTGCCCTTACATTTCAGTGGATAATCACACACCTGTGGTTCTTGATCTACATACACAACGAATTACATATTTGTGTATGAGGGTATCTACTTTTTATCAAACTATCTGCCTGGTTTCATGTTTACTCACTGAACACATCCTTGTCCTATCATTAATTCATACATTTCAACATTTACTGTTGTTCAAAGCACAGTTAGAAGCTATTTATGGTAAGACTTTATTTGGTTTGATTTATGGGAAAGGAATGCCATGTTGGCAGTATTACAAAACATTTGAAGGTTAACCATTAAAAAAGATCTTCAGGACAGTTAGGTCACATTCCAAGAATGCTGCCCAAAGTTTCCCTTTTTTTAGAAACAATCTGGCACAGGCATCAACAATGCCATTTGCGATTCTTATTAGTGAAAAATAAGGATTAGTTCATAAGGAATAGCAAAAGGCTATCAGGCACATGCATTAAAGCTTTTTCCAATTGCAAACGGTGCGATTCACAAAAATCGGCCATTAGCTTTTGCGATGTATCAAGGGTCAAGGCCCTCGCAATTTGAGAATTTGCAATTAATTGCGAGTTCTCAAATTGCGATTGCATTTCAGGAATCGCAAATTGAGATTCATTAAATTCAATGAATTGAAGTACATAATTAGCGATTTTGCTAATATGGGGCGAAGTTACCCTGAAGTTGAACTTCATGGTACTTTGCAAGAACTTTAAAAAATGCACTAAAGTGCATTTTTCAAAGTTCCATTTTGCACACACATGCCCTTGGGGTATGTGTGTGTGCAAGATGCACTCATATGCAGAGTTCAGGGGTGCAACAGGGTGTCCTTTTGACACCCTGGCACCCTTGAAATTGCATTCTCAATTTGCGATTCTCTAATTGAGAATCGCAAACTGAGAATGTCTTCCCATTCATTCCTATGGGCCTCTAGGCCCATAGGAATGAATGGGGAGGTATTCCTTAATTGCGACTCGCAATTTGCGAGTCGCAATTAAGGAATGTTTAGAAATCGCTATTTTTTAAACTATTTCTACATGCATAGGCTTTTGCGATTCCTTAATTGCGATTCCTTAAAAATCGCAATCAAAGAAATTGCAAAAGCCAACATTGATGCATGTACCTGTGTGCATGTAGAAATCGCTTAAGAAATAGCGATTCTTTCATTGCGACTCACAAATTGCAAGTCGCAATTAAGGAATAGGAAGGGATTGGAAGGATGATGTGTTGTGGGTATTGACATGGTGTTAGAAATTGGGATCTCTAGTTGGCAGAGGTAGGTACCTGTGTCCAAACAGGGACCCTTGCTTTTAGTCAATGTAAGGGGGAGACACACTTTAGATAACCCCTCCCCACCCCCTGGGTAGCTTGGCACGAGCAGACAGACTTATCCCATAGGCAATGTGTAAAGTATTTGTACTCAAAGCACACAGTAATATAGAGATAACACCACAAATGGACACCAAGCCAGTTTAGAAAAAGAAAGTACCTTTTATCTAAACTCAACAAGACCAAAACAACAAAAATCCAACATACATGTAATAAGAATATGACTTTGGAAAGGTTTCAAACAACTCGGTCCATAGACAACTATGAATGCGTGGTTTCTCACAAAGTACTTGTAGATGTATCAAAATTCACAAGGCCAATCAGCTGCATAGAGGGGAAGTGTCGAGAAACAAAGAGATGCGTTCTGCTGCACGCAGGAGAAGTGATCCCTCGGATCTGATCTGTAGGGGGAAGTGATGCGTCGACTCCAAGACGATGATGGTCCGCGGCTGAAGCGTTGGGAAAAGATGGCGCACAGGTGCGATGCGTGAAAATCCAGGATGCATTTTCGATTGATGCGGCAGCATCGAGCGGCTCTGTGTCAGTTTCTTTAGCCGTGATCCCTCAATGCGTTGGTTTTTGCACCTCTACAGCAGCTGCGTCGGTTCTGCAGCTGCATGGCGATGCATAGATATTCTTCTCGCACATCGGCGATGCATCAATTTCTTCAGTTCTTCTTGTCTTCCAGCTCCCAGCAGCAGGAAAACCCCAAAACACCAGAGGCCCACAACTGGAATATGCACTTTCTGGCAGGTTAGAACTCTCAGCAGCACAGTTCAGGGGAGCTGGGGGTGAAGTATGTGTGTCCCTGAGACTTCTGCACAGGAGGCCAGCACACACAGACCCTTGGAGATCTCCTTCAAGCAGGTTAACAGCAAAGGTCCAGTCTTTGTCTTTTCCGTGGCAGAAACAGAAACTGCGGCCAACTCCACACAGCACACATCAAAGGGGCAGCACTCCTCCTCACAGTTCTTCAGCTCTTCTCCTTGGCAAAGGTTCCTCTTGAGTCAAGAAGTAACCTAACGTTCTGGGGTTTAAGGTCTACTACTTATAAACCATGTTGTCTTTGTTCTCTTTGAGCAAGGGTCTCTGAGCCCAGTCCAAACCAGTTCCGTCTTCACTGGTGCAGTATGACAACAGTGGGTGGAAACAGCATTGTGCAAGGGAGACAGGCCCTAGGAAATCTCCTCCCACTACTCTAAATGCAGCCAAGCCCCATTCGGCTCAGCTCTGAGTCATCCACGAAGGGCACGGCTCACCACAACCCCCAATGACTGTCTAAAGTGAATGCACATCCCCAGCCCCTGTCACTCCAAAATCCAGTCAATCCACAAACAGGCAGCTGGACACAGAATGGTTAAACATGAAAATGCCTACTTTCTAAAAGTGCAAAAAGAACAATTGACAGACAGAATGTGGATCAATGTCAAACATTCATCCCAGTAAAGAGATATGGGCCTAAATCCATTGTTTTTTCCTCCCCTTGTCATTCCAGTTTAAACCAGAGACACATGCAGATCAGTCTTGACACTGTTCCACATGGGGGTACCTTGGACCTACCATAGGTGTACCTTCCATCTAAGAAAAGGGACGGTTATGGCCTGGCAAGTGGGTGCACTTGCCAGGTTGACATGGCAGGTTAACAACTGTGCACAGACACTGCAGTGGCAGGTCTGGGATACCTTCTAGGGGCTACTCATGTGGGTGGCACAGTCAGTGCTGCAGGCCCACTAGTAGCATTTGAATTACCGGCCCTGGCACACTCAGTGCACTTTACTAAGGGCTTAATAGTAAATCAAATATGCCAATCATAGATACCAATCATTTTCACAATTTCCACATAGAGCATATGCACTTTAGCACTGATTAGCAGTGGTAAAGTGCTCAGAGTCCTAAAGCCAACAACAACAGGCTATGAAAAAATAGGAGGAAGAAGCAAAACGTTTGGGGATAACCCTGCAAAAAGGGCCATGTCCAACAAATGGTTTTATAGAAAACTCGAAATGCCCATTTCCCCAGCTTTAGTGGGATTTCCTCTTATGAAATATTACACAAGCGTTGAGTAATAATCGGCAGGTGTACAGGGTTTTTTCTTGTGAGTACACTGGACTTGCAACTGCAGCCATTTGCTCTCTTAACATATTTATGAGCAAAGTTGGCTTTTGAAATGGGCCACTTTTGCCAAACCATAATCCTGCAAGCACAGATCTGTCTAACATACATGCAGGAGTGCCTGATCCATGCCAGATTTTCTCGATTATCACTGACTATGTAACTGATTTCTATGTAATATATGTAAATGTATTCTTAAAGGATATCCTGACTATCCTGCATTAATCCAGCTCTGATACGCCTACGTTTCACAGCCTAAACTAGCCACTCCTGATAAATTTCATCATGACAAACACACAAAAATTGCCATTTTCATAGCTACAGCTGTTAAAAATATGTCAAGCATTATAATGGATCCCTCTTTACTGAGGATCCCAACAATATACTTGTATACAACTTTCATGAATTCTAAATAAGGTAAGCACAGCGCAAACTGATTATAGGTTAAATAGCATTTTGGAACAGGGTGAGAGAGACTACCTTAAGGTTTAGGAATGGCACGGTATACGAGACAGAATCTGATGTATGCGAGGCTCTGAGTCTTTCATATCAGTGTTGACCTTTTTGAAAATCAATTCATGCATTCATTTATTTTTTCAGTGCATAATCCAATTTCAACTCTGGATAGACCTGGGTCATTTGGTGAATCATTGTCTGTCTGGGAGTTCACTTGCTTTTTAGTGCATAATGTATAACATCGTTAAAAAGAGATGTTTTTGCAAGGTTTTTATTTCTTGAGTACACTTCCTATATGTATAGGTTTGGTACGTGGCATGTTTAAATTTTCTCTGTACATCTTGAGAATGAGTGGATTGGACAAGGAGCTCATGGTCTATTAAAGAAAACAATTGCTTTTTAATGAATCCAGGTATGTATAACAATGAATATTATTTCGAAATTCCTTTCCAATCATGTTTTAACCACTACATTCAATGCTATTTCATGTTCTTTCATAATTCTAAAAATATATATTTTTTACGTTTTCCCTGCAGTTCTGATTGATTGGATACATCCATGTATATATTACAGTTAGTAATATTTCAGATTCCTCAAAAATTCTGATTAGATACATCAAAGCATGTATTACACCCAATTATGTTTCATTTTTTCTTCAACAATTTTATTTTGAATCACCAATAAATGCAGTATAGCGAATAGTATTTCATGATTCTTTTGCAGTTCTGAATGGATACATCTATGTGCCCGTACAGGCAACAAAATCTCGTTTCTTCTAATTCTGTTTGGTACAACCATGTATGTAGTACAACCAATCATATTTCATTTTCTTCGGCAATTCTGATTTGATAAATCCATGTATATATTAGGCCAGGGCAAAATTTAAATTACACTAGCATAATTCGCTTAATTTTTGAATATTTGCATTGTACTTATACAAAATTCTCCAAATTTCGCCATTATGCTACTTTGTATAATTATGTGCCATTCAAAGTAAACATTTACTGTAAATGAGCAATTTGGGGTTAAAACACAAGAGCAACTGAACGTAAGCAGATGTTGTTTGTGGTGCTTCTGTTTAAATGCCTCCTCATGCCAAAAATTGACATAAGGACGAATTTCACACTAAAATATAGCAGAAGATGAAGGACTTGCATTTGCGTAATTATGTGTATTTTTGCCTAATGTTGTAATTTCTCATAATTATGCAAAAACAAGAAATTGGATTTTGTCTCACTCTTAGTATACATTGAGCAAGTCATATCTCAGTGTCTACTAACATTCTGATTGGATACATCCAAGCATGTATTACATGCTGTTATCTTTCAAGTTTCCTCTGCAATTCTGAATGATACATCAATGTATGCAGTATAGCTAGTAATCTTTCAGATTTTTGTTATTCTGAATAAATATTCAATAGTATTTCACATTTCTTTGCACTCTGATTGGATAAGTGTATTTCTATGTTATAGCCTTTAATGTTTTTGTTGTCCTCATTATGTTCTAGATTAAATACATCATATGCCTTTTTGGTTACATTTATACATCTGTAGCAACCAATACAAATGTAATTTGTCATTCATACAGTTGTGATGGGCTACATCTCTGTGAGAGTTGCAACCAATGAAGTTTCAAGATAAAAGCATAATATTTGGAAGATCACCCCATATAGCACCTTGCATGTGCTATGTTATAAATTTTTATAGAACCCAACTATTACTCCAAGGCTGCTTTGATACTAGATATGAGAAAAATAAACAATCTAAAACAAGTATGCTGGTAACGTGTTGTAAAGAAAAGGTTAATGGTTTCCAGAAAGCCAGAAGATTCTAAAGGGCCTGAGATGAAAGGGTGCATGTCCACTGCTTAGCGGTGATTACAAAAAAGATTGACTCTCTACCCTGTATATTTAGCACATGGAACTCAAGCCAGTACTGTTGCACCATCATTGAAGAAATCTTGTTGGAAGGCAAGAAGTTACAATGCCTGATGGAAAATGCAAATACTTTTAATCGTTAATTTTGCTGACTAGAAGCCAATGGAGGTCAGGTAGAACTGAGTACATATGTGTAAATCTATTTAAACCTAGGAGATAACGAAATGGAAGGTTTGCAAAAGCTACAGTTTGTGGATGTTTCCTTTGGAAAAACTTTGATAGAAAGTATTACAATAATACAAACACAAAAATGTGCTAGTCTGGTAATCCATCTTCCTACAGTACATTAGTAGAAAAGGTGTGATTTATTTTCAGCAGTTTAAGCTACTAGGCACAAGCAGAGGTCAGTTTCTTATTCTAGTTTCTCATTCACAATGAATTGTTAATTATGAGTTACTATCATGTGCAGGTTCTTCAGAGAGCCAAATGGCACAGTTTGCGTAGCCAGTTCATGGGGCCACCAGATTTGATGCCTGACTAAGTTAAGACGAATGTATGATGATACTACGCGATCATGTTGATCGCGGTATGTTACAACGCAGGCTTTACAACGCAAATCGTTTCAACGACTTGCGCTGGAGGGCGCTGAACCTCAGGGATAGTACGATTTACTATTCCTTGACCAGTCTAGGTACAGTAGGGAAGGTGTTGGAATAGTAAATTGTACTATTCCTTAGTTTACAGCGCCAACCAGCGCAAGTCATTGAAACGACTTTCGTTGTAAAGCCCGCATTGTAAACCTACCGCGGTGAAACACCAGCGTAATAAAGGTCGTCTCCCAGTTAAAACACCACTTCAGTGAGACACAATATAAAATTGGATTTCGTTTCTCCTGAAGCATCATTAGATATTATTATCTGCTGAGAATCATCAGCGTAGGTCATAAATGTGATACTGAATGATCTAATATGATGACAGTGACCTATATCTTTAACAGGGTGGGGCTTATGAAAGACAATTGTGTTAACCCTTGATTCTCTGGTTTCGTAACAGACTGAAAAGACGATACTGTGATAATTTGACTTCTGTCTTCCATTGATGATAGAAATAAGTCAAATGCTGAAATTCCAAACTTGTATAATCCAATGCTTAAGGCGTCATGAACAATGGTATCAAATGTTGAAGAGGGATCCAATAAAATCAGTGCTGCTCTGCCATTCACATCCAGCCTCCAACAGATGCTGTAAGCTACAGAAAAAAATGTTGTCCCTTGTTATACTTAGATCTAATGGCCGATTGTGCTGGTCCAATCTGCATGGTACATCTAGAAGGCAGAAATGTGGCTATTGATATTTTTTCTAGAGCTTTCCTTTCTACTTGCAAATGAGAGCTGGAACAATAATTAGTCATTGGATACAGATTGGCACTTGACTTTTGCAATAAGTGTGTAACAAAAGCATTCTTCAAAGTGCATGACATTGAAAATGTGATCATAGAGGTATTTAAGATGGGAAGTAGAGTGTGGTTAAAATAGTGAGGACCTAGATGTAAGACTCCTGTGGAACATGCCTCCAGTTCAGAGGCTGATATGGTCATGTGGAGAAGGAATATAATAAAAGCTGGAGTCAATAATTCCAAAGAGGTTAGTGTCTGATCTAAGAGACTTTCTGACTTGTTGTTTTTAGAAAAGACACAAACATTCTCTCCACACCACATTGAGTGTATATTGTATGAATTGTATATTGAAAGAATTCAAGCAAGGAATTGCAAAATGAGTGAGGGGGAGAAGTAGGTTACCCCTGGAGTCGTGATTGGTAAGGGTATCAGCTATCTTGAAAGTTGATGTGGCAGAATTAGAAGCCTACTGAATATAATTACCACAGGAAATGAGTACGTCTCAATTATCAATTTTTGTATATTCCTAATCTTGTTAAATACATTTCTTTGCGCTCTGGATAGTCTTCCTCAAATGGGCTCTATTCTTTTGCAATCCTGTCTTGAACTACCTCACTCCTAGACCAGGAAGGAGGCTAAAGGTGTTGTGCTTTTGGAAGAACTTATTGAAACGGGAACGATCAAGCTCAATTTTTTTCATTCTGGGCCCGATTCACTAAGGTAAATTTATATGTTTGGTCTAAACTTAAACCAAATATTTAAGTTTACTACTTTGGGATGTCACAAAGGGCATTTACAAGTACTAGTTTTATGCCCCTACTGGGGGGGGGCGTCTCGTCCTGAGTGTGCACATAAAGATAGTACTTGTAAATGTCCTTTGTGAATTCCCAAAGTCATAAACATAGACTTTGGTCTAAGTTTAGACCAAACATCTAAATGTACCTTTGTGAATTGGGTCCAATGTTTGTAATCCAGGATTTAAACTCTGCATACACCTGTTCTCTATCATGTAAATCAAATAAATGGAGAGTCTGTCGTCTCGTAGCTTATAATTTCACCTGTGACTTTCAGCCAGCAGAGACCTTATGTGTAAGCTGAGATTTGGTACCTGAATGACAGCTGTTTAATATTTTCCAGTTAAATAAGGCTGCAAAGGGGTCTGTCCGTAAGAGAACCATTTAGCTTAAAGATTTTTGGGCCTATTTTGAGTTAGTTGGCCAGCCCGTCCGTCTACCCACAATATTTAAAGCTCATCACTTTCTGGTTTTTCCTGACAGTGCTGGACAGAAAAAAACATCAGACTATCCACTGTAAATACTGTGGGCAGTCTGATGTCCTTACTCTGGTGCACCCTACTCCATTGTCCATGGAGCCAGCCGGGGCATCGCAGCTAGAAAGATGACAGTCCACCTGACTGTAAAGTGGGTGACCGGGCATTTGGCACCCTATCCACCAAACATATGGTCCTTAATATTGGAAAGTTATGAGAAGATTAAATATATCATGTGACAACCACTATGTGTGGGAAAGTCCACTAATTGGGTAAGTCCCAGAGAAGTATTGCCATAGAAAAGGTCAGTGGTATTGCTATGATCAGGGCAATCTATCCAAATGATGAAATCCCCAAGCAGAAGTAAATTCGTTGCAAATAGTAACATAGATACTAAAAGTTCTAGAACTCCCCAGTGAACTTATGCCCAGAGTGGGCCAGAGTGTGATGATTGAGAGACAAACAGATAGCTTGAAACCTGAAAAAAATTAGCTGAACCAATCTCCAAAGAGACTTTAAAAACTACTGCTAAATCAAGCCCCTCATATTGGGCCATTTTACCCGTATTAGCAAGTAGCCATGCTTGGTAGTTTCTTATTACTGGATCGGGTTCTGATGCATTATGCATAATTATCGCTCTTACAAACTGAATGTCAAAACAATAGCTTGTTATCTGCTTAAAGCATTTTTTTGTGTTTTGAAAGGGTCATTGAGTAAAGCACAGCTGAGTACAATATTAAAGATAGCTCTGGAGATATGATTTGATGTTGCGCAATACAAATTTTACCCAGTGCTTTGCATGAGCTAAAATCCCCCTAGGTTTAATTTTTGAGTGAGTAATATTGAGGACTAGAATTTTTTCCCTAATGTAAACTATGCTTGTAACTCCTGAGTGAAAATGGGCAGCATTGCTGCTGCTGGAGAAGCTCTGAGCGAGGATTGGTGGCGTTGTCTTGGGTAGCCTTTGACATACCGCTGGTACACCCTCTGTGCAGGCTATACCTTAGCCAACTTAAGAATTGTGGGGCACATCTGCACATGCTCCATCATGTCAAAGTGCACTAGAAAGATGACCAAAGCACAGAAACATCTCTGTGACAAGTGCCCGCTGCACTAATAAATATAGAAAGCCACATGGACCAGCCTTTCCCAGGCATAAATTGAATTCTAGTTACTGCCACAGAATTAAAATGACTCCTGAATCTATCCAGTTAAAATACAACTGGAGCACAACCACTAGAATTTAATAACGAGGCCTCAAATGCATGAACTGTTAAAATAAATATGTACAGAGTGCAGAAATTTCAAGCCTGTTGGAAGACAGACACGAGAAAGAAACAAGAAGCTATGAGTACGATATGCTGAAGAAGACATCTAATACTCTGCCTCATAATGCAAAGGTATATATGTATTTGGTCTTGCACAAACAATTCTGATAAATGTTTTCCTCTTTAGTAGAATGTTTATTTGATAATTATGTTAGAACGTGTAGTAAGTTACAATGATGTATACGATATTAGGCATCTTCTTTGTCAGCTGTATGGTAATGCTTATTCTCTGTCATTTTGCATTAATTTACTGCATAATAAATAGCTATAATTTATAACAATTTAAAATCAACAGTGTATTCCTTTGTGTCCAGAGTATATTCTTATCCTGAAGACTAAGGCCCCAGTTTACAAAGAATGAGAATGAATCGACAGAAGTCACAGGTGACTTGTCCATAAAAACGGTTCTACGTTTTTTAACCCTGGGCCCACATACCATTGTATAGGTTTTACTTTTCTTAATAGCCAATTTCCGGGCACCAAGGAGGCATTCCAGGGGTGGTGCATGCATCCACCCATATATTGTGACACAAATTAATTCCTACAAAGACTTGTAGACATGGATTTGCACCAAAATCCTGCGCTTCACTGGGGCTGGTGTAACAAGGAGAAATTATATTTTTTTCTTCGTTTTTACCTCTTTGCATGTGTGCTGCATTATGCATGAAACTGCCATCACATAAATCTTTTCAGCATGTGCCACTATCACACCTTTTTTTTAATTTCTATTATTCCATGTGAATGGGCAACCCCAGAGTGGGCACAGCGCCCGTGTGCACCTCAGTCTGATATGACTGATTGCTGTTGCCTTGAGTCTCAGTACTGCCCTGCCTGCCCCTGTGCCCAGGTGGGGCCACTGACCGATGCAGCCTTAGCTGATGTGTTTCTCCTTATCGTTAGTGTGGCAGGTTCACAGCCAGCCTCGGCTTCCATGGTACTTTCCAGACTGGACTTGCTCCTTCTAGCATGGAGTCTGCCAACCACGGATTGAGGACTGGACTCCAGAAATCTACAGCAATAGGGAGACTGGGGAGCAAGACTGGATTGAGAGCTCAAAGAAGCCCTGGCAATTTTCTCGGATCAGCCCCTGGGGAAGCCCTGCCTGGCCCCAGGAGGCTGGAAATTCTTGCTTGTGCTTCTGTTCAGGGCCGGACTGGGAACGAAAACCGGCGCTGGCAAAGTGCTCGGCCGGCCCCCCGCCCCCCGGGCGGGAGGGGGGCGAGCGCTTTGCCAGGGCCGCTTTTCAGCCGATTTTGTTACAGGGCCGATTTTGCAGCTATGCTGCAAAAACGGCTCTGCAACAAAAACGGTCCCTAGGGCCCAAAACCGGCCCCCACCCTTGCGGCCGACCGGGGGATTGCCCGGTGCCCACAACGGCCAGTCCGGGCCTGCTTCTGTTACTGGGGGTCAATATTGCAGCACAACTGCAAAACCGTCCCCCAGTAACAAAGCCGACCCCACCCAGGGAAACACCAGATGCCCGGTATGACCATTGCACCCTGCTGGGGAGAAGAGGGCAGCAGAAAGATTGGACTGACCTCATCCCATACACTAGACTTTTCTCAGTGGTAACATCTCTATTTGTTGTGAACGATCCTCTTTTCAAATGCATCATGGAATCTGGAAGAAAAAAACACATTGTGTGCAAAGGCAGATCATGTACAGACTTCCAGTTAGATTGTGTTCCAGAGTTGATGTCTCTAACCGCGTGAAAACAACTATAGACATGAAGAGACCTTCAAAGAAGAAAATGAAGGTGGAAACTACACCAGGAAGGCAAGTTGCATAGTCAAAGTTTTCCTTTTCAGCAGTCATATCAGCCCGGGATGCATCTCAAGCTTTAAAAAAAAAAAAAATAATCTTTATTTAGATATAAAACAAATATCTTTAAAAGAGAATTTCAGATTTATGATCCATGCATAATAAAACAGTGCAAACAATCAGTTGTTAAAACTGCTCCCCTAAGCTGTGAGTACATACATAAAACAACCCTTAGTCGCAACCTACTATTTAAACTATTCTCATCACTAGTTGCCTAATGGGTTGGAGTTATTTTAAAAGGCATTAATTAATTTAAAACGGGTAGGGATAAAGCAGTGACAGAGCATTTTTGTTTAAAATTACGATAAGCATTCTTAATCAGGTTTGTCAGTCTTATATTTAAATCAGTATTATCCGGGCTCAGTGCAGCAATGATGGCTTGCCTACAAGTCCGAACCCCCAGCCGCTTCCATTCCCCCCTCAGCTTAAGCCTACGTTGGAGGTCGAAGGCGGGGCAAATGCAGACCACATGCAGTAGCGTTTCTGCTGCTTCGCTGCACCCTCTGCAGGTTGTATCCATTTCCGCACGGCGCCAGGGGGGTAGGTTTTGCAAAAATCGCCAGTCACCCATTCTAATAGTTATGAAGCTGCGTCTTAAGTACAGTGAGAAAGGACTGGAAAAGTAAGTGGCAGGGACTAGCTGATTATATGAGTTAATAACTGCCCACGCGTGGCTTCATTTTGAAAACAGTGCTTTATCAGTGATGAGTGATAGCGTTCTTACACATTTTTTGATTGCAAGCTTAAATGCGTACTGACTAGGGTTAAGGGACCCAAAGGCCGTCTGCTGAAATTTGTTGGATATAATCCTTAAAAAGTCACGCTTTTAGTTTTGGGATGTTTTAGTGTGGTGTGTGGGTGAACAGAGTGATTGTTTGCACCAGAGGGAACACTTTAATATGTATTTGGAAATGAAGGTTGTTTGTTCTGGAAGATACTCTGAGATGGTCTGGGCCATGCATTACATGTCTTGGGATCTGTAAGTCAAATTAGAAAGATTTTCCTTTTGTCATGTTTAGAAAGCATTACAAAAATTAGGACAAGCATCATAAAACTTTTATCTTTGGGCAAAATTACTACCTGAGTACCATCCTGGTCTTTCTCAATCAGACGAGCAAGGGCTGTCAAAACCGATGGTGTAGGCATGCCTGGAGTGCATATCTGCTCTGTGCAGTAGAATGATCTATTTCAGGTTCTGGTTGTAGGAATTTTTTCAGAGAACTGGACTAGAGAGATGGTCAGCCTCTGACTTTCTTTCGATCAACCACATCAGCTGTACTTCAGGCTCTTTTACAGACCTGCAGCAGTGCATGAGAGACACCAAGGGACAGGCCCCATCTGTGCACCTGAGACTGGGAGGTATGTATGCATTGTGTTAAAGAACTGGTCTGAGGCCTGAGTTAGTGTGACCTGTGTAACCCAGGTACTGGAAGTGGGGCGCACCAGGTATTGGAAAGTGGGACACACCAGGTATTGAAAGTAGGATGCACCCGGTATTGGAAATGGGACACGCCAGGTATTGGAAGTCGGACGCACTGGGTATTGGAAGTAGGACGCGCCAGGTATTGGAAATGGGACGCACCAGGTATTGGAAGTGGGACGCACCAGGTATTGGAAGTGGGACGCGCCAGGTATTGGAAGTAGGATGCGCCCGGTTTTGGAAATGGGACACGCCAGGTATTGGAAGTCGGACGCACTGGGTATTGGAAGTAGGACGCGCCAGGTATTGAAAGTGGGACGCACCAGGTATTGGAAGTAGGACACACCAGGTATTGGAAGTCGGATGCACTGGGTATTGGAAGTAGGACGCGTCAGGTATTGGAAGTGGGACACACCAGGTATTGGAAGTGGGATGCACCAGGTATTGAAAGTGGGATGCGCCATGTATTGGAAGTGGGATGCTTTGTTCAAGAAAAGTGGACAAGGCTGTTCCTCGGGTAGATAGGAAAGGGAGTGAGATGCACTGGTCAAGGGAGAAAGTGGTGGTTAAAGGGTGTTAACCTCCCACTGGGTATCCATTATGTTGGATATGTTTGCCTCACACACCCTTGCAGGTGTCATGCTTCATCATAGGCGTTGCTCCTCGTCGGGTAGGCGGTGCAATTCCCAACGGGCTCACCTCAAAGAGGGGCTCTTTGGCGGAGATCTTTTGAATCCAACTGCCTATGGGTGAAGTGTGGGTATGGGGCCAGAGGGATTGTAGACTTAATTGTGAGTTAAAATGTAGCGTAGGGTACCTGAGACTGCTTTATTCGGGTGGTCCCTCGTTACAATTAAAAGGTGGCGCTAGACTAGACTATCTGGAAAATAATGTTTCCTTGTTCTAGACTAGACTAGGATGTAAAAAGATGGTTGACATGTTTCTCGCTATGTGCATTGACTTGCGATTCGTCAGGACCTATATGGTGTTGTCTACAAAAGAAAATAACTTATGTCAACTAAGATGGCTCATACATCAAATTATGGGAAGAGTTTTTACCTCAATTATGTTGTTCCTTGCCTGAAGTGGGGAACAAAAAGAGGCAGATTATGAGCAGTAGTGACATGATAACAGTGACCAGGTGCATACATGGTGACATGCTCAGTGGTGCAATAGCGCGCTAGGCATGTAACCGTTTAAAAGCTGGACCACATGTCATGCTTTGGTGTGGAGCAGCGTGGTTTGTAAGGGTGCAGCATATAAGTGTGTGGCTGCATGCTGGTGAATCAAGTGATTAAAAACAGTGTAGCAGCATTCAGTTTGTTGTAATGAGAGAGGATATCCCCAACTTACCTAAAAGTCAAGAATTATCCGCCCCATCAATACTCGGCGGGTTGTACAGCGTGAAAGATGCCTCTAGATTTGAGGCTAGGTAATAGGGAGTTAAAATTAAGGTTGGCAACGTGTCTTATCTAGCAATTAGCAAACTGTGAACTGATCTCCCTAGTTTAACACATGGAAACGGGCGCTGACTAGCAGGAAAGGCCACAACCCGTTCTATGTGTACTGGAAACAAGGTTTGCATCGTATTTTATCTAACAATTAGCAAGCTGAGAGTTTATCTCCCTAGTTTATCACGTGGGAGCGGGCGCTGACTAGCAGGAGTGGCCACAACCCGTTCCGTGTGTACTGGTGGTCAGGAACCCTGCTCCCAAAGATAAAAGGGCACTTACCTAATGTGGTGTTCCTAAATGTAAGGCCTGGTAACAGAGGTGACCAGGACTCCAGCGTGCACCAACAATATTTAAATTCTCCAGTCAAAAATATATCGTGTTTTAGTCACACATTTAATCACAATTCATTATATTGCTTCACCAATTACATAACATTTCAAGTAAATGTCATGGAGAAAGTCCAACCAATAATTAGTATGGTCCAATGTGAAATACATAAATTACATCAAATTAAATGACATCATAAATTGCATAAACCCAATGCATTTCGGGGCTTGTGCCCCTTCGTCAGGGGTCTGTATGAAGAGAAGAAAGAGAAAACAGGAAGAAAGAAAACTAAGTTACTTCCAGTGCTTAGGAGGACAATGTTTTTTTTATATGTAGTGTTTTTAACAACAGTCTTACCGCAACTATGGACTAACGAATCCACTCATGGATTCGATGAATAGCGTGGCGCGCGGCTGCGCGAAATCTAGGGAGTGAGTAAATACTTTGAGTAATCACAGTATTCTATGAACCACAAATGTGTTTCTGTATAGAGAGCACACGAAGTGCTGGTTACCTGAATGCTTGTAGTTGAGGTAACTGGAAATAAACGGACAAACAAAATGCATACCATTTTAGATTGAAGCAAACAGATCTAAAATTAGACAATGAACGTATGTTACTGCAGAGAAAATGATTCTAAGCTCACCTGCTGTATTTGAAATGAGGCGTTTTTACTCTGCAGAATTTAAGAAAAAGGAAAGCTGATGAGCATTTAAACAATGCATGCTCAAGAAAAGAATTTTTTTTTTAAAAACTGACCCTCCACAGTACGGAGAAAATGCGTTTACCTGTCGTGGTTCGATGTGCGTTATGAAGCAGCAGTTTAACGAGGTGTCACAGCATTCTGTGAAGACAACAAGCGGTTGGGGACTTTAAAACCAACTCATGGGTTATAAGTATTATCGACTGGTGTGGAGAAGCGGAACTCACCGCAGAACTCGACCGGCTGGTCCGAAAAGACATCCGCATCCGCGCTATCGTGCACACGACTATTCCCTTGTTCCTGTTATTAACTCGTCAACTATACCGGGCAACGAGATAAATGACGGACTATTCCGCGCTAAAAAGGAAGCGCCATTGTTAAGTACCTTCGAACTCACTCTATTGCAAGTAGACGCAATGAATTAAAATTTCGTGTGTTGTATAGGAGGCCCATAAAAAGTAGCGTGTGTAATACAGAAAGGAATAAAATAGGTGCAACAAGAAGAAGAAGCAGACACAAGGAAAGAAGAAAGAAAAAATGTTTCCATTCACTGCCTATTAACAATCTGGTGCTGCGCAGCCCATTTTTTAGTAAAAAATCCAAAGAAGAAACTTTTATGCGAGTATCCTGCCTATTTACAATCTTATACAGTACTAAGATGGGTCACCATGAATTAATTGTGTTGATAAGTATTACTGGGAATGAGTGTTTGAGGCTGATATTAGTAGCACCGTGAAATAGAGATCATGAGGGGTCCTAGTTTTATATGTTCATAGAAAACAAACCATTTCCATTTTGTCGTTAAGCCCACTTGGGGACATTGTTAACAATTTTCGAATCCAAAAGGCTTCCCTCTGGAGGAGGGTCCTGGCATTATCATGACCCAAACGCTGTGGGATCAATTCGATTATTTGAAATCTTAATTGGGCAAGCGAGTGCCTTGCGTCAATCCAATGCTTTGCCAACGGAGATGTGAGGTTTTTATTCCGTATCCGGCTTTTGTGCTCTGACAGTCGAACTTTTAATTTTCTGTCCGTCTTTCCGACATACAGAAGACCACATGGACACTTGATCGAATAGACCACATGTTCTGAGTTACAGTTCGTTGTGTGTCTTAGTGGTATTTTCTCTCCTGTTCGTGGGTGCAATAGGGTATTCCCTAGTATGGCATTATTGCAGTTTTTACAGTTGAAACACTTCGTTGTGCCTTTGTATGTTTCATTTTGTTGTCTCCCATCGTTCAAGGATTTATTCAAGACCTCTTTGAAATTTTGAGCTCTTTTGTATGCGAACAAGGGTTTGTCCGTAAACAATGCGCCAAAGTCATTCTCTGTTTGAAGAATTTCACATCTTTTCAGTATGATGACCGTCCTGACTCGTGCAGATCCGGTTGCTCCCCTCTGTCCTCCTGGGTATCGTAGCGCTATCCCTACGCTGCTTTGCTCTGTGCTCTGTGCCTGCTTTCATCCTAAACTTTATCACTGCGCCGCATTGGGATTTAATTGTGCTCTGACCTTAGCGCTGCTTTGTAATTGATTTGCACTGTACTAAAATCGTAGCGCCGCTTTCTACCCTTCACGTGCTCTGCTCATAGCGCTGATTTGTGCTGCCCATCATAGCGTCCTCCACTCAGCATTATTATTTTTTAATTCCATTTTGCAGTAATAGCGCTCCACTGCTCGCCCCAACCTCCCCCTGCTTAAAGTTGTTATTGTTGCAGCCATTTGCTTAGTGTGACGTCCAAGCCCGTCCCTCCAATCACGCTCCCGCCTCCCAGCTGAGCCTGCCTCCCACTGATAGAACAGGTCGACCCCACCCCCCCTGAGAGCTGTGACCGTCCTGACTCGTGCAGATCCGGTTGCTCCCCTCTGTCCTCCTGGGTATCGTAGCGCTATCCCTACGCTGCTTTGCTCTGTGCTCTGTGCCTGCTTTCATCCTAAACTTTATCACTGCGCCGCATTGGGATTTAATTGTGCTCTGACCTTAGCGCTGCTTTGTAATTGATTTGCACTGTACTAAAATCGTAGCGCCGCTTTCTACCCTTCACGTGCTCTGCTCATAGCGCTGATTTGTGCTGCCCATCATAGCGTCCTCCACTCAGCATTATTATTTTTTAATTCCATTTTGCAGTAATAGCGCTCCACTGCTCGCCCCAACCTCCCCCTGCTTAAAGTTGTTATTGTTGCAGCCATTTGCTTAGTGTGACGTCCAAGCCCGTCCCTCCAATCACGCTCCCGCCTCCCAGCTGAGCCTGCCTCGCCCCTCCCCCTCCACTATCCATTTATGACAGTTGCTCCCGCGCGCAGCGTCTACGCGCAGCGACCGCGCCCCAGCCGCGCCGAAGGTGCGCCAAAGGTAAGCCCGTCTACGCCCGTCCGCGCCTGGACCGCGCCCAGCGCCAGACCCCCTGCCCCTCGCGCTGCCCAGCCCACCCGCGTTACCTACGATGCCGCCACCCTCCTAGCCCTTAACCCCGGTCGCGCCCCCAACTGCGTCCAAGCCGCTCCTGGACACACCCATGGACCGTTCTCCTGCTTCTCCTGCAAATTTAGCGGCACCGACAACATCTCCGCTACGACCACACCACAGATTCCCGACCCCAACCACCTAGAATGCATCCTTCTCAACACCCGCTCGGTCCACAGGCACGCCATTGACCTTTGGAACCTACTAGACACCATCTCTCCTGACGTCGCCTTCCTAACGGAAACATGGATGAACGCTTCCTCCGCCCCTGACATCGCCATCGCTATCCCTGATGATTATAAGATCACACGCAAAGACCGCACCGACCATACAGGAGGTGGAATCGCTATCGTCCATAAGAAAACAATCCGCATCTCAACCAGCTCTGATGCCAACCTCGCCAACTCCGAACACCTTCACTTCCAGATCCACATCGACCCCAAGACCACACTCAGAGGCACCCTCCTCTACAGACCACCAGGACCACGCGCAAAATTCAGTGAAGACATCACGGACTTCATCACCCCACACGCGCTCCCCTCCAAAGACTACATCCTTCTGGGAGACCTCAACTTCCACCTTGAAAAGATCAACGACCGCAACACCGCCACCCTCTTAGACAACCTCGCCAACCTCGGACTTAAACAACTGGTCACTTCCCCCACCCACATCGCAGGTCACACTCTCGACCCCATCTTCACCTCCAGCAACCATGTCTCCTTCAGCCACACTACAGATCTCCTCTGGACTGACCACAGCTGCGTTCACTTCATCTACAACAAGCCGAAACCCATCATCCACCTCCAACCAACTCTACAAAGAAACTGGAACAAAATCACCACAGAGCAGATCTCCACATCACTCCTTCAAACCTCCCCAGCCCTCTCTTCTAACGCCAACGAAGCCGCCTCCAACTTCACCCTCTGGTTATCCAACACCGCCGACACCTTAGCACCACTGAAAAAACGTCAACACAAACTTGGCATCAAGAAGGCCTCATGGTTCAACGACGACCTCAAGAAATCCAAGAAACTGTGCCGCTCCCTTGAAAAGGCCTGGAAAAAAGACCCATCCACCAGCAACAAGGACGCCTTCAAAAGCGCCATCCGCACTCACCACCAACTGATCCGAAAAGCCAAGAAAACAGCATTCAAAGATCGACTTGACAACAACGCCCACAACAGCAAGGAACTTTTCAACATCGTCAAGGAATTTTCCAACCCCTCGGCCAACTCCAACGACATCACCCCCTCTCAAACCCTCTGCGATTCCCTAGCCTCTTTTTTCCACAACAAGATTGCTGACATCCACAACAGCTTTGACAACCAACCCGGAAACCTACCCAGCCTACCATCAACTGACCATCTTCCCCCCGTTAACACCCTTAACGCCTGGAACCCAATCTCCACTGAGGACACCATCCGCCTGATGAATTCCATCCACTCTGGATCCCCCACAGACCCATGCCCCCACCACATCTTCAACAAAGCAGACTACGTCATAGCTCCGCACCTCCGAGACGTCATCAACTGCTCCTTCAACTCCGCTACCTTCCCAGAAGATTGGAAACACGCTGAACTCACCGCCCTTCTGAAAAAACCAACAGCAGACCCCACCGAACTCAAAAACTACCGCCCCATCTCGCTTCTTCCATTCCCGGCCAAAGTCATCGAGAAAGCTGTCAACAACCAGCTCGCCGCCTTCCTCGAAGCCAACAAATCACTCGACCCCTCACAATCTGGCTTCCGAGCCAAACACAGCACTGAGACCGCCCTCATCGCAGCAACAGACGACATTCGAACTCTACTGGACAATGGAGACACAGTCGCCCTCATCCTCCTCGACCTCTCTGCAGCCTTCGACACAGTCTGCCACAGCACCCTTTTACAACGCCTCAGAAACATCGGAATCCAAGGAAAGGCACTGGAGTGGATCACCTCGTTCCTTACCGGAAGAACCCAGAGAGTCCGCCTACCACCATTCAAGTCCGAGGCCTCTGAAATCATCTGCGGCGTACCACAAGGATCCTCACTCAGTCCCACCCTCTTCAACGTATACATGAGCCCCCTCGCGGCCATCGCCCGCCAACACAACCTCAACATCATCTCTTACGCGGATGACACTCAACTGATCCTATCTCTCACCAAGGACCCCAGCACCGCTAAAACTAACCTACACGAAGGAATGAAAGAAGTCGCCGAATGGATGAAACAAAGCCGTCTGAAACTGAACTCAGACAAAACAGAAGTCCTCATCTTAGGTAAATCCCCCTCTGCATGGGACGACTCCTGGTGGCCGGAAGCCCTCGGAAATGCACCCATCCCGACAGACCACGCACGGAACCTTGGCGTCATCCTGGATTCTTCACTCTCAATGAACAGACAAGTCAGCGCCGTATCCTCTTCCTGCTTTAACATTCTTCGCATGCTCAGAAAAACATTTCGCTGGATCCCCTCCGAAACAAGGAAAACAGTCACCCACGCTCTAGTCACGAGCCGACTGGACTACGGAAACACCCTCTACGCAGGTACCACCGCTAAACTCCAGAAGAAACTACAACGAATCCAAAACGCCTCAGCCAGGCTCATATTAGACATCCCACGCAACAAACACATCTCTGGTCACCTTAAAGACCTCCACTGGCTACCCGTCAATAAGAGGATCACTTTCCCACTGCTTACCCACGCACACAAATCACTCTACGACATCGGACCAGATTGCCTCAACTCCCGACTGTCCTTCTACACCCCCTCCCGCCAACTTCGCTCTTCCAGCCAAGCCTTCGCCACTGTACCTCGCATCAACAAGACCACCATGGGAGGCAGATCCTTCTCATACCTGGCTGCCAAAACATGGAACTCTCTCCCCGCTTACCTTCGCCTCACCCAGAATCACCTAGCGTTCAGAAAGCAGCTTAAAACGTGGATATTTGACAAATAATCCACCTCCCCTTCCTAAGCGCCTTGAAACCCTCTGGGTATGTAGTGCGCTATATAAATATTTTGACTTGACTTTGACTTGACTATGATCCTTTTTATATCTCTAGAGGCTGTTGAAAATTTAGATACAAAAACCATTCTTTGGTTGGTCTTTTTGGATTTCTTTTGCAGAAGATCTTTTCTTGGGATTGACTTGATTTTTCCTAAATGTGCTTCAAGCAATTTTCTAGGGTATCCCCTGTCAAGGTATCTATGTTTTTCTGGGAGAGGTGTGGCGCCGCGGCCAGGGCGACTGACGCTGGAATCTGGGGACCACGGTTCGATCCCCGGCTCCGGCGGCAGGTTAGCCCAGCACCATGTGACTCTGGGCAATAGCTCGCTTAATCTTCCCGACGGCCCCCCAGCGCCTAGAGACCCTTACGGGTGATTGTGCGCTTTACAAATGTGGACTTTATGTTTTTGTTTATCAAGACTTTTTTCACATTGCAAATCGTCCGTTGATATTCGTTTTATTCTCATGAACTGTGAGATTGGGAGATTATTGATCAGAGAGGCCGGGTGGAAACTGCTCTAGAGCAAAGCTGTGTTCTTATCTGTTGTTTTTTTGTACAGACTTGTTTGGATAGAACCTTCTGATATTTCTACCATTACATCCAAAAATGGCAATGCTGTTTTACTAATGCTGTGGGTGAATTGAATCCTCGGATTAGCTAGGTTTAAGGTTTTGATGTTTTCCTGTAATTCTGATGTTGACCGCTTCCAAATCAAGAAAACGTCATCTATGTAACGTTTATAGTATACAAGCCCATCTTGCCAGGTGCTATCTTCAAGAATGTAGTCTAGTTCAAATTTCGCCATGAATACATTGGCATAAATACATGCCCCCGGAAATCCCATTGCTGTTCCTGACAGTTGGATATAATAATCATCAAACCATGTAAAGTAGCTGTTTGTTAAACAGAATTCTAGTAGTTGCATGATCATCAATTTTAACTCTACAGGCTTATCAATTCTCAATTGTACACA
Organism: Lissotriton helveticus; assembly: GCF_964261635.1. NCBI lineage: Eukaryota > Metazoa > Chordata > Amphibia > Caudata > Salamandridae > Lissotriton > Lissotriton helveticus. The sequence goes on from NC_136068.1 coordinate 169,583,765, forward strand.
TTGTCCATTCCATGCAGTTGTCTGTTGAGATTGTTAAAAGGCTTCTGAGAAAGTCAGAAGTGTTTTCCAGATATGTTGGCCACTCTCGAATGAAGGGCTGCATTTGAGCATCAATGAATATACCTGGGTTTTCAAAAATTGACGAACATCCAGACACTATCGGTCTGAAAGGGGGATTTTCCAGGTTTTTGTGCACTTTCGGGAGAAAGTAAATTCTAGGTCTTCTTGGGTACATTTGTCTTAGATAACGTTTAGTCGTGTTGTTAATCCATTTTTGTTCTTCTGCTTCCCACAACTAAGAGGGCACTAGTTTAATATATTACTGGAAGGGTGAACAGTCTCCCCGTATTGGCCATTGATTCTAGCGGTACAAATGATCCCGAGACAAATGTCCATGTGTTGTCCTAAATTATGCTCGTATGGCGTAAAGCCACGCATGTTCTGGGGAAATATATAGTTACTGTCTAGTAGATGGCCCAAGTTCTATCTTTCCTACCGGTGCCTCTGTTCGGTAGCGTCACTCACCTATAGCTCTCCGCGTGGCAGGCTTGTGTCCAACCCCTCATTCCGCCGAGATCGGGCTGGTATGTTCTGCCCTGTGTCTCCCGGATAAGAACAGTTTGTTTGGGGCGTGGCCACGCCCCGGGACAAGGTCTGGGATGTGCGTATCACGTGACTTGATGGGTTGACAAGGCGGCCATTTTGTAGTGGCTTTAAATCGTGGGGCTAGAATAGGTTGGGTTTATTCTGTTCGGTGTATTAAGCCTAGGAAAGGCTGGTGCAGTCTGCCCCGTCTCTCCCTAATCAAAACAATATGTTTTGGGGCGTAATCATGCCAATGGCGGGAGTTACGAAGTTTGGTGAATGATGTGCGTGTCACATGACTAGGTTGGAAAACAGGGCGGCCATTTTGTAGTGGTTTGTGATCGCGGGACACTTGAGTCACAGAATGACACCCAATTGGATAATTATGCCCGGAACCAGTTAGGGTTCAGTCCAGTCTGGTATATTGTGCCATTGTAGATGCGAGGGAATAAAACAGTAAGTCACCTGGTGTCTAATAGAGAACCACATGTGGCGGGTTGGCGTTAGTATTCCAGTGGCTGTTCAATTGAGGCTTTTAAGGTTTAGGATATCGATATTCACACCCGTTATTTAACTAGGTAGCTAGGGTGTTAAGAGTTGGATCAACTTTGTGGTACTAGCAACGTGGACACCTAGTAAGGTGGTGTTGGAAGGTGGTGTAGGGGGAATGTGTAGTATATCCTGCCCTCATAATGAACTCCACGGGATGTCCTCGTTTAATCCCTCCCTGTCTGTGGCTAAGCAGTGTACCCATCGTTGCTCTTTAACCCCTTCAGTGCTGCGCGAATTTCGCTGCAGTGCTGAAGGGTTTAAAAGCGTATTGGCTCATGACGGAAATGTTCCGTCATCAGCACCGGAGCACTGACGCTGATGACGGAACCGTTCTGTCATGAGCATGCAAGGGGTTAAAGAAAAGACTTTGTTTGGAGCAATTGGGACTGGCCTCTAAGACTAACCATTTGAGTGAGTCTGCAGTGTGTTTGTGCTCAATAAAGTGCCTACACATTTTGGTGTTGTCCTTTTTACAGCGGAAACTACTGCAGTGTTCTGTAATGTGTGTCTTAATGGGACGTTAGGTCATACCCACGTATTGTAGATCACATGGGCATTTTAGCAGGTATATGCAGTGTGAGGTGTTGCAATTTGTATGACCCCTTAGCTCCCATTTGAAGGATTCTGTATTGTCTTATGTATGGCAGTGTATGGGTATACGCTACAGGACCCGCAAGGATAATGTCCTGTCACTGGTGGTAGATGCCAAAGGGTGGATTGAGTGGGCTTCCTGATCGGTTTTGGTCTAGTCTTAATCAGGATGTCCTTGACATTTTTAGATCTCTTGAATGCGAATCGTGGCAACTCAAAAGATAGGTCCCCTGTGTTCAAAATCTGCCAATGGCGTTTAATGATGCTTTTGACCTGTGTTGAAGCCGGTGTAAAAGTGGTGACACATGTCATTGGTTCATTATCACTGGGGGTTCTCTCCCTTTGTTCAAGCAGGGCATCCCTATGATTATTTCTGGCTCTTTTCTGGGCTTTAGCTATGTCTCTGATCGGGTACCCTCTCTCCAATAGATTTCTGGATAGGATAGTGGATTGTTTCTTGTACTCCGGTATGCTACTGCAGTTTCGCCTCACTCTGAGAAACTGTCCGAACGGTAAATTTGTTCGTAGTGCTTTTGGGTGATGGCTGGAGAAATGTAGGAGGCTGTTCCGGTAGGTAGGTTTCCTGAACATAGTTGTACTCAGTTGGCCCTCCGTGAGTTTGATCGTCAAATCAAGGAAGGGGATCTCTGTTTCGGACACTGTCATGGTGAAGTGTAGATAGGGGTTCAGTGTATTGATCCAGTCAAAGAATGCTTGGTAAGAGTCGCTTGTTCCCGTCCAAAAAATTAAGATGTCGTCGATGAACCTCCTCCACAGTTTGATGTTGCTGTGGTAGGGGTTCATTTCTTGGTGTATGTGCTTCCCTTCGAAGTCAACCATGTAAAGACAGGCTAACGAGGGGGCAAAAGTACTGCCCATACTGGTGCCCTGTGTCTGGTGGTAAAACTTCCCTTTGAACTCGAAATAATTTTCTGTCAATGCCAGGGTTGCGCATTCCATGATAAATGCCGGTGGTGTATTGGACCCCCATTGGTCACTGTTGAGAATTTCTTCTATCACCCCCAGTGTGGCCCTCTGTGGGATGTTAGTGTAGAGGGCCTCCACATCGAGGGTGATTAGAAAGTCGATCTGTCCATCTGTCTGACCGTTTCCCTGGAAAGTCTCAAGGGTGCGCAGGACATCTGTGGTGTCCTGTATATAGGATTGTATTTGTTTGACCAACGGCTGTAGGAAGTGGTCACAGAACTGGGACAGAGGCTCGAGTATTGAGTCTATTCCCGATACTATGGGGAGTCCAGGTGTGGGGGTCGTCTCCTTATGGATTTTCGGGAGTATGTAAAAGTAGGGGTCCTTCTTGACCAGAAAGTCTGCCTCCTTTCTGCTTATCCATTCTTCACTTTCCGCCTCCTCAATTAAGCCTTTGATAGTGCTTCTGAGGCGTTCAGTGGGGTCAGATGGAATGGGGGTGTAGTAACGTCTGTCACCCAATTGTCTCAGGCACTCTGTCTCATAGTCTTTAGTGTTCATGAGTACCGTCGCACCCCCCTTGTCAGCCTGTTTGATTGTGATCACTGGGTCATTGGCTAAAGATTCCAGTATAAGCAATTCAGCTCGCGAGATGTTTTGGTGACTATTTTGGAGATTTAAGGTCTTGATTTCTTTAAGGACTGCCTGTTCATAAGTGAGAACTTCATTGGGAACCATCCCACTGTGTGGGGTGAAGGTAGAGGGATTGTGTAGGCCAGAATCCTCAATCGATTCATGTGGTTTCCCTTCAAAAAAGGCTCTCAACCTGATTTTCCGGAAAAATTTCAGTATCTTGCATGTTTGTTGGAACATGTCTATTTTAGGAGTTGGTACAAAACCAAGGCCTTTCTGTAGTACCTTTTCTTCCTCTCTTGAGAGTTGACGTTCTGAGAGATTAACAACCAGGCTTATTTGCGTGCCGTCATGCTCCTGGTGTCCATCCCTTGTTGTGGTGTTGTTGCCCACTGCACTCTCTTTTCTGGCGCGTTCCCTCGCTTTCGCCCTCGCCCTCTGCCCCAACCTCTGCCTAAAAAAGGTCGGTTACCACCCTGTGGGGCAAACTGGGGAGGATAATGTGGGCCATAGGGGGGAAAGGTTTGTGGGAATTGGGGGAATTGCCACAATGGTGGTATTGGGTATAGAGGATGTTGGAAGTTTTGATTACCTTGTCCTCCCTGTCCTCCCCCTCTTCTTCCCCTGCGTTGTTGTTGTTGTGTTTGCCAGTCATCTCCACTGGAGTCACTTTCACTGTTAGAGCCCCTTCTGGATGAGGTGGCACTCGAGTCTGATTGGTAGTTGGTTCCTGGTGGGACATAGTCGTCTTTTAAGTATGGGTATACCTTTTCTTTGGAGAACCGTTTGATGTCTTTCTGTAGTTTTGTAACTTTCTGGTTCATAAGGTATTCCTTATGTTCGGCCAACTCCTTGTTGAGTTCTGTGAGTTTGGTTTTAAAACCCGGATTCGGGACTGCTGATTTGAGAGCACTCTCCGCAGCTTGTATGCGGGTGAGTAATTCGTCTGCTAGACGTTTGGAAGTATTCACGATCAGAATTAGCAGGTCATGGGTGCATTTCCATGAGATTAACGACCACTCAATTTTAAATTGTCCGTCCTCCCAGAAAATTCTGGGAAAGTTCTTTACAATCAGCCCATTGGGAGCAATTTTGGCCTTGAAGTATTCCGCCATTAGTGCGCCGTGGAGAGTTATTCTGATCCATTCCCTTTTTAGGTCAGAGAGGGCTTGCCAATCGGCTGTATTACTCCCTGTGGCTGTACTTGTCTCTACACCAAGGATTGATGGGATTCTTAGAATAGCTGCTGCATCTTCTTCCCCAAAACTCAACCCCTGGCCGTCCATTTTGTGGAGACCACAGGGGAATCAAGGAGAAGGACTTGTTCCAAAGGAACAAGGAGGTGTTGTCTTGGTTGTTGTGAATTGTTCGTACCACTCTTATGTGGGTGGTATTGACACCTTGCACCAAATTGGTCTAGGTATGGGTTGGGGGATAGAGCCGGTCTTACCCACCAGAAAGGAACTCCCACGGTGGTTAGCCGTGCTCGGAATGTTTTGAAAACACTTGGAAGTGGGATGCGCCAGGTATTGGAAGTGGGATGCGCCAGGTATTGGAAGTGGGATGCGTCAGGTATTGGAAGTAGGACGCACCAGGTATTGGGAGTGGGGCACGCTGGGTATTGGAAGTGGGACGTGCCATGTATTGGAAGTGGGACGTGCCATGTATTGGAAGTGGGATGCGCCAGGTATTGGAAGTGGGACGTACCAGGTATTGGAAGTGGGACGTACCAGGTATTGGAAGTGGGACGCGCCAGTGGTGTAAATGGGTGATTATGTACTGGCACTTATTTGTTTATGAATTAGGCACTGGTGTCAATGTTCTCGCTAATCTGTGGTTGGCTTTAGAGCTCATCTATACAGAGAAAAACAATGCTGGAAATGGTTTCTTTAGTCTAGGATACTGGTCCTGCGGATGTGAATGATTTCGATGCGGGGACACACACCCAACCTCAAGCCGGGACTTTTCCATGTTTTACAGAAATATTCTGCCATTGAGTCATCTCTCATTAACAATGGAAATCTTGTTAAAACACATGTAACAATATTAATCTCACTGAAAACATGCGTGACACACGTCTAGAACAATATTTCTAGTACACTTTTAGAGAATTTGTGTCAGGTCTGTTTGTGAAGTTCTCATTTTTACTTTTTGAACTTTGTGGTCTATAGTCTGCTAATTTAATTTAGTCACAGGTTTTAAAAGTTATCCTTCATTTGCTAGAAATGGTTCTGTGTTGCAAAAGTGTTATGAGTCAACGCACCCTTCTTTGGATAATGGTTTTAATGGCTATGGGGTGAGGCCAATCAGAGCACGTGACGTGTGGGAATCATTACATGCACTTTAGAAGACAGCTCTCTGGAAAAAACAAAAGTACAGTTTAAGTTTAAACATAAATTGTGCTACAAATAATGTCTATTTCTCTGATCCCTTCTGAGATAACTATCTTGCTAAATTAAAGATATACTTAAAAGTTCACAAACATATATTTGCTCGTATATATCGTCTTGGAAATATGATGTACACAAAAACAGTAAAATATAAAACCATCTGAAAAAAAATTCTGGGTTCATCTCGGGAACTGAGAAATATATAACTGAGATTATAAGCATGCTGTCTTTAGCAACAAATGTCCCGTTCCAGTCTTTGACCAATCAGGCTTGAGCTAGTCACAGACAAAAATAACCTACTCTATACAGCTGTTGTCACAGCCAAGAGAGACATTGCAAATAAAAATGGATGCGGGGAAGTAGTTTTAATCCAGAGACCTAAATTGCAATCTGTGGGAAGAACTCTGCAGTGCAAACAGATACATTTTTGATTAAATCAGTTCAATATGAATTATTCATCGCTTACTTAACCATGCCTCCAAATGCAGACTCGTTTATGGGAAAGCTTTAAATTGTAATCCTGAATTTTTCAGTTACAGAACATGTCAAATAAATACAGCCGCAGAACTGGCAGATGAGTCTGCAGTATATTCATTTTTGAGTTGGCGGAGTAGAAAATGGCAATAGCAGGTAGATCCAAAGGACATTATTATGGAGACAGCTGTTTTAAAAATTACATCAGCAGCTAGAAATGGAAGACACAGAATAGCAAGAAGTAAACTTCATCAAAGTTGGGCGTGTAACAGGTTCTACTACTTTTTCTTCAGAGTTTAAGGGAAGAGCATAGCATGGGCAGCGCCAGTGATGTCAAGTGTAGTGAAATCACAGGAAGTGATGCTACAGGAAGTGATATCACAGTCTCATCACATCCATCACTTTGAAAGGAATGGGCCTATTTTGAGGTCAAAGCTGAGATACGAAATTTGCTAAATCGGATATATGAATGTAAATATATGTATAAATGTGTTATTCATTAAAATCTCAGTCATGCGCATCTAGCTGTGTGGGATTGTAAAAGAGGGAATGGCATTTGGCAATGCTCAACATGAAGTGTAACGAATAATATATGCATTTATAATATTTAACCATTTTGATATTATAAAATAATTAGCAAACTTACATACCTGCCATGCAATTAGACATAAATGAAGGAATAACGAGATTGTTAAGGAGGCTATGTATTCTTAAAATGTTCCTTTATATTTTGAGCTCATCAGAAATATGAATTCGAAGGGAGGTTTTTATAATACATTAAAAAAAATTGACATTGTACAGAAAGGTTTGAGATTTTGAGGAGGCTGCATTGGGTAGGGATGGGTCGGTAGCAGTTAAAAACACCTGCTGAGGCTACATTACAAACCTATGTCATGGCGCACAGCTTTTGCATGTACGAGCAGCTGCGTTGTTGGAGCACACGTCTCCCGTTTGCAACTAAAGGGACCAGTGGAAGCCCACCGCATTTTAAACAGGTTAAACACCAAGACCAGGGTCGCAGGACAGGTGCACATGTATACACAAAACAGTTTTCAAGTAAGTTGACGTTAGGCCTAACTACAATGGGCCCCATTGTGAAGTCAGGCAGTAGGCCATCCAACAGCTCCTCGGTGGCGGGGGAATCCGCACCCCCTCCAACAGGCTCAAGGGGCCCATTGGGCGGAGGGCGGATCACAATTCTTAAAATGGAGACGGTGTCTGCTCAGGCACCTGATGGAGCGAGGTTCAGAATGATATTTTGTTCTGACTCGCAAAGTTAAACTTACATTAAAAACAGTAACAGTATTAACTAGTGTGTGGGGAATTATTAATCAACTTAGTTTAAAAATGCATTTAAACAACATGAGGGACTAATTCATGTGCTCTTTGTTGCAAAAGCAAGTGCGTTGAAAATAATAAACTAACCTTGTCTATTGTCTTTGTCAGTATTAAATGCGGCTGTCTAACTAATAGCATGTGCTTATTTTGTGTGCTTATGTTATGTCTTTACGTCTTTATGTGGCATAGGCTCGTGGAGAATCCTGCGGCCTAAAAGAAGAAGGTAGATAATAAACGCTGCTTTGTCTGCACTTCTAGGTAACATAAATTAATGAGTTAATAATTATCAAAGGGGGTGGGTAACAGAATGGGTCTCAATTCTCTAATTAATTGATGTCTTGTGTTTGTTTAAATAATAGTTTTCGAGTAAGGCCTAAAAAGCACGTTGAAAAGACAGTGTTTTTGCGTCCTGTCCAGAAAGAGCCCTGCATGGAAGTGGAAACTTTTACCACATTGACAAGTTTTTGCAAATTCAAATAAACAGTGCTAAACGTGCTCTTGGAGAGACAGATTCAAGGACAGGAAGCAGCAAAGTTTGCCAAGCTAAGGAAGTCACAAATTGTATCTCGAAAGAAATGTTTCTCTTTTGAGGAAGCCAAAAGTCATGTAAGCAGAAGGACAATAGGGCTTAAGAGAAGCCTGAACTTGGTTTGGGAATGGAGATGACCTACCGTTTTAATCGTGGACTGACATGGCGTAGCCAATGAGCGCCATGGATTTCTGAGAAATTATATAATTTGTAGAAAGTTTAGCTAGATAGAAGGGTATAAAACCTGACCCCATGGGCAGGAGGGCGCTTCTCGCTTTCTGATTCCTGAAGGGCGTGTCATGCTGTTGGACTCTTTGGCGCACGTAAGGATAGCAGACTCTAATGATTATTCCTTTTTAGGTGGAGCAAGTTTTAGACAGGGAAATGGAATTTAGGGAATGGAAACTGTTATTTTCTTTAATTCATGCTAACTGATTTGCCTTTGAAGTGTCGGTCTAATATGTTTTCTCTGCTTGCATTATTGCTAATAAAATAAAGATTCTTAATAAAAATGCTCTTTCTTTGAATAAAAAGTTAAATAAAATTAGATTTTGAAATGACAAGCTGGTCTTGTTTATTCATGGTCTAGTTACCATCAGCTGATCCTTTTGCCTTAGTGACTTAATTAAAAAGATATATGTTTAAAACCATGGTAAGAAAAGATAAACTGCAGATGTATATAAATGTGTAAATAGTTTGTGAATAGTTCCGATTAATTAGGTCACATGATTCAGACGCCCAAAAATTGTCTTGTTGGTATATGGGCCTATGTGTGTGTTTTATGATTAATGGTAAGTAATGTGGTGTTGGGTAGCGTTGGTGAGACAGTTATTCCTCAGGGGCGCTGGAACAATTCTTTGGTAGCAGAGTTACGGTTGCTATGGTAACTGTCATGCTACATGGTAATTACATAGGATCGATGTTTAACACATGTTGGATTTGTTGAGTCTGTTCAGTTGTTATATGTAGTCGAAAGGTTTTTTCCAGCAGTGTGAAAATTCCTAGTTGTGCTGGCAAGAGTAGTGTAACAGGTGAAGTTGCACAGTGCATTTGTTCTGTTTCAAAATAGTGGTATCGTATCATTAGTGTTGTGGACGTAGAGCACAAGTTTAGGGATTCTAGGTGTGTAAGGTAAAATGTATAGTGAGGGTTGTCTATGAAATTGTAGCTTTCGAGTATAGGGACTTGGAGCCTGTTTTAAAACTCATTGTGAAAAGAGTAGTAGAAATTATCCAAGCTTGAGTAAAGGGTAAGGAAGTGTTGTCTATCTTACTGGCGAGTGAGGTTTTCTGGTGTGGGTTAAAGTCCTGCCAAGATACATGTATACATGGTTAGTGATTTTTCCGTTTGAATGTGCGTAAATGATTTTGTAATATACGATCTAGTGAAACTTTGAATTGTTACTATATGTGCAGTCAGAGAGTAACGAGTTTGTTATTACCTGCTAGAAGGGTAGAGTAGCCTTACTTTATCCACGAATTTAGATATTCTGTGAAAATAGCGTTGTCTATTTCACGCAAAAGAATACTTGAATGACTGAAAAAGCTATTACTTTATTGGGCGAAACAGACAAATGGTTTGTTTTTGTGGAGTTACTAATTGAATTCCATTGAAAAGATTTGTAAAACATGGCACTGTGAAAATATTTTGTAAAGGAGGTGTCAGTGTCACAGCGGAGCGAGGACAGAGAAGCTGCAGCGGCAGTGTACGTCACAGGGTCCGCGCTGTGATTGGCTAGCATACGTCACAGTAACCGCGCATTGATTGGCTCATGTGACTAGACAGGCTTGCAGCTGATTGGCTTATCCTGAAAAGCAGTGATTCTATTGGTTGAGCAAAGCAGTGACGTAGCTTAACCTGATTGGCTTGTTGGTGAGTTTCGCGCACGGATTGGTTGATTTTGCGGAACAACCAGGAAATATTTACGATCTTTTCTAAAGCAAGTGGAATTCATTAAAACATGGATTATTATTATATGAAAGAGAAAAATAAGCTTTCTTGGTTTCAGAAATTGAAAAATAAATTGAAACCTGACAAGAAAATTGAAACGCGAGGTGGAAGGTTACTTCATAAGTACAAAACACCTGCAGCTTATATGTTGGGTGAATATGGTTATCATACTTGCCTTTGGATTGAGAATTGGATGGAATATACCAAGAATGATGGTGTTTTAGCATGGCCGGAGGATGGGTAATTTAACATTAAGGTGATGAAAAACGTAAGAGAAAAAATGATGACTCTTGAACCAAAGCCTAGACCTACACAATTTGAGGCTTTAGCTGAATGGGAGGATGAGATGTTTGAATTGGAACAAGAGAATAGAGGTATAACAAGAGGTGCTAGATTAGACATTAATCGGGAATCTCATGAGGATAGAATGTGTCGATGGAGACGTAATGCACGTGATGGTCTGTATCCAGCGAGAATTGGTGAGGTATCTAGTCAAAACAATGCCCAAAAGAAAAATAACAATGCTGAAGAAAGTGAATTAGAAGATCCAGTTTTAGAAGAGATTTATATTACAAAACAGAAACAGTCTCCTTATCAACCACTTTGTTCATGGTCTTCCCCGAGAATTCCTCCAGGAATTTCTCCAAGTGCTCCTCCCAGAGAAATATTAATGAGACATCACCCAGATTAAATCCGAATAATGCAAAAACTCCTGAAAGAGTAGAAACAAGATCTAATTCTAGTATATCTGGTGAAAACAGAAATTATGTTGAAACCCCAGTTCACAGAAATGAAACCCCAAGAATTGTATGGAGAACAGAAAGATGTGAGGAATTGCCAAATACTTCAGAATACTTTCAATCAAAAGATGAATTAATACAGCAGTTAACTAAAAGCATGGAAGCAGTAAAAGTACCAGTAACGATTGGACCTGTTCAACCAGTTTTTGATCAAAGGGAAATTAGACACTCAGCTTTGACTATTCCATTAAATGCAGAAATTCAGAAAGTGGCGGAGAAATTTTATTCAGATTTATCAGAAATTCACCGAGACAAAACAATGATGCCTGACTTAACTTTTAATCAAAGTTTGTCAAATAAAACTCCATCTGGTGCAGATTCTGATTCAGGAACTCCAGAAAAGAGCATTAATAAAATAGATTTAACGCAGTCCCCACAAAGCCCAGAAATTGAATTACTTGATGTTGCAAAATTGAAAGCAGATTTGGAGGAATTGATTATTGGCACAATTTGACCTGACAGTTTAAAGCTATATCAGGATGATGAATTATTGTTCATTTGCAAAAGCATACAATGGAAAACGAAAACTAAGTATGATCAATTAGAGGAAATGGCTGCTGAATTAGAAATAGATTTAAGCAGGCAGAAAAATTTGCAGAAACATTACGAGTGGATTTCTCTGAAAAAGACATTGAGAACATGAATACCACGGGAAGAATTATTCATGTAAAAGAATTAATTGTGTTTCTAAAAAGATTAGGTAAATGGAGAGTGAAATGGACAAAGAAAAGAGAGGAAGACAGACTAGAAAGAGGTGAAGTAGCTAGTGAGTTTCCAATGAGAGAAATAGCAGGAGGTGGATATGTGCATGTTCCTTGGACAAGACAGGACATTTTACTGTTTACAAAAGATTTTCCTCGGCTGAGAGAAAAACCTGTGGAATGGTAGACAGATTTGTTAAGGTTTCAGAAGTTCTGTGGATTGATCTTGATGGATTCTTTGACATTGTTGTCCCATCGGATCTGTGGACAGAATGTAAAATTTCTGTAGATTGGCCCAAAGAAGAACCTACCAGAGATAGAGTAACAGGAGCTCCTTCAGCAGATGTTATAAATCTGTATGATAAAGTAATTGTGTGGTTGAAAAATAAGATTCCCCCAAAAGAAGTTGATTGGGTTAAAATAGACAGAACAAATCAAGAGCCAAAAGAATCAGTACACTCATTTTATGACAGATTGCTGCTGGTATTTAAACAATACAGTGGTTATGAAAAATTGAGTGAGAAAAATATGAGCCACTTCATTTACAGGTTTGTTTATGGCTTAAGACCTGAAATTGGTGAAATGATAAGGTCTGGAATAGTTGGTTGGCAATCACTTTCAGTTGATGACATTTTGAGAAAAGCAAAATACTGTAGTGATGAAATAGATGCTAAACAGAAAAAGCTAAGAGAGAAAGCTATGTGGGCACAGGTGAAAGTAGCTGAACAGCAAATAGCAACTCTGGAAAACAAAAATGTTCATCAGAATCAGGGTAAATTTAAAGGTAATTTTAATAAGCAAAAATTGATGGGAAATATTGAAGAGTTAAAGCAGAAACTCCCATGTTTTAATTGCGGCGAAATTGGACACTGGAAGCGCGAATGTAAGAATCCGCCAAGAAATTTAAAAAATGCATCATTAAATCCACAGATGCAGAATGAGATAAATCTGCAGCAACAGCTACAGCGACAGGTAGTGAATCAGCAGAGTCAGATTCCACAACCGCCACTTCCAAATTGTGTAAATGTGCAGAGGTACAATACAGAAACAGAATTCTGCGGAGGTGAACAGGTTAACAGATCACCAAGAGTAAATGTGTCAAAAGTTTCTCAACAGTATTTGTTGAATGAAAATGGAGGGAGTGATTCTGATGAATACTTATGACGGTGCCTGAGAGAGGAGGAAGAGTGTGTGCTTGGAGCCACTCTTGAGGTAGATCAGTCTGGTCCATTTGTAAATGGGAAGGTGAATGATGTAGAAATCACTTTTCTTGTGGACACAGGTGCTACCCATTCTACTGTTAGATCAGTGGAAATAGAAAACCTGCCTCTCTCGGGTGAAAAGATTCAAGTAGTTGGAGTAGCTCATCAGCAAATTAAAAGAGATTTAACAGAACCAGTTAAAGTTGAAATTGGCAAATTTAAAGACAAGCATAGATTTGTAGTTTGTAACAGCAGTCCTGTAAACCTGTTAGGAAGGGACATACTCTGTAAGATGAATTGCAAAATATATTGCTCACCGGATGGTATTGTGCTCCAAACTCAGGAAGAAGATGGGCTTTACAGATTAAAAATGTTAATGGTTGAAGCAGAGGAAAGTAAATTATTCCCTGTATTTGACAAAGATAATCTACCTGAAGAATTAAAAGAGACAGTCAATGATAACATTTGGGATTTCACTGGAAACGAAATGGGTTTGATGAAAAATGTAGACCCAGTTAAAACTACAGTAAAACAAGGAGTAGATTTTCCAAACATTCCTCAGTATAAAATGAAAGCAGAAGTTATTGAAGGTGTTATACCTGTAATTGATAAATTCATAAAACAAGGTGTTCTAAAAGAAATTGAGAGCAGTCCATGTAATTCACCGATTATGTGAATTAAAAGCCAAACGGAACTTTTAGGATTGTTCAGGACCTGAGAAAGGTTAATCAGATAGTTGTTCCATGTTGCCCTGTTGTGCCAAACCCAGCGGTAATTCTTTATCAGATTCCGCATGATGCAGAATGGTATACAGTTATAGATCTTTGTAACGCATTCTTTACTGTTCCATTGCATCCAGAAAGCCAGCAAATTTTTGCACTCAGGTTCCAGGATCGCATCTTAGCATGGTGTCGTATCCCTCAAGGGTATACAGAGAGTCCATCTATTTTTAATCAGTTGCTGAAGAAATCCTTGGAAAACCTAGATTTACCTGGAAAGTCAACATTAGTGCAGTATATTGATGATCTCCTTGTAGCTGCAAAAACACGAGATAATTGTGTAACAGATACCATTACCCTTTTAAATCATTTGGCCGATGAGGGACATAAAGTGTCTCCTGCAAAATTACAGTTTTGCAAACAAGAAGTGAAATATCTTGGTCACAGAATTGCAAAAGGGATCAGGCAAGTGGCAACTGAGAGAATTAAAATGATTCAGGGAATGCAACCTCCAAAAACACAGAGACAGGTCAGAATGTTTCTAGGAATGGTTGGTTATTGTCGCCAATGGATTAGTGGATTTTCAGTAATTGCAAAACCACTGCAGAGATTGACAAAAGCAGACATAAAAGACCCGATTACTCTAACAGAAAGTGAGTTAGAAGCTTTTGAGCTGTTAAAGAAAAGTTTGTGTGAAGCTCCAGCATTAGTTATGCCAGACTATGAGAAGGAATTTGAACTGTATTGCAGTGAAAGAGAAGGATGTGCATTATCAGTTCTAATACAAAGACATGGAAAACTGAGAAAGCCAATAGCTTATTTCTCAGCAGTTCTAGATCCTGTTGCAAAAGCATTACCAGGCTGCTTAAAAGCGGTAGCTGCAACAAGTGTAAGCCTTGAACAGAGTGAGGGGATAATAATGGGATTCCCTATATAAGTATATGTACCTCATTCAGTTGAGATTCTCCATACCAGAAGCAAAACACAGCATTTGACAAGTAACAGGTTGACTAAATATGAAAAAGTTATTCTGGGATCAGATAACGTTTCGATTGCGAGATGTGTGAATTTAAACCCTTCCACATTATTGCCTGATGGTATTGAAAAAGAAATCAGGAATGAAAATGACATTGATCATGAATGCTTGGATGTTTTACAATATTGTACTAAACCCAGACAGGACATCAAAGATGTCCCATTAGCTGAATCAGATTTTGTTTATTTTGTTGATGGTTCATGCTTAAGAACAGATGAAGGTGTTCTGAGAGCAGCATATTCTGTCTGCACAGTTGCAGATGTAGTTGAAGCCTCCTGTCTCGAAGGAATTCGTTCAGCTCAAGTAGCAGAATTGATTGCTTTGATTCATGCATGTGAAAGAGCAAAAGAGTTGAAGATTACCATAGTGACTGATAGTCAGTATGGATATGGCGTAGTCCATGACTATGGCCAGCTCTGGTCTCAAAGAGGTTATTTAACTTCTGCAGGAACTCCTATCAGGAATGCAAAATTGATAAAAAGGCTGATCGACGACATTCACCTACCAGAGAAAATTGCTGTCGTGAAATGTAGAGCGCACAAAAAAGAAGATGATTATATGACAAAAGGAAATGCATATGCTGATGAAATCGCGAAGTTCTGCGCAAAGAATAATATGTCAATTAATTGGGAAAAAGACCATGAACATGTTTTGAACTCACTTATGTTAACATCTGTAGTTGAGACATGGCAAGGAGTAAAAGATTTACAAGATGAGGCAAATGATGAGGAAAAAGACACATGGTTAAAAGCAGGTTGCAGACAGCGAGAGGAAGATGAGATTTGGGTTTACAAAGATGACAGACCAGTTATGCCAGATAGTATGATAGCTGATATGGCTCGTATGTATCATGGTCCAGGACATATTGGAAGGGATTCAATGATTAGGTTGTTTAGGCAGACATGGTGCAATCCAAAGTTTAGACTAATTGCAGAATCATTTTGTCAGAGATGCTTGATCTGCCAGCAGATCAACCCAAACAGAAAAACAGTTGTGAGCATGGGAACCATAGGACGGGAGGGTGGTCATTTTACCAGATTGCAGATGGATTTCATTGATATGCCACCCCATAACAAGTTGAGATACGTCCTAGTGATAATCTGTCTGTTTTCAAGATGGGTGGAAGCGTTCCCAACACGTCACAATGATTCAGTTACTGTGGCAAAATTGCTTTTAAGAAGAAATCATACCAAGGTATGGATTTCCGGTGACGGTCGAGACTGATCGTGGAACACATTTTGAAAACAGATTGCTAAAATTGATTTGTGAAGCACTGAACATAAAGCAAAAGCTTCACTGTGCTTACAGAACAGAAGAATCAGGTGTTGTTGAGCAAGTAAATGGCACAATCAAGAATAGAATAGCTAAAATGTGTCTAGCTACAGGAATGAAGTGGACAGATGCACTACCACTTGTTTTGATGTCTTTGAGAAGTAAGCCTGATAGAAAAACAGGTTTAAGCCCCCATGAAATTGTCATGGGTAGAGTCATGAGACAAGAATTTGTACCAGTTGGTAATCTTATGAGCATTAATGATAGCGTCATTTTGGAGTACTGCAAGAGCCTTTCTGACGTCGTGACTTCTGTGTTCCATCAGGTGGGAACTGAAGTGATAACTAAAGAGAAGGAACAAGCTCATGATCTGTTACCCGGAGACTGGGTGGGGACAAAAGTACACCGAAGAAGAAATTGCCTAGTACCCAGGTGGCAGAAGGCAAGACAGGTGATACTTGTTACAACAAATGCAGTAAAGTGCAGAGGATTGAAGAGATGGATTCATGCTAGTCACACCATTCGTGTGCCAGCTCCTGAAAATCCTGACGAAGGTGACATTACAGCTGATTCAGATTCTGAAGAAGAACCTGAAAGAAATCCAGATCCTGAAGATCGACAAGAAGGTCGACATCTGGAAAATTCAATTGCGAATGAGGCGTTGAATGAAGATACTGAAGAGATTGTGATACAAGACTCTGAAGATGATGAAGATCTGCTAGATCAAGGAGCAGAAAAAGAGTCTGAAACAGTGGTGATTCAAGATCAGGAGAGTATTGAAAAGCAGATTGGAAGCTCTTTAAGCAGGAACGAAAGTTCTGAAACTGGGAAGATGGAAGTAATTGAAGAAGAAGAAGAAGACGAAATTCCGAGTACCAGCTGTAAGGATGATGTTCCTAACAGAGCGAAACTGCTGAGTAAAGAAGAACCTAGATTTAGAATCGAAATTTCAGAGACTGAATCAGATGAAAGTGATGATGAATCAAAAGTGAAAGGTTCAAGAAAAAGAGCTTGGAGAGCAGAGTGTAATCTATCTGAACCAAAGAAGGAATTATTGAGAAAAGGAGATAACTGGCCAATTGAGAATGAGGGTCTGAAATTCAAATTAGTAAACAGATCAAAAGAGCAGGTGAATGAAGTCTCAAGTCTGTGGCAAAATTGCTTTTAAGGGAAATCATACCAAGGTATGGATTTCCGGTGACGGTCGAGACTGATCGTGGAACACATTTTGAAAACAGATTGCTAAAATTGATTTGTGAAGCACTGAACATAAAGCAAAAGCAGAAAGGAGATACAGATAAGAAAAATCAAGCAGGAAAGAAAATAGAAGTGATTAGCAGTAGAGGAAAGAGAGTAGTAAAACCTAATCAGAAGTACAAGTCCCCTGAGTGAACGTATATTATCATCACACCAGTGGTGGAAGTAAATAGCAGTAGTCAAGAAGATTTAGATGACACAAGTGATAATGATTGATTTTGTTTCCATATAAAGTTGAAATTTGTATTTGGCATAAGGCTGAAGAAATTGTGTTAGGTGACACAAGGTCGAAGAAATTGTGTTAGCTGGAAAAACACATTGATGTAAGACGCAAGGTCGAAGAAAAGTTGTTAGAAAGTAGGGTTTCCTTTTTCTTAACAAAAAAATGAAAACAGGGGGGGTGTATATTTGTGTATATTTAGAAATCTTTACATTTTTGATTTTTTTTGTAAGGCTCTTGTTTCAAAGTAAAGATGCCTTCTACTAATAATAATTCAAGATGCTCTATCTTAAGAAGATGTTGCAAAATGTCTTCTATTTGTGTGATATTGTTAATTTTGGTCTGGTTAATTTTAGCTGTCATTTTTCCTTTTGGAGTTGACAAGGAAGAGTATAAATCTAACATAACTAGCAAAATTGTGGCTAAACAAGATAACCAAAATGTAGTAGGCAAGTCTAACAGAGTTATTGAGCACAAACCAGAGATCCACCAAGATAGATCTGTTGGTGATTTTTCTAGTAATACTTTTTCAATGCTTTTATCTGAATATGTTAAGGTCATGGATGTCAAAGATTGTTACATTTGTGTGAAACTACCCGCTTCTGTTTCTGAGGGGTTACCTATAATATGCTTCCCCTTACTTATGGCATCACTTTCAGTGTTATAGCTAGTCTATTTTATCAGACAGGTCGTTTAGAGTACTATTACTCTAACTATGACGACATTTTAGCAAATGTAAAAGTTGATAGAAGCTTGAATAAACATAAACATGCTAAACAGATGAGGGAATTTTTCATTGTAACTAATGAACTTACTTATGAGTATGCTTTTAGAAATAATGTAACTTGTAAATTAAGAACGGAAGAGAAATCTTTCTTAAACCTGGTTGAAGAGAGAAGGGCAATTTATAAGCGAAACGAAATGCTGAAACAAACCAAATCTAAGTTTTGGCAGATTGAGGATGAAAAGTTAAATGGTAGAACAGAAAATGTTGCTATTCATATAGATAAACCTGTTAGTGGAAAGCTTTGCATCAGAAGAGATAATACTCAATTTGATAATTATTTTGTAGGTGCTAGTCAATGTGAAGACACTTATCAAATCTTGGGTGGTTGGGGATTTAAAGGTTGTAAAGATCCAATCTTTCCTGGAATTTATTTTGTTTGTGGAAACAAAGCTTATTACAATCTCCCAGACCACTGGTATGGGACTTGTTATGTTGGTTTAGTTTTCCCAAAGATTTTTCATGTAGACATAAATGTAAAGGGTTCTTTTGAAATAAGCCACACTTGAATAGATATAAAAGGGAAAGTTTTTCAAAAATTTTGGGAGATATTTTTGGTGCAGTAATACCTTTTGTGGGTATAACCCTGAATGCAGTCAAAATCAGAAAAATGTCTACAATTGTTGACAGATTGTCTACTGATACAGCTAGTGGATTCCAATTAGTCGATACTGAACTTATTGCCATGAGATCGATGGTTATGCAGAACCGTCTTGCTCTTGACATTCTGTTGGCTAAAGAGGGTGGAGTTTGTGGAATTTTACATGTCCAGCATTGCTGTACATACATTCCTGACAAGAGTCAAAACATTGAGATGTATATCAAAAACATTACAGAATTTCATTCAGAAATTGAACCTTTAGAAGAGGAGGATTTTTCAGAACGTTTGAGCAAAAGATTTGCAGCAATTAAAAACTGGTTTCAAGAGATTGGTAGTTCAATTTTAGGCAAAATATTGTGTCCTTTATTAGTTATAATCTTTGTGATACTTTTGTTAAAAATTAGTTGCATGTTACAAAAGAGAAAGAAATATCTAAGGGAGAAAAAGAGAATTTACAAGCTCAGAAAAGAACAAGAAAGAGAAATAGAGTTAGAAGAGTTTCGTAGGTCACAATATGAGAGTTACAAACAAACAGCTGAATTGAAAGTTTAGAAACACTAACACTGTGATTGTCCAAAACACGTTCAAGGGTTGAAATTTTTTGCTAAAAATATTGGGTGTAGTTTGGTGATTTTGAAATCACCAGATGAGGGAGTTGATGGAGCGAGGTTCAGAATGATATTTTGTTCTGACTCGCAAAGTTAAACTTCTATTAAAAACAGTAACAGTATTAACTAGTGTGTGGTGACTTATTAATCAACTTAGTTTAAAAATGCATTTACACACCATAAGGGACTAATTCATGTGCTCTTTGTTGCAAAAACAAGTGCGTTGAAAATAATAAACTAACCTTGTCTATTGTCTTTGTCAGTATTAAATGCGGCTGTCTAACTAATAGCATGTGCTTATTTTGTGTGCTTATGTTATGTCTTTACGTCTTTATGTGGCATAAGCTAGTGGAGAATCCTGCGGCCTAAAAGACGAAGGTAGATATAAAATGCAGCTTTGTGTGCACTGCTAGGTAACATAAATTAATGGGTTAATAATTAGCAAAGGGGGTGGGTAACAGAATGGGTCTCAATTCTCTAATTAATTGATGTCTTGTGTTTGTTTAAATAATAGTTTTCGAGTAAGGCCTAAAAAGCACATTGAAAAGATGCTGTTTTCGAGTCCTGTCCAGAAAGAGCCCTGCATGGAAGTGGAAACTTTTACCACATTGACAAGTTTTTGCAAATTCAAATAAACAGTGCTAAACGTGCTCTTGGAGAGACAGATTCAAGGACAGGAAGCGGCAAAGTTTGCCAAGCTAAGGAAGTCACGAATTGTATCTGGAAAGAAATGTTTCTCTTTTGAGGAAGCCAAATTTCATGTAAGGAGAAGGATAATAGGGCTTAAGAGAAGCCTGAGCTTGGTTTGGAAACGGAGATGACCTAACGTTTTAATCGTGGACTGACATGATGTAGCCAATGAGCGGCGTGGATTTCTGAGAAATTATATAATTTGTAGAAAGTTTAGCTAGATAGAAGGGTATAAAACCTGACCCCATGGGCAGGAGGGCGCTTCTCGCTTTCTGATTCCTGAAGGGCGTGTCGTGCTGTTGGACTCTTTGGCGCACCTAAGGATAGCAGACTCTAATGATTATTCCTTTTTAGGTGGAGCGAGTTTTAGACAGGGAAATGGAATTTAGGGAATTGAAACTGTTATTTTCTTTAATTCATGCTAACTGATTTGCCTTTGAAGGGTCGGTCTTATATGTTTTCTCTGCTTGCATTATTGCTAACAAAATAAAGATTCTTAATAAAATGCTCTTTCTTTTAATAAAAAGTTAAATAAAATTAGATTTTGAAATGACAAGCTGGTCTTGTTTATTCATGGTCTAGTTACCATCAGCTGATCCATTTGCCTTAGTGACTTAATTAAAATGATATATGTTTAAAACCATGGTAAGAAAAGATAAACTGCAGATGTATATAAATGTGTAAATAGTTTGTGAATAGTTCTGATTAATTAGGTCACATGATTCAGACGCCCAAAAATTGTCTTGTTGGTATATGGGCCTATGTGAGTGTTTTATGATTAATGGTAAGTAATGTGGTGTTGGGTAGCGTTGGTGAGACAGTTTTCCTCAGGGGCGCTGGAACAAGCTGTGGGGATTCCGAAGCACATATCTGACAGTCTTTCTCTGGCGATCCGACCACCATAGACAAGCTGTTGTAATAAGATTGTGGGGCCAGAGCAGGGCCCCTCTTCCCCCGCAGCCTCTTCTATGAGGCCTGGGGGGTCACCTGTAGTGTGCCCCTAAACATCCATGAATCATCAACCACATGGTGCCTGCCACATGGTGCAGGGATGTAAGTTTGTGCTGCAGCCCGCAGCACAAGCAGCAATAGGAAAGATATACTTTCCAACCACCGTGAAGGCAGTCGCATCCTGATTTGGGAAGCAGGACCACCGACTCCTTGTTGGGCGGTCCGGTTTCCGACACAATGCCGGTGGGACGTTCGGGCCACACTGCTCCAAAGGATGTTGACCTTCAATAAATGGGAAACCAAGACATCAAAGGAAAGCACAGCAATTTTAAATGGCCCAAAAACGTATTTTGTTTTTTTTTCACTGCTAAATATCCACACCCGAACAAGGTTAAGCCACATTGGTAAAGAACCAAGAGATCTTGTATACACATTGCTGATTCTCCAGACCAAGGGAGTAACTTAATCGATCTACCTCTATTCTGAACTGCTCCACGTATGCCTATCACAATGCTGAGAGATTCCCAGAGCTCTCGTGGTGTACCTCTGTTGTGCTGAGACATCCACAGGTCTTGCATCACTGGTCTTTCATCCCATCACAGCTGTTTCATCACTAACATGCCCTAAGAGCTCTGGAAAAGCATCTCCGTTCTGTCTTGCCTCCACTGCAGCATCATTACCAGTGAATGTCTCACTGTACATTAGCCTTTGAGATAAACTCCAAGAAGCACTCATAAAGCACCTCTGCGTGCACTGGTTCACATGTGCTGAGACATCAACCCAGCTCCCACAGTCCTCTCTCTCATCAGGTCTGCGCTGTACATTCATTTTCCATTATTCAGACATACACAGAGCTCTCATAGACATCTCCACAATGACCTGCATCATGCACTGATCTCCCTTCTCGAGCACAGTCACAGAGCCTTTGCAAAGCACATTTGCACCATATTGTACCATTAGTCCACTTCTAAGATATGTACAGGCCCCACACATTGCAACTTCCTTTTAACTTCCACCATTCACTAACACATTATACAAGATTAAATAATGTATATACATGCTGAGATGAATAGGTGCATTAAGGCCAAAACACACCTCAAAAACTCTTCACCAGTGGGATATTTATTCCTGGGGTTGCAGCCTCGCCACAGGACTCTTGCAACACTGGCCAACCACCACCCACCCCCACCACCTTCTCCCCGCCTCCATCTACAAAGAGGGGCAGCAAGCCTCTTGCAGACAACCGTTACTGACCCATACTTCTGGGACTCATTGCATTCTTCAAAGCCAACGAAAGGGGAGGTTTGGTCATAAACATATCACATACAAATGAAATAAACATGGCATTGAGATGGCAATAATAACATTGCAGGTTATAGTGAAGTGTCACTGTACACCAGACCACACAGTTATTATGTCCCTCTTTCCACAACCATTAAAAGAGTAACCATGGTTATGCATCGCGGGCAAATGAATGGCAGCAAAATGCACATAATTCACCAAAAAGCTGCTGACCGATTGGCATATCATTCTTCCTAGATGGTCACTAACTTGTGCAAGGCATAACAGCACACACAAACATAAATAACCTGCATACAATGTGAGATAGAACTCCAAAACCATGCCCAATCCTTGCCACCTAATTTGTCTTGTAAAATGCCATCCATTTAGCTCCTCAAAGACAGCTATGGACATAGTATTGTCTTTGCCCGCAAAGCTCGAAACAGAAACAGAAGATGTAACATCTTTGGCGGCATTGCATTCTGTGGTACTGAAAAACATGGGCAGAAGCGTGGATTCTAAAGTATCATAAAGTGTGCTATTATAGACAAGCAACGTTGAAATTCAGTACTTTATTGTCCTTCATTGCAAAGTTTTGAATCACCACGGGTAAAGAAGTCCAGAGTTATCCCCCAAAATTCTTTACTCACATATTCATTGAATTCCAGGTCTTTTTAACATTTTGATAATAGTGAGTCGTGAGTGATGTTACACATGTGGATTTTCATACATCAGAAGAATCTCAATAAGTCAGATGTGAAAGTATGTAGAGTCCTGGAAGGACTGGCTTCTGTATCTCCCACCGAACTGCATGTACCTAGCAAGTTTGCCCCATAGCAACTTCAGGCCATACGCTTAACTTATTCATTTTGCTGACTTCTAGAGATAGAAGACATTATTGAGGGTACCTGGTGCACATCAGTTGACACAAAGCTAGAGCACAAGTCCCAAGCCTTGCACCCTTGATACAATGGCTCATTTAAACCCTGGTGAATGAACCACTGGTCCTCCAGGAGTGGCTGAGATCAGGACCCTGCCTATGTCCACCATGCCTTGCATGTTGGTCATGGGCAGGGAAAATTAATAACGATTAGGGTTGGGTAAAATATTCTGTTCTACCAGTTGAATCGGTGGAATTTTGGTGACTCTGTGTTACTCAGTTCCGGCCAAATTCTGCCAATTGATACGTGGCAGAATGTTTTTACACACGTGTGCCAAAATGGTAAGTTGGCAGACTCGAGTGAGATTGGGCATCAGCTAACGTGATTTTCGGTTGCTAGTTGGACATCCGGTGAGTTCTTTCCAACGCGGGCTGCTGCAACCATTCGAGGTCAGAAGGCTGCTGCTCAAGTAGAAAATCTACTCGAGCTGCAGCAACATCAACTTGAGCAGCTGCACCTGTTGGCACGCCACATGGTGTCTGACCGAGAGCTTGCCACTGGCAAGAGAGCAGAGGCAGAAGTGAAGATCTCCAGCTGCAAATCTGTGAATTGCATTTTGTAGTGCATGAGTTAGCACCAACTGGGGTGGTTGGTGAGCAGATCCCTTACTGACTGTATCATACATGATATTTTGTGGGTAACAAGGACCCCCTGATTTGGATCGTGCTCCTGGGTCAGGGAAAACAGTTTTTTGTGCAAAGGTAACTACCCAGGCAGACAAAAATAGGAACAAGTACTGGCTATTGAAAGAAACACATATTTATGGACAACTCAATTGAAAACGCAATGGACTGTAATGATATCAAAAAGGTTGATTTTTAATATAAAATTAAAAGATACGTGAATAGATCTGATTCAATAAAAGGATAATTGCATGATATAGATGAACATGAATTATTTGAACAATATATGGCAAACAAACATATCAGTATACATTAAAAGTAGAATAGAAGATTTTTTCTTTAAAAATAATTTCTCCAATACAGGAAGTTTTTAAGGCTGTAAGTCTACGCGTTTCGACAAAAACAATTGTCTTCCTCAGGACAGTTCGATATCAGCCATTATTTCTAAAAAAGATAAAACAAAATCACAAACATATAACAGTACATTGCAGGTACTACTATTTACATATATAGGAATGAGAAAACTCATTTCCTTTTTCTATTTTCTTTTTCTTTATAAAGCCAGAATCTATCTTAGGGAACAACATAGATATAGGAGCAAAAAGGTTGGGAAACATTAACATATCTGATAAATGTCACATTAACTAAAACACAAGATAAACCACGTGGGAGTTCATATACTAGGATAGAACGAGGCGTAACATTTTTGGTAAACCAATATTTATGGGAGTTCCTATAGTTACAAGATTTTATACCTAACTAATCACCAAGATTTTATACCTAGTTAATCACCAATGATATTTCCTATTTATCATGACTACATGTATCACATGGGAAAAGAAAATAGTTATACCTAGGCTGGAGTAGTAAATTATAATATCTACTTTAGAAACTACTATTCCAATTCTGGTAGTAGCGATTCATAATGAGGTGAGGAAATTACAACCAACTATTGGCATTTTGGGTTTGGTTGCTGAGAAACCTTACCTAAAATAGAGAAGTTATAAGATGTTGAATACGTGGTAGATGGGGCGGGTAAGGCACCTCTCCTTTTTATAGCTGGAGACGGTATGTGATAGCTATTCAAATAAAAGAAATAGGTTCATTGGAATATAATGAAATAAAATATCACTCTAGTTTAAAGCATTAATTACAAAAGATGATATTTTTACCTGTTAAGACAGTAATCACTGCTGTCTTCCTACCACTGCCCACAAATACTCTTCACGTTTTGTTTAAAAAAGGTTAATTAAAGGACAGAATCCCTCGTTGTTTTCTTTCAAAGAATGATGTTGCAATTTGGGCTAGAGAGAAAAGGATATATATATTCTATTATTTTACTGGGTACGTAGAGAATTGCGGACTTGATCTGACTACTAGATCTAAGTAAAGACTCCTAAATATTATTAATTACCTTATGACTGGTGATCAGAAAGACGCTGGGAATAAGGAAAACAGTAATATGCGTTTCCTTTATGGTTTTCTCGAAATGGCGGCTCTATCTCGTACATCAGCTACAAAATGTAAGATAGAATTAAGTATTATACGTGGGAATTGTGTTTCGAATTGATTTTATAGTTCGTTAGTACCGCTTTCTAGTTGTCATTTACCTGTCGTGTGATACTTCTCGAGAGGTGAAAGATAACAAATGCTGGGCTGAGAAATGCCGTCTCCCTCTGTTTCGTTTGTTTTTTTGGAGATGGATGGGATTCAAAATGATCGCAGGTTCCTAATAAAAACCTGATGAATGTTACAGACTCAAGTTTAGTTTTTGTCTTTACACCGCTTTTAAAAATAACATCAGTGGTTATTAAAATATCAGGTCTAATGCTATCGATTTACCTGTCTTGCAATGATCCCTGGAACTTGAGCAAGGAGGAAGACAAGGTGGTTCCATCCCTTGAAAGCCTTAAAAACAATGACAGTATTGTCATTAAGAGCAGTGATAAAGGCGGAGGGATAGTTCTAGTGGACTGCAATACCTATGAGGAAAACATGATCAAGATGTTAAATGACCCAATTTTTTATAAAAAAATTAAAACAAACCCGACGGAAAGAATAGTGAAAACCATCAATAGGTTGACCACGAAAGCATTACATGACGGCGTTATAAATAAAAAGGAATATGAGTTCCTGAACAATTCCGATCGAAAGGTATCCTGTATATATGGACTGCCTAAGATCCATAAGGACCAGGAAAATCCCCCATATCGTCCGATTGTTTCTACAATCGGTACTCCACTAGAAGCACTTTCTAAATATTTAGATCAGATTTTACGTCCGTACATTTCTCTTTCGCAATCTTACGTAAGAGATACTGGCGAGATAGAGCCGCCATTTCGAGAAAACCATAAAGGAAACGCATATTACTGTTTTCCTTATTCCCAGCGTCTTTCTGATCACCAGTCATAAGGTAATTAATAATATTTAGGAGTCTTTACTTAGATCTAGTAGTCAGATCAAGTCCGCAATTCTCTACGTACCCAGTAAAATAATAGAATATATATATCCTTTTCTCTCTAGCCCAAATTGCAACATCATTCTTTGAAAGAAAACAACGAGGGATTCTGTCCTTTAATTAACCTTTTTTAAACAAAACGTGAAGAGTATTTGTGGGCAGTGGTAGGAAGACAGCAGTGATTACTGTCTTAACAGGTAAAAATATCATCTTTTGTAATTAATGCTTTAAACTAGAGTGATATTTTATTTCATTATATTCCAATGAACCTATTTCTTTTATTTGAATAGCTATCACATACCGTCTCCAGCTATAAAAAGGAGAGGTGCCTTACCCGCCCCATCTACCACGTATTCAACATCTTATAACTTCTCTATTTTAGGTAAGGTTTCTCAGCAACCAAACCCAAAATGCCAATAGTTGGTTGTAATTTCCTCACCTCATTATGAATCGCTACTACCAGAATTGGAATAGTAGTTTCTAAAGTAGATATTATAATTTACTACTCCAGCCTAGGTATAACTATTTTCTTTTCCCATGTGATACATGTAGTCATGATAAATAGGAAATATCATTGGTGATTAATTAGGTATAAAATCTTGGTGATTAGTTAGGTATTAAATCTTGTAACTATAGGAACTCCCATAAATATTGGTTTACCAAAAATGTTACGCCTCGTTCTATCCTAGTATATGAACTCCCACGTGGTTTATCTTGTGTTTTAGTTAATGTGACATTTATCAGATATGTTAATGTTTCCCAACCTTTTTGCTCCTATATCTATGTTGTTCTCTAAGATAAATTCTGGCTTTATAAAGAAAAAGAAAATAGAAAAAGGAAATGAGTTTTCTCATTCCTATATATGTAAATAGTAGTACCTGCAATGTACTGTTATATGTTTGTGATTTTGTTTTATCTTTTTTAGAAATAATGGCTGATATCGAACTGTCCTGAGGAAGACAATTGTTTTTGTCGAAACGCGTAGACTTACAGCCTTAAAAACTTCCTGTATTGGAGAAATTATTTTTAAAGAAAAAATCTTCTATTCTACTTTTAATGTATACTGATATGTTTGTTTGCCATATATTGTTCAAATAATTCATGTTCATCTATATCATGCAATTATCCTTTTATTGAATCAGATCTATTCACGTATCTTTTAATTTTATATTAAAAATCAACCTTTTTGATATCATTACAGTCCATTGCGTTTTCAATTGAGTTGTCCATAAATATGTGTTTCTTTCAATAGCCAGTACTTGTTCCTATTTTTGTCTGCCTGGGTCAATCAATCAATCAATGACACTTGTAAAGCGCGCTACATACCCGTAGGGTCTCAAGGCGCTGGGGGGGGGGGGGGTGCCGCTACTGCTCGAACAGCCAGGTCTTCAGCTTCTTCCAGAAGGAGAGGTGGTCTTGGGTCAGGCGCAGGTCGGTCGGCAGGGAGTTCCAGGTCTTGGCAGCCAGGTAGGAGAAGGACCTTCCTCCTGTAGTCGCTCTTCGGATGCGGGGGACGGCGGCGAGGGCGTGGTTGGCTGATCGGAGGTGGCGTTTGGGAGCGTAGAAGTTGACTCGGCTGTTGAGGTAGCTCGGGCCTTGGTCGTGTAGGGCTTTGTGTGCGTGGGTGAGGAGGCGGAAGGTGATTCTTTTGTTGACGGGGAGCCAGTGAAGGTCTCTCAGATGTCCGGAGATGTGATTGGTTCGTGGGATGTCGAGGATGAGTCTGGCTGAGGCGTTCTGGATCCGCTGGAGTCTCTTCTGGAGCTTGGCGGTGGTACCGGCGTAGAGGGCGTTGCCGTAGTCCAGTCGGCTGGTGACGAGGGCCTGGGTGACGATCTTCCTGGTCTCGGTGGGGATCCACCAGAAGATCTTCCGTAGCATGCGTAGGATGTTGAAGCACGCCGAGGAGACGTTGTTGACTTGCCTGGTCATGGAGAGGGAGGAGTCCAGGATGAAGCCCAGGTTGCGTGCATGGTCTGTCGGTTTGGGTGCGGTGCCCAGGGCGGGAGGCCACCAGGAGTCGTCCCAGGCGGAGGGTGAGGGGCCCAGGATGAGGACCTCCGTCTTGTCCGAGTTCAGTTTCAGGCGGCTGGTCGTCATCCACTCGGCTACCTCTTTCATCCCTTCGTGCAGGTTGGCTCTGGCGGCGGTGGGGTCGTTGGTCAGGGAGAGGATCAGCTGGGTGTCGTCGGCGTAGGAGATTATGCTGAGGTTGTGTTTGCGTACGATGGCCGCGAGGGGGCTCATGTAGACGTTGAAGAGGGTGGGGCTCAGAGATGATCCTTGAGGGACGCCACAGATGACTTCGGAGGCCTCTGACTTGTACGGTGGTAGGCGGACTCTCTGTGTTCTTCCGTCGAGGAAGGAGATGATCCATTCCAGCGCCTTGTCCTGGATTCCGATGTTGCTGAGGCGCCGTACTAGGGTGCGGTGGCAGACCGTGTCGAATGCCGCGGAGAGGTCTAGGAGGATGAGGGCCGCTGTTTCTCCATTGTCCATCAGGGCTCGGATGTCATCGGTGGCGGCGATGAGGGCGGTCTCGGTGCTGTGATTGGCTCGGAAGCCGGACTGTGAGGGGTCGAGGGATCCGTTCGTCTCGAGGAAGGCGGCCATCTGCTTGTTGACGGTCTTCTCGATGACTTTGGCTGGAAACGGGAGGAGTGAGATGGGGCGGTAGTTCTTGAGGTCGGTGGGGTCCGCTGTTGGTTTCTTGAGTAGAGCGCTGAGTTCGGCGTGTTTCCAGCTCTCAGGGAAGATGGTGGTGTCGAAGGATGTGTTGATGATGTCTCGCAGGTGGGGTGCGATGACAGCGTCGGCCTTGTTGAAGACGTGGTGCGGGCAGGGGTCGGTCGGTGATCCGGAGTGGATGGAGTTCATCGTGCGGATGGTGTCTTCGGTGCTGATCGGGGTCCAGGCGTGGAGGGTGGTGGTGGGGGGTGGTTGTTCGGTCATGGTGTGCGTTGGTTGGTTGTTGAAGCTGTTGTGTATGTCCGCGATCTTGTTGTGGAAGTATGAAGCCAGGGAGTTGCAGAGGTCTTGCGATGGGGTGATGTCGTTGTTTCCTGCGCTGGGGTTGGAAAGCTCTTTCACGATGTTGAAGAGTTCCTTGCAGTTGTGTGCGTTGTTGTCCAACCTGTCCTTGAATGCTGTTTTCTTGGCGGCGCGGATCAGCTGGTGGTGTTTCCGGGTGGCCAGCTTGAAGGAGGTCCTGTTGTCCGGTGACGGTTCCCTTCTCCAGACTTTCTCGAGGGCTCGGCAGTTCTTCTTGGAGCTCTTGAGTTCGTCGGTGAACCATGGAGCCTTCTTGCTGCCGGGTCTGCTAGGCGGGGTCCTCAGTGGGGCGAGTTCGTCCGCGCAGTTGCTGATCCACTTTGTGAGGTTGTCAGCGGCCTGGCTGGGGTCCGCTGAGCTGGCAGGAGGGTGCTGGCTCAGGGAGGTGGCGAGTTGGTCTGCTGTGATCTTGCTCCAGCTTCTGCGGGCGGCCTGTTGCTGGTGGTGGTGGGTCGTCGTTCTCTTGAAGGTGAAGTGGACGCAGCTGTGGTCCGTCCATTGAAGCTCTGCGGCGTGGCTGAAGTCGATGTCTGTGCTGGAAGCGAAGACTGCGTCGAGTGTGTGTCCGGCGAGGTGGGTGGGGGTGGACACCAGTTGCTTCAGTCCCAGGTTGGCGAGGTTGTCGAGCAGGGTGCTGGTGTTGTGGTCGTTGTTGTTCTCCAGATGGAAGTTGAGGTCTCCCAGGAGGATGTAGTCGGCGGAGGGGAGGGCATGCGGGCTGACGAAGTCGGCGATGTCCTCGCTGAATTGGGTGCGTGGTCCGGGGGGTCGGTAGATCAGGGTGCCTCTGAGGGTGGTGTTCGGGTTGGTGTGGATCTGGAAATGCAGGTGTTCGGCGCTGGTCAGGGTGTTGTCGGTGCTGGTCGTGAGACGGATGGTGTTCCTGTGGATGATGGCGATGCCTCCTCCCATCTGGTTGGCGTTTCGGTAGTTACCTTTGCACAAAAAACTGTATCATACATGATCACACTTGTCCTCTCTTCACAAAATGTCATTAAACTGTAGGAGCTGTAACCATAAAACTCTAACCTACAGATCAAGGGTCCGATGTAGGTGGCAAATACGGGTCGGAAACAGCCGAATTCGGCCATTTCTGACCGCTATTTGGCATCTTGAGATGTAGGGGGCCAGATTTTACAGATTCTGTAAATTTACAGAATCGGTAAATTTACAGAATCTGTAAAATACCGAATCGGTATTTTTACCGATTCGGTACCTTCCAGATGTAGGTGGGACTCTTCAGAGTCCCTACGGCCTTACAGAATCGGTATTTTACCACCCAATCCAATTGGGTGGTAAAATACCGATTCCAGGTGTGCATGCACATGTGTGCATGCACACCTAGCCATGTGACAGACAGACATGCCCTTAGGGCATGTCTGTGTGCCACATGGCAAACATGCCCGTCTTTGGGGTGCTAGAGGGTGTCAAAGTGACACCCCCTGCACCCTTGCTAAAATCGGTATTTACCGATTCTGTAATTACAGAATCGGTATTGCCCATTGATTCCTATGGGCTTCAAGGCCCATAGGAATCAATGGGCAATACTGATTCGGTATTTACAGAATCGGTAAATACTGAATCTTAAAGATTCGGTATTTACAGATTCTGTAATACCTACATCTCCCCCCTTCATATTTACCGACTCTTAAATACCGAATCGGTAAAATTTGGTATTTAAGAGTCGGTAAATATGAATTACCTACATCTGGCCCCTAGTCTTCATGTATTTCGGGACAATTAATGAGCTAATGTTTGTTGACCTGAAATTGCATAGCAGAACCTATTTGTTTATTTTGTCCGAAATAAACCTCATAGCTGATTTATTTAACCTCTTAAAAACAATGTAACACAGTTTAAATTAAATTCCCTGTTTGACTGGGAGCCAATGCAGTTTTTTTTAGCAGAGAGGTAACATGTGAATGCATAGGAACCCTGAGGACCAACCTCTCTGCTTCGTTCTGTATCACCTGAAATCTATGCAGCACGGCATCTAGTAAGCCGGCATATATTGCACTTGCATAATCCATTCTAGACATGATGGATGCAATAACAATCAATTTACGGTATTCAATGGTCATAAAAGGAGCAATGATTGGAATCATGGCCATTCTTGATATGGGATATGCTTGGGAAGAAAAGGCGCATGTTTTCTTTGAGAAGAACCTATGGCTTTCAAGGCATTTACTTTTAATTGTGTTTGGTGTCCAGCAGGTGCGTTTACACACAAGTACATGCTTTAGTGCCTTGAATTTGACACTTTCTGATCTCAGGAATATTGGTTGTAGAATGGGAGGGCTCATGGAAATGTCTGGTAGTTTCCATCCTCTCTCACTCTCATTATGATCCTCCTTGGCACTGTCATTCGCCAGGGTGAGCCCCATTGTAAAGGATGAATTCAATTGCTCCCACCTTCAAATGACAAGAAGGACATCTTACTCTCAATAGCACAGAGTTCTCTGCTATCAAGGGATGCAAGCACAATTAATTCTATAATTTGTGGTCCTCCATTAATTAATCAAGCATACCATCCTACAAAGAAACACGAAATGGAGTGTGTGTTGGTGGGAGTAAAACTCATCAACTTTCCGGTATAAGCACAACTGGTGGGCCAATGAAACAGTGACAGAAAGCTTGACCCTCTTGAAAGACATCTGGAGCTCTATACTTGAATGTGAGGACATTTAATTCTGACTTGCTAGAGCTCCTTGAAATACTCCTGTACCTGTTTTGATTACTTGTTGGACTCAGTCACTCTTGACCATCTCCATATAGGTACAGCTACTGTTGTTCGATAACAGCCTTTAAGGAAGCTAGACTTTAATGAGTTAAGTTTGACAGGAACAACTGGCATGATTAGAACTGGAAAACGAAAATAGTCCAAACGCAGGCAAACAATATCATCAGTGGCGGCTGCTATTTAAAGGCGGTGGGAGGGTGGGTAACAGGGTGGCGGGAGTGAATGGAAAAAATAAATCACTTAACTGCAGACCAGCTGCCGCAGTCCTCTTCGGTCGACTCCAGGTCTCCAGGGACAGGAAGCACACAGACTCAGTGACTCCCCTAGTCAATCAAGACGTTGTCTTACAACAGCATTGTGATTGGTCTGAGCACAGTAGTTCGGCGCTCAGGCAGTGAGTGGGAGCCTGTAGATGTTGTCTACCCAGGCTGTGCAATACAGCCTGGTGGAGAACATGCTAAGTGTGCATGACTGTTTGACTGGCCCAAGACGGTCGGCCAAACCATCATGTGCACTTACAGAGTGCCCACCACGCCTCCCCCTGCTCCTCTGTGAGTGCCCAGCTCATCCCGCCCGCCCCTAACCAGCTGAGCCGCAAAGGAAAAATAAAATTATAACAATGAGTTAATATCATTTTATTTTAATTTTTTGACCTGATCACAGAACAGTGGGGAGACGCTCCTCCGCCTTAGCGGAAGCGCCACCCCTGAATATCATCTAAAGTGAGAGTGGCTATGAAAAAGGATGTTAAGGAATCAATTCATTCCTCCTTGTGAAGCAAAGTCAATCAATTATCTTTATTCGTTCACATCAATGATCATAAAAGAGACAATAAAAACACATGGCAAAGAAAGGATTAAAACATTTCATCACCATAAAAGTACACAAATAGATTACCAGACATCAAAAAAACAAGCAGAACACAGGTTCATGTGCTGTATACAGTCATAGCGGACCTCTGCCAAAGAGCCCTCTGGATGTTGGTTGCAGTTAAATACGATATCCACAAATTTAGCAATGACTGTAGATAGATAGAAGCTGCTCCGGTGAGGCAAGTATTAGCCTGTTTTATGAATAGGTACAAGATAAAAAAACGTACGCAAAGAAGCATAACATTT
This sequence comes from Lissotriton helveticus, assembly GCF_964261635.1. Taxonomy (NCBI): domain Eukaryota; kingdom Metazoa; phylum Chordata; class Amphibia; order Caudata; family Salamandridae; genus Lissotriton; species Lissotriton helveticus. The sequence goes on from NC_136068.1 coordinate 169,616,787, forward strand.
ACTAAAAAACTAACTGCCAGATTCATCAAAGACCCGTTTTGCGAGTCTTTAATAGCGATTCATAAGGAATCGTTATTAAGGACTTGCAAAACGGGATTCATGTAGGAATTGCAAAAAATATTGCCCATAGGAATGAATTGGGGAGTTATTCCTTATTTGCGATTAGCAATTTGCTAATCGCAAATAAGGATGCGATTTCAAGGGTGCAGGGGTGTCCAAAGGACAACCTGTAGCACCCCTGAAATGTGAATTTACACTGATGTTGTGCACACACATGTCCAAAGGACATGTGTGTGTGTAACATGCAACTTAGAAAAATGCATTTAAATGCATTTTTCTAAGTTTTCGCTATTTACCACGAGGTTTGACTTCGTGGTAAATAGCGGTCCTAAATTGCGAATTCGCAATTTTTAAATGTTTCATGAATAGCATTTAAGGAATCTCTAATAGAGATTCCTTAAATGCTAATCCTCGCAAATTTGCGAATTCTTTATTAGCGATTTTTGCATTTGGGATGATGAATCCCAAATTCAAAAATTGCACCCGCAAAGGGCCAGATTCTCAGAATCTGGCCCTTTTGCGAGCACATTTCGCTTGATGAATCTGGCTGATAGAGTGCAGCATGCTTTGCCTCGAGCAGCCATCACAAGGACACATAGATACATTTTAAAATAAGAACCCTGAGTGAGAAAGGACACCAAGAAATGGACAGTGCAAAGCCTTAGTCTGACCAATAGGAAGATGTGGTGTTGATTCCCCACCCACATTAAATATGGAGCCAGGCCAGGATTAGTCAGGATCTCTATGTTTCCCTGGACACTTCATCTATTGGCCTCCCTCAGCAGTCAGTGGTCCCCACAGTCTGAAAGGAATTAAGGGCCAGATGTAAGAAAATGCAATATTGCCTTCCCTAAATCGCTAATTAGGAAATGCTAAATGATTTGTATGAAATCACTGATTTCCTAAAAGCGATTCCTAAAGAGTAGGAATCGCTATTAATAAATCCAATGCAATTTGTCCCAATGGACCAGTTCTGCATTTCCTATGAAAACAATATTTAAGAAATACTAAACCAAGGATGGCTGTAGGAGTGAGGCCTTCCGTAATGCACCACAAAACTAGCTGTACACACGTAGAGCACACATATGCCCTAGGGGCATATGTGGGTTTCATTGCACTTTTAAAAAGAACCTGGGGTACTTTTTTTAAATTGCAGATCATTATCATCAGCTTTGAGTCGATGGTAATTGCATTTCCTAAATGCTCATTTTGCATTTAGGAAATGCGTTGTACATTGCAATACCGTAAAGACCTCTGTTCATAGGAAAAGCATGTTTTGCATTTATTGATGGGCTGAAATTGCGGCCCGTTAAGAAATTCAAAAGGCCTTTATACATATGTCTTCAATGTTGTATCAAAATTTGCAGTAAGGCTACCGGGGACCTCAAAAATTCGTCTAACCCCAGACTCAGGAAAGTTTGGTGAAAATACTTCACCAGGGGAATTATGACACAAACAGTGGTCCAGTTGCAAACAGTCTGTGAGGATGGCCCTGGTAAAGGCGGGTTGCTCCCGTGTCCATAAACGGAGCCACAATAGCAGGGGGTTGCATTTTAATGATATCAACTATGTAACCCACCCCCACCTTTAGGTGGCAAATAAAAGAACTTGTAATAAGGTGAACAGACAACAGCCTTTTAAGAAAGCCATTCTCTACAATGTCCAATCCCCCTGGATCATCCCAGACCCCTGCCCCATATAATGCAACAGCACAGCACTTTGCCCTATAAATGGCTATGAGTTCTTACCTGGCTTCCGCCCCAGTCTGCTGGCAAAATCAAAGACTGCCTCCACCATTTTAGAAAAGGTGGCAGCTCTGCTAGTTTTCAGAGGTCTCCACGAGAGATGGCTATCGAAGAGAACCCTTAGATTGGCAAATGTGGGGACAGTTCATACTCCTTTGCTGTTAACTGTGAACATAGGGTTTTCCATATTTTTCGCCCCATAAATCATGATGTGAGCTTTTGACTGGTCTACCCATAAATCAAGGCTCATTATATGTTTACAGAAACAGTCCAATAAGCGCTGCAGGCCATTCGCTGACCTAGCAATTAAAACAGTGTTGTCCACATGAATTAAAGCAGGTACACTACAATGACCTACCCATGGGAAATGTGCACCAAGATCCACCAACTGTTTCTCCAAGCCAACATAGAGGATTGGAGCCAGCACACAGCCCAGGTGCACACCCTGGCAAGACTAAAGGCTGATATAGCCTCTCCCCTGGGACCGTATCTCACGCTAGCCATTACTTCGTTATGTAGCTTCCTCAGGAAATCAACTATGTACTGTTCTACTCCCATGTCTGACAAAATGCTCCACAATGTCACTCAGTTAACAGAGACAACAGAGTCCATAAATGCCTGGTAAATCTTGCCCTTCTTGGCCAGGTTGTATTTGCCAACTAAAAGATACCATTTTGAGGCCTGCACCACTGATCCCAAGCCGGGTCTAAAGCCAAACTGCAGGTCAGATAACACATTATGTTCCTCGGCCTACGTCTGCAACCATTCCAGCAGAGTTTTCCCATGAATTTAGCTTTGGAATTGGCCAAGGATATTGAGCGATAGCAGTATGGGTCGCTCTTAGAGCCCTTTTTGAACATGGGTTCAAACGATAGCGACATGAGCCCAGGTTTTTGGTAGGTCCATGGCTAGAAACACATTAAAAACATTCATCAAGAGAGGGGCCACAACTCAGTATTAGCCTTAAACAGATTGACGAAGATCCCATCAGGGCCTGGCGCCGTCCCACCTGGGCAGCTATTTAGGGTCACCAAAACCTCACTACGCTCAATCTCCGACCAGGCGGGGGTACTGTTACAGGCAGATTCCATAAGGGAGGGCCTAGTTTGGTTGGCTGCTGCCACCCCACATGTGGTGGGGGCCCCAGCATGGAGGTAGGCATACAATCCTGCAAAGTGAGCAACCAATAATTAAAAGCATCTGGCCTGAGAGGCACTGTAAGAGTATGAGCTGGTATTGCAGGGAATTAAGGTTCAGTCATGTAACCTGGGCAGGAAATACAAGGGAAATAAAAGTCAAAAGATCACCTTTTGCCCTGCCCACAGATCCCGGGACAGCAGACTTAAAATATGTGACATAACCACCTGTAAAATCCAGTTTGGTGAGCTACGTCTCCTGTAACCAAATACCCACATGAGAAATAACAAAATGATTGTGTCCCACTTACTGGATATAGTCTGGCCAAGCAACAGTGGAGCGATCAGACTGCTCTGTGGCCTATAGAAGAACCCAAGCGGGAGAGACTCAATAACTGAAGGATATGGACAAACAGAGTTGGTCATCAGGCCCTCTTTGGCCACTCTTCTAGCTTTGAAATGAACCACTATGCAATAGTTCCTATTGGGATTCAGTGAGTTGCTGTCCAAGATGTTTCTGATTGTGTGCTAGCTGCTGCCCGCCCAATCTGCCATTGGTCCAGTGAACCACTTTATTAACCAATTGGTCACACTCTTCCATAGATCATCTCTTAGCCGGGGCACATTTTTCAAAATGACAACGCAAGGGGCAGTCTGAGGGCGGTAATTGAAGTGTAGGATGATTAGTGCTAGAGTAGCTCGAAAACTTCTTCTCCCCCACTGACATCACCCCGTGGCTGCTGACTGGTTGTGGTAATGTCACCAATCTCCCCTCAAACAGCGGGTTTGCCTTTAATTCGCTAGTTCTTTCTGAGCTGGTGGTCACTAAAGCCCCTTGGGCCTCAGGCTGCTTGAACTGAGTATCTACGAAACCATCCCTTGTTAAACCCAATGACAGGGTCCTAGCGCACACTGTGGTGGCAGTGCACTTTTCAGGTCTCTTAAGGCTACTTCCACTTTCCACAGTCTGTCCAAAAGTGGTCTCAACACGCCCATAAGAGATAACACAATTCTCTCACAAATTTGATCCAAGCTGTCAAAGGTGATTTGACTAGTGTTGCTTACTAGCTGGATGCAAGGTTCAGAGTTAAGCACACAGGTTGTGTTGGGCAGGGCCAAAGGTGGTCCTAGGCACTGCCTCAGTTCCATTCTCCATTCTCTTTCTCTTTGCCCCTGCAATTTTTGCCTTCCCTCTTACCCCTTCACACGCATTTGTTGAGCGTGGTGACCATACACAGGGTTCACTAACCTCCGCCCTAATCTCTGTAGTCATAATAGGGCCGGAAGAAGATAAACTGGAAGGGGCCCCTTCTGAAGCCAAAAATGCATGTAGTTGTTGAGGAGTGGCAGTAATGAAGAGACAGCAGTCACCATTGCAGGGGTGGGTCCATGGTCTGAGTCCCAAGAAGAAGATAATGATAGGCGCCGCTCAGTGAGTTCCATCTCCCTACTAATTACTCCCACTGCTCATGGTAAAAAAAAAATGAGTGTAGACCCTGATGTCACTTTGCCATCTGTAACCTTGCATTTCCCCTTCGTATAATTATAGAGAGTGTTTTTACTGGTTCTAAAAGTCCATGACCCCAAATTAGGCTAGCCTTTAAACATCACATGACCAAGGGAGACAATGTGGACAAAGCCATTACCTTGTGGTGAAACGGAAGAAAAAGGTGTGCCCCAGACCCGCCTCTTCCAGTCGATGACAGGCAAAGATGGGCCCTGTCTTGGTTCAGTATTTGCCCAGGCATATGGTCCCACACTACGTGTTCAGGAGGTGCTAGTTAGAGTGCTTTATGGCTCCCAGGTGTGGAGAGCTCCTTCTCCTTCAGGCAATCAACAGTGCTGCCAGTGATGCAGGGGAGGATATGGGGACCCCCTTGTTATCGTGTGCAACTCAGTCAAGTTAAATACACACTGCTGTTTCTGGGAAGCAGTTGTCAGGTGGTAGGTTTTCACAACTGGATAAGGTTGGTCCTCCACAAGCAGGCCTTTCAAGCTCGAGATAAATGTAACGCTTCAGTGAAATGGTTACTTGTTGATATTTTTCACACATTCAAAATGTTAATATAAAATCAAAATGATTAAAGTCCAATATGTCATTTTTTGGCAAGAACACTTAAAATGAATGGCAGAATATCAATGTTTCTTAATATCGATGTCATAATATTATGGGTACCATAAGATTGAGATTTTGAATATTGATATTAAGAATATCCTATTCCTTTTTTTAACAATAATATGGTAGCCATAAATATATGTTACTTAAATATTGTTGTTTTTTAATATCAGTTGTATTATGTTTGTTACTAAAGTCTAATTTATTTTATCATAGATTTTTTAACATTGTTTTTAATTTTATTTTTTGAACTGTGATTTTTATTCTGGTGTTTTTTATCCTTTATTTTTTTTTAAATTAGCATATGTAGTTTTTTTATAGTTTGTTTAGTTTGGGTTTTGGTTGGGTGGTGTTTTAAAGTAATATTTTAAATGTATTTTTATTTATGAAAAATACTGTATTTTTATAATTTAAGCAATATATATATATAAAGTATGTTTATTGTTATCTATTTTTGGGGGATTTGGGGTTTTTAGGTCTTTGGCTGGGCAGTGTTTTAGAATAATCTTTTAATATATTTTAAATTTACTTTTTATATTATGTTGTGTTGTTCTTAATATGTGACAAAACATTGTTTTGTTTTATATTTCAGGTCGGTTTTATGGGGATTTTTTGTATGCAGTGTTTTAAAATGTGCAGTGCTTTTATTTTTAAATTCACATTTTTGTTAATGTTTTTGTTAAGAATTTTATGAAAATATTTTTGTTGATTTAATTAAAAAAACAATTTGTTTTGTTTAGCAAATCTTTCTGTTTTTTCATTTTTTCAATTTAAGGAAAAGTTTTTTATCAAATGTCTCAAATTAAAAAATATGTTTTTCAAATTAAATTATTATGGTAGTTTCAATTCATATGCCAGATATTATATTTATGACATTGTTAGTACTTAGTTTAATTTTTGAACTAATATTATTTTGTTATATTTTTATATTTAATAAGTAATATATTTTTTATTTTGTTAATGTATATTTATTTATGTAAATGTTTTTCTTTTTTTGTTTAATGTTGTTTAGTCTGGGGTGGCAATAGTAAACCTGTCGACTACAAAATCCAATGTTTTCCCCAGTTCCCAGTATTGCTTAGGGGGTCATTAGGATGGCCGCCGGACTTTCATCCGTCAGCCATCCAATCGTATTTGGGACCACAGGGCAAATTAGGATGCAAGCGCCACCGTGGAGGTCGCATTGCCCATGTTTTGCATTGTGGCGGGTGCTGCGCTCTGCAGCAACTGCTGCAAGCCAAAACAGACACCCCCACACATATCCCTACACTAGGTGGCAGGTAACATGCAGTGCCTACCACATGGTATAGGGATATGAAGGGTAACAATTGTTATGCTTTCAGTGATCATGCTACAATCACATTTCTTATTCCATCATTACAAAAAAAGAAACCTTGTGTTAAAGTACCTATCAAACCTGTGATTGCAAGGGAAAATGGGGTTGTTTTGAAGTGGGAAAAGGTGGATACTGCAAAGTTTGTTGGGAATGTAGTGTCCAGACGGGCACCAGAGATAATGATCTGTTTAGATACAATGACAGACAATGAAATAACTCCAGCTTTTGAGCAAATTTTATTGGAAATTAAAAACAACCTGTTACGTTCTATATCTAATGGGCACTACAAGGGTCCCGCTTGGTTTGATGACGAGTGTGCGAAAACACTTAAAAAGCTTCATATGGCCTTGAAGACAAAACATAGAAACCAGAATCTGGTGAAGTCGCTGCAGCAGTTACATAAAAAAGCAAGGCTAACAAGGCTAAAGTTTTTAAAGGAGGAGATGTGGAAAAGACTGTAAACGGCTGCTGTGTTAAATAATTCTCAGGATTTCTAGTCATTAATCAATACCTCTTTTTTGAGAAATGAACAAATTATGACAACAGATACCCATGTGGATCAGGAGGCGTGGGTTACACATTTTGAAGGTCTGTTTTGTAACACACAGGAGGTAACTCTCCAATGCCCCCCCCCCTTTGTTATCACCTAGTCCAGGAGACAGGGTGCTCTTTACTCTGGAAGAAACAAGACTCGCTCTTAACCAGTGTGAAAGATCGAAGGCACCTGAACTTGATGGTGTCCTGATTGATTTCTTTTTAGATAATCAAGACCTTTGGGTGCCACTTCTTACAAAAGTCTTCAATAAAATTCTCTGAACAGGTGTGCCGGACTCTTGGAAGACGACCAGAATTGTACCTATCTACAAAAAAGGGGACAAAGTAGTCCCAAAAGACTACGGGCCCATATCCTTATTGGACTCAACAGCCAAACTAATGGGCTGGTTACTTTTAAACAGGCTTGACGAATGGGCTCAGGAAAAGAATATAATAATACCATGTCAATATGGCTTTAAAAAAGTAAAGGGAACAGTGGATCAGGGTTTGAATTTAAATGTAATAATAGCCAAATATACGGCGGCTAAGAACGGCCACTTATACTGCACCTTCATAGATCTGTCAGCAGCCTTTGATTGCGTGGCACAATCTAAGCCTAGGCAGATCATGGAGGCAATGGGAATTGAGATTCAGATAATTAATGTAATCCGTGATCTGTATGCTGAAGCCACGGCTTGTGTTCGATTTGGCTAGGGAGGAGAATGCACAAGACACTTTAGAATTACTAGGGGCGTGAGGCAAGGGTGTGTGCTTGCACCCTTTTTATTTGCCTCATATGCTAATGCTGTAGAATCTGCATTGCTAGGGTCTACCACAGACGTTCCCCTTATTAATCCTCTTCCTGTCCTGATACTCCTCTATGCTGATGATGCAGTGCTCCTCGCGCGCACAGGCAACACGCTGCGACGACTCATAGAGGAGATAAATAATTTGGATATGAAAATTATTTACACCAAGTACTTTGTCCTTGTGGCAGGTCCAAAGTAGCAGAAACAGCCTTAAATGCACATTGAAAATTAAGCTAGATGTTGTATATTATTTTAATTATCTAGGGATCATGTTTGATAGAGATAATAACTAGAGAAATATGGTCTCTAACAGAAGATTACTAATGGAAAAAAATATTGGAGCCCTTTTTAAATTTGTGAAGAAACTCAGTACCAAGCCAATTGAAGTGATAAAAAAGGTTTATGAGGAAAAACACTATCTGCAGCTTCTTATGGCGCAGCTGTTTGGGGCATTTCTAATGCTTTAAACTTCAGCGCATAGTGGATGGCCTTTTGAACAACTTGGCATCTCTTCCCCAATCGTGCTCTAATTATAATTGTCACATGGAGCTGAGAGTTCCTTATATTACTGATAAGATCCGTATTGCACCGATTCTGATGTGGCATTCAGTTTGGCAGAAACCCTCTCACTGACTAGAGATATTTTAAATGACACCCTGAAATTAATGATGTAAGTAAAATAAGATGGCTAAGATATATGGAATCTAACCTCCAGGCTGTTGGCTTCTATAACCTTTATGAGGATCCAAAGTTGTGCCTGTCAATATCTAAGAAGGAACTGAAAACCCTCTTATTGGCCCATGTACATGCGAGGAGGTATGACTCTAACTTTAAACTCCCCATAGTCAGACTATATTACGCTGCTCCTAGCATAACTAACATTAAATTCTCTTATTTATCGTTTGTCACTAATCTCCAACATAGATATATGTTAAGGAGATTTTGTTTAAATTATATTCCCCGGGGGCGTGGCCAAGATGGCGGAGTGAGCGGACGCTTCTCTCCGGAGCTCCTCCGATCCGTCTGGGCCCAGGCCGGAATTTTAGCGTTCTCCCCCCGGCCTTGACACAGTAGAGGCAGCCGGGACACGCGCCACAGCCTCGACGACCCCAGGGCACCCCCGAGGCCCGCTAACATTAATAGAGGGAGAGAGAGAAGACGTTGGAGCAGCCCGCCGCGGCGGCCGAGGCCAAAGGCAGACAAGACGACACCAACCCGGGGGCCGCGGGTGCCGGACCTGCTCGTTATCCCAGCTGCGGGGCCGGCGCGCGGCGGAGAGGCGCCAGCCAGCCCCGAGGAGCAGCGACAACCGGTCTTTGTGCAGGCCCGAGTCTCAGCTGCGGCCTACACGGGCGGGGCACCCCTTAATAACTGCGGAGCCACACAGTGAGCCTGCCGAGTCAGCCCCCGGACGACCGGCCCGCCGCACCAACCCCGATCCGGGTCCCACGTGGAGTGGGGGGCAAGAGGAATCCCGATCTGCCTAGGGGGCTTCCAGGGAGCGGCCGGCGCCGCGGCCCCAGCCGCCATTTTGTGACGGTGCGAGCCAGGCTGCCCTCTGAGCTGCGGGACCGACGTGGGACGAAGGAGAGTTGCCCGCCCTACGGGGCGACGCCTGCCCGGATACCGCTCGGGGTCGCGGCTGCGGCCTACGTTGGTGCGGCGCTCCCAGACGCCCGTTGAGCCTGCTGGTCCACACCATCCTGCACGCCGCGAGGACCCTGCTGGGAGCGGACAAACTTCGGAGTGGCCGCCATCCTCGGCGCGGACCCCCCCCCCGCAGGGGTGCCTACTTTTGGGACCTACGGTCAGCACTTGCCGTCCTCTGAATACTACGGGCCACTACTGAGTGGCACTGCATTACTGGGACGATCGGAGGCCTGACCACAGGGGTCTCAAGTGGCCTGGTCGTGACGGCCTGTGTCCACCGTCCCCTCGATCATCGGAGCGGAGTGTAGGCGGCTCCCCTCAGCATGGCCGCCCAAAGGGGAGGGAAGAAGGGCGAGCGAACCCCCCATCACCCGCTCCTTTCTGGAATCCCTCTTCAATTCCCTCAGAGAGGACTTCCTTACCTTGAAGCAAGAGGTGGCGGGCGAGGTCAGGGAGGTACGGAGAGAGGTGGAAAGCCTCAGGGAGCAAGTGACCGCCATGCAGGGTGCGGATACAGCCAGGGACGGGGAGATAGTGCAGCTGCAACAGGAGGTGATACGCCTGAAAGACCAGCAGCTAGACCTCCAAGCCCACGCCGAGGACCTTGAAAACAGGTCGCGCCGGAACAACATCCGGGTCCGAGGCGTTCCATCCAAAGAAGAAGGTACCGACGTGGCGGGCTACCTACAAGACTTGTTCCGTGACGTCCTGGGCGAGCCGGCGGACTTCCCCATTCGGATAGACAGGGCCCATCGTGTGGGACTAGCGAGGCGGACCTCAGCCCCACCGCCGGACATCCTGGCCTTTCTCCCGGACTACCCACTCAAGGAACGTATACTGAGTGAAGCTAGGAAGAAGCAGCCCTTGCAGTTCCGAGGCCATCCAGTGGCCCTTTATCAAGACCTATCTGCTATCACGCTCCAGAAACTTAAGTCCTTTAAGATCGCGACAGACTTCCTACAAGAACATGAAACACCATATGCCTGGGGCCACCCCTTCCGCATCATCTTCAGGTGGAATGGGGCTTTGCACCAATTCCGCTCTCTCCAGGACACCTGTGGAGTGTTGGGAATCACGGCAACGGATGAGGACGCACCTACCCCTCGATTGCGGCGCATCACGAGAGATGGCTGGCAACGTGTTGCGAGCCGTTGATCCTCCGGATCCAGTACGCGCCCAGACCCGCTGTCTATCAGGGCAGATATGGCCAGCGCAATACGAGAGGTGGCCCGCGACACTGCACCCACTGCCTGAGGCTCTTTCAGGGGGAGAACACTTCAGCACTGATCTTCCAGCAGGTATTGGGCTCCGGGGAGGGGGAGCGAGGGAGAGGGGCCTAGTGGCTGGACGTCCACTCAGGTAACTTCCACTGACTTGTCCCCTAGTGGGCCGGACTTGGACAATACTGTGCTTGAGGGCTAACACGGGGATGTTCCTTTATGGGTTCTTGTTGGGGTTAGGGGGGGTCCAGAGGGGAGGGGGGGAGTTGCTAAGGGGAGTTGGAGGGGAGAGGGGGGAGGGAAGGCGGGGCGGGGCGCTGGGAGGGGGGTCCTCCTTGTCCACAGGCCTTACACAGTGCCGTTTCTCCTGGTTCGCCCTTGAGGGCCGCACGCGCGACACAGCTTCTTCTCTTGTAGATTTGCCATGACCCGCCCATTGACTATCATCACTCTCAACGTGCGAGGACTCAACAACCCTATCAAGCACAGAGCGATCCTCTCACTACTGGAGCGCTCCAAAGCGGACATCTGCCTCCTGCAGGAAACACACTTGATCTCCAAAGACCACCATAGACTTAAAACACGCTCCTTCCCGTGGCAATTCTTCTCCTCTGCTAATAAGAAAGCGGCTGGAGTAGCAATACTGGTAGCCAAAACGTTCGAGGGACGGGTCCTGCAAAGGAGGCTGAAATCAAAGGCAGGCTGTTGGCACATCGCTTTTCCATTGCTGAGCAGACACTCTTGATAGGCTCCATTTACGCACCCAATGATGGTCAAGAGGCATTCCTACACAGGGCGTTGGAGGCGGTCACAGCCAACACACATACACACTTATTACTAGGGGGGACCTCAATTTGGTGTTTCACAACATCGGGGATCGGTCCGGTCAACGCTCGGGTCAGGTGGGAGCACTCTCGAAACCGGGACAGTCCCGTCTCGCTGATCTGGGCTTAACCGACTTATGGCGACAGATGCACCCGCGCGCCACGGCGTACACGTTTTACTCGGCGGCCCACAAAACGTATGCGCGTCTCGACTATTTCCTGTGTTCCTCCCAACTGACGTCTTGCACACGGGACGTCGAGATCCAGCCGGCCTCTCTGTCGGACCATTCCCCAGTAGTGGCGTCCTTCCTGATGCCATCCACCCCTAGACCCCAGCGACACTGGCGACTGCGCGACAGCTTATTACGTAGCCCAGCTGTGGTGGAACACATTAAGACTGCCCTGAGCCACTTCCTCGCTCGCAACGCGAACAGCGACACCACCAGAGCCACCCAATGGGCAGCTCTCAAGGCAGTCCTCCGGGGTGAATTGATCTCCCTGTCCGCGGCGAACAATAAGGAATGTGCGCAAAAGAGGGCCGAGATCACCCAACGCGTGGCGGAGCTGGAACAAATGCACCAACGCACGGGGGCCGCCCGAGCCTGGCGCCAATTATGTACAGAAAGGAAGATGCTTGCGGCCTTAGACCAGGATGTAGCAGAGTATGCAGCCCTTCGGCTGCGCCACATGTACTATACCGGAGGAGACCGCTGTGGGAGACTCCTGGCAAGCAGACTGAGGGAGCAGCAACAGAAGCGGCTCGTTCGGTCCATTCAGGTTGGGGATGCCGACCCGGTCGTGGACGAAGGAGCGATTGCCGCTGCCTTCGGGAACTTTTATGCCAACCTCTATGAGGCAGACCGCTTGGATCTCCAACATGGCCGAGACTACCTCCAGGACGCGACCCTCCCTTCCTTAAATGAGGCGCAGGCGGAGTTCCTTGATCGCCCCATAGGATTGGAGGAAGTGATCTCGGCGATATCCCGCCTCAAGTTGGGTAAATCGCCAGGGCCGGACGGATACTCGGCAGCCTTTTACAAGGCGTTTTGCCCCCAGCTGGCCCCTTTAGTACGAGATCTATTTAACACCTTCGATCAGCCCGGTGCTGTGCCCCTGGATCTACTAGAAGGTGCGATATCGGTAATACCTAAACCTGGCCGCGACCCCACCCGGTGTGGATCATAGCGGCCGATATCCCTTTTGAATATAGATCTCAAATTGTACACAGGGATTATAGCGAGCAGGTTCGCCCCTTATATGCAACAACTGGTGGATCCCGATCAGGCGGGATTTATTCCGCAGCGGCAAACCAGCGATAACACCAGGCGGGTTCTCCATTTGATAGAGGCGGGGTCTCGAACGAGACCGGGCTGCATGCTCCTTACCATCGATGCCGAGAAGGCATTCGACCGAGTGCACTGGCCGTATCTCGACCTGGCACTCCAGAAGTTTGGTATGGGGGAGACTCTCCGCAACCGGATTTTTAACTGTTATCGCCGGCCAGCTGCGACGGTCAGAGTCAATGGCCATACGTCTCCACGCTTCCCGATTGGCCGTGGTACCAGGCAGGGGTGCCCACTGTCCCCCCTATTGTTCGCTCTCTATATGGAGCCACTGGCACAGCGAATACGACAACACCGCCTCATTGAAGGTATCCCGTTCGGCGGCGACACACATAAGGTCAGCCTGTACGCGGACGACATTCTGCTTTCCCTGATGTCACCGATGCAGTCCCTTCGGGCGCTCTTTGTGGAACTCCACACCTTTGCCTTGGCCTCGGGCTTCAAGGTCAATGTGGGGAAATCAGAGGCCCTGAATGTCTCTTTGCCACCCGAGGTGCTGACGGAGGTCAAGGCTGAATACGACCTGAGGTGGCCCACCTCCCCCGTTTCTTATCTCGGGGTTTTGTTGGCACCGACGGTGAGAGCTACGGCGGACGCCAACTACACGAGGCTTAGCGCGCGCCTAAACGGAGAGCTCGGACGGTGGAAAAACCTCACCCTCTCCTGGCTAGGTTGCATTGCGGCCGTTAAAATGACCTTGCTTCCTCAGATTCTCTACATTTTTTAAACTCTCCCCCTACGCCCCCCAGCGGGGTGGCTCCACAAGACGCAATCCGACCTAGAGCGGTATGTTTGGAACGGCCGGCGGCCGCGCTTTAAGCATGTGATTGCACACTTCCCCCGGCCCATGGGGGCGTGGGGATACCGGACCTCACCCTCTATTTTCAAGCTGCCCAGCTGCGCACACTGGTAGAATGGCATCAATTAGAATCTAGTAAACACTGGCTCTTCCAGGACAAGGCGGTGGCGGGCCGGCCACTGCAGAGTGTCCCATTTTTACCGTTTCGCTATAGACCCCCTAACCTTTACGCGTCCCAAATCACGAGTACGGTCCTGAGCACATGGGACACGGTGGCAGTACGGCGAGGCCTCACGCCGTTCCCCTCCCCGATGACGCCGATCTTCGGCAACCCGGACTTTTCTCCGGGTCTTGACCCTCAGGCGTTTACGGTCTGGAGGACGACACCCTGCAGGGCGGTAGGTCATATGTTTGACCCCAATGGTATTCTCTCCTTTCCGAGAGTGAAGGAGGATTACGGCATTCCGGAATCCGACCACCTGCCGTACCTTCAGGTCCGTCATTGGGTGCTTCATCCGTCCATTCAACCCGGCGCGCAGCGACTCCTCACGTCCTACGAAAAATGGCTGTTGACACGTACTCCCGATAAGAAGCTACTCTCAGACCTGTATCAACACTTGCTACTCACTAACATTCACTCCTACAATGCAGGGAGGTCCAGATGGGAGATGGACCTGGGGAGGACACTCACTCACAAGGAATGAGAAGGCATATATCACAGGGCCCGCCACTCGGCCTACCATATGGGTCTCACTGAAACTTTGACTAAAGTAGCTACGTACTGGTATCACACACCTGAACGCATACACCGCTGGGACTCCCGAGTCACTGATCGCTGCTGGAGGGGCTGCGGGGGGCTTGGCACCCTAGAACATCTGCTATGAAGCTGCACACATCTGCAACCCTACTGGACTGCCATACTCGACTTAATCGACGCACACTTAGACACCCAGCTCCCTAGGTTCCCTGCCCATGTGCTGCTTGGCCTCCCTAATGCCTTGATGTACCCCCGGAAATCCTTGAGAGGGAGGCTCATAGCGATCGCGCTGGGTGCGGCAGTACAGAACATTGTGGCACATTGGAGGGACACTCAGCCTCCTTTGCAGCTTGGGTGGTTACATAGACTCTGGATGGTTCTGGGGATGGAGAAGCTGTCACTGACAAAAGCTGGGAGGGGGATGAATTTGCAGAACTTTGGAGACCGTGTCTGACCCTGCTCACCGGAGAATTCAGGGAGTTGAGCTGCCCCCGATACCTGCGTCTGCTGCACCTGGCGGACACTCCACTCACAGACCCTACCACACAATCTCGTGGGCCGCGAACTCGGCAACACGCAGCCCCCCAGGACGTGATCTAGGACGGCAACAGTTGCCTGCAGCTCACACCCGTTGGACAAGGAGGGGGGTGGGATGGGTGGGGCTTTGGGGGGGGACTAGTTGGGATTGTTACTGTTTCACTCTATGGCATACTACATTTGATGGCGGCTCCCGAACCTTAACTACGCGGCCGGCCCAGTTGGGTTGTAGGCCACTTGCTGTGTACTACACTAATCGAACTGGGCGCAGCATGGGCCTCCTCACTTGCTGGTATTATCATGGGAGGATTGCGCCACTTTCAGCATGAGCCATTGTTCCTGTTGTGATTTTCTTGCAATAAAAAGATTTAATACTAAATTATATTCCCCTTATGTTAGGCCACCCGCCCAAAACCTACGCAATCACTGCACTTCCACCTTGTCCTTGTGACAAGCGATCCACGAAGAATGACCTTCACTTTGTATATCTTTGCAAATTCTATATTGATGAAAGAAAAAGATACATTGTCCCCCTTATCGAGAAAATGACGTTCAGACAATGTTGTGTAGCCTTATATCATCTTCAGTCACTGTCTGATCCCTTTACATGTTTTTCCATGGCCTCATTTTTT
Source organism: Lissotriton helveticus (assembly GCF_964261635.1). Lineage (NCBI taxonomy): Eukaryota > Metazoa > Chordata > Amphibia > Caudata > Salamandridae > Lissotriton > Lissotriton helveticus. The sequence goes on from NC_136068.1 coordinate 169,632,285, forward strand.
CTATATGTTTTAAGTAAAAGGAGATTACATTGTTATTCTGATACTTAAAATGTAATTTAAGACGCTGATCTGTATAATATTCATGTCTATTTGTATCAATTATTGTTTTTTTAGCTTAAGACTATTTTTAAACAATATTTGATCTCTTTCTTACAAATGATGTTTTATTACATGTTAGTCTAAATTTTAATGGCTGTTTTATACTATTGATGCACATGTGTAGAATACTTTATATGCTGATACTGTATAGGTGAAATAAAGTTTTTTGACTGACTGACTGCCGCAGAACGACCAGCGGAAACTGATATTGTAATCCCTGCGGCAGTGCCTGACAGGCACCTCCACAATTCTGGGATTACAGGGAGGTCTGACAGGCAGTCGGATACAGATCGGCTGTCGGGACCGTGGCGGTCGGTGTTTCTGACAAAACACCATTGTTATATGGCGGATGGAGATCCCTGGTAGGATGGCCAAAAGACTGCCACCGACAGCCTGTCTGTGGCATTCCTTCAGCCCTTGTAATCAGGCCCTTAGTTTGGGTTGGGAAAAGTAAATCTGGTCTCCCCTCTTACTCACCAATTGATTTGTATATTTTTAATTATTTTTATATTTAACATTTTAAAAAAAACATATTTTTCAAGACATCTAATTTTAACTTTCTTTCCAGATAAATTAATGATTAAGAAAATTAGTTTAAATGTACGTCATATCATTTTTCATTAAATGTAAATTAAAGTGTATATTCTTTGAGGTTAATTACAAAATAAATATTTTAATTATATAAAATCTTTTTAAATCATTACTGCAACTTTTTCAAAGTTCAACATTAAATTTAATTAAATACATAAAATATTTCAAATGTATGATATAGTTTTTAACATTACATTTTGGTTTTGAATATTTGTTTTGTTTTTAGCGTTCATTTTAAAAGTCAATATTATTTCAATATACACTTTTTAGGTCAAAATGTTGGATTTGATATTGCTGTTGTTTTACCTATAGAAAGAGGGCTTTTGACACTATGGATTTCTATATGTTGATTTTGAAATTGTTTTTGTTAATATTTATGTAGTAGATATTCAGTAGTACACACCATTTTATTGGAGTAATTAGCGAGATAGGATATTTTTAGCAATTTGGTTCATTTGCCAAGTATTTTTGAATCAAGGAAGGAGAAAATAAACACGTCTTCAGCAGCAACTCTTCCCACATGAAATGCCTACTCTTTATAAATGTTTGTATATATGGGGTTTGAATAACACAATCCTAGCTACAAAATAACGGAGTACTGTGTAAAAGGCTGATTTAACAATGAGAATTTTACAAGAGATGGTTTGTGTAGCAACACTCAGGGTAAAATGTCTGGGGAGTATAAGTGGTAAACAAAGAGGGACAGAGCAGTGCAATACATTTAGGGAAAAGGGTTCCCAATTGATCAGAAAAACATGTGTTGTTGCAGAATGTGGTGGGTTATGATATGCAGGAAATGTAGTGTGTGGAGGAGGCTGAGGGGAGAATAGGAAGCTGTGGGAAACTCAAAAACTATAGGGTGTTGAGAATGAGGAGTATCGTTTGAAGTGGATCAGAAGCACAATGGTAAAACTGCATTGAGTTGCTGCTTAAAGTGACGAGACATGAACTCTCATGGAATGGAGAATGAATGATGCCTGGTGGATCTGAAATGTGTGGTGTTCCATGATTATGACACTACAACTCACACACCCAGTGATATGGCCATTAATAGACACGGTCCTGCTAAGGTTTTAATGGCACCATCTTCCAAGGAGCAGAACAAAAAAAACAGAAATTGTTTAATGCACACTCCCACAGTGATAAACTCTAAAATGTCCATGTTTCTGTTATGGCCAGGAAGCTCCTCCTCACTGCTCTGCTTGTCTGACCTAGAGATTAAGGGCCAGATGTAGGTAGCCAAATACCGGTCGGTAACGGCCGAATTCGGCCGTTACCGACCGGTATTTGGCTTTTGAGATGTAGGTGGGTAGCTATTTACAGAATCGGTATATTTACCGATTCGGTAAATGTACCACTTCGGTATTTTACCGAATCGGTAAACATACCGATTCTGTAAATCCATACGTAGGTGACACTCCTAAGAGTGCCACAGGCCCTTAAGAGTCGGTATTTTACCACCCAATCCTATTGGGTGGTAAAATACCGAATTCAGGTATGCATGCACATCTGTGCATGCACACCTGTGCAATGTGACACACAGACATGCCCTTAGGGCATGTATGTGTGCCACATGTCACACTAGACTGTAATTGGGGTGCTAGGGGGTGTCAAAGTGACACCCCCTGCACCCTTGCAGGATTCGGTATTTACCGATTCTGTAAATACCGATTCTGTATTTCCCATTGATTCCTATGGGCTTCAAGGCCCATAGGAATCAATGGGAAATACAGAATCGGTATTTACAGAATTGGTAAATACCGACTCTTACAGATTCGGTAATTTTTTACCTACATCTGCCTCCTTCCAATTTACCGACTCTTAAATACCGATTCGGTATGAGTCGGTATTTAAGAGTCGGTAAATCGAAATTACCTACATCTGGCCCTTAATACGGAAATTGAAAGTATCATACCTTTTCAGGTGCCTGTGAAACTTGACAAGAACCACTGTTTACAGTATGTGGGGCATAGGCAGTGCCTAATTTGTGCCTGTGGTTTCCGGTGCTGGGCATCAGCACTTAAGTGTCAACACCGGCACTTAGGGCCAGATGTATAAAGCCGTTTGCGAATCGCAAACGCCGGAATTCACAGAATTCCGCCGTTTGCGAATCGCATACTGTGTTTTGGTATGTATGTGCACAATCGCAAAATAAGGAATCGCAAAAATTGCGATTCCTTATTTTGCTCAAGCATTTAAGGAATCGCAATTTTGCGATTCCTTAAATGCTAAGCATCATGCATTTTTTTTTGCGAATACTCCTTAAGAAATCGCAAATTACCACCAACTTGAAGTTGGTGGTAATTTGCTAATTCTTTCACAAATTCACTTTTTTGCATTTGTCAAGGTGGCATGAGGCGCACATACATGCCCTTAGGGCATGTATGTACGCCATATGCGCACACATGTCAATTTCAGGGGGTGCAGCAGGGTGTCCAAAAGACACCCTTGCACCCTTGAAATTATTCTCAATTTGTGATTAGCAAATTGCGGATCCCAAATTTAGAATAATTTCACAATCATTCTTATGGGCCTCCTGGCCCATAGAAATGAATGGGAAATTATTCCTTAATTGCGATTAGCAATTTGCTAATTGCAATTAAGGAATTTTAAGAAATCGCTAAAAAATAGCGAATTTCTACATACATACCATTTTGCAATTCTCAAATACAGATTCCTTAAAAACTGCTATTTGAGAATCGCAAAAGGGTATTTTGATACATCTGGCCCTCAGTGGTGTCTGACACATGGTGGCTCTGTTTGTCTGATTTAGAGATGGGCACAACAACAGATTATAAATTCAAAAAACTATACAATAGTCTAATACCTTATGCCCAAGCTTTTCTTATAGCTTCGGTGCCTGGAAGTCTGAATTGTCACACTTATACGAGTGTAACTGTTAGAAGTTGTTTTGGTACTGTCATTGACAGCACTGGCAGGGGCAAAGGGTAATGCGAGCTGCAGTAGCCTCATGAAGAGGGCCATGGTACTTATTGTTTTACAAATTGAGCATTGGGCAAAAGCAAGCTTTGCACTTCTGATGGATCTTGCAAAGCCTCCTAAAATCCTCCATCTCCACCTCTGCAGCTACAAGTTCCTCCAAGCTTCTTAAAATTGTTCTAGATCAACATGTAAAATTACATAGGCCAGTTTATGTTTGTTCTTGCAGCTTGTGTCCAATCAGAGCCTCCTGCTCCATGCAAAATTAGTGGTATCAAATAATAATTTTTACACACGTACTCACACGCTTACCTACTACCACCTCATCATTGTTGTCACAAACCCAGCCCCAGAAGCCCAAACATGAATTAGCTCCAGCAATCAGAGTGCTTCATACGTATCCCCATTCTCATCCTCTATCTCAGACAGATTCACAGTCTGCTTTAATAGCGTGTTCTGCCATTTGTGCTCATTGGATACAAAGAATAATGGCCCATATTATCAAGACCAGTGATAAAATATATCGCCACTTTAGCAGCAGGAAACTGCCACTAAAGTGGCGATAAGGGGCTTGATAATAGGCCCTTGTGAATTCCCATAGAAGCCCATGTTGAGGTGTTAACATGGGCTTCTATGGAAATTCACAAGGGCATATTATCAAGCCCATGATCGCCGTTTTAGCGTCAGTTTTCTGCCGCTAAAGCGGCGATAATTTTATTGCCGGTCTTGATAATATGGCCCAACATTCCTGTAAAATTTACAGTATTCAGAGGATAAACATGGCATCAACATCTATCTCTTCTTTACCTCTGAGTAAAAATCAGCTCCAATCAAAAAAAGGTACGATATATAGAACAGAATAATTTAAAGACACACATCGTGTGGAGGGGTGTGGCTCAGCGGTCAGAGCGGCTGACTCCAGAGCGCAGGGCTCAAGGTTCGATCGCGGGCGGCAGTTCAGCTCAGCACCATGTGACTCTGGGCAATATCTCACTTAATCTCCCGGTGGGCCCCCAGCGCCTTGAAACCTTAAGGGGGTGATATGTTTGTGCTTTACAAATATGTATTAGCATTGTTATAATAAGGACACTACACGTGCAATTGAAAATAAACATTGAAAAACATGGCACGCTCATACCAAGGAATGGACAAAAGGCAGGACCAAAGTGGCACACAAGGGAATTCCAGCCCCACACCAGCATCCTTAGCTGTGTGTTGCTGTAGGGAACAATCTGAGTTACTCTATGCAAATCCAGGAAGACAGCATCACCTGAAAATGGTTGCCACTGAGATGTGTGCAACTAAAAACGAAAGTACTTAAAGTTTATTGCTTTTCCCCCCAAATACGTGGGCCTAACTGTGAATCCACATGGAGTGGGATTAGAATCAACTCCACTGGTACTAAACACACCACTAAAGCATCTTGTGTGCTTCGCCTTTGACTTTAGAAGGCTATGCCATGTAGAGATAGGCCAGCACTCTGCTGTGCAGGGTGCCTCAGTGCACGTGCAGCTGGAACCTCACTCAGCAATGACATCCAGCTTTTCCTTCACTGAAAGGCACTCAGGGCCTTATTAATGAGACGTGACGCAACTCTGCGTGAATACAGCGATGCGTAACTTTTCATTGTGCCCTCCTTGCGACACCAATGATGCGTCATATTTACAGTATGAGTCATCATGTCGCACGGAGTTACAGATATGTCAGTATTTCTGACGTATCTGTAGGCGCAAAGATGACGCATTGCTGGAGTGCGTCACAAAAGTGACGCAACTCTAACAATGGGTCTTTACACATGGGCAAGTCCCATGTGAAATGTGCCTGCGTCAGTCTTACGCCTGCCATGAGGCAGGCGTAAGATATTGATGCATTTGCATCCTAGAAGTGGTGCAGTGAACTCATATAGGTTTCACTGCGTCACTTCTATGACCCTTTCTTGCGTCAGAACGCCCGTCCTGCATACATTATACCTGGTGCAGGTATAATGTGGCGCAAGGGTTTACAAAGTGGTGCATCTACCTAGATGCGTCACTTTGTAAATATGGTGCAACAAGGCGCATTTTTTACGCTGCTGGTGCATCACAAAAAGTGAAGCACCGGCGGCGCAAAAGTGACGCAAGGGTTCATAAATAAGCCCTGCAGTGCGGACCAAGTCAAAGTACTGCCACCCCGACATCGGTCATACTTTACGGTAAGTACTGTCTCCATCCCTGCTTTATGGCAGGTGGTTGCCAAGAGTGACACATCTGCAGAGCTAGCAAATTCTCATACCGGTGACTGCCCAGAGCTGAAGACTGACACACCTTGTGCAAACAGCCATCAAGCAAACCTTCTGCTTCGATTCCCTCTCTGCCTCAGTGAGCTTCCTACTACTTTTTGCAGATTTGTTAATCAGTAACGCAGGCATGAAAGGTATTGTTTACACTTCATCAATGCCACTCTGATGCTCCAGAGCACATATGCTAATGTGTGTAGTTCAAAACTTTGCACCTTCATGTAAATTTTTTTTTGTACTTTGCTATCTTTGCAAAGTGCGAAGCTGGAGAACTTCAAGGAAAATTTTGTTAAAATGGAGCTCAGTGTGACAGGATGAAAGCATTCCTGCTGTCGCGCAGGGCCGCCAAACACCTACTGCAGCCTCACTAATGCTTATATCTGGGGGCATATTTACTAAGATTTTATGCCGTGTTTGCGTCACAAAAGTCACGAAAATAGGCGTAAAATCTTTTTGTCCGATTTTCTTTCCAGCGCTAAGCGCTGGAAATAATGTGAAAGTAACGCAAAGCAGCGCATAGCCAAGGGGCCGTACCATGGTTGGTGCGAAGGCATTCCCATGCAGCCACCCAAAATCTCTGATGCTAAACCCAATTTACTTAAAAAGTAGACAGGGTTTATCGTCAGAAAATGGCGCACACTTGAAATAGGCGATATGAAGGAGAAATGCTTCTTTTCTCCTTTATTTTCTGACTTCGCATGTGTGCTGCACCGTACAGCACACATACAAAGGGGAAAATGTTTACAATTAGTCTAAGCATAGTATTTTGTACTGGAAGGGCATTCTTCTAGTACTAAACCTATGCCTGACTCATGAAGGCAACCTTGCACTAAGGCACAAAGGTGTCTCGGTGGCGCACAGCAGCTAATTTCAGCACCAGCGCTAGGGAGAGGGGAGGAGCGTACCATATTTCTGTAAATATAGTGCATTCCTGTTCTCTCCTTCTAATGCAGCGCATCATAGCATTTGCGCCTGCTGAACCGCACTGCGCTGCATCAGAAACTGATATTTCTGGCCACTAGTGTGTAGCTACATTATGGCATTACAGCAATGGGGAGAGCCGAGCCAGTGCCGAGCCAAGGATCGGGCTTGGCCCTAAGGGGCAGATTTACAAGCCTGTTGCGCCTCTTTTACGCCGCCGTTGCGTCACTTTTGTGATGCAGCAGGGGCGCAAAAGATGCGCTATGGTGCGGGGTATTTACAACGTGACGCATCTGGGAGATGCGTCACGTTGTAAAGCCCTGTGCCAGAAGGAGGCGTTCCAGTGCAGTGGGGGGGGGGGGGGCGTTCCGGCGCAGGAACGCCCCTAAAAGTGGCTGAGTGAAATCTACAAGATTTCACTCAGTCACTTTGGGGCCCATGCTGCGTCAAAACCCTGCGCCTGCTTGAAGCAGGCGTAAGGATTGACTCAGCATTTGAAAGATAGGGCACCCTGGAGCCTTGCTGGAGCTGCGTCGCGCTTGCAACGCAACTCCAGCAATGCGCCACTTTTACAGCACAGATGCGTGACGCATCTGTGCTGTTTTTGCCTCATGGTGCGCCGCATTGTAAATACGGTGCATCCATTGTGGCGGAGGCATGGCGCACAATAAGTGGCGCATCCCTGCTGATATGCAGGCATGCGCCACTTATTGTAAATATGCCCCATGATCCTATTCGCGTCCCATAGAGCGGTAAAATGAGGTTTGTTGTAAATATGTGGCATTGTCTCGTCAACTGTTAGACTATCTGCATAAATGTAAAACAAGTAACAATTTTGTGGGAACTGAATATCAAAGTAAATTGGAAATAGAAAGACGGAGGAAGGAGTGAGAACAGCGGGGGTGGATTCCAGGATAACCTTGGTGGTGGTGAAAGATGTACTTCTTCGGGATAAAAATAAAAAACGTTGACATTAACCTCTGCCATTTTCTTGGCTCATACTAGTATAGGCCAACACCGGGCTTGTTCAATATTTCACCACTTCTCCGGTTCCAAGCAGAGACATGAGGAACGTGTTTGTGTTTTCAGGCTGTATATCAATTATTTTATTTCTAACAGACGTTACACAGGAACGTTAAAAGAGCATTTCTAAAACAAAGAGCATTAGAGATATTCTCTCAACCGCAGAAGATTTTTGGGGATGCGCCAGTTGTTTCCAGTAGAGAAGCCTCCTCGTCCTGGAATCAGCGTTAAGGAATTCTTTTAACAGCTCTCTCTTGCACAAACAAACAGTGCTGGTCCCAGAAAGTGCTGTCCTGTGTTTTAGAATGTTGATGAAGTTTTTATGTCACCTTCCGGAATTCAGAACAAGCGGTTTGGAGATGTGACTTAACACTTTTTTTTTTATCGCACGCTGCTTACGGCCGGGGAAATGAGCGCGATCCGTCAAGCCTAGAACCGAAAGCACTTTTATAGTTCTCTCAAAGGGAAGCTTCGGGCAGAAATAGACACGTATACCACTTCACATGAGAGATAAAATCCGAGTAATGAAGCTATAATTCTTTAACTTTTAACGTCTTTCATGCCATTGGTAAGCAGAGTGTGAGAATATCACTGTTGCCACCATAGACTAAAGAGCAAGGGCCTCATTTATGATATGTTAGGGCGGAGGAGCAAGGATCCTTGCGGTGCTGCCCTATGCCAAAGTTTAAGGGCAGGAATTTTTTTACTTATTCAAGAGTTTTATATAGCGCTGGCTAGACCCGGAGGTATCAGAGCGCTTTACATGAGGTTCCACAAAAATTACATTACAATATTAAATCAGTTCCAATTTACATCAGCTACTAGACAAACAATAACGAGAGCATAGGAGACGAGATAATTGAGGTGTAGAGGGGAAGTGGTAAGGGTAAAGGGGTGGGAGGGAGAAGCGGCAGAGGGACGAAAGAAAAGTCTGTCCAAGGTCCGGCTGGGTAGGTGACGGTCGAGGGGAAGTCCCAAAACCCCTCTCCTCTATAGCTATCAGGTAGCTCCACCGGGCATTGGCCGAATAGCTCGGTCTCAGTGGGAAAAATATTTAAAGAGACGTGGAGGGCAAAATAGATGTAGGGTAGAGGGGAGGGGGCATGTAAGTAGAGAATGGGGGATAGGGGAAGAGACAACAAGGAGAGACGAAATGAAGGAGGGATTCCACGGCCCATCTACCCTATAGCTAAACCAGGTAGCTCCATCGGGAATTAGACAAAATAGTACAGTCTCAGTCCATTGAGAGAGGAGAGAAGGAGAGACAAAAATAGGGGGAGGGTGCGGGAAGGGGCGACAGGAGAGACAAAAGGAAGTCTGGCTAAAGACCGACTGGGTAGGTGACGTCCAAGGAGGGGATCCCCGACCTGTCTCCCCTATAGCTAAACCAGGTAGTTCCATAAAGTTTACCTTTGTTAATCAGACCCTCTCTTAAAAAATAATGTAAGCAGGAACTTAAAATAGAAACCCGTAGGAAATGATATGAAAATTAAATAATTTATTTTACCTTTTAAAAAATGTATATAATTAAATTCAATGCCAATATATATATATTTACATATTTCTTTATATACATCTATATCTATATAGAAATATAACTACTATGGGGGTCATTAGTATGACAAAGTCCGCCCGCCATACCCCTGGGAAAAGGGACGGCCCACTGAGGATGCGCCGGTCCCGCACTCCCAATTAGGATGCGCCTGCCACACTAGCGGGTGCAGGGCACATTTGTGACATTGCGGTGGGAGGTGCTGAAGGCACCGCCCACCGCAATGCCACAAAGGCAGTTTGTGCCTTTCAATGCACAACGTGACAGGCACCGCGCAGTGCCTGCCACGTTGTGCATTGAAATACAGGGGGGTACCATAGGTAGCCCCATGTGCACCCCCCACCTCCCAAAGTCTCTGAGGGCCCGCAAAAGGCCCCCGCATGCAAACACTGCATGCCTTTCTGTGGTGCCACGGAAAGGCATGTTCCCACCCACATCGTAATATGGCTGGCGGTGTCTAACAGACACCACCATCATATTGAACCCTTTTCCTCCCGGTCAACTTGTTGACTGGGCGGCAAAGCGGCAGACGGTCTTTCCGTCCTCCGCGGACCCCTCAGCCATAGTAATATGGCGGGGATCTTTGCTGCAGGGATGGCGGGCGGATCACCCCCACCGGGCCGGCGATCTGACCGCCATCCTAATGGGGCCCTTAATGTTTAAATATTTTCATAACATTTTTAATTTAAATTAATTGTAGTTTTGTTTAATAAAAAATGTGAATTACAATTAAATGTGTACATAACTTTTTGTATTTTAAATCCATGGTACATACATACAAACATTTTACTTTAGGTAGCCTTTCTAAAATAAATCGTCAACAATTTATTTTTATTTCACTGAATATATTTAAATGAATTAAATATCTAATTCATAAGTAAGTTATAAATGCTGTAGCATTTTTTAATTTCGTTCTATATTATTCAAAATAAATATCTAACATTAATTTACATTAATAGATTATCATAAAAATGTGCTACTTTCTTTTAAAGTTTAGTGAACTTTTAAAATGTTCCCTATAATTTATCTGACCCCTGTATCTTATTACTGCATCCCTTAGCCATGGAAAAAGCAGATAATGGGTTGTATTTCTGCATAGTTTTTACATTCACACAGTATTCTTAATAAGAAAACATTCTGGTATCCACACAGGATGTACAACGCGATCATTTTGAGCGCAGTACTTTACATTGCGGTTTTTTACGATGCAAGTCGTTACAACGACTTGCGTTGGAGGGTGCTGGATTGAGGATTAATATGATTTTCTATTCCAACTCCAGCCCACGTAACAGTAGGGAAGGTGTTGGAATAGAAAATCAGACTATTCCTTAACCAAGAGCGCCATCCATCGGAAGTCGTAGTAATGACTTGCGTTGTAATGGCTGCGTGGTAAAGGTCATGCGGTGTAAACACCGCGTTGTAAACGATGTTTCCTATCCACACAAGCCACACCACCCTTGATTTCACTGGCTCTTCAGTTTTCCATAAAGACCAGTGTTGTTTGTATTCCCAGTGTGCCAGCTGGCCTAACTCAAATGCTTCTGCCATCTCACAAGGAAAGTAAGAGGAAGTTGGGAGAAAAGTGAGAGGAGGTTTTGGGTCCTACTCCTGGGTACCATAGTTTTTCTGCCACCCAGAGAAGGGTAGAAGGGTGGTTTTACTCCCTCTTTGCTAGTTTGTGAATACAATGAGGAGATCACCTTAGGGAAGGATGGAGTTGAATGTTGAATCCAGGGTTATCTCTTTCATCGGAGGTGGGCAACCATCTCTTGGAATAGGGGGAAAGGCATCTCCCTGCATGCAGGTGCTGGAACTCTATGCCTCCCTCCTGATGGGCACTCTTGGGGGCACAGTTGCACTGTGAGTGTACTTCTCAACGGTTCTCCATATATATTAGGTGTTGGTGCATAAGCAAAGTGTTCCCTAAATTTCATGGGGCCAAGGCTCCATGCAAAATAGGGAAGACCCCATTGGGATTTCTCTATTGCATAATGTGCACTAGAGCAGTACAAGCATCTCCAGCCCATTCTATAATACCAACATGCCCTGCCAGCATAACAGCCTGTTGTGCCACTTGGACCTTTCAGTAATATGGCCTCTGGCATTTAATGTACTTTTGCCATCACACCAGCAGGTCAGATCAGTGGTATACCCCGCAAAATGCTCCCCTGAGGTGTAAAAATCCTCTTTTGCCTGCAGCCAGATGCCAAGATGACTGGCCCCACCCCATTAATAAAAACAAAATCTGTTCTAGGTATCTAGTGCTTACTGCCCCCTCCCCCCAACCCAGAGATGAAAGATCTGCCTTCAAACTAACTCCAAGAAGGGCCTGAAAGATTGTTTAGGCTTCAGTATTGAGGGTGCATCCCCAAAGCCAGCTAGCCCTGACCCCATTCCTTTGTCTCAAACAGAAAAACCTGGTGTTTAATGGGATTTCTGTCCCCTGTGGTAGAATGAGTGTAAATCCCCTGATCTGCTCTACAAAGGACAGAAAAATTATTTGGGCTTTAGGGGTAGTAGATGAAGCATGTGCCAAGACAGACCAGACCACACTCCATTTTTTTCCCCAAAATTATTCTAGCCTTCATTAGAGCCTCAACGAACCTGTGAGAGAAGGGGAATGTACTCAAGAGTAACACTACAAGAGTAAGAATGACTTGGAAGGTAAGAAGAAAGTGAACAGACTCATCACCACTGAGCTAGAAGAAGCAAAAAACGTAGAAAAATGTATTGATTTCTCATCTATAAATTATGGCATAGATCTAAAAAAATAGAAAAAACAAATTGTTTGGGGTGCCGTGGTGAAGAAAGAGAGACAAAAACGGAAAGAATGGTACTTTCAGTGGAGGGAGCAGAAAATGAACACTGTTTTAAAAATAAAACTGAACCAACCATTTGTGAAAGAGATCTTTAGGATTCTGGAGATCCAACAAATCCCCTTCTCTCATTTCAGTAATTCACTAGCAGGAAATACCTGTTACTAATTGACTTTGGAACAAAGGCAAAGGGAAATGGGACTAAATAGATAGGGAAGCCAGGTCTTCATTCTGAATGCCTCTATCGGTATTTCTTCCAGTAATTCCTTAGAGAAAAATATGAAGGGTTTAAATTACTCTATTGACACCTCACTCCAAAAGTATCTAATACATACATTGTTTTATGAGGAAGAAATCTATCTTCAAATATAAAATTCTTTTTTGTATCTGCTGAGTAAAAGCCCTTAAAGAGAGTTTCTTCCTGATTAAAGAAAAACATTAAGGTGAGGAACATTCCCATACTCAGATCATACAACATGATCATCCTTGCAATAAAATGATACTTATATTTTACTGTTTGGGCTCTAGCTCCAGTGAAAACTGAAAGAATCATACAGCTGGAAAACCAGTTTACAAGCACACACCAGAAATGGAAACACCTTCTCTTATCAGCACTAACTGCTCCCTTACTCAGCACCAGTAAGGAAAGATTAGGATGAGCACTGAAATAAGAATAACACCATACTTGTCTTAATTTGTGAAGTAATTCTTGCCACAGAGAAAAAAAATCTATCAAATGTATTATATCAAAGGATATGACTTTCTGAAAGTAAGTATAGGAAATCGCCAACTTAGGAAATGTTTGGCAGAACCCAAACTCCTACCAGATGTCTCTAAATAGTGGAGATGAACAGAAGCACAACCAGAGGTCAACAAGGAAATGGCTTGAATGAGAAAACACTTAAAAGTATCAGCATCTTTTGACTGAACTACCATCTAATAGTGGCCTTCGAAATTTCCGCTTTCCCTAAGAATTTTGTGAGGCCCACGATGAGCTCAGATCAAAGTGGAAATGCTCATAAGGGCATTTTGCATCATTGCCACCTCACTTCCATCCTCTTCTTCCCATTCCTAACTTTAATAAGGCTTCCTGCATCTTACAAACTCTTTCCACGCATTTGGGATCTATGATCCTGTAAGTTAAGTCTCCTTTCCATCGCCATAACCTGAAGTAGAAGAGTGACCCTCCCCGGCACCACCTCCTGCATTGTTTCCTGTCTATCGACAGACATCCAAATGGTATGTCTTTTTTTTTTAAAGCATATATATTATGTTGGTTTCTGGTTTTTATATGTACTCACTTCTGTCACTGAACGCCAATGTTCACACTGCACATGTGCTGGTGAGGGAAGCTGTTGGCCGCTGGGAGCTGCAGAGTCAGATTGCCTACCAGGTGCCTGTTTTAGTATAGATGGCAGGCATTGGGGAGGCGCAGGGAAACATTTAAAAGTAGTATTCATAAGGGAGTGAGCCTTCCCCTTGTGTTGTTGGCCCTATAATGAGATGTTTCTATTGCGAGTCCAAATGCAGATGAACCATGAGGTGTAAGAGAGAAAGGCTGCTGCAAAGGAGGATAGTTTAGAGCCTGTATATCATGATGATGTTGAAGCTCTGTATATATCCAGGGCATGCTTATAACCCTTGATAAAGGAGGCAATAGGTTCTGCTCTCTTAGAGCTCAGGACAACAAAATTGAGAAAGGAGCAAGATGATCAGGAATCTAATCAAAAATGGAAATATATTCAAGACACCCTGCTCTGAGACTTTTTAAACCACATCTGAGAAGCCATTGGCTTTGAAGAAAGTCCTCAGGAATATGAAGGGTTCTATACTCAGTACAGAGGAGCACAAGTTGACAATTTACATGAGGTGATAAAACTGGTCCTACTTAAAGAAAGAAAGGATACTGATAAGTCTGTCATTCCTTTCTTCCTCGAGATCTTGAGATGAATTTTCAGAAACCCTGAACTCAACACCATATTGGCATCTATGGCATCTACTTCCTCTCTCACATCAAAGAATTCTGCATTGACAGATGTAGTGGATGAGAAAGTAGAGGCTACCATGAATAGATCATTTGCTGCTTTGAATTAGCGCCAGTCAAGTATTTTTAAAGGATTGTATGATTGCCTCCAAGCCACTATTGACCTTAAACCTATTCCCGCTCATATGGAATCTCTAGTACAATTTCTATTGGATATGTTCTTTGATAACTTGCTGGGCGGTATCACCAGCTGCAGGTGCATTAACTGCAGGATATAGATGTCTGTGGATGAAGTGTTGTAAATTTGATCTGCCACAAAGGTCACTAATTCAGAAATTGCTTTTCATGGGCTAAAAGTTGTTGGATGCTGAATTGGACAGTATGGTCCAAAGAGTTGTGGATGAGAAAGAGATTTGGAGAACTTTTAAGCTATTTCCAGGGGGAAAGCATTTATTTCCCAAAATAACCACAGACATCACAAGACAAACATCCCCTTCATTGCCGAGCCGGGGTCAGGAGGCTGTAATTACTGCAAAAACCCAACCAACCAGCACCAAAATTAAGGTCACCCCAAAAAATGATTATCCAGGGGTTGGTGCTAGACTGCAAGTCTATTTACAACAATAAGAGGAACATATATCAGATGTATGGGTAGTGAACATCATCATGGAGGGATACTCCATTCTCTTTTTGGAAAAGACTTTAAATCACTGGTATATTCCTACCTCCTTATCAAAAGACGACATACAAAGGCAATCCATGATTTTGGGAATACAAGCATTGTTGGACAAAGGGGCCGTTGTGCCTGTTCCCGTACACCAAAAGAGAAAAGTATTCTATTCTACTTTTGTTTCAGTTTCAAATCCAGATGGAAGGTTTCACCCTGTGTTGGACGCCTAAGTTTTAAAAAGGCATGTTCTAGTAGAACAATTCTGGATGATATGACTCCAATTAATAATTCCATTGATTCCAGAAGCTGACTATCTTGCAATCATAGACATGGACGATGCATATGTTAACATCCCTATGCATCAGGAGAGCGACAGATTTCTTTATTTTGCAGTGGGAGATCAACACTTACAGATTCAAGCCCTTCCTTGTGGCCTGGCAACCTTCACCCAGAGTCTTTGCAAAGGTATGCACCAGTTGTTGCGTAAAGCCCCTAGTGAACCATGTGCTGCAGCATTGGTCACCAGGTTCCCAGGAACTCAGTCATCTAATTCAGGTTACCCCTGACATCAGACAGGAGTCAGAGTCAGAGTCAAGAATACTTTATTCGATTATTTTAAAATCATAAAAGTATACTACATACAAATACACAAATATACACAGATATACACAAATCAATAATGCAATTCAATTTTAAAATTCAAATAATTAATAGAGAATATAGACAATTGTTAAAACGATTAAAAACAGTTGGGTGGGAAATGTAGAAAAAGGAGTTGGGTGGGAAAAGTAGGCAACAGTTAAAAACATTAAGAGACTTCATGTACCCTGAATCTATCGTATTGATGAAGATTTATATGAGATTTCATTTACCGAGTTGCTTAATCCCCCAAAGAAATCCCCCTAAGATTGGGCAACTCTTGTCAGTATATAGTTAGACTAGTCCTGTATACATTCTGACATTGGGGTTCTCAGTAGTCTATTCCGTTTAGCTCGCATAGATGTTACCAAAAAATTTGCAACCCCAAACATCACAATAGGGGACACCATAAGTTGTAAAAACATCAATGCGGGCTTCACCTGCTTGAATCCCTTGTCCCTCAAAAGAGGTATGATATATTTCTTTCTGCCCCCAGCAAAAAAAGGGCAGAAAAAGACAAAATGTATCAGGTCTTGATCTGTAAAGTTATCACATTTACATTGGACATTTTCATTAGGGGTACACCATTTCATATATTCACCCAATAAAAAATGCACTTGATTAAAACGAAACTTCGTCAGAAGCCAACGGTGATATGGTCTGTTCACAATAGTCAAATAAGGCTGTATAGTCATGGTTGATATTAATGAATAATGTGCCCTTACTGTTGGTTTCTCGATTTCCTGGGTTTCACGATAGATCTTTCTGTAGTTCGTGAAATGTACTTTTATCCAAGTAATATCATCTTTACACAGGCTTTCGGGGTTAAAATAGGGTTCTGGGCGACCCAGTTGTATAGAGATGGTTTTAATATGTGTCAACCATTTTATATCTTTGGCTCTATCTCGCCCCATACAGTCGCTAATGATTTTATGATTTAATGTCAAACTAGAATTCAGCCATAGTTTAACCCAAAGGAGTAATGGGGCCATTTTAAGTGTATCCTCAATATAGCCTATCCCTAGTTCCGTATGCACTGCGAAGGAAGGGGTAGAGTGTGGTAGACCCATTAGAGAACGCAGGAATTTGTTCTCTTCTTTCTGTATTGGGGTAGGATCTTTATAACCCCATATCCCAGCGCCATATCTTGCTAGAGCCAAAGTTTCGGCTCTATACAAGGTCAATACGGCTTCTGTGGGTTTCCCTCCCAGCCTTTTTGCGAAACTCAGTATGGCCGCAGACGACCTGCGCACAGCCATCGCTTTATTTGTAATCTGGGGAGTTCAGGTGCCCATGTCATCGAATATTACTCCTAGATAGGTGAATATTTTAACTTTCGACAACACCACACCATTACATTGCAGGGTTTTCGTCATTTTCTTTCCTTTCCCCAGTGAAATAACATGTGACTTTCCCATGTTCACAACCAGGTCTAGTTTCTGCATAAAAGCCCCAAAAGAATCGAGGACCCGCTGTAGGCCATTTGGGGTTCTAGCGATAAGGACCGTATCATCGGCATACATCAGTACGGGCAATGGAGTCCCTCCCATGTTGGGTATATCTGATGTTGCAGTAGATAAAGTTTTACTCAGTGAATTGATATACAAGGAAAACAACATGGGGGCCAGGATGCACCCCTGTCGTACACCTCTGGCTGATCTAAACCCAGTAGTACATTTCCCGTCCATTGTCATACGCACTGATGCAGTCAGATCTCTGTGCAGGTATGCTAAAAAATTTACAAGAGCCTGGTCCATGCCCAGCTCCAGGAGCATTGTCCACAGCCTCGACCTATTAACTATCATCTAATTCAGGTTACCCCTGACATCAGACAGGAGTTACAATGGTGGTTAGTAGAGAGCAATCTCTCCAAAGGAGTTTCACTATGTCCTCCTTCCCCACTACATTTACCTAGAGATGCAAGCTGGTGGGGATTGGGAGTGACTTTGGTAGACCAAGAGAGAAAGGGGCAATGGTTGGAAACCAAAAGTGTACAGTCCTGCAATAGGAGGGAACTAACGGAAAGCACAGCAGTTGTTTACCCCCAGGCTGATTGTTTGCAATGTAATTGCAGGACAGACAACCAGGAAGAGAGAGCGTACTTGAACTGTCAGAGTAGAACAAAGAACAGCACTCTGAATCTGATAGCGACAGAGAAACATCTCATGATCTCAGCTGTGTACATGCTGGGTCGGTTGAAATTCAGACTGAACAGCCTCAGCAGGAATCTTCCTTCTTCAGTCCAGAATCACCTCTTTGAGTTCAACAAGCTTTGCGCACATTTTGTGACAGCATTTATAGAACTGTTCGCCTCAGCGAACAATGCAATGCTCCCAGCATTCTGTATGGAGATGTGGTGTCCCCAAGCCTGGGCAACAGATGTACTGTCAATCCCGTGCCCTGTATGAAGTGATCTTTATGCCTTCCCACTGATTCCCCTCCTCCCGAAGGTGCTTCAGAAGAATCATGAGGAGAGTCATTGGTGATTGTCATTGCACCATCCTGGCCTTGTTGCCAATGGTTTTCCCTCTACAGTCCTCATCCTAAGGCCAGTTTCTACACTAATCAGTACATCCTTCTCCTGTCCATTGCACCCTCTTGTCATTTCAGCTTCAAACTCTCAGGTTGATGGCCTGGGACTTGAGGGGAGGGATAGGTTTAAGAGCTTAGGACTGCTCGAAACAGGAGGTTGAGGACCTAACATCTTCAAGGAAACCCTCCACATTAAAGTAATTCAAAAAGATATTGTGTACTGTTAAAAAATGATGTACTTACCACTTATCAAATCCTAAAGACAGAGACCAGTTCTAGATCCTTGACTGTCTTTGAGATGGTTTTTAAAAAGAGCTATCTCCTGTGCCCCTATCCGTGCAGTGGTCAGCTATTAAAGTACCTAGGTGCAGATTTACATGCCCCTTGCGCCACTTTTGCATCACTTTTACCATGTTAAAAATGACACAAAAGTGGCGCAAGGGCCTTGTAAATAAGCCCCCTAGTGTGAATCGAGATTTTACAACTATTTCTCCTTTAGTACTGAGACTCTTAAAAACTTTAGGTTAAAAAAACATGTTACACAAGCCCTAACCCTTGTCCTTACTATTAAAGGGGTTACAACAGTCTCCATGTACACCTTTGGAGGAGAGCAACCTTTATTGGCTAATATCTAAGACGGCCTGCTTATTAGCAATTACTTCATCAAAAAGGCTGGGGGAGTTGGGAGTAACATCCTAGCCATATTCAATATTTTTCCTTTTAGTGTAGTCCTCAGATTGCACCAAAAATGTATTCCCAAAATAAATTCCTGGTTCCATTTGTCGCAGGAGGACATTCTGAAGGTACTACAGTGAAGTGATGATTCCCAGCTGCCAATATTCCTTGATGTTAGTCGATCATTATCCATATACCTGGAAAGTGCAAAGCAGTACAGGTTGTTTAATGCATTATTCATTTCTTATGGATCAAGCAGCAAAGGTAAAAAAGCATATTTCCAGACTCTAGGGGCACGATTTCGATCTCGCTGGGAAACCCCTACGGCTGACCTGTACCCGTAGAGCTTTCCGACCGACTCGTGCTCCTGGGCTCCGAGCGACAGAGTACGATGCGGTGCAGCGCTGACGTACTCGAGTCTCTGGGAGCCCCATTGAAGTCTATGGGAGCCTGGTGTACGTTGCTTACTCAGGCTCCAATAGACAAAAAACGCATGTCTCGGACAAGGGCGCCCCCTGTCGCGGGTATGCCTCGGTCCCGCCTGCACAGTGCTTGCATGTGTAGGGGGGACCCCCCCCGGGGACCGAGTCGTAGGGCCCCGGGTGAAAGGGTGCCCGCAATGGACCCGCAAAGTTCACTTCCAAGAGCTTTTTCGAATCGAGGCTTCGACTCAATCCAGTTGCTTTGCGTGCAAATCATACTTAATCGTCCAGGACTCTTTCCCGTTGCGCTGTGTGTGTCGGCCATGGCAAAGTTGTCCGGAGGGGATCGTTGGCACATACGAGTCGTTCAGAGCACGAGGCGAATATCGCGTCGTACTTGCTTGCTCATACAGCTGTACGAGTCGCTCGGAAATCTCGCATACGCCTCGGACTCGCTACTGACGGATGCCGTCTGCAGTTATTCCGAGCGAGCTCGAAATCAGCCCCTAAGTAGGTGTGTCAGGCAGGCAGGCAATCTCACAATCACATAAATGCATGGATGTTTTTCCTCCGGGCTTCCATTCGAGGCAGCTCAACGAGGTCAATCTGAATACTTTGGGTAGGGCTGGGTGAAACATCCTTACAGAAAATGTGTGGGGGTGCTACATGATCCTCTCAAATCACCTCTGTCAATCATTACAGATTGGAATTGTCATATGTATTGAGTAGTAATTCTGCTTCCACTGTCTTAAAATATGCAATAAAGTAATTGTCTTTCAATAAATGTACTCTTTTTTCTGCATCAGTGAAGTGGCTGTGTAAGTTTTGACACTCAAGAAAGCCTAAATAAAGTTAGGACTATGGAAGTGAAGAGATAAAGAACACATTACTTATGGGTAATCTTCATTACCCCAAACCATGGTCCTCCTTATCCCACTCCACATCCTTCCCACCCTGCCTTCCCTGGACCTCTAGTTGTTGAATGTGTATTATACAGGAGGTGGGGCAGGAAAGAAGGCTCTTCTACTCCAGTTTATGGGATAAAAAGGGGACTTCATTTACAGGGATCATACATCCTAAATGCATGTAAAGAGTCTGTCAGAACAGAAAGTATCATTAAAGTTAGGGATGGGACAAGGAGGACTATGGGTAGGGTAATGAAGACTACTAGTGAGTAATGTGTTCATGAGCCAGCCTCATGAAAGGTGGTCCAGTTATTATCTAGTGGCAAACTTCCCGCAGATCTAGAATGTATGGCATGACAGATAATCAAACTAAAGAGGTGACAAGATCATTGTAATCAAGATAGATGGCTAATTAATTTTTGACAACATGCTCAATAGGTTGCATATGTATTCATAGATAAAAAATGTCTACAATACTGATAAACTATTTCACCTACATTTTATAATTGAAATCTTCAAAATAAATGGCATTTACCAGTATGCAGAAACCAGATCAGAATATTTTTTTTTTAGCATATCTTTATATACTTTTCTAAGGAGAAAAAACAATGAATTTTGTATATAGGTTCACTCTGTTGCATATTATATTAGAGTTGGATAGATCTTCCCCTTCACCTCTTCCCGTCCTGTGTTCTGTCACTGGGTAATGTTTCTCTTTATTTTTCAAATTGCTGTTTTGGAGGATTAATTCATAACTCTCACCTCTTTTCAAATTTTTGCCTCCATTGCTGCTTATCTGACTGCAATCCACCGTTCTTTCTTTTCCACAGTTTTGTTATTTTTAGACACCCTCAAATGTATCTCCTTCAAACATTATTAAATTAGTGAATTTTTTTATGAAGAAGGAAGGCGTGAGCATGAGCTGTAGTAACAGTAATGTTGTGAAGACCATCTAAAAGATTGTATTCTGAAATTTTAGCAATGGATAAAAGGGATAGAAAGAAACCCAGAGAAAGAGCTGAGGGATGGCTGTGGAGGGATGTAGAAGAAAAGTGAAAGAGAAGACCAGGCGTTGAAGATTTTTGCAGTGAAGCAAGTAGCAATGTATTAAGCAGGATGAAGCAGAGAGAGATTCAAGAGCATGGAAACAGAGCTGAAGACACAATGAAAAGTATGAGCATAACTCACGTAATTACGTGTAGCATAACAGCACAGAATAACCTAAAAATTCAGCTAAATTGCGCCATATAGACAGCAACTGTAAAACAAAAATTTTGCATCTCCATATCCCAATGTATATATCATTGCTACATTATTTATAGTTATTAAAAAGCCGCTATTTAATGGTGTGAAGAATACATTGCAATTGGCGAGTTATAGTTGTTCGACAGTATCAGTGACATATATTTGTAATGTTCAATTATGGACTATAGTACCATTTCAATAAATAAAGTTTTAATGAAAGCCTTAAAAAGAAAACTACAACTATATCATTTCTAATATTTGTTTCTTTTAAATGGCTTCTTAAGGGGTAATGTAGGTAATGTAATAACCCCTAACTATAACTAAGATGTAACCTATGATTTTTTAGTATTTAGTGAATTTGTTGGTTTTTAGATGTGAAAAGTTTTTTAAAGTGTGTTTCGATGTAATGCAATGTGTTTATTTGTATATTAACATTTTCTAGTATTTTAGAGTTGTTTTGGGTAGGGAACACTCTCGGAGGGGCAAGATGGCCGCTATGCTGCTGTAGAGAGTAGTCGCATCTACTCCTTCTCCTGACCCGCGGGATATGTAGCTGGAAGTTGGAAACGGACATGCCGATCTTTCCAACCCCAAGCAGAGTTAATATAGCAGGTGGTACTACGGTGATACAGAAGTCCCTGGCGGCGCTCGTTGTCCTACTTGGGAGACATTGGAGGGAGGCTTGCATGCGAGGTGTCAGTGCAATTGCTGAGATGGCACATCGCACAGGAGCTGTCCCAAAACTAACAAGCACGAACAAACGATCAACCTTGTCAAGCACTGGCTCTCAACCGACTCAGCAACTCAAGAGAGGAGAGAAGGCAGAGAAAGCTGCCAAAGAAAAATCGGGAGCCAGGATAACGGTGCAAGCAGGCACGCCCGGATCTAAAGGGCAGCAACAACAGAAGCGCTCTCAAGCAGACAGCGGAGCTTCAAAACAAGTGATCAACATACCAACCATAGATCCGAGACAACCTACCGTCTCAGAGGCTTTTGCAGGCAAACCCCAGCCGGTGATTATGATATCCGAGGCTCCTGACGGGACAGACACGGTAACAAACGCCGAGGCAGCACTCAACGACCGCGAGGACGCAAGTACGGCGGTTGCTAGGCAGCAGGACCTCCAATCGTGCACGCCTCATGCGGGAGCCGCGCTGGGAGACAGAGACGCTGGAAGCATTGAGAACGCTGAGAACGCCGACATTGACACAGTCATTGACACAGGCGCAAACATGGAACGCGGAGCTGACCAGGTGAGCAGGGGGGTGCTAGAACAGACAGGGGCAGGGCTTGGAGACCCGGTAAATTTTAACAATGCCCAAATAATAGAAGCCCTAATGCAGGTAAATCTTGCTCCCACCCCTGGAGGCCAAAATACGC
Source organism: Lissotriton helveticus (assembly GCF_964261635.1). Taxonomy (NCBI): domain Eukaryota; kingdom Metazoa; phylum Chordata; class Amphibia; order Caudata; family Salamandridae; genus Lissotriton; species Lissotriton helveticus. The sequence continues at coordinate 169,654,954 of NC_136068.1, forward strand.
TAATAGAATCTTCCACCTGGGGAAGCATGAGAAGCGTTGAAAGTCGTGCATTGAAGGGGGTTAAAGCGGATAAAGGAAGGAGAGTTCGCTCCCCTGAAGGAGAGAAATTCTATTCTGTGACTGAAGGCTCTGACTCCTCCTTACTGGGTACAGAAGATGAGGACGGAATTACAGATTCCTCATTTGAGACAGAATCGGAGGGGTCACATACTGGTAATCCCAGAAATAAAGAGACACAAAAGAAGAAAAGAAGAACCATGATAAAACGAGATAGAGATATAGATAGATCTGCATCAAGCACAAATAGGAAATTGCTCTGGGACTACGGTACTACCTCCAAGATGTACCAGGAAGAAGAAGGAGTTGATAATTTCGCCGCAAATGCCAACCAAGACATTGCCGAACCACCACCTCAAGCAACCTTAGATGGAATGTTTAATATGTTAAAGCAAATGCACATGGAGGCTAGGATAGAAAGTAGGAGAGCAAGACAAGACACTAAAAAAATACAAGCGAGCATTAGGAAAATGAATAAAAAATATGAAGAGGTGGAAGAGAGAGTTGTACAGGTTGAAGAAAGAACAGGCAGATTGGAGGATGAAGTTACAGACTGGCAGTCTTTCAGAATGGAGCAAGGGAAGGTGGTCGAGGACTTACAATGGAAACTAGAGGACTTTGAGAACCGCCAGCGGCGGAATAACCTGAGACTTCTTGGCCTGGAAGAAGGAGTGGAAGGGAAGGATCCTAGGGGGTTTGTGGTTAAACTACTGAAAGGCGCATACCCAGAAGCACAGTGGCAATGGGAATTAGAAGTCCAGAGGGCACACAGATTTCCACTGACGCAGAAAAAACCAAGAGGCGCTAGTCAGGATACCCTACCAAGGGCTATGCTAGTCTTTTTTGGGAACTTCCTGGCTAGGCAGGAAGTTATGGATTCTGCCAGACCAGATAAAAAGAAGTCATTTGAAGGGGTTACATTCTTTGCTAGGCCCGATTTCTGCCATGCGACCGTCGAAAGGAGGTGGAAGCTCAGGCAGCTAATTACTCAGTTTCAGCGTCAGGGCTCTGAAGCATACCTGATGTTTCCAGCGAAGCTGAAAGTTATTACAGGGGGTCGTGTCAGAATGTTTTTTTCAGAGATAAAGGCAGGCGAATATCTTGCAGAAATCACGGAGAGTCAAAGGGGCAGGAAGAGTAGGGATATTGAGCCAGCATAAGATGCATATTACAATACTGAAGAAGTATTGAATATGTTAGCACTATGGATACTTGGGCAGGAGAAGAAGGCGGCACTACAGCAGTAAGCTGCCACACATAGGTCATGTTTGACCTATTTGCCTGTAGAATGGGTGGGGTAGGTAAAGGGAGGGGGGTTGACTGGGGGGTGGGGGGAGGGGGGTGGAGGGGTGGTGAAGAAGTAAGGTTATGTACAGCACAAAACAAGAAGATGCATAGAATTGAACAAGTGGCAGCATATTCTAGGAGGAGGTCCTCTGGTAGTCCAATCATCAAGATAAGATGGCGTTAAGGCTTGCTACTATTAATATCTGCGGGCTAAACGATGGTGGGAAAAGACAGAAAGTAGCGGCTATGCTTAGACTATTGAAGCTGGATGTAATATGCCTCCAGGAGACGCATGTGAGGGGAAAGGATAAATACCTTATGGATCAACTTGGTTATGAAGTATTAGCATGTACACAACAAGATTTTAAAACAAAAGGAGTGGCTATTTTCACTAAGAAAGGAGTTGTACAGGTAAAGAAAAAGAGGGAAGATGAGGAAGGGAGATGGGTTATAGTCGAAGGGGAAACAGCTGGGGGACGGTATACTATTGTCTCAGTATATGGCTCTAATGAGGATGAACCTGAATTATTTGATTTTCTAGACATTGAATTGGCACTGTGGGCAGAACCGGTGATATTTTGCGGGGATTTTAATGTCAATGGGCTGTCAAGGTTGGGTCTGTTGGGTGGGGGGATGCAGGGTGATCCTAAAAAAAGAACACGAAGGGCTATTGGTAATCTAATGTTTCACAATGCATTGGTAGATGTTTGGACAGTCAATAATCCCGCCGGAACGGGCAGTACCTTTTATTCCGCCCCTCATAGGGTAGTGGCCAGATTGGATTACTTTCTGGTTTCTAGGTCCCTAATACCAGGCACAAAAATAGAAAGACTTCCTCGGGTCTTCTCAGACCACAACCCCCTAATATTAACTATCCCTCAGAACACTAGTGCTGTATATAAAGAGTATAATTGGACGTTTGAAAGAGGGCTACTTAGGGAAGAAGAATACGTAAATAGGATGAAGATATGGATTAGAGAATTCTGGGAAGTAAACAGAGGTACAGCTTCCGCAGGGGTGGTCTGGGACACCTTTAAAGCCGGGATAAGAGGAGAAACAATGGCCTACACTTTTAACAGGTGTAAAAATGAAAAACTTGAATTAACTGGCAGACTGCATGATTTAATGGAGCTAGAACAACAGCTCATACAAGCGGCCACCACCCAAGAACCTTTAGAGGAGATTTTATTGGAAATAGAACTGAAAAAAGCCGAGGCTAGCGAGAGTTTGGCAAATAAAGCGGCAAGCAATTATTTAATGAAAAAGGAAAAATGTTATGAATTTAATGAGAGGGTAGGTCATATGCTAGCAGTCCGCACTAGACAAAACATGTCAGCAGGAGAAATAAAAGAAATTAAGGATAAAGGGGGAAAAGTTGTGACTAAGGCAGAGGAAGTGAGAGAAGTGTTTAGGGAATTCTATTCCGATTTATATGATCAAGATCTTGGAAATGTTGACACTGAGATAGAAAATTATTTAGTAGGAACCTCGCATGAGGAACTGACCGAGGAGAATAAGGAGACACTGGAGTTACCATTGACATTGGGGGAAGTGCAGAATGCAGTATCCAAACTCCCCTCAGGAAAGGCAGCAGGGCCAGATCAAATTCCGGCGGAATTTTACAGAATTTTCTGGGACACCCTGGGGAGTGATATGCTGGAAACCTTAAGACAAGCGCAGAGGGGGGGAAGCACTCCACAGTCCTGGGCCGGGGCAAACATTATAGTAATCTTGAAAAAAGGCAAATCACATTTGGATCCCGGGTCATACAGACCAATAACACTCATGAACGCCAACGCAAGAATCTACTCCAAGGCGCTTTCACACAGATTAAGCAAGGTAATTGAGGGTTTAGTAGGTACAACACAACATGGATTCATCCCCGGGAGAGGGACCACTCAACATACAAGGCAGATGGTTACCATACTGGATGCAGCGGGCGCCACAGGGGACCCTGTCGTGGCTATTTTCTTGGATGCAGAGAAGGCCTTCGACAGGGTCTCCTGGAGGTATCTGTGGAGGGTTCTGGACTGGTTTGGGATAGGAGCAGGCTACATAAAGGCTATTCAATCATTATATTTGGATCCAATGGCTAAGGTGAGAATAAATAGAGGGTATACTGCCGAAATACGTATTAGACGTGGTACACGCCAGGGCTGCCCGTCTTCACCACTATTGTTCGCGTTATATATTGATCCCCTACTGCGCAAGCTGGAAGGGAATGCTAACATCCCCCCGACAAAATTACATGGTTTTGAATATAAAACACTCGCCTATGCAGACGATGTGGCGGTGGTCACCCCGGAACCGGAGCTAGCCATCATAGAAATAGAACAAGAGGCAGCTGCTTTTGGGATAGTTTCGGGCTACTCATTGAATAAAGGAAAGACGCAAATTATACAAAATAGATGGGTAAATTATCGGGATATAAGAGTAGCTTCTGAAGTTATGTACTTAGGTGTTAAAATTACAGCTGACCTAGATAAGCTAGTAGAAATTAATTTGACTCCACTGTTGGCAAAAGTAAAAGCAAATACGGAAAGATTGAATAATCTGCATTTGACCTTAATGGGACAGATTAATGTAATAAAAATGATAACGTTCCCTAAATTTTTGTATTTGTTTAGGTCTATTCCGTTATTTTTTGACAGCATGTGGTTTAATAAATTAGAAGCAATCTTGAACAAATTTATTTGGGTCAAAGGAAAGACAAGGAGAGCCTACAGACACCTAACAGTATCTAGAGAAAAAGGCGGTTGGGGGGCGCCAGACTTTAGGCTTTATTACTGGGCTGCTGTATTGCAGTACTGCCAGGGGCTGCTAGGTGGGGGAGGCACAGTCTATACAGCGGAAGACAACCCAGGATGTACTAATGTCTATACTACATTATTGGGAGAGGGGGCAGTAAATGGGTTCCTAAATACAATCGACTTTAGTTACTTTAAACATACATGGTTTAAAACATTAAAGGCGGCCTATAGGGTCTGGAAAGGGGTTTCAAAGAAATTTGGCTTAGGAAGATATAATAATTACACATGACTATACACAAATTGCTCATTACCAAGGGACATTTTTGGAGATACTACTATGAGGGATTGGCATAACAAGGGTATAGTGAAAATAGGAAACTTGCTCGATAGCCAGGGGAATATGGTACAGTTTGGGGGGCTACAAGCAAAGTTTGGGCTAGAACATCACAGCTTTTACAAATATCTCCAAATCAGAAGCTTCTTAATGCAAAAACAGAGCGGCCTGGCAGGGTTGGGTCAATGCAGAGTGATGGATTATATTGAATTAGCTAACAAATGCACAATTAGACAGCTATACGCGGAACTGAAAGACATTAAAACTGATGAAAGGGGGAAATATGCACAAAAATGGACAGAAAAACTGGGGTCAGGGGTAGAAAGTTTTCAGTTATCTCTGGATCTGGGCAGAAGAGTGCTATGCTCAGCTACTTTGCAATCACAACACTTTAAGACTGTGTTCTCACTATATCATACCCCAGCTAGAATCGCCCAGTGGGGTGGAATAACTGGAATAACATGCCCCCGCTGTGACTCAAACGAAGCAGACATTGTACATATGTTTTCACAATGTCCTCAATTGTTCACCTTGAAAAAGGCTATTGAAGAGTTTTTCGAGAAATCACTTAAGGCTAAGATAAAGCTTACAGACGAATTAATTATGCTGGGAGTGGGGGATACGCCAGGAAATTGTCCAGTAGAATTTATGTTTGTCTCAATGGCGGTGCTTCGCATTTGTATAGCAAGAACCTGGCTGGACAAGGTTACTCCCCCGTTCCAAGTATGGATCTCAAGACTTCTTTCTATATATAATCTGGAAAAGGCAATCTATGATAGGAAAGGAAGGAGAGCTAAGTTACTAGGTAAAAGGATATGGCAGCCCATCACAAACTGGAAAAAAAGTAGATTAAACCCAGGATAATTGAGGGATGGTTAATATTTCATTTTCTCTCTTCTCCCTCTTTTTTTGTCTTACTGTGTTACCTATGTTTCCATGCACCAGAGTAATAATTGTTAAAGTGTAACGTATGCATAACCACTTGTGAAATTGCTGTATGCTGTAACATACACAGGAATATATGGAAAAAATCTTCAAAATGTTTAATAAAAATATTTTTTTAAAAATAAATAAAAAAATAGAGTTGTTTTGGGTAGAACAGGGCCACAGTTTTGTAGCCCAAAATTCTGTTTGTGTATGTTTCATCAAAGTTGTGTAAGCACAGTTATGTTATATTTTGTAGCTGCAAAGTAGTACTTGCAATCAGGGGATAGGCTGTATTATGAAAATATGCAGCAGTGTTTTTTGGGGGGTTTTGCTGGTATTGCGGTTTTTCGATGCCCTGTTAGGTGCATTTTTGTTTTCGTAATATTTGGTCCTATTGACCTTCAGTTTATGGAAGAAAAAGAAAGGAAGAAAACCAAAAGAAGAAAAAAGTTCTTGTTTGAACTTTTTTCCAATTCGTTATAATAAAGAGCTGGTTATTATCGCTAACTTTTAACTTACAGGTACTGTTAGTAATATGTCAATTCAAAGACTAAAGGAGAAGGTAACTGAACAGTAAGTTTTAGGAAGTCGGTAGATATAGTATTTAAATACAATTGTTCCTTTTGAAATTTCAAATGTTATTTATGGACCGGGGGGTTCCGCACGCCCAACCATCTTTTAATTTAACCCCGAGGAGGTGGTGCTCTCCGGGGTTTGAACCCACCCCAGTAAGGGGTTAGCACAGCCCCGCTCCATATTTAAAATAAAGCCCCGGGGAGGTGGTGGTCCCCAGGCCTCAAAAGAGACCTTGGAGGGGGGTCAGCATGATCCCCTTTTGTACTATAAAAGGCATGTGGAAGAGGCTGTTGCCGGGGCTTAAAAGTGTCTCAGGAGGAGTGCCCCATGAGCCCCCTCCTGCTTTTTTAATCCTGCAACCCCGAGGCCTTGACCCACCTGGGGGCTAAACAGTAGGAAAGCACTTGAGCCAGCACTTCTTTTTTTTATATATTTTGTTGGGAGCTGTGGATTTAGCACAACTCCCATTGAAAAATAATGCTGTTTTGCCTTGTTGGGTCCCTGTGGGTCCCAAGTACCCGAGCTAAGCTGTCAGGGTATTTTTACACAGCCTCCTTTTCTTTTTTTAAATGTTTTTTTCAGGGATTCAGCTGAAGTTGAGTCCCAAGATGGCTACCATAGTAAGAGAACAGTATCCTTTGGACCAAGTTATGATATCCAGTAGTCAACCAGTCTACACATTTCATTCAACCTAATGTATACCTTCCATAGAATCTCATTCACACTTGAGAAGATTGTGCCATATATTTCCCAAAGATAAATGAAACACATAGGGTATGCAAACATATAAATCGATTTATTAGTTAAAAAATCATAAAATCAAACTACGGTTTAAAAAGAGAACAATTTGTCTAAATAACACAGTCTATAGCATTACTGGTCAGCAGTGTTCACATTGGCCCAATACATAATCACAAGATCCTAACCAAAAACTTATGAACAATTAAATAAAAAATAAAATGAAGAGAGTACAATACATAGACAAACACAGAATGTCATTTACGTGGTACACATCCGTATTACAGCAATGACACAGGCGTCAATCCTGGTATTTTTAGCTTCTTCAAATACTCGTTGACCACAGCCCCTTTCACAGATTGTGTACTTTGTTGAGCGTCAACGCGTTTCGATGGATGTATTATGCCACCATCTTTCTCAAGACAAAAGTTTTGACTCTCTTAAACATAAAATTTGAGCATTGAAGATTTAATAACACCTAATGTTGGCGACACTAATCGTTCCAGCGATACTATGCAAACGATTTACGAGGTAATTGATGGACTTTTATGTCCTCTGTCGAAATCAGGAACCACAGTGATATATCTGAAAGATCCCTGGTTAGGCCCAAATAGCTGTTTTTATACCATTTACTCTAGCCAATTGGCCTGTAAGATTTTGCTTCCAGTTATAATCGGAATCTTCTACATGTACACCACAGTGTATTCTGGGACCATAGATTCCTTTCACAGGGGGCTAGTTCACTGTTTACCTATGACAAGTTATTCGGATATAGCGTCCTCCATAAATCCCCCTTTGCAATTAGGGTTTAAAATTGGTGCTCGCTTTAGCGTGGTATCTTCACCCCATAGAATAATGGTTAGTAGCACAGGGACACGTTAATTCTTTCAAACGATCGTCTTTAAAATGTGCATTTCTGCATGCGCACTCGGGACGACACTACACGCAGGATTACGCCGTGAATGAGACATCACTTTGCAAATTAAAGAAATGCAAATTTATAAGAAGATCGTTTGAAAGAATTAACGTATCCTCATACGCTATTCTAATATCCAAAGATCATTAGAACAACATTGGAAGTGAAGTCCCCTTATATTTATTGCGAGGTCCTATTGAAAGACTTTAAGTATCGCTGTGGTGAATTTGGTGATTTTACCACGGATGGTAGCATAGTCTTTAAAACAGCACAACTTTCTTTATAATAAAAGGGAGGTATAAAATATTTTCCGCAAATTCAATCCTCGCTGTCCTATCTTCAACTGAACAGTTTGAGCCACACCATACTAAGGTGTTAAGAGAGACAACTTATTAATCATGTCCTGATGAAGGTGGTTGTATAATCTGTTTGTCACCACCGAAATGCGTTGACACCATATCTATCGAGGTTATATCCAAGGAACTCGTATGGTCCAACTTAATTAGTGCCCAGTGGACCTCTGTGATTGATTCCAGATAGAATAACCAATTGATGATGTTTTTAATGTTTCACATGCAGAATGTCTCTCCCAATTTTTGTGTTTATGTATATGTATTTGTTGCATAATCGAATAAGCCCAATACAGGTGTTTTTTTAAATTGATCAAGAAAGGATTTTTTGCGACACACTGTTCACAATAATAAAAAATATGCTTTCTTAATTGATTGCTTTATAGATATATGTCCATACAATCGGTTTTGGGATTCGTGTCATGTGGTATGTAGAGTATACAAGTATGACTGCGCAGTTGATATTTGAACATGTGTGAGTGTGAGTTATGCATATAATTTCTAACTTGATCTAAGAGAGCTTGTTTTGATTATATCTTGAAGTACCCTGTCTCTTGGCTAGTGGGGTCGCTCCCTCTTTTCTTACATATTTTTTATAATATAGGCATGCGTTGAACTCGCAGATTTCACTCCGCAGAATTCCACAGACTTACATAAAAACTCGATGAGATTCTGCGGAGTTCCGCAAACGTTGTACCACTCGTGCTGTGATTTAGCATCAGTAGCATGTTGTGCGCTGAAAAATCAGTGTGAACGGCACCACATGGTGGGCCAGAGGGCACAACTAGCTACTCGAGTTGAGTTTGCTGCCACTTGAGTAGATTTTCTACATATAGAAATTCTATAGATTTTCTATATTCAGTATATATAAAAGTGATGGATGAAATGTTTGAATGAATCTCAGCCACTGGTAATTACTTGGGACTGGGACTGCATCCAAGTCCATTGCTATTTTGCACACCACACCACTTCAGCTTGGACCTAGCCAAATGCAGTAATTACCAATGGCTGAGATTAATTCAAGCCCTCCATCGATCACTTTTTGGTATACTTGAGGTAATGCCCTAAATGGGATGGGCATGCCCAGACCTGTGCCCCATTCATACTGTGTTATTGGATACAAGCTGTATCCGAATGATGAGCCCTAATAAAGAGGAAACCAGTCTTACATTGCTTGTGTTCAGGGAGGACCTGACCTGGCAGTTCGGGCTAGACTGTCTTCATTTGAGCAAGGTAAAGATCGATTTGCATATTGCTGGCTTAAAACTGAGGTGGCTTGCTGTGCAAAATAAGGATGAGCTGGGATGGAGCCCCAAATAAGGACCAGCGTCTGAGATTAATTCAATCATTCCATCCAACTCTTTTTTGTATACTTCATCAGTTCTTATTTAAGGCAGGATGAACATCATTGGATTTTCATGTCCACAACCAACATGTGTGGTGCCACTCGTCAGAACCATCACGTTTTCGTTTTTCTATAACAAATTCCTAGTTTGATTGATGTTTTAGAAAAACAACAACATTTTGCAAAAAAAGGGCCAGAAACGTGGCACCTGTTTGCAATGCACCAAAATAGTAGTGGGCGGTCCTCCTCCAAGGGGACAGAGGCCAGGGCCTGTACTACATAATGGGGCTGATGGGTCGACTGTCTACTTTTAAATGACCTCCCCTTTCTTTGCTATCAGCTTTGCCTCTAGGGATTCTTTTATGGCATTGGTTTACTTGCACAAATGATTCCACTTATCACCTGGAGTGAAATTCGTAGGCATAAACTGAGGTCGAACAGTAGCTACTAGTGCGAAACCTGTTTTATTCATACTAGGTGACAACACTATTTGCTCGAAATATAAGGCACATTAATTAGCATTCAGAAGTACATCTTAAAAATTAAGGGGCATATTACCAAGGGCAAGTATCGCCGCTTTTTCGGCTAATTGTGCAGAGAAAGCGGCGATACTGCTAGAGCCCTATTAACAAGGGCATTTTAAAGCCTGGTGAAAGCCCACTTTGCATGTCGGCGAATAACATCGCTAATGACATGCAAAGTGGGCGTTCCCACGTCCAACCACATGTAAAATGTGGTTGGAGGTGGGAACACCCTATTACCTAGGCCGGCGTTGGGAGAGGTATACCTGCGATAAACTCGTTTATCGCAGATCTCCCAACGCCTGCTCTGACCAGGTGTTAGGGCATTAATAACATGGGGGAATGGATCATAACGGTAAATCCACCCCCCCATATTATCAAGGCACACATTAGCGCATGAAAACAACGTTTGTTTTCATGCGCTAATTTGCCATATCGCCGACTATCGCCGGATTTCAATTCGCCTACGTGATGCGCATTGATAATTGCGCGCTAAAACGGCGATGAAATCCGGCGATAGCCGGCGATATGGGGATGTGCGTTGTGCATTTACTAACGCACTTCTTCGTAATATGCCCCTACGTTCAGAAATCCTTTGGCAACAGACCAAGCATGTTGCTAAGCAAATATCATGCTTTCATAGACCTAGAGCCATCAGACTAATGATTAAACATCCCAGTTTTAACTTTAAATCCGATCATCATTTTTGCACGTGTAGGCATTATGTATAAAACCTTCTCAATCAAAATCTGCCGAAATAGTTCCGCATGAATTTAAAGTATGCAATAGCTGCCATGAATATGAACCTAGACTGCCTCACCATCCCTTGGAACATACAACAGTGGGCAGTAGAATTCCCATGAACGGCAAACCCTAATGTTTACTTCCTGGAGTTACTTTCCCGCCAAAAGCACAATGACATTCAAGGTGCCAGAAGAGGACGTTTTAATTCAGTACGAATGTCACAGGTGCTTCAGGGCTATTGTATCGCCGCATTTCGTGCACAGCAGTGCATAATATCCGTCCGCAAAGGCAGTACATTCACAACCAGGGCTTCAACCACTCGGAAACTCAAAATGATTAGTAAATCTCCTCACGCTTCCTCTACCCTCTGCCGTTAATTTGTGAATGCAGCTCATCTGAGCTTTGAATAATCCGCTACTCCTCAGAGTATTTTTCTTTAATGAGTGCAGAGTTTGCCAGAGGCTTGATAAGACGGAATAACTTGAAAACTGAATAGCTTTAATATTAGTTTAATGTATATTTTATAGGTGCGCAGTTTAGAATTAGGAATCAGGCGCTGCATTAAAATATGATGCATTGTAACCATTACAAGTGATGTCTGATAAACTAGTTTGCATTCTATGTGTTTGTTACCTGCAAGCACAGAGAGTATTTGTAGCAGCAATTTCTTTCTCTAGTGTCTCAAAGGAAAACTGAACACGTATTTTCATTTTCTGGTGGGTAATTTTATATGCCTTTGTGTGAACACTTCAAATAAGGACATAAAACTTCTTCTTTGCAGCTTGTCACATAAAACCATGAGAACTTTTTCGAAACAAATATTTTGTGGCTTATTTTAAAAACATATGCCCATTGCCAATGGTAGATACATTTTGAAAAAGTTTCATAATTCAAGACGGTACACACAGCCTGTAGTCAATGAAGAGGTGGTTAAAACACAAGGGCCACCCCTAACAAAATAAGGAAAAAACTGATTAAAAAATTCAGCAAACCACAATTTATTAGAAGGTGGCACTCAACTACTAGTGTGTAGAATAATTTGAACCAGAGTAGGTCCTTAATATATTGCAACAGGTGTGGTGCAGCACAAATGTGCCCATCCTTTACAGGTCACAATTTCATAACAGATACATGACATGAACGTGCACTTAGAACGTGTTTCTTGCATGGTCGTACAATATTAAATTAAGTTTTGCACTTGACATTATTTCTGAAGTGCATTTATTGTAGGATTAGTGAATTTACTCATCTTGTGTGCTTTAACCATACCAATGGAGATATTCTTTGAAGTCTTGCTTAATAAACCATCCTTTCTTAGTAGACTTGTACCCTTATAAAGTGAATCCGACTTACATGATGTGTGCCTTAATACATGAATTAACATCTACTACTTAGATGTTTGAGTAGAAACGAAAACTATCCTCACGTTATGAAATCTCAATGATCTTAAAAACAAATTAGATGTATGTACTGTGCATACTAATGGTTCATATATTGCATTATAAATGGAGTTCCTTGACTTACTTACACGTATTCATTTAAGATTTTACTGTATGCTACATGTAATATGAATCTAATGTTACTCCAGACTTATGTTTGTTGGTGCTTAAATGTGCACATGTATATCAAAAGTGCACCATTGAGGTAATTCTTTATGTTGTCCTCAGTAGGGCTGCACAAAATATTGTTTTACAATTTCTGCTAACATGACATTCCTTGAAGGTATTCTCAGGCAATGTTAGTTTGGGAATAGATACATTACTATACCAGTGATAGAAATCGACAGCCTGAGAAGAAGACCTTGATAAAGAACATGGAGAGCCAGAGCATTAACTGAAAGTCCTATTCAGCAATGTTCCAACCTAACCTGTGTGTGAGAAGACAATGTCGTTCCGATGTACAGTGTGAGAGACTTTGCAAATGTTTCAGTCTGCAATGTGAGAATAGAAGAGGACAATGGACCCATGATGAAGCGTACAGAAGGGTGTTGCCCAAGAGACTAGTGTGGTATAACTTAGTGTTCACACCGTCTGAGATAAGATCTCTTTCAAAGCGACCCCAGAATGCTTTCAGAACTTATCCTGAGCCTTTAACCACACTTTACTTTGGACTCTGAGAGGTTAAAACTTCAGTGCTTCCTTTTGATTATCTGCTGAGTGTGGCTTAGGCTAACATTTACTCCCTGACCCAGTAGACTCTTGACTGAGCTTCTGAAATGCTGACACCTTCCTACCTAATGTTTCCTTGCCTGGTTCAAATTTCCTTTATGGAATTTCCTTGATTTGTGGGATTCTTTAGGATTCTAAGAACCATATCTTTTGTGGAGAAAAAACAGCTGGGTTCTAACGGGCAGCATCACCAAGACTAGTCACAATATAATATATCATATATTTCCCACCTCAAATGACCTGCTGCTGGTAGATCATAGAAAACAATAGCAATTGTTTGTGAATGAGAGGCAACATCAATTAGTTCATATTAAAAACTGTACAATCAGATTGACGAAGAGAATCTTGTGTAGGTATTCTTCTTTTATTTTCAGTCGTGTTACTTGATGTGAAATGAGGCGTCTCATTTCTCCAGACAGAAGGATTCCAACCGGACACGGCTCCTCGTATAGACACATCACTCAAGATCGAAAGGTCCCTTCTTCCAATACAGAATACTCTCCAACACAGGAGCTTGCGCAACTCTACAGAGATTTTATACTCATCTCGATGTTAATGACCAATCCTTGATGAAGTACGCACACCATCTACAACCTTGCCCTGAAGAAGCCCATCCTGTGGGCGAAACGCGTTGGCTGATTCTGTTTTGTGCATATCAAGTAACACAACTGAAAATAAAAAAATAATAGAAGAATACCTACACAAGATTCTCTTCGTCAATCTGATTGTACAGTTTTTAATATGAACTAATTGATGTTGCCTCTCATTCACAAAAAATTGTGATTCTAAGAACCATCCTCTTATCTTTGACTCCGATTTAAAAAAGTTAGAACCAGATGTACAACTGCTTTTTGCGGTTGTAAACGACATTGGCCTGTTTGCGACCACAAAATAGGTCTGTGCAATGTACAAACCCTATATTGTGAGTCGGTAACCTATTACTGACTCACAAAATAGGGTTTGTTACTCGCTATTAGGAAGGTAGTGTAGGAGAACAAGGGTACCCCGATAAATGAACTTGGGGTTAGAGTAGGTTTAAAGAACATAGTGGTTCAAGGTTGGCCTCAATAAGACTTTATACATTGGTCTGAGTCAGACCAATGTATAAAGTAAACATTAAATCCCTAATTTATACACTATCTATTTTTCCCTACATCTTTGCTCCCCTGCTGATTAATTGTCTAGTTTAAAATAATTTACCACCTTTGGGGTCTTTCTCACTCTGGACTTATTGAGGCCAACCCTGAACCACTGTTTCTTTAAACCCTCACTATTAGGAAGGAGCAAGCCAAGGGGGTCCCTTCAGTGCCACTTTTATGTACTATTATTTTGCAATTGCGATCACAAAACACTTGCAGTTCATCACCTACTTCAAACAGGTGGTAAATTGAGTGACTCCGTCCCCTTTGTGACTGGCAATAAAAACATTTTTGAAGAGCAAGCAATGGCCCCATGGACTACTGCCTACTCTTATAAAATGAAACAGAAATGTTTAATTTTTCTTTTTTAAATGCAGCCCGTTTTCCAGTAAGGAAAACTGGCTGCATTTAAAAAAAAAAGCTTTATTTAAAAAGCAGTCACAGACATGGTGGTCTGCTGACCCCAGCAGGCCACCATTCCTGTGAGTGCTGGCCATTCCCAATGGGGTTGCAAATTGAGACCTGCCTCATAAATATTAATGAGGCAGGTAATTTCCGATCCCATTGGGAATCACGAACAGTGTCTGAGACACTGTTGTACATTCCATTTTGCGAGTCGCAAATTGTGAGTCGCAAAACGACACAATTTGCGATGCACAAAATGAAAGGTTCGTACATTTGGCCCTAAGATTCATAAATGTACAGACAGGAAATCCTGACACTCTTCTCTGACCATCAAACCCTTGTATTACTCTTTTGTTTTGCTGTTACTGAAATTCTTGCTTGCCTGATATTAGTCCGCCTCAATTTCTTCCAGAGGTTGGGCTTCCTTGTTATTATTCTGTATCTTTATAGCATAGTGTTAAGAGTCGGGTACCTTGACTTAATTGTTAAATTGTAATAATCCTTCTTAACTATAGTTATTGATTCCTGGTCCTTATTGTGTAACCAAATGGGTTACACTGTTAATTGATACTGAGGAAATGCTAACTCTCGTAAAGGTACATTGGAGGAAGATAACTGGTTAGTGAGTAGGCAATATTGTGCATCAGGTGCTATATAACAATCAGGGCATTGCACAGCACCCGCAGCTCAAGTATTAGAACCTTTCCGTCGAGGTTGGCACTTGTGTGCCTGGTATGAGCATAGGTATCAAGGTGGTGAGTGGACTGCTCCAAATAACGCTGACATAATAGCTTACTTCTGAACACTTGAAAAATCAATAAACCAATACAAAGTCCACCAGTTTGTAAATTCCCCCTAATAATTATTTTGCTTCTTTTTCACAAAAGCCTTGTTCCATTTGGACATCATTAATGCATTCATTCAGTTTTACAGTCCTACAGTCCTACTCTCTTCAGGCATCATCAGCAGAGCCGCTAAATCGTTGAGGCCAAATTGTGGAACAGAGATTAGTTTTCACCTGCGTAAGTTTGAAAAATGATCATTCAACATTTGCTGTGTTCTTAGGGAGTGTAAAAACACAATCATCCTGGTGCATGTGCACCTGTGTACATGCAAGAGTGTGAAAAAGTGAAAATATTTGTGAGAAGCAGTATGTGAGGAAGAGAAGAATGTGAACAAGGGAAGGCAGCGTGTAAGAGAAATTAAGGTGGGTGAGAAGGGCACATAAGAGGGGTTTGTGTGAGAAAGAAGGATATGAAACAGAGGGCAATGTGTGCCTGTGCTTAAGTCTAGTTTTTTAGTAAGAGGAGAACATGAAAGTAAGGTCCCAACCGAAAGTTTATATACAATGTTCTAGCAGCCGGGGGCTCAATATCATCCATGTACTCTTCCAGTGAGTGAGCATCCTTAAACGATAACAAACCTGAGGTCAAGGAGCCCACACTCCAAAGCCTATGAAGCCCTTCATCTTTGTGGCTCCAATACATCACTTTTAGTATGGGCTTAGACACCCTACAAGCAGATTCTGGATGTATCCAAAGGTTCTCACCGCCAATCTCAATTAAGCTATGTTTGAAGTACTCCAACCAAGGAATATTATTGATCTCATACCGCTATCAAATTTCATC
The DNA here is from genome assembly GCF_964261635.1 of Lissotriton helveticus. NCBI lineage: Eukaryota > Metazoa > Chordata > Amphibia > Caudata > Salamandridae > Lissotriton > Lissotriton helveticus. Next base: position 169,670,839 of record NC_136068.1, read on the forward strand.
TAAGCCCATCCTGAAGTTTTCCAGCTTGGTGGAGGACCAAATCCTCCTTCATTACATCAGAGGTTTAAGTCTTGCCCTATGGGCAATAGATCTAGTACCCATGTCTAGCAGGAGGGTTTCAATGGGGTGCTAACTGGCAAATTGGTGAGGAGTAATAGAAAACGATTCTCCACCTTTTCCATCTCATTTACATTATCATGCCCCCAGAGTTCTCCACTGTATAATGACCCCCAATGCCTGCAGTTTGTAGATTTGTAATGCTGGTGTTACAGGGCGAAAGCTAGAGCCCTGAACAGACCTCTGAATGACACTTGTATAATGCTCCAGCCTAAGTTTGCACTTCTGGATCTGGGAAGACACGCCAAAAGACTCATTAAGGGTAAACCCCAGATAGTCAAAGTGTGAACACTCTCAAGTAAAGCACCATTGAAGAATGGATGTGACCGAGTGGTATGACAAAGATTTAAGACCATATACTTGTTTTTGCGGATATTGATCTCCAGTCCTCTCTATCTGCAGAAGAAACTAAATTGATCAAACAGATTTTTAATGCCTATGGTAGACTTCAAGATCAGCAAGATATCATTAACAAACAGGAGTGTCTGGATCTTCCTGCTAGCCAGCATCTTGCTTACAGTTCTCCAAGAAGACTTCCCACAAGGTTCCCCTAGGAATGAGGTCAAATGCTGACCAAAGGTCGACAAAGACAACATATAAATGACCCCCACGAATCATAGCATATTTCCAATATACTAACTACAATTGGAGAACTTGGTCGGTGAGGCTGGTACCTGCCCTACACCCAGCTTGTAGGGGAGTAAGCACATCTGCGTCCTCCTGCCAAGCTTGCAGTTGATTCAGTAGAATACAACTAAAAAGCTTCTGCGAGCTATAAATAAGGCTTATAGGTCGATAGTTGGAAAGGAGGGACCTTAGACCCTTTTTGCAGATTGGAATAATCTCAGCCTTGGTCCATGACCATGGTAAGGGTAACCCATTCATGATACTATTAAAGTACAAAGTAAAACAGGGACACCAGATCTCCTTCTCTGATTTATATAGGTCTCCCTGTACCTTGTCAAGGCCAGGCACATTCCCTGGGGTAATCTTGTCAATTGCGTTAACTACTTCACTCTCAGTGATCGGGCTGGCAGCGCAGTCAGACAGACTGGAAGGACCTCCCCCAGGCAGGACACAAGATGGCAAGCCTACCTCTGCCTGTAAGTCAACTGTGGCACCTATCAAGGGTGGACAAAGCAAGTTCCATCGACATCCCAAGCACTGGGCTTATCAGAGACTCATTAAGCCCTGGATTGTGCGCACATAGTCCTGAGAAGTGGTCAACCCAGACACTAGCTGGTATTTTACAAGATAGAGGAGCAGAGCATGCGAGACCCCTGTTAGCCAAAATTTGAAAAACGTAATGGTCTTTCCCTTTTGCCGAGAACAGAAATGTCTCCCAAAAGGCCATTTCATGCTCACACTTAGCATTTGCTATTATGGCCTTAAAGGAGGCCCTAACTTCCTTAATTGAGGGTCTAATCCTGCCTTTGACAGTAGCCATCAGGGACCACCACGATGCTCTAGAAGCCTTAGTATACAAAGTTGCCACGTAAGCCTGCTTAGGAAGGGACCTAGCTTTTACCATAAGTATCTCCTTTAGGGTACAAAACAGGGAGTTGTGAATGGCTGTAAGAGCCTCCCATGAAGTAGGTGCATGAGAGCTCCCTCCCAGGCCTAAACACCTTCCAGTGAAGTAACAAGTAACTCGTACAATTGCAAATTGATAGTAGGGGTGGATGTAATAACACTCCATGTTTTCCTACAATGATTACTAGTTGGCAAACGCTCCTATCAAGTGGTTCATGCTGTGGTGAAATAAAAGAACCCATTACATTCAGGGGGAGATCCAGGGAATTATGATCACTGTCTTGTTGTGTGACTACCTCCTTATCAATTACTTGGTGCCACATCCTAACATCCACCAGGATACAATCAATGTGACTAGAGCCTACTTGTCGGTTGAAGATAACCTTTGCTTCTTTATCAGAAAGTGTTCTCCCATTGCAAGATGTCATGCTATTGTTGATAGTAAAAGCATTGATTTGCATAGCAGCTCCAGACCATTTTTTGACCCGTTCAAAAGAAAGCATGGGAACTGCTCACACTTCATCCTTGTCTCCACTTAGTGTGGCAGAAGCTGTGCCAAGAGGTTCAAAATTACAATTAAGGTCACCAACCACTATCCTATAAACACCAATGGGGAGAGTTGATGGGAAGAAATTGATTACATCAATAACAGGTGTATTGGACTTACTACTTTCATGTCTGCAATACACATTATTTAAACATAATGTTACCCCTTCAGCAAAATTAAAAATTTCACACAATATATCAGGTGAACCGATGTCAATAACAATAGAAGAATATACCAAGGTAACTTTCAACCAAATTACAAGGCCTCCAGATGGCCTGCCCCTTCCAGATAAAAGGGCTGGTCGATCAAAACAAGAAGCCGGTGCCAAAATGGTGGAATAGCCCATGTATCCTGAAACATACATATATCATATTAATCTACAAAATCACCCTACTCTCGACATGCCAGTTTGCTATTAATACTGGCAAGGTTCCCGGAGACGAGCTTAATTGGTCATCCAGCCCTTGGCAAAGAATCACATATAGTGGGCACACAAGAGACAACCTTTGCAGTTGATTGCAACCCGACTGTGCCGTACATGGGTGCAGCGAGCAATCAGGAAAGGTGCTGGGGACATTGTGTTCGGAATAAAAAGCATCAAAAACTTCAGGTCTCAAGATGGCATTAATTATATCACCAGCATCATCAACACCTGGTGTACTGGATGCCCTTAGGAGGTCCATTGGTTGCGCAGGTCAATCATAGGCATCAAGATCAGAAAGTGGCGAGAATCTGTTAAAGGTAGGGACAGAAGGGGCCTCGATGGTGGGGAATCCCCCTCCTTCTCATGTTACCTGGGGGGCAGGAACAGCAGGATCTATAGAAAAAACCCAAAGGAAAAATGCTTGCAGCTATATGAAGATTACCAAGGCTGCAGCCACTTTTAACCAGATAATGCACCAGGACGGAGCCCTGCAGTTAGTAACCACACCGTCCCCCTCAGTTGATTTGATGATCTTACCAATCCACCCGATTCTCCTCACCAGAAGGATGTTGTTGTACTCTGACCTCTCAAAGGCAGTGTTTCCAAAACTGCAGTATACAGGCAGCAATCTTGTGGCACATCTATTGGTGGCTGACTTTGTGTGAAATGGGGCTGGGTAGCGGGTTCGTTTGTAGTATTAATCACTGCTGCCTTTGAATGCCCGGGCTCAACTGTATCCAAGTGTTTTGTGCATTTGAAACTCTACCGCTGATACTGACATGGCCGCATTTGAGGTAATTGGTAAGGGCCTCTAGGTACAGCCATTGGAGTCAGTGCTAAGACCATTGAAGGGGGTGCCTGGACCTGGGGTCACATAGAGGGTGGGGAGGGTGGTAAACATTCCAATGTGCTCGACAATACCCAGAAGACCACTTCCAAAGAGCTTATCTTGTCACTGAGGGTTGAACTATCACTGAGGACACTATTATCTTTCCTTGAGCAAGGACACTTTTCCAAGATTGATAAGGCCCTTCCCCTTCCACAACCGAATATTGTTGCTGAGGTTGCATCTTGTTTTAATGTTCCTCTTTTTTTTTTACAGAGGGTTCACAGAAGTTGTCAGTCAAATGTGGTCAGGGTTACCTAACTGGCTCCCTGTCTCCTATCGTCAAGGGTGTGAGGCTTGTCATTGCTGAAAAAGTGAAACTCAGGTGGCTATCGGGGACAACTACAGGGGTGCCAGTTAGAGTAGTGTCCAAACTAGGTGAAACAAGACATGGTCTCTCTACCATTTCTAGAGATAGACGTTTCTCTGCCAGTTCGATCTCCTTTGCAAATACACTAACAGTCCAAGTCCAAGGTTGTGCTGACTTGAGGATTAACATTGGCATCCTCCTTCCCTACAGGCAGTTTGTGTTTGCCCATAACTACAAGTGAAACAGCCAGGAAATCAAATAGTGAAACCAGGCTCACCAGAGCCAAAGATGTCGGGTGTCAGCTGGAGGAACCAAGAGGGGTGGCCCAGCCTCCTCCAGGTGAAGATAGGGCTGGTCTTCACCCAGGCACATGCGGAGGTGTGTCACTTGCAGGTCCCGAGCTCTGGGATGCCAAATGAGCTCTGTTCCCATCTCGGGTCTGGTGCAGGCTGGGGGACGAAGTCCCACCCCAGCCGAGGAACCAATCCAGACAAAAATGCAGGCAGGGAACCAATGGTAAAGACAGAAGTATCTATTGCACAGGGCAAGCGACTTCCTCCTCCCTTTCCCAGTAAGATAGTTGGTATTTCCACTCCCTGGCTGCTGATACATACTGCCTGACTGATATGCGGTGCTTGTGAGCTTGAGCTGAGAGTCATAGAAGGGCCACCGGCCATGGAGTCCCGCAGCTGATCACCTGCTCCTGTGATTATCTCCTCCCTGGAGTTGCAGCGGTTCCCAACAGCTCCAAACTCCTTGAGGTCTCTCAGACAACGGGTGAAGGCCCAAGAGGAGCGGGGTTGGGGGCAAAGTGGGTGGGACTAGTCTGGTGCTTCTATTTAAAAGCCCAAATGTTTCAGCCAGTTCATCCCAAAATTTCCTACATCCTTCACTTCCTTCATTTTTGTTAACCAGACATTCTGTATACAGCTTAAAACCTCTTGCAAAATTGCATCTTCCTCTACACTTCTCTTCCACTATGTCTAAGAAATGTAGGAACCCGCAGTTCCTCGTTCTTCTCAATTTCACTCACCTCTAAGCTACCCTTTGGCACTAAACACGACTAAGAATCAGTTACATGATTAGCAATTTCAGATATATGCTCAACCTCAAATTTAAACTCTTGTAGGTCTCTTACCCACTTCACTATTCTGCTAGAAACAGCATCTACCACTTTTTGTTCATCTTGATTTTAAATTCACTATCCCACAAGAATTTCCCCAACTTCTGGACAGCCCAAAAATGTCCAATGCCTCTCAAATACCTTGATTCTAGTTCATTTAAACTCGGAGACACACACATTATAGTTTTCTTCTCTTCCCCTTCCAATTGTGACACAACTGCTTTCAATTATTTAAAACAAGTATCTATAATGAATGTGGAACTTAGATTTTTAAGTTGGGCGCTGAACTGAGTTGTTCTTTCAAGTCAGTTAATTCTTATTCACACCCATTGACCCACACCTTTGCTCAACAAACTGCCTGTTTGGTCGGTTTTCGCCACAAACAATATTGATAACTTATTATAGTACTCAGCCGTACCCAAAAAACAATTAGAGAGTGAAGCTAACTCTCGTATGGAGTTCACCAATCCTCTTTAGGCTTAATTCCACTCCTGAAACTTCATGCCCATTGTTTGTCTTCTATCATAAGGTTTACATCTGAGGGTCTCTAAGGACTTCTCTTATCCATTCATCATGCTCCTGCTCATTTAATCTTAATAGACTTAAATTCCAGCAACCCCATTAAGAAGCTTTTCCACTGCTCCTAAAATAACAGAGGTTGCTAAGATTAATACAAATGCCATTCTGGAACATCTAAAAGTTCCAAATTGCGTGTCAAATGCAGTCAGATCCTTAGATTTCTCATCCAACATGATTTAATTGTATGCCGATTTGGGGTCAATGGTGGAAACACTTTGCTTTCTTTCAACATTTTTAACTTCTCTGTGATATTAGGGATGGAACCACAACACATTTAATCAATTCCTTCAGATTCACACAAAACCTCAGCTCACCATTGGCTTTTCCTGCATAGACCACAGGAGCTACACACTCTGTGCCCTTTACTTCTTCAATTATAACTTCTCTTTGCAGCCTGCATTTCTTGCCGTACATTAAAAAGGGACAACACACGTTGCAGCTCTTTGGTTCAGCTCCGTTAATAATATGAATATGGTGCACATCACACTTCAAACATTCTAATCTATCTTTGTTTGAAGACTAAGGGAAATTCCTCACATATTTTACTTATACACTCATCCTTACAGCAACCTTGCAATCCCACAATCTGTACATTCAGATGGACCTCTTTCCTTATTATGGGAGATCACTATTTACATCTAGCATTAGAGACAAATCCCTTTGGTGAAACAAGCTTGCAATACTGTCCAATTTTGAGGAGATGTAAATCTCACCATTAACATACCTTCCCTATACTCAATTAAACCAATAAAATAGCACTCTAACTTGACTCTCATAAGCATACGTTACGACATGGCTTAAAAAGTCTCACTTTTGGCTCAACTGTTCTTCTAAAAACTTCCTAGAGATTAGTGTATTCTTTGGTCCAGAGTCAAATAGCACTTGTGTTACCTTTCCCTTTGCTATGCTCTCATCTACTGGACTTTCCCTTACCCAATTATCTATTAAGAACACCACAGTCCCATGCTCTGAAGTGTTGCCACCTTTATATTCTTCCACATACATCTATAATACTTTAGACTATGATGTTTTAGTCTTTCCACAATTTTAGAATTGGCCTGTCTTTCCACATGATTTGCACACACTCCTGCATGCTGGGCAATCTTTCTTTGCAAAATTACCCTTATTTCTACAGCGAAAACACTTTCCTTGAAACTCAATTTTATTTGTACTTTACAATTGTCTCGTTATCTTTTTTAATGACCTCTACACATTTCTTTAAATCATATTTTTGCCAAAGTTAATCTTTTACCTTCACAATCTTATATCCTAACATTAACTGATCAAGTATCCGCTCATCTAAACTGCTATTAATTGTACGTGAAGTCGCTAGTTTGCAAAGATTTGTTACATAACTTTCTGTGGCGCCTCCACCTCTTTGCATCCTTTTCCCAAAGTGGTATCTCTCCAAAATTGCCTTAGGAAGATAAAGATTGTCTAGTTTTTTTAATGAATATTTCATGCTTATTTAAATCAATGTCTTCTTCATGTGTCATATCAAGCAGATAGTCAGATACCTCCAGAACATCTGATCCCAAACAATGTAATACATCTTTTTTTTCTTTTCTGCACTCAACTATGACCCACAAACTCTAGTATATCGTTCAAACACTTTTTTCCATTTCTGCCACTTCAAAGTGGGACCACCCGGGGAAGACAAGAAGGAAGGTGAAGCAGGTGCATTTTCCTAGCTCACAGAGTGAGGAAAATAAACAACGAAAAAAAAAGGAACACATCTGCACTGGCATTTAACACAATGCCTAAGAATCCATGTGAAAATACAATTTCATCGGCATGTGCCTCAATGTCCATCTAAAAAAAAAACTCCCTTTCCTACAATTTATTTGACTTAAAAAATAACTCACACACTAAAATATTAGGAATATCCCAAAAAATACTTGGGGCCAGATGTAGGTAAAACTTTTTTACCGATTCTAAAATACTGAATTTTACCAAATCGGTATTTTAGAATCGGAAAATGGGATGTAGGTAAAAAATCGGTAAAAAATACCGATTCGGTAAAATTCGGCATCGGACAATCGGAATTTACCGAATCAGTATTTACCGAATCGGTAAATACCGATTCGGAATTCCCCATTCATTCCTATGGGCCAAAAAGCCCATAGGGATGAATAGGGAATACCAATTCGGTATTTACCGAACCGGTAAATACCGATTCGGTAAATACCAAATCGGAAAGCAAACAAAAGTGAAACTCAAGTAGGCAGCCAATCAGGTGGCAGCACCATCCCCCTCCCTACCAGGAAGTGGCTACACACGCAGCTGCAAATAATTAGAAGCTTCTGGAAAGGCAGTTGGAGCTGAGCAGAGTGCAGGAGCAACAGAAAGGGTTTGGAGCACTTTTAAAAGTGAAAAATGACAAGCAGCCAAGAAAAAGAGCAGCCTGAGAGGAGAAGGAAGCTGAAATTCAGCAGCATGGAGCTGCAGGTCCTTGTGGAGGAGGTGGTCAAGATGCACCACAAATTGTTTGGCAGGCAGTCCCTCACTGTGGCTGAATCAGCCAGAAGAAAAATCTGGCTGGACATCATGGAGAAAGTGAATGCCGTGGTGGTAACCACCAGGGACATAGATGACCTAAAAAAAGTTTTTATGACCTGAGGAGCCAAACCGAGAAGAAAATGGCAGAACAACACAAGCAGGCATCAAAAACAGGCGGAGGCAAGAACCCAGCACCCCCCCTGACTGACCTGGAGGAGATGGTGGCCTCAACCCTGGAACCAGAGAGCATCTGCAGACTGGGAGAAGTAGACAGCTCGGCCAGAGCTGCAAGCAAGAAAGGTAAGACAAATGCACTGCATTCCCCCAACAGCAACACCCTTACCTGTACCCTTAGTGGGCAAGTGAACTCAAGTCCAGTACTGCTAGCAATATACAGGGCAAATGCATGATGAGATATGTAGACAGGAAATTCAAGGACATGTCATACAGCACACCAACCAATTAGTACATGTAATGACTGCATGCAGACCATGGCCAATGTGATAATTATTTAATTGTAGTGACTGTGAGACAGTAGCGCTTAGCTAATGTACGCTCATATGTCCACAGGTGAAACGTCTCGCAGGCGCTCACAGGAGGCTGAAGGGACACCATCTGAGAGGGAGGAGAGTCAGGATGCAGGACAAAGTACCCCCAACGTACCACAGGAGAAAGCTGCATCAAGTAGCCATCCACCTGACCAAGACACAGAAATGGGCCAAGAGTTGCAGGCGTCCCCTACCAGATCACAGTCCCCTCTCCTGCTGTCATCACCAGAAATGCCAGCATCACAGCATGATGTGATACCCCCATCACAACCAGGCAGGAGGCATGTCGTGGCTCCACTCCCCGATTTTGAGTCCACAGCAGCTGACATGGAGGGTGACGGACAACAGAACTTGCCCGTAGCAGTGAGGCCTGGCACAACACACTCCAGTGCAGGGATGGGCCAAAGTACAGCAAGACGCCGCAGAGTGCAAGAAAGGCCAGCAGATGCACCAGTTGAGGGTGGAAGTGTGTTCCTTGGTCTGGAGTGGAGCATGGTGCGGATACAAAGGATGCAGGGAAGAGCCATCCAGGCATGCCAACGACAGCTGAGGTCCCTGAATAGTAACATGGGAGAGATAGGAAAGGGCATCAGTGAGATGGTACAGGTCAACAAGGAGATGGTACAGGTCAACAAGGAGATGGCACAGGTCAACAAGGAGATGGCAGCAGGGATGCGGGGAATCAACAACTCGGTGCAGCTACTATGCACCAAAATAGACAATGATTTTGCTGCAAGGCACAGTGATAGGCGTAGTGCACATGTCCAAAGTACAGCCATCAACCGCCTGGCCACAGCCACATCCCTGTTATGCAGGAGAAGTTCCAACATGCAGGAGGCCATGACACAAAACACAAATGAGGTCACCAGGGGCATGGGCAGGATGACCAGTGCCCTTGAGGTGCTGTTGAATGCACAAACTGCACACACAGCTGCTCTGGATGTGCCTATAAGTGAGGAGAGCACGAGCAGGAGCAGCATTGGAAGCACCCCTGTAACTGAAACCAGGAGAAGCAGGCACCATGCTGAGGCCACAGGCCAGCAAGACAGTGAGCAGGTTGACCAATCTACTAGTGTTACTGGGAAGCGAGCAAGGAAATAACTTTCACAGTGCATGTTGAACTGGTCCAGAACTGTGAGCATTGAAGTTAAATGCTTTCTGGTGCACTTTTGTGCTTTAACATACCAACATCATTAAAAAATTAAATTAGTGTTCTAGCATTCTACATACGTCTTTGTCTCATTACTTACTCAGAAATAGTTGCGTGTAAGCTCCTCACGTCTGTATCTGCCATCACTTGGTGTTGACACTGCAGCAGGTTGTGGTTCAGGCACAGCAACCTCGTTGTCATGACCCTCAAAGTCTGACAACTCCACCTCTGTGCCCTTCTTCACAGCAAGGTTGTGCAACATGGCACAGGCAGCAATGATTTTACAGCAGGTGATGGGGGTATGCTGCCGTGCACCTCCACTCTTATGCAGGCACCTGAACCTGCTCTTCCATATACCAAAGGTACGCTCCACAATATTTCTTGTGCTCTTGTGGGCCCTGTTATATCTCCTTTGGCTGGGTGTTGAGGGGTTGAGGTAGGGGGTGAGGATGAAGGAGCGGAGGGCATATGCACTGTCTCCTAAAAGGAAATGGGAATACATTACTCACATGCATACATGTACTTCTTTCTGCAATAGGTGTTAATGGGGTCGCACACTGTGTCTTAGCTAGAAGGTGTCCTTCACCAAATTCCCCTGCTGTCAGCTGTGCATAGATACCGCTGTTTTGAAATATGAAGGAGTCGTGGGTACTCCCAGGAAATTTTGCCACAAGGTTAGTGATGGCGCACTTGGCATTGCAGATCACCTGCACATTGATGGTGTGGGTGGACTTTCTATTCCTATATATGTATTCTGTGGCAGCAGGGGGACAAATGGGAATGTGGGTGCCATCAATGCAGCCAATGATATTGGGGAAACACGCCATCAGATAAAATTCAGTTTTTGTTTGGAGCAGTTCAGCATGGGTTGCAGGGAAAGTGATATAATGGTCCATCCTCTGTAACATGGCGCCAAGGAATTTGTGGAAAAAGCGTGACGGGCTGCTCTGGGTCACCCCACCTACCGCAGCAACCACACTCCCAGACGCAAGCAGGTGTAGGCTGCACAGCACCTGCACGTGGGGTGGAATGGCATGCGCCCTTGGGGTAGTGTGCTCCAACAGTGGGTGGAGGTCCCTGATGAGGTCCAAGATGGTGTCTGGGTCCAACCTGTATCTCTGGAGAATCTCTGGCTCCGTGAGCATGAACAAGGTGATCCTCTGTCTGTAGACCTGCCCCTGTCTCTGCCATTCCCTCTCTCCTTCCTCCTGTAGCCGTAGCCGCCTCGCAATGACATAGAATGCCGCCATTGTGAAAAAAGTATAGCATTTTGGGTCCATTTTTATAGGCTGCACCTGGTTATCTTGCCAATACACGCAGAAGAGTAGAAACATCACTTTTTCTAACAAATCTACATGGGTACAGCGAGCCTTCACTAACTGTAACACCCGCAATGTGGTGTACCTAATCACATGTCCGTGCCACATGGAATATGTGGGAATGACCAGCAGACCCGTGAAGATCCGAATGGGCGAACACCGTAGCAACGTCCGTTGCAATAAGACTACCACGAAAATGTCTACACATTTTGCTACTGTTGGACACAGTGTCCATGACCTTAAATGGACCGTCATAGAAGCCTTTCCCAATGATAGAGACCTTCTATCGAAAGAGCAACGTTGGGTGTACCGTCTGGGGACACATCGCACAGGCTTGAATGACGATATTCCTTGGGCTCATTTGAATACCTAGGGTCTGCTGCTTGTGAGACAGCCACTGACAGCCAAAGCCATCATGAATAATTTCTTTGCAAATAGGTGTGTGGCTCTAATGCTTTCCTCTTTACCTCAATAGGTTTACCACCTGTCCCCTCCTTTTGTTTTTTACAAAAACAAATAACCCTTTTTTTAGAAAAATGAAAGTCTTATACATGACTGTATTTTCCTTATAATAATAATCTGAAGCCATTATTAGCTCGACTAAACTAAAAGCTCTTCTCCAGTCCTCAAAGAACTGCCCTTGAACACAGTAAACCTCCTCCTGTTAATTTATTGAGCATAAAACCCCGTAATCCGCCCCACCATGAGCCACACTACTTGTAATCCTTTGTATGCCTCGCAGTCTTTCGCCAGACCTCGAGACAAATGAACATTACCCATTTAGGTACTTGTGCGCACGCGCACACACCGGGCGATAGTGACCTGAAGACGCGCATGCGCGCAACGCAGGGTGACCGGCGCATGCGCGGTGCACTCTGCACTCGCATTGCTTCTCGCTCAGCGCCGAGTAAGTCAGAGCCTTCCCTCAGTACCCCAGGCTTAAAACTGTAAACGAGCTCCTATCTTAAAGCCATGAACCGATCCGTGTATCTACCACACTTAGGATCGAACGCGCATACTAACTAGCAGGAATCGGACCTTCCAGCATGGCCGCCCTCGTTACCAACCTGTTTGGCCCTTAAAGTTTCGGCGGGTTTTTCCTGATGTAATTGATTAATTATCCAATTATTTAAGCATATAAATACTCGCCGCTCCCTTCCTCCCTCACAACCACGGAAGCAGCAGACGAAGGAGGAAGCACAAGCGTGCAAGGGGCTCAGTAAGTACGGCGTAGCCGGTTCAAAGAGGATAGACCTGTATATCCCAGCAATGCCTGTACCTAGAGATACTACTAATGGGATAGAACTTACAATGCAACCCCCATCTTTTCCCTCCTGCAGTTGGGACCCCACTATACCCTTCAGTCTAAAGCTGACTCATGAGGCATTACTTCCTCCATTGAAAAGTATGTATTTGATTCCCTGGCTATTCGCATCCCCCATTACTTACTCTGTGTGTGTGACTATGTGTGTCTGATGATGTTTTTCTTCACCATTCATGCTAGATCCCTCATTTGCATACCGGTATATCTGTGTGTGTATGTCTCTTTTCCCTTACAGGTGATATAGAGTTAAGCGCATACTGGGATCGGCGCTATTATTAAACTGGTTTTCTTATCTTGCAGGCATACTACATTATCAGTGTGGTAGCATAGTAGTGTTGTAATTATTAATTGTATTTACACACATAGTTCCTTTTTCACTTTTTTTGTATATACACCATTTCTACCTTTGTGGAGGAAACACTAGTGAGTGACAGGGGGATCTCCCCTAAGGTCCTGACGAAGAGGCCGAGCGCCTCGAAACATGTTGACCCACATAGGAGAGAGAGCCCATTAATCAGCTCCATCTCTCCGCTTCACTTTTCTTTTAACAATACCAGCCAGTGTTTAATAAATATCTTTTTTCCACTAGGCCAGGTATTTTTTTAACATTTCACCAATATCTCACTCCTGACCCCACTGACACTCACTCCATACACATAGCACTTCCATCTAAAGGTGCTCCGGCGTATCCGCTTGTCGCAGCACTGCCCCGCCCCGCAGCGGGACGGGAAGACCCCGATGATGAAGCATGACACCAAGGGCCCTTTTGGTGTGTGAGGGGTATTTTAACAAAGAAGGTGTATTCCAATAATATCCGGTTATACACCCACCCATTGCGAGGTGGCCCTTGTTTGATTGACCTTTGCACCTGGTTACCACCTGATTTTAATCCATGGTAAATACAGACTCTTAAATACCGAATTTCAAGCAAATTCGGTATTTCAGAGCTTACCTACATCTCAATTTTCAATTCTACCACTTCTTATTTACCGAATCGGTAAAGTTACCGAATCGGTAAACACTTTGAATCGGTAAATTTACCGATTCGGTAATTTACCGATTCGCAAACTGTTGTGATTTGGTAAAATTACAGAATCTGTAAATTTACCGATTCGGAGTGTTTACCGATTCGGTAACTTTTCCGATTCAGTAAATTTACCGATTCGGACGATTTTCAGTCCCCTACATACCGAAAGCACAATACCGTCCGGAAACGGCCGAAAATACCGATTTTCGGCCATTTCCGACCGGTATTGAGCTACCTACATCTGGCCCATAGTCCTCATTTTTGAAGTAGAAATGCCACTTATCTTCTTTTAAATGCCACTTATCTTCTTTTTAGAGTTGTTTTTGAATGAACAGTATTCTAAAGTATACTCCAGTACATGCACGTATAACCACACTACAGCAAGGAGCACTGGATTGTGTTTGAATATAAAACAGTCTAGGCAGCACAAAGCATGCATGTACAGAGGCTTGCCTCACAATCTAGACAGACATTACCAACGTCACACTCCACCTGAACGTGTTAGGGAAGGTGACGGTGCGGGCAGCACAAAGCTCAGATCCAGCCATGTCACAGAAGCAGAAGAACCAACTCAAGAGATTGCCTCTGGTTTAATGCACTGAACAATAGTAACGTGATAAGAGTTATTGAAGAAAAATACATTCTCACAGATTAGCACGATAACAGTCCCAATGAGAAAAATAAGAATGCATTTTTAATTCAATTTAGTCTTTATTTCGACTGTTCTGATCATAAAAGACACATAAAAAATTACAATAACACAATAAAAGAAAATCTTGAATAAGAACATGATCACTCAGATAATAAAACATGATACATCAGAGAAGATAGCAGCATATGAGTGTAATAACATGATAAAAACAATCATTAAAAATACACATTTAATTCATTAGTGAGGTCGATTGTTCGTGTTGTATTGCACTAGCACCAGAAATAGTTTAGCTTTGTTCATATCATTTGTGCATCATACTAAAAAATAATCCAACAACAGTAGCAGCAACATTAACTTAAATCTGGTCTATAGCAGCTGTTGATCTTTTTAAGAAGTTAGACCGTATTCTCCACATCCAGGTCAAAAATGTTGCTAAAGCTATCACAATAGGCACTTGGACGCTGGTCTTCAATAGCCTAAGAGCAGTTGCACATGACCTAGTGCCCATATTAAGACAAACTGGTTTTAACCACTTACTTTGTGGCGCATTATAGGCAGAGCATACAAATAGTATGTGTGGTATTGTTGCATCCTGGTCCTGGCAAAATACACATTTACTATATGGGGTATTTTTCCACTTAGCAGTAAAAGATCTGATTGGAAAAATACGTACTCTAAACTGATAAAAAAGTTTCCTATCACCAGGCCTGGTAAAATAATCCCAAAAATGTTCAAACATGGGCTCAGGCTTGTGTTCGAAGAAAGTGCTGGTCAGTGCTTGGTTACTTGTGGATCGCATGTTGGTATCTTTAACCATGGTCCAATAGACCTCTTTTAAAACCTGTTTGGCGGGGAAAAAGTGACCACCGGATCTTCCCATAAATGGGACATGCCCATGTGTACAAGGGAACATTTCATCTTTTGCAGCCAAATGACGTTATGTGATGTGTCTGCATCTCTGACGTCTTTAAGCGCACTTGCCTATTGTATCAGCTCCGGTGTTGTCCATAATCTTCGCCAGAAAGCAATAGGTCTAAATCTTGCCAACTCTGCCAACATATTACATCCCAAATCATAATACAGGTGTTTAAGAGGTGTGTTTAAGAGGTGTGTTCTGGGAAAGACCGGTTAGACTCCTCACAAATTTATTCTGGGCTAAGGTGAGCGATAAGACATTCTCGAAGCCCCACAGTTCTGCTCCATAAAGGATGGAAGCCAAGACCTTTGTTTTATTAAGCTTTAGAACAGTTAGAACAGGGCCTATCGGCTTAGTGTGGGAACGGCTATGCTCACTGAATAATGCTCCTGTCAGTTGTGAGTGCTTAAGTACCAATACGTCTATCTGGGGCTTCCAATCTAGCTTTCTGCCCAATGTGATCCCAAAATAAGTGAAAACATCTGTTTTATCCAATGGGACCTCATTCTTTGAAACCCTACCCCTGGCCGCTTTATGCTTGTGCAGAACCATGAACTTAGTTTTATACACATTCACCTTCAGCTCATGATCTCGGCAAAAGTCCTCAAAGCGACATAGAGCTTGCTGCAACCCCTTTTGTGTTTTTGATATTATTAGGGTATTTTCGGCAAACATAAGTATTGGGACCTTTGAGCCAGCTAATGAAGGAGCATCAGTGGGTGAACAAAAAAATAATTAACAACCCCATTGATGAACAGAGAAAATAAAGTGGGGGCCAGGACACACCCTTGACGTACCCCTTTTAAGATTGGAAACCTGGGAATGGTATTACCCTGGGCTTCCCATCGTACCTGTGCAAAATTACCTTCATGCACAGTGGCTGTAAGTGATACAAGTTCCAAGGGCATGCCTAAGTCTTTCAGAACTGTCCAGAGCTTATTACGTGGTACGGTGTCGAATGCTGATTTTAAATCAACAAAGGCAGCATAAATAGTACCGCCAGCTAAGCATGCATTTTAACTTGAGACACTAGCCTCACCTTGTTGATGAGACATACTGCTCCTGTGGGAACGATCTGATGCTCGTTGCCAATGTTGACAGTGTGTCTCATGAAGGGTTCACACAAGAGTTGTAGATACAGAAATCAATGTATTCTCATGGGAGAAAATATCACAGCCTTCTACTGTCAAGCTGCTACAGCCCTTCTCCAATTCCCTGCATTCTAGCATCCTGCCCTTTGCCAACATTCTGCATTCTTAGATAAAAGGGCTTCTCATACATTTCCCTGGGATAACTAATAGCACTGAGATATGTGAAAGGAAGTTTTTAGAAAGGAAGGCATGAGCGAGGATAGTGAGATGATAGGAAAAGAGTAATCTGTGTTAGTGTACGGTGAGTTAAAGAAAAGTGAGAGCCAAGCTTACTTTAGGTTTTGCATAGGAACCAGTAGCAGTTTTGAAAAACACTAAATCATGTTGTAAACATTTAAAACTCATTACTCAAGTGACTCCATGTTATTTATGATTTCTTTAGCTATTTGTTTCTTTTTTTATGTTGGAATTTTCGAGGCCATAATGGCATGTTAAAAGAAAACTGAAATCCCCAGAGTACAACTGGATGAAAAGCAAGGACTGGAGGATAGGATGATATCACATGTCATGAAGCTGCTCGGTAGCCTTATGGAAAGCAAAAGAAAATTGTTTTGTGATATTCTGCTTTTTTTCTCTTGAAAGGAAATACGGTTTAGGGAGTTCCCTAGAGCAGAGGGCAGAGATGGCCTTTCAGATGGGATGAAGTACCCATTACCACTCTTCTAAAAACAAAGCAGCATGCGAAAATGGCTTTATCACCCAGAACAATAGGTCTACTTATCACCCAGAACAATGAGGCTTAACCATTATAACTTCACCTGCAACCCTCTCTCCTTATGGGATTAAGTAGTAGAAGGAGCTGAAGTATATGAAACATCATGAGAAAAAAAAACAATGTGCATATCTTCCCTCACTCAACCTGTACTCCTCTGTAAATTGACTTGCTTTGAAGAGATGCCATGTGTACTGTAGGTGCTGGCCTGCAAGGACCACCAGTGATTTTAATTGTAGGAGCAGTTTAGTAAAAACACCACAAAATTCTGGAAGCAAAACCATTGAACAGTCATCGTGTGGTGAAGTCAATGTTGTGGTGAAGTCTTTAACCACTATCTACTGAAGTTTCAGGGTTGAATTGCTGGCCCTGGACTGAAACAGTACTGCAGAGATTGTAAATCAAAGTAATCTGGATAGTCCCTTCTAATTGGGGAGAGGGGAGAGGAGTTGGCCTCACAGCTAGGGTGGTCGACCTCAAATCTGGGGAACCGGGTTTGAGTCTCGGCAAGGACACCCAACATCCTGTGATTCTGGGCAAATCACTTAATCTCCCTGTGTCTAACAAAAATGAATTTGTCTTCATATAACGGAACTGGTACTCATGTAAAGCACACTGATACCATCTACCTTAGGGTCAAGTTTTGCGCTATATTAAACGCTGTAAATAAATAAATAAAAATAATTGACTTCTATGATGCCACCTCATGACTAAAGTCAGTCCTGCTAGAGGAAGGTGTAAACTGTCTTTACAGCCAACACCATCTTGAAGGCAGCATACTTAGTTCACAGATGTTATGAGCCAAAGCCAAACCCATGCAGGACCCTGATTTACCAGGTCTAGAGCCTGATTTAGATTGGGGGACAGAGTCTATTCCATCATCATCACAGAGAACTATATGACCACCATGCCAATGGTAATCCATCCACCATATTAGAGTATGGAACATTTTATATATTTTTTAATTTCAAAAAGAAAAATCCCAAAGCAGGATTTCCCTTAGAAAGTACAAAAAAACAATTATCCCTTTGCCATGTGAGGTTTCTCCCATGACATGGCAGTCAGTAAAATAATTTTACTTTCAATTACACCACAATGGATGTGTGCAAAATTAAAAACATGCAATTTGTTGGCCCACTCTAAATAGGGTGGTAGACAAACAGCAAGACCTCTGATTGCTCTTACTCTGTTGGGCCGCTGGAGGTGTATATCAGCGACAGAGATTAAATAGTCTTTATAACTTACATACTGAAAAAACTCTGACACTAAATAAGATAGGCAGATATTCGGCGGGTGGAAGGCATGCTCCTTTGCGATGGAGTACTTTATCCACCACACACGAAATCAGGCACTTACTCAATCAAACAAAAGGTATGGATCTACACTTGTATCACAGCATTACTTCTGTGTAATAACATTACGAGTGTAAAGTTTCCGC
Source organism: Lissotriton helveticus (assembly GCF_964261635.1). Taxonomy (NCBI): domain Eukaryota; kingdom Metazoa; phylum Chordata; class Amphibia; order Caudata; family Salamandridae; genus Lissotriton; species Lissotriton helveticus. Next base: position 169,689,094 of record NC_136068.1, read on the forward strand.
ATTCATGGCGGAATCTCCGCATTTGGGGCAGAATCAGAGAGTTAGCAATGCAAAGATTCGGCCACGAGGGCAGAAGCTTTGTACTCGTAATTTACTACACATAAGTACTTTTGAGATTCGGGCACTTAGGAAATTGATATGAAGAACCAAAGCAAAGTTTGAGCAAGATCATCCTGTTCCATTCTTGCAACATTAAATCCATACTGAGAGCTGCAACCTGAGAACCAAAAAGCAATATATATGGATTGAGAGGGTTTGGAATGGAAATAGCAATGTCATTGGAATTTCAGGAACACATCAGTAAAGTCTAGAAATCAGTCGTGCCGAATGGCATACATTCTCTGGTTTCCCACAGATGGGATTGTGTAGAGTAATCCCAGAGAAAGGCATCTGCTGGACAGGCAGATGGGTCCAAGACTTTAGAATCTCAGTGGAAAATCAATTGAGCATCTCTCAAGACAGCTAGAAAAATACTGTGAAAACAAAAAACTCAACACAACCTATCACCACATTCTCCTCACTCACACACTGCGTAGATCATATATAATGAGAATTCACACATGAGTTTCTTAAGCAGGTTGTGATTGTTATCCTCTGAAAGTAAGTTTTCCCCTGGAGCGTCAAGTAAGCCTTTGTTATTATATTGCCCATCTGCATCACCACAGTCCTTTTTTGCACGGAGAAATGTACTTAGTTCACTCTGCATGATCCACACAGCTGTTTCCGCTATGGACCCCCATTTCTGTTACATATAAAATATGAGAAATATATAGTCCAAGTTGATAACTAGGATCTCTCCCAGCATCAGCTGCTAAGTTCAGAATGTTATCCCGGTTGGGCCCTCATGAGTGGCCTAGTAAATGGGCTACTTCCCCACTGCCAGAGTTACCAGTAATGGGGGGTACAGGCAATTCTTGGGGTAAAGAAATCTATCCCAGGATGAGTGTCCAGTAGGAAATGAAGAGTTCTTGGTCCAATCCCCTTGGTATTTCTTCATTTTTCTGCAAACGTTCACAGTGAAATTTCTGAGGTTTTCTAACAAATAAAGTCCCTCTGTGAAAGTAAAGAGATTTACATTGTTCCTATGGATCAAATAATTTCAACTAGACCAGTAATAGCTTTTACCAGTCACATTGGAATAATTATGCCACACATAATAAAGTAATGAAGGACCAGATTTTAGAGAGTTAAGGTTTACAATACACTGTTACTCTAAATAAACAGCTAAGTGGATGTTGTGTAGAGACAAGAAGCATAATGTAGTTTATCTGAGCACAATTATTAACACAAAGAGATGAAGGAAAGTTCCAATAAGACACACATGGTGAAGCGCTGGACTTAATCTTGTGGTAAGGGATGTTAGCTACTAAAAATGAATGTATGACGTTACAACGCATACATATACAATGCATGCCTTTACAATGCAGTTTTCACATACAACATCCTTTACAACACATTCTTTTACATTGCATGCCATTACATCGCATTTTCAGAAACTACCTTTACAACGCATTCCAATACATCACTTTATACCTTTACAATGTATACCATTACATTGCATTTAAGGTAAGTTTTGGATAGTATAATTACTATTCTAACTTCAGTGAATGCAACAGTAGGGGTAAGTGTTAGATAGTGTAGGGGTAAAAATTACTATTCTAACTCCAGTGAGTGCAACAGTAGGGTAAGTGTTGGATAGTGTGAGGGTACTATGCGTTGTGATGGTATGCATTGTAATGACTTGTGATGTAATGGCTGTGTTGTAATGACATGCTATGTAAAGGATGTTCCAATGTAATGACTGCTATCTAAAGGTAGTGCAATGTAATGACTGCATTCTAAAAGGTTGTTTCCCACAGAAAATACATAATTTAAGTACATTTAAAATTCAAGGAATATGACAAATTAAAAAGAACAATTCAAAATGAGTAAAAATATGTTAGCGCAAATTAGTCTAATAAGTAATATGTCTCCTATGTGATTCCTTTTTCCTACTACACCCAGAGCACTGTAAAATAGTGCACATTTGTTTCAACGACCAATTGTATGGCTCCTATCTGTAAATGCTTTCAATTGAATTGCATCAGATATCCTTGAACATTATAAATTCACGGAAGTGGACTTAGACCACATTTAAATTTGTGTTGTGTTTTTGTGTCACTATAATTGCATGAAAAGATTTGTTTGCTGCCGCGACCACACTTTTTGATACTGTACTCATTGCCCCAGGTCAGGTTGTATATATGGGTTGGCCCCTTTATATACAGTTATTGCTTTGTTCATCAGCACCACCATTGTTTGTGTGTCCTTCAGAGGACCCTAAGCTCTTTGCACACTTTGAGCACTATTCACAAATCTCTGCACTCATGGCGGAATCTCCGCACTCAGAGCGGAATCTCCTCAAAGGTCATTCTCAGCAGTGCGCCGTGTGGAGATTCCACCCAAGGTGCAGAGATCTAACTTTATTACACATATGTACTTTCGTGAATCGGGCCCTTTAAGTTGATGTTAAGATTACCAATTGGCTCCCAATTTGATGGGCAGTGGAAACCTGTCTATCTTCTCAGTGAAACCAATTATGTAATGTGACATAAAGGTACAAATTCACAAAGCTTTTTTCCTTAACTGTGTCTTGCGTGTGAATTAAACCAGAATTTCCAGACCTGATTCACAAATACTTTTTTGTGATTAGTTGTGTCTTACACCAGCTTTACTGGTGACATACTCATATTTTCCAATAAGTAAATCATGTTCAACCAATTAAAAATCGTTTGGATCTCATAACTTTATTTCCCATAGGAGGTATGTCTAACGTTTAAAATCTATTAACAAGTTATTCCTACGTTTGCGGTAAGTCACAACTACACTCTTCCCAAGTAGGAAATCTGTTTTGAAATAAAAAGTAGATATTCAGGAGTCATTTTCACCTAAGAGATGGCTAAGACACAACTAACTTCAGAAGAAGCTTGTGAATCAGAGTCAAGGGTTTGCTCTCTGTACGTCCTGTTAATCAGATATCTGACTGAGTTTGTGTTGAGGTAGATCAGCCCACATTTAGAGTATCATGTTTATTTTGTTTCCTTTCACTCCCATCTCAATCTCGTCTTTAAAGTGGTTTCTCTTAGCTGAGTCACCAGCATCTGAAGGAACAGTTGTAAAATATTTCCTGAAGATCTCCAGGACCCTGTCAAATAGAACACATTGTTCCTGTCATGACTGCAATATTTCAAGTAGATGCTCCTCTTTGATTATCTTAACATTTTAAAATAGTTTTACTCCTAGTGAATTACCTAATAATGGAATTGAACTGAATTTTGTCAGGAAGGAAACTGACATATCTGTATAATGCAGTAAAAATAATCTTAAAAACCATGATCAGTGTACATCCGTACATTAGATAAAATGAACTGCTATGTATATTAGAAGAGTAAACACTTTAATTTTGATTTTAAACATCGCTACATTTTTATTCAGCTATGTTGCATGTAGCACGTGCACTGTTGTTAAATTATGCCTGATGTTACGTGATGTTATGTGATGTCAACTGCTTATATCATGCTTACATGTTACAGTTCATCATCTAATTTATTGCTTCTTATTTATTTAACAACATAGAGTAAAGTATTAGTAGTCTAAAACTTTCAGTAGCTTACCTTTCACAAATTCCATCACCCACTGTGGTGAGGTGTTTGTGATATGGCTGTGAAGACAGCATAGAGCGAGGCATTGCCCACTGATAAATAACTATGTATTACATAAGTATTCACTGAAAAAAATAAATGTTAAAGTGATGCTATAGTTAGATCTGGTAATAATTTCTTACTTTATATTAAGAAAAACCTTCAAAATTCACAGAAAAAAACAAAGGATAAAGTGAAATAGTTAGTTGAAAAAGGTAGTTAAAAATACAATTTTAAACTAAAAATAAACAATGAAATGCACCAGTTATAGTTTACTGTGCTACTGTACCCGCCCATGCACGGCTTGTGATCTTACACCTTATATCAATCCCCCCCAAAAAATTCATCTACTTCAGCTCCTTCCTTGAAAGTTACAGGGGTGATCTGTCGAGCAGGGGAGGAGGATAAGGGGGTGCTAAACTCCTTTTCCTATGTAATTTGTCATAGAAAAAATTAACAGCGCTACAGACACAAAATCACAAAAAGCAAAATTTCTGAATAAAGATCTAGCTTTTTGCTGCATAATTCTGTTCAGCTGTTCTGACAGTAGCACTGTTCAAAAATCCCTATGACAATTTCTTGGAGAAATTGCATTTTAGGCCCCAGCTTGACAGACCACCACAAAACTTTCCAGGAAGGAACTGAAGTAGAGGAATTCTTTTCCTTGTAATGTTTTGTGACGATTCACTGAACAGTGAAAAAGTTATTAGCAAAAACAAACCCTTTTATTTTATTTTATTTATTCATTTATTTTAAAGGTTTGATATAGTGCTGGCTAGACCCAGAGGTATCAGAGTGCTTTACATGAGTATCAGATCAGTTACAGGTTACATCGTTACAAAGGTTACACAGTTATTGGAGCATGGCAACATAGTTACGTGTAAGGTCGAGATAAAAAGTAAGCACAAATACGTAAGGGGAAAAGCAGGCAAGGGGAGAGATTCAAGGGGGGGAGTAGGAGCAGGTGAAGTAGACAGATAATTAAGGCGGGAAAGAGGGGGTGAGGGTGAGAGACACAACATGGAAAGAGGAGGGGAAGGGCAACGGGGCACAAACCGGTATAGGAGTCAAAGCAACGTCCAAAGTCCAGTGAGCTATGATCCCAGGGGAAGTGGTATCACATCCATATCTCTGTTGCGAGAGGCTCCCTTTACGCAGTGGACTCTCTCTCAGAGGGATTTCTGAGACTCCAAGGCCTCTATACCAGATCCTTCCCCAAAAAGGGGAGAGGGAGTGCTTTGGCAAGGGGTGCCATACCATACCTCAGCTGTGAGTGGCTCCCTTAGCGCAGTGGACTCTCTTAACTGGTTCACTGAGACTCCAGAGTATAAATATTGGATCTTTCCCCAACAAGGGGAGAAGGAGTGCTTAGTCAAAGGGCACAAAGGGCAGGGGGCTGGGCAGAGTAGCAGGCAAGGGGAGAGATTCAGGGGTGAGGAGCTACGGAAGTAGACAAAGAGAGAAAGAGTACTAAATGGGAACATATTTAATGAATGAGTTTTATATAGCGCTGGCTAGACCCGAAGGAATCAGAGCCCTTTACATGAGGAACAATAATGTTGCAATTTACATCAGTTAAAAGTTACATAAGTATTAAGATAAGCATTTAAAGAACATAGGGGCAAGGTGGATGGAGCAAGGAAGGGTAAGGGACAGATTTGAAGGCATTGAGAGAAGCACTGATGTCGGCTTTAATGTTGTTGCAAAGCTCTCTTTTAAAGTCCCTGAGTGTGGCCAGGAGATCATCGCGGGTCATCCCTATATTCTCCTTTGGCTGTATTTACCCTAGTTCTTGTCCATCTCCTGTGTTAGAGTATCCAAAGTAGCTTAAGACCTTGTTGGCTTGTGATTTTTTGGGAGGCATATGGGCAATTCCCGGGGCCAAGCCGCACGTTGGTGCGCTCGTGTGTTCCCCCTTTCACTCGCTGTGGGGACTACGCTTGTGGTTCTCAAGTGGCACTGTAGGTCAGGGTCTCTTTCCTGTCACAGAGCCTGCTCCTCAGGGCCTCTGGGCATCGTACTGCGAGTGGCCGTGGCCTATTGTATACCCCCGGGTGCCTTAAGAGCTTGAGATATAAGGGAATGAGCCACCATCTTAAGGTCAGGCAGGCCTTTTCTGAGGGCTTCTTCCTTCCATGCAATATCCCTGCCTTCATCCCAGTTGCTAGTGGTTTCACTCACGCTAGCGAGCCACAGATCGGAAGGTGTCTCTTGACAGCTAAGTGGGGGCCCCCCCGGCCTTCAGGGGTATCGCTCTTGCTCCGAACTGTCGTTGTAGCTGTAGCAGTTTCCGCAGTCAGGGACGCCACAGAGGAACTCATGATGTGTAATTGAAAAGTAGCGTGTGCCCTGGTCACGATTGTCTCTCTGTGACTTCCTCAGCCGCATCGGTAGGCTCTGCTGCATGGGGCCTTCACTCGGGGCCTTCACTCCAAGCCAGCTGCCATTTCATGTTCGGTGTCACACTTCCTGCATAAAGAACATTGCCGCCGATTTTGCTCCCTCTCATGTGGCAATCCGTCTCACCAGCGCAGTGGCTCTAGGGGGAGGTCACAGTGCCAAAATCCGCTCCGGTGCCGAGGATCGTGCTCCGGCCCCAGCAGCATCTTAACAGCGGGGCCCGGCCGCCATGTTCTCCTCGCAGCTGTGCTCCATCCAGACCGCAACGTCAGGACCAAAGCACCCCCGGACTCTTTATAACTTGAAAATGTTTCCCATGCTTTCCGTGTGTGTTGCTTTCATCGGCCCTTTGTATTCACTGCTAAAAGTCTCAATGGCAGCATTAAGGCGGACTCCGGTGCGGGAGCCGGACGGGCACCTTATTTGAGAGGTAAGTATAAATATTACTTCTTGGAGCTCACCCTGAATGAACCTCTGATGCCTGTAACATACTCTTAGTGAGTAGCAACTTTGTAGCCAAAATTCATATAAAATGGAAAACTACAAGCCCCATAATGCAACATTCCAGTGCCTTAAATAAAAAGCACTGGCTGAAATCATCACACATAACTCCTATGTTGTAACTGCGGGGTGGCGCCGCGCTGGGCCCGGTGACTGCCATTGTGTAATGTGTACATGCAATTTGTAGGCTTTCCTAACCTTACTGCTGGTGTGCGGCTCGTTTCTGTTCGTGAAGGAGAGAGTGGAAGCTATATATATATATATATATATATATATATATATATATATATATATATATATATATATATATATATATATATATATATATACATACATACTACTATTATAAAGAGAGAACACAAACCTTTGAGCCAGGTAAACTCGGGAACCACAGCGCCAATCCACACAACCGATACATTGTAGAAATTGTCAGGGTGTGCAGATGGACATAGGCTATAATTTTTTTTAAATAAACGTACATTTAAAAATATAACGAGGAGGAGCGGGGGACATGGAGCGGCGGTGAAGTGAGGAGCGCGGGGAGGAGTGGCGGCTCAGGTAAGGTAAAATGCTGCCCCCAGCCCCCTTCTGCCCCGGGCAACGCTGGGGCGGGCTGCTAGTATATATATATATATATATATATATATATATATATATATATATATATATATATATATATATATACACACACACACACACACACACACACACACACACACACACAAACTTCCCTCAGTTCACTTTATTCATCGTTGACTCGCGGGGGTGTTGCGTGGTGTCGAACATCAATTAAAACTCAGTAGAAAATAACTCACGTGACTTCAGGATGAAATAATCCAATATGATTTATTGATGGTGCTCCAGCCCCTGCAACGTGTTTCGGCCTCTCTGACTTGATCACGGAAAAGGGTCAGTGATATCACTCACCTAAATATGAATCGTGTTTGAAAATAAAACATAAACAAAAACAAAGGACTGGTATTTTTCCATTGGATACAAAGAAAGTAAAGGGGTTTGCCATCTTGGAATAGACAATATTCATATATAATGCCTGTAAGGCACAAATATAATTATCTATTGTGCCTAAATGTACATCCAAGTAAATTCACAGATATTAACAAAGATAGAAATAAAACATTTAAAATTAACAGTTGGAAATTTAAAAGAACCTACATGTATTACAGGCCACCATCAATTATACCTTTGACTGATATGTTCAAATAGCTCCCAACATGTATACATATATTCAAATTAATTCACAAATATTAGCAGTTATTCTCAAGTGCACAATGGTTAAATTATACTGAGAACTCACATGAGTTGATCAAGCAGAAATTACGAAATGTCACCTTGCATATTAAAAAAATTATAAGCATGTGTAGCAAGAATCTATACCAATGTATGTGCATCCCAAGGTGTTCTTCACTGTAAATGTCAATAAAAATAACAATTACCTATTGTGTCAACGATTAGATGAGGAACTGATCGTAAAGCTATATCTACACAATGTGCCAGGTTTAAGTGTATGAGACATCACCCCAGTCACAGGCATATGACTCAAGTGGACAGAAGTTGCTCCCAGCCATTCCAATGCAAAATACCCATAAACCATTGTTTGCAAAAGTTTCCAAACTAATGCCAGCTACTAATATAATATGAAAATGGTGAAACATAAAACATAAACCAAACCAAATCCCCCTTAGTTATCATCTGTGCTGTCCTGGAAGAGTAGGGCAGGGTGCCCCTGCGGGGGCTTCCTCTTGAACCCAGCACACCACGTGAGAGTTCCGTCCTATCCTCCTTGAAATAAAAGCAGAAAAAAGGTATTACTTATTGCAGAAAACTGCAAATTGGTCTGTATACCTGGCAGTACCAAGATATATCTGAATATAATCAGAGGTACATAATTTCAACAGCACATGTAGCTCCTAATTCGAGTTTAAACCCTTGGGGGGTTTGGTGTAAAGCTCAATAATTAGCTTTGATTCAGGCTTCCTTAGTGTAGCTGTTTCTCGAATATGAATTTACTTTGAAAAAACAAAGACAAGTGATATTTGGAAAAACAGGAACAGTTGGCTTAATTAGACACTGTAGCTGGGTGTACAGCATACAGAAACTGGTCCTAGGACTGACTCATCGATTTGAGGGACATTATATGCAGTTCTTGGAGCATCATAAAACAATTCATTGATCCTTTTTTGAGGTAGAGGAATGTGGGCCTAGTCATGGAGTCATAAATTACTCCAACCTGATAGCGAATGCAGGTGGGTCTCGACCTTGCATGGACACAATGAGGGTCAGTGGAAAACATGTCCAGATGTCCGGCATGTGGAGCACATGATCACTGTGTGTGCTCTGTCCTGACTGGCTGTGTGTTCCTAACTTCACGTGGCATCTAACTTTATGGTGTTTTGGGAATGAGCGCCTCTCCACCCATGTGAGATTTATTGGGGCCAGTCTCCCCACCCTTTTAGAAAGTGGCTGAGTTTTTGCTCTGAGCATTCATGTGTGTCTCTGAAATGTGGATTGTCTGTCTGGAACTGAAAGGTGAGAGGGGCTAGGAGAGGTCTTGACCCAGGGAGGGGTTGAGATGGCACCAGGCTGCCCTGCATAGGGAGAGTAGGAGAGGAGAAGCTCGGGAGCTGAAAAGGCCTGGCCTGGTGCTATAAACCAATTGACCCATCTCCTGCTGAGTGATTAAGGATCCAGATCCCCAGTATAAAAGGGAGAGAGGGGACACTGGGAAAGAGATACCCAGAGCTGATTTAGGGAGGGGTCAGGGACCCTTGAGCACAAACAAACTTCAAAGATAGTAAGGGGTATAACTATGAGAGCTGAAACTCCTGAACGTTGGAATGAAACAGATATGGATTGAGACTGAAAAGGCTTGGACCCTTTTGTGGTCAGGAGGAACCTCTGCTAAAGAAGGAGCAAATGAAGAGACTGCTGTGGATAGACCAAACCTTGCTTTGTGATCTGGGGCTGGTCTGCAGTTTGCTGTTCTAACTAAGGAAGAGGCTGTTGGGACTGTGCTTGGAGGTGCTGGGTCCCCCTGCCGGAAGAAGACTGTGCTTTGTACTGTGTCTAGTAACCCCAAGGGCCTGAGGTGAGCTGGCTCCCTGTTTTGGAAACACAGGAATATAAAAGTTCCCAGAGAAGACTCTCAGATACGCTGTGGGTGCATTTACTCTGTCTAGTCTGAGACCTTTGCAAGTTGTGCCCTGTGATCTTGGGCACCTGGAGTTTCAAGGGAAACTCGGACGAGCTGGGAACATGTCGTTGTGCAGCCCAGGTGTTGGTGAGGAGCGTCTAGGCCTCGTGTGCACCAAGGAAGATGCAAGACTTGGATGCGCAGTGTGCGTGTCGTGGTGCAGCCAGGGTCTTGGTGAGGAGTGCCTGGACATTGTGTGCACTACCAGAGGAAGTGAGTCTTAGACACGGTGGGTGCATGTCGCAGTGCAGCCCCGGTGTTGGTGAAGAGCGCCGGGGCCTCGTAGGCACCAAAAGAAGAAGTGAGTCTCCGATGTGCAGGAGTGCGTGCCGTGTTGCAGCCAGTGCGTTGGGGAAGAGCGCCTGGATTTTGTGTGCACTGAGTGAAGAGGTGAGACTCAGACACGCAAGAGTGCGTGTTGTGGTGCAGCCAGGTCCTTGGGGAAGAGCGCCTGGACATTGTGTGCACCAGGAGAAGAGGAGAAGCTCAAACGTGCAGGGTGCAAGTTGAGGTGCTAGCGGAGTGTTGGTGAAGAGCGCCGGATCGTTGTGAGCACTAAAGAAGAGGCGAGTCTCGGACGCCCGGTGTGCTTGTCGAAGTGCATCCGGGAAGGTGCTGGTGAGGAGTGCCGGGTTCGGGTGTGCACCGAATTGAAGTAAAGTCTCCAGAGTGCTGAGGGCAGGACTTGGTGTGGACTGAGACCGCCGAAGTGAGGTCCAAGTCATTGGGGCAATCTGAGTCAATCAGCAGCGGCCTGGACTGGCAGCAACCCGTGACGGAGTTCTGGTTCAAGGGAGTGGGATTGCGTCTCCCCAGGTAACGTGGATCAACATCTGGGGTGGGGTGCGGGCCTAGAGGGACACCCTCTCTGCCTCCCACTTCAGTCAGCTGCGCTAGCCATTGCTTCGGCTCGGATCCCGTCCCGTGCTGACCCAGGACAGGGCAGTACTGGGGCCGGAGTGGGAAGCAGTACTTTTTGTGTGTCAACATTTGATCCATAACAGGGGCACTGTTAAAGGAGCACGTAAAACTGTTGTATTACACTTTGCATAATTACTGCTAACAAACTATCTAACTGTCGTATGACGCCTGACCACATTTGTGCCTGACGAACTTTATGCTTGGTGCACTATGCACTACGTTATTTCTCCCTTACATATTACCTAATTGTAATGTGGCGCATTACATAATTTCTGCAGTGCACAGTATCTGAGTATAATGTGGCACACTATATTATTTCTTTATTGCACCGTACAGGATTGTAGCGTGACGCATTGCTTTGTTTCTTCCTGGTACAGGGCATGCTGATGGTGATACGCATTGCATTATTCCTTAACTTGCAAGTACATGACTGTGGCACTATGTATGACATTGTTCCTCTGTTTCGCAGTATACGAGATTATCGCTGCGCATTACAGTATTGTTTCCTTTTGCAACGTGTGTGATTCTAGCAATACGATTTGCCTAACCTTTTGGGAAACAGAAGTGAGCTTAACTGTTGGTTAAGAAGCGGTAGTTGGGATTAGAACCTACCAACCCACCGGAAAGAATACTACCCATTCTTATATGTTGATTTTGTATCGTGTGGTCATAGCGTATAGTTGCTTATATAAAGATTATACAAATTTTGATCAATACTCGTGTGGAGTCTATTTGTGATGACATCATGGGGTTACTGTGAGTGTGGTTGCACATACTGAACACTTGTGCCTTGGAGATAAGCCTGACTGCTCACGTCAAGCTACTAAGGGGGTGAACAGGGCTATTTTAGATGCTGTCCTTACTTAGCCTAACGTTGAAGCGAGGGGTCAGGGATGCACGCCTCAAGCATTTGGTGGAGGCGGTAAGTGACAGGGACCTCCACTTCCAACAGGACATGTGCAGAGTTTCTGAGGTGCAAGCGGGTCACATAGGTGGGAGAAAGTGGATTATGTGACCGTGCCACCTCTCCCCAAGGGATGTCGTCATTCAGTCCTGTCTAATGCGTAGCAAGTCGGAATACTCATCATTGCCCTTTAGTGAAGGAAGCTTGTTGGGTTACATTGGCATGAGCTTCAAGAATCGTCCAGTGTAGCTTGTCTGGCGTGTGGCCCATTTCAGTGTATTGAGTGAGCATTTTGGTAATTGTCTTGCTGCTCCTGATATTAATGTGGTGTTCTTTTATTCTTCTCTTTACTGACTGAGTTGTCATTCCAATGTAACGTTTCTGACAAGGGCTTCTGATCATGTACACCAGTTCCTAGTGTTACAGTTCTTGTGGGTGTTTTGGATCCAAATTTCTGAGGGGCCCAGATCACTTTGTTTGGAAGAATGTGTCAGTGGACACACACTGCATGAGCCACATGGGTAGCGGCCTGTCACAGGAGGGAGGCCCCAAAGCTGTGGTTGTCATGAGGTTTTTCAAGAAGGTGTTCAAGTGAGTGCAGCTATGGTTTTGATGTTTGCTGCTTGCTAAAAAGCAAACAGTGGGGTAGCGGGTGACATATCTCCTGTGTAGTCTAGACAAGTGCTTCTTAATGATCTTTTTGATGTGGTTGAAACGGGGTGTGAAAGATGTGACACAAGTAATCACATCGGTAGGGGCCCGTTCGCGTGGTTCTAAGAGGCCCTCTTTGTTGCTGTTCCTAGCTTGTAGGCCCTCTGTACCACGTCTTTAGGATAGTGTCTGGCCACTAGATCTGTCTTGAGAGATTGGGCCTATTGTTTGTAGTCATCAATGGCACTACAGTTGCGACACAGGTGCTTGGGATGGTGGCTGTCGTACCTAAGTAAGCTGTTGCTATCAGTGGGCTTCTTATATGTTTTGGTGGATAGCTTACCTTCATGGAGTGAGATAAAAAGGTCGAGGAAAGGTAGTTCTTTGGTAGAGAGATTCCTGCCGAATCTTAAGAAACAGTTGAGATTGTTTATCCACTCACAGAACTCCAAACAAGTGCCTGAAGTGCCCTGCCACAAAATGAGTATGTAATCTATGTACCTCCGCCGGACCAGGATATTGGTCTGGTAGGGGTTGCTCTCGCTCTAGATGCATTCCTTTTCAAAGTCGGCAGGCCAGGCTAGGAACGAAGGTACTAACCATTGAGGTGTCCTGTGTTTTGTGATACAGCTGGTCTTCGAACTGAAAATAGCTTTTCTTGAGGGCTTGGGTTGCCCACTCCATGATGAAGCTTACTGGGGTAGGGGAAGACCAATCCTCAGCCCTGAGGAGTGTTTCTATTACCTCCAGGGTGCATCTTGGGGCATGTTGGTGTATAGGGCCTCCACGTCAAGTGTGACGAGGAGGTTGACAGTGATGTCTTCATCCAAGCCGTCAAGGAGGTTCAGAACTGCAGTGGTATCTTTGAGAAAGGATGGAGTCTTAGTCACAAATGGTTGCAAGAAATGATCACAGAATTGTGAAAGGGGTTCTGAATGGACCCAATCCCCGACACTATAGGTCTCAAGGTGTAGTAGGTCACGATTAGACAGTTGGCGTTTGCATTCTAGGTGTTGAGGATGACAATAGCCCCTCCTTTGACTGCAGGTTTAATCATGAAGGAGCTATCATGCCCAAGGCCCCGCATTGGCAATTTCCTAATAGCGATTCCTACAGAGTAGGAATCACTATAAGGAAATGGCAAATAGGAAATGTTATTGCATTCCCACCTATGGGCCAAATAGGAAATGGTTTGCATTTCCTAAATTATGATTTCTTAGGGGCCATATGTATCATCAAACTATTTTGCATTTCCTAAATAGCGAATTTTAAGGAATCGCTATTTAGGAAATGCAAAACGGTATGTATGTACAAAATCGCTATTAAATAGCGATTCTTTACCATTCCTAATTTGCGATTAGCAAATTGCTAATCGCAAATTACCCATTCATTTCCATGGGCCAGGAGGCCCATAGGAATGAAGGTGCAATTTGCGATTAGCAATTAGCTAATCGCAAATTAGGAATTTCTTCAAGGGTGCAGGGGTGTCTCAAGAACACCCTGCTACACCCCTGAAAAAGACATTTGGGGGCATATGGCACACATACATGCCCTAAGGGCATGTATGGGCGTCATATGGCACCTTTTGTTTTTTGGAAAAAAGCTTTTTGAAAAGAATTCGCAAATTACCACCAACTCGAAGTTGGTGGTAATTTGCGAATCCTTAATGGCATTTTTTGAATATTTTTTGTTTGATACATTGCATTTAAGGAATCACAAAGTTTGCGATTCCTTAAGTGCAATCGCAAAATAAGGAATTGCAAATCTTGCTATTCCTTATTTTGCATCAAACATGTTTGATACATACCATTTGTCAAATTAGCATTCGCAAAGGCCGAAATTCGCAGAATTTCGGCCTTTGCAAATGCTAATTAGCTTGATACATATGGCCCTAACGGCCACATGCATCATTGTAGGATTTTGCATTTCCTAAATTGCGAAAATTAAGGAATCGCAATTTAGGAATTGCAAAATCCTATGCATCAAGAAATCCTACATTTTTTTAGGATTTCTTAATTTTCGGAATTTGTGATTCCTTAATTGCGAATCGCAATTAAGGAATGGCATTACATTGATTCCTATGGGCCTAGAGGCCCATAGGAATCAATGCCGTTTTGCATTTTTTTGGGGGAATTCGCAATTTGTTGATGCATTGCAAGGGTGCAGAGGGGGGTCCAAAGGACCCCCCCCTGCACCCCTGAAATGTATTTTAAAGTGCATGTTTCACACACACATGTCCTAAGGACATGTGTGTCTGTAACATGACACTTTCTAAAATGCATTTTTGTGCTTTTTTAAAGAATTTCGCAAATTAACACGAGGGTCAACCTCGTGTTAATTTGCACTTCCTATTTCAAAATTCGCATTTTTTTAAAAATTGATGCATTGCATTTAAGGAATCGCACAAATGCGATTCCTTAAATGCATTCGCATTTTTAGGAAATGCAAATAAAAGCGAATTTTGAAAAATTGTTTCATGCATCTCAAAAACGTATTTAGGAAGCGCAAACGGCCGAATTTACCGATTCGCACCGTTTGCACTTCCTAAATAGGTTGATGCATGTGGCCGTTAGTCGGCAATCAAAATTTAGCAAATCCAAACACAAGAGTGCCTCTGGGCTTAAGGCCCTCCAGGAGACACCATGAAATTCATTGTGCACATGTAAGTGAACATATGCCCTAGGGACATATATGTGCTTCATGTTACAATACAAAAAGCATTTTTAAATGCATTGTTTAATTTTGCCCATGGTTACCATCGACTTTGAGTAGATGTTAATAGCATTTCCTAAATGCCCAATTAGCATTTGAGAAATGCTTTGTACGTGTGCTTTAGGAATTACAACTAGGTAAACCCTATTTGCGTTTCCTAAATCGCTGTCACAAAATTTTGAACTTTTTTTTGGCCTTTGTACATATAAAAAGGCTGTTTTGCATTTCTTAACGGGCCGAAATTGCTATTCGGCCCATTAAGAAATGCAAAAATATTTCGTACATCTGGCCGATAGTTCTGTTTAAGTCTAGTTGAATAAATGCATAATAACTATTTATGATTGAGTAGCTTTTACTTATATATCATAGCAATTAATATAGAAAACATAGATGAACACAAATGATATCCCAGAAGACATTATGGACCCTACACACAAAAGTATTGTTGGCCATAAACGTACACCAGATTCCTTGTAGGTGTAAATGGATTTACACGGTATACAACCTTTACAACGCAACTTTTACAACGCACTACCATTACAACGAAACTTTTACAACGCAAAAACTTTTACAACGCATGTATTTACAACGCATGTTTTTACAACGTAGGTACCTTTACAACGCATACCATTACAACGTAAGTATTGGTAAGTATATAATTATATTTAAAATGTTATATGTTTGGGTTTTTGGTTTTTGGGTAAAGGGGTATTTTTAGGGTTCAGGGTCAGTTTTGGGTTTTTGGGTAAAGGGGTATTTTTAGGGTTCAGGGTCAGTTTTGGGTTTTTGGGTAAAGGGGTATTTTTAGGGTTCAGGGTCAGTTTTGGGTTTTTGGGTAAAGGGGTATTTTTAGGGTTCAGGGTCAGTTTTGAGTTTTTGGGTATAGGGGTATTTTTAGGGTTCAGGGTCAGTTTTGGGTTTTTGGGTAAAGGGGTATTTTTAGGGTTCAGGGTCTGTTTTGGGTTTTTGGGGTACAGGGGTACAGGGTAAAAATAAAGTAAAATTAAATTTAAATTAAATTAATTAAATAAAAATAAATTAAATTAAATTATATTTAATTAAATTATATTAATTTCAATTAATTTACATTAAAAAAATTAATATATACTTACCAATACTTACGTTGTAATGGTATGCGTTGTAAAGGTACCTGCGTTGTAAAAACATGCGTTGTAAATACATGCGTTGTAAAAGTATTTGCGTTGTAAAAGTTTCGTTGTAAAGTAATGCGTTGTTAAAGTATGCGTTGTAACGTCATACATCCGATTTACACCAGAGGATTTCTCTGCAACAATTTCGGCACAGTATAATCCCAGGCAACTGGTGGGAAGCGGGAGAGACAAGCCATAGTCTGTCTTGTAAGTTTGTGAATGCCCACAGCAATGTAATTGTGTGGCTCTTCACAAACTCTGATTCAACCCCTTACAACCATTTCCCACTCTAGGATGGGAAGCGGAACCTGGCTTGGTGGGTGTAATGGAAGGTTTTTTTGCAGCTTACAAACAAATGGGAAAATGTGCATTTGCACAACAGGTTCTGTACTCCGTGTGTCGACTCAGAATTCATCCTATGTAGATTTCTGCACATGCGGCCAAGATCGCGTGGGAGACTTTGTAAGACAATCCCAGTGCTATGTCTGAAAACCAAAGCTGGTGCAGCCTTTCTGGAACAATTCTGGGAATGGTTAGGAATTTTAATTTATATAGAAGTACTACAGGTCAAATTTACAAGAAACTGACACATCTATGTGTTAGAGCAGAGATGTGTCACTTTCACTGCGCCTGCGTGTGAAACCCTTGCGCCACCATTGATGCGTTGTATTTAGAATACGGCGCACCATTGAGCAAGGATTGACAGATGCGTAAGAAATTCTGAAGCATCTGTTGACTCAAAAGTCACACATTGCTGGAGTTGTGTTGCAAGCACGACGCAACTCCATCAATGTACCGGGATGCCTATACTTATCGTGCTGTGTCACTCTTTACGCTTCTCCCAGCAGGGGTAAGGTTTTGATGCAGTGGCGTCCCTGAAGTGGTGCAGTGAAATCTTGTAGATTTCACTGCATCACTTCTACGAGGGTTTCCTGCGTGGGAACGCCCACTGCATACATTATACCTGACGCAGGTATAATGTGGTGCAGGGCTTTACAACGTGACACATCTCCCTAGATGCGTCACGTTGTAAATTGGCCGCAACATGGCTCATCGTTTACCCGCCGCTGCATCTCAAAAAGTGATGCAACGGCGGCGCAAAAGTGATGCAAGGGCTTGTAAATCTGCCCCTATATATTTTCTTTTTTTCATTAATTGAGCCTTGTGCCCATGAATTGCATGTGGTTTCTTGCCCATTGACACATCATTTCCTCTGGAGTAAACATCTCATACTGCGGTAATAAGCTGCTTGGACGGCCGCAATGCTGCATGCGTAATTACATTTAGAGTGATCTGTACTACAATTGCTTCATCTCTTTACTACAAATACATCACTGCAAAAGAAACAGTTAATGGACGGAATGCTGGACAATGCAAACATTCACCCCAGTCACAAGGATCTGGGTTTAATCCATCATTCTTTTGCTCACCACACCACCCCTGTTTGGACCCAGCTATATGCAAATCAGTCTTGACCCTGTTCCTTCTGGGAACACCCTGATGCCCCAAAACTGGTCCCAGGATGCTTGTTTCCCGTCTAGGGAGGACCTGGCTCGGCAGTTCGGGCTGGACTGTTCCCACAAGGAACAGGGTCAAAACTGCTTTGCATATGGCTGGGCCCAAACTGGGGTGGTGCGGTGAGCAAAAGAATGATGGATTTAACCCAGATGCTTGTGACTGATGATGAATGCATTGTCCAGCATTCCGTCCATCAACTGTTTCTTTTACATATGTCGCCCTAAGTGGGAAGGGTATGCCCAGATGTGGGTCCAGTGCTCACTACACCACTGGATTCAAGCTAGCCTGGCTGATGAAGGGTGATGCCCTGAAACCGGTCCCAGGATCCTTGTTTCCCGTCCAGGGAGGACCTAGCTTGGCAGTTCAGGCTGGACTGTTCCCACAAGGAACAGGGGCAAGACTGATTTGCATATGGCTGGGTCCAAACTGGGGTGGTGTGGTGAGCAAAAGAATGATGGATTTAACCCAGATCCTTGCGACTGGGAGCGAATGTCTGCATTGTCCAGCATTAAGTCCATCAATTGTTTCTTTTGCACAAATACATCACTGCCCACATATTCTTTAGTGAGGTGGAAGACGATGGCAGCAGACATAATTAACCGAACAGTGCAAAGATATAGTTATATCTGTTTATAGGCAGTATTTAGGCAGATGGGGTTTGCTCATAAAACGGCCAAAAATGAATAAAGAAATATGGAGAAAAAAAATTAACCACTGAAAAAATTAAAATAGGGGGCCATTGTTCTGAAGTTATATCGAAATGGCAACCAGCACTTTAGAAAACCTGAGCAAACAAACAAACCACCGAACAAATACATTATTAAATATGCATTATTAAGTCACCTAACCTCAGTGCAAGCCCAACAAAAAAGGATCAATAAAACAGGTTCACTTCTCACTTGTTTTAAGATTCATAGGGTGCTTCAGCTGCAATTTCGGCACAATTATGGCATGGTTCTGACTTGATGGAAGGTGCAGAATGGCCCCTGCAGGAGGTCAGGTGTTGAATTGTTCGACATTCTCTGTACCTCGCTTCCTGCTGTGGCTGATTGCTTGCTGAATCGCAGAATGTCAGAATTGATGCATTAACCCCTTAACTGCTGATTGAAGGCACGGAGAATGAGTTAGGAAGTGCTGCAAGGCAAATGCCACCTTGTAGCACTGACACAAATCATTCACTCAAACAGACAGGTGACAGTGCTCTTGTTCCCAAACGGGGGTATAGTGTAGCTTGGAAAGGTAGCGAGTATATGCGAAAATTCAAGGTATGTATTTACCTTTTTTGAGGATTCTGTTTTGGGATCCAACAATCGCAAAATAGTGTTAGATTGAGGTGAGGGAGAGAAAGCTAATGATAAAATGCAGAATTGTGCTGACAATGATTTTGCTGGGACACATATGCCACATTATGATGAACTGGCCAAAGAAGTTTGAGGGCAAACCAGGCAGCAGCAGTGATGACATGGCAAAGCTGCAAGGTGTATGGGAAGAAAAAGATGATAGATCGAGTGGCTGATTCTGAAATAGTTTCCATATGTAGGTTTTCCAGGAAATCTTTCAGGGATGTTATGTTTGGATATTCTCAATCAAAGATGAGCACCTTCCCCTTATTGATATAGATTGGTCATTTCTTGGATGATTGTGCTATAAGGTTCCATGTAGACACTGAGGTCTAGATTTACTAAGGATTGTGTGGCATTTGCGTGGAACTGCGCAATCTTTCACAGCGTCCTTGTGGTACAGTAGTATAAGAACCATCATTTTCATACTTTATTTTTAATCAGTACATTGATAACTAATACAAAGAAAAACATGCTACGCACATGATATTGATTATGGGGTCAGTTTATAGTCCATTATATAGGCATCTAAATGTAGTCATCCAATGCTACCATAACACACCAGGGGCTGTATTACAGAAAGTGGCCTGGGGGCACAACGGGTGTTTGCGCCCGCTTTGCCTGCGGCTGGGGCACTTTGGTATCACAGAAGGTGGCTCAGATGCTTGTGCATCCCCTTCAGAAATACCGGTAGTGCTGGTGCACTTACAGCGTCAGTTCTACCTTCAGGGGCGTTCCCTCATTTGCATGGGGAGGTGTCCTATGCAAATTAGGGAATTCCTTTGCCTCTGCTCCCACGCTGCATTACCGAAGCGGGTGCAGAGGCAAAGAGGCTCTCACCGTGCACTGTGAGTGCGCTCCCTAAGGGCAGCCCTCTGGAGAGGGAAAGGAGGTCCTATGGACCCTACAGACAACCCTTTGCAGGCGGGTGCAGTCACTGACTGCAGCTGCCTGCAAGCGGATCTCTAATCCCCTGTAAAAGTGCAGGCAGGTGCTGCCTGAACTGTGAAAACACGGAGCGGCTGCAATCAGCTGCTCTGTGTTTTCACATGAATGCGCTGCCCCCAGGGCAGCGTGAGTTTGTAGCTGCCCCGGGGGCAGCACATTCACAGTAACAGGGCGCACTTTCATTGTTTGTACTGGGCGCACCTTTTAATTGGTGTGCCAGGCGTAAGCAATGAAAATGCATAATACAGCCCCATAACTTGACCAACTAGAATACCATTTTAGGTCTGTCTACAGTCCGTTTTACCTGTCTGCCAGATCACATGCCTTCAACCCTATAAGCTACACAAAGAGAGGATTTTGAGTAAGCCTCTTCAGTCACTTGTATTTTTTGGGGGGTCAAACACCTTTAGGCATTGCTTCCAGGAAGTGCCAATCACATTTCTGATTAAGCCAGAGGAGTACTCCTGTTTCACTATAACTATTGGCTATTATTTTAGTGCGTCTGAGTAAACTGTGATTCTTATTGCAGTGCATAGATATCGAAGCAAAGCATCCATGCATTGGAATGAAAGAGAATTTACGTGTAACTGTGGCCCAGTTGATGCTTCGCTCATAGGGATTTTTCAACTAAATGTGACTTTAAAATAAGGGGCTGATTTTGATGCGGTCGGAAACTAATCCAACCGTCTGTCGGGGCCTTTCCGACTGCATCGAAATGTCCCGTTCGGATTCCTTTCTGACCGACCCATTTTTATGGGGTCAGTCGGAAAGGAATCCAAACCTGATTTCCTAGTAGCCTCCAAAGGGCTTGTCTGCCATTCGGAAAGCATCAAGTAATGGCTCAGCCGGTTCTATCCGCCCAAGGGATTACGATGGCATATTCCCACAGCCTTTCTGTGCCGACCTTTCTGACACAGAAAGACTGTGGGAATAAGGCTTTGGGGGATCCCAGAAGGGCCCCCATGGGTGCAAGGCCTCAGAATGGTGGCATATGGGGCACCTATAGTGCCCCCTTGTTGATCCATGCACCCTGTGACAGGCTCCTTGAGGGGCCTGCCGCTGGGTGCAGGGATGAACTGCACCTCAGCTCTTTACGGTTGGAATGCATGCTCCCATTGTAAAGAATGGGAATGCGACCAAACAGTGTTAAGTTGCATCCTAATTGCTTGGTTGGGACTGATGACAGGAGGTCGTTTGGTCCAAGTTCGCAAACGATGTCAGACAAACTCAGGTTTGTTGAATATCGTATTTGTGCCCTAAATGTATTTGTGTTCCTAGTTCTGATTTGTGACCTCATCATTTCAAGTGACTTTGCAACTTTATGTGATTTAGCACTGGAATGTGATTTTGATCATTATATGTTACCACAATGCTGCTTTACACAGAGGGTGACTTCACACTTAAAAAAATATTTGACAACTATATTTGAATTCTGCCTCTAAATGTTTTCCTCACTTTGGTTGCTGTTGGTCCAGGGGTAAATTTGCATGTGAATATGCTGTCAACTAAATGTAATGTCACTCTTCTGTACACCTTCTACACCTAATGTAACAAATTACACCTACATACTCTTTCTCTACTGAGTGGTTTTTCACCTAATGCATACCACACTTGTTCTGACTTTGCACCAGTGGTGATTCTACACCTAAACATGCGCTTTTTCATCCAAAAATATATCCACCCTCCTGCTGGTTTTGCGATCAGTTGATTTTGTACCTGATTGATTTTGCACTTAAGTGTTATTTTTGCTCCTTTATGGCGTGTGACTTGAACTGTGAGGGTGGCGGAAAGCTATAGTACAACCAGCCCTGATAATGTTGCAATGTGTGTTCATGTTATGTTCATTATTGTGTTACTTAGAATGAAAGGCTGTTACTTGTTCTGAATTGTTGGTGCAATGCGATATAGGTGTATAATGTTTTTGTGACTATTGAAGTATTGATATCCATAAGCTATATGTTCATATAAATATACACACGTCCAAGATCCCATCCCATTCTGGCATATTTAAAACTGCCCTCAAATACAACAGACACCCAGAAACCTTATCCTATTACATATACCATAATATCAGACTGGGAATTAAAATGGACCTACTTGTTTTTCTAAGTTTCTGCGGGACCTATATACTATATACTTTCGTATAGTCTAAAAGAGTGCAACAATACAACCAGAAATCTGAACTACAGATGTATGAAAATCAGAACATAATGAAGAAGTCCTCAGCTGTCAACCTCCATATTTATATCACATTGTTTGATACCCTGAAGACCCTAAAAGGTACTATTGTGGTTAGGAAAGTTAATACTGACACCCTGCCTGCCAT
The DNA here is from genome assembly GCF_964261635.1 of Lissotriton helveticus. Taxonomy (NCBI): domain Eukaryota; kingdom Metazoa; phylum Chordata; class Amphibia; order Caudata; family Salamandridae; genus Lissotriton; species Lissotriton helveticus. The sequence continues at coordinate 169,711,357 of NC_136068.1, forward strand.
CTCTACTAACTACAACATCACAAATTCACCCTCCTCCACTCCTACTACTATCACCCTATTATAGTCCAAATAGCCCTGGGCGACAGAAACCAGGCAGAACCCTGACAATACAATGGCATCAATGCCTGCAATGTCTGTGCTCTTATTCTTCAAACTTGTGGTGTTGCTCCAAGGTTTTCCAAGATTTTATTTATTATGATTTGGAACTCATAGAGCTCCACATAAAATACAATATATATATATATATTTTTAGAAGAACAATACATATGATATACAGTACATGAAGCTCTGAAGTGCAAAATAAAAACCAATCAAAGTACAACTATACTCTAAGATCCCATACAGAAAAAAGTGCATATACACAGGTAATTCATTTAACCCCTTCACTGCGGGGCATATTCCCCTGCTGTGCTGGGGGCGCGCACGGTTCTCGTGTGCTCATGACGAGCTGAGCTCGTCACGGCCACACCCGTTTTCATAGAACGTTCAGCACAGCAGGGGAATTATGCCCGCTTGCAACCGTTCTAACTGCCGTGACGAGCTCAGCTCGTCATAAGCACACGGGAACCATGGCTCATGACGAGCTGAGCTCGTCATGAGCATGGGAGGGGTTAAATATTCTGACTCAATATTAGGCCGGCCTTATAAATACATCAGGCGAGTAATGCACAATGTTTACAACACAAAATCAGTACTTCTCATTTGCTCTTTAGGTCCATCATTACAAACAGATAATTAATACAAAAAAAATCTATTTTATGATGTGGTGCTGCTCGTTTTATATCCCATGCTTGCCATGCAGCATGTCTTTGCTTGGGAAATAAAATTACAAAATATGACACACGTGGGAGGCACAGGAAAATGCATTTCGCACACGGCCCAGCTCACATAGCCCGTGATCATTTACGTATGATGTTTGCATTCATTATCGCAGTGAATCCAGGCCAATTGGCTTTGCCATGGCTTATTCAATAAGGCTAGGGACTGTTTCTTCCACGATGCTGTCATTTCCCAAATTTACTCTCAGTTTTTAGAGGACTGGATGTTCTGTCATGCAGCGGCATTTAATAAATTGTGCGGCTAACTATTGTTTTTTTCTGCTTGAAGATCTTCAGGTAATCGCTGTGTTCGCCACATCTGTGCAACCCCTTCACTTTCAACATTCTTCTCATTAAATCTGGCATGGAGAAAACTGTGGGGAGTGCTCTGTTTCATTTGTCCATATTCCCTCCAACTATAAGCTAGCTGTCTGCCAAATAATACATTGAAAGGCTTTTTCCCTGACAGCATTTGAAAACTCGGCAGCTGAGATTTGCAAGGCATTTCTGTCAAGTCCCTTCCTCGTTGCCTCTGACACTGCTTTTAGTTTCCAGCTGCCTGCTGTTCCAGGGCTTTCACACTTCTTGCCATGGAAAGTCTCGAATAATGTGTTTTCTTCTAGCTCAACTTGTTCAGGTGGAAACGATTTCATACCCTGCACCTTGAAATGCCATAAATAACAGTGTGGGAGTTTGAGGCCACAGGTTTGAATCTCAGACGCTCCTATTCAAATGCAGCACAATTCATCAAAGGTGTGTGTGATGCTAAAAGCACCAAGTGATTATGGCTGACTTTTCAGGGAATTGGAAATATGCAGCCTCTATTCATAGCTGGATTGCTTTATGTACATGACAGCAGTCAGTCCATTAATTTTCTTCCTTTTTAGATTGATATTGGAATAATTGCAAAGACTGTACGCTTGCCAGGGTGGTCATGAATAACATGCCATTAGTAGGGCTTGCACAAACGTACAGTAGCAAAAACCTCACAAGCCAGGGACATTGTCGCCCCATTGGTGAAAATGCCGCAGACAGAAGAAAAATAAAATGACAATAAAACTATTTTATTTTCCACTTCAATCCTCAAATCTTGGGTGGGGCGGGCCAGGTCTCAGCGTCAGCAGCAGGGGGAGGCGTGGTGGTAGGCACTAAAAGTGCATGTGTCAATTTGCCCGGCTGTCTTAGGCGGCCAAACCGACATGCGCACTTTGATTTCTCCAGGTTGTTCCTCGGAGATATCTGCAGTGCTCAGGGGCACAGGCTCCCAGGCCCTGCTGGAGCATGAAACTGGCCCACTCCACCCAATCCCAGCGCTTCTCTCATGCTGAGAGTAAATACATGAGAGAAGCACTGGGATTGTGTGGGGAGTCTGGGAGCTTGTGCTCCTGGGGATTGTAGTGCTGAGCAGAGGAGCAGCGAGGCGCTGGGCGAGGCGAAGGAGCAGAAGATCTTGGTGGCCGGAAGCGAAAGATAAATGTGTATTTTTAAAATTATTTTTCCCCACACTGCTCCCCCAAGTAGGATTGGCACCAGCTGCTGCTGAATTCATCCTAACTATCGCTGTTACACACTGCTTACTTTTTGTGCATTTGTTATTCTTACATTTACTGTCCGGCGGAGCAAAGGGCGTAATTGCGGAAGAGTGGAAAAGACACACATTGGGACAAGAAAACACATTTGGAAAAATTTGTTCACAAAGTTCTAGTTGATATTTCCTTAGCAACACAGCTTGAACACCAGTCCCCGATGCAAGCAATGAAAATGGCCCATTTGACTGCTGTTGGAGAAATAAAATACAGCAATTATCAGGGTGCAATTGGCCCCACAGGGATCTGAGCCGTGGTGCCACTGCACCTGCTGCACCAATGGCAGCTACGCCTCTATATTTCCTCACACACCTCCCCAATATACCTAAAGTTGGCAAGCCTCTTCACACGTTTCCAAACATGGGGAGCGTCATACCAACATCAAAATGCTGGGAAACAACAGACCTACCAAAAGAAGAAAAGGCACGGGAAAAACCTTATGTGCCAACATGCACATACAAATATTGGTCCTTCAGTAAAATCCCCCAGCAGCTGCAGACCAAGAACACATCACAGTCCCTCACGTGAAGGGCTCCAGGAGGAATCACAGAATGGAAATTCACGCAAGGCAACAGAGTATCATTACCATCAATATTGCCAAATCAACTGTCTGCACTGAACGTACAATCGCAGTAAACAGAAACAACCAGAGAAATTCCTACATAGTTAATTTGTTACTTTGTTAAAACACTGCAGTCAAGTAGAAGGAAAACATGCACAATGTGGTCGTTTTGGTATTCTGAGTACTTGTGATAAAGTACTTAAATGCCTCATCAGTGGTAGTAAGCCTTAAACAAATGCAGTTACAATACAACACCAATATACAAGCTCAACAGAAAAACAAAGAGCCAGATATGGCATACAGGAAAAGGCAACAGGCCACCCTAGCGAATGCCCGGGCCTTAAATGCCCAATCCCAAACTAGCAGGTCCATAAACAGCCTCTCCAATTGTATCCCCCTATCTGTAGTCAAGGAACGCCACATAGACCTTCACTCCCTGCAGGATCCATGCAGCATCCTTCATGACATCCCAACTATAAAAATCACCTATCTGGACACCAGCAGGTCGCCATTCATAGGTCAGGCAGCATAGCATGCCATTGGAAAGCAGTATTACAATGTAAACAGTGCATCATCACTGCACCGGGATCTCAGTTCAGGAGATGACACATTTCACCAGAACACTGCATCCTTGAAACTGAGACGGGAGGTGGGACCAAGAGCAGTAAGTGATGGTTAATTAGCCGGGTCTGGTGGCTTAATGGACTAATTCGTCCACTGTATGGGCCTGTGCTCGACCTCATGGTCACAGGTTCAAATCCAGGTGGGTCTACTCAGCCTTTCATCTTTCTGAGGTCTATAAATGAGTAGCATTGAGTTGGGTACCAATAAGCATCTGTTATTCAGCGTCCAGATACCCTTGGGTGAGTGTGCGCTTTACAAATACACGTTATTTTATGTTAATTTGCGCAATGAGAGAGCATGCTAATCACCCTCTTACCACTCATAACCATGCATGAACATGAGAAATGGAGTTCAGCTGCAGTAACACCTCAATGTCATAGTGATGATTGCCTGGCTGGGGCACTGACTTCACACACAGTCTTTGAAAATACATTCAAACAGAGCTTCTGCAGAATGCTCCTTGCAATTCAATTAATGCATGGAAGGAGGTACATGTTAAAAATAAAGACATTATTCCAAGTTACTGCAAGCACAAAAGACAGAGAGAAATGAAACAAGCATGCCACCTGAGAGAAGAAACCTGCGTCTCAGTGGCCAGAGGTGAGTCGTGCCACATCCCCTGCCATAGCACCACCTATCCCAGCATCCCAGCATTACACAACACTGAACAGAAAGTCCCGGTACAGAACATTTGGGGCCATACTATGCATAGTGCCCCCATAGCACAAGAGGTATTTGAGTCAGTTTTGTTTGTCCCTGTTGAGTATTACAGGGGGCTGCAGATGCTTGTGAATCATCTATCATGATACTGATAGCACAGGCACAAAACATGGACTTGGCAATAACAAAGGGGTGAGTTCCCTCCTTTCTATGGGAGCTTCTCCACATGCCACTGAGGGCAAAGTTTGCCTTTGCAGTCATGCCATGTTACAGGCTGGGTGCAGGAGCAAGAAACCAGTTGGGAGGCACAATGACTCCGTCCACATAAGAGATTGTACAGAGTAAGCGCATCCAATGAAGGTGCCCATTGGGGCAAGGATATCAGGGTCCCAGGGACCAAGCAGGCATCCTCTGAGGGACAGGTGCAGTCACATACTGAAGCTGCTGCAACAGGCTCCTTGCCCTCCCCTTAAAATGGAGACCTGCTTCATTTCAGGCGGTGAAACCCAGGTTTGCCTCTGCACTGGGAAAAGCACATATGTTTTTATAGGGTGCACTGTCCAAGTTTGGACCTGGTGGACCCAAATAAATCTGCACAGCTGTGTGGACTGAGGCCGTGATCATATGTCTAATATGGCCCTTGATACAAAATGGATACCAAGCCTGATTTCTACAACTTCTTACTGCTCCAATGGCAATATTACCATGGGTAGATTGACACAAAAGCAATCAGGCTTAAGTTAGAGACAATGTGTAAAGTATTTGTGTAGTACTCAAACAGCAACACAAGGACATTTTAATTTAATAAAACAACATAAAAACGACAAAAATCCAATAAGTAGAACCAGAGATACAAATATTTAAGGTTCAAGTTAAAAATAGCATCAAAAAGCACTAATCGCCAGCAGCATTTTCTGGCTACACTAGACCTGATAAGTGCGGGGAAAATTATATACAGTGGAGTGGTGCATTATGATATAATAAGACACTGAAGTGCACAACTTGCCAATGCTACAATATTCTGAAAATTGAATTAAATGAGGGGGTCTTGAAAAGGAACACTGAGCTCCATTAAAGAGAATCTGTTGAGGCAACCACACAATTCATATGTGAGTGAAAGGTGAAGGGACAATAAGGCAAGGAGGGCAATACATGGTGTCAGAACCGAATGGCAAGAATGAGCTGCCCAACCATGGCGGTTGAGGCCTTTACCTCCTGATGTTCAGGGTTACTGGGCCAAGTACCCCTTCTGCACTTGACTTTTAGTTGTACCATGAGTTGAGCAGTCCAAGGCTTCTCAGGGAGGAGATAGGTGTTGGGTGAACACAGGCTCACAACTTAATGTATGCTAATGTCCAGCCAAATACTTGCTTTTATAAAAAGTAGTATTTATAAGTACACACCAAGACAAATATGGTAAACACTTAAATAATGACAAGCTCTTCATAAGTTCTGTATTCTTGCACAATCCCGGTGTGCACCAGCACCCCACTATTTTAGCTAGGACCCAGGTTAATCCCCATTCTCTTGAAGCAACAGGAATACAACACCCCGCTAGAAATCCCACATTGGCTATTCAAAGACAAATGCGCAGCACCTCCGCCTTTCAGTTAGAGCAGGTTCCTCCCTGTTCCCACCCTTAGAGGTGCAGTCTCACCCGCTTCTGCTGGAGATGAAATGGCAGGTGGGGGAGTGGGCAATGATCCTAGTCGGGGTCAAATTTGGTACTGCCGGTGATGAGCAGCAGCCTCCTTGGGACAGGCACAGGGGACTGCAACCACGTACACTGACTGACACTACCTGCAGCCCAATGCATGTTAAACACACAGCAGCTGAACTTTACGCAAGTGAGCCAAGAGGTAGCACTCTAGTGACACAGGTAAAAAGGCTTGTTCATGTTCACTCTACTGATCACCAATATTGAAAATGCAATATGCTGCCTCCACTACGCTCACACTACTTAACTCTAGATAGAGGCAGTAGCTTTCCACTACCCGAGAATAGCGCTCTGGTACACCCCCCCTTATCTTAGCAGGACTGAAATCCATGAGACAGGCTTAAGTCATGGCCCACACGCATGGTCTATGTTCGCCAATGACCAAAGACTGTTGCCAAGGATTCAGATACCACTCCTGCTGGGGAGCTCTGGCAGGGGTACGTCCATTACCATACAAAGAACAATTCCGTCCCAGCACCTGGATTACCTAACGATGTGCGTTGCATGAGGGCTGTACTGTATCCAATCAGTAAGAGAGTGTGACAATGAGCACTGAAATAACAAGGCTGAAATGGATGAATATAGAAATTAACAAATACGGCATGAAGGAGGAAAATCCCACCCAAATGAGTTGGATGCACAAGGCAGAATATCAGACTGATGGTCTCTCTCCACTGATTATGCGTTTCCTAGTGCATCATGTAACTTTGATGTTTGATTCTCTTTTATTTGTAATTTGATTAGTAGTGTATTTGTGCTGGTATATATTACTGTATGTGATTATTCTCAGTATATTGCATACATAATGCATGTTGATTATTAAAGACTGATGGTGCACCAGACAAGTTACCATTATGCATTTGTAGATTATTAAAGGCTAATTTTAAGTTCATTAACTGTACTCTTGCTTATTTTGTATGATGTGTGTAGGGTGCTGATGCTGTCATACTGTCTGCCTTTTGTCGCAGCAGTATACATTCTTTTTTAATCTGTACAGTTTTGATTTGCCACATTGTTAGTAATGAGGGTCTCTAATTTGCAGAGGTACGTTCCTTTGTCCAAGTAGGGACCCTTGCTTCTAGTGAGGGTAAAGGGAATACACACTTTAGATAACCCTCAAACAACAGTGCCTTGGAAAACGAAGTCTATGGAAGATGCACAGGATCGTGGAGGTGAGGCATCGTGCCAAGGTTGAGACCGGTTTCCTAGTTGCCAGGGGGGAGGTGAGGCGTTGTGTCCACGAGTAGGCAACGTTTCAAGTCCAAGACAGGGAGAGATGGCGGTGTCAGAGTCCGTTCTGGTGAGGCAATGTGAAATTGAAGCATTTGTAAAGTCGCCCTCGTCAGTTATTGGCACAGCGATAACGGGATGCTAACGCTGGCGATTATGGCATTGGACGAGAGCTGGCGTCGGGAAGGGTGATAACTGCAGGTGTCGGCAGGCTTCGAAGGAAGTCGGATCTGCGGTGCAGGTTGGGAGGTGCATCGTGCACTTCACTAGTGGTGCCCCACATTGCGGCATCCCTGGTGGTGACGCTGACAGCATAGGAGTTATTTTTCTTTCTTTCTTTAAGTTTCTTCCTGCTCCCAACAGCAGCAACAACCTCCAGAGGCCCAAACCTGGAATAGGCACCCCCAGGCATGTCAGAACTCCCAGCAGTGGAGTTCAGGGATGCTGGTGGTAAAGTAATTGTGTCCCTGAGACTTCAGAACTGAAGGCCAGCACAGACAAGCCCCTGAATAGTCTTCTTCAAGCAGGCTCTCAACAAAGTTCCAGTCTTTGTCCTCTCCCTGGGCAGAAGCAGCAACTGCAGGCCAACCCAGCAAAGCACATAGCAAAGGGGTAGTACTCCTCCTTGAACCGACTCCTCTCTTTTCCTCAAAAGGTTCCTCTTGAGTCCAGAAGTGATCTAATTCTCTGGGGTTTAAGGTCCACTACTTATACCCCATTTTGTCTTTGTTCTCTTTCTGGCAAGTGTCTCTGAGCCCATTCCAAACCAGTTCTGTCCTCTCTAGTGCAGCCTCACTACAGGAGGCAGAGACATCATTGTGCAGAGGAGATACTGCCATTTCAGGTGTAAGTGAAACTCCTCCCATCACTCTTAATGCAGCCAAGATCTGTTCAGATCAGCTCTGAGTCACCCAGAAAAGGCAAACACACCCCAAACGCCCCTTGTGGCTATCAACTGTGAATGCATATCCCCAGCCCTGTCACTCCAAAACCAGACACTCAATACACAAACCATCATAGGCACACAGAAAGGTTAAATAAGAAAATACCTACTTTCTAAAAGTGGCATTTTCAAACACAATTTAAAAACCATCATCCCTAAAAAGATGTTTTTAAATTCTAAGTACAGAGAGCCTTCTCTATCTTGGCACACTGGAAAATAGTGCAACATGAAATACACAGTATGACATGTGACAATCACAATAGTAATTGATACAGGGAGCACTTGCACTTTGACACTGATCAGCAGTGGTAAAGTGCCCAAAGCATCTAAGCCAGCAAAAACGAAATCCAGCACAACATAAAAAATACAGGAGGTAGAGGCATACAATTCAGGAGAACCATGCCAAGGATGCCAAGTCTAACACACTCAGATGCACACATATGCAACAGTGACACATTAAATAACAACATATCAGGCCTTCCCTTGCAGTCCTGGAGAAGTCAGAGATTTCTAGATAGTGCTCTTTGTGGGTACTCTGTTCTGCACCTTCACCCAGTAGCCATGAAAACTATTGTTTGCCACTATGGTAACCAATGTATCTGTTTTGAGCACTTGACCCTCCTCTCTAGAGGTTGTTGAGTAGAATAGTCAAGCTTTTGTAAGGAGATAGGTTAAAACTCATAGTCAGCATCACTAAATAAAAAATACTAATTAATATAAATATCAAGCAAGTGCTATAACTCTTGTTTACAGGCAACTAAACAAGTGGAAGGAATAGTTAAAATAATGACTGTGCAAGTGCCTTCTGACACCTAGAAATGACCTACAAGCTTTTTGTAGTGTTTATACATTAAGGGCCGGATGTACATGCCTTTTGGTGAGTAATTTCTAAAAAGCAATTGCATCTAAATTTCTATTTGTTTTTTTTTTATAAATATTTTTATTGTTTTTTTTGTTGCAGAGGTAACAGCATGCAAGGACAAGACAAATCCCAAAAAAAAATCCACCAAGAATCATTACAGAGAACAGCAGTTATACAATTAAATCCAACTTTCAATAGGGGACCATAACTTCCGGACTTCTTTTTGAACCCCTTCAGTTTGTAGACTGCAATTTCCATTGTATAAACATTTAACAACTTTCCCAACCATAACTCGAAAGTTGGTGGATCTATATCTAACCATCTGGAAGTAATACAGAGTCGGTAAATAGACATTCCGATAAACATAAAGTGTTCTTGGTCTATGGATAGATTTCGAGAGGGAAAGTAAACACCGAAAATGATAACAGCAGGAAGAAGCGTTATTTGAGCATGCAGCACATTAGTCAGAAACTTTTCAATCTTATCTATATATACCCCCAATTTGGGACAGCTATAAAACATATGTATTGAATCGGCTGAAAAAAAACCACAACGGCTACAGTTAATACCTCTTAAAGCTTTCCATTTTGCCAGCTTGGCAGGTGTATAGTAAAGATCTAAAATAGACATGTAGTGTTGGCTTTTAAGAGAGCTATTAATAAGTATTTTCTTACTCATCTCAAGAGCTTTTACCAAATCAATGTCTACAATAGAAAGCTTTCTCTGCCATTTCAAAGTTTGGTGAGCGAGATCATTCTGCAGCCTATTGGTCATTAATCGATAGATTGTACCAATACGATTATTCTTCCTGCAGCTCTCTAAAATATCAATGGTCTCCATAGTATCAGTAGATAATAGGTTTTTTTTTTCTAGGAAGCTACGAATCTGTAGGTATTTAAAAAATTCGTTCCTAGATAGACCAAATGTGTTTTGAAGTTCAGAAAAGGACATGAGAATCCCCCTTTGATACAGTTGCCCCAATACACAGATCTGTCGCGTGTGCCACCGGTAGATTGCAGTATCTTGGAAGATTTCAGATAGAGAATTATTATCAAACAAAGGAGTATAGAAGTTCAGTTTTGACATTACCCGTAGGGTTTTATTCATTTGCCTCCAGACTAGAAAAGCAGCGTGAACCACCTTAAATTTTGTTTTTTTATAATAGCTGGGTTCTATAACTTTCAATAAACACTGCCGCGCTTGAGCACCTAGGAGCATTTCAAAAATAGAGGGTGCCATAGCCGGTTGTGTTATGTGGTCATAAAATAGTAGAACCCGGATTGACTTCAGAGTAATAGCCCATTAATACATCCTAAGGTTCGGGAGTCCCAGCCCAGCACAGTCTATCGGAAGAGTACACCACTTTAAAGATCTTCTGGAGCGGCGATACCCCCACAGAAACCTGGACAGCATCCTATCTATTCTATTAAAAAGAGACATTGAGAAAAATAAAGGAATAGTGCGAAAAAAGTACAGAAATTTTGGAAAAATCATCATCTTGATGACATTAGTTCGTCCGTATAAAGACAAATGTAAATTATTAAATCTTTCTAGCGTTCTATTAGTGGCTGTAAGTAGAGGGTCCATATTTAAAGCGACAATATCATCAACTTTGGAAGATAAAGTTACACCAAGATATGTACCAGTAGTATTTATTGGGATATCAGTAGGTTTGCCCGTTTCAGAATGTATGATCTGGGTTTTTGTGATATTGAGCTTATACCCAGACACATTCCCAAATTCTCTAGCCAGATCAATAATTATTGGTAGCGCAGAAGAAACATCAGAGGTTACGATAGCCACATCGTCTGCGTATGCTAGAACTTTATGATCAGCTTCGAAAAGTCGGATTGATGGGATATTAGATTCCGAAATGAGTCTGTTCAGGTAAGGTTCTAAGTATAGGGCAAATAGGAGCGGGGAACAAGGGCAGCCTTGTCTAGTCCCCCTAGTAATTGAAAAAGGTCTCGAATTATCAGTACCTAATCTAATTACACCTCTGGAATTGATATAGAGTGAGCGTACAGCTTGGATAAATTGTGGTGGAAACCCTTTCCATGCTAATACAGTCCAAAGGAATCCCCAGTCTACTCTATCAAACGCCTTTTCCGCGTCGAGTAAGATCACCCCGACTGGGGATTCCTTTGCTTGGGCCCAGTCTAATAGTGTAATGACGCGTTTAACATGGTCGGTAGTATCTCTATGTCTAATAAAGCCATGTTGGATATGCGAGACTAGGCTGGACATTACATGATTTAGTCTATTTGCAAGAATTTTGGAGTAAATCTTACTGTCAGCGGTGATAAGAGAAATGGGTCGATATGAGCCTAATTCTTTTGAATCCTTATTCTTCTTTAAAAAAACAACAATGATAGCGGTGGACCAGGAGTCAGGTGGTTTCCCATGAAATGCCGAGTTAAAGATCTTTAACAATTCTGGTTTCAGCATGTGTCTAAATGACCGATAGAATTCAAGGGGTATCTGATCCGCTCCCATGGCTTTACCTGCCGCAAGACTCAAAATGGCATTTTCGATCTCATCCCAACTTATTGGACAGGTAAATGAATCGGTCTCTTCAGACCCCAATGATGATTGATTTGTACTATGGAGATAATTTACAGGATCAAGAGTCTTATCGACATCATTATTAAAATCATTATACAATGCCTTATAGAAATCAAAAAATGATGCTAAGATTCCTTCCTTACGTTCATGGTAAACACCGTTCATATCTTTGACACCTTGAATTTCATTGATAGAGGATTTTTGACGGAGGCGTTGTGCTAGGATTTTACCGGTGCGCTCACTATATTCATAACGCTCAGTTTTATATAACTTAAATTTTAATGCTACTTCGTCGGAAATATGAGTCCGTAGACCAGAGCGTTCGATTAATAGACGTAGTTGAACATCTTCTATACCTATATTATTTTTACATGCAGTTGATAAATCCATCTCAGTTAACCTAATCTTATTTAGCCTTTCCCTAAAATCTGTTTGGATTTTTTTCCTCTTATAATTTGCGAAGCTAAATGTCTCTCCACGTACGATTGATTTGAACGCATCCCAAACCACTTGTGGGGAGGCTGAATCATTATTTGTTAGGAAATAGTCTTTAATGATGGTCGCCATAAATTGGAGATAATCTTCGTCTAAAAGCAAATTTCGCTGGAATGACCAGGTTCTGGTTGAGTTTAGGCGTTCTAAAAGGACCTGAATCTCAGCAATTATAGGGTTGTGGTCAGATAGAACTTGAGGTAATAATTCGATACTAATTGTCTCCAGAAACAGAGAAGATACAAAAAAGTAGTCTAATCGGGCAAATTTCCGATGGGGAATAGAATAGAAAGTATATCCAGGATCTTTATAGTTCAATTTGGGCCATACGTCCGTCAGCCCGTTATTCAAGACCAGCTCTCTGAGGGCACAATAGGTTCTAGATTTACGCCCCATGTATCTCCTTCCTGTTTTTATATTCCAATCAGCCGGCAAGTGAATATTTAGGTCTCCACATACTATAATTGGTTGTGTCCAGGTAGCTAATTCTGTATTTATAATATTAAAAACTTCCGCGTCATCTAGATTTGGACCATACATACAACATATAGTAAATTTACAACCCCCAATTATTAGTTCAGCAAGCCCCCATCTGCCCCATTTATCAGCTAAGGTTTTCAAACACTTCCCAACTCCTTTTCGCATACATATTGCAATACCTCTTTTTATACCCATTTGCTTAGATGTGAGCAAAACATCCAATCCCAACTTATCCAAAAGAGAGCGCTTATCCCATGCAATATGAGTTTCCTGGACACATAATAAATCAATAGATAGATTCTGGAGCATTAAACGGAACATCCCAATCTTTTTGAGATCATTAAGACCATTAATATTAATTGAACATATTTTCACTTTTTTATCCATATTGAGATAATAATTGAGGAAATAATTGGAGAAAAGAAAATATTAACAAATATCACATATTCATAGCAACTACAACTTAAATGCCTTATACACATCCTTGCATTAATTACCTCTGCATTACACCCCCACCACCGACCCTTGCCCCTACCCACCCCCACCCAAAACCCCAGAACCCCTCCCCCCACCCTCCCCAATATAGGAGGCATAGGAACTACCAGTTCCTAAAACGTATGGGTGCCGCGTCCCTGGCCCATAACATCCTGATAAAGAAAAGGAGAAGAAAGAAAAAATAAAAGTAGAGCGAAAAAGAAGGGGATGGAGTAGAATAGGAGAAAAAATAAAACTTAGCAGACCTGCTTACGTAAAAGAAAGATACGTTAAAGTTTCAACAAAATTGCTAAGCAAATAGTCCTTATAATCCTGTAAAAAAAGACTTATATTCTTACAGTCTTAACACCTTATTGTATTATCATATAGAGTCAGATAGAATCAGATAGAATCCAGATATTCCTTCGCTTTAGATTCGGAAATGAAGTATTTTACTGCGCCCTTGAATACAGTCTTTAGCTTTGCTGGGCCCTGGAGAAAGACTGCCACCCCTTTTTTTTGAAAGTCAGGGATCAGTTGTCTCAATCGCCACCGTTGGGCCACGGTGGCTTGACAATAGTCCGGTCTTACAAAGAACTGACAGCCCAGCCCATCTGCTTTCTTATCTGGTCTCGCAGTTACATAAATAGCTTCACGGGCAAGAAAGTTATTAAATGAGACCAGAATAGCCCTTGGATAGTTTTCTTGGCCTTGTCGTGGATTCCTCACGGTGAAGGGAAACCTGTGAGCGCGTTGTATTTCCCGTGCCCAATCCCAGTCAGTCATCTCAGGAAAGGCGTCCTTTAATAAATTGATAATAAACCGCCGTGGATCGGACCCTTCTTTATTTTCGGGGATTCCCAAAAAGCGAAGGTTACTTCTGCGGGCCTGATTCTCCAAGTTAGCTATCTTGTCAGACAAATCCTCTTTCAGGGCTTTGAAGTCGCCAACCTCCTGTCTCTGTGTCATGCTTTCTTCTTCTAAAACAGAGATTCTAGCCTCCGCCTCAGCAACTCTATCAGTAGTTTCAGAGCACATCTTAATTGCACGACGGACTGCGTTTTTAACTTTAGCACAAGTCATCTGTGTGCGTTGATTTTCGGCCTTGCTTTCAGCCCTGTGGCTCATCATTGTATCAAAGATCGTTTTCAAAGTGATCTCTTCGCTGTTTTCGTTATTCTCCTGAGATAGAATCGGATCTGATGTGGGATTATGATTAGATCCCACGGTGTCGGTGGTGTCAGCAGTGACAGCGGGCGCTAATTTAGGAGATAGAATGTTTACTCCTCTAGATAAAATAGAAGCGTCCTCTTTACTCAGAACCCGTAATGACCTCTTTTTCAGTAACTTTTTTTTAATGATGGTCGACACATTAGTGTTATCAGGGCTCATGCTCACTTCGCCATCTGAAGATAGACTCTCACAGCTAAACTCTGCCCAGTCTTTATTCAAACCAGTTGCTTCGTCGGATGAAAGTTCAGACAGAGAGAAAAAAATTTCAGAGGCCTCCAGGTTAATTTGCTGTAAAGGAGTTTCATTTTCGTACTGTAGATCGATTTCAGAAGATGCAGATGCAGATAGCGTGGGCATAGAACAAGCTCGACTAATGACAGCATTACCAGGGACTACATCTCCCATAATGCCCTTCTTTGAAGGTTTAGTCAGCAGAAATTTTGAAGGATTAACGTGAGTTTCAGCGGTGATAAAACATTGTTTAGGCGGTTGGGCTAAAGTCAGATCAACACTTTGTAAATTCACATCAGTCATCATCTTTTTTTTAGCGACTTGTTTCTCGAACAGGTCGGGCAAGGTATGTGATACAGGGTTCTTGGTGCACGGGACTTCATTAGATTTCGCAACAGGTTTATTACTGTTCTTACCCTGTTTAGTAGCAATTTTCGCGGGGGTTAAGGGTGCAGCCTCTGCCATCACAGGATCCTCGCTGCCCGGTTCCTCTCTGCTCAGGTCTCGAGCTGCGCCGTCTCTCCTGTTGCTGCGGGTGCTGACAGACGACGGTAGAGGCGCCTTCTTATTTCCCTTCCGTGAACCGCCGCCGCCGCCTCCTCTGCCAGGAAAAACGCTGCTCTGTGTCAAACACAAACAGAGTGTAGCGCGCCACAGCGGGGACCGCCGACTGAACTCAAGAAAGTTCAGCAACATTTGTGAGGGATAGATTGTATCAGTATTCAGCACGGCGGGATGTCGTTACACTGATACTATTCCCCGCTGAAGGTGCTTGACCTACGCCGTGTGCACACTGGAGTCCGGGTCCGGAAACGGTCAACGCCTCAAGCTGCTCCGTCCAGCAGCACGGTAGGTACAAACAGGTAAGTGCCCAAGAATGACCGTACGGCGTTATTCAGCCATAATAAGATGAAAGAAAATGTCCAAGCAGCGTGAATCACACACACGGTGAAGCTATCGTAGCAGCTTTCGAAAAGGAACGAGTTGCTTCTCTCCCTCTCTCCCGGATGCCTCGGACCAGGGAGCTAGCTGCTCACACAGCCTTCCTCGCGGCAGCCATCTTGCCTCGGAGTCCTAAATTTCTATTTGGAGGTTGCTATTTGAATGTATGAAAGGCTGTTTTTCTCTATCTGCAAATCAGTTTGTTTAGCATTTGCTATTTAGGGATTTCCTATTATAGAGTCACTAAATTGTGAATTGGAATTAGAAATTTGCAAATAAGAAAAGCTGCATCATGGTTGTAGAATGATGACCTCACAATGAGGAAGTAAGTAAATACATCCCCTTCCTAGTGCTCTGTAATACAAAAGAAAGTAGTGGCTCACAAGAGAGTGTTTGTGGAAGCATTCAGAATTTTGGAGTGCAAAGATGGAGCACCATGTCGAGGGAATAAGGTGACAAAGATCTTGCTGCCAGAAAGCACAATATGCAGTTTTCTGAACAGGAGCTAGAGGTCGTAACAGAGGAGTGTGGAACCCTATCATTGGTGCCATCTCATAGTGGAAAAAGAATTTCATACTTCAATCATCATCCACTCTCAGTAATCCAATCATGAACCAAAAGCACTCTAGAACCATATTTCTCAAACGTGGAGTCATTGTTACAATCATTACTCTCACAGTACCCACAATTCAATTAATATCTCCAACATTCATGTACATCCATGTAGCAAATGATACACTCCCATAATCATCATCTTTGATGGGGAACGAGGTTCACACTTAAAGCCACCTCCAGATTCAAAACAGAATTATAAATCAAAAAACATTCTTAGATACTATTTCTCAATAATATTGTCCTTTATTATTAATCATGCACAATATATAACAATCCTTATAATGACTTTTACACCATAGAACTTAACAACTCCTCCATCAGTATTCACAAAAAAATTATGAAATTCACAATCTGTGTTGTGGCCCAATTCCATGGCCCTCAAACAGCAGATCCATTTTGCCTCAATCTGTCTCAGCAGTTGTTACCTGTAAGCATGGGCGGATCTAGCGGATCTCGCGTACGCGAACTTGCGGATTTACGGATTCGCAATCCGCGAAGATCCGCGAACTCTAGCGGATTTGCGGATTTTCCCGTTTTTTGTGTTGGCGCGCGTTCGCGCCGATTTTGGGACAAGTTCGCAATTGCGAACTTACTTTTCGGCTCGCAACGGCCGCGACTATGTTGTTTCTACGTCTGGTTTATCATCACAGGTTCACAGCACCCTCTGTTTCACCACTGCCACCCTCTGGGACACCCATGCCACCCTCTGGTACATCCTCACTTCCACCCATTAGGTTTATTTATCACTGTAGATTATGGTGGTTGAAAAAAGCAAGCACACCTGCCCTTCTTCAACTGCCATCAATTAATTTGTGTTTCATTAATGTGTCAGTAATTTTGAAAGTTCCAGTCTGGCTGGCACCTGCTTCCTTCCTTATCTGTAATTTGCTTTTTGTTGCAGTGAAAAAAAATTTTCACAGGACCTTTATGGTGTACTTGTAGCTATTCTATGAGCCTGCTGTTTGGGTCATAGCAGGGTCATAGAATAGTTGCAAACTCTGGAGGGGCCCATCAGGAAGCACTACCTTGAATGTTACTAATGTTAAGTTTGAACTTTTGCACCTGCTCATTGCTTTCAGTTTAGCTAAAATCGTTTTTTTCTGCAATTTCGCGCGTATTTTGGGGCGCGAATCCGTGCGAGATCGATTTCGGAAGCCGCGAATACGTGCGAATACAAAATTGTTTTTTTTGCGACGTGTATGTTCGCGTGATCTTGCGCGTGTTCGCGAGGCGCTTCTAGCTATACGTTTGCCAAGTTACCCTATCGGTCGTACACGGGCGCGGCCATCTTGTTGGCGTGACGTAATTCCGTTTCCGCCCGCTATGTGTAATCTCGCAAAGTGTGCTGCTCGCTAGTACAATTTCGCGCGTACTCGCAAGGAAAATCTCGCGCGAACTTACCCACGCGGTCGTGAACGGGCGCGGCCATCTTGTTTCTCATTCATTGCTATGGTTCTGGGCATGCTTTCTCTATCCTCTCTCAATCTCTGCCATTCTTTGCTTGTTTGAAGTTTTTTTGATCTAATTTTACTTATTATCTATCCCTCTATTTTTCTAGCTCTATATTTTTGTGTTTTCTGCAGCTTTTAGTTACTTTTAAACTACTTTTTTAAACTCTTTTCTTTTCTTCTTCACTATTCTATTTCTTGTTTATCATTTAACTCTATCTCTGCCCAGACCATGGTAAAGGGAGCCGGGAAGCACCCTGAGAAGGGGAAGGGTCCCACACCCCGTGCCCGGCTCCCGTGCGGGCGTTTAAGGGGGGAGCAAGTGGTCCCGAGGGAGATCTTCAGCGCGGAGGAAGTGGCGGCACTGATCTTCCACGTCCAGCGCCGCCTCCCCAAGACGATCCTGGGAGGCGGCAAGATCGCGACTGGCTATGGCATCCGGGAGCGTCGCAAGCGGTGGGAGAAGGTGTGCCGGGCCATGTACAAGATCTCTGGGGTCCGGCGCACATATAACCAGGCCACCCACCGCTGGACCGATGTCATGGACCGGGAGCGGGACTTGCTGGACGCGCTCGGCGTAGAGGTCCCCGGGCTTGGTGAGTAGTAGTAGTAGTACATTTACTACTCTGTTTTATCCTGCTCTGTTATTTGCAAATCTTTGTTCTTTACCAAGAGCAATAATGCTGCCGATTACATTGAGGTAAATTATATTTCAAAATCTTCTATGCATTTCAGGTGCACTGCTCTCCTCAGTAGCCTTGCTTGCTACTATGCTTCTTTGTTTTGTATGTTGTGTTCAGAAGCATTTCATTGGCCTGAGAAATTATGTATGAGTGTAGTGTAAAGAAAAGAACTGCGTAATGCTAGACAGTAAGGGTCATATTTTCAATTACCGGCGCATCCCTGCAAAGTAGCAGGGATGCGGCAGTAATTGTGTGCCATGCCACCACCACCCATTGGCCCAAAACGTCACAGAAGCCTTACGCATCTGTGCCGTAAAGGCAGCGCATTGCTGGAGTTGCGTGCCAACGATGGCGCAGCTCCAGCAATGCTCTGGGGTACCCTATCTCCCCAATGCTGCATCAAGCCGTACGTCGGCTTCAAGCGCGCAGGGTTTGAGTCATGCATCATTGTCCTAAAAGTGACTGATTGACATCTTGTAGATTTCCCTCAGCCACTTTTAGGATTCGTTCCTGTGCAGGTACGCCCTCCCTTGCGCCGGAACGCCCCCTGATGGCGCAGGGCTTTACAACGTGATGCATCGCCCATATGCCCATATGTGTTTTTTTTTAATATATACGCCGCACCAACACCATGGCGAGTCTTTTGTTCTGCCGCTGCGTCACAAAAGGCACGCACCAATGGAGGAAAATGAGCCGCAACTTCCGCAAGGGACTTCTAAATCAGCCCCAACAGACTGAAGTCCAGTCCTTCCTTTAGACACATGGCTATAAGAAGAAATAGTGGCGGTGGTGGCGGGTGGATTGATAGTTTGAGTATTCACTGATCTGCAAGCAGGATGGACTTTGTCTGTCACTTCGCGTGCTGCGCACTGCTGCCTGCAGTGCCAGGCCTAGGCAAACCTCTTTAGTAGTCTGTTTATTGAGTTACATAGGAACTTTCTAAGTCAACGTTCCGCAAATCAGGCAATACGAATAACGTAGTATACCACATGAGATAGATCCCGTGGAATAGTGGTCTATCTATTTGCTATTTTTCCAAAATATTTTGTTATTGTTCTTTTGAAATGTTTGATTTGGTTGAAAAATCTCATCCATGTTTTCTGGTTTTTCTTTCTTTCATGTTGTACATCAGCTCCCCCCAAGGGCAAGAGGACACAGGAGGAGGGTGCTGAGGATGCAGGCCAGGATCGGGCAGGCGAGGGCTCCTTTGCTGGCCCCAGTAAGTTTACATTTTAATAAACAGTACCTATTTTTTCCTAGCGTTCCTCATTCGATTTTTTCTAAATCGTCTTTGATCTTCTTGTAGACTGGATATAAATTCTTATCCTGCCTCGAATATGACTCCCTGTGGTATTACTAGACTATTCTTATTAGTCTGTCTGTGTAGCTAACTAAGATTGGACATTTGGCAATTCCATTGGACTCCCATTATATTCAGCAATACCTCTATGCACTGTCTCCTTACTGACTAGATAGTGTGGCAGAGTCATTCAGCTCCCGAAGTCACCGATTATAGATCCCCAATGATCTCTAGATTATCGTACGCAGGACAAGAGAGTAGTACGGAGTCACAGCACAGTCAAGAAGTGTCAGAGGCACTCATGCTTGCAAAAATTCCAAAACCTTTAGCTCATCCACTCTAGTCTAGAGGAACAAAAACCACAGAGTCTATTTAAGTTTAAAAGCTTTATTAAAAGTAAACACATTTATTAAAATCTACTTTGTCATAAAACTATTTAACTGAAAACGGAAAAGTGGTTAGTGCTGACGATTAATTGGACACATTTCTTGTGGTCGAGCCAAGCTCTCACCTTGTTTGAACTTGATCCTGGTCGTGTTCTTAGGAGTCAAGCTTCTGTCTGTTAGGAGAAAAAGTGGTGCGTGTTAAAAATCAAAAGCAAGCATTCATCAGTTGTGCATAAAAGTGCAGCAAGACAACAGCCTTCCCTGGAAAATGGGACATTTTTACTATGGAGTAGACAGTCACAAATTATTACATTGTATTCTGTTTTTTTAACATTTCTCCTAGACCAAATATTATATAGTAGTGAGTGGTGTATTCTAACATTCTTAAATGTACTTTGTAGGTGTAACATCTGGTGACGGGGCCAGCGCGGAGGTGGCTGTGTTGGGCGAGGACTCGGAGGCCTCTGGGGAGGAGGCGGTGCAAGAACCGGCGGACGGTCCTGTGGGGGATCAAACGGTGGTGGCGGAAACAGGTAAGCTATATATTCCTTACTTATTGAGATTGAAGACTGCATAGTGTGCTTTCTGCACGGGTGTATTACAAATCAACCAGGTAGTAGCCTCCTCGAAATGTACTCCGACTTAGCTGTGAAGTTTTTGGTGAGAAGAATCCCAATAAGTTCTTAGACGAACGTGATGGATGGGATGAACGAAAAGCGAAAGAAGGGTGTAAGTAAGTGGGACGCGAACTTGTATGATGGCTGGCAAAGAAGAACGATATGTGTTTGCTTGGCCCCCGAGGTGGCTGGGAAGGAAAGAATATGGTATGGTGCATGGCTGGGTCAATGATGAAGCAAGGATGGGTGGAAGGACAGCAGCCTGGGTGGGTGAAACAGAAACTGTATGTGTGCGTATACTTTGACTGAATGGATGCCTGGAGCATGGTATTCTCTGACTCTTAGATAGCACATGTGTATCTAGAGAGAGTAGATGGTCGCCAGGTGAAGTAAGTGTTACCTTGAAGAGCATGTACCACCGCACCCGCACGTCCGTTCCAGTGCAGGGAAGGCAAGGAAAAGAAATTGTAAATGTGTCCAATACTACCATGAATAGTAGCAGTACTTTGTATTGCGTTTGCAATCACAGCATATATCTGGTTATTACGGTGGACACTCCGTACCTCTCTTAATAACTTTAGTTTACTTGTAGTACGTCATTCATGTGTGGGTGTATCACTGTTCACTCAATATTAAGCAAAGCACCTAAAGTCATCTCATCTGTCAATAAATACGTCCCATGTGAAGTGATAGATAATCAAATTAGTTAGCTTCTTCATTTTCCTTTTCTAGTACTCATTTGCACTGTAGGGTGAAAGGTAAATTAATTAAGCAGTAGCCCTTGTAACAGAGTATTCTCAGTGCCACCCGTAATAGAAAAGTAATAGCTTCACCACCTGCATGTACTGGACCGGTACAGTAACGCAAGTCTGTCTCACTCATCATGGTGTGCAACTTTTTTTCTCGGGTGCAAGTTCACTGTGCTGTCCATGTCATTCTGCCGGCTTGCATAAGATAACGTACCAATTTCCCTAAACAAGAGAGAAGACGAAGAATAAGACTGGTGTACTGTCATAGTCGACTGTAATGGAAGTCCATAGTGGTCGTAGAATTTGTTCATTAAACTACCACTAATGTTAGAGCAAGGATGCAGAAGTGGGAGGTTACATAGATACTGTCCTCAATAGTTATGTACTGTGCTTTCAATTTGCTACTTGTACTCTGTGACCCAACTTTCGGCTCAATCACTTTGTGTTATTAATAAGGAGCATTGGTTACAGACTATGTCTTTCTTTCTTCATATAGTTGCTCCTTCCAAATCAACAACAAGGAGGGAGCAGGCTAGATTGGCCCGGCAACGGAGGCTGGAGGCCACTGTCGCCGAATATCGGCGGCTGGTGGCCCTGGAGGAGGAGGAGGACACGCAGTCGAGCGGGGCAACAACGACATCCTCGACTGTGACCACTGCATCCTCCTCCGTGACTAAGCCAGCGGGACCGAGCCGGGCTAAGAAAGACGACCGCCACCGCCAAGCAACCGAAATACCAGCTGCCCCCCACAGGAGCTGCAAGGACCGCCAACGCCGCCTACGAGTCCGCATGTCCAACCTGGAGCAGGAGGTCCTGAGGTATAAGAACTTGGTTAAGGGCCTCCGCTCCGAGCTTGCCACCCTCCGCAAGGAGTATGATGCCCATGCCGCATCATGCACCAGCACCAGCACCCTCCAGTAGTGGAGTGTCCCTTGCCCTTTTTTTATAGACTTTTGGGGGGTGGGATTTGGGAGTTGGGATCGTTTTGGGACGTTTCAAAGACAATCGTTGGGGTTAGGGTGGGTGAGGGAGATTATTTTGTTAGGGCTAAATAAATATATTTTTAAACTTTATCTGACCATACCTGTTTTTTACTGCTTTTCAGTCTGGTGGGTGGGGGGCGGGGGTGTAACAGTAACTTTGTTTTCCTGAACAGTCGTAGGACTTTAGTAGTACAACCGTCAATCTCTTGTCTACTCCGAAATAATACTCCATTATACTACCTCCCACCAAACGCTTATCTTACCTGTAATTTGTGTTAGAAATTAGGGCTAGGCCCAGGGCTGGCTCCAGGTGAAATGGGGATTAACGTTGTCAATCCTGGGCGGGTGACATTTCCTCATTGCGGTGGTACTAGTGGTGTGACACAGTGGCAGTTGCATGCCTATGGAAAAAAAGAAAACAAAACCTTGTTTGTCCTCCTTACTGTAGCATTACAACGGTTACGGTACGATCGAGAAAATAGCAGGTGACAGTACACTAGAACAGTGCCATAATGTAGCCTAACAAATGGTAAAGTATTTGCTTGCAAGTATAACTAGTACTTGCGTTGAATTTATTTGACATTGGCTACTACTACTAGAAGATATAGTACTGAAGCTGAGTAAGTCTAGAAGATATCCTCGTATTCCTTCACCAGCCTGTTGCTATGACCTTATCCTCCCCAGCAAGTGTGTGGAATTATTGATGTCATTTTAGTCAGACATCAAGCAAAACAACACAGCCCGGGGGAAGAGGGTTAGGGTTTGTAAAATGGATGGGAATGGGGGTTTATTTTTGGGTAGGTTTTGTTGAGAGAAGAAAAAAAAAGCAGAGCATGGACAAACAATAATTGAAGATACAGACAATCTTTGGTTACAAACTAAAGGTAAGCACATGCAGTCACACTCATAGAATAAAAGACAACAATGGATACTGTATCTGTATTGCATATGTTGTTGGAGTTGTCCTGTTGAATTTGGTAAGTAAGTTGCATGCAGCAAACAATTCCTCTTATTGGCGGCACTCCTCCATTCCAGCTGACGCTTCGTCCATCAATGTGGTGACCACTGACAGAAGACACCCTGTCCACTGCCTGCCTGGCGGATGTTGACTGAAACCCGGCCTGTAATTATTGAACGGAAAACAGGAAGTGCTATTACAATACCACTGATAAATAAATAAAAGGTATGTACGCTGTGTGGTTCAAAAAGTGACACTTTGATTTCCCTAATAGACAGTACAATATTTTTGAAATTGCGTGCTCTGTCTGAGTCACCTTTTTAAGGATCAATAAGTATGGCCAAAATATTATAGCGGATCTTTCCCCTCAAGGTAGGTGTACTACTGTGTTTTAGAACAAAATTTGACCTTCCCAGCAATGCTCCCACCAAGACCCTTACTAAAGCCAGTCGCAAAAATGTAGAAGAACCCCAATCATATCTCCAAAAACGATGCCTAGCAGAAAAATGGTTACAAAACGTACTTTGAAAGTAACAGTAGGCCCAAATACAGACCGTGGATTGTATTCAAACCACTTGCAAGCAAGCAAAAGTATCCATAGCCAGCATCGCTCCAACAGTGCTCTACAACAACAGAACTGCGTTGCAATAGAACCCCCCGAAACACATGCAATCCTGCTGCTAGGGCTAACCCTAACGAACCCTAACTTACAAAACGTGCCAAAACTGGTGTTTCCTTATGGATTTTGTCCAACAAACTTCTAGCCGGTATTAGACCTTCCCAGGAATGCCCCAGGCAAGACCCGCCAACCCACCCGCAAAAAAACACCCGACACAACACCCCCAAACAGCGAAAAAGCTAAATCTCATACTTACAATGTCTCTCGGCCTTCGGTCCAAACGCGGCGCTGTGCAGCTAGGTCATCATCATCATCAATCATCATAACTCCTGTTTTCCACCACGGATTTCCTGAAAAGCAAATGCAATCAAGATTAGACTGTCGCAGCAGTGCTTCGACAGAGACCCCAGCCGCAACCCACCCACGAACAGCAGGAAGCCCCCCAAAACGCTACATTGAGCAAGATGTCAGAAGAAATAGCAAAAAAAAGGCTGTTCCTTATGGATTTTGTCCAAAACACTTCTATCCGGTATTAGACCTTCCCAGGAATGCCCCAGGCAAGACCCGCCAACCCACCCGCAAAAAACGACCCGACAACACCCCCAAACAGCGAAAAAGCTAAATCTCATACTTACAATATCTCTCGGCCTTCGTTCCAAATGCGGCGCTGTTCAGCTAGGTCATCGTCATCAATCATCATAACTCCTGTTTTCCACCACGGATTTCCTGAAAAGCAAATGCAATCAAGATTAGACTGTCGCAGCAGTGCTTCGACAGACACCAAAAATTACCCACAAACACCCGGAACCCCGCCAAAGAGCACCTCAAAGGCAAGCAAGTCAGCAAAAACGGCAAGAAATTTCCACCTCATATTTGGTCCAAAACACTTTTGTCCATTATTAGAGCTTCACAGCAATGGGCCCAAATCTGTCAACTCACCCGCAAAGAAGTACAACACCCCCACAAGTGCTGAGTCTTTCTTCATTGGGCGTAATCCAGCACTCTGCTTGGAGGGAAATCGCAGTCTGGAGGAGGAGGATAGAGGAGCATGTTCTTCAGAACTTGTGAACCTGAGGAATGTAGACTGCGGCACCTTCAAATCAATAAGCAAACAAGTGAAGACAGTTCTGATGATGGTCTTGTTTTTGGGATTAGGTGATTAAAGTTTGAATTAAATTAACTGTGCAAAACAAAGAAAGAGAGACACAAAGCACACAGGAATAAAAGTGAATAAGGACGAAAAAGAAAGTTCTTGATTGATTGTCTCATTTTCAGGGCTCGGTGTCAGGGAATAAGAACAAGATTTCGT
Source organism: Lissotriton helveticus (assembly GCF_964261635.1). Lineage (NCBI taxonomy): Eukaryota > Metazoa > Chordata > Amphibia > Caudata > Salamandridae > Lissotriton > Lissotriton helveticus. The sequence continues at coordinate 169,736,443 of NC_136068.1, forward strand.
CATCATACTCTGCAAATTCAGGCTGGATGAGGTCAGTGCCACCGAACAGAGAAAAAATCCCCTCATCTACGTTGCTGTCCTCCTCGTCTTCATGCGGCGTGCTTTCTCGTACTTTGTAATCTGGTGGTATGAGGTGCTGATTCATCTTGATCATTGTCAGCCGCTCCACATTTTTGGGCGAGAGGCGGCTCCGTTTGGGAGTTACAATGCCACCAGCAGCACTGAAAACACGTTCAGAAGACACACTTGCGAGTGGGCAAGACAAATAGTTTATAGCCAGGTTGAAGAGCTGTGGCCACAATTGTTTTTTGCCATGCCAATACTGCAATGGCTCATCATTAAGGAAGACCTCTGTTGAGTCATTCAGATAGTCCTGCACCATCGACTCAAGGTCATCAACTGTTCCTCCACTTTGCTTACTTTTTGCTGTGCCTGTGACATTTTTTCGAGAACCATACCCCATCAAACTTAGCCAATCCTCCTCCGCAGCCACTGTTAGTGTTGTCATTGTGTGTGGTGCAGTTGCCGGTGTCTTTAACGGCTGAGAGGTCACTTGTGCCCCAGCCACAGGTGCAGAAGTGGATTCTTGTGACTGCGGATGGCCTGCTGATGCTGATGCTGATGTACTGGCTTCTCCTTCAATAACCTGCCGTTCTTTTTCAAACCTCTTGGCTGACCAGGCTAACCAATGTTTGTACTTTTGAACATCTGCATCAGCAAAAGGAAAGAATGCTTCGCCTGCCAGCGGCTTTTTGTAGCGTGGATCCAGAATAGTAGCACAAATGTAATGCTGATCTGACTTGATGTTTTGAAGACGTTCATCACCACGTAGGCGATCTAATAATTTCTCAGACAAAATGAAATGTTTTTTTTTTTTTTCATCTTTTTCAAACTCAGAAGACACCGCCATCAGTTGGTGCTCCAGCATGCACAACAATGGGATAGCTTTTCCCAAATTACAGTCCTCCTGGCTGACTGCACGCGTGAAGAACTCAAAAGGACGAAGCATGTCTGTCAGGCTTTTAACTATGTCCCATTGCGCCGCACTCATCCGCAGGTTCTCCTTCTGAGATGTAGCCTCTGTGAAGAAATAGTGATCGAGTACCGTATACTGCTCATACAGACGCTCAAGCATGTAGAAGGTTGAGTTCCAACGTGTTGCCACCTCCTGGATGAGTGCTTTCACTGGCATTCTACGTTGAAGTAGCAGTCTCCGCAGATGCTTCCGGGCCTTAAAAGAATGGCTGAAATGGTTGCACATTTTGCGGCAGGTGGCCATTACCTCGAACGCTGGACTCTGTTTATCACTCAAGAATTTTTGAACTACCAGGTTGATACAGTGCGCCAAACACGGCACTCTAACATGGTCACCCATGAACATGGCCTTAACTACATTGGCGCCATTATCCGTGGAAACATAACCAATCTTGCGTTTTAGGGGGGATAGCATTGTCAAGACCTTTTTGTTAAACTCTTCCAAAAGGTTTTCTGCTGTGTGACTTTTCTCCAAGCCAAACATGGCTAGTGTTGCATGTTTCCGAGCAGCTTTGAAAACTTGGTCCGGGTCAACACCTGCGTTTAGCTTTGCTTTAACACCTGAAAAAGAGACCCAGTGTGCAGTGATGCACATGTAATCATCGCCTGGGCCACTGGTCCACATGTCTGTTGTCAGATGTATTGTGTGAACAGCACTCTTCTGCAAAGCTGCCCCAATCGCCTGCAGCACATCTTCATGTAGTGCTGGAACCGCAACTCTGGCAAAATAGAACCGGCTCGGAACCTTCCATTTAGGGCAGAGCGTTGCCACTAATTCAAGAAAACCTACCGCTTCTACAAAAGAAAAAGGTAGAAGGTCCACAGCTAGCATTTTAGCCAGCTTAGTGTTATACAGACGCGTCAGTGGGTGGTTGCGTTCATATGGCACGTCTGAAGTAAGCATTGTTTTAATGTTGCCCTGGACCAAGCATTTACGGGCTGATAATGACTTCATTGACCCAATTTTGCTCGCTGGTGAACTTTTGTGCGTTGGTGTCTCACTCGCTCCAACACTCTTAGTGTGCCTCACATTGGGTGTGCTGCTGACAGGGGTACTGGGTGTAAGGGAAGTCTTTGACACGTCTTCTTCCTCCTCGTCATCATCAGATGAAACATCAACGTTTCCTTGAATTTGCCCTTTCTTGATCGCATCTAGGTGCGCAAACCATCTGACAGTGTGCTTTCTCTCAAGATGACCTCTCTGGCCGCCGGTACCATAGTTGGTACCTGACTTACCACGACTAACTGCAAGCTTACAAAGGGTACAAATGGCAAACTTTGGATTTTTTGGACAAACAGTAAAGAAGTCCCAAACTGGGGACTTGAAGTGTCTGTGGGACCTGGAGGAGGCGGCGATACTGGTGGTGGTGGTCATGAAGCTAATGCCAGATGAAGTGGAGGATCTGGATTGCCCAACTTTTGTACGTTTTGCACTTTCACCGCCACTAATTAAGGTCGAGGTTGACGGAGGTCTCTTCTTGCCAGAAAGAAATATGGAAGCGGGACGAGTTGGTGTACTACTTAACTCCAATGATTGTGGTGTTTCCACTGCCTCCTCATCGACAACATCATCATCATCATCACGCTGAGCAGCTCTTCGGGCTAGGGTCAAAATGTCTGTTTGCTGCATGCCCGCTGGGGCTGCAGTGACCTTTATGATGACTGGGTCGTCGTTGGCAGAGTCTTCATCAGCAGCAGTACCCGCCACTTCTTGTTGAGCCTCATCACACTCCATAACTCTGAGACTTTGGACGAGCTTCCTTTTACGCTTAACTACCTTTGTTGGATCATGGTGTGCCTCACTCTCAGACGGCTGTGGTGCTGGTTCCCAAGTTTGATCCGTATCATCAGAAGGAGGTGTGCTTGAAGAGGATGTAGACACCACCCTTGATCTCTTCCTTGCTAGGGGTGCGGAAGACAATGAAGGATCATCAGGAGGAGTGGCTTCCTCAAATGATACCTCGCCTTGATTGTCGATTTCCTGATGTGCCCCTACTTCGGGAGGAACAACTATTGTGGGCACTTGTGACCCTCCATGCACCTCTGCTTGCGCATCTCCTTGCGCTGCCTCTCCTTCCACATGTACTTGGGCTTGTACTTGCACATGTGATTGTTGTTGCGGCTGTGGTTGTTCAACACTCGTCAGATGAGCTACAACAACCTGTGTTGATTGAGGGACATTGCTGCTGCTTTCTTGCGATGAGCCAACATCACTGGTCGATGGTGATTGAAGAACTATACTGGCTGCCTCTGCAGCACTCAAGGGCTTGGACTTAAGTTGGCGTGGTGGTGGTGGTGGCACTGAGCCCAATGGAGCGGGGGTGCTGCTGCCAGCTTGGTCCCCAGCAGATCCCGCTGCTTCTGCTGCAGGCATACTTTTTTTTTTACTCCACACCAGTGTCCTTGGTAACTTGCTTCTTCTGCTCCTTACTGGCACCTTTCTTGCTAGAGGAGCTACGGGTTACTTTTTTTGGGGCCATCTTCTTCAGAGCAGGTCAGCAGGCAGCAGTTGCACGAGTTGCAGAGGGTTCTGTGTCCAGACGTGACGTCGCGTGACGTTATGCTGCACACACCGCTGCAGGACTTCTTCCTGGCACTGGTGGTTCTCTTGAGTCTTCTTGTGCACCTAAAAGCAATGGAAGACAGAGGAACATCAGTTCAGTTATACACCCCAAAAAATCGACAAAACACAGAAAAATTAGCACAATCCCATGCCATCCATGATGTTTACATTGAAGACACCCCACAGAAAGACTAGGGACATGCAAGTATGCAACACTCACTACCCCTGGGCATAATGGATGAAAAGTAGGCAAAATAAGTGCAGGCCTCAGACACTGCCTCTCCTCAAAATGGCCCCTTACACCCCAAGCACATGTTGCCTGTTCCAGCCAGCACTCAAGATGGCCACCACCACCACCCACATGGCCAGTCCACATCAACAGTACACCCCCAAAAAACAGAAAAACAGCCAGAAATCACCACAATCCAATGCCATCCATGATGTTTACATTAAAGAGAGTGAGACCACACCACAGGCACACTCAGTCCATGCACCACCACCCCTGGGCAAAAGGCCACACCAGCAGCCCCCCAAAAACGACAAAAAACAATACAATAAGCACAATCCCAGCCCATCCATGGCCTCAATTATGTTTAAATTCAAGAAGACACCCCACAGAAAGACTAGGCCCATGCAACACTCACCACCCCTGGGCAAAGGGCCCCACCAGCAGGCCCAAAAAAACTACAAAAAACAATAAAATCAGCACAATCCCAGGCCATCCATGGCCTCAATGGTGTTTAAATTCAAGAAGACACCCCTCAGAAACACTAGGCCCATGCAACACTCACTACCCCTGGGCATAATGGATGAAAAGTAGGCAAAATAAGTGCAGGCCTCAGACACTGCCTCTCCTCAAAATGGCCCCTTACACCCCAAGCACATGTTGCCTGTACCAGCCAGCACTCAAGATGGCCACCACCACCACCCACATGGCCAGTCCACATCAACAGAACACCCCCAAAAAACAGAAAAACAGCCAGAAATCACCACAATCCAATGCCATCCATGATGTTTACATCAAAGAGAGTGAGACCACACCACAGGCACACTCAGTCCATGCACCACCACCACCCCTGGGCAAGCAAAAGGCCACACCAGCAGCCCCCCAAAAACGACAAAAAACAATAAAATAAGCACAATCCCAGCCCATCCATGGCCTCAATTATGTTTAAATTCAAGAAGACACCCCACAGAAAGACTAGGCCCATGCAACACTCACCACCCCTGGGCAAAGGGCCACACCAGCAGGCCCAAAAAAACGACAAAAAACAATAAAATCTGCACAATCCCAGCCCATCCATGGCCTCAATGGTGTTTAAATTCAAGAAGACACCCCTCAGAAACACTAGGCCCATGCAACACTCACTACCCCTGGGCATAAGGGATGAAAAGTAGGCAAAATAAGTGCAGGCCTCAGACACTGCCTCTCCTCAAAATGGCCCCCTTACACCCTAAGCACATGTTGCCTGTACCAGCCAGCACTCAAGATGGCCACCACCACCACCCACATGGCCAGTCCACATCAACAGTACACCCCCAAAAAACAGAAAAACAGCCAGAAATCACCACAATCCAATGCCATCCATGATGTTTACATCAAAGAGAGTGAGACCACACCACAGGCACACTCAGTCCATGCACCACCACCACCCCTGGGCAAGCAAAAGGCCACACCAGCAGCCCCCCAAAAACGACAAAAAACAATAAAATAAGCACAATCCCAGCCCATCCATGGCCTCAATTATGTTTAAATTCAAGAAGACACCCCACAGAAAGACTAGGCCCATGCAACACTCACCACCCCTGGGCAAAGGGCCACACCAGCAGGCCCAAAAAAACGACAAAAAACAATAAAATCTGCACAATCCCAGCCCATCCATGGCCTCAATGGTGTTTAAATTCAAGAAGACACCCCTCAGAAACACTAGGCCCATGCAACACTCACTACCCCTGGGCATAAGGGATGAAAAGTAGGCAAAATAAGTGCAGGCCTCAGACACTGCCTCTCCTCAAAATGGCCCCCTTACACCCCAAGCACATGTTGCCTGTACCAGCCAGCAATCAAGATGGCCACCACCACCACCCACATGGCCAGTCCACATCAACAGTACACCCACAAAAAACAGAAAAACAGCCAGAAATCACCACAATCCAATGCCATCCATGATGTTTACATCAAAGAGAGTGAGACCACACCACAGGCACACTCAGTCCATGCACCACCACCACCCCTGGGCAAGCAAAAGGCCACACCAGCAGCCCCCCAAAAACGACAAAAAACAATAAAATAAGCACAATCCCAGCCCATCCATGGCCTCAATTATGTTTAAATTCAAGAAGACACCCCACAGAAAGACTAGGCCCATGCAACACTCACCACCCCTGGGCAAAGGGCCACACCAGCAGGCCCAAAAAAACGACAAAAAACAATAAAATCTGCACAATCCCAGCCCATCCATGGCCTCAATGGTGTTTAAATTCAACAAAACAGTTGTATCATGCACCCATAACCAACCCTGGTCCTACTGGATACTGTGGCTACCCACAATATAATTTATTTAATTTTCTGAAAAAGTTCAAAAATTGTACTTGCAGCAACTGTAATGCCCCAAACAAACTTACTTGTGAAAGTTGATTTCTAATCCAAAAGTGATCCAAAGACAGTCAAAAAGGCCTCAAATCCAAATATCCAGCAGCACCCACAAAAAGTAATCCTTCCAGCTTCAGATCCAAATGAAAGTGACCAGGAGATGGACAAAGCACTGGGAGGAGCCTGCTGGACAGGAACAGGAAGTTGGAGACTGTGGGGCACTTCCTTCCTCCCCCCCCCCAAAATGGACTCCTTGCAAAAAAAAAGGCCATGCAAATGTCAACCTGAGGAGTGATTCTGATAAAAATCATAATTTTCTGAAGGTTTATCCTGTTTGCTGGTGATTTTCTTGTGCGAAATTGCAAAATCTCTATTTCGCAAGTGCGAGATTGTTCCTTTCCGCCGCAACTACGTGTTCGCAATTGCGAACTCTCGCGAGGTGTGCTGTGCAAGGTGGCAAGCCGCGAGTACGTATTCGCGGGCGACAAACTCCCGCGGGAACACGCAGCAAGATCTAAAATGGCGCGTCACTCGCAAAGAAAAACAACTCGGCAAACGCTAAAATGACGGAAAGTGAACGCCGTGCACCACGCCGCGCGCCGCAACCAAGCAAAAAATCCGCCGCGAGCGGATTCACGGATTTTCAACAAATTCGCGAGCGTTCGCGGATTGCGAATTTGCCGAAAATCCGAAAAATCCGCGAGCGGAGCGGATTTTACGCCCATGCTTAGTTACCTGTCACCACCCAGTGCATTCAATGGTATGTGATCAATCCCATGGAACCACAATCCTGGATTATGCTAATGTTTTTCATAATAATGCTCTGTCATGGGGTATTTTGTATCACCATTTTTCAATGCCCTAGAATGTTCCTAGATCAATGTCTGGAGCGTTTTTTACACATATATTAAGTTCAGTAACAACCGTTGACATATATGACAACCCGGGTATTGTAATTGATAAAATATCTTACTTTAAACTCTTTGGGGTATTATACGTAAAGCACTTAGTCTAATTTGTACACAGTTCACACACATTACAATTACTGCATGTAAAAAGCTCAAAGGTTTTGATGGCATCCAAGTATTATCCCCGTGTGTGGGGGTCACATAGCTAGGACACAGTAGATCCTTCATGGACCTGGCTCTCCTAAGGATCACTTTGGAGTTCCTAGAGATGCCATTTTTCAAACCATAAACTTCTAATAAAAGGTGCTAATGCTTCTTGAGAATCTTGAAAAGTATATCACTACACATAGTGTATTTAGTAATGAAGGCTGTTCCTCCCTGCTTTAAATTCCTGCTATCTCCCTCCTTTTTCAAATTCTCCTCCCAAGCGATTATATGAATTTTTCTCTCTGCTTCTTTCAATGTTTTCATTTCGTAACCTCTATTTATGAACCTGCTCTTGGCACAGGATTTTTTTGACAACAGATTTAGGGTGGGCACTAGAAGTATACAGAATACTGTTGCGCACAGCTGTTTTTCTAAACAGCGTGTGCTGTATAACTCCAACCTTTACAAAAAAATACAAGTCTAAGAAGTACATTTTTTTCATATTTAAATTCACAGTTTGTTTGATATTGAACGGATTGTCATTGAGATACCTATAATATTCATTTAAGCAAACCACCGAACCAGCCTATAATACAATGACATCACCCACATGATGATGTTTGTAATCTAAATGTGACGAACAATGCAGATATTGTTGTTGATAGTGGGAAGGGAATGAAGATTCATAATTTTTCAGATTGAGTTTTGGATAAGGAGGAAAAGAATGTAATGAGTATGGGTTTAAATTGTTGTCCTTCACAAAAGGGGGACCCTGTTGATAAACATGTAAATCTGTTTAGGTTTACTCGTTCTTTGAAATTAAATTTATTTTATAATCAATGTCCCAGTAAACCAGCTTCTATTATTCCTATAATACCACCTCCAATACAAACTGTTTCTGATGCACATGCACACAAACTACAATTATTACTGTCATTAGAGGATGATGACATTTTCAATACGGAAGCGTTACTGAAAATATTAGATATTGTTGAGAACAATGACAATGATAGTGGCCACGATCAAAGTTCATACCTTCTGGCACTTTTCATCATTACATAGACATTTTTAATTAAAGAGTAATGTTAGAATAGTATCAGATTCATGAATCTATCACATCGTATTCACAGCGCAGGTTTAATTTAACATGGGCAGAGAAACAGGCTCTTTGGCGATTACAACAAGATAGGTGCCTAGGTATTCAGGAGGCTGATAAGGGTAGCAATGTGATTGTCATGAACAAACAGTCTTAATTAAATTAAATACATAGACAGTTAAATGATACTCACTGTTATGAAGGGGTAGAATCTAACTCAATGAAGGATCTAACTGTATTTGTTGATATGAAGTTAAGTGATTGTAAAGACAGATGTTTGCTATCAGAGGATGAGTTGAAATAGTTATATATAAGAGGTCCTCCATTCCTATGCATCTACATACTACCCATGGGTCACCAAAAGGGGGAGGGGGTTTCCACATAGAAGACACAATATATTGAGCATAGGATCTCCAATAGAACAACGATCAGATTATGCAGACATCTATCTCGTGGGCTTTGTCAGAAACCTTCCTTCCTATGTTCAGGATGGAAAGGATATTTTTAACAAATTTAACAATATGTAATGGTTGAAAGAGCTAATGTTTCTTACATTTAATGTAACCAGGATTATATACATGTACCTGGAAAATGATGAACTTTTGGTAGTCAAGTCATTCTTGGACACCGGGAAAGCTGACTACTAGGAATAGAATTTGATGATCATGGAGATGATCGATATAATACTGTCGAAGATTTACTTCCAATATGATGGACATTGGCATCATCAATCACAGGGTGCTGCGATGGGCTCCAGCTTTGCTCCCTCCTATAACAGCCTGTTTATGGGCTGGTATGAGTAGGAGCATGCCTTGGGTCGATGGGCCTCCCACTGGACTGAGCATATAGTCTGTCGGGGGAGGTATATTGAGGTGGTTGAACAACATCTAAACCCAGTTCTGTATGTAAGTTTTCCTGGAGCAGAAGCTCTCTAATTTCCTTAAAAAAGAGGACGAACCATTTGAGGTAGGAGTCTACTGTGTATTATTACTTGATACAACACTATCAACTGAAGTTAAGTGACTGCAACTTGCTGGACATAATTCAGCACTCTACTCACATCCTTTTTTCCTATCACCAACCACGCTGACATTATCATGATTTCTTGCAAAAGTATAAATCCTACGTTCCCTATAATCATGATCATCTAGTTTTATCTTTTTAAAATGTTTTGGCCTTCAAATTTTTTTATTGGTCCTTTATTTTTTAGGGGAGGGTGATAAACTCTTCTCCTCTGGCGGAGTTTGCAGAGTTTTGCCCAAGCGGAGTGCAGAGTTCTGGAAAAATTCTGCCAACCACTGCATGGCGGAGTTTTTTCTCGTATGCAACTCACCAACATTAAGTTGGGTACCGCAATCAAAGAAATCAAGCGCTATACCCCCTCGGCGAGATTTCTCAACGTGAACAGTCAGTACCACCGGTGTTGAGAAAGATACCACTTGTTGAGAAAATTGCTGCTTGACTAGAAAATCTACTCAAGCTGCAAAAAGAAGTAAAGCCCTCTGACATGCCCCGTGGTGCTGTTTGTGCTAGCTTTACAGTGTGGATTACGCTCCCTGCACTAAAAATCAGCATGAGCAGTGCAATGTACTCAATTCTGCCATTCCGCCACTCGTGGAACTCCACGGAATCTCACAGAGTTTTGATGTAACTCAGCGATTTCCACTTGTCTCTAGTATTATAGTATTATTCTATTCAAAATGTCATAATTGTTATGAATTGCATCTTTCACATTTATTTTCTCAATTTCTTTTTCCAATTTTTCAATTTCGGACTATAACTTGGCTACTTTTTTATCAGCATGTTTGATCAAGTGTGCGGTTGACTATTTGTGGGTAAATTCCAATTGTGGGATGTATTAGTAGCGATGCGTTGCCCTGTTGCTCAGCGATATTTATGCTTCACTTTGGGTTTGGAGTTGTACATTTCGAATATGAGTAAAATGCCATTAGAGGAAAATGATGGTTGGGTGTTTAGGTGTTTGATTTTGTGATGTAGTCATGGGGATGTTAAGATTGTTTTGTGGTTGGACTTCATGGTATGCGGATTTTGGATGAATGGATATGGTTCTAATGAGGAGGTATTGGATTTTGATGCAAATAATAAGATCATATTTTAATTATCAGAACTATATCTGGCTGATTTACGTGTATGTGAGAGTAGAGAGCATCAAGACTAAGTAGTCTCTCAGTGCCGGATATCTCCAGCCTAGGCACACACGCCAACATACTTCTAGTACAAATGTTAGTGGTTCTCCTAAGGCTGGTAATGCAGAAAAAAGTAATGCGAGCAAATCAAGAAGAAAGCACTAATGTTGTATTCCTCATATGCTGCTTACTTATGACTCATGTTTTTGATAACACAAAACTAAATAGGACTATTATGATACCCTAATTAAAGGTATTTTTTTGTTCATACACATCACAAACACATATTCTTTCATTAACTTACCTTATTTTCTTTTAACCAACCGTAAAAATATTCACTAGTAATCTCTGTATGACGTGCTCTACCCTCAGCAGCACAAAATGCATCTTGTTTGTCTTAAAATTGTAGTATTCCTTCCTCAAGATCAGAATCTGAATCAATGTCCACATTGTTAAGACATCTCATCATGGCCACATTATAGAACATTGCACTGGTAGCTATGATTTAATAACATATATCTGGACAGTACTAGAGGGCTCCATCACTTGGGTACAGACACCGGAAGCATTATTTTAGTGTTCCAAACGTCCTCTCTATAATGGAGCATATCGTTTTTTGAGCATGGATGTTTCTCTGCTCACTCTTTGTACTTGGGTTGAAATGTGGTGTTAAGATCCAAGGCAGTAATGCATGTGCACTATCTCTTCAAAAGTTAAGGAACCAAATAATAACCTCGAGACAGCCTATAATATATGCCACTGTGGCAGAACACATAGGCATTGTGTGGTGCCTGGACATCAGACTATATGGTCTATTAATATACAGGAGTTGTTGGAATTTGGCCTTTCTTCAGGTTCATCCCCAAACATTTGCCTTCACTACTCCTATTTTTGCTGAATTCATTTTTTTGGGCCTTAGGATTCTGTGCATTTTACCACTGCTAACCAGTACTAAAGGGCATGCTTGTGTTCTTTCCTCTAAACATGTTATATTGGCTTATACCCAATTGACATGTTTAATTCACTCATGGACTCTAGTGCACACTTCCTGTGCCCTGGGCCTCTAAATTAAATTCCACTAGTGGGCCTGCAGCACTGTTTGGGCAATCCACTTAAGTAGCAATTTAAAAATGTCTCAGGCCTGTCACTGCACAGACAGTGTGTGCAGTTTACACTACCATGTCAGCTTGGCGTTTAAACCCCCTTGTCAAAACTTAAAACTCCCCTTTTATTACATTTACCCATTGGTCAGGGTGTTGTGTAATCAAAAGGTAGGATGTACTTTTAAATTCCGCATATCCTGGTTGTGAAAAATACTTAAATTTGTTTTAACTGCTGAGAGGCCTACTCCTCTCATAGGTTAATATTGGGAATTTCTTATTACACTTATAAGCTGTAATTCCTCTTTGAGAAGGAGTAGATCAGTCATGTTTCATAACACTGGAATGGTAATGACAAATTATCTCTACTTTTTTTTTTATATATATTTTTATCCTCATTAGCCTTTTCGCCACCCATGTTCAAACAAACGACACAATACCTTCCATGGGCTTTTTATCTCATATACCAGCTTTACAGACCAAGGCTTGTACAGCTTACCGATAGATACTAAGCCTCTTGATTCGTACTTGCCGAGGACTCCGAGGCCATAACCCCCGGCAGCCGCTACCTTTTCTGTTTATTCCCACTTGGAAGGAGGGAAACCTCCGGCGAGATAGGCCAAGACCTTAATCATTGGATTATTATTAACATGCCTTGCTCCCGACCCTATTTCCCCCCCCCCCCCCCCTTAACCGAAGTGCTGTAAAAAAGGTAGCCAAAATCTGTGCTTTCTCCTTTTCTGATCCATAGAATCTAATTTGGCAAAATATCTCATAGCTTTCACCCATTCCAAGAGTGTTGGGGATATAGGCGACACCCATAATTTACAAATTTCTCTGCGGGCAAGCAGGACTCCGTAAAACACCAACTTAACGTTATCAGTAATGTTCTTGCTCTGCAAGTCATATCTTCCAGTAATTATTAGTTCAGGGCTTACCTCAATGTTCAGGTCAACTGCCCATGCCAGGCTTTTACTAACTGCCTCCCAGAACTCCCTGATGTTTGGGCAGTCCACCAACATTTGCAGATCATCCGCGTTGATGCTTCTGCATTCAGTGGTGGCTGGTGAATTTTGAAAGTGGTGGGCGGATAATCGTACCCTAGTACAACGTGCGAGCGAGCGTAGCGAGCGATCCCGAACTGAGAAAGGAGGGTGCGGGGGTGTTCTCCCCCCGCAAGAAAATTTTGCAAAAAATTGATTCAAATGGTGGTTTTTACACCACATATTTACTGCAAATTGTTGCGAAAACAGGATCTAAACATAGCATTTTAAAGCACAAGTGTGAAGAAAATATTAGAAACATATCAAAAATGTGCCCAATACTCTAACAGGTCTGCTTGCAAAATGACCACCAAGCCAAGCACATACAACCAATGGAACCAGGACCTTTAAATGTTTTCTACCTGTAACACATCTCTGCCTCTTTACTGTATTGGTTGATGAAGTCATCAAGGCTCACACGAGAGCCGAGGCCAGTGCAGCCCAGTGGACTTTGCACACACATCTTATCTGCCGCTCCCCCTCTGCTGATGCCACTGGTACCCCACTCCACCCACCTGTCATTAGTGGTGCCCAAAGTGCGAACTGCATATCCTGAAGGCAATAGTGGTACGGAAAGCAGGCCTGCTCAAGAAAATGCACAACACACCTGTCTCTTATAGACCCAGCAGGGTATGTGTAGTGCTTTTTCTACTAACATGGCTTACTACCTCTCGAATTATTCAACCATGGTACTCGTATTGAAGCTGCAAACTTGAGTCGGCACCTCTTTCTTGGTGTATATAGTAAGCTGACTTGCACTTAGCAGCACATCCCGAACAAGTGTGTGGAGATATTCTGGACCGAGAAAAGGTGAAGTTGGCCCGGTACTACCTCCACTAAGCAGCCCACCATACCAGTTTCCAAGGTTACCACATAACCCTCCTTGTGGCAAATGATGAATTTGTGTCAGCGATGTGGCAGATGGTCCAAGTTGGTGGCTGGAGGCTGTTTGTGCAAGCTGTAGGTGAGGGAAAGAGGTGCCCCCCTTTGGGGTTGGTGGGCCAGGCCTTTTGATCTTTGTCCAACTATTCCTTTCTTTACCATTCCGGACCAGCCACGTGCATGCCTGACAGTCCTGCAATGCACATGAAATCCTGTGAGTGGAGTGCAAGAAGCACATACATTAAGGTGCAAGAGAAGACAGTCCATCTGCCGGTGTCAGGGAGCTGTTTGTGCACCTCTTGCCGCCTCATCAGGGGTGCTGCTCGTGAACAAAAGGAAATACGCCCAAAGATTTACAATTAAGGGCAGAAGAGCTGTGCATCCATGGAGCCTTCCATGTGTCAGGCTCTTGTTGTGGAATTCCAACTACACTGAGTGGAGGAGGGAGGTGGCAGTACCCCACCTACAGAATTGGAAATATAAATGACATCCATGGAGCTCAGTACCTTCTCTCTCATTACCACAGTCCAGGGCAGTAGCAGGTCTATACAGTGTATGGTAATCAGGCAGTGCCAGAAGATTCGATATTTCAGGTCAGTGTGTGGACCATCTTTTCTGCTTTTTGTGGGCCTACTTTAGAGTCGGGTGACACATTTTTTACTGTTGATTTCTCTGGTATCAAACAATGCCTGCAGCAAGCAACAATGCATGAAGCCCACTATACCTTGCAAAACACCTACACTACACTGCTTGACTTAACAAGTTAAAAACTGCCCCAATTTGAAAAGGTGGGACATTTTCTTAGCTACCTAATTCAGTGACGGGGACCAACTTTATTTTGGTGCCCGGGCCTATTTTCTATAACAGTCTGTAAAGTCTTGTGTAGGGGCCATTTCCCACCTGCATTACCTTTTCAAAAGGCCTGACTGTTCTTGTCCCGTAATGTATGTAAATGCCACTACTTTCTTGGGAGAGGAAAGGTAGTTAAGACAAGGCAACAGATGAGCGCTGCTAGGCAGGAAGGAAAAGAAGGAGGGGGCAAGCGTTGGGGTTACTGAAAAGAAGGATAGAGAGACACAGAGATGGAGAAAGCTATCTACAGGAAGAAAAGAAAGGGAAATGGAAGTCTAAGGTGTAAGGAACAAAAACAGGAGGGGAGAAGGGTATATGAAGACAAGAGAAACACAGGTAGGGAAAAGAAAGATGGATAAAGAAAATAGAGCAGAGTAGATACAAGGGAAAAGTGAAGAAAGAAGGCCAAAAAAACAGAGAAATGGAAAAGAGACAGCAGCAAGAGAAAGGGAAAGAAAACTGGCACGAGAGAAAAGGGGAAAATAACAGGTGGAGGAATTAGTGGAGAAACATATTAGTGGGATAAAAGACCAAAAAGGAACAGGAATAATATAGACTTTGGAGAAAAAGGAGCAGAAGAAGGAACATGCCAAATACATTTCTGTGATTCCCATATGAGCCATAAGACCGGTATTTTGGTTTCTCTATGAGATGTAATTTAATCCAGATAAATGGCACAGCAACTGACATACACCAAAAGTCTGGCAATTTGATTGGCTTTGTCACTGGGTGCTAGACGTTTAAGATAAATGAGTGACAACAATGATTTCTTATAAATAATTAACATTGGAAATGTTTAAATTCTGAAATAGTGAGTCTGTGAAATAAATAGCATTGAGGCCTGTGGAAGGAGTTTTGGCCTTCAATTATGTGCGCTTTATGTTAGATATGTATCCTCTTTTTCTCTGCATATCATGTCCATCTGCACATCTTCAACCCCCTCTCTTTCCTCTTCAGCATCCTCTTTTCACTCTTCCCCGAATGTCCTTCCTCGCGTCTCTGTCACTTCACCGCCCAACATGCATTGCACTCCCTCAAATGTAAGCACTTTCATTTCTCTTACTTTTGCCTTGCATATATTTTGACATCAGTGTACCCCCTTCACACACCTAACCACAGAATTTCAGTTGAAAATGGAATACACAAACATTATTTTGTGTGCTCTGCAGAGAGGCCAACCCACTGACAGGCACTTTGTCTGGCTTCAGCCTTAGCGCCTGAGCGCTCAATGAAAGCCCCTCATAATTACCTGGCATGGCTCAAGCTTCAAAGTGTGCAGTGAAAAAAAAAAGATAAACAACAACATTATAAAATAGCTAACTCATGGGGAATGCAAGATTAAGTGAAGCATGTAAAATAAGAGAGGAACAAAATCGCTGAAATGCATTCCCTCGACAATTTTAACATTCATGGTTTGCAAGTCAATCAGTATTTTTGACATCAGTGTTAACTTAGGGGCATTCTAAGTTCACTAAGTGAGCTTATTAAAATATAAGAAAGAATCAGTATGATTTAAACCTTAAGTGCACAACAGATGCTAAGTATTACCATAAATATTTCTTAATGTGTTTTTCATGTCCCTGCTGTCCTCTAGTTTATTTGCATTGCATATGTTTTGGTTGTTTGGGCTTGCACTGTTAGTTGTAATACAAGGGTGTGCACTGGTGGTTGTAACACCAGGGTGTCCAATGGAGGGTGTAATACAATGGTATGCACTGGTGGGTGTGATACAAGGGTGTGCACTTGTGGGTGTAAAATAAGGGCGTGCACTGGTGGGTGTAATACAAGGCATACACTAGTGGGTGTAATACAAGGGGGTGCACAGGTGGGTGCAATGCAAGGACGTGCACTGGGTGGGTGAATGCAAAGGTATGCACTGGTGAGTGTAATGAAAGGGTGTGCACTGCTAGGTGTAATACAAAGGCGTGCACTGGTAGGTGTAATACAAAGGTCTCTTGTGCCTCTGGATGTGAGTTAATACTGGACGACGCTGGCATATGGTATTGATCTGGAACATCAGACAACTGTCTGACGCAGTCTAGACATGGCGGTCTTTTTCATGCAATCTCTTGGGAGCTCACATATGGTCTTGGTTGATTCAATTTAAACTTGATGAATGTCCCACAATTAAGATATCTGAATTTGTCTTTAAACTATTGCCTGTAATTGACAGCACATCAATGATTAACTCACACCGTACTTTATGTACAAGAGTAAGATAAACAACTATTTTCGAACTTGAATCAAAAATATTGGAGTGCTCTATGTGAGCACCAGTGACATGACCTACTTTGAAGCAGAAGGAATGTACCTTCATAATTGCAATATGAAAGTGTTTAATAACGCTTCACTTAGGCCCTTTTCACAGTTAAACAACACATCAGCAGCCATACACACTGAGATTGGTGGACTTACACACAAAAACACACTCTCAAACCGTTACACACATCAGCACTATTTACACAGCTAGCACTCATTTAGTCTTCTACTGCTTGGCTGACTTGCTTCTCTCTCAACTGACTGCAGCATGGAGCGCGACACCAGGTATGACAATGATCTTCCAACCACTACAAATCACAGAGCAGTGTGACCCCCGGTGTGATACTCCCTGCTGTAGGCACTTAAAGACCCTGCCGTGCCTAACAAAAATCCAAGAGCCCATATGCACAGTAACTTCACCTAAGCCCCTTACAAATCCAACTAGTAATAAAAAGATAATAATGGAGGTTTCGAGCATGCATTCCCAGCCTCCAGAGTTCACCCACCCCAACAAAGTCTCCGGTCCGCCTCCTGCCTTTCCCAGCTCTCTATGGTCATGAGATCTGTTGACTCTGACCTGAACCACAGCTGTCAGCACCCAATGTTGGCCTCGGATGACAACTTATTAATTACTAACAAGTAACAACATGCGACTTTCAAAAAGGATTTCACACGTGCTTTCAATTTGGCAACTAAATGCTAGCTACAGTTTATGGCCCCTTAAATACCTGACACGAGGGCACGAACACAGTTCAGCACTACTAATAACTTTTAAAGCTCGCTCATTTCGAACACCTTATAAATATGTACATTTTAATTTTGACTCACCGGAGGTGCAAGGAATCATGACGCAGCGTCTTTTTTTTTCCACTTTCACCCATTCTTGTTTCATTGGTCACAGGGCAGGGAAGAGAGGGGTTAACATTACAGTGAGGCTTCATGAATTATGATTGACGTGTAGCCCTGGCCTCTGCAGAGCTGAAGAAGACAGCGCCCAGGGCTAACTCTATCGGCGGGGGAGGTCCTTCAGCAAGGACTTCAATGTCTTTGCCGAGGTGCTGACGTCACACGCCTCAGGGCTGTGAGCTCCTCAGCCAGGTTTATGGCAGGCACAAATCATGCACTCTGAGCATGCGCCACCAATCCTAGATTTGCCCTGCTGATGAGCTCACAGCCCTGAAGCAGATTACTTGCAGGAATATATTTACTCTTAATTGTAAAGTAAAAAGCACAACTACGGGGCAGAAAAAGGACGAGCGCGTAGCCCCTCTGCCCATATAAAAGAACCGCCACTGTCTGCATTTAGGACATTCCACCAAACCGCCAGCCTTAAATTTCGAGAGTCTGCGTGGAGACCAGTATGCTCTGTGGATAGTGAACAATAAATGTCACCTTAAATTTGCAGACTTAACTATTTTATATAACATAGTCATCGTTACTTGCCATTGATCTTCCATAGCGATGTCCGGCAAGCAGGCACCCCACAAAGCCTCTGGAAGCAGAAACAGGCCATCCTCCATCTCCAACATCGCCCAATACCACAGAGCAACTTCTTTTTTATAGACTTGATTTGAGAAGAGTTTGTCGTCGAAAACGTTCTGGAGACCAACAACAACATCCGTTTAAATCGCCCAACTTTGTATCTGCAGATACTTGAATTTTGAAAACCCCCTCCCCCAGGTAGCTTCTCCTTGTCCCCAGTCAATCAGTTTTCCATCCGGAAATAAATTTCCCCAGCACTCTAAACCTGCTGCTCTAAGCGGCAAAGCCAATGCATCCTGAGACCAGAGAGGTGAACCTGGGGTCTCCCAAATGGGCGGCCTATATCTATAATAAGGAATCTTTATAGCTCTCCTGATTTTATACCAGAGTTCTGCCGCTTCCCGCTAAATTTTTTATCTTACTTTCTTGAAAAACTTAGGATAAGAAAATGTACGCAAAAAAACGTCCTCGTTATAGTTGCTTTTCCTAAGCATAGCCAAAAACATACTCCCAATAGCTGTGGCCATCGGAACACCCAGTAATATCCTAAAATTATTTAACTGAAAAGCCCATGAGTACAACATAAAGTCTGGGGCCGCCAGTCCACCTTTAGACCATCTTCTTCTTAGTTTCTTCCAAGACAAACGGGACCCTTTCGAGGCCCAAATGAAAGAGCAGATCTCACTTTGTAGTTTCTTAAACCAGTCCTTATTAAATGCCAGAGGGATTGTCTCAAACAAAAAGGTCATTTTTGGCAGGATCACCATCTTTACCAGATTCGTGCGGCCGTACAAAGTAAGTGGTAGATGCCCCCAACCACGCAATATAGAACCTATTTCTTTTTTGATCTTCATAAAATTTATTTTAGTTAATTCTGCAATGTTATGCGTGATCCTTACCCCCAAGTAACGCATCTCCTTTTTACATGAGATATCTTCTGTATCTAAATTCCACAACATAATTTCAGTCTTGTCCTCATTAATTTCGTACCCAGAAACCTGACCAAACTCTTTAGCGAATTCATATACACTTTGCAATGAATGCTGCAAATTGGGGGTGTAAATAATAATATCGTCTGCGTAAAGACCTATTTTCTTATTCCATCCTTCTACTACAAACGGTGGTAGGGTGTCTGCATTCCTAAATCTACATGCAAGTGGTTCTATATATAAATTAAATAATAGTGGGGATAGGGGACATCCTTGCCGCGTACCACGGTTCCCCTTAATGGATTGTGTTAATATTCCGTTTACCAGTACCTTGGAAGTGGGAGAACAATATAAAGATAATAAAGTGCTGGTAAAACTCTTCCCTAACTCAAGGTGACCTATAAGAGTCTTCAAAAAGGACCAATTGACTCGGTCAAAAGCCTTAGCGGCATCAAGTGCTATTACTGCCAGCGGGAGTTTATAAACCGTAGCCATATCAATAGCTCCAATTAATGAAAAGGTAAGCTCTTTTAAGAATCTGCCCCTGATAAATCCTTTTTGGTCCTCCTGCACTAATTTTGAAATAACCAAACTTAACCTGTCTGCCATAATCTTTGCAAACAGTTTATAATCACAGTTTAGTAGTGATATTGGCCTGTATGAGTCAAGATATTTAGGGGATTTACCCGGTTTTGGAATTAAAACAATGACCGCCTCATTCCAGGATTCGGGCATTGCTGCCTCACCTTGAAAAATACTATTATATAGTTTATGTAATACTGGAGTAATTAACCCTGTCAAAGATTTGTATACTTCTAACAGAAGACCATCTGGCCCAGGAGCCTTGCCTCTCTTTCCTGACTTTACAGCCTTTTTCACCTCCATTAAAGATATTTCAGTGTTCAGGATCTCTTTTAACTGGACTGGAAGTGGATTTACAAGCTGCACCCACTCCCTAATGCCGGGAACTCCGGATCTAAGTCCTCCTTATAGACCTTTGAAAAATACTCATAAAATGCCTCTGCAATCCCTCTACTATCTGTAATTACAGTATCTGAATCAACACTTTTTACTTCCTAAATAAAGTTGAGTACCTGGCCCTTCTTCGCCTCCCATGCTAGTAATTTACTGCATCCTTTCCCCGTAGCTAAAGTGTGCCAGATTGCTAGCTTCCCACTTTTCCTTGATTCTTTGGGCAAGAACTGCCACCAGATCTGATTTCAGCTCAACTAAATCAAGCATCGCCTGATCCGGTATTTTAGACTCCCCCTCAGCAGTAATCTTTGCTTCATTTTGGCGGATCTTCTCTTCCAGATCTGAAACCACTTTATAATACTCTCTGCGCTTCCTTGCACCCAAAGCTCCCAGCCTGCCTCTCAAAAATGCTTTACACGTTTCCCGCACTGTCTCAAGCTTAACTGAGCCCAAATTCGCCTCTAGAAAAACTCCTAATTCCTCCATTAGCACTTTCAGACATTCTTGATCTAGAAGTAGGGTACGGTCTAACCTCCAGGCTGAAACCACCCTATCTGTCATAGACCTCAGGTTTAATGTTATAGCAGACTGGTCTGAGATATGAACACCTACATGGTTAGTGCTTATTAGCTGATCCGTTAGTCTCAAATCCAATAGGAAATAATCAATTCGAGATTTGTGGTTATATTTACGATTATAGTAAGTATATCCGAGCTGCAGGCCGGATTTTACCCGCCATATATCACATAAACCAAACTGAGTCAGCAGTAGCCTTACTTTATTAGACATTTTCAAATTACTCTGCCCTCTTTTCCCTGAACGATCTAAATTGTACTCCAGGACCGTATTAAAGTCACCTGCTATAATAATCTTCCCTGAAAAATTTAGCAGTTCACTAGCCAGAGTATCTAAGGGTCCCACATCATCTTGATTCGGCCCATAATACCCTGTGATAGTAAGCTTTTCCTCTGCCACTTTTGCTTGCAAGATCAGCCATCTCCCTCTAGAGTCTGCTGCCATAGATTCAAAACAAAAATGCACTCCTTGCCTAACCAAAATCGCCACCCCTTTTGTAACTATTGTTTGAGGTGTGAAAAAGAAATGCGCAACCCACCTTTGAGTTCCAAAAATGTCCTTGCACTCGGTGGCAGTTAAATGCGTCTCTTTTAAAATAACTATATGGGCCAATGAGTCCTCTAAATACTTTAGAATTAGACGTCTCTTAGACCTTACACGCAACCCATTAACATTCCACTACAGGAATTTCAGCTCCGTTACACTAGCCCCACTCATCAATTACCAGACAAAATACCTTAGTTAGCCAGGTGGCAAATACGCTTCTGGGGATCATTTTTTAACTTTTTCTCTCTCCCACCCCCCGTCCCCCAAACCACACTCCAACCCCCCTACCCTCCCTCTCCCCATTATCCCTCCCTTGGAAAACCCAACCGACCTACCCATGGCCTCGGCCCTTCGAGTGCCTCTGGTGGTGGTGCTAACCCTCCTAATTTTTCAAATTACATACAATTTTGTACAGGCATCTTCCAACAACATTTTTAGAGTCAGACGATAAATTAGACATTTGCCTCATGAGCCCTCTCTCTACACTGCTCAATAAATGTATCTACTTCTTCAACAATACGGAACGATTACATCTTGTTATGCCACATAACCTTCAGAAAAGCCTGAAACTTAAGTTGAACCGTGGCGCCCAATTCCCTAAGTGGCTCTATCCGCTTGCCTAACTCCCACTGCCTATTTGCCGTTGCCGGGGACAAATCAGATCTTTTTTACTTCCACCCTGACTCCGTCGACTGTGATACTTTTCTTTTTCAGAGCAGCTGACAAGGTTATATGTCAAAAAATTGACTAGTATTTTTCTCGGCTTTGTCCTATTTGGATTCAACCTGTAGGGATCAAGGTGTACCCGTTGTATATCTGAAAAAATCAACTCCTCATGCTCTTGCAGCTCTAACTCAGTTTTCAAAATATGTGCCACATAATTTTTAACACCAGCACCTTCTTTGCCTTCAGGTAACTTCAAATTTTTTATATTGTTTCGTCTTTGCATATTTTACAGCCGCTCCACTCTGTCCTCCTGTGCCCTCTCTCTAAACTTAAGCTCGTCTATTTCTTTACGATGGTCTATTACACTCTCCCGGAGCTGTTTTGTCTCAGCCTCTAATACTTCCGTACGGGAGCTTAACTCATTAAACTTGGCCTCTAGGAGACTACAGGACGCTCGAATGCTTTCTTGATTAGCCTTCGATATCTTAAAGCCCTCATGCATGTCCCTGTCTAATTTCTGCAGCAGTGTTAATATGGGTAAATCTGGGTTACCATGCTCGAGGTCTTCTGCTAAAGTGTTTTTCCCGGAGGTGTAATTCCTCATATTCTCCTCACTTTCCCCTACCTTCTCCGCCTCGCTTGTGGGCCCCTCCACTGTTTCCCCTGAGACATTCAGACAAGCCATACCTGATGTGGCTAAGTCCACAGTGTCCACTATCTCCTTATCTCCAATCTCTTGACCCAGCGCTTCCGTGTCCATATCTAAATCTAAGGTTTGATACCTATTGGGACTCAGATGGGGGACCAATCCTGTTGACCTTCTAACTCTGAACTCAATTTTACGGGGTCAGGTCTTAATATCAGTGTTTTAGGGATAGTTTTAAAATAGGAGTTAAGGGATGGGGTTGTCTTAATCTTGTGCTCCACACTATGTTTCACCAAATTACAATTTTGTTTGCCAGAAGTTTTTTTCTTTTTCCTCAAAATACTGACTGCACAGTCACTCGTTGCTGCTTTGCTCCCTGGTCCCCTCGCCGCACTCCTCAAGATATATGCAACTTTAGCCTTTAGCTGACTCGGCTGCACCTCCTCCAGGGACAATACCTCCTGTTTGACTCCCCTGCTTAATCTCTGCCCAGTACTAAGTCTGTGTCTGCCCCCCTTCCGCGTCCTTCGACTGCTCTGAGGGCGATTTTAGCTGGAGCTCGCCGGCCTCTCCCTACCTGCGTGCAGCCCTCTTTCACCCGACCGAGTCAGCTGCACGATCCGCCGCAGCTGCTGCAGTCACGGCCGACTCCGCGGCCGGCTATTCCGGCATCCTGCTCACTTCGGCGCTGACAGCCTCCACGCCCCCTGCCTCCATACGGGACCAAACAGCCGTAACAGAAGCCTGTAGAAAATGTTGAAAAAAGGACGACCCGGACCAAATCACAAAAGCCACTCCAAGCCGCCGGGTCTTAATCGTGGTTTCTTCCCAAACTGACAGCGAAAATCAGCCCTGCCTGCACGATACCGCACCACCACTTCTCCCACACTCGCGACCCGCTGCTAGCCAGCCGCCATGTTTTCCCCAGAAGAAATCAGTTTCATTCCAAATGATCTCTACTGATAAAGATGAATGTATTACTACCCTTTTAAAAATGACACTGTTAGAAAGATTCATAGGGGGCGACCGTTGGAATTGCATTTTCCGTTGAAAGTTTCTGGAAAGACCATTGGATACCTCAACAGGCTCGATCAAGAATTGAAAAAACTGTTTTAAGATTTAATTGATTTCAGCCTTCTTCATGCCCGCATATAATAATTAAAAAAAGCCCTGCAACAAAAAAGAATAACTCCAAATACATGAAACTGAAGCCTATTGGTTAGCAGTTCTAGGTCCTGATGAGAACCCAGAACTGAGTCCGGGTTTGAAACACGTCAACAGGAGAATACGCCAGGGAGTGTGAGGCCAAAAAATGCAAAGGTTTTGGATTGACACAGGGTATTATTTATAGGAACAATTTGCAATTCCATGGCCCCTGGTGTTCGTCATTGGTGAAACATTTCCATCCCCTGGTTTGGCCCATTAAATAGGGGCCCTTACTTATTTTGAAATTATATATAGGCTCCTTTTTGGTGTTGAATTTGAGAACTGTGATACATTTATGTGCAAGTATATTTCCAGTGCATATGCCACAATTTGTGTTTATTCACTGTTTACTTTATTGTGTCATTTGTGTCATTTGCTTTTATGTCACATGGGCTGTATCAAGCACTCTTTGAAATTCAAAGTTGATGTTTGTCTGTTCCTACTTCTATGAAAAGACATCTAATAAATCCATAATCTGCTGAAAAAAGATTGATGAAATAAATGGTGACCACGTTAATTGAGTTTCATGGTCACGAATTTAAAATAATGTTGTTGTGAAGTAACGTCAGTACTGGCCTTTGTTTTGTATGTGACTTTTAGAACTATGGCATTTTCTGCTCTTAGCTTAGTGTGCCTGCAGCCTGTCTCCAATACACGTTTTGGGTGGGTGACAGCTGGACTTTGTGCATTCCCTGTAGACAGCCACATACAAAGGGAGCTTGGTTGTGACTAAGTGGTCATCCACATCCTGATGGGCCACCCTTGGCAGGCTGGAAGGGAGGAGCTGACACTTTCACCTGGATAGGCTGTGTCCTGTACCCACACAAAAGTCTGCATATCCCCTTCAAGTGAGTCTGGAGCCAGAGCTGGGAGAGAGGATCTCTATGCACTTCAAAGCCCCTCTTTGAAGCCACCCACACTTGAAAGGCACAACTGGGCATACGTACTGGGTCTCTGATCCCACCAAATCAGACACTACTGGACCTGAGAAGAAACTTTGCCAGTAGGAAGGATTGCTGTGCTGCTACAAGGACTGCCACTCTGCTAGTCTGCTACTCTGGAAGAACTGCTATTTGGCTGTGCTGCCCTGCTACCTACTACCCTCTGCCCTGTTAAGGAAGAACTGGACTAACTTACTTAAACCCAGAGTGATCTCCAAGGACATGCTGGCTTTCCTCCTGTTTTAAGACTCAGGGATATCAAAGTCTTACCCCCTGCTCCCTTGCCTTTGTCCATTGCAAGTGGATCCAGGTGCTTCGGAACCAATGCATCTTGGACCTGGGCCTTCAACTTCGAAACCACTGCATCACAATCATTGCCTGGAGATAATCGCCATATCACCTCGACAGTGGGATCGACACCGACACATCGCTCAGCTGCGCCCTGCAACTCGCTGTTGTGACCAAGATCAAGGTATTTTTGTTCAATTGGCTCTTGTATCCAGCCTGCACTCCATCAAGGTCGATCTGAACTCTTGACTTTGCCCCAGTCCAGCATAACCATTTAACCTCATAGGCACTTACTGATTCTAAGCGCTATTTTTCTCTTTATTTCTTTAAAAATTCATATCTCGACTTCTACTTATTGTATTTTTGTCTTGTGTTATTTATAAAATCATAATCTAGTTTTCTAAACTGGTGTGGTGTCTTAGTGTGGTGTTTTCACTGTGTTACTGTTTGAAGTATTGCACAAACACACATTGCCTCTTATGTTAAGTCTGCCTCCTCTGTGCCAGGCTGCCAGAAGGTGTGCACTGGTTAATTTATTGTGTTTATCGACTTACCCTGACTAGGATTGTTGTTCCTGCTTGGACAAGTTGCATAAGGGAGAGGTGTGGCGCCGCGGCCAGGGCGACTGACATTGGAATCTGGGGACCACGGTTCGATCCCCGGCTCCGGCGGCAGGTTAGCCCAGCACCATGTGACTCTGGGCAATAGCTCGCTTAATCTTCCCGACGGCCCCCAGCGCCTAGAGACCCTTACGGGTGATTGTGCGCTTTACAAATGTGGACTTTACTTTACTTTTTTACCTCTGTCAACCAGAAACTCAGTTTCTAACATATCTTTAACACGCTATTGTGAATAATTTCTAAAAGTATAAATGCCTGTCTTAAAGTGGCATTATTACCCAGGGGGGAGGTTGTATATTGAACAGTAGTGGACCTGATCTATCAGTTTTGTGTGAGTTCCTCTCACTCTAACCCCAGCTCAAAACTTCTTGGAGGTGTCTTTCCCATTGCATAATTTAGCAATGTAGATTATTGTGGAAGGTTATAGTCCCTCTTCCGAAGGTATATGCCCGAGCTACAGGGTTGGGCTAATAACAAGCGCAAGGGCCTTTAGCAAATGGTGTTATCTGAGGCAGTACAGCTTTAATGCTATTAGAAGACTCCACCCTTAAAGGTAGAATGTTCCAAACTAAAAAGGGAGAAACGGAAAGACAAACATTGAAATGTTAAAGCAGAAGGTCTAGACCAGCAATTATAGGCCCTCAGTCACTCAATTGTCTATAATGGAGCTCTCACCATTCCAATGTTCTAATGTTGCTAAATCTAAGATCTGAAACATGCAACGATCGCAAACGATTTCTTAGCTGTGGTAAATAATAAACGACTTTGCTTAAATTGATCTAACCTCTGACTCAATTTGGAAATATACTGTTTGGTGTAATAAATAATACTTACAGTAATGGGGCAGGTGTTGAATGAGCGCTCAGAATAATTTAACTGAAGCAATCCACGTTTTCTTATAAAACGACATTTGTAGGGTGCAATGCGTCTTTTTAGCATTTTTTTCTGAACCCTGTTTACGTCCTCATTTTGATTTATATCCTGACACATTTTTATAAGTTGCAAAATGTGTTTACTGCTTACTTTTATGTGTGTTGAGCGCTCGTTTGCATCCTATAGTTAAATTTAAACCTGTGATTGATGAGTTGCTGGCTGATTTTCTGGACCAACAAAAGAAAAGCAGAAAAATGCACAGTAGAGGCTCTGAAATTACAGATAGAAATGAAACCCCCCCTTTACACACAATAACTGATTTTCCTTTCTTATTCTTGCCAGGATCTGTTCTTTAGCTTGTTCAGTGCACAACAAGGAAGGCATGTTATTCTGAATTGAACCAAATATTCAATAGCATTATGGATCAATACAGCTCATTCGCACTCTCAGCATTGATCAAATAGAATAGCTGCATTTGACCCTGCCATGAGTGAATGAAACTCCAAGTTTACTTTTAACACAAATCCATCTTGAACCAAGAGATCACATTTTACATACTCACCATAAGCTCCTTGGAGATAGGACAGGAGAACGGTGGACTGAATAAAGAAAATCTCTGATGTCTGATGCAGGGTAAATTTTCGAGAGTAGCAAAGAAGGATGTGATGATGGATGCATAATTACAAAATCCATGCATAACAGGCAAAGATGTGAAAACACCACATAATTGCACACAATGGGGAAGCATTTCAGTACCTTAAAATTGAAATATCAAATGATGTATTACGATTTTAAACTTGTGTCAACATCATCAGTCATTACTCATGGACATTTGGTGCAGTTGTACAACTGTTAACGTTTTATCTGCGAGTACAGCACCTAATCTAGGTTATTTATTTTGCACTCTAATACTAGTAGTCCTGTCTAGTTCTTATAAAGTCTTTACTTCAATTACAAGAATCCAAAAAACAGACTGGATGAGCTAACCCTGCGTGGAATTGTGAAATGTGGGAGTTTTGCCCTTTGGTGTGCATTGTCAGGCTGCAAATTATTTTCACTACTTCTCGTAGTGTGTGTTAGCCTTGGAGCCCATGGTGACGTCAGCTGCTCCCCAATACTGTTTGGGTATCGCTTCAAATCGCTTCTTGCTAGCTAAAAATTAAAGTTGTCCTTCTCTTATTGGCGTTGCCTTTTCATTGTTGTCAGTTTAGGGTTAGGGTTGTATGGCTACAAATATTGCAGTGCGTCCACTAGTAGCAGTACGATTTTTCAAGAACACCTTCTGTCTCCATACTAGTGGGCAAAGGAGTTAACAAGTGTTGCCAAGGTGTTGCAAGGCTGAAGCAAAGGCATTCAAGGTTTTTGCTGGGTTGTGAGTGGCATCCGATGAGATTCCTCAGAGGCATTGTGGAAAATAATTAGAAAACATGAGGGTACAAAATCCAATGCGAAGAATTTTTTTTTCTGACAATTAAGAAATATACAAATATTTTCAATCTTAACGTCAATTGAAAAAAGACAAAGGTACAATTTTTAACATTTGCAAATGAGCAAAAGCAAATGTGTGTGTGTGCAAAATGAAGATGCATGAAGTATAATATGCTATTTATTACAATTCTTTAGTGTTGGAAGGGCCATGGCTCATCGTAGATGTGAGTTAAACCCCTCAGGTTTGTCCAGAGTCCAGCAGAAGTGAAACTAACAGGGTTATTAAATCCTACAAAATAATAATGGGTGCAAAAACACACTGCCAAAATGGGTGCAAATAACATAATGGCTATTGGATGTTTTTTAGAATGTGATTGTTTTTGCATTTAATCATTAGCTGTGCCAAAAAAAATTAGAAAAGATGTGCAAATGCTATTTGCATCTCTTCTTTAACAAGAGCAAGCTATTTTGCTCTCACATTCTAACTGACAATAGCACTAGAATCGGAACAAATTACCGCCCTGGTGTGTATTATTAGTAAGGCGTAAGTCTATATGACCCCATTATATTTAGGTGGGAAAAATATACAGTTATTTTGTTTATTTGTCACTTGACAACCAAATGGATGTCCATTCTACAAAATTCCATGGATAGTGGTATTGGCATCACACAACCGGAATCGCCAGGGCATCCGGGGAAGTGACGTCATTTGACCTTTGTTGACTCTCCAGAAATAATGCCACATGGCATTTCACTCTGGGGATATCACAGGAAGTACAACACTGAAGTTATTAATCCTACAATTTGTGCAAAATTAATAAAATAGAAATGTAATTTCTATCTTATCATATAATTTTATGTCTCATGCTTTCACAACCACTACTTCTCAGATCTCTGACTCAGGATCGCTCTACCTCAACAGCTGCTATCTTCTTATTACTTTTCTTCCCCATCTTACTCTGACCTCCGCCTTTTCATATCATCTGCTTCAATCTACCTGTTTTTCTACATCAGCATGTGATGTGCCCTCATCTTTTTCAGTTTCCTATTAACCACACCTCTTTAAACCCTTTTCATCCGATTCTCACTCTCCCAGCTCCATCATCTATTCCCTCCCACTTCCACCACTCATTGCTCTGTACCATAGCTCACATCCACCTCTCATTCTTTCACCTCTGTAACTGATATTTACTCACCTCTTTCTCCTGCATTTCTTTGCACACACTTCTCTCTCTTTTTTCCCGGAATGTGCCTTTTATCTACAACTTCATAACAGTAATTAGCTTAAATTTCTTTCTACTTGTCTCACATTCACCTACATCTTTAACAGTTTCACTTTCACATCATTCCCTTTGACCTTAGGGCAACAGGCTTGAGTTCCCCCATCTCAGTCCCATACAATCTTCACCCCTTACTTTGACAACTAATGATCACTCTTTTGTTTCCCTATTTCTCACATATTTTCACCTCTATATATCCACCACCATCCCACCTACCTCACACCTCCCTCTAACTTCCTCTGGCATCAATATTCCGAATGCCATCTTCCTCTGTCAGGAGGCCACTTCCATAACTCCCCTCTTACCTTCACGTTTGCCAATTTTCATCTCAGGTCACTCTTGCTCCTGTTTCATCTCTCACTACTCTCTTGGTCAAGCCGGCTATTGAGTTCAGAGGAAAGAATAGCTTGAAGTCTGATGGTATTGTGGCCTGGTGAAAGAGATCAGTACCTCACCATCACAAGAACACCCTGCCACAGGATATGGGTGTATTACACTTCATGCACCCCTACAGGCCTCACAGTCAACTAATATCCTCAGAGATTTATGACTTTGGCTCCATCCACCCTGGATTTACTGAAATATGGGGCAAGCATGAGTACTCCAATGGATTGGAATTAAAGGGTGTTATGAGGTACAGATACCTTCAGAAATTAGGATTTACCCAGGAAAACAGGAGTATCACACCCAGTTCCCATGGTAATTCACCATTTCTCCCTAGCATTTCACCTAATTTTGAGCTGTTATCGAAGGATGTAATTTATGGTTGAAATGCACCAGCTTTGTGGAATTACCACTGATTTTATAACCCTGTTTAAGCTAGCCACTACTGTTACTGACCCCATCAGAATTAACATTAGACTTTCAAGACAGGAGCTGACCGGAGCTCCCCATTAGTTTTGAAAATTTTGTGAAGACTCGTCAACCGGCGCCAAGATATTGACAAATCAAAAAACGCTTTTCCTATGGAAACTAGGGGCCAGATGTACGACGCTCTAAATAGCGCCTCGCAAATTGCGAATCACAAAAGACTCGCAATTTGCGAGGTGGTATTTAGAGCGTCAGACATCTGGCCCCTAGTTTCCATAGAAGCATTTTTTGATTTGCCAATATATTTGGCGCCGGTTGACGAGTCTTCACAACATTTTCAAAACTAATGGGGAGCTCTGGTCAGCTCCTGTCTTGAAAGTTTCAGGGTGATTCGTTAAGTGGGGGCAGAGAAAAAAGGGGTCTCCATGTTATTTTCCATAGGAAACTTTAGACAAAGCTAATTCCCGAACTGGTGAACGGAATTACACAACATTTGGCAGAAAGGTAGGTATTGATTTAGAAAGGGTGTTAATGGTGTTTTAAATGGTGTAAATCTGTTCAGTAGTTCCTGAGCAATTCAAAAAATACAAATATCAATATCTGGTGGCCGAGGGGATTTGCGAACCCTCCCGAGCTTGAATTTCATTTTGATTGGCTGTCAACACTCCAAACCAGGAAGTGTTGGCAGCCATCATGTGACTCTATAAAATCGAATCACAAGAAAACAGTAAAAAAAAAACAGGATGAAAAACAAGAAAAGGGAGCAGTGTAGAAACACCCTGACCCAAGAGGCATGCTGAGGGTGTCCCATAAGGACCCTCAGGGAAAAAAACCTTTTTTTTAATTTATATTTTTGGCCGAATTCGTGCTGGGTGCACTAATCCTGCTGAAAATGTTTTAAAAAGCGTGGGCTGCCGCGCTTTGTTTCTTTGAGCCCTGGGTGGGCCAGGTCCTAGGCGCAATGAGGAAATTATATGTGGGGGCCCCTGCAGCCCTGGAGACCACCACCTCCTCAGGGCTTTATTTATTATGGTTGGGGGACACATGAGCCCCGCAGCCAAGGGGATAGCCATCTCCCCGGGGCTTTAATTAATTAGGGGGGGCCTCGCAGGTCCCCCGAGCACCAAGGACTGCCACCTCCGTAGGGTTTTAAGTAATTAGAGGTGGGGGGATCTCATAGGCCCCCCAAGCCCCAGGGACTGCCAGCTCCCTGGGGCTTTCTTTAATTATGCGTGTGGGGCTGGCGGCCCCCCACAGCCCCGGGAACCTCCACCTCCCGGGCACAAATTATTGAAGTGCGGGAGTATGTTGTGGACCCTCAGCCCCAGGGACCACCACCTCCCCGGGGCTATTCACATTTTGGGAGGGGTTCCTGAAGCCCTCTATGGCCCTGGGGACCACCACCCCCTAGGACGTCTCCAGCAATGTCTTGGGTTGCCCACCCCCCGGATATTGCAGATTGCTATGGCAGGGCAGGAGCATGGCTCCCGCCCTGTCATTGCAAACTATGCTTTGCTTCATGGAAGCGAGAGCAGAAACTTGAAACGGGAAAATTAAAAAAAAAACAATAAAAATTTGAGGCCAGGCCCCAGGAATGAGGTCCCCGGGGCCAAAAGAGGGCAAGGAAGGGGCTGCACCCCTTCCGTATAAATGCAAAAAATTACAGAAGGCCATTCCCCGGGGGATGGGATCCCCGGGGCCAAAATCAGCATCGGGAGGGGGGCTGCGCAGCCGCGTGGCCTACTTCCTGTTTAAAAATTTCTTTTTTAAATGGTTCAGGCCCTGGGGGATGGGGTCCCCAGGGCCCACCAAATATTAAGACAAGGGGTGCTGCACAGCCCCCCTTCTAACAATAATTTAAAAAAAGCAGAAGCAGGCATCTGGCTGGAGGCCTGGCCCCCTCCCTGCACCATTGTGCAGACGGGCCTTCTGCCACATTCTGTATTGGAGGATTAAGTCTCCTTCAATCCTAAGGGTCCTTAGGGGCCAACTATGTTGTGTGTCAATTTAGATACCGTATCTAGATTTCCCGATTCAAGCCCTCATATAGGTATAATTCACATTGCCCTTATTTAGGCAAAGAAATCCAGTCCTTATTTAGGCATTGCTCATGCTAACCAAATGCAGGCATGGCCAACTACTTCCGATCCTCTTCGTCACAACGAGTTCTTGGAAAACCAGATTCTTAAGCCTTTAGGACTTCCCCTGCCTGGATATTGATTTCTCCAAGAACTCATTTATTATGCATGAACATCTATTCCTTAGGGGTTCATTCATGACGTTCTTATGCCTGACATTTACGTCAATACTGGCATTCAAGGAATAAATATGCCTTCACTTGCAATGGCAAGGCACGGTGAGGTTCGGCTACCTACTTGCACGATGCGGCTCGCCACAGCAAGTCCCGAAGGAAGTCAAGTCCCCAACTGACGCACTGACCAGATGCTGTCATCCTCCTCGCAGAGAATCCAGCTCCAGTGTTTCTGACTCCCTTTGCGGGGTGTTAGAGATCGATTCCCGGGAAAGAGATATCAACCTCTCTCATTCTAAGGTATGGAGCTGATTAGAACCTCGAGAAACTTTTGGCAACTCTTGGCATAACTAAACCAGACTAAGACAGCACCTACTTCTTCCCTCATACTGCACTTAGGTTAGGTACACTGGGGTATGATTATTTTAGAAGCACCAGTTAAGTATTTTAGCCTGTGTTATTTATGCATGTATTTTAATGAATATATGTCATAGCTACAAGAAGTGCTATTACAGTATTATTTTATCTTACTGCTAAAGCTGTACATTTTATACTTTGCATTCTGTCTTACGATTGTAGCATTTCATATCTCATGCATGAGAAATAAGACTGTTCAATAAACCCTTTTTATTGAAACGCCCGTCTCTCCATTTCTATGCAACTCTGTAGAAACGAAGCATGCACGATTGACTGATT
The DNA here is from genome assembly GCF_964261635.1 of Lissotriton helveticus. Lineage (NCBI taxonomy): Eukaryota > Metazoa > Chordata > Amphibia > Caudata > Salamandridae > Lissotriton > Lissotriton helveticus. The sequence goes on from NC_136068.1 coordinate 169,769,281, forward strand.
GAAACGGTTATCTATTGTTTCCACGACTCTGAAGATATTGATACGACTCTAAGGTAAACAAAGTTGTTATGTTTATGTGGTTGTCACAAACTAATCCCTTCTTGTTCAGTCGAGAAAGTTTCTAGTGACCTCTGGGTTACCTGGCACACACAAGTAATTATTAAGTTTAATGTACTTGACAGAGACATACTGACCTTAGTCCTATGTCAAAAGTATAGTGTATATTATTTCAATGCGCAGAGCCTATCAGGGATATAGGAACTACACTACAACTAGACTACCAGGTACTGCCAGTAATCCCCACACAGTGGGATTGCTGAGAGATGATCCGAGGTCACACCCCTTTTTACACCTCTCTGCAAACACACCTCTTGGTGAACTGCTGGTGGGGCAATGAGGTCCTCTTGTGTCCTGAGGACCTAAGGACTAAAGTGGACTTCATCCCCCAAGCAGCAGTGCGCCAGGAGGCACGTTTGCAGTGTGGTGTAAAAAGGGTGTGTGGCCTCAGACCACTCTCAGCAATCCAGCTGTGTGGGGCTTACTAGAGATAACAGGAAGGCTAGTTGGCCCCCAGGAATCCTCAAGAGGCAAGGAGACTCCATCTCCCAACTAAGAATGTGCCAGGAGGTGCATTTGCAGAGTGGTGGGGAAAGGGGGTGTGGCCTGTGTCCACCTCTCAGCAATTCCACTGTGTGGGGCTTACTGGAGGTAACAGGTAGGCTAGTTGGCCCCTAAGGACCATCACAAGCGAAGGGGACTTCACCCCCAACCAAGAATGTGCCAGGAGGTGCATTTGCAGGGTGGTGGGGAAAGGGGGCGTGGCCTGCTATGAGAATATAGCACTCCAGTTGTATGGGACTTACTGGAGATAATAGGAGGGGTAGTTGGTCCCCAAAGATGTCCTTTGGGCCGACTACTCCTCCTGTTACCTCCAGTAAGTCCCACACAATGGGATTGCTAAGAGGTCCTCAGAGGCCACACACCCCTTCCTCCACCACTCTGCAAATCCGCCTCCTGGCACACTACAGGTTGGGGGATGAAGTCCACTTTCCTTCTGAGGCACGTTGGGGGACAGGAAGTCCTCCTATTACCTCCTGTAAGTCCTACGCAACAGAATTCCTGAGTGCTGGTCGGAGGCCCAGCATCCTTTTGTCACCACTCTGCAAACGCAGCTAGTTAAACAAGCATTTGCAATGTAATAGGTTTCGCATTTCCGAGAATTACAGCTATTAACATTGTAAATGTAAAAGTTTTTTGCTAAGGTTTTGTGGAGTGTATGTACGTTGTGTGTAGTGGAATCATGTGGTATGTTGTGCAGTAAAAATGATGTGGATAAAAAGTATGTGGTATTTAGTTTATAGGATTTATGTGGGATTATGTGTTATGGAGAGTAATTATGTGGTATGGTTGTCTTTGTTGTGGAGTGGTAACCTCAGGTTTAGTGTTCCTCATTTCCAAAGTAGCTAAACTATTAACTCAATGAGCCATAAAAAGAGAAGAAATCACTGAGGAGCACTTGTAGACCTAGTCAGAGGTATGAGTAGGGCCACTGGAATTATGTGACTGTTTGGCTGCACCAACTTTCGCACAATTATACATTTTCCGCATTAACCACATAATCCATCATCTGCTACCTAATCTGCACATTTGAACAAAAAAAGCCTTGTTTCTAGCTTAAACGACTCAAATATTACCAAAATGCAGCGACAAGTGTTACAGCATTGTGGAAGGTCCTTTGTAAACCTAGAATGGTCACCTCTTACTTATTGCTAAATGTGGGTGTTAACTTGGTATTAATGGTATGCAAGCCACTCTTGCATCTTTCTGCACCTCTCTTGCCTCTTTCTGCATTTCTGTGGCTTCTTTCTGTACCTTTCTTTCTTTTACTGCACTTCTCTTGCCTCTTTCTGCACATCTCTTCTACTTCCTGGACCTCTTTTGCCTCTTTCTGCACCTCTTTGCATCTTTCTGCACCTCACTTGCTTCTTTGTGTACCACTCTTACCCCTTTCTGCACCTCTCTTGCCTCTTTCTGCTCCCCTCCTGCTTCTTTCTACACCTCTGTCTTTTCTTTCTGCACTTCTTTTGTTTCTTTCTGCACCTTTCTTGCTTCTTTCTGCACCCCTCTTGCTTTTCTCCACCCCTCTTCCCCCTCTCTGCATGTCTGTTGCTTTATTCTGCACTTCTCTTGCCTCTTTCTTCCCTCCTTCTGCATCTCTGTTGCTTCTTTCTGCACTTATCTTGCGTCTTTCTGTACCTCACTTGCTTCTTTCGGTACCCCTTCTGCCTCTTTCTTTACCCCTCTTCCCTTTCTGCACCTCTGTTGCTTCTTTCTTCACCCATCTTTTCTCTTTCTTTACCCTTGTTGCCTCTTTCTGTACCTCTCTTGCCTCTTTCTGCATTTCTGTTGCTTCTTTCTGCACCTTTATTTCTTTTACTGCACTTCTCTTGCCTCTTTCTTCACATCTCTTCTACTTTCTGAACCTCTTTTGCCTCCTTCTGCATCTCTTTGCATCTTTCTGCACCTCACTTGCTTCTTTGTGTACCACTCTTACCCCTTTCTGCACCTCTCTTGCCTCTTTCTGCACCCCTCTTCCCTCTTTCTGCTCCCCTCCTGCTTCTTTCTACACCCCTGTCTCTTCTTTCTGTACTTCTTTTGTTTCTTTCTGCACCTCTCTTGCTTCTTTCTGCACCCCTCTTGCCTTTCCCCACCCCTCTTCCCCCTTTCTGCATGTCTGTTGCTTTTTTCTGCACTTCTCTTGCCTCTTTCTTCCCTCTTTCTGCATCTCTGTTGCTTCTTTCTGTACTTATCTTGCGTCTTTCTGTACCTCACTTGCTTCTTTCGGTACCCATTCTGCCTCTTTCTTTACCCCTCTTCTCTTTCTGCACTCCTCTTGCCTCTTTCTGCACCTCTGTTCCTTCTCTTTGCACTTAATTTCTGCACCTATCCTACTTCTTTCTACACACCTCTTGCCTCTTTTTCCACCCCTCGTCCCTCTTTCTGTACCTCTGTTGCTTCTTTCTTTACCCATCTTTCCTCTTTCTTTACCCTTGTTGCCTCTTTCTGCACCTCTGTTGCTTCTTTTTGCACTTATTTTGTTTCTTTTTGCACATATCATGCTTCTTTCTGCACTGCTCATGCTTCTTTCTTTACCTTTCTTCCTCTTTCTGGACTTATGTTGCCTCTTTCTGCATTTCTCTTGCTTTGTTCTGCATCTTTCTTCATCTTTTTGCATGTCTCTTGCTTCTTTCTGCACTTCTCTTGCTTCTTTCTGTGCCTTTCTTCCTTTTTCTGCATATGTCCTACCCATGTAGGCATAGTTCGGAATTAGCATTTAAAAAAACCTTAGAAATTCACCGAACAAAACAAAGGTTTCAGGAACTTTATAGTTAGAAATTATCATTTAAAAAACCATAGAAATTCAGTGGAAAAAACCCTAGGTTTAAGGGATGTTGTAGTTAGAAATTAGCATTTAAAAAACCTTTGACATTCACTGAAAAAACACAGGTTTCAGGGATGTTATAGTGAGTTGGAATATTCACTCTTACAAAACCTGAGAAATTCTGCTGTTATAGTTAGCTGAGCTAACTATAACTCGTGCTCCTGCAATGCACTACTGATGACATCACGTATTACATCACTCATGACATGGTCAGTGACATCACTGATGCCATCACTGATTACATCTCAAAAGACATCACTGATGACATCACTGATGACTTCATCCACATGATAATCTGATGTACCTCCTCACAGCCTAATATAACCTTTGATACACCCAGTCTAAAATACAGACTGCCATTCTCAAAACCATAGAGACACCAATACCAGTTACTACATACCCACTCACTAATTCCTAGGTCTACACACACATCCACTCCCTTATCCATACATTCACTCAATAATACAACCACTATCATATGCACTCTTACACCCATACAGACACTCACACACCACCACTCACCCATAGAGTTACTCAACAGCTAGTCAGTCAAGCAAAGAATCAATCACACTCCCATTTACTCACCTACACAGTTATACACACACCACCTCACTTATTTATACAGATACTAACACATACTTACTCTCTTATAGAATCACTGACACAGCACACACTCATCTATACAGCCACTCTCCTAATCACTCACTCTCACATATAATCATTTATATACTTCAACACTGACATATACTGCCTTTCACATATATAGTTACTCACACATGTACCACTGAGACATCCATTCACTCACCAGCACAGCCATACACACACTCACCCACCCATACAGCCCCTCACAGATCCACACTTGAACCCGTACACCCAGTGAATCACCCACTCACACATCCATGCAGGGAGTCACACACACACCCCACACACCCACACAGACACTCAGGCACCCATTCAGGTACTCAGAAAACCAATCAAAACCCATATGGACACTCATGTAGCTACTCGCCAACCCAAGCAGCCACTTATACACCAACTGACAGACTGATACAGACATTCATACAGATTTGTCAGTCACCCATGTATTAGTAAGACATGTTTAATCACTCACTTATACAGTCAGTCATGCACCTATTAATTCATACATTCAGACACTACACTCATACATCCACTCATTCTTCAATACACCTTGACACGTGTATATATATATATATATATATATATATATATATATATATATATATAAAACATATTTAAACTTTTTAGAAACACTCAGTCACTGGATGATGTCATCAGTGATGTCACCAGTGATGTCCTTTGAGATGTCATCAGTGATGTCATCAGTGATGACACTGACCATGTCATGAGTGATGTAATATGTGATGTCATCAACAGTGCATTGCGACGGCGCGAGTTATAATTTGCTCAACTGACTATAACGGACACATTTCTCTGGTTTTGTATGAGTGAGATGTCCAACTAACTATAGCATCCATGAAACCTGTGATTGTGTCAGTAAATATATATATATATATATATATATATATATATATATATATATATATATATATATATATATATATATATATATGTAATATATATATTACCTACTGGCGGTCGCCAGTAGGTATATATAGTTAGGATTTTTTCTCTATGGGATTTTTGAAAATTCTATGTCTAATAACTTTGGCGTTTGTGGACGGAATTGGCTGAAAGTTTCAGGAAAATGGAACATTTTGTTTCTGAGCAGCCCCTGAAAATTTGGGGGGGTTTCGTCAAGGGGGGGCCGAGAAAAAAGGGGGGTCCCAAAACGTGTTTTTAACATTGAGTTTTCCATAGGGCGGTTGGCCTCACTTTTAGCCCGAACGGCTGAATGGATTTGCACGAAACTTGGCAAAATTGTAGGGACTGGTAGCCCGATGTGCCTTTTGTAGGTCTCAATATATGTGCTACAGTGGATTTTGAGAAATTAACGTTTAAAAAAAGATATATATCTGTAACAGCGGACCGGGCAGCGCTCCAGTACGCGTACTTTTCGCGCAACGGAGCTTTGTGAAGCGAAGCTGATTGGTTCTCCGGCGTCTGTAAACATTCCAAACAGTCCGTAGCGGCCGCCATCTTGTCTCTCGGTAGGATCGAGAGACAAGAGGAGGCCAAAGCGAAGGGGCAAATGACCATAAGGGGGCATAGTAGATCCTCGCTGACCCCCTAGGTTTGATGTGGAGGTTTTAAAAGGGCCCCACGGGGCAAAAAAAATAATAATAATAATAATCGAACGGCTGAATGGATTTGCACGAAACTTGGTAAAATATTAGGGACTGGTAGCCCGATGTGCCTTTGCTAGGTCTCAATATATGTGCTCCAGTGGATTTTGAGAAATTAACGTTCAAAAAAAGATATATATCTGTAACAGCGCTCCGCTTCGCGTACTTTTCGCGTTACGGAGGTTTGCGAAGCTGATTGGTTCTTCGGCGTCTGTAAACATTCCAAACAGTCCGTAGCGGCCGCCATCTTGTCTCTCGGTAGGATTGAGAGACAAGAGGAGGCCAAAACAAAGGGGGAAATAACCATAAGGGGGCATAGTAGATCCTCCCTGACCCCCTAGGTTTAATGTGGAGGTTTTAAAAGGGCCCGGGGGGGGAAAAAAATATTTTTTTTTTTGTGTAGCGGCCGCCATCTTGTCTCTCGGTAGGATTGAGAGACAAGAGGAGGCCAAAACAAAGGGGGAAATAACCATAAGGGGGCATAGTAGATCCTCCCTGACCCCCTAGATACAAAATGGAGGGCAAATAATGTTCAGAATGGGTAGAAGGGGGCACGGTAGACTTATCTTGACCCCCTAGGTTTTGTGAGGATGGCTGAGGAGGCTTATATGTGCGAAAAAAAACATTTTTTTTAAAAATTTCGCGAGGTTAGCTCCCGGTTCGCGTACCGGGTAGCGCCCCGGGGAGCGTACTTTGTTGAAAATTAGTGAAAAAAGTTAGAGTAAAATAATAATTGTGAGTGATCAGATGTAGGGTAGCTCTGAGAAGAGCTTTTGGGTTTATGGTACATTTAGGTACTTATAAGTAGGTACCAATGCACATTCTTAAATTCAGAATGAAAATTCTGTTGCCCTCATCTGAGAAGTGAACTCCATCTCCTCTGTAGATATCTTGCATGTAGTAACGCAAGTTATTGTTGTACAGGGAGCCCATTCCATGGTCTCTCATGTAAGCTGAAACAGATTTGTTTACATGCTTCCTCGACTTCTCAATTTGTGGACAAAATTGGTTCGACCACCTCCATTTCTGTCTTTGGCATATATTTGAATATACCAAGGCAGTCTGAGGAAAAAGTGCAATTAATTGCTCAAAGGTGTCCTTTAAAAGCATTTCCAGACCTACCCCAGTCAAAGTGCCCAAGTCATTACCTCCACAGTGCACAATTAACAGGTCAGGTTTTGGCAAATGCATAAAGGTTTTCACCAATGGTATCAATTGGTGACATTTTAATCCTCTGTGGCCAAACCACTTAATTTCCACATCTTGTAAATTGAGGTTAGGTAATTTTCTGTTCTCAGCATACCTGTGAGCCCAGTGTCAAAGCTAACCACGTCGTCCCTTACCTTGTCTTGACTGATGTTCTCTTGGAAGACGTGGATGATTTCGCAGGGACGCAAGGGACCAACTTCCCTAATCACTAACTAAAACTCACTGACTTAAATATGCACAGCAAGGTTTAAACTAGAATTTAGGGAGGAGGGCCGGTACTGGGCGTTGAGGAGAAGACTGTGGATCTTGCTGTCGACCTGCGAGGCAACAAGCACCAAGACTTTAGTATTCTGTCTTAAGAGTCAACGTTCCTAAACTTTCCTAGACCCTCCACAACAATCTTAACTTAATTAGAGCCCCTAAATTCAAGTGATGCTTTTCAGAGGTCCCCCTACCTGCAATCAGCAAGTTGTAGGCCTTCGCCCAGTATGTCTTTGTAGGGATGTAGGGTAGTTGTGATGAAGTCGTCAGATGTCCTTTAGGATAGTTGTTTTACTGGTGTGATGTCAACTTGTTCATCTGGAAGTTCACACAAAGAAAGAAAGGATTAATTCACTATTCTTTAAGAGGCCCTTTGCATTCTTTCTATCTCTTCCTAAGACTTACTTGCCATTAACCTTTGCTTCTTGGTCTCGGGTTTCTAGATCTGTTATTAGTGCTATAAAAGAAGCATAAAACAAAGACACACCAAATCCTACGTATCTTTCTTCAAACACACTATTTTCAAATAAAATCTGAAAGTTCTTGGTAAATCTCTTCACAATTCAACACTCGTAAATGATTGGCAAATAGTTCTCAAATATACATAGGCAAAAAAATGTCTCAAGTCTCTTTCTTTGTGAAGGCTTTCACAAAGTATAGTTCCAAAAATTCTGTTGTCCTTTCTTGCGAAGGGCGCCTTAAATCAAGTAAAAGTACTTAGCTTTTAAATTTAGTTGTTGAGGTTTCAAACTCCAGGAAATATGAAGCACCGCCGTGGAGTCCTGCCAGGATAGAATTCTCCTTCAGGTGAGCACCTCCATCTGACGCGACCTTCTCCGAGGGAAATCCGAAGGCAAAGCGCCTTCCAGAAGGCTGGGTGCGGTTTAAATACCGGACCGCACCCAGCCGCTCCCAGTCACGCTCTGTGAACGTGCGCGGGGACGCTGCATGCAGTCCCGGCTCTAGCGCGCACCGAATGGTAGCGTGTAGGGATGCGAGGAGAGATCTGTGAGACCTTCGCGGGGGCATTGTCTCTCACGAAGCCATACGCGAAGGTCCAAATACAATGCGCTCTCAACTTCAATAACCACACAAGGCAAACAATAGTTTACAAGCAAAAAGGCAAAAGTAAAGGCATGGTTAGCAAAACCTTAAGAAGGTGGTAAACATGCATTACAGAAGAAGTATATGTAAACACCAAATCACACTGACTAGAAGCGTGCGTGGAGCACGGGACAGGGGTGGGTTTTCATAAGGGGGAATCAGCACATGTTTTAGGATATGTGTGCTAAGGGTAAGTGGAACCATGACAGTACTCCCTCCTCAAGATCCCCCCAAGAACAGTTGAAATGGGTTTTGGTTTCTCAGGATGTCTTAAATGGAAGAGTCGGATCAATTTAGGAGAGTTTTTTAGATGGTCCAAAGGTTCCCATGACCTTTCTTCTGGGCCATAACCTTTCCAATCTATGAGGTAAAACAGTTTTCCTCGAACTCTTTTGGAATCTAAGATAGTTTTAACCTCAAATTCAGGGTGATCATCAATCATGATGGGAGGCGGAGATTTAGAGATACGGGTCTGGGGATGGAATGGCTTAACCAGAGAGACATGGAAAACCGGGTGTATCAAGTACCTGTGAGGGAGACTCAGCCTTACACAAACCGGGTTAATTACCTTCTCAATAGGAAAGGGGCCAATAAACCTCGGGTTGAATTTCCTGTTTCCCCTAAGTTTCAAATTTTTCGTACTCAGCCATACCTTATCACCTACTTTATATTGAGGTTGTTCAGATCGATGTCTGTCCTTGGTCTCTTTCTGAGATTCTTTTGCCTTTGCCAAGTTGAATTTAGCCTCTTCTTGGATGGAAAATACTTTGGATACATAGTCAGAAATTGCAGGTACAGAATCATAGTTAGTAGAACTTTCAGGAATACATTTGGGATGGAATCCAAAATTACAAAAGAACGGAGACATCTTGATAGATGAATGTTCGGAGTTATTATAAGCGAACTCTAAGGGGCTTAAAAGATCAGACCACTCTTCTAGAACATTGGGCAACATACATCGGAGATATTGTTCGATTGTTTGATTAGTTCGTTCAGTTAAACCATCTGTTTGGGGATGGTAACTTGAAGACAATCGAACGTCCATTTGTAGCAAAGTACCTAGTTTTTGCCAAACCTTAGAAATAAACTGGGAGCCTCTGTCCGAAATGACCACTGAAGGAATACCGTGTAATCTAATCACGTGTGACATAATTAGATGAGCAAGCTCTAATGCAGTGGGAAGTTTCTTTAAAGGAATGAAATGGGCCATCCTCGTGAACTGATCCACTACTGTTAAAATTGTATTAAATCCCTTCTTGGTTTCAGGTAGTTCAACAATGAAGTCTAGCGATATCGTATGCCAGGGTTGAGGTGGGATAGGCAGAGGCATTAACAAACCACTAGGAGCTTGATGAGAAGTCTTATGTTGAATGCAAACACTGCAAGTTTCTACAAATAACTGAATGTCCCTGAACATCAAAGGCCACCAAAAGGTTCGTCTTATAAGTTCCATAGTCTTCAAAATGCTAGGATGAGCAGATAACATAGTATCGTGGTGAAGGTGGATTATGGATTTTTGAATATTTTCAGTAGGAACGAAAATCAAACCATGTACCATCAATAAATCATTCTTCTCTAGAAGGTAAGGATGATCCTTTTTCAACATCTCAACATCCTTATCTTTCAAGGCCTCCTTGATGTCAGAAATTATGTTACTCGTGGTTAAACTTCCCTGAAAACAAGAAGTCGGGATTACAGGATGGACAATTTCGGGTTGTTCAAGGCCTTTCTCACCTATTCTAGACAAAGCGTCCGCTTTCAAGTTCTCTTTTCCAGGACGATAAGTAATCACAAAAGTGTAGTCATTGAAGAACATAGACCAACGTAACTGTCTAGCAGTCAGAGCTTTTACAGATCTTAGAGCTTGAAGATTTCGGTGATCTGTATAAATAGTTACAGGATGACGAGCCCCTAACAGGTAGTGGCGCCATTCTTCAAAAACCACCTTAATTGCTAATAATTCTTTATCAGCAATGGCATAATTTTGTTCTGCTTCTGACAACTTCCTGGAAAAGTAAGCTATAGGGTGCATTTGGCCTGTATCAGTATTTCGTTGTGAAAGAATTCCTCCTAATGCATATTGAGATGCATCTGCTTCTACAATGAACGGTTGATTGGGGTCTGGATGACACAAGATTGGGGCCATGGTAAACCTCTTCTTTAAATTTAGAAAGGCTTCTTCAGCATCAGAGTTCCACAAGAATTTCACCCCTTTTCTCAGTAACTTGGTTATGGGTGTAATTAATTGAGAAAAGTTCTGGATGAATCTACGGTAAAAGTTTGCAACGCCTAGGAAGCTTTGAATCTGTTTCACGGAAGTTGGACTGGGCCAGGTTGTTACAGCTTCCACCTTTTTAGGATCCATTTCGATACCTTCGGGACTAATTATGTAACCCAGAAAGTCTACCTTGGAGACATGAAACAGACTTTTTTCCAATTTAACATAAAGAGAATTTGAGAGTAGTTTTTGAAGAATGGCACGGACCTGTTGTACATGTTCTTCCTCGGTATCAGAGTAGATGAGAATGTCATCTATATAAACTACGCAACAGATGTCAATAAATTCATGCAATACTTCATTTATGAGAAACTGGAAGGCGGCGGGAGCGTTACACAGTCCAAAAGGCATGACTTGATACTCAAAGAGACCAAACTTAGTGCGGAAGGCAGTTTTCCATTCGTCTCCTTTTCTTACCCTGACTAAATGGTAAGCTCCTCGCAAGTCCAGTTTTGTATAAATCTTAGCCTTCTTAATTTGGTCCAAAAGTGTTGGAATCAAAGGTAAGGGGTACCTGTTCTTAATGGTGACGTTGTTTAATCCCCTATAATCTATGCACGTGCGCAATTCCCCTCCCTTCTTTGGAATAAAAAAAAGAGCTGAAGATACTGGAGATTTGGAGTGCCTAATGAAGCCGTTTGTAAGATACTCGTCAAGGTATGCTCTTAGATGAGTGTTTTCTGCCTCAGTAAGAGCATATATGTGACTGCAGGGCAAGGTTGCTCCGGGCATGAGATCGATTCTACAGTCGAAATCTCTATGAGGAGGTAGAGTATTGGCCTTTCTTTTGTCAAACACATCAGATAAGTTGTTATAAACCGATGGGACCCCTTCCAAAAGCAGGACATTAGGTGATTCAATTCCAAACTCAAAACCTTGAACTATGTCTTTAGATTTATTGATTAGAAAACATTGCTCTGTACAAAAGGATGACTTGAAGGTAATTAACCTGGTTACCCAATCTATGATTGGGTTATGTTTTATTAACCAAGGTATCCCCAAAATCATCTTAAACTGAGGGGCATCAATTATATCAAATTGTATTCTTTCTCAATGTATGGGTGAACATTCCATCTCTAAAGGTTCAGTTTGTCTGTTTACCAACCCTGAAGTCAACTCTTTACCATCAACTGCTCTGACGGTTTCTGGGTGATCTTTAAACACAGACTGAAAGCCTAACTGTAAGAAAAATTGGGAATCAATAAAATTACCTGTAGCCCCGGAATCTATAATGGCTTCCACTTTTCTTGTGTGGGATTCTGGAAGCAGATCTGGGAGTTCTACTAGGATTGAAAAGTGTCTAATTCCTGCAGGAGGAAGAGTTGAGGCCAAACTAGAAAGACCACCCGATAAACTGACCTCTCCCTTTACCGAGTGTACTAGTTTTCCGACCTTTCTTGCGTGATGGCCAAATCGGAAGTTTTGGTTTTAAACTTGTTAGGTCGTGTAGGGCATTCCTTTACGAAATGTCCTGTCTTTCCGAAATATAAACACTGGTTTAAACGTCGCCTTTTATCCTTCTCCTCCTTAGTTAAAGGACCACGGATCGAACCAATTTGCATGGGTTCGACAGGGTCAGACTTTGGACCTGATTCTCGATTCAAGGTCGACTTTTCCTTAAAGAAAACTACCTTATGCTCAGTTTTCCCTCTTTCTCCTTTTCTCTCTGAAATACGGTGATTAAGTTTTACCACTAAATCAATGAACTCACTTATGTCTTCTGGGGGTTCAAGAATCTGAGTTATCATGTCTTTTAATTCCTCCCTTAGACCTCTGTAAAAGATGGAAACTCTTTTGTCGTATGGCCAGTCAGCCTCTAACACCAGACGGTTAAAGGTGGATATGTAATGTATCAGATCCGAAGATCCTTGCTTTAAACTTAAAAGCTCATTATCTGCAGACTGAACGAAAAGATGTTTTGCAAACATCTTCTTTAAAGCTCTCTCGAAATCCTGAAAATTATACAAAATTCGATCATCTTTTTCCACTAAAGGAACTGACCAAAGGGCTGCATCTCCCCCCATATAGGATAACATAAATGCTACTCTGGAAGAATCATCTGGGAAGGCTGTAGTCTTAGCTATAAAATGTAGGTGACATTGCTGTAAAAATACAGAAAACTTATTACAATCCCCATAAAATCTTTCTGGTGGGGCTAAGGGGGTGGGGAACGGAGTTACCACTTGGATCTGAGTCTTGGTATCCGCACTGGATAAGGAACCCTGGAAAGTGGTTGGTTTTTGTTGAATAGAGTCCTGAAGAGAGGATAAATCCCTACGTAAGGCTACGTTATCCTGCCTAATAGCTTCTAAAACTGCTGCCAAATCCTGCATGTTAACTTGATCCATTGCGTCCGGGCGAAATAATCTTCGTGGGCTTTGCCTTCTGTCAAAGCTAACCACGTCGTCCCTTACCTTGTCTTGACTGATGTTCTCTTGGAAGACGTGGATGATTTCGCAGGGACGCAAGGGACCAACTTCCCTAATCACTAACTAAAACTCACTGACTTAAATATGCACAGCAAGGTTTAAACTAGAATTTAGGGTGGAGGGCCGGTACTGGGCGTTGAGGAGAAGACTGTGGATCTTGCTGTCGACCTGCGAGGCAACAAGCACCAAGACTTTAGTATTCTGTCTTAAGAGTCAACGTTCCTAAACTTTCCTAGACCCTCCACAACAATCTTAACTTAATTAGAGCCCCTAAATTCAAGTGATGCTTTTCAGAGGTCCCCCTACCTGCAATCAGCAAGTTGTAGGCCTTCGCCCAGTATGTCTTTGTAGGGATGTAGGGTAGTTGTGATGAAGTCGTCAGATGTCCTTTAGGATAGTTGTTTTACTGGTGTGATGTCAACTTGTTCATCTGGAAGTTCACACAAAGAAAGAAAGGATTAATTCACTATTCTTTAAGAGGCCCTTTGCATTCTTTCTATCTCTTCCTAAGACTTACTTGGCATTAACCTTTGCTTCTTGGTCTCGGGTTTCTAGATCTGTTATTAGTGCTATAAAAGAAGCATAAAACAAAGACACACCAAATCCTACGTATCTTTCTTCAAACACACTATTTTCAAATAAAATCTGAAAGTTCTTGGTAAATCTCTTCACAATTCAACACTCGTAAATGATTGGCAAATAGTTCTCAAATATACATAGGCAAAAAAATGTCTCAAGTCTCTTTCTTTGTGAAGGCTTTCACAAAGTATAGTTCCAAAAATTCTGTTGTCCTTTCTTGCGAAGGGCGCCTTAAATCAAGTAAAAGTACTTAGCTTTTAAATTTAGTTGTTGAGGTTTCAAACTCCAGGAAATATGAAGCACCGCCGTGGAGTCCTGCCAGGATAGAATTCTCCTTCAGGTGAGCACCTCCATCTGACGCGACCTTCTCCGAGGGAAATCCGAAGGCAAAGCGCCTTCCAGAAGGCTGGGTGCGGTTTAAATACCGGACCGCACCCAGCCGCTCCCAGTCACGCTCTGTGAACGTGCGCGGGGACGCTGCATGCAGTCCCGGCTCTAGCGCGCACCGAATGGTAGCGTGTAGGGATGCGAGGAGAGATCTGTGAGACCTTCGCGGGGGCATTGTCTCTCACGAAGCCATACGCGAAGGTCCAAATACAATGCGCTCTCAACTTCAATAACCACACAAGGCAAACAATAGTTTACAAGCAAAAAGGCAAAAGTAAAGGCATGGTTAGCAAAACCTTAAGAAGGTGGTAAACATGCATTACAGAAGAAGTATATGTAAACACCAAATCACACTGACTAGAAGCGTGCGTGGAGCACGGGACAGGGGTGGGTTTTCATAAGGGGGAATCAGCACATGTTTTAGGATATGTGTGCTAAGGGTAAGTGGAACCATGACACCCAGTGGATATAACTATGTCCAACAATCCAGACAGAAAACATGGTGAGAGAAGGCTCTGCTGCAGTCAGATGAAGTGTGGCAATGAAATGGCAGTTGAAAAAATGAGAGTTTAAAATGAAACAAACTGTGGAGTTTCTGTGTTAATGAAGCAGTAACAGTGATTGGTGGATTTTGATTGCTGAAAACAGAAAGTTAGGGTGCATGGGTGAGTTCTTTGAAAGATGTATTTTGAATGGTCAATAAATAATCATTAAATGAAAGATTGCAGTGGATACGCAGGTGCACTGAGAGTTCAGAGTTCAATTGCAACATTGTTGTGTGAACTTGCAAACACCAGAGGTCTTGCAAGAGGTGGTTGCTATGCAGAAAAGGCATGAAATGGCAGAGGGGGGAAGGGTTTTCATTTGAAAAAAAGTGAGGGAAGAGTTTTGATTGGGTGACATGAGAGATATGTGTGAAGAATTACAGCATTTCTGTGCTTTTGATAGCTGCAGAGTTTGGAGTGCATACCTTTTGCTCTGCTGAAGACAAATTGGTGTGTTTCTGAGACTGTTTTCAAACTCAAAGTATTTGCTAAGGTGAGAAAATGTTTCTTTAATTTAGATAGAGAATAGTGTGCTTTAAGGAGAAAATTATGAAGAAAGTTGTGTTTTTCAAATGTTGCTTTGTCTCAAGTGTTTTACAAATAGATTTTGTTTCTTTGAGAAAATGTAATTGGAGAAAATGTGAAGTATTAATACTGACAGGGTGTTTTTCTGCATAGGAGCTGTGGAGTCTTTTCAAATTATGACTTGAGAATCGTTTTTGAGGAAGATGAATGGTTATAATATTTCTGACAAGGACATAATGGTGTATGCTTCTTTATAATGCAATTGAATGTCTCTGATGTTATTTTTCCCATTTTAATGTAAGACCTTTCTCTGTGGCGCAAATTGCTTGTAAATATGCTCCCACCTGTGCATGGTAAATTTAGATTTTGAATGTTTGTGTTACATAGCCATGTTTAAAGTGATACAAACATGCTGCAAAGGCAATCAAAAAACGCTTTTATGTGTCTTAAGGACATTTAAAGTAATTTTCCCATGTGCAGTGTTTTGAAATTATGATTTGAAAATCGTTTTTGGGGAAAAGGAATTGTTTTTAAAATTAATAACAAGGACATAATGGTGTATGCTTTTTTATAAGGCAATTGACTGTCTCTGATGTTATTTTTCCCATTTTAATGTAAGACCTTTCTCTGTGGCGCAAATTGCTTGTAAATATGCTCCCACCTGTGCATGGCAAATTTAGATTTTGAATGTTTGTGTTAAATAGCCATGTTAAAAGTGACCCAACCATGCTGGAAAGGCAATCAAAAAACACTTTCATGTGTCTTAAGGACATTTTAAGTCATTTCCTCATGTGCAGTGTTTTCAAATTATGATTTGAAAATCGTTTTTGGGGAAAAGGAATGGTTTGTAAATTTATGACAAGGATATAATGGTGTATGCTTCTTTATAAGGCATTTCTGTGTCTCTGATGTCATTTTTCCCATATTATATTAAAAGACCTTTCTCCGTGGGCCACATTCATTGTAAATATGGTCACACTTGTGCATGTTAATTTTGGTTTTTACTGTTTGAGTTACATAACCATGTTAAAAGTAACCCAAAAAAATTGCAAAGGCTTTCAAAAAACACTTTCATGTGTCTTAAGAACATTTTAAGTAATTTCCCTGTGGGCAGTGTTTTCAAATTATGAATTGAAAATCGTTTTTGAGGTAATGGAATGTTGTTAAAATTTATGTGCGCCATATGCCCCCAAATTTCTTTTTCAGGGGTGCAGCAGGGTGTTCTTGAGACACACATGCACCCTTGGAAAAATTCCTAATTTGCGATGAGGTAATTGCTAATCGCAAATTGCACCTTCATTCCTATGAGCCTCCTAGCCCATGGAAATGAATGGGTAATTTGCAATTAGCAATTTGCTCATTGCAAATTAGGAATGGTAAAGAATTGCTATTTATTCCTTAAAATTTGCTATTTTGGAAATGCAAAATAGTTATATGATACATATGCCGGTTGATGTCTAACAAGATAAGAAGCTTAGGGATACATTTATGATGACTGGCGCAATGAAGTGGACATTACTTACTTCATTGGTAGAGCTTTACATGTATTATGTCCTCTGTATTCTTCATCAAGCGTAACTTTAATCTGCAATCCTGAGTAGGCCTCACCTTAAACAAACCTCTGGATAGGCCACACCTTATCGTCATCATGAATTAATCATTTAAAATGCTAGGGACAGATTTATGATAGGTGTATGCCTCTTTTGCGCCACTTACAAAACACTGTCCACGGGGAAATGACTTAAAATGTGCTTAAGACACATGAATGTGTTTTTTTAAAGCGTTTGCAATTTTTTTGGGTCACTTTTAACATGGCTATGTGACTCAAACAGTCAAAATCTAAATTCACCATGCACAGGTGGGAGCATATTTACAAGGAATGTGCTCCATGGGGAAAGGTCTTATAATGTAATATGGGAAAAATGACATCAGAGACAGTGAAATGCCTTATAGAGAAGCATACACCATTATGTCCTTGTCATAAATTTGCAAACCATTCCTTTTCCCCAAAAACGATTTTCAAATTATAATTTCAAAACACTGCGCATGTGGAAATGACTTAAAATGTCCTTAATTCAAAATTTGCTATTCCTTATTTTGCGATTGCACTGAAGGATTTGCAAATTTTGCGATTTCTTAAATGCAATGTATCAAACAAAAAATATGTAAAAAATGACATTAAGGATTTGGAAACTACCACCAACTTCTAGTTTGTGGTAATTTGCGAATTCTTTTCAAAAATAATTTTTTAAAAAAAAACTAAAGGTGCCACATGACGCCAATACATGCCCTTAGGGCATGTATGTGCGCCATATGCCCCCAAATTTCTTTTTCAGGGGTGCAGCAGGGTGTTCTTGAGACACCCATGCACCCTTGGAAAAATTCCTAATTTGCGATGAGCTAATTGCTAATCGCAAATTGCACCTTCATTCCTATGAGTCTCCTAGCCCATGGAAATGAATGGGTAATTTGCAATTAGCAATTTGCTCATTGCAAATTAGGAATGGTAAAGAATTGCTATTTATTCCTTAAAATTTGCTATTTTGGAAATGCAAAATAGTTATATGATACATATGCCGGTTGATGTCTAACAAGATAAGAAGCTTAGGGATACATTTATGATGACTGGCGCAATGAAGTGGACAATACTTACTTCATTGGTAGAGCTTTACATGTATTATGTCCTCTGTATTCTTCATCAAGCGTAACTTTAATCTGCAATCCTGAGTAGGCCTCACCTTAAACAAACCTCTGGATAGGCCACACCTTATCGTCATCATGAATTAATCATTTAAAATGCTAGGGACAGATTTATGATAGGTGTATGCCTCTTTTGCGCCACTTACAAAACACTGTCCACGGGGAAATGACTTAAAATGTGCTTAAGACACATGAATGTGTTTTTTTAAAGCGTTTGCAATTTTTTTGGGTCACTTTTAACATGGCTATGTGACTCAAACAGTCAAAATCTAAATTCACCATGCACAGGTGGGAGCATATTTACAAGGAATGTGCTCCATGGGGAAAGGTCTTATAATGTAATATGGGAAAAATGACATCAGAGACAGTGAAATGCCTTATAGAGAAGCATACACCATTATGTCCTTGTCATAAATTTGCAAACCATTCCTTTTCCCCAAAAACGATTTTCAAATCATAATTTCAAAACACTGCACATGTGGAAATGACTTAAAATGTCCTTAATTCAAAATTTGCTATTCCTTATTTTGCGATTGCACTGAAGGATTTGCAAATTTTGCGATTTCTTAAATGCAATGTATCAAACAAAAAATATGTAAAAAATGACATTAAGGATTTGGAAACTACCACCAACTTCTAGTTTGTGGTAATTTGCGAATTCTTTTCAAAAATAATTTTTTTTAAAAAAACAAAAGGTGCCACATGACGCCAATACATGCCCTTAG
Organism: Lissotriton helveticus; assembly: GCF_964261635.1. NCBI lineage: Eukaryota > Metazoa > Chordata > Amphibia > Caudata > Salamandridae > Lissotriton > Lissotriton helveticus. The sequence continues at coordinate 169,787,729 of NC_136068.1, forward strand.
GGCATGTATGTGCGCCATATGCCCCCAAATTTCTTTTTCAGGGGTGCAGCAGGGTGTTCTTGAGACACCCATGCACCCTTGGAAAAATTCCTAATTTGCGATGAGCTAATTGCTAATCACAAATTGCACCTTCATTCCTATGAGCCTCCTAGCCCATGGAAATGAATGGGTAATTTGCAATTAGCAATTTGCTCATTGCAAATTAGGAATGGTAAAGAATTGCTATTTATTCCTTAAAATTCGCTATTTAGGAAATGCAAAATAGTTTGATGGTACATATGGCGGTTCATCTGTAACAAGATAAGAAGCTTAGGGATAGATTTATGATGACTGGCGCATCACCAGGGATGTGCCAGTCATCTTGCACCGCTGTTCCGCCACCCATGGTGTGCTGCATTTACAATGCGGCGCAGCATGGGGCAAAAATGGCACAGATGCGTGACGTATCTGTGCTGTAAAGGTGGCGTATTGCTGGAATTGTATCGCAAGTGCGATGCAGCTCAAGCAAGGCTCAGGGGTGCCCCATCTCCACAATGTTGCGTCAAGACCTATGCCTGCTTAAAGCAGGCGCAGGGTTTTGACGCAGCTTTCTCCTATCTGATTGTAAATACGGCACACCATGGGTGGCAGAGCAGCGGTGCACGTTAACTGGTGCATGCCTGGGGATGTGCCATTTAACATAAATCTGCCCCTTTACATTTAAGTATGTGCAGGGGACACAGAGTTGGTGAGGCTTATCCAAGGTTAAGAAGAGATGAGTCCTGTTCACTGAAAAATTAGACATAGGCTTCACCTGCTCAGCATCGCTGGACATGGCTAAATAATAGCTGCAAAATGTTACTCTTGTTAAACAATTTTACTATTATAATCTCTGAGATTTGTCTCTTACTCTGCAACATCTCATTGTTGTTATCTTTCTTTAAAGATAAAGACAACATCAATATGAGCGACAATCTGCAATCAGTTGATTTTGACCTCATCATTGAACTTGTAATTGAAACATCAGTGGATGTTGATCCCTTGGATGATTTAAATCCTGAGGATGAAGAAGAGCGTGATGAGGATGCAGATTTGTCCGAATTATATGACATAGGGTGGGAAGCTGACCTGCTTGAGCCTATGGAACTATAAACATTTATTTTTAAAATTTATAATAAATAAAAAGTAAAAGTGTAAACCGTTTAATTTAAAAATAAAGACACCTTCAAAAACAGGTTATGTGTAGTGTCTTCAATAAAATATTAAAATATGCTCATAAAATTAGATCAGATTCACATATAAAATAGCACAGGTAACATGAATATAAATTCCATTTCTTTTCTGCTATTTCTGTATTGTAAATTTGCCAAGGACTAAAAAATCTTCTATTTAAAATGTCAAGTAGTGTGTTAAGTTTTTGATCTCTGTTATTGATTTACTGTTTGGTAATAGTGGTTAATAACATTTTTTAATATATTTTACCACAGATTCAACTGCAGATAATTTCAACATTTCACCATGCCAACGAAAGAAAGAGAGAGAAAGGCTGCAAAACGTCAAAGACAGCAGGCCAATCAAAAGAAGCAGCAGTCCTCTAACAAAAAGATTTGTCAAGTCACGAAGAAAGCACCGGGTAAGAGTACAAAAACATTCATAAGAAATATGTGTAGTAAAAAAAATATTACTACAGAAAATGTTTCAGTCCATAAAAAGAGAAGCAATTCAAATGGAAAGGAAAGGCCAATCAAAAATGTTACTGCTAGAGCAAGAGATAACTCTGTGCATGATAGTAGAAGGAAACAACAGTTTAGGGACATTCGTAAACGAATGTTCCGCAACAGGATAATTGGCAATTTGTTAAAAAATATTAAGAAAGGTCAACAGAAAGTGTTTTTTTATAAGAGAAAAAAAAAAGTTGAGAAAGTTATTGATCAGGCATTTGAAATTAAACGTAAGTTATTTATTTTGATAATCAATAGAATTAGGAAGGTAAACAAGGCAATTTATGATTTCAAAAGAAATAGTAGATGGAAGAGAATAGTTAATCGTAGTAATTTTTGTGAAGTTTTTTCTGGAGAATGGATGCATAGTTCAAGCTTTGAGGCATTTTTTAATGAGGAGAGTTATTTCCAGGATAATGATTTGGTGCATGCAGTTGACACCAGTGGTCGTGCTTATGAAGTGAAAGATGGTTGTCCAGTTGAAAAAGAAAAACTTGTGACAACAGAGGCAGAAGAGGTGTTAGGTAATGAGGTTTTAGGAAGACGTGCTAAGGGTCCTGTGTACACCTGGAAGTGTAGTAGTATTTGTAGTGTGCGACAGGATTCCATCAATTTGCTTTGTGATTTTGTACGGTCATTTAATAAGAAAAGTTTGAAGCAGAAAATGATGTTGTTGCAAGAATTAGATCCTTGCAGAGTGAGAGAAGTGACAGGTTTGCATGGTCATTCACTGGCTTGTCTTTCCAGGAGAGTATGCCAGAGTGTTTCTCATCATTTCAGGATGCTAGCAGTGCATCATAATAAAGTGAGGAAATTAGTTAGAATGTTGTATTATGCTAAGAGTCCAGCAATTATGCTTAAACAATTATGCGCTGCTCTTTTGCATGGTTCTGAAATAGATGTGAAGAATATATGTGAAGAAATTGAGTTTTGTTACTTTGGAAGTAAAGAGGAGAATGTTGAAATTGACCAAGAAGAAGCGGGTAATGTGGAAGATAGTGTGCAGGTTTCCAGTACAGATAATTTCCAGAGGGAAATTGCGACGTTTCAGGTCAAATCAAGTGAGAGGCCAAATTTCACTTGTGTGTGTTGTCGACGTACTTATTATAAGAATCAGACTAAGTTAGTGGATTTATATGCAAAAAGTGAAAGGGAAAATAATAGTGAATGGAAGGATTTCACGACATACTTGATGGTAGAAAATTGTTTTGATTTGGGATTGGATCAACGTGTGTGTACTTATTGTTGTAACAAATTAAATCAAAACCAGATGCCTGCTAGAGCAGTTCATAATAATCTGGAATTGATTGAGATTCCTTCTGAATTGAAGGATTTAAATACTTATGAATCTATTTTGATTCAAAGTATCCATCCCTTTCAGGCTATTGTAAGAATGGAGCCAAAGACAGGGAAATTGCCTCCATCAGATTTACAGAGAGGATTAAAGGGAAGAGTTGTTTATTTGCCTCTAGATTTGAAGAAAAACATTAACACAATTGGAGTAGAAAAAGTGGACGAGGAACCTCTGGTTATCTTAGTTAATGGGGTTCCGACAAAGAATAAGAAAATATGGCAAGATTTAGTAGATGTTAGGAAAGTTAAAAAGGCAACATTGTATTTGAAAAAAAATAATAAATTCTATAAGAATGTATATGTTGCAGAAGAGGAAGTAAGTGAGGAAGAGGATAGCGATTTGTGTGCTGGTCAAATTGAGAAAGTAGAACCCTCTACTAGTGAAGAAATATATGAACATTATAGTGTTCATCCTTTGCATTCCAAGGAAGTCATGGGGAATGCTATTGAGTTGTTTCAAATGAAACAAGCCAAAGGGAGTCCCATTAGTGTTTGGGAGGAAAGTTTGGAAGCTCGGTGTTTCCCACAGCTTTTTCCAACAGGTCAGGGAGGAAGATATGATGAGCGACCTCATCAAATTCCTGCTTCTGAATACCGGACTTTGCGATTGTATGCAGGAGATGCTAGGTTTCGACAATGCATTCCTTATTTGTTTCATCTCCTGTTTGAAAGCGATCTGTCTGGACTGTCATATGCAGTGAACCACATCTTGAAAAGTGGTATACACATGCAAAACATCTCGGCAAGTGACTTTATGGATAAAGTCAATGTCCAAGACAGTATTTTGGATTCTCACCTGATTAATCTCATGGCGTGTCAGCGTGGTACTAATGAGTACTGGTACCGTCGTCATGGTGATTTAAAATGTATGCTGAGGAACTTAGGTACTCCCACATGGTTCCTCACTCTGAGCTGTGCCGAGTATGGCTGGGAAGACTTACTTGAATTTCTACGAGAGGCAAATGCTAACGTAGATAACATCGAATTCAAGACACCCGGAGAACTGTGCTCTTTGGATCCAGTCAATGTATGTAGGTACTTCAATCATAGATTTGAAGCTATGATGTCTTTCATCATGAATAAGAAGAATCCACCTCTTGGAGAGGTGTTGGATTTCTTCTGGAGAAAGGAGTACCAAGCAAGAGGTGCTCCTCATATACATATGTTGCTGTGGATCAAGGATGCACCTAAATTTGGAACGGATCCAGAAGACTCAGTGATGAGTTTCATCCAACAGTATTCTACGTGTGCTGTTCCAAACGCAAAGGAGAAGAAAAGCCTAAGAGAAAAAGTTCTGCGTTTCCAAAGCCATCGATGTGGAAAGTACTGCCGTCGTAAATTCCGAAACAAGGACAAGTTCTACACCAAATGTCGTTTCGGCTTTCCACGACCGGTGATTTCTAAAGGAAGAGTAAACAGTTTGATGTCTTCGCTGCGACATAATGTGATGAAGAAATCACCTAAAAACACATACAATTTGAAGAGGAACGAAGAGTCCAAGTACATCAACGACTACAACCCGGTGATTTTGTCCATGTGGAATGCTAACATGGATATACAGTTTGTGGCTGATAACTGTATGGCTGTGGCTCGGTATGTGACATCTTACATCACCAAAAAAGAGAAGACAGAATTGAAGGATATGTGGGAGGACATTTCCCATGAAAAGAGCCTCAGCAAGAAGTTGTACAGTTTCAGTCTGAAGATTTTGTCGCATCGAGAAATCGGAGCTTACGAATGTTCTGACCGGTCTGTCTTCAGCAAGTCTCTATGCCAAGTCCAGGAGTATCGTTTGGGCGAGTGTTGGTCTTGCTGCAACGCGTAATCGAGTTCTGAAACCTGTGCGGGAAATTGAGTATTTGGCGGAAAAGGAGCCAAACAGTACCGACATTTTGAAGAGCAACATGTTGGATACATATTATCCAAATCGAAGCAGTCACCTCGAGAATGTTTGTCTGTATGAGGTTCTGCAAAATTACATATTCAAGAGGAACATCAAAGAAGATACTGAGAAAGGAGTGTATGCTGTAATAGGAAGTGAGGGATGTCTGGTCAGGCAAAGAAAATGCCACTTGATAAACCATTGAAAATTGAGTGGCGAATCTCCTGAAAAAAAGGAGTTTTTCTATTTACTTTTGCAACTTTTTAAGCCATGGCGTGCAGAAGAGGAACTGCTTGGAGATTTCCTTTGTTACGAAGACTCATTCAATGCTGCCAAGGAGACCATAGAATGTCCTGCTTTTCCCAAATATGTAGAAATGTTGAATGTGGAAATTGAGCAGGAAGCAACGATTGCAGCCGAGATTGCCAGAGACAGTTCTCAGGACAGTCAGAGTTCTGCTTCATTGAGTCAGGATCCACTAGGAGGACCTCTTATCGAAAATGAAGCTGCCACTGCTATGAATGAAGTGGAAAGAGCCATGGCACATGCTCAGGAGGATGCGGTTAACTTAGAAGAGTTGGAAAGACAACTCAACGTTGAGCAGAGGAAAATATATGACGAAGTTACCATGCAAATTGATCATGGATTAAGTCATGACAAGAAAGAGTGCTCATGTACGTCGTTGAAGCCTGTCCGACTGTACGTGAGTGGAGAAGCGGGAACTGGAAAAAGTTTTCTCATTAAAGCAATTTCATGTTATTTGCAGGAAAGGACAGAGTCATCGCTGTCTTGTGTTGTCACCGCTCCAACTGGACTGGCAGCACATAACATTAAAGGGATTACTTTACATCGTTTACTGGTGCTGCCAGTGGAGCATGACAACAAATTAGAATATCACAAGCTATCTGGAGATGCTTGTTTTGAAGTTTCAAGAGTCTTGAGGAAAATGAAACTTCTTATCATTGACGAAGTAAGCATGGTTTCCAATGTCATGCTTGCCTTTGTGCATTTGAGAATGCAAGAAGTTCTCAAAACAGAGTATGATGTGTTATTTGGTGGCAAACACATCATTGTTTTCGGAGATCTTCTGCAGCTGACACCAGTGAAAGGGCAACCTGTGTTCAAAATGCTCACGCATGAAGATACCAGGAAGTGCTTAGGGAGCATTGGCAACGTCAATATATGGTTAAACTTCAATTATGCTGAACTGCATGAAAATATGCGTCAGGCAAAGGATGAAGTTTACAAGACTATTCTACAAGATGTTAGAATTGGAAAAGTGACCGAGCATGGGAAAGAAGCTTTACATGCACGATTACTGACAAATTTATATCCAGACGAAGATGTTGTGCCTGAGAATATTTTTCAGAAAGTTACTGAGAAAAAATCTGGAATATGTTTGATGCCAACTCTTGCAGAATGTGCCAAATTCAACAACAAAATGTTGCATTTAGAAAAGCAAGAGATTGTGAAACTGGAAGCTATTGACAGAGTAGAGCATATGGGATCAACAATTATTTTGTCTGAGAATCTGAAAACAAAATTGGATTCATTAGAGAAGAGTATATCTAAAACTGCGGGTTTTGAAAAGACTCTGAATGTGTGCTTGAACTGCCGTATAATTTTAAGAAGGAATTTACATGTTGAAAGAGGTCTGGTAAATGGATCAATGGGTAATGTTGTTGATTTTGTGAAATACAGAAATAGAGATGGAATTGAATTTTTAAAAATTAAATTTGATGGCATTGAGGAAGTACAGCTAATTGCTCGTTGTTCTGCTAGATTTTTGCTTGTAAAAGATTTATATGTTCATCGTAAGCAGTTTCCTGTTTGCTTGGCATATGCGGTGACAATCCATAAATCGCAAGGTTTAAGTGTAGACTGTGCATTGGTGAATATTGGCAGTTCTGTGTTCAAGGAGGGTATGGCATATGTGGCATTGTCACGAGTTAGAACTTTATCGGGATTGTACTTGATTGAGTGTGATGTCACAAACATTTGTGCGGATCTAGATTGTGTTAAGGAATACAATAGGTTAAGAAGAGAGTATGCGCCACATTTGCCTCAGTATCCTTTGTTTGAGAAACGTGTGGTAGGCCGGAAACGAAGAAATGTGACCAATACTGGGGAGGTTGTAGCAAAAAGACGAAAAGTCGATGAACCTGAAATTATAAGCAGAAACAAAAAGGATTCTGTTGAAGATGTTGTTGGTTTTCAATTTGAAAACAGTTCTGGTGTCAACTGCTATGCTAATGTAGTGGTTAATGTTTTGTTTTCTCTAGAAAATGTAAAAGAAGAGATTGTGGTCAATTCTGATCAAAGATTTTGCTGTTTGTTAAATTCTGTGTTAGAGAAATGTAGCACTGATAGAACAAACATAGAAAGTGTGTCTGAAATTCGAAATCTGTTAGACAGATGTTCAGGCCAAACACAATTCTCTCAAAATAGTCAGCAAGATTGTCAGGAGTTTTTAATGTATATGCTTGATGTATTGCATGATGAAGGTGTAGATGTAGATCACCTGTTTGGGCTTTCTTATCAATGGCAGCATGACTGCGAGAACTGTAGGGTATCAAGTACTACTAGTGTAGACTCAGAAAGATTTATATATTTAACTTTGCCAGACAGTAAATCAGTCTCTTTTAATAAGCTAGTAAAAGCAGCTGATCACAACATGGAGTGTAGCCAATGTAAATCTGAAATGATGTCCACATTATTTATACGAACATATGGCCAGTATGTCATTTTAATGTTCCAACGATGTAGGCCTGATGGAACAAAATTGACAACTTTAATTAAAAATTTTGTGGCTTCACAGTTGTCAATATCAGGAAGGATTTTTGTAACTGTAGCAATTATATATCATGATGGTCCTTCAATAACATCAGGACATTATACAGCTTATTTAAAGTGTAGAAATGGCTGGTCATTCTGCAATGATTCTGTTTTAATTTTCAAAAAAAAATTGCCGTATGACCTTAAAAACTCTTACCTGGTGTTTTTAAAACCAAAATTTTAGGGAAAGAATCTCGGGATGTGCTCTGAGGAATTTCAAGAAGTTCTAATGGCTCCTACACGATTTGGCCTTGAGGATAAGTGTAGTACAGAGACATAACTTCTTACCATAACACTGGACGTCATGGAGAAATACGTGCACTTTGAATGAGTTCAGAAAAACTGTTTCTTTTTATAAGCTAATTGAAGCAGCCAATCAAAACATGGAGTAGAGGGAATGTAAGTCTGCAATGCTGTCTACTGTTTTACATTGCTTTGTCATTAAAAGTGATGTAGAGAATTAAATAATTGTACTAGTCATAAAGGTAGTGTAAGTCTGCTTCATAGTAAGCAGTATCAGTGTGATAGGAAATGTAGAACATGATTGAGCAAGAAGGGGAAGATATTACTAGTCCAGGATTGTGAAAATGATCTTCAACATTTTAATTGTGAAAGTTGCGGAAATACAACATGACGGGATTGGCTTAAAAGAATTCTAAGAGTTATAAATGGCTCAGACACGATTTGACCTTGTGGAAACGTGTGGTAGAGAGCGAGAAGTCATTTATTGTATGTAACATGTTTTTGAAAACGATGGAGGTTTTCTTTCAGAAAGTGGCGGGTTGAAAGTAATACCAGCACAACAGAGTGTAAGCTGTTCATAGGACATCCTTGGCCGTCATGGAAAGTAAGTTAACTTTAAGGAGTTCTGAATTCTGATTTGTTATGTTGTATGGGTTTTTTAAACACAATCATTTTGATTGTGTTTTTTTTCCCCGCTGTTATATGATGAATACCTTCAAGTCACTGTTTTAGTGAAATTTGATACATTCTGAGAACAGCAAAAATAAACCATTTAACATGTATAATTAATTCTGTTCTGTTTGCATTTATGATGTACATGTAGAACTGTGTAGGAGGCATGGAGAAGGTGAGGCTTCTGTAAGTGTCAAAGTTGTTGCATACAGTGCTCATATTCTACGTAGTCTTTTATATTTCATTACTTTCACTGTTTCTGACTGATCTAAAAAAATTTTTTTAAAAAGAACGGTAAGTATAAGGGAAGGAAACAGACAGTTATGTTAAAAGAAACACAGCTATAGGGAATAAACTAGGGATACTGTTACCTGCAATCCTCTGCTGATGATGTCACTGAGCATGTCATGAATGATGTAATATGTGACATCATCAGCAGTGGATTACGGGTAATAGTATCTCTAGTTTACTCCCCTATAGCTGTCTTTCTTTTAACATAACTGTCTGTTTTCTTCCCTTATACTTACTGTTCTTTTTTTAAAAAAAAATTTTTTGGTTCGCTTCCGGTTCGCGTACTGGGGAGCGAACTGGGAAGCGAACTAAGAGAAATAGAGATTGGCACAGTTCCAAATATTGTACCAATTTTTTAATAACGGGGAGGTAGTTCTGAAAAGAACTTTTTTTTTAATTGTTTTTGTTGTTTTATATTTTTTTAATTATTTTTCTGAACATTTTTTTACTTTTTTTGAATTTTTCTGAACAGTTTTATATTTTTTTTGTTTTTTTTTCGGAGGGGGCAACAAAAACGATTCATTGTAAAGGGCTCAACAGGAGCAACAAAACAAAAAAAAAGAATTTATTGTTTGGGGCGTTTCGGACAAACATGAGCATGATTGTCAATAGCTCTGTTGATCAGAGTGATGCTACTTTCTCCGTAGCAAATGAATCCACTGCAATGTACGCAGACTTGTTTTACTTCACGAAATCTCGTTTGTATATTTGGCACCATCTCCCTGCCCTCTGGTCCCGTTACTTCCGGTACAACAGATCTTCAGGCCATAATAGGGAGATTATCTAGGTCGTCCTGTTCCTCTTCTTCCTCTTCTTGCTGAATTATAACTTTAGCAGGTGGTCCACTCTTCCTTGGATGTGGTGGAGGTGGTGGGGAAGCACCAGCTGAAGCTACTAAAGAAGCCATTGCTCACTGGTAACAAAGGGTCTTTCTCTCACAATGATGAAAGTCAGAGTGAGGAAAGAAGGAGGGATTTTCATCATTTGGGAAAAACAATAGTTCTCAACCAATGAAAAGTGTTCATTTTAGATCATATGACCTAGTCTTACATCATTAGGAAACCAAAAGTGAAATGAACCAATGAAAAGTGTTATTACCAAGTCACATGACCTGCTGTGTTTACGTTACGCGCTTTGCAGGGCCTCCCGGTTTGCTTCCAGAAACCTGTGCTTTGCGACTCGGTAAGCGTACCAGTTCGCTAACGTAGCACGTCATATGAGGTATCACGCGACAACGCGAAACGTCATGCGGACGGGAGGCGTCACGATGTTGTTTTCTAACGCGGCAGTTGCGGTAAAGAAACGTTTACCGGCTCGCGGTCTATTTCGCGGCATCAAGGTCAGCTAACGGGAAGCTTCCCGATTCGCGAAGCGGAAACGAAGAAAAAAAAATATTTAAAAAAAAAGTTATTAATAAACATATAAAATATATTTTTGGATTTAAAGAAGAATACATTTTACAGCTACAGATATTAGCTGTTAAAAAACCAATGAAATTCACTGAAAAAACCATAGGTTATAGACCATATATAGTTAGGAATTAGCATTTACAAAACCTTGAAAATTCACTGAAAAAACCATAGGTTATAGACCATATATAGTTAGGAATTAGCATTTAGAAAACCTTATTTTACTCACACAAAACCATTGAAATTCCATATATAGTTAGTTGCACTAACTATATATCGCGCACCCGCAATCCACTGCTGATGATGTCACATATTACATCATTCATGACATGGTCAGTGACATCACTGATGACATCACTGATGACATCTCAAATGACATCACTGATGACATCTCAAATGACATCACTGATGACATCATGACACACCAATACCAGTTACTACATACGCACTCACTGATTCCTACGTCTACACACACATTCACTCATTCACCCATACAATCACTCATACATACAGTCACTTATTATTACAACACTATCATATGCACTCATACACCTATGCAGACAGTCACACACTGCCACTCATCCATGGAGTTACTCACACACCAAGTCAGTCCTGTAAAGAATCAATCACACTTCCATTTCTTCATCTATACAGTTAAACACAGAACACCATACTTCAGTGACATCACTGATGACATCACTAATGACATCTGAAATGACATCACTGATGACATCTCAAATAACATCACTGATGACATCATGACACACCAATACCAGTTACTACATACGCACTCACTGATTCGTACGTCTACACACACATTCATTCATTCACCCATACAATTACTCATACATACAGTCACTTATTATTAGAACACTATCATATGCACTCATACACCTAGTCAGTCCTGTGAAGAATCAATCACACTTCGATTTCCTCATCTATAGTTAAACACAGAACACCATACTTTTCACACATATACTAACACATACTTACTCTCTTATACAATCACTGATACAAGTACACATTGATATGCACAGAGTCACACACCTCCCAGCCAGCCACACACACACTCAGTCTTCCATACATCCAGTCATTCTTCAATATGTAAAACGTATTTAAACTTTACAAAAACACACAGACACTAGATGATGTCATCAGTGATGTCATTTGAGATGTCATCAGTGATGTCATCAGTGATGTCACTGACCATGTCATGAATGATGTAATATGTGACATCATCAGCAGTGGATTGCGGGTGCGCGATATATAGTTAGTGCAACTAACTATATATGGAATTTCAATGGTTTTGTGTGAGTAAAATAAGGTTTTCTAAATGCTAATTCCTAACTATATATGGTCTATAACCTATGGTTTTTTCAGTGAATTTTCAAGGTTTTGTAAATGCTAATTCCTAACTATATATGGTCTATAACCTATGGTTTTTTCAGTGAATATATATATATATATATATATATATATATATATTCACTGAAAAAATTATAGGTTTCAGCCACGTTATAGTTAGGAATTAGCATTTAAAAAACCTTAGAAATTCACTGACAAAACCATAGGTTTCATCCATGTTATAGTTAGCTGGACATTTCACTCATAAAAAACCATTGAAATTCCCCCGTTATAGTTAGTTCAGCTAACTATAACTCGCACGCCCGCAATGCACTGCTGATGATGTCACATATTACATCACTCATGACATGGTCAGTGACATCACTCATGACATCACTGATGACATCTCAAACGACATCACTGATGACATCACTGATGACATCATCCAGTGAATGTGGTGAATGAGTGGATGTGTATATAGATGTTGGAATTACTGAATAGGTTGTTGTAACTGGTATTGGTATCTCAATTTTTTTGAAAATTGTCAATTCTATTTCTGAATGTGTGTATCAAAGGTTATATTAGGGTGAGAGGAGATCTGCCACTCTTTCACAAGGATGATGTCATCAGTGATGTCATCAGTGATGTCATTTGAGATGTCATCAGTGATGTCATGAGTGATGTCACTGACCATGTCATGAGTGATGTAATATGTGACGTCATCAGCAGTGCATTGCGGGCGCGCGAGCTATAGTTAGCTGAAGTAACTATAACGGGGGAATTTCAATGGTTTTGTATGAGTGAAATGTCCAGCTTACTATAACATGTATAAAACCTATGGTTTTTCCAGTGAATTTCTAAGGTTTTTTAAATGCTAATTCCTAACTATAACGTGGCTGAAACCTATAATTTTTTCAGTGAATATATATATATATATATATATATATATATATATATATATAGCGGCTCCAATCGTCCCTCTCTTCAGAAACGATAACGCACTCGCGGGGGTTATGTTTTGCAACAGTTCTTTATTCGGCTTTAAGACAAGAAAAACAGACGCGTTTCAGACCTCAAGTCCTTCGTCAGTGTATCTATATATATATTTACTGACACAATCACAGGTTTCAGGGATGCTATAGTTAGTTGGACATCTCACTCATACAAAACCAGAGAAATTTGTCCGTTATAGTCAGTTGAGCAAATTACAACTCGCGCCCTCCTAACTATAACGTGGCTGAAACCTATGTTTTTTTTGTGAATTTCTAAGGTTTTTTAAATGCTAATTCCTAACTATAACGTGGCTGAAACCTATGGTTTTTTCAGTGAATTTCAAAGGTTTTGTAAATGATAATTTTTATATATATTAATTGTTATATTTTTTATATATTGATTTACTACGTTATTTTAAATTATTTATTTTTAGATATTTTATTTTTTAAATTACATTACATATTTTTCATATAAATTAAAAAATAAATGTTTTAAAAAATATTGAAATTGTAATATTTTTATTTTTTTAATATTTTTTTAATTTATATATATTTTATATAGCAGGCAATGATATCCTATTGAAGGAAATTCAAGTTACTGTAACTACGATTAGAATTACTTTTCAGGATCAATAGTGGGCTGTAAGATGCAGCACTGAGGTCTCTCCTGATAACAGGTGAGTAAATCGGAATTCGTAGTTCGGCTGATTTTTGAGGAATTTTTTAAACTTCCAAAACTCCACACTTAAAAGAATTTCCAAGTGAAACCAGTCAATGTTAGCCTACGGAAGGAAATTTAAGTTACTGCAACTACGGTTAGAATTACTTTTCAGGATCAATAGTGGGCTGAAAGATGTAGCACTGAGGTCTCTCCTGATAACAGGTGAATAAATCGGAATTCGTAGTTCGGCTGATTTTAGAGGAATTTTTTAAAGTTCCAAAACTCCACACTTAGAAGAATTTCCAAGTAAAGCATGTCAATGGTAGCCTATGAAAGGAAATTCAAGTTACTGTAACTACGATCAGAATTACTTTTCAGGATCAGTAATGGGCTGAAAGACGCAGCAATGATGTCTCTCCTGATAAAAGGTGAGTAAATCGGAATTCGTAGTTCGGCTGATTTTTGAGGAATTTTTTAAACTTCCAAAACTCCACACAGAAATTTTTTCAAGTGAAACCAGTCAATGTTATCCTATGGAAGGAAATTCAAGTTTCTGTAAGTATGGTTACAATTACTTTTCAGGATCAGTAATGGGCTGAAAGACGCAGCAATGATGTCTCTCCTGATAAAAGGTGAGTAAATCGGAATTCGTAGTTCCGCTGATTTTAGAGGAATTGTTTTAAAGTTCCAAAACTCCACACTTAAAATTTTTTCCAAGTGAAACCAGTCAATGTTAGCCTATGGAAGGAAATTCAAGTTACTGTAAGTATGGTTAGAATTACTTTTCAGGATCAGTAGTGCGGTCAAAGATGCAGTACTGATGTCTCTTGTGATAACAGGTGAGTAAATCGGAATTCGTAGTTCGGCTGATTTTACAGGAATATTTTGCTCATAAGTGAAGGAAGGGGGCGTGGCCTGAGGTAACAGGTGTGCAAACACACCCTGTGGCGCGTTTTAGGTTGGGGAATTAATTCCTCTTCAGTCCTGTGTACCCCTGTGCGCCAACTAGCCCACCAGGTACCTCCAGTATGCGCCAGGGAGCTGTGTTACAGACAGGTGTTCAGAGGGCAACACCCCCTTTTTACAACACTCTGCAACGCAGCTCCGTGGTGCTTACTGGAGGTACCTGTTTGACTAGTTGGCCCCTTGGGGACCTCTGGATTGAAGAAGAAATAATTCCCCAACTTAAAACGCACCACAGAACATGTTTGCACACATATCACCTCTAGCCCCGTCCCCTACCTTCACCACTGTTTAAACACGCCCCGTACCGCGTTCTAAGTTGGGGGATTAAGTCCCTTTGTATACTGGTCCATGGAGGCCAACTAGCCCACCAGGAACCTCCAGTATGCGCCAGGGGGCTGCGTTGCAGAGACCTGTAAAGAGGCCACACCCCTTTTTACACCTCTCTGCAATGCACCCCCTGGCGCTTTTTCAGAGGGGGAACTAATTCCCCTTGCATACTGGGAGTCCCAGGGAGCCACCTAGCCCACCAGGAACCTCCAGTATGCGCCAGGGGGCTGCGTTGCAGAGAGGTGTAATGAGGCCATGCCCCTTTTTACATCTCTCTGCAACGCAGCCCCCTGGCACTTTTTCAGAGCTGGAACTAATTCCCCTTGCATACTGGGGATCCCTGGGGGCCAACTAGCCCCCCACCAGGAACCCCCAGTATGCTTCAGGGGGCTGCGTTGCAGAGAGGTGTTCTTAGCCCGCGCCCCTTTTTACACCTCTCTGCAACGCAACCCCTGGCGCTTTTTCAGAGGGGTCACTAATTCCCCTTGCATACTGGGTGGGGGTCCCTGGGGGCCAACTAGCCCACCAGCAACATCCAGTATGTGCCAGGGTGCTCTGTTGCAGAGAGGTGTAAAGAAGGGGAGCCTCTCCCGTGGCCAATTCCGGCACCGGGGACCCCATCCCCCGGGGCATGGCCAACTTTATTTAATTTTTTTGTGGAGGGGGGCTGCATAGCCCCCATCCTATGCCCCCCTTAAGGCCCCAGGGACCCCATCCCCCAGGGCTGGCCTTTTTTTAAATTTTATTTTTTTATTTTTTGGGAGGGGGGCCGCGTGGCCCCCCTCCCGGAAAACTTCTGGCCCCGGGGACCCCATCCCCCGGGGCCTGGCCTTCCTCGTTGGGGGCCCTGGGGGGGTCCCCAAGGCCCTCATGGCCCCTGCCTGCTCCCTGCATCCTGCGGGAGCCGGCATTGTTTTTCTGCATGGGGAGCAGCTAACATGCTGCTCCCCATACAGAAAAGCAATCGGCTTTGATTTTTGAAAGAGAGAGTAGGTTTCCTGCACTCTCTTTCAAAAATCAAAGCAGTTTGCTGTGGTATGGTGGGAGCCGCGAGGCTCCCGCCCTACGATAGCAAACAGCAGTGTCCCGGGGGTAGGCACCCCGAGACACTGTAGGAGCTGGCCCTGGGGGGTGGCGGTCCCCAGGGCCATCGAGGGCTCCAGGAGGGGGGCCGTGTGGCCCCCCTCCCAACATCTATGAAGCCCCGAGGGTTGGTGGTCCCCGGGGCTGGGGGGTCATTCACGGACCCCCTATTTTGCGTATTAGTGCCCCGGGAAGGTGGCGGTCCCCGGAGCATGTGGGGCAGGGAGGGGGCGTGGCCTCCTCCCGATCCCGTTTACAAAAAAAAACTCTTAAGAAGGGGAGTCCCCCTTTTTCTTTTTTTGGGGCCCTGGGGACCCCATCCCCCAGGGCCTGCCCCCAATTTTATTTTATTTTTATTTTTTAATCGGGAAGGGGGCCACGTGGCCCCCCTCCCGCGGCCATTTCCAGCCCTGGGGACCCCGGGGCATGGCCAACTTTATTTAATTTTTTTGTGGAGGGGGGCTGCATAGCCCCCCTCCTATGCCCCCCTTAAGGCCCCGGGGACCCCATCCCCCGGGGCTGGCCTTTTTTAGGGGGGTGGCTACTCGCGAGATAAGTACTACCTCAGTCAAATATCTAGATCTAATAGTATTTGTTAGAGAGGGTGTTCTCAGCACAAAACTCTATAGGAAGCCGACTGCCGGCAATTCCACTCTCCACGCATGGAGTAGCCACCCCCCTAATCTGATCAAAAGCATCCCCTATGGGGAACTTCTCCGATTGAAACGTAACTGTACACATGACTCTGACTTTGAGAAAGCTGCTACTGATTGTATATCCAGATTCAGAGTCAGAGGGTATGAGGAAGGGCTTCTAATATCTGCCTATAGGGGAGTTCAGGCCATATCTCGGGCCGATCTTCTGAAGGATCAGGATGGTAACACAGGAAGTGTCAGAGCCTACAAAAAAGGTCAACAAGCTCAGTTTCGGATGATTACTGGCTACTCTGAGGATGCACAGAACGTGAGACGTATTTTCAAGCGTAACTGGCACATCCTACAGACTGATCCAGTTATAGGCCCGGATGTCCCAGAATCACCATTGATGACCTTTCGTAAAGCGAGGTCCCTTAAGGGCATCTTAGTACAGAGCCATCTGCCACCCGTACTGCCGCGTACAGGAACACTCAGAGACATGAAGGGCTTTTTCCCCTGTGGGAAATGTAAGGCCTGCGCTACGAGCAAAAGGGTTCTCCACTATACTATCCCAGGATGTAGGAAACCGAAAAAGATCAGTAAATTCATCTCCTGCCTTACCCATTTCGTTGTTTACTGCTTGGTTTGTCCATGCGGACTAAAATACATAGGGAGCACGGTCCACAATGTAAAGGTCAGAATTCTAGAACATCAGTGGGCGATAGCAAATAAGGATGAAAACTATCCCGTAGCCCGGCACTTTGCCTTGAAGCACCAAAGCAATCGAGAGCTGCTACAATACTATGGAATTGACCATGTTCCAACTAACCCCAGAGGAGGTAATAGGCTTCAACGACTAAGAAGGCTTGAATCCCGCTATATCATAGACCTGCAAACCAAGGCACCCAAGGGGCTTAATAGGAGTGAAGAGCTAACTGTACACCTGGGATAGTTACATGGGATTTCTTGATGAACTGTATTGATTTTGTAGCTGTATATGATGCATTGAATGATAGAGTATGAGTTTATATTGCTTCCTTTTCAAAGTTTTTTCTTTTTCTTTTTATGCATGACACAGGTTCATAATTTTTAGGAAAACCATGCCAACTTTATACCTAGTGGTCCACCTATGGTTATTAGGCTTTGCCGATACACGGCTTGATTTTTGTCCACTTACGGGGCATATGGCCTGAATATGGGAGCAATACTTGATTGTTTTGAAATTCATTTGAATTAACTTTATTGATACTTTGACCCCGCTAATATGTGGACCTTTGCCGATCCACGGCAAGATTTTTTGCAATTAACTGGTAATGTTGACCACTTGATGATGTCTCATGAAAAATAACTCAGTTGTATAGATGTATAATATAACTAATACGCTATAACCCCATGGTTCCTCTGTGGATGCATATTGTGTATTGTAACATTGACTATGTTAAAATGGCCGCCATTGTCGCGAATGACTTGGTGAATTGACCTGTCGTCGCTGTTGCTTGCTCAGTGACGCAGGAACATTTAAAATGGTGTCTGACCAAACATGCCGATGTAACACTGACGAAGGAGCAATCCGAAACGCGTCTGTTTATCATACCTTGCTGAAATAAATCATTCTCGATGTATGCTTCCTGAGTGCTTGTATTTCTGTTTGTAACTGACGGAACTGGCAGCGTTAATTTATTCGTGGTAGGCGCCGCCGCGTTCAGGCACCCGCCCGGGAGAGCAGAGTGTAGCTGCAGTTTGGAGCATTGATATATATATATATATATATATATATATATATATATATATATATCTATATATATATATATATATATATATATATATATATATATATATATATATATATATATATATATATATATATATATTCACTGAAAAAACCATAGGTTATAGACCATATATAGTTAGGAATTAGCATTTAAAAAACCTTATTTTACTCACACAAAACCATTGAAATTCCATATATAGTTAGTTGTACTAACTATATATCGCGCACCCGCAATCCACTGCTGATGATGTCACATATTACATCATTCATGACATGGTCAGTGACATCACTGATGACATCACTGATGACATCTCAAATGACATCACTGATGACATCACTGATGATAACATCCAGTGACTGTATGTTTCTGTAAAGTTAAAATATGGATGTATAAGTGTCTGGATGATGTATTTAGTAGGTGCATGACTGACTGTATAAGTGAGTGATTAAATGTGTCTCACTGAGTGCATGGGTTAGTGACTAAACTGTTTTAAATTGTGCACCATTGTGTCTGTTGTTTTGTAATCTGATGCAGTTGTTGATCATTAGCTATATGACTAACTATATGGGTTATTGATTAGTTGGCCAAGTATTTGTATGGGAGGTGTATGACTCTGTGCATAGATGTGTGAGCAGTTGATTCACTAGATGTATGGGTTCAAAAGTGCATGTGGAAACAGCTGTATGGGCGGTTTACTGTGTGCATGAGTGTATTGGTGAGTGAATGGATATCTCAGTGCTACATGTCAAAGTAAGTACATATGTAAAACACAGTACATGTGGTAGTTGACATATATAAATAACTGTGCATAAGAGCCAGTGAATGTGTGAGTGGCTGTATGGATTATTGTGAACTTGTATCAGGGATTGTATAACAGAGTAAATATGTGTTATTATATGTTTTAATAAGTAAGGTGTGTTTAACTATATAGTTTTCGGAAATGGAGGTGTGATTGATTCTTTGCAAGACTGATTAGGTGTGTGAGTAACTCCATGGATGAGTGACAGTCTGTGAGTGTCTGTTTACACTGAGTGTATCTAAGGTTATATTAGAGTCTGAAGAGGTTCATCGTATCATCACATGAATGTCAAATGAGATGTCATCAGTGATGTCATCAGTGATGTCATTTGAGATGTCATCAGTGATGTCATCAGTGATGTCACTGACCATGTCATGAATGATGTAATATGTGACATCATCAGCAGTGGATTGCGGGTGCGCGATATATAGTTAGTACAACTAACTATATATGGAATTTCAATGGTTTTGTGTGAGTAAAATAAGGTTTTTTAAATGCTAATTCCTAACTATATATGGTCTATAACCTATGGTTTTTTCAGTGAATTTTCAAGGTTTTGTAAATGCTAATTCCTAACTATATATGGTCTATAACCTATGGTTTTTTCAGTGAATTTCATTGGTTTTTTAAAAGCTAATATCTGTAGCTGTAAAATGTATTCTTCTTTAAATCCAAACATATATATGTTTATTAATAATTTTTTTTTTAATACTTTTTTTTTGTAAGCTCCCGGGGCGCGGACAGGTGAACGCACGGGTAAGCGCAATCTTGCGGCGCCCCCCGGGGCGCGTACTAATACGCGTCCCGGAAGCGCTATTGCCGCGAACGAAAACAACATCGTGACGTATCGCGTAGCCGCCACGCCTTGCGTCATAAGACACGTATCGCGTAGCCGCGAGATGCGTCTTATGACGCACCGCGTAAGCGCACCCGGAAGCGCATACGATCGCGCAACGTAAGCGCCCCGATGCGCTTACGATACACGCCAGGGTCGCGCCCCGGGGCGCTTAGCGTAAGCGCGTCAAACCATGTGACTTTAAAATAACACTTTTCATTGGTTCAGAACTTTTTTTTTTCCAAATTATGTGAAACCCACCCATTTCTCTCACTATTGCTTTGTACTTGGAGAGAGCAAAAGCTGTTCTGTCTACTCTATCTCCTACTTTTCTAATCTCCAGCAATGGCTGCAAGAGAGTCATCCAGCAGTGATTCAGATGGATTTTTAGATGAGGACCCTCCTCAGCAAAAGAAAAAAACCCATTTCATCTGGAAATTTTACGACATCCCTGAAGGACAGAAAAAAGTAAACGCTCCCAAAGTAACCTGCAAAATATGTGGGAGTAGTTTATCCAGAGGCAATCCTCTGAAAAAATATAGTTTTGGGAATGCTAATTTGATCAGGCATGTGAAAAGAAGACACCCTAACAACTTTGCCAGGGAGAGTGTCAGAGAGCTGGCACGGAATGTACCAACAGATGGCGGCCGCACCTCCACTGGTGGAGCAACACCTTCGAAACCACCCCGTGGAAGAATGGTCCCTAACATTCAGCCGGTGTTTGCAGGCATCAAATTTTTGTGCACGGAGTGTGACGAACTGCTCTGCTATGGGGAGCAGAGTGTTGAACTCATTGCCCTAAAGAAACAGCAACACCGCTGCTCTGCCAGTCCCTAAATTTTCAAATTGTTTTGCTCCTGTTGAGCAGTTTTGGAATCCCTGTTTTTGTTTTTTCCTTGACAAAAATCCCCCAAAAATATAAAATTGTTTTAAAAAGTCTAAAAAAAATATAAAACAACAAAAACAAAAAAAAATATATAAAACAACAAAATCAAAAAAAAAGTTCTTTTCAGAACTACCTCCAATTTATAAAAAGAAGCTTTTTTTTTTTTTAAAAAGTCTGTCATTTTTAATCTCCATGGTACGCTCCCCCGTAAGCTCCCCGGTGCGCGTACCGGGCGCTCCCCCCCGCGAAAATCGATTTTTTTTTGGATTTTTTTTCACCCGCGGGAGCCTTTTATGGCCCCCACATCAAAAGTAGGGGGTCAGGGGGGTGTACCCTGCCTCCTTTTGCTCATTTCTCCCCTTTGATTCTTGCCACCTCTTGTGTCTCAATCCCACCGAGACACAAGATGGCGGCCGTTGCGGACTGTTTCGAATGTTTACAGACACCCGAGAACCAATCAGCTTGCCGTGCGCAAGTCGCGTGGCGCGCCTGAAGCGCTCCCCGGTACGCGTACCGGGGCGCGGCTCTAGATATATATCTTTTTTTAAACCTAATTTACTCAAAATTCACAGGACCACATATCTTGAGACCTAGCAAAGGCACATCGGGCAAACAATAGCTACAATTTTGCCAAGTTTCGTGGAAATCCATTCAGCCGTTCGGGCTAAAAGTGAGGCCAACCGCCCTATGGAAAACTCAATGTTAAAAACACGTTTTGGGACCCCCCTTTTTTCTCGGCCCCCCCTTGACGAAACCCCCCCAAATTTTCAGGGGCTGCTCAGAAACATAATGTTCCATTTTCCTGAAAATTTCAGCCAATTCTGTCCACAAACGCCAAAGTTATTAGACATAGAATTTTCAAAAATCCCATAGAGAAAAAATCCTAACTATATATACCTACTGGCGACCGCCAGTAGGTAATATATATATATATATATATACATATATATATATATATATATATATATATATATATATATATATATATATATATTCACAGAAAACAAAACATAAGTTATAGTTAGGCCCTGATGGAGTTGGCGGAGTACCCCTATGTGGAACGTTATGAAGTGACCAAAAAACTCCGCTGTGCTACGCGGAATTCCGCAAGCGGTGGAGTACATTAGGTCACGCCTGTTCACACAGATTTTTAGCACCCAGTGTTTGTCTTGCGCTGGAAAATCAGCTTGAATGGCACTATGTGCAGTGCAACAGAGTGCTGCCACTTTCTGCGGCTTGGGTAGATTTTCTACTTGAGCAGCAGCTTCCTCAATGCAACAAAGGGTTTCTCAACATGAGCAGTCATGCCAATCGGCGGCCTTCCGCATTTAGAAATCTCACTGGGAGGTGGTCTAGTGGTGGATTTTCCTTGCTCGCACTCATGTTCGTGAGGTAACGTTGGTGAGCGCGGAGTTGGAGTGCGGAAAACTCTGCAAACTCTGTGAACAGATCGGAATTTACCAGCCAGGCTGTTATACTTAGGAAAACTTTCTTTATGTTTGGTATACAATGTTAATGTAGTGTGGCGTGTTAGGTAAGAAGACTGTGTTTAGAGGTGTGTGAGTTTTCTGAATTTTAAGGTGGTGCACAAATTCAAATGTAAGTTATAAGTATGCCTTATATAACTTTGTGAGTGGTACTTGAATGATAAATTAAAAATAAAACTACAACTGTACAGTTTTAAATGTTTGCGTAGTTTAAGTTAGGTTTATATACTAAACATAAGGAAAGTTTTCCTAACTACAACTTATCTTTAACCTTTGTTCTTTTGTGAATTTCAATGGTTTTTCAAAAGTTAGCAACAAATTTGTAATATTGGCACAGTTTTGTGATGTGGAGTGGAGTGTGATTAAGTGGAATGTGGTACAATATAGTAGAGGATAGGCTTGTAAAGTGTACAGTGGTACAGTATATTTTGGTACATTGGAGTGGATCAAAGTGTAATTAGGAATACTGAAATGGCGGATTCTGGAATGGCATTTAGTGGAGTGCTGAACACTGAAGTCGGATACAGCAGATTTGGTGTATATTGCACTGGAATAAAGTGTAGTTGCATACAGTGCAGTGATATACAGTGGGACATCACAGAGTGGAGTGTGGTAAAGTTGAGTTACATCCTGTTAATTTTGTAGAGTGTAGTTGCATAGACTGTAGTGGCATACAGTGGATTGCTATAGAATGGAATATTGTATAATGTAGGGGCATATATTGGAATATTGTATACTAAAATAGCATACAATTGAGTTGTGTACAGTGGAATGTGGTACAGAGGAGTGGCATAAACTGGAATACTGTACACTACAATGTGGTACAGTGGAGTGCCTTAGAGTGGAGTGGCGTACAGTTGAGTGGTGTACACTGGGCTTAAGTAAAGTTGAGTGCCATACAGTGTAGTGTTGTAAAGTGCAAATGCGTAAAGTAGAATAGCGTATATTGTAGTGAGGTACAGTGCAGTGGTGCAGAGCTGAATAGCATATACTTCAGTGGTGTACAGTGAATTAGGGTACAGGGCAAGAGTGTATACTGTAGAAGCCTAACGTGTAGTGCCATACAGTGGAATAGAACACAATTAAGTGGTATTTACTGAAATAACACAGAGTTTACTGGTGTTAAGTCTTGACATTAGAGTGGCATACAGTAGAGTACCATACAGAAGAGTGCTGTACAGTTCAATATGGCTAAAATAAATTGTTTTGTGAAGTGAAATAGTGTACAGTACATTGTAGTACACTGCAGCAGCATAGACTGCATTTTAGTGGATTTGAATGATGTAGAGTGGAGTAGCGTACACTGGAATAGCATTCACTCAGTAATAAACCATAAAGTGGGGCACAGTGAAATAGTATAATGTGGAGTTCTATACAGTAGAATAGCATACAGTTGTGGGCAGTACCGTGCAAGATCAACCAGTAAACTGGCATTCACAAAAGTGTAATGGAATACAGTGGTGAACAGAATAATAGTGTAGAGTAGAGTGGTGTAGACTGGAGTGTCATACAGTAGAGTTGGGTGGAGAGTAGTAGAGTAACATACAGTAGACTAGCGTAGAATTTAATGGCGTATACTGGAATGTCGTAAAGTGGAGTGGCATACTGTAAATAGCGTATAGTGCAGTGGCATTAAGTCAAATCTTATATGCTGGTGTGGCGTAAAGTGGTGTGCAAAATTTAAATGAAAGGCACCATGAAATTATGGGAAAATATGTGAATGTTATATCTGAAAAATATGAATGATCTTATCTTAATGCCAATTTTCTGTAGTGTAAGTAATTGTAAACGTATATGTTGTGTGAAACATAGTTATATATTATGCTAGGGTATACCGTGCAATGTTCACGGCATACCACAGTACATGGGGCTTAGAACTGGTGATGTGATTGGTTGATAGCTGTGTTTACCATAGGTAGAAATTAGCCATGTTGTTTTTATGTAAATTTTACATTATTGTAGGGTCGGCGTTTCAGTGCTGCATGTAGTTAATGATTAAGTTTTATTATTGTTAACAACCTATTAACACTTTCATGAAGTAGTAATAGGTTCTCTTTTTAAAAACAATTATATATGTTATCGGTGAAAGTGTGTAAGAATGCATGTAACAGCGCCATTACCCCATATCATCATGGTAGTTGTAGTTCAGTTTATTACACAAAGAGCATCTTACTGAAGAGATCAATGCATGTGTAGATTATCCTACTATTACAAACCAGGAAGTGTGCAGAGCAATTACAAGGATAGTTCCCAGCAAAGTGCCAGGGATAGGCAAGATCCCTGGTGATCTGCTTCTTTCTGAGATAGATGTTTTGGGCCCATACTTTACATTATTTTTTAATGCTACTATGAGTGGGACTCCTATTCCCCCCTCTTGGACAGGAGCAGAAATGATACCAATTCATAAAAAGGGTTCCCCTTTCTCACCAACTTACTATTTGCCCATTAGCCTTATTGACAGCATGCAAAAGTTGTTTAGCAGAATCTTTTTAAACAGACTGCAGGACAGGATGGAGGCTAATGATATACTCACCCCACTAGCCAGCTTTGTTGACTGTACTGCCGCCATTGGCCAGGTGTTTAGGCTCCAGCTCTTGTTTTGGAAAACGGTGGTCCATGAGGGCAGTTGGCTATATGTCGTGTCTGTGGACCTACGCTCTGCCTTCGATTTGATCCCCGGGATTATGCTGTGGAAAGTGCTAGCCAATATGGGGAGCCCCGACTATCTCCTTACAATGATCATAAGACTACATGAGTACAACTTTGCCCAGGATTCACTGACACAACATTAATGTAAAAAATATTGCTGTTAAAAATATTGAATACAAATATAAAAATATCGACTCCTATACTCAAAAATATTGATGTAAAAAATATAGCTGTATAAAATATCGACTTGTATATAAATATATAATAACTTTATATATATTAAATACATTACATATTAAATATAATAGTAACGAAATAAAATACATTTTAATAAAATATAAAAATAAACATAATAAAAAAATATACACACAAACATAACAATGTATGCATATATATTTACTTTAAAACAAGTAATAAACTATTATTTTTAATTTATGTTAAAAGTTAAAAATAATAAATATATATTTATATATAAATGATTTAAAATATATCAAAAACTAAAATCTATACTAAATTAAAACATTAAACTATTAGAAAATATTTCAACTTAAATTTCACGATACAATCAGTGGAACAGGAGGGAAAGGGGTAAAAGGGCCAAAGTTGACCCTACAACAACCACTGCTGAAGCCAGTACTTCCTCCATGGGGAGCGTCATAGAAACGGCGAGTCCTGTACCCCACGCCCCTAACCTCATACCCACGCACACTGGTCCATCATCTTTGGAGGGGGCCCTGCTAACACCTCTGAGCACATTATCTGCTCGCTTACTGGTATTATTAAAAGTCTTTTGGACCCTCTCTCCCTTAAATTAGACTGCATCGAGGCTAGATTGCTAGCTTCAGAAAGCTTGGGTGGTAGAGGTGGCGATCAGCAAGGGTTACAACCAAGTACAATTGGATCTAATGGGGTTAATGCTGGGATTCTTCTCTCCCCTAGTGCTTCCATTACCATGGCTCCTATTCTGCCATCAGCTCTTTCACGGGAGAACGTCACCACAATCTCCCCACCACAACTTGCCCCTGTACCCCTCCCTTGGCAACTGCCTCTGGTGCTAACTGTCAGGAGGTCGAAGCCACCTACCTCGGCTACTCCATCCGGACAGGAGAGACCACCTAATGAAACAGCCAACTGCCCAAGCCAGCCAGCTAACACCCTTAACCGGCGAAAAGCAGTTAACCTGCCACATGAGGCGGCGGCCTACACTGTGATTCTGAAGGGGGTACCGGAGCTATCCACAAACGTGGGAGAATCTTATGATTCCCTACGTAACAAAGTTATTAGTTGGTTAAATGTTCACAGGCCCCTACCACCAAACCTAAGAGGAGACGTTCTCATGGTCAGAAGGGTCCCATGGGTTGGGTACACTGCCAAGCAACATGCGGGAGATTGTATAATCGTAAGCTTTAAGAGTCCACAGGTGGCTAGGTATATCTGTAATTGGCTCGGGAGTCCAGGAAATACTTCCACAGAACTGGTCCCCCTGTCGTCCTTCTATCCTAATGTACGAGATGTGACTATGAGGAGGGACGACAGCTGGACTAGGGTGGGCTTTGCTGTTGACGGGTCAAGGTATAGGCCCACTCGCTATGATATCCCTGTTCATGGCAACTATGTACACCCCAACAGATTCAGTTGCCTCGATCAGGTTGACTGACTCCAGAAGGGCGCATCTTCTGGGTATACCCAAGGTATCGTGGGCGAAACCGTTGGGCAGGGGACAGGGAGAGACGCAATTGATACCATCACACGAGACCCTGACCCACCACCCCGGGAGAGCCTAATCGCTATTAGCTCGCCGGGTCAAACAGATAATTTACTTCCGAGTCTACCTGGTCCTAACTTAGCATCCGAAGCCCCACCTGCCCCGGGAACATTACTGCACAGGCCCGAACTGCCACCATTAGGTGCCGCTCCTGAGATGACCAGGGGGCTGGTAGCAAAGACTCCCGCAGGAATTATGAAGGTTGCCTTCCTGGAATGTGGCAGGTATTGCCAACAAACTAGATACAAATGACTGGGCCTCCTTAGTAGGCAATAGTGACATTTGTCTCTTCCAGGAGACTTGGGCCAGGAAACCACTCCGTAGAGCAGGTTATGCAATCTTCTGCATCAATGCCAAGTGGAATGGCAAAGGGAGGCCGTCAGGTGTTCTGGCGGTCTGGGTGGCCACTCATATTGGGTGTGATGCGGAGAATACACCCACTTGTTCTGAGGACATACAATGTGTTCTACTTAAATGGCCCAATGCCTCCAATCTGGCAATAATTAATGTGCACTCCCGTCCAGTTAGTGCGTCCATGGAATCACCTACTTTGGACGATCTTTCATCGTTCCTGGGACAACTCCCCATAGACTGTAAGATAGTAATGGGTGGAGACTTTAATTGTCACTTCGAACCCCTTGAAGGTTTGAAGGAGGGTGCCCTAACCACTGAAGATGATTATTGGGGGATCCCGCCATGCCAATCCCCCCATCCTAAATCATGGTCCACTCTTGCAGTGCAAATTATGTCTCTGACGCTGAACTTTCCACTAAGGGCTTGTAACAGGCGCACTCCATCTGACACCCCTTCATCATGCACCTTTAATAGGAAGGACCACGAATCCCGATTGGATTATATTTTTGTAGACACAGGCCTGTGGTCTAAGGTTTAGGATTTTAGGGTCATTGAAAGAACAGACAGTGACCACAACGCCCTATGTTTAGACATGGCTCACCCCGCCCCTGCTCTTGGGTCGCTACTCACCGATCCCAGTGAAGACTTGGGAATCTGGTCCTCAGCTCCAACAGACGTAGGGTAAGATGGGGGAAACTGGTAAACTCTAAAGAGAGTATAAGAAACATTTACGAACTAGCACTCCCTAAGCTAGATGAATTGGACAGACTGATCAACCAATTGAGACCCGCGGATTTTAACGAGAGATTAGCCCAAATCCATATAGACTTAATGGGAACCCTAGGAGAGGTTTTCTACCCGGTGGTGGTGCCAAGGAAGAAAAAGACTCGAACCTCAGCCTGGTATAATTCCTCCTGTAAAAAGATTAAGACTGAGCTGATCGCCACAATAAAATCAGGCAATAATAAGGACAAGGTAGCTGAGTTTAGGCGGAAATACAGGGAAGCTATGGCACATGCAAAGTCTGAATGGGACTGGAATAGATGGCAGGACCTTTCACTAGCTCTGGAAACGAAGGATTCTAGAACATTTTGGTCTTTGGTCAACACCGGCTCAGGTGAACCAAAAACTGCAGTTGAGCCAAATATAGCAGCCTCTGTCTGGGAAGCCCACTTCAGCAAATTGTACCAAGATAGCCCTGAATTTGCTAATGATGTGGTACCTGACACTATACTTGGCCCTGTAGTTGGACTAGAATTTACATTAGGCGAGGTGGTTAGCGCAATAGGGAGACTAGCGATGGGGAAGGCCCCGGGACTTGACAGATTGCCTGGCGATCTCTTTAGACACCATCCAGAGATATGGGGCCCGTACCTCCTAATCCTTTTTAATTCCATCGCGGGAGGTATGAAGATCCCCTGTACTTGGCTGGGGGCAGAGATAGTACCAATTTTTTAAAAGGGCTCTCCCCTGCTCCCAGCCAACTACAGGCCGATTAGCCTTATAGATGTCCCCCAAAAATTATTTTCTCGCCTTCTCCTGGACCACCTTCTTGACTGGATGGAGGAAAACGCGATCCTCAGTCCCCTCCAGGCGGGCTTCAGGAAAAACACGTCCACCGTGGATCAGATTTTCCGCCTCGTTCTCCTCTATTGGAAAACTGTGAGGATCAAGGGGGGGAGGCTGTACATGGTGTTCGTGGACCTGAGGTCCGCCTTTGACCTGGTTCCCCGTAAGAAATTATGGGAGGTCTTAAAGGGGCTGGGTGTTGCTACTCAACTACTACATGCCATAATCAGGCTCCACAAAAGTAACTTTGCTCAGGTTAGGTGTGGGAGGGATGGAGCGCTGTCATCTAGGTTCCCAGTTCTCAGAGGGGTAAGACAGGGTTGCGTACTTGCGCCAACCCTCTTTTGCCTCTATGTTAACAGTGTCATATCCCATCTTGACAATGTTAGGGACAATGACGCCCCCCTGTTGGCAGGCAGGAGGGTACCGGCTAATATGTTTGCCAACGATACCCTCCTGCTTTCCAAATCCCCGATGGGGATCCAACGGATATTAGATGGGTTGGGTGTTTTCTGTAAGCAACACGGTCTGGAGATCAATACAGAGAAAACCAAATTCATGATATTCAACCCCTCCCCTAAAACTAGGTCTAATCCAACAGTGGGTTCGGCAAGACTGGAAAGAGTAAAAACGTTCCAGTATCTGGGGGTAACCCTACATGAGAATTTATCTTGGGACCCTCAGACAGCCAGATCCCGGTTGAAGCTGTCCCAATTGTCGGGGGCAATTTTGAAGGTCGCAAACACATCTACCTTTAAACCCATTAGCCCGGCTGTAGAGATGTATAAAACTCAAGCCAAAGCGGCCGCATCCTATGGTAGCGAGCTATGGGGGCATAAAGCTGGGACAGAACTTGTTAGAGTAGAAAGTAACTTTCTTAGACGTCTCTTGGCTCTTCCTCGAGGCACACCCTTGCTTCCCCTTAGATTAGATGTGGGTCTCCCGTCGATAGGTGAGGATTTGGAACTAAAACCAATAAGGTTCTGGCACAGGCTCTGGACCACTAGCGAGCTTGCACACTATAGGCAAGATCTCAACCATGTAATAAACCTCAACCAGCGTGATAGAATCCCGTGGCTGGCTTTCATAATGAGAGAACTGTACCACTTGGGACTCCCTGAGCTATGGGAGTTTCCGGAACAAGGCTGTTCAAAGGGTCCCTCGCAAAAGAATGGTTGAAATATTCAAGGAGAAAAGTCTAGTCTCTCTTGTCTGTGCACCCAATAATGGCACCCTGACTGAACAATTCCTGGATTCCAAAAATTCCTATAATTTTGAAGGTTTTATGGACATCATATTTCCTATCCTAGCTAGGAAATGGAGGCTAGGCACCCTGCCCCTCAAAACCTTTACCTGTAAATGGACAATGAGGGATGATAAAATGTTTCCAGGGTGCAGAAACCATTATGAGGAAGAAATTCATGTTTTATTCTTTTGCCCGGCCTACAATAGACCAAGGAGATATTGGCTAGCGCCATTGTGCAGGAACCTGGGCATAAGGAACTATTTACAATCGCACAGAATACTGAAGACAAGTACCCTGCCCCACATAGTCTTTGCAGTTGCCAAGTTTATAATGGCTATGTGGCAGATAAGGGGAAAAATAGCAAAAGACTAAATACTGATATGAAATGTAATATAAATTCCTAATCATCTCCAGATCCTCCAAGGAAATGAACTCTAATGAATTGTACCTTGGCGTGTTTTTATTGTATGTGGATGTCTTTTAAATGTATCATGGTTTTATTGAATCTTTTATGGTCTTAAATGGCCGAAATAAAGAATTTTTGGATTGGATTGGATTGGATTGGTAAAAGTAACTATTCCCACTCCAGTGAGTGCAAAAGTAGGGTAAGTGTTGGATAGCGGAGGAATACAATTTACTATTCCCACTCCAAAGAGTGCAACAGTAGGGAAAGCCCCTTGCTCACTTTGCCACTGGATTCAAGCAAGCCTGGCTGAAGGCGGCTGAAATGCCAGAAACCGGTCCTAGGAAGCTTGTTTTCGGTCCAAGGAAGGCATGGCTTGGCAGTTCGGGCTGGACTGTTCCCATGAGGCACAGGGTCAGACTGATTTGCATATAGCCATGTCTGAACTGGGGTGGCAGAGTGGGCTAAAGAACGGTGATGGATCAAACCCAGATCTTTTGACTGGGTGTGAGTGTTTGATTGGTTCAGATGCTCCGTCCATCACCACCCCCTTTTGTACCATGTAGACTAAAACTGGAGCACATTGGGGGCTGTCAAACGTTCAACGGGGTTCCTATTTAGGACCAGTCTCCCCGGTGATCTAAGTTTACAATTATCAAGCCCGGGAGCTGGCTATTTATGGAGCTGAGTTATGGGGGCACAAAAATTTAAATGTCCTTGTGACTTTACATAATTGATTCTAATGACAGTTGCTGGGCTTCCCGGTTAGCACCTCCCTGCAACCATTTAGGTGAAATACAGGGCTCAGACCAATCTCCAAAGGGGCTGGTGTTAGACCAATCCTATACCGGACGAAGGATCTGGGCCATTCCATAATTGCATTCCTACCAAGGACTGGAGGAAATACTTAGCCGATCATGGTCTAGAAACTAACCTTGGCTAAAGTATGATGGAGAAACCTTAAGGATGCTTAGGAACGAACATTTGTGGGAGGACCCAAGGGGGGCTTTTGCTCTTACTTCTAAATCTGTCCTCAAGAGAAGTTACAGTATAGATTGAATACCTCATTATCTAGGACCTCTCTGTTCTTCCTCACTGTCATCTTCCCAAGTCGAAGGATGATTATAAAGCAGAGCAGTACCTCGATGAGATCAAATCTGCACTGGAAACAAAGTAATTTTTACAGTTTAGGCTCGGGACCTTGCCATTACACGCATTTACTGTCAGTTGGACTGGCCTCAATAGAACCACTGAGAGGGCGAGTCTGTCCTGTGGAATTTCATCGGACTCAGTGGTGCATATCCTTTTCTTCTCCCCAGCATACAGGAAGGCCAGGGATAAATGGTTGATTCAATACGTCGTAATCTAGCAACTAAGCAGCATCTGGTAACCTATAGGATCTTGTAATCTGGCATAAATCAATACATATTTTTTGCAGTCTCAGGGTTTTTATATTGGATATGGCGAATCAGGTACAAACTCAGCTCCCTGCCAACTAATTCAGACGATGTAGGGGCAGAGACAGCAATTTACTCATTTTACTTTTTCTCAGGCAATGTGTTGCAACTCATGCCCCCTCTTTTTTCCCACCCTGTCAATAATGCACTTTATGAATGTGGGGATTACTCGGCTCCTTGCTTAAATCTGCGCAGCCTTTTAAGCGATGCTGGTGGTACACACTTGTTGCATTTTCTAACTACTTTTTACTCCCACCTATCCTTTTTTTCAATCATTTTATGCAATCCAGCTGACTACTTTTATTATTTCTATTATGTATTTATTATGTATTTTTATAGCGTTTTTCTGTCTTTCGGAAGAAATAACGGGGCATAGTATCAAGGACGGGCGTTAAAATTATCGCCGCTTTAGCGGCAGAAAACTGCCGCTAAAGCGGCGATAATAGGCTTGATAATATGCTCTTGAGAATTCCAATAGAAGCCCATGTTCTGGTGTCAACATGGGCTTCTATTGGAATTCTCAAGGGCATATTATCAAGCCCATTATCTCCGCTTTAGCGGCAGTTTTCTGCTGCTAAAGCGGTGCTAATTTTATCGCCATGCTTGATAATATGCCCCTAAGATCTTTGATTGACTACCTTTCTGGCTGATTTAAGACTACCATTTCCACTTTTTAATACGCAAGTACCTTTAGGGGTGTAAAAAGACAAAGCTTTCACAAATCTTTTTTTACTGAAAGACAAACTATATATTTATTTCCTAGCAAAAGTAACAATCAAGTTCAGATGTAGCTTCTCTGTATAGGAGAGATATTGAGCAATACATACGAAGGTGTAAATAGGATTTGATTATCTTAAACATTAACCTGATATGTAAGGAGTGCTGTCACGTGAAGTCCAAAAGCAATGCTATGTCCAATCACTCAAACACACAGACTACTACAAATTCAGGCCATCAAGAAAGCCACCCCCCTGCCCCCCCTCTCCCTACAGTTTTTCTTTCTCACAATAGCAGGAAAAAAACTTCATTACAGTTTTCAGCCCCCATTCGCAAGGTATACAAAGTCAGGTCTACCTTATGGAGAAGATTACACTCCTTTTACAGAAAACCAATTTCTTGCCAAATGAAAAGATTCTCATGAGCATTCTTCGAACTAGAAAAAAAACCTGAAACTTTCACACCGCTGCACCCGATTCCGAGTACAATTTTAGACCTCCCTTTGCTTCACAGGACAAAGCGGACACATTGCAATTCTATCACCACCTCACCTCTTACAGTTTCCTCCAGTCATGTGAACAATAGTAGTGTTTACAGCTGTAAAATTGCGATTGGCATTTCTGTTTGTGACTGAATAGCTTTTTTTCCTGTGTTCTTGTGTGTGTGGGTGTTTGATGTGTTTATGCCTCATTGCAAGTTAATTGTTCTTTAATTCTCCTCCGATGTTTGAGGCTTTCGTTCCTTTCACTCAGTCAGTCGTTTTTTTCCTCCTGCTAATCCTACTGATTCCTACTGAACCTTTACCAGCCACTCTGTTTCTAAGTGTCAATCCTTTTGCCCATTCTCCACCAACATTGCAGTTTAGTTTTCTTCTTTCGCCTGGCAGTCTTTGCAGCTTTCTATAAATTAGCTTTCCTCTTGTCTCTGCTAAAGAAACAGTCACTGTTAAGGTGGAAATCCCACTCTTTGTCAAATTGATAACTTGTGTAATTAAACCCCACTGTAAAAGATGTGTGGCTGATTAGGAGGACTAAAAGGAGAACCCAGAGGGGGGTATCAATTTGAGGTGGGGCGCACCATACTCTTTTTGAGTACTGGCACTTATCTTTCTTCGTCAGACTTTGACCAAGGGCAATGGAGAGCAAAGAACAAACGAAGTAAAGGAGGAGGAAGAGAAAGAGAGAAAAACTGAGACACGAAGGTAGTGTCTGGTGGTGGGTTGAAGAAGTATGGGGTGGAACCAAGCTACACAGCTCTTGTTTACGCACAACGGGGCACATGCATCAATATTGCATTTTGCGATTCCTTAATTGCGAAAAATAAGGAATCGCAATTAAGGAATTGCAAACTGCAATGCATCAAGAAATCGCTATAAAATTAGTGATTTCCTAAAATTCCTTAATTGCGATTTTCTATTTGAGAATCGCAATTAAGGAATACCTCCCCATCCATTCCTATGGGCCTAGAGGCCCATAGGAATGGATGGAAAGACATTCTTAATTTGCAATTCACCATTAGAAATTCGCAAATTAAGAATGCAATTTTAAGGGTGCAGGGGTGTCCACAGGACACCCTGTTGCACCCCTGAAATCTGCTTAGAAGTACATTTTGCACACTCACATGCCCCAAGGGCATGTGCGTGTGTAAAATGGAACTTTGAAAAATGCACTTTAGTGCATTTTTAAAAGTTTTCGCAAATTACCATGAAGGTCAACTTCATGGTAATTTGCTCCCCTTATTTGCGGATTCACAAATTTTTAGAGTTTGATGCATTGTATTTAAGGAATCTCAATTTGAGATTCCTTAAATGCAATCGCAATTTAAGAAATCGCAAAAAAATGTTAATGCATCCCAAAAATGGAAATTGCATTCGCAAACGGCCGAATTTTGCGATTCGCACCATTTGCTTGCCCCAACATTCGGTAGCAGTGACCACAGAATTCTGAAGAAAATTTTGGGCACTAGCACTTATTTTTGATAAATTAATCACTGCCAAGAGAATGAGTCCTGTTCCTGCCAAGAACCTCGGGGATTTTGGGCACAAGTAAACAGGACGTGGCATGTTTTTATGATATGTATTGTGCAGTACAGAGTAACAAATAAAACACCGACTTGAATTTTGATAGCAGTATACTGAAAGTATACTGAAAGTAAGTATATATAGTTCAGTACTGGTTTACTACACTTAACTCCATATCTAAAATGCTCGAGGATATATACGTGTGTGTGTGTGTGTGTGTGTATGTCTTTGTCTG
This sequence comes from Lissotriton helveticus, assembly GCF_964261635.1. Taxonomy (NCBI): domain Eukaryota; kingdom Metazoa; phylum Chordata; class Amphibia; order Caudata; family Salamandridae; genus Lissotriton; species Lissotriton helveticus. The sequence continues at coordinate 169,822,316 of NC_136068.1, forward strand.
TATTTTTCCTAAATGTTGCATTAGTGTGGAGTTAAGTTAGGTAAATGTACATTTACTTATAGAAATGTACCTTTACAATTTTGTAGCAGCTGAATATTCTGGGTGTGATATTTTGACAGAATGATATTTAAAACAATGTATTTATGTATGTGATATTAGCATAGTACAAATCTAGGCAGAAACCAAGAAGCTTAGGGCAGCACAGAGTCTAAGAAAGAAATATACTATCAGAGAGTGAATCTCAAGGTGGGAAAGGGGCTGAGTTCTGAGAGCTGAGGATCGCTCTTTACTCAAACATGATGTCGTTTTCTTTAAAACAGTAGGGCATATTTACAAAGACGTGGCGGAGCATGTAGTTAGCCTCCTTGACTAGCAGCAGGCACCCTTGCACCATAGTGCAGGAGAAGATCCCCCTTCCTGCACATAAACAATCTTTAACCCCTTCACTGTGGGGCTGTTTCCCCCCACTGTGCTGGGGGGGTGGGGGCGCGCACAGCGACCCGGTGCTGAGCTCGTCATGACCACGCCCGTTCCAATGGAACGCTCAGCACAGCAGGGGAATCAGCCCAGCATGCGAGCGTTCCATTTAACGGGCGCGGCACCGGAGCGCCGTGGCTCATGACAAGCTGACCTCGTCATGAACACAGGAGGGGTTAAATGCTGCATGGTAACTTCTATGTGTGCTGCTTAATGCACACACAGAAGTTGCAAAACTGCATTTTTTTAAATGATTGTTCATGTGCAGGAAGGGGACATTCCTGTACATAACAATCATTGGCCTTTTGCTGTTTTCATGTGTGCTGCACAATGCAGCTCACATAAAAACAGCAAAAACATTTCTCCTCATTGCGCCAGGGTAAGGCCAGGTTTTCCCTGGTCCTAATTCTGGCGCTGCCTCCTATTTATGTCTCCCTTGTAACTAGGAGACAGCGTCAGAATCAATGGGTGTTGCGTGAAATGCCCACAGCAACACCCATTGCCCTACCCTTTATAGCGAGAAAGGGGGCTTTATTTACAAGGCAGCGTTAAGCCACATCTGTTGTGGTGGTGCTAGGGCTATTAAATATACCCCTATGTGTCTTCAGCACTGACCTAAACTGGGGAAGGGTAGAGACAGTCCTTAAGGATACAGGGAGGGGAGTGCTAGCTTTTAGTTGCAAATATGGAGACACATTGTTGCCATTAGTGTGGCTCTTGAGGATGGTATAAGAGGTGTCACATCGGTTTTTAAGTGGCCTATCCGGAAGAATGAGCCTTGAGAAATATCTAAGGCCATTAAAGGGTTCGTATTGGAAAGGGGGACATTTTAACTGATTTAAGACAACGTAAACAAGGATGATATTTAGTCCATAGCAATAAAAGCTCCCCATAGTGTGACTTAAATACCTACATCGCCAACGGAATGAAGGTGAGAAAAAATTCTCCTCTGTGAGGATGCAGAATTTTAATGACACTTCCTTCAAGCAATGGCAGAAGGTATCTCACTCAAAATAACCAATAGCTGAAAGGGCCGGACTCAATGCCTCTCTCTAAATATCACACTGTATATGACAAAACATATTGTAAAATCATTTTCACCCGGGACTGCTGATAAAAGGGAGGGGCAGACATATCTTTTTGTTTTGAGAGAAGAAGCACCATTGTAAGTTAATATAAAACTACAATTATTCCAATCTATGTACGTGGTTGAATGTCTAAAATGAATGATTTTTATCTGGCACAATATGCACAAGTATAAAAAAATACAAATATCACAGAATTTGCAGATCCAAGAAACAAAAACATGTACCATCTTGCCTGAAGCCCAAGCCACAAACAAGTGTGAAGAAAATACTCCACCTTCAAAAGTAGGTTGCAAACACCCATTCGACCCCCAATCTTCTATTACACCAATGAGTGAATGCACACTTGATATTACCAATGGTTGCAGAAAAGTGGTATGAAGGTACATACTACCAATATGCTCCAGGGATAGGACAGACTGGACATACAGTCTTGCAAAACTCCCAGGAGAGGAACATTGAACCTGACTTAGTAAAATGTAAACAGAAAACCTAGGAGTAATCCTTCAGTATCAATATCAGACTCCCACATGTGGTGCATCTTGTTTCATCCTGGTCATTTATAAAAAAGAGCACTCACAAAGCTGGTCTCTCATTTACATCTTCGAAATTGCAGTGAAGGATCCTGACTGAGCATGCTTCCCTTGTATCCAGAAGGTACAACAATCCACTAAAGGCTCTGTGTCCAGGCCTTGAATGGCCCTCATGCAACCATGAAACAGCAGCTGTGCATGCATAAACCGTGCTGTACTTGTTTACATACTGTTTCAGACACACACAGAGCACAAGAGCAGATTTTCATGGTGACACCTGATAGCACAAAAGGATGTGCAAGGGTCAAATGAGGGTTGATGATAGCCAGCTAAATGGTGCATATGAAAGGAAACTGGCAAATAAATGGCCCATCAACAATATTACTGATATGCAAAAAGACCAATCATTGTCCATACTTAATATGGATTAGAAGAGAGACATACATCTAAAAGACATGTTCTAAACCTGGAATCTAATCTGCCTGGTGAGTTCCAAGAGGGTTGCCGTAAAATTTCACAACTACTACTTTAACTAAATGGGGACACAAACCAATGGGTTGAGAAGTGTAAGTATGCTGTGGATTTTAATTCTACTAACAATTGTTCTGCTAGATACCTCCTGAAGTCATCTACTCACCTCAAACAATAGATGATAGTGGGCAAAGAGAAACATGATAAAATAAATTGGCTGGAACTTTGGGATTGTCATCACCAGAATGAAGACCGTGAATTACACAGAAGATGGAGAGGTCAACTCTCAATCAATCAATAAATAAATAAGGGGTTGGTAAAGCATAACTACTCACCCATGTGGATCTCAAGGCTCTTGAGACTCAATGCAAGCTGCACACCTCTGCTTCTCCCCGTACCAGTAATGTCCCTGCATGGACGCCCAAACACATGTCTAGCTAAAACCCTCCTATCATCCACCTAAATGGATGTTACCACTTTCTAGACCCCCAAGATAACAGGCCCAACTATCCTTGATTATCCAAGGTGAACTACTTAATTAATGTGGGTACATTCAGTAAGTCTTGTAGATGTAGATATGGAGTTAAGAATAGTAAATATTTACTTACCTATTTCCACTTACCTTATCGATGTTTTGGTCCTTGATATTTTTGACACAGTATTCTGGCCACATGATATTTTTGTTTCCGATATTCTGTCAGTCAATCAATCAATCATTTAGGATTTATAAAGTGCAGGTAATTACCCGAAAGGGTATACAGGTGCTCGCAGGTCATGGGGCTCATTAGATCAGCCAGGTCTTGCGAGACCATCAAAATTCCAGAAGTGAGGAGGTAGTCCGGAGCTGCATGTGGAGGCTGTTCCAGGTCTTTGCTGTGATGTTGGAGAAGGAGCATCCTCCAATTCTGCTTCGGGAGATGCGGGTGAGTTTGGGCAAGGGAAAGGGAGACACAGCGTAATCTTCTCAACAGCTGGTGGAAGTTCAAATGGTGGTTCATGTAGGTGGGTCCTTGGTTGTGTAGGGCCTCGTGTGAGTGAGTCTGCAGCTTCAATTGGCATCACTTTTGTATGAGGAGTTAGTGGAGATGTCTGAGGTGGTGAGTTATATGGTTCATCAGGGGAGGTCAAGAATGAGCCTGGCTGTGATGTTCTGAATAGTTTGAGGTCTCTGTAGGATGTGTGCAGTGATTCCTATGTAGAGAGAGTTGCTATAATCCAGTTGGCTGGTGATGAGGGCCTGAGTCACGATGCATTTCGTGTGCAGGTGTAGCCATTTGAAGATCTTACGTAGCATGTGCAGAATGAAGAAGTAGGCAAAGGAGACAGAATTGATCTGTGGTTTCATGATGAGCTTGATGTCAATGATGATTCCAATGTTTCTGGTGTGGACGGAGGGTGTGGGTGTGGATCTTGGGTCTGATGGCAACTATGAGCCATTCTATGGGTTGCTGTTGTTTCCAAAGATTAGTACTTCTGTCTTGTTTAAATTCAGTTTTAGGCAGTTGTTCTTCATCCAGTCTGCAACGCTTGTCATGCATCTGTGGAAGCTGGTCCTGGTGGTGGTAGGGTCATCAGTGAGTGAGAGGATGAGTTGAGTGTCGTCACCATATGATATTAGGATTGTGAGATCTGACAATGTTGGCCAGTGGGATCATATATGCGTTGAAGAGCGTGCGGCTGAGGGATGAGCCCTGTGGGACACCGGAGATGATATCCTTGGGTTTGGAGGTTAAAGGTAGTAGGTGGACCCTCTGTGTTCTTTCGGAGAGGAAGGAGGTGATCCATCTGAGTGTGCTCCTTTGGATGCCGATGTGGTGGAGTCTTTCTATCAGAGTGTGGTGGGATACGGTGTTGAAGGCTGCCGAGAGATCGAGGAGGATCAGAGCTGCTGTCTCTCCTTGGTCAAGGAGGGTTTGGATGTTGTCATCTGTGTTGAGGGTGCTCTCGGTACTGTCATTGTTGATGAAGCTGGATTGGGAGGTGTCAAGCAGCAAGTTCTGCTCTAGGTGAGTCGTGAGTAGCTTGTTGATACTCGTTTCCAGTACCTTGGCTGGAAAAGGGAGCAAGGACTTTGGGCAGTAGTTTTTGAGCTCGCTGGGTTCGTGGGGAGGGTTTTTTGTGAAGTGGTCTGACTTCAGTGAGTTTCCAGGCATCTGGAAATGTTGCAGTAGTAATTGAGGTGCTAAGTAGGGTGGTGAGCTTTTGGCCGATCTTTTGGCTTCCGAGGTTGAAGATGTGGTGCTGGCATGGGTCTGTGGGAGCTCCCGAGTAGATGGATTTCATGATGGAGGTGGGGTCCTGGGTGGAGGGGAGATTCCAGATTGTAAGTCTGCGGTTCTGTCATGGACCTGCACGTTTTGGATGACCTAAACTGAGTGCTTGGTGTCCAAACCGCTTCCAGACACCCCCACAGGATATGTCAGCCCTTATACCAGTTAGCTCTACAGTGCCACATCCACCCCTTGTATCTTACAGTGGTGTAGGTAGTTTCTGACAACCACTGAACATGACAACCCTGATTCCTCAGGGATCATGGAAAACAGTACAGTACTTTTTGCTCAGTCACTCGTGCTTCCTTGCTCTAAGGAAATACACAGGATGGCTGTTAGGTTGTTTCAATAAGTATTTATTGGTCTATCATCAGTCTTGTGTAAAACATATTTGCTGCGACAATCGGGAGACAGAAGCATATGAAAAATATCAGAAGTACCAATGTACTAAACAAAAGATACATTTCTACCATAGTGCTAAGAAGATATACATATACAGTTCAGGTAAAACAGTAACATTTGAATACTCCTATAATACTCACCCGACGCAATTTGCCTAAAAGTACCTAGCCTAGATATATAGGTGTGGCATGTATATGTGTATAGATATGTATGCAAATGTGGCCAAGAATCCCCTAGGGAAGAACCATCCCCCCTCACCTGATGGTAGAGAAAGAAGGACCCCGTCTCTGCTTCGAGGATGACACCCCCAAGGGATGTCAGACCTCTGCGTGTTGAAATTTCAGCAGGATCCTGTGCCAGATTGAAAGGAATTCTCCTCTAAATTTTAGGGGGAATGAGGGTCTTACATACTAGAGTGGTCCCTCCAGGGTTTAATCTAGAATCGATATGTTTTGAAAACAATCATAAATGTTTTGAAAACAATCATAAATGTTTTTCCAAACAAATGCGATCATGCACAGCGGGCTGTTGGCCAAGGATGAAAAAAGTGGTGACCCTTTTACAGAATAATTATGCTGTGCCTGAGGACAGGTTTATGTATGTCAGGTACAGGGATTATGATAGAATACTAAGAGCCTAGTGTTGAAGAGACAGGAGCAAGCTACTAGGTAAAAGGTCACCTGTTCTTGTCGGGTGGATAGGACCATGTTTGTAAAAAGGGGGCATACATGACAGGACTATCCTAAAGAACATGACAGTTCATGTGGGTTGTGGTGGCGGCCTATCTGTCGAGGAAGTCTGTAGGTGTAGGTTGGGATTCGAGGTTTCTGTGTATGGTATGCGATCTTGTCACGGAAGGTTGTCACACAGCTCTTGTTAAAGTGTGATGTTGTGTTTGCTGGCAGCCGGGTTGGAAGCTTCCTTAACAATGCTGAAGAGTCCTTACTGTTGTTGGTGCTAGTTTCGATGTGTGCAGCTCGGGCTGTCTTCTTTGTTGCCCTCAAGCAGCGGTGGCAAAGGTCAGTGACCTGGTAGTACCCATCGACATCAGGACTTCCAACATCAGAGAAATTCTGATCTTAATACAATTTAGAAAGAAAATGAAGGCCCATCGAAAACACATCCCTTCAAGGACCTTTACCATCCTTCAGAGTAGAACGCACCGGGTACCTGCCATATCCAGTGCACATCAATGGATACCTGCCTTAATGTAAACAATCACACAGGAACGGCCGGTGCAGGTAAGAATGATGGGAGCGGGTTTGGGGGGGATTCGACAGACGACCACAAGCAGAAATTAAATAAATAATTAATTTTCCCTCGTCGTTGTCAGTCGAAACCCCCCCCAACCTGCTCCACCGCTCTTACGTGCACGGGCCGCTGCTGCAATCACAATCACATTCTTGGGCTCTCACCTGTTGTTCAACACTCCATTGCATCCCAGCTAGGTTTTCACTACTTTCACTACCTAAATATGTCTTCGTATATATAAACATGTATAAGTAGAAAGACGTTACTTGCCAGGCTGAAGATGAAGACTGTCATGGCCTAGTAAAAAGTAGCATTTCATCCATTTGGCTGTAATGAGTATTCTGGTGCCAAAAACTATACAAAACTAGTGCTGTCACATTTTCATCCATACTCTGGTGCTACAACAATGCACCCACAGTGGTGTGATCATGTATGTTTGATTTAACATATTTTTGAATGGCAAGAACAGAAGCCAATAGCATGAAAGAGGTCAGGACCGATGAAAAGGTTGCAGCAGACTTAGAGTCCTGGAGAGAAATGATTATTTTATGATTGATATTTCTGAAAGGGGAGACCTAACCAAAAATGTGAAAGTAAGAACTTACAATATACGCTGACCTCGGAGAATGCTAATGCAGAATCAGTGGACTAATAATAATCCAGAAACCCTGGTCACATGGGTGGGTGAATCTACTAATTGATTCTCTACCCTAAGGGGTAGCTTCTCCCAAATTCAAAGTTTTACTGATCCTTAAAGTGCACTACTCTAATTCACTTCTGAATCTCCTTTGAAATAACAAAAGCTATGTATCTTTCAAGGCAAATCATGTTCTGGATAAATGATGTCCGGCGGGGACACACTTGTATGGTCATGTGTTGTAAAGCGTGATGGTCCAACCTGACCTTAGAGCTCAGTATTTGTTTCACACACATTAGCTCAGGGATACTCAAAGTACGGCCCGGAGGCCCCATGTGGCATCCTGACCTTTAATTGCAGCCCCTGGTGAACAGCAGCACTGGGCTGCTGTTCACTTGACAGAGCAGGAACATTCAGAAAGCTGTGAAACAAACTGACATAGTTTACCCTTTAACTAAAGTAACTGTAAGGAAGAAACACGTGTCCTAGACAACTTACCTTTAGGAACACCTTTAGTTTTAAAGGTATCTTGCACCAAACATGTAAATCCCCCACCCCATTCTGAAAATAATGCCATTAGTGAACCAAGAGGCAAGTCATTTGTCAGGGGCACCTTGTGTGTAGCTTTGGTTGTTATATAATTGGAACAACATTATAGTTTATTAAATAAAACACAAGAGAAGGTTTCTTACAGCACACACCCTGAACTAGTATATTTAATGGGGCTCACATACGTGGTAATGAAGAAATAGGAGGCAATTGCCTAGGATCACAAAATTTGGTCAGGTGGGGAAGCCTGGACTGATGCCAGGTTGTCTGCTTTCACATTCTGCAATTCAGCCACCAGATGAGAATATCTTTTCCTCTCACATTTTACACTAGAAGTTAATGCTTTCACTTTAATTCTTGGTGCATGAGAATAGAGCATTGGCGGCAGACAAATGTCAGTTGAAGGGTTGGTTTGTTGTCCATTCCATGCTTCTGCTTTGTGTCCCCCTATGTCCATCTTTCATCACCCAGACTCTCGCTTAGCTGGCAGTGGTGCGGCACTCAAGCATGTCACGGACAGTACTTTGCAGCCCCCGGGGAAATGTTTGCTAGTACCCATGCATTATCTAAATAGACATTTCTTCGAAAGAGTGAAAATGCTTTTTTTCATTTTTCATGCTTGGTTTCTCCTGTGCATATTGGTCTTGTGACCATTACAGCGCCTCTGCATATTGTACGTGGACCCAAAAGTGGTATGTAGCTCCGGTGTACCCTACTTTAGAGTCTTTGATACAAATCCCATTTTGTTTTCAGGCTGCCATATATATATATCTTTAGCTAATTTCTGGTCAAATGTTTTGAAACGTCCATTAGTGTGCCACCATTTTTATACGGTTTCTTTAAGGGCGTGAACCTCAACACTCCTTAAGCTTTGCCTGGCTCACCACAAGAACATTAGAAAAGTTCATTCACAGCTTCAGGATTAATAACCAATGTGCATGAAAAATGTTCTTGTAAAATGAGCCAGTTCGCTATATTATTTTTTTTTAATTCCTCTTGGAGAACAAATCCGACCCCCCCAGAAGGAGCAGTGATTGCTCACTTGACTTTTCATTCTATATCAGATTCGACGTAGGCACAACCACTTTCACAGCTCACTAGCCACCACTGTGTTGCAGTCACCTTTTAAATGTTTCTCTCATTTTCTCTCTTTTCTTTGTTCCTTGCTTAATGCTCTCCTCTCTTCCATATCTCGTCTCCTTTTTTATCGATCTTTCTTCCTCTGTCTGATGGGGTCTCTTGTACCTAAAGAACAGACTTTATTGTTTTAAACTGCGTAATTTAACTTAGATGCACTTTTGAAAAAAACTATTTATTTTTTGTAGTATCCCTCATGATTTTAATAACTTGAAAGAAGTTTTGTCCTACGCTTAACCCTGAATTTGAAACCTGACCTATAGGATGTATTTTGACATTCTCTTCTTGATTCTTAATTAGCCCCAAACATCAAAATGACTAATTATCAGCTTGACCCTCACTTAAAGTGAATGTTCAGGAACTTGTTCACCAAGTTTTATTTCTAAGAATGATATATGGGGGGAGGGGGGGGACAAGGTGGCTGGATAGTTTCCCAGCCACGAGCTCGCAATCTTCCTCCAGTTCCGTCCCTGTGTATCCTCAATGCTGGGCCCCCCTACCAGATTTTTGCCAGCCACTCAGGGTCTCGCTCCCGCTCAATCTTCTGGCTCATCTTTGGTTCGCCTCTGTGGACTGGGGTGTTGGTTCTCTTGCTTTCTCCGGCTTTGCTGTGGCACCCTCAGTCTCTGGCTGATGTCAGCTGGGGCACACCATCCATTGTCTTTTTTCTCCGGCCAGGAGGGCAGTTGCTGCAGGCAACTGCTGGAGTGCGCTGGGAAAGGTCCATAGCTGCCAAGGCTTCAGATTGCTATGTGTGACATTTTCATAATGTCACTAATTATGAGTGACATTTCAACGACTACGAGTGACTCTTTCTCGCAAGCTAATCCAGCAATGAAGAGGAAGAGAACCTATAATTATCAGAAATTACACCCATTTGAGAACAAGAAACTTTAGGACAATCTTAAAAATCTTGGAAGTAAGCTCAGGGCTAGGCCCTTCGTATCAAGCCGACCACAATGCCCCCTCACCTGTCAAGGCCATCTGTGCCTCTCCCGACCATCCTTTAGAACTGCTGGCTTTTGTGGTGTCCGCTTTCGCCTTGCCTTTCTTCATCTCTGAACCCTGTAAAACACCAATTCCACTGTTGCTCTTCTCCCCTCCGTCCTGTCATCGTCATCCCTCACCTCCCCGTCCTCCAGCTCATCACTCTCCGAGCCATAGTCCAACTCCAACATAGCCTCATTTTCCACAGGCTTCCACAGAACCTCACGCACTGCTCTCTTCACACCCTTACTCGCCTTCACACCATCACCGCACCCTTGCTCCACACGCGATACTGTTGCCCGCTCCCGCGCTGGAGGGAAGGCCGCCGTGGACCCCCCTGCTGCTTCAAGCCGGCATCCTGAGGCCGTCTTGCACCCCGCCATGCCACCCACAATTCTGCCAACCTCCGCCAGCTGGGACCCCCCAACCCCCAGTTCGCTCCAACCTGGGTGGGCTCCGGCACCATCAGGCCTCAACGCCGTCCTCTGCAGTTGTCTAAGATCTGCACCTAGAAAGGGGGGCCGCCAATAAGAGGTGGACTTTTGATAGATCTCTATTATTGGATCCAACAGTAATTACCTATTTGAAGAGAGAGTCCCTGGACTTCTTTGAAGTTAACGACTCCTCAGTGCCAATTCAAGTGATAGGGAATACCTATAAGGCCAACATCAGGGGAAGAATAATTAGCTTTGCAGAAAAAAATATAAGGAGACTAGATGTAGGATAAAAGTCTTGGAAAACAATATTTCAAGGGCTATGAGCGAGAGAAGCTTGCAACTAGAAGAGCAGGGCCAGGCTGAAAAGTTAGGTTACCAAACCAAGCCTTAGCAGATCAGTTAGATGGCATTCTAAGGAAAACATGGGAGGCAAGTAAATTAGCCCACTACAAGTATGGGGAAGGGTGTTGGAAGCTTCTTGCCTAGAAATCTCATTCCAAAATTACAAGAAATAAAAGAAAAGAAATTGTACCTAAATTTAGGGGAGGGGGTGCACTGCCAACGCTGAGATAGAGCAAGCATTTGTGGCTTTTTGCAAGACTTATACATGGACGACCTTCCAGCCTCTGAGGGCCAGGTGAAAAACTATATTGATAGTATAGCACTTCGCTTGCTCTGAAAAGATTCAGTACCGCTGCTTAACCAGAGAATTTCCTTAGAAGGGATTCAGGTAGCTATTAAACATTTAAAAAGAGGCAGCGCTGACAGGCTGAACAGTATCCTTAATGAGTTTAAATTTCCCTCCTTGAGGCAATCATGCCTGTCTTGGCCATGTTGATGGATGATTTATTCTCTGAGGAGCTGTCAAGCCCAAAGTCCAGGGACAAAGAGGCTGTTAGTTTAATCTTGAAACCAAATAAGGACCCCAAGAAGGGCAAGTCCTATAGACCAATCTTTGCTGAATTGCGATTATAAAATAGATGCACAAGTTCTTGCAAAGAGGTTGGAGTCAGTGAATGGCCCGTTGGTTCATGCCGACCAGAAGGGTTTTATTAAAGGCTGTCAACTCCACAACTTAACACAAGCTGATAGGTGCAATAGACATAGCTTCAGAAAACAACATGGCCCTTTCTGTTTTCACTTTTGATGCTGCAAAAGCCTTTGATAGAGTTAGCTGGCCTTTTCTCTAATACAATGCATCAATTTTGTGCCATATATAAAACACCTTCTGCTAAGATCTTGGTTAATGGGTCCTTCACCAAATCAATTAGCATAGAGCATGGGACTAGACAGGGGTGCCCCCTTTTCCCTTTGCTTTTCGATTTATACATCGAACCCCTAACATGTAAAATTGGGGCCAAACAAAATATCTTGCCATTTGAATGGAATTGATGGGTGAAAAAAGTGGCACTCTATGCTGATGATCTGAGTGTTTTTTTTTACAAGGGATTGTTCTCACTCGGCTTCTGGGCTAGAACAACATTTGTCTGATTTTAGGGAGGTCTCCAGTTATCAAATTTATGCACTGAAAACAGAGATCAGGTCCTGGAATACTCAACTAAATATTCCCTTGATAAAGCAAGAGATTAGATATCTTGGGATACAAATAACCCAAGACCTTACTAAGCTACCCAGGTAAACCTTGATAAAAAATGAAAGAGGCTAAGGCTCTGCTAAGGTTGTGGGGGTCCTACCACTTTCAATTATAGGACGTTCCAACCAGGTGAAAATGTCGATCCCGCTGCTGTATTATTCTAAACCTATAACATCTCTGCAAGGAGATAGATCAGGTTTTATTTGGTCCTGCAAAGGAGTGAGGATGCCTGGAATAAACTACGAAGGCTGAAATTAGAAGGCGGCAATGCTAGGTCTGATTTCCGCATCTACTGTTGGGCCTTACAGTTAAACAATATCAGATCTCTTTTAGGCAATTCACCTTATTTCTCCCCCTGTCTTCTAGCCATGACAAAAAATTTCATTTCGGCGGCGACGGTTTCCTCTTTAAATTTGGTCACCCCAAATGTTTTAAGAAAGTCAAACTAAAGACTTTGAGAGAGCCTAGCGAACTTTGATATCAGATTTGAAGAATTCTGAGGATGTCATACCACAGCTCTGATGCACCAATGTGGAACTCTCCAGGGACCCCAAATTGTTTACAGGATAAACTGGCTATCCCTCTGTTGCAAGCTAGAATAATCAAATGGGGACAACTATTGTGGGACATTAAATTAGTCTCTTATGAGTTTCTAGATACTATTACGAACCAAAAGGTTTCTAGTTTTAAGTTCTATCAATTATCGAGCTGCGTATGTGGTCTAGGTAAAGATGGGGAAGGTAATGAAGAATGCAAAAACAAACTCCTGGGGTCTCTTCATCAGCGCAGGGAGATCTCCATGTGGTACTGGACACTGGTAAAGGGAGATTTGGCGTCAGTGCCTTTGGAGGAGTCCTGGAGGAGTGGCCTGCCATTGACTGATACTACACACCTACACAAGCATCAATGCTCACTTTATTGTTGGCTGTTAAAGCTGTTCCACTCAGAAGGGATCATTTGTTTACAGTCCACAGAGCATACTAGACCCCTAAAAAGTTATCAAAACTGAGAGGCAAAGGAACCGAATGTTGCCTAAAGTGTGCAGCGATGACTGCTGATGATATACATATGTTCAGGCAGTGTCCTTAGATCCGGGTCTTCTCGGATGATGTTGGTAACGTTATTTCTGAAATTTTGGTAAAAGAGATCGCGCCTAGTCTTGCTTTAGTTATTTTTGGGGTCTAGCAAGGGTCATGAGTTAAACTTACACATCAGCTTGTACAATTATTATTTGTTTTAATCTTAATGGGAAGAAGAGAGCTTTGTCCAAAATGAGTCTCTCCTTTGCCCCCAGCACCTCTGGACTGGATTAACTCTGTTAAAAGAGTTAACAGGCTTGATCGCAGTTGTCTTTCAGAAAAAAGAGCTCAATTTTGGGATGCTTGAGAGGAGTGGGCCGAAGAAAACACCTTGCTATTGCCAATCCTTGGGGCACATGCATCAAGGTAGGCTTTTGCGATTCCTTAATTGCGATTATTAAGGGATTGCAATTAAGGAATCGCAAAAGCCTATGCATGTAGGAATCCCTAAAAAAATAGCGATTCCTAAACATTCCTTAATTGCGACTCGCAAATTGTGAGTACCAAATAGGTACTTGCAATTTGCGCTTACAATTTCAAGGGTGCACGGGTGCCAAAAGGACACCCTGTTGCCCCCCTGATATTGTACTGTGCACCCATGTTGCGCACACACATGGCCCAAGGGCATTTGTGTGTGTAACATGAAACTTTGAAAAATGCACATTAGTGCATTTTTCAAAGTTTTTGAAAATTACCGACCAGTCTAATTTCTCTGTAATTTGCGGCCCCAAATAGTAAAATCTCTATTTTAAAGTGCTTCTAGCATTGCATTTAAGGAATCGCAAATTGCGATTCCTTAAATGGAATCGCAATTTGCGAAATCGCCAAAAATTGTGATTTCCGAAATTGTGCATCCCAAAAACTTTCGTGCATCACAAAAGGCCATTTGAACAGGCGAAGCACTAGAATAGTGCGCGCCGCCCTTATGGCGGTTGAGCCCGTCCCCGGGAGAGGGAGGAGGGGGGGACTACCCCCTCCCCCATTTGCCTACAGTAGGGCGGCTACGGCGGGGTGAACCGGAAGCACATTAGTGCTTCCGGTTCACACGGGCGCCCAATAGCAGGGACAGACAGACCAGTTCGGACTGGCCAGTGCCCCCCCCTGTTAAAAGGGGGTGTGGGGAGCAGAACGTTCTCTTGTTCCCATGCTCCCCACAGATGCAGCACCCGGGCCCCCAGCGGCCCGTAATTTCTTTTCTATTTTTTGTTTCAGGCGGCGTGCTGATTTCGTGGAGCGGTGGATCCCGGTTGCGATGGGGAAATGGCCCGAAGCTGCGGTCGAGTCTGTATTTCGAGCCTCCGGTCCAGGGGAAGCATCAGCGTCGTCGTTGGGGAGCCATACTCGAAGATACGGGAGCAATTTGGTCAATCAAAAGTTAAGTTGCTTGGAGCGGACACACTGTATAGCACACTATATTAGAAAGCTGCCATGCTTCACGCAGTCGCGTGCAGAGCGCTGATATATGCTGTTGGCTACATGTTAATTCCACGTGTGTTTTCTTGGGCAGAGAAATAGGAGTGTTACAATGCTGGTGCCCTTGTAGTATGGAGTAGGCGTCACTAAAGCTACCCGTGTGTGTGTTGTTTAGTACCAATGTGTGCGCAGGATTAACAGCGGCCCGCAGGCGTTAATTACTCTTCCATGATTGCACTGAACTTACTCTCTTTTCTTTGCTGTTTGCTTTCATGCTGAAAGAGTGTCATTAGATCCCTCAAGATACTTACCTGTGTTTTTGAGGCGCTCATGCGATATTTGAGCCGCGAGTGTAAAGTCGGGTATTTGTGGAAGGCTGCCATGGTGTTTCTTTGAGTCAGTGCGGTGATAATGAAAAGTACTTTAAATGCACGCTTTCGTTGACTTAGCTGTAATGTTTTGCACGGTTGGTGTCACCCTTGGGTGCAGGGGAGAGCGTCATTATAGCCCCTCGAGGAGCTTACCAATGTTTTGCCTTAATAGCGGTACGGGCAGGGATTTACCCAGTGCATGAATGTGTATTGTGAATCCGGTGCTCGGGTAAGCGCTCCAATACCGTCGGGTCCATTTTCGCACTATAAAAGCATGCAATGATTTTCAATAGTTTGGGCAGCTGTAATTCCTTTCTTGGTGGTTGCTACTGCTTTGACGATTTCGGAGCAAGGCACTGAAGCGTAGCTCCACCTTGCGCCCATAATCTCTTCCTCGGAAGCCTGGAAATTTTGCGAATTCCACTGCCAATTGTGTAGAATGTGTAGGCTGCATGCAACAGTGCAAAGTATGGCGTAATGGTGGCTCAGTTGTTTCGAGTGTGATGCTGCCGATGCTACGGTTGGGGGTTCAATCCCTGTAGGGGGCATTATTTTCAATTTCAGATTGAACACAAATTTCTGCAGTCTTATCATCCTGCTAAATAAAGAAGTGCGGGAAAGACTAGCGAATTAAGCTATGGCAAATTGAGACGTGCAAATATTAGGCACGCTTTTGGGGTGTATCTGTGTGGCCTATCACTCCTTTTAAACTGCCCATCATTTTGAGATATCGACAAATGCTTTCACTAACTCGGTGGACCAGCTCTACAGAGCACTTTTAGCCGTTTTCACAACGGGATTGAAGGCAGTTCGTACTCGTGTACTGTGCCTGTCTTTCACCCGATGACTCGCTGCGACCCCGGGCGTCCCGCTTGCATTGGCTGGGTACGCGCTCTCACCTTATGTTTTTCTGAGGCGGCGCTACATTCACTTAACCTTCTTTTTAATACAAGCTGGCTTACGGGAGTGATTCCTTTCTTTCACATGCCTCCAAAACAATTTACGAGATTACCGGCCACAGCCAGTGCTGGTTAAAAGCACAACCTGCAATTGGTCTCTCCAGACAAACCTCAGCAGCTTTTGACTTTCCTTGGTGCTCTTTAGCCCAGTACCTCGTTCAGGGAGTCGGAAATATGTCAAGATGCTTAGGGTGACAACTAGCTAAACCAATGGAGGGGGGGCCTTGGGGTAATAATCAAGCACAATTGGCCAGCCTATGGGGTCTGCCACACGACGTCATCTGTTGCCACGCTCAATGTAAGTTCCCAAGTAGAATAGCCATGTTGTAGGCCCTGCTCGAACAGTCGCACCGAGTGTGTCAGGTATGGACCATTAAAGAAGATTGGCAGAAGGGGCTTGAGTAGCACGAACATTAAACCAGTGCTAACCCATTAAAAGCGTGGTAGTGCAGGAGACAGACCATGGGCCCAGGGCTGAGACTATTTAGATCTTCTTTGCATTCATCTGTGTGTATGTATATGTTTATGCATAGGTAGGTATGCATTTGTACAATTAGTATGGCAGGGGAATTTCTCGCTGTTGCGATTTCATTGCACTCGGTAAAACAGTTGGCTGCTCCGTGGTCTGGTGCCAAACGCGATTTCATTGCACTCGGTAAAACAGTTGGCTGCTCCGTGGTCTGGTGCCAAACGGCAATATGTTGACTAAATGGAGCTCACTCGTAACCTCCAGCATCTAGCATCAAGGACCAAGTTAAGGGAGCGTGGTGTCAATACCTGGTTTAAATACTGAATTATAGTGCAGAGTATCAGTCGTAATGAATATAAATTCCGTATACCACATTAAGGGAGGACTAGTTTACTGTACATCACACAGTGTGCTTGGCGCGAGTGCTGTTTAACACTCACTCCCTTGCATACTTAGTATGAGGGCGGGATGAATGCTTAGTCCCTACAGTGCATGATTCCTATTAGGTGAATACTCCTTAGAGTGTAAGTTGGGAGTAGAAATGTAACGGGCCCTCTACAATGCATGGTTTACCCAGGCATGGTACTGCTTGAGGCGTAAGGTTAGGGGGTCTGTCCCACACCGCAAGCCTAGAGGATAAACGGATAAGCAGTAGAATACGTCCACCCGGGTCCCAGTAGAACAATCAGAGCTTTGTTTAAAAGTAGTGTTTTGTTGTCATAGATCAATGGCAGAACAGGGGGTACAGTGGTAGGTAACAGGGGCACTAAGCGTACTTACATGCAACAGAGTCGCACTAACAAGGAACATCAGAGCTTGCTGCACTACCCGCTTGTCAGTGCGATATATTGGAGTTTGGAAGGAAGAACTTAGGATTCAAAGCGGTTCACTGCAAATGTTCCTTTCATCTTGCGACCTTGCCCTCCGTATGAGCTGCGACAATGTTCGGTGTTCCATGAGTAACATATGTAATTTGTTTGTTGGCAATGTGTTTTGGCCACTGTACCCAACAGAGCATATCTCCTCTGTATGCAGGGAGTCAATGTTTGGTTTGCCATGAGTGGCATATGAGTTATTGTTGCCCCAGAATTTCTGATCCTATGTCAGCTCGATATAGGTTTGGGCCATGTTACCTGAACTGCTCAGGGCTAATAAGGCATATATCCTGGATGAATGAGGACGGGGATTGGCTTAACATGAGTGTCATAGGTGATGCACTACCTGGCCCCATATCGTTTGGACTCTGTTCGGTTGGCCGCAGGTTTAGGTCGAGTTACCGCTATCGGTAAGTACTAATAGGACAGATGCCCACACCTTCTTTGTTCCCTTACAGGTAAAGCAACATAAGGTAGGCGGAAGGCTGCAGCTTGTCAGGGCAGGTCTTCTAATTTAATTTGTTTGTTGGCAATGTGTTTTAGCCACTGTACCCAGCAGAGCATATCTCCTCTGTATGCATGGAGTCAATGTTTGGTTTGCCATGAGTGGCATAGGTGATTTATTGTTGCCCCAAAATTTTCTGATCCTATGTCAGCTCGATATAGGTTTGGGCCATGTTACCTCAACTGCTCAGGGCTAATAAGGCATATATCCTCTGGAGGAATGAGGACGGGGATTGGCTTAACATGAGTGGCATAGGTGATGCACTACCTGGCCCCTTTTCATTTGGACTCTGTTCGGTTGGCTGTAGGTTTAGGTCGAGTTACCGCTATCGGTAGGTACTAATAGGACAGATGCCCACACCTTCTTTGTTCCCTTACAGGTAAAGCAACCTAAGGTAGGCAGATGGCTGCAGCCTGTCAGGGCAGGTTTTCTACTGTCCTCAAGTTAACGCAAGCGTTCCCATGTATACGGCTGCTTTCAATGTCCCGAGAATAATGCGACTGATAATACGCTAAGCGCTTTCAGTTGTTTTGTGATGTGCAGGACAGTGATATGCAATGTCCCCCGTGTAGCCTAACCTAAGCGGTCAGAGCTGAAAGTAGGTTTTCAATGTTCCGCGACTGCATGCAACTAGTGCTATGCTAGGCACCCTTGGTTGGAAAATGAGTAATTGGCGTTACGCTAGCCGAGCAAGAAATTGAAAGCCTGGTTTCAATGGACTTCAGAAATGTAACGGATACTCTACTAGGCGGCATTTTAGCCCGCAGTATGATTTTCAATATCCCTTTACTGATGCAGACGGCGATGTCAGTCCCGCACGGCACCTGCCTCGGTTGGTCACTTACATAGAGCGTCAGTACTGGTGATTTCAGCAACAAGCTAGGTCGCACTAGTAGCTCTGCACCTGTGTGCTAATACACATACTCACAATGTGCTAGTAGTTTGCTGCACAGGATATACTATTTACGTATGGTGCCACACATCGCCCTGTTTCCCTGCATTTTTTATACAGTCGTTTTCTGGGTTTGTGTCACGTTGCATGTGCTTGGGCGAATACTGCCACTGGATGCATAAGTCGTAGCATTCGCTACCTAAACACCCTGGATCTTGTGACTCAAGAGGGGGGGTTGGCACAATTTGTCACAAAAGAAAATAGGTCCAAAAATGAGGTAGTTGTTGCAGGAATTGCAGACGTGGCGATGCACTCACCTGCCTTTCAATTCTATTACTTGCAGCTTCTTCACCCTGTGACTCAGGGTAGAGTCGTGCGTCCACCCAAGAATCGGCTGATATAAGCGAAGACAACACCACGGTGATGCAAGTTTAATCTTTGCACAAGAAGAACCAGGAAATGTGGGTAAAAAGAGCGCTAACCATCTGTGCTGTAACTATTATGTGCGGCTGCACAGGCGGGGGCCCATTGGTGCTGTTTCCGTGAAGTGCAAGCCTCTTGAGGGGGAAGGGTGCC
The DNA here is from genome assembly GCF_964261635.1 of Lissotriton helveticus. Classification (NCBI taxonomy): domain Eukaryota; kingdom Metazoa; phylum Chordata; class Amphibia; order Caudata; family Salamandridae; genus Lissotriton; species Lissotriton helveticus. The sequence continues at coordinate 169,841,285 of NC_136068.1, forward strand.
GCAGTAAACCTTTACATGATCATGTACAGGGGTGTAAGTTTTGGCCTGTCAGTAAGCAAATGCACTGACGGATGGGCTATTAATTTGGGAGCGCAAGTGTTGTAGACATATACATGGGAGTCCAGGGGCAGGCTAATTAAGGGCATGACCTTTCTAGTGGGCTGAGGGGGAGGACAGATAGTCGGGCAACTATGCTGTCCTGTGGCGGTAAGGTCATGATTGGTAAGCATAGTTTTCGGTCCTTAGCGGTCAAACATGTAACTCCAGTGGCAGTGACAGCCGGTAGGTAGGCTGTCGGGGTGCGGGGGCCGGGGGAGTCTTTCTTCCCAGTGGGCCTGGGGCCACCCCCACACGCGCATGCGCATCAGGGCGCAAGTATGCAGAGTTTCTGCAGCCCCCGTTATGGAGTTTAAGGCACTGGGCACAGGGGGGGCCCGGCGGAAAATATCTGTCCGATAAGCTGTACCCCCTGCGCAAGCCATGCAGAGTTTCTGCAGCCCCCGTTATGGAGTTTAAGGCACAGGGCGTAGGGGGGGCCCGGTGGAAAAAGATCTGTCCGATAAGCTGTACCCCCTGCGCAAGCCGACTCCGGCATAGTAATTTCTCGTAGTTTGCGGGGATCCGGAGGCTGCCCGTCATTGACCTTGCCGTAGGCTCTAGAGGGGACACGCAGAAAGTGTATATATGCATTGTTAGATTTACAGTAGGAGTGTCATGTGTATTAGAGTTCAGGGTAGCCATGTGACATCATCGGCCTAACAATGTCTCTGCCCTTTCTGCGTAATTGTAAACAATGTTAATAAATAATGTTTTTTAATTTTGTAATAAATACGGCCGGGGGGGGGGTTACTCCCCCCTACTCCAAAAATGTCCTAAATCGGTGTGGTCTCAATACTTGACTTGAAAGAGGGAGGGAGACTTCATCCGGGCAAGGGATGGCCGTAGGTAAAACAAGTATAAGAGGGGACTTGGGGGAGTGCCAGGCCATATTGCAATCCAAACGGCCGATTTTTGCGAATCGCACTGTTAGCAATCGCAAAATCCCTTGATGCATGTGCCCCTAAAGGTCCAACGATTATGTAATAAGTAATACCATGGCTGGCAGGAAGAGGTAATATCAGGCCGCTACTCTCCCTCCTGCTCGTCTGGTTTTCTTGAAGCTGGCTTAAGGAGGACCTTCGAGAGGGCCGGAAAATTTTAAGCTGATTAGCCCTTCTCCTGACGGGACCGCTTTCGAGCCATACCTCGCAAAGATACATTACTTATTGGTGTGTGAGGACTAACAACAAAAAAAATAGAATGACATATGCCCTCCAATGAGTGTTATTTATAGAGGGAAGTCTGACAAATGGTTGTTTCTATAATCCTACAATGGGGTGTCTCCGCTGCTGTGGCGCGTGACTCATAGGTAAAGACATAAACAACATATACTCAGCCTCCTGCAGGCGCACGTTACAAGCAAAATTGGCCATGCATTATGCACTGCACAAAAAACAAGGTGTAATTAAAATCAATTTTGCAGATTTCGCAGACCAGATTATATATATTTAGATAGGCTTTAATTACCTAAATCGCTCTGAGTAAGTCATTAGTGGAAGCGAAGTGCAGCGCGTCTACCGTAAATACCGTTGTTGTTTTCCCATAGACAGCCCTCTTCCCATCTATCATAAACACAATCGTCTTCCATTCCACTTTTATTAAATACAATTGGAAAATTACGGGCAGTCTACGGTATATTATCTTGCTTGAAAGCTCCAGACATGGGTTCATCTAAGAACAGTTGCCGGGCACTGTACCAATCGATACTGTTTTGTCTCTGTTGTTTTCATAGTTAGGGTGCCAAACCCGCGCTTGCACACATCACAACCCCAGCTGGTGTAATTCAATGTGGCTTCCTGGAATGGCCGACAATAAGTAGGGGAACCTAAAAGAAAACGAATCATTTAAACAAAAAATATACGTCAAATGTCTCTGGAGTATTCAGTGAGCACGCTTCACTTGATATGTTCTTCAGGGGAGATAAAGGGATTTAAATAAAGACTCCTAGCCAAAGAAAAGGTAATGGTATTCCTAAAGCTATTAAGTATAACTTTGCTAATGCAAAGTTTTGAACATGCACAAATTACGTTTGCAAACATTAAAAATCACTCTGATCCACAGACAGTTCTATCACCCACACCTCGTTTGAGAGCATTTCAGACTGTTGCCAATCAATTATTCATAATTTGATGGAGCGGTTCCTAATTATACAGCCTGCCAATCCTTTATTTATGTGTCTGACGGGGAGGAGATGGTGGTTTAATTGACCACACACGGGACAGCCATCCGGCACGGGACATTCGTTGATGTAACCTGAGATGTCTTTCTTTCCAGTGACTGACAGTCATTAAAGCAGAAGCAGTCAGAGGAGAAGACAGGAGCGCCCATCAACCCCCAGCGACGAGCCCTGTATCAGGTGTTTCAGTCTGCACTGCACCTCGTGCGGCTCCAAAAATAGCAGCCTCTAGGCGCTATCTGTCAACGGTGGTATTGTGTGTTTCTGTGGGACATCAACCTGTAATAGAAGCTCATTAGACGCCAGGACATGGCTTGTGGGCAAAAGCTGAGTGTGGTGATCAGTGTGAGAGAGGCCCTGTCGTAGCAAGCGCCAGATCTAGAGAGTTGCTCTTCAAAGTAGAAACTGAAAGGCATCCTGCTGTATTACCTAAGGCAGGTGATTGGTTTACAGAGTCATTAAGCTGTCTGGTGGATGCGATTATCTCAAAGCTTGGTGAAGACTGATTTAAAAAAGTACAATTGATATGTCAAGTGTCATATTGTGGCTTGATTTTTCTTTTTAATACATGATGTTGTTTGCAGCCAGGTAGACGAGCAGTCGTGAGCACGCTTCAGATGAACAGTGCACTGTTTGTTGCCTGCAGCCTTGTGTAAGCTTAATATGTACTCTCTAACAAGACATGCTCATGTTACTATTAAAGGTGTTGCCTGAAAATGTCATTCACGGTAACAGTTGTGGCCCATGTAATCAGGTGTGTCACATAAGTAACAGGATAACCTTTCCAAATACTCACCCCATCTATCTCCATCAAAGCAATTGTAGATTACAATTTTGGGGGGATTTACTAAGATTTTACGCAATGTTTGTGTTACAAAAGTGACGCAAATCGGCGCAAAATCTTTTTTCCCCGATTTTCTATCCATGGCTAAACTTTTTTTCTGTTGGAAATAACGTGAAAGTAAAACAGAGCAGTACATGGAGCTGTTTGCATTACTTAGCACCAAAGGGCATACCATGGGTGGTGCACGGGCGTTCCCATGCAACCACCCAAGGTTTCTGATGCTAAACCCAATTTACTAAAGAAAGTAGACACTGTTTAGTGTCTGAAAACTGCACCCTTTTGAATTAGGCACAAGGAAGCTTTTCCGACATTGTATGTGTGCACATACTAAGAGGTAAAATGGTTTAAGTCTCCCTGTGCATCGCATTTTGATCAGGAAGGCTATCCTTCCAGTACAAAAGCCATGCAAGACTCACGGAGACACCCTTGCACCCTGGCAAAAAGGTGTCTCTGTGGCGCAAGGCAGCTGATTTCACGGCCGTGCTAGGGAAAGGGGAGGCCATATTTCAGTATATTTTTTGCTCTCCTCCTCTCTCCTTTTCATGCAGCACAGTATGTGAAGCTGCTGCACTGCGTTGTGTAAAACACTGGTAAATCTGCCCCTTTGTGTCTGTGTACCTTTGAATAGCTGACTGAAAACTACACAAATTGAAATGCCTCCTCTGAGGACAAAATAGGTTGAAGTTTAGTTTTAATATGTGAAATGATTTTCTTCAGAAGCTAACAGTGAACATTGAAATGCTGGCTACCCGTCTTTCATTAGCTCTACAAAAAGCCACTCACTGCTACTCCACAATGAGCACCTATGTTTCGATCACAAAAATGAAAACATGTTGCATTAAATCCCTCTTTCACGCTTAACCCCTTTTGTTGCACCTGATCCTCTCTGCAGGGTTACACCAATCTTTTTTCCTGCACCCCTTCTGTTTTCTGAACCCAATTGTTTGGGCTTTTAGGATGCTGTGCACCATGCCACTGCTAACCGCTGCTAAAGTGATAGTGCTCTTTCCTTTAAACATGGCAAATTGGCTTACTCACAATTGGCATATTTAGTTTGCTTGTAAGTTCCTAGCAAAGTGGTACTACATGTACCTAGGGCCTGTAATTAAATGCTACTAGTGTGCCTGCCTCACTTATTTGTGACACCCTCTTATGTAGCCTTTTTAAATATGCCTCAGTCCTTCCACTGCAGTCTGTGTGCAGTTTTTAGTTGCTATTTCAAACTGACAAACTAAACATTTTGCCAGGCCTACACCTTCACTTTTCATACATATAGGTCACCCTTAGAGTAGGCCCTAAACAGCCCAGAGGGCAAGGTGAGTTGTTTTTAAAAGTTGGACATGCACTCTTAAGTTTTACATGTCCTGACAGTAAAAAACTCTAAAAATTGCTTCTCACTATTGCAAGGCCTACCTCTCCCATAACGTTGTTACTAAATGATGCCTTTTGTCTGGGAGCATGTAGGAATGCCATATTTGGTGTTTGAGGAATTGTAATTTAAAACCATCTTTAAGAGTAAAGACAGATTTTAAATCATAATTTGGAAAATGGCACTTTTCGAAGATTGGGACCAGGATAGAGAGGCAGGAAATTCCAGGCTCGTCTGTAGGGGACAGACTCCTGAAGTTTTTTCCACTGCAAAGTAGGTACCAGGTATTAAAAGTGAACCCTCAGCCTCAATCTTCAGTACACTACTGGACCTGTGTATTCTATGGAAAAATTTATGTCCAGCCTTCAACAGAACCTGCCTACGGCCTGCCCTCCTGTCTGACAAGGAAGACTGAATCTTTACACTTCATCTCAGGCTAACGTGACTCTAAAGGTCAGCTGACGGTTGTCCTACTCTGAGCTACAGGCACACAACAATCTCCAGAGGCCCCCTTCAACTGCCCAGCTGAACCTGCTGCACTGGACCTGCCTGGACCTGCAACTGGACCAGCCTGAGTCCTGCTGACTTCTGCTGGATTAATTTTCTGATACCCAAGATGTGCCTCCTAGGCCGTGGACCCTTTGTGTTCATCAGTTGAGCTCAAGGGTACCGTCCGATTCAAATAGAAGCAAACAAGCAGGGGAGCTGAGCCAACTAGGTATTTGAATGGGATGGGACTGACTACAGGCCTGCCCACTCAAACCCTCATGGGAGCAGTTTTCTCAATCACTTTGGGTAACATCCCAATAGTGTCAAGTAATATATGCTACGTGCATGCCTTGACTATTTGCATGCAACATAAAAAGAACCACATGTTAGACATGTCATTGGTGAAGTACTTTACTTACAAACCCACCCTGACGAAAGCCCAGGATCTTAGGTAGGCTGATAGAACAGAGCCGGAACATGTTGGTGTTTCAGAGTCATTGGAGCATTCCATCCTTACACCCTTATAGTGTTCATTTTGCAACCTTCCAGACCCACCTGAGTGGGTGAGGAATGTTATCTTTAACGTTATCCCCTAAACAACCTTCTTCATAAGAGCTCCCTGAAATATGGTTCAGCCCACCCTGACCTTTAGGAGTTAGGGTGAACCCAATGATGAAGCATGCTACTACTAAAGTGGGGGAGGGTTGCATAAAAAATTGTCTTTTCCCTTTTCAGCTCTAATAAGAGTGGTGTATAGGGGTGACGCATCACAGTTCCCGCACAGTCCTTCATATAAGGGGTACTCTTAGGTTAGCAGCATCAGTTGAGCTCCTTCTTGACGAAAAAGAGAAATCCAGAAACCTGATTCTTTGCACTATAGTGATCTCCAGTGACAACAACACTGTTAACATGTGATCTGCACTTTGCACAACAGCATCAACAGCCCACAGTGACTGCAAATGCAAAGCTCCAGCAACGCCCATCTGTGACACCATACATGAGTTTCGCGCTACAGCGATAAGTCTGTGACACCTGGCATGCTCATGGTGTTACAGCAAAGACCATCCGCAACGTGTTTCCTGCTCCTTGTGGCCTTCTCCACCGCAAATGGAACTCTTCAATCTAGCCTTTAGATGGTAACTTTTTCAGCAGGATTCACCTGGTCCCTGTATCTAGCTTGCGCTTCATCGTTGTTGCACTGAACTTGTAACTTTCTACCAGTCTCACACGACCAGATATCTGCGAGTGGTGCTTGTGATTTTTGGTGGTATACATATCTTAAATCTTTTATTTTGTTAAATACATTTTATTTCAAAGAAAGAACACAAAATTAAAAGCAATATATTACAATTCTCAGAGGAAATATAACCAGAAGTACCGTACAGTAATACAATCAATTAGAAGCCAACGTTATAGAGAAATATAAAAAATTGCAAATATTATTATAAAACTCCTAATAGTCTACAAATTAAGAAGTCATATGGATAATAAAACTGAGCGTTATACTAAAATATAGTGTTCTAGTAGAAATTGGTAGAAGATATAATATATACATTTTAAAAAGTGTTTTTTTTTAAGTATAGGGAAAGAGAAAAGAGTGAAAAAAAAAGGAACCAGAGAGAGGAAAAATAAAAAGAGAGAGGGAGAAGTCTATAAAATGGATATTATAGGAAAGATGATTTGGATGAAAGAAATGTGGTGAATGGTAACCATAAGAAAGTCAGATTTAATCTGTAGATGAATAGATGTTTGAGATACAGAAGCAATTCTATGTTTATCACAAATTAAATTCCACCAAAACAAAAAAGATAATGTAGAGTTGTCTTTCCAGCACATTAATATAACTTTAAACGCAACAGCAATAAAAAGATTAAGTAACATAGGGCCCTATTAGGATGGCGGACGGACCTGCGTCCGTCCGCCACCCCAGAGGTGGAGGGACCGTCCGCAGGGGCAGCGGCAGTCCCTCCGTGCAAATTAGGATGTGACCGCCACCCTGGCGGTCACATCCTGTATTCTATGCTTGAAGCAGCGCCCGCCGTAATGTGAAAAATGCATGCAGTGCATTTGCATGCAGAAAGCGGCAGGCACCGCGCGGTGCCTGCCGCTTTGTGCATGCAAATACAGGGGGGTACCATAGGTACCCCCCATGTGCACCCCCATCCCCCCTTCACCCTGGGGGCCCGCAACGGGCCCCCAAAGAAAAGACCGTATGCCTTTTCGTGGCGGCATTGCCGCCGCGGAAAGGCATATCACAAAGCAAATCCTAATATGGCTGGCGGTGTCTGATAGACACCGCCACCATATTAGAGCTTTTCCGCCGCGGTCTCGCGATGGAAAAGCGGCGGACGGTCTCCACGTCCGCGGATGACCCCCCTGCCATCCTAATCTGGCGGGGGGTCATTTCTCACAATGCAGCGGTGAATCCACATCCTCCGGGCCAGCGGTGGCTTCCGCCAGCCCGGAGGATGCGGATTCACCGCAATCGTAATCGGGCCCATAGTTTTTGAAGTGTGTTGGTCAAAATCAGGAGATGCAGTACCTAAAAATAGATTATGAATAGCAAATGGCACCCCACAAGAAAAAACAAAAGGCATTTTGACCATATAGCTTTCCAAAAATCATGAACCTTGGGACAATAATAAAGTAAATGTCTCAATGATCCTTCAGTAGAGAGACAGGACCAACATGAAGATGATACAGATTGGTCATTTTATGCAGAAAGAGGGGAGTAATAACAACTTTATTATAAATAAGATGTAGGGATTGTGTAATAATGGCGGCTTTGGAAGTTTTGAAAATCTTCTGCCATAGTTGATTCCATTGAGGAATGGAAAGCGATTGGGATAAATCCTGTTCCCAAGCTAATTCAACAGTAGATTTATTCAGAGTGCTAGAAGATAGGGATACATTTTTATATATAAAAGAAGCACTTGGAATTGTATTAGATGGAATTTGATAAAGAGGTGTATCAGGTTATAAATGAAACAGGAATAGGATTAGAAATACAATTTTGTAAACTGTTTTGGAGAGCAGTTGATAATATAATATATTGTTGCATATAAGAATCGGGGAGATTACATTTCTCTTGTAATTGATGAAAGGGCAAAATGGAATTGTTAGCTATTAATTTATTAACATAAAAACACCCTTCTCTCTCCAATGTTTGTGGTAAAACAACTTGTGACAAAATGTTATATATTTATTAAACCATAGAGAAGAGGACAAAAAAGATTGGTATGTGTCAATATTTTTGAAAAAAAAGTGTGTGAATTATATAATGAGAGTATTTCAAAACTGGTTATTTGGAATTGAAGGTACAATTAGTCATGAACATAACATCCTGAAAAGAAAAATCATTTAGCAGTGAACGTTCACTAGTAACCCAAGATGGCATAGATGAATCCTGATCATCTTTAGACATAGCATAACATTGATGAATCAAAAAAGCATTGTGATATAATCTAAAATCAAGAAATGGAACACCACCCTCTGATTTCCATAAAAAGCGTATTACATATAGAATTAATCTGAGTAAAATAGTAATTAGGGATTTTAAAAGTTAACATTGAAAGTGTGAAAAGTACCTGGGGGACAATCATCATTTTAATCGTATCCAATCTGCCCCACCAGGATAAAAATAGTGGAGACCAAGAAGCTAACAAATTAGTAAATTTGAGTTTTAAAGCATTGAAATTATGGGTTAAAGTGTCAGGAATATTTGACGAAAACCATGTACCTAAATATTTAATCTTTTAGGGACACCAAGTAAAATTGGTTGAGTCAAACATATAGCGATAACATATTGAGTTTAAAGGTAAATATTTCAGTCTTGGAGAAATGTAATTTGTAACCCTAAACCTTAGAAAAAGTGTAATCTCTTGTAAAAAGAGGGGAAGTGAAGTACTAGGGTTGGTCATGTAAATAAGGATATAATCTGCGTACACAGAAATTTTTATTTGATGGGAGTTAAATGTAAAACCAATAATTTTGGATTGTGTCTAATTCGTTCAAGAAAAGGCTCTAAGCATATGAGAAAAAGTGGTGGGGAAAGTGGACAACCCTGACGTGCGCCTCTTTGAAGCTGAAAATATGAGGAAAAGAGGCCATTAACAAATACACATGCGCATGGGGCAGTATAGAGTAGTTTGACATATGAAATAAACTTTGGACCAAAACCAAACCATTGCAAGGTGTGGAGCATGTGATCTCAATTAATTCGGTCAAAAGCCTTTTCAGCATCATGTGCTAGGGCAGCTAGGGGAGAGGAGCACTTCCTTCCAAGGGTTGGAATATTGGAGAATATTCTGGCATTGTCGGAGGCCAGCCAACCTTTGACAAAACCAGCCTGGTCAGGTTTAACGAGAAAAGAAATAATCTTCTCCAATCGGGATGCTAAAATCTTTGCAACAATTTTACAATCATAATTGATTAGGGATATGGGTTGAACATTTTTGCAAAAGGAAGAATATTCGTCTGGTTTGGGAATTACAATAATAAGGGCTTCTAGAAAAGAGCCACAAGCTTTAGAGTTTGAAAGGAATGAGTTGAAAAGTTCAAATAATATTGTGGGGAAAAATTGAGGAAAATGCTAAAAATAATTCAATTGAGATGCCATCTGGTACTGGTGCTTTGGCTTTTTTCAATGATTTAAGGGCATCAGTTATCTCTAGAAGAGATATATCATTTTCGAGCAGTAAAAAAGTATCAGGGAGAAAATTAGGTTTGGGAATACCTTGGAAAAATGAGTCAAAATCCCCTTCAGAAGCCTTGGTATCTTCTGTGTATAATAGATTGGAATAGGCTTGAAAAGTGTCTACAATGTCAGAACCAGAAGAAAGGAGTTTGTTGGTTGTTTGTGAATAGGCCCAATATTTTTACGTTCAGATTTAATTTTTAAATAATTTGCTAACATTTTCCCTGCTTTATTTTTACCCCCATGAAATTTTGATTTAATCTTAAGTGGGATATTACAGGCATCCACAGTGGCAATTTTATTTAAAGTAGATTTGGCTGTAATCAATTCTTGTATCGTGGAGGAAGATTTAGATGAAAAATAATTATGCTCCAGACTTTTAATTTTCTGCAGTTTATCTTTACATTTAGCATTCAGTAATTTCTTCTTCTTAGAAGAGTAGGCAATAGTGAAGGCTCTAAAAGATGCTTTAAAAGCATCCCAGTTGTTATGTGTTGAGGTGTCTGAAGGATTGTTAAGGAGAAAAAAATTCATTGATAAAGGAGGTTGCTTCTGTTATAAAAGTTTGATCGGAGAGAAGGTGAGAGTTAAAACACCAGCGACCTTGTTTGCACGTAGTGAGAAACAGATCAATAGATGCAGATACGGGAGCATGATCGAAAATAAAAATAGACCCAATTTCAGAGTATTGAAGACAGGGAGTAATGACTTAGACATCAAAATATAATCAATACGGGACATAGTGTGGTGAACAGGTGAAAAAAAGTAAATTCGGAAGTGTCTGTGTTACAAGTTTTCCATACATCGAACAAAGGGCGAGAAGAAATGGCAGACTGAAATGATTTAACGGTCTTATCTGGTTTAAATTTACATCTAGATTTCCTATCAGAGAAACGGTCCACCTAATTATTAAAGTCACCACCAACAAATATATTGGGATTAGATATAGAAGATAATTTCAATTTAATACAGTGCCAAAACAAAATAGCAACACCACCATGATGTTCAATAGCAGGAGAAAAATCAATCTGATTGACCCATTGGCGTTTAAGTTTAAGAGATTCCACATCATTGCAATGAGTTTCCTGCAAAAAAGCAACATGGGAGTTAAGTTTAGCTAAATGAGACAATACCTTCTGACGCTTGACAGGATGTCCTAGACCACGTAGATTCCACGAGACAACGTTAAACTGTTGATGGATTAGGGGTAACATATGGAAACAGGAACAATAAGCTGCGAGACCAACAACATGGAAAAGGAAACACAACATTTAATATGTGATGAAAAAAAGACAGTACAAATGATAATAAAATTACAATCAATAAGAACTAGAAAAGTGAAGCAAGAGGAAGAGAAAACAAGGGAAAAAGAGAAGATGAAAGAGACAGATAAGTGAAAGAAGTAAACAGATCAAGGAGTAAGATCCAGACCTGTAAAGAAAAGAGTTATCGAGATGAGAGGAGCATGGTGATGTTGAGGGACACGGACAAAGGAGATATATAATAGGTAAAAACAAAAGCCTTCTAAGAAGAAAGAAACAAATACTCAAATAACATCAAATGTAAGAATTTTTAGAACATCAGCGATCCTGTATTTAAAAGAAAGTTAAATATTAGTATTCATGCCAATTGAGATGTTGTTAAGAAACAGTTTAAGTTTATCAGGATCATCAAAAGAATGTGAGTGTCCTTCATGTGTAATTTTGCAAAGTCACGGATGAAGAATGCCATATTGGATGTTCAGGTGTCTCATCTGAGGACAGAGAGCGAGAAATTCTTTACATCATGAGATATATAAATATTATGGCCTGACCACACAAGATGACGTTTGAGCTTTACTGCCTTCAGCACATGCATAAGTTTGGTGAATTCCAGGAACAGCAATATAATTCCAAGTGGCTTGCTTGAATTAGGATGTAGACGACCTAGACGATGTGCTCACTGTATGTTAAGTGGTGAAGATGATGGAAGCTCTAAAAGTTCTGGAAGGAGCTTCTGGAGAAATGATACCATGTCTGGACCTTCAATATTTTCCAGAAGGCCATAAATGCGTAGGTTATTTCTTTGATTACGATTTTCAAGGTCTTCAGTGTGTAATTTTAACTTGTGGATCTCTTGTTTTAATAGCCGAATTTTTGTGGAGACATCTTGAAGATCGCTCACCCGTTTGCTCAAGTTCCAGACCCTTTCCCTCCATAACAATCCATCTTTCTTCTATCTGTTTTCATTTTTCGTTGGTAGTGGACATAAAGGGTTGAAGACCAGGTACCTCATCTAGTATAGAGTCCAGAACTGGATTTTGTGAGGAGAGAATAGGAGAGGGCGGGTCATTTGTGTGCCTTTTGGGTTCTAAGCCCGAAGAAGTTGATTTAGCTGCATGAGAGTCACTTGCCATCTTTGCTTGTTGAAAAGAACGAAGAGAAAGTGATAACGTTGGACAAATACGGCCCATAAATTAGCGAAGAAAAATTATTGCAGCCGTTTATAACCAACATAAACGGAGGTAGGTAAAATTGTAATTTCTCAAAAAGAAGTGTATGAAAGAGATAATATTCAGTAAAGAATAAATGCAATAAACACCTCAGTAAAAAATCTCCATTCTAGTTAATTATAATATAATGACGAAAAAGCTATTATTGGTGCATCCTCCGACAACATATCAAATAGTACAGCTCCCTTAGCGTGTAATATCACCATAGAATATCTTGAGCTTCATATGAGGCAGCCATAATAGAGTTAATTGAGGAGAAGGTGAAGTGTTACAGTTCCAGAGCAAACACGCTATTAAATGAGCTAAAAAACATCCTATTACGTGCAAATTGATGTTTAAAGCAGTCCCCAGGGTGTCTTGATGCTGAGAGCTATTGAAGGAGCCCAGCTGGGAAGGAAGTCGGGTGATAAAACTGAACGCGAGCGCCGCAATACAAAAAGGCGTGCGCTCCCGTCTTTCTGAGGGAAAAATCACTTCTGCGGCTCCCTGGCTCTAAAATCACGTGATAAATGTCGAAGTGTGGCACCGCAACTCACCGCCACATGGTAACGTCTGGACCGCTCCTTCAGTTCCAAGAAAACCATTCCGTGAGGCTCTTTGAAGGAATGAAGCTCCACGTCTGAGCAGAGCTCACTCTTGGACCGCCATGTCCTGTTGTCGTCCAAGCCACGCCCCTATTATCTTAAATCTTTGAATTTACATATCTCAAGTTCTACTATTTGGATTTTTGTTGTTTTGATGTCAAATCATTTATTTCATTGTACTCTATTTTTGTTAATTGGTTTGAGATTTCTCTCGTGTTGTGGTTTCACTTTATTGCTGTTTGAGTCCTGCATAAATACTGTACTCATTGTCCGTAAGTTAAGCCTGTCTGCTTTTGTGCCAAGCTACCAGAGGGTTAAACACAGGTTATTTTTGTGACTTTTGTGGTTCACCCTGACGAGGATTGTGGCTGTTGCTTAAGAAGGTTTAATGCCACCTCAACCTACAAACCAATTTCTCACATCTTTATTCTTCAATTCTGTTTATTGGGACATGAAGATTTGAAAACATAAGTATTTTTTCCACTCAGTACTAGGAGAGTGAGTAAATACCATGCTATTCTTGAACAATACTAAGGCATCCAAAACTGAAAATCTTTTTTAGTTCCTAATGCTATTACAATCTTTATTTTATTCCACTTTTCCCAGTTCCCAATACTATTATGTAATGCATTTTATTCCATGAGTATGGAAAACAGAGCTTGGTAGTGAGCCAAGGATTGTAGGTATGTAGATATTGCAAAGAGGATTGTAGGTTTGCACATTATCTGTCAAGGTAATGTTTACTCTGTTTCTCCTTTAGAAGAGATGGGGTCTTATATCGTTGATTGCCTTTACAAACAGCAACTCCTCTGAAGATCCCTGTGCTATATAGTGATTTGAACAACTGTTTTCTGATCACTCCCATCTACAATCATAATTGAAATTTGGGCAACTTACTCCATCATACTCTCAATTGTCATAAGTGATATACATTTGATGCCAAGAAGGAATATCATGACTCTCATCATTAGGGAATTCTTTGTACACCATGCTTTCCCACAAAAGCAGCAACGCTGAATATGCGTACTAGTACCTAAAACTATCAAGGAATGTGTTTTTCTTGAGAGAATGATACAAAGTGTTTGCAATTGTGCAAAGAATTCATAATAGGCAGGTATTCTTTAGATGTTTGTCAGTCTGAACACGTTCTATCAAGGTCTTGCCTGCAATATATCCTCTATGCTGGTACTGCCTAAGTTGCCTGAAAACGTATTTGTGTATATTAAGATTTTTTATTTACCTCATATAATGGAATTAATAAGATAACAACTTCTGTTTTCACTTTTATGGTGCTTAGGAAAAGGAGTTCATAGTCAATAGGGACATTTAGCACCAGTCTGTAGTAACACACTATTTATGCTGATTCATAATTGGCATCTAATAGTTGTTTGTGCTACTAAATCTTTCTTCTGATAAACCAACAGGAGCATTTAGCAACAGTCTGTGTGACTGTACCCTTGTGCTGCTTCCTCAGTAGATAGGTAGGTAAGGACGCCAATAAGGGATTTGTTTAAATACAAATAAACTTTTTTAATCATTCAAGATATCTTAACATGACATAGCAACTTAACTGAAAGTTATTTAATTTTAAACAGTATTTTAAACTAAAAAAATCTCAAAAGCACGTGTATATATTTTAAAATTTGTATTGAAGAAAACAGGAATGAAAAAATAATATTAGAGTGGTTCATAATATACATCTCATAATAGTGATCATTAGATTACATTTCAGCATTTGTATGTCATATGTCAATCTAATTAAATCCCTCTTCCTAGATATACAGCTAGAACCTGTTTTGAGAGAAATACTAGGCTCTGAGTAAGTGTTTAACAATTACTAAAAGAAAGTTGGGTTATGTGTTGATGTTTCAGTCTCAGTTGTTGCGCATCAGTGAGACCATCTTAAGGACTGTATTTTCATGAAGATGAAGGACCCCCACCCCCCAAAGAATTTCTAAAAAGGAACAAGGCTAAAATGATCGAATCTTAAAAACAGACACCTGTGGTGGAGCGAGCTAAATATGCTCAAAGGAACGTAAGGATAGGAAACCAACACCAGCTTGATACCTCAGAAGAATTCAAGTATCATGTGTTTGATGGTGCCATTCTGTTACCAACCTGGTGAATGCAGCACATCAGCCAGCCTGTTTTTCCTTGTCTGGGCCAGACGTCAGGCAACACCTTGACACATGACTCAGAAGAAGATGCGTGGTCGTGCTGAGAGTCGAGTGAGGAAGAAGAGGTAAGCCAGCGACTGAAGGAAGGAGAGCGCGGAGCAGACGGGGACATTGAGGACGCCACCTGGGAAGGAGCGTGCAGAGAAACGACTCATCAATAACCGGACCAGTCAAAGGAGGAGCAGGAAGTACACGCCTAGATGGTGTCTTCTCCCCGCCAGTGCCCCACAGAATCCCGCTGCATCCCAGGAGGGGCACGGCTCCGTCAGGTGGGTGCCCAGTTTTTAGTTAGGAACCGAAAATAGAAATAAAGGAAAAAAGGGAGTGGGGAGGGGAGAAAGGGGGGCAAGAAGGTGAAGAGAAAAAAACGAATACAAAGGGGATACCAGAGGAAATAAAACAGAATAAAGAAAGAGAGGAGAACGGATATTGTTATTTTTTTCATATAAAGAAAAGGACAAAAGGGCAATGAGGAGTGGAATAACTGTTCTGGGTCTGCCTAATTCTTTTATGTATTGGCTAACTTACTTTGCTAACGTGCACCCTCCCCAAGTAGCAGCACAACTCACCATCACTAACCTACACTTTTGCAAAACAAGTGCAGAAACGTATGTGCCTCTTTGCTTCTATCGTGGGTGCTGGCGGAGAGGAACTCCAAAAGACCTGGAAAAGGAGGAGATGCTTTGAAAAATAAGACTGGACCTCAATCCTTTTGACAATAAGATAATTGTACATCTCTGAATAAAAGAGTGATAAAGATCCTTGTAACTATCCTGGTAGTCCTTAAGTGTTAAATCCCTGCTGTCAATCACACATTCAAAATGATATAGGGTTTATCGAAGGGATATTTGTACAGGTGGTAAAAAGTTATGGAGACCATCACCAAATTGCGGCTGTTACCAACATCTATTGGCCATATATGAAATAGGAGTTGTGCTTACTATGAGGCCAACAGGATTATGAATGACTGGGATTGCTGGGGTGCAGTGCTGCATGTGGAAGACTCAGAAATTACAATGAGATAAATGAATTGCAGGATCAATGGAATGGGTTAGCCTACTTCCTTATATAAGCAAAAGTGCAATACTTACATGAAAGAATCGTGGCCCCAATATGAAGTTTGTGGTAGTTTTGTTACACACGACAACTATTGCTGGTTAATTCAGCATATCAATAAGCTCTAAAGAGGGCAGGGAAAATATATCACTGTCTCATGGAAACACTCAAGGTTTAAAGAATATTTTGTTTATTATCTATGATGATTGACTAAAATGGCTCAAATCAAGCAATATTACTGGTTTAGAGGGAGAGGTCTAATTAATCGAAAATTATTTATGTTAAGCAATCAAATCATATAACTAATATATGCCCATTTGGCTATTCGGATAATGCTGTTGTGTAGGTAGGCCATAGCGGTTCGAGACGGATGTGTAAAAAACATAATAATGTGCGGGAAACATCCTTTACAACGTATCTTTTACCACGCAGTGCCTTTAAGACGCAACTTTTACAACGCAAACCATTACAACGCATTGCTCTGGGGGGCGCTCTAGGATAGGGAATAAGTTTAATTTACTATCCAACACCTTCCCTAGTGTCCACGGGGACTGGAGTTGGAATAGTAAATTAAACTATTCACTATCCAGCACCCCAAAGCGCTATGCGTTGTAAAGGTTTTCGTTGTAAAAACCGAGTTGTAAAGGCATGCGATGTAAAAGCATGCATTGTAATGTCATACATCCTAATGTGCGCATAGCTCAATCATTGTATTGACAAGGATATTTATCTTGGCCATTGGGCTAATGTGTAGCCAGTATGGGTCTCAGTAGCACATTACTTGCATAAATGGACCACATTGCATGAACAGACTCAAAATGGTAATGAGGAATGTTAGACCACTATTGTAGGATCGATAACAGGCTTACTAGATCTAATTTGCATATCGAATGGAGGTGTGTAGCCACCTGTGTGATTAAAAGAAACATGCATAGTTGTGTTGATCATCCTCTTAGGCTAATGTATAACCAATATTTATCTAGGCAGCACATGAATAGCATAAATAAACCACATTGTACAGCCAAGAATAGGCTTACTGGGTCTAGTTTAATGTCAAATAGACAACAGAATGTATGCTGCATAGTTAAAAGGGCTCCTTAAGTGATTACAAAGCGGTGACTCTAAACTTCTTGGAGTGTAAGCCCGCTTTTTGTGTCGGGCCAAAAACGGGCTTAATGAGTCTAGTCAACATTCTAATCACAGAGTGTACACTTTGTTTTTTAAATAATTGGGGCGGCGTAGCGAGTCGGATTGAATCGTAGTGATATTCCAGCTCTGAATGTCCCGTAATCGCTATGTTTTAAAGAAGAGTTGTTCTAAATGATATCGCCGTCAAGTCAAGAAAAATCAGTATGTTTTAGGAAGATTAATAGAAAGAGAAGGTTAGTGCTGAACCTACTTGGTGACCATTCACCGCACCTGAGCTGGGCAGTTCTGAAAAAGAAGAGTACATATCTCAATATAAAAGTGTCAGTGCTCCATCCAGTATCTCCTTGTGTTTGCTTTGTTTGCCCTAAGTTGGCAGGGTATGCCTAGACGTGGGTCCCTTGCTCACTTTACCACTGGATTCAAGCTAGCCTGGCTGATGAGGGGTGTTACCCCGAACCCGGTAGTAGCATGCTTGTTTCCTGTTCAAGGAAGACCTAGCTTGGCAGTTTGGGCTGGACTTTCCCATAAGGAACAGGGTCTAGACTGATTTGCTTATTGCTGGGTCTGAACTGTGGTGGCGAATTGAGTTGAAGAATGATGATGGATTAAACCCAGATCCGTGACTGGGGGTGAGTGTTTGAAAAGTTTCAGAGCTCCATCCATTATCTCCTTGTGTCTGCTTCATATCTCAATATAGACATAACCATTATGGATGAAAGCCGCTATTTATTGTAAGCAGTTGATATTAACGTTCTTCAACGTACTTACAAGTCCCAACGAGTCTCCGGCTAAGACGTCTGTCTCCTTTAGTATTCAACATTTGTTTGACACTGCATGCAAATGTGGGAATCGGATGTGGTTTAAATGGCTGAGAACCAAAGTGCTAACTCTAGTTGGCCATTTTTTAAGCATGTTAGCTGATTATCGACATATTTCATGATATTGGTTTTAAAGGGCCAAATGTCCCACTGTGTACATAAAAGAACTATTCTTGGGGTGATGTCCAGAGAATGACAAGGTCACATTTTAACATATGAAAAGATGATTAGAAAACCAGAGTGTCCCATAGTGACTGAACAAGTTAATAGAAGATATAGATTATTAGTAGTTCAACACTAGAGTGTGTCCTAACAACCTAACAGTTTTTAAATGAATAAATAACATATACAGGCTAGTTCAAAAACATTACATAATTAAACTCAAAGAATTGTGTTGCATAATTAAATTACTAACCTGAAATATATAGCTATCATTGGAAAATGTGGGTATTGGAACAATCAGATGCGCTGTAAACATACCTAGATATGTACATAGGTATTCTGTTGTGTAAGTTGATAGTACCATAAAGTCTCTGATATAGATATCTGACGTGAAGCATTTGTGTTACATAAGTGTGGTGATCTGTACAGATCAAGACTTTCATATACATTGTGTTCACTCTGAGGAGGTATGAAACACATTTTTACAAAATACATTTATCATAATGTAGCCACGGTTTGCGATTCGACAGATACATTCAGGCATTTTTTAACACTGCCAACTCTATATATCCAGTGATTTTCTTTAATCGTTAGGATTCAATCGACATTGGGAGACCTGCTTGTGGGTTTCACAATTTCTCTCACCCACCATGTGATGTCTTTCTTGGAATGTTTGAATATTGTATAGTGTTCAACCATCTGGGTATGTTCGACTCAACATCTAATTCTAGATTTGTGCTGAATTATACAATTTATCACTGGCTGAGATGTATTTCCTGTATATGGAAGGCCACAGGGTCATTCAATGTAATAAATAACGTTGCTTGTATTGCAGTTGGAAATTGTTTCACGATTGATTGTTGACCATATATGCTGACATTTTTGACAGTTTTATTTGTAGTGCAAACTAAACAATTGTTACATTTGTAGTGGCCAATGATAGGTGGAAGCTGAAACATTTGTTGGGTGGTAGGTGGTGTAGGTTAAGCATATGCTTGGACCAATCTGTCTCTCAGATGTAAGCCCCTTTTGAAGGCAAATAACGGTGTCTCATAGAACATTGAGTTTCCTGCCAGAAGGTTCCAGTGTTTACAGATAATTTTCTTTATTTTATTAGACAATGTGCCGAAGGTAGAGATGCACACTCATTGTGATTGTCTAGGTCATTCCATAACCCCTCCCATGCTCATGGCGAGCTCGGCTCGTCCTGAGCCACGGTTCCCATGTGCTCATGACGAGCTGAGCTCGTCATGAGCCGTGGAACGCTCACACGCGGGACTAATTCCCCTGCTGTGCTGAGCGTTCCATTAAACGGGCGTGGTCATGACCGGGGCGCTGTGTGTGTCTCACCTCCCCCCAGCACAGCAGGGGAATGTGCTCCGCAGCCGAGGGGTTAATCTCTAAAAGGGCGTCCCTGTTGTTATAACATGCCCTTTTGAGTGACCTTAAAATGAACCAGAATGGATAACCTTGGACCTTGAGTTTTCCTTTCAGTTTTTTTTGCTTCTGCAAAATAGTTATCTTTCTTGGAACAGTATCTTCTAAGGCGGTGGGATTGTCCAAATTGGAGATTATCATTAAGTGCCTGAGGATGGTGGCTGGTAAACCTTAAAAGTGTTTTTCTCGTGGTTAGTTTAGTAAATAAGGTGGTATGTAGCTTGTTATTACCTGTCTTGATTGTGATATCTAGGAAATTCATACTTTGGTTGTTATACTCAACTATGGACTTTCAAATTATTGTTTTGTCTATTGATTCAATTATGGAACATTAGTAGACTTTGTGTGTCACCTTTCCATACCAGGAATACATTGTCGCTGTATTGTATAAATTTACTTATATGCATTCTGTCTGAATTGTCTATAAATTCTATGTGTTTTGATTCAAAGTTAGCTACATAGATGTTTGTTACTTGTGGGGTGCAAACCACCCCATAACTACAAGCTTAATCTGTTCATTGAACTGTTTTTTCGAAAATAAAGAAATATTTACTCAGGGCTATTTCTGTACACTCGAGGATGAAAGAAGTAGGGACCTGGTGTGGAAGTATTCTAGTTTCTAATAATAAATCCAGTAACTTGAGAGCTTCTTGCTGGGATATGTTTGTGTATAAACTCTTAATGTCCATAGTTATAAGAATTTCTTCTTGTGAATCAAATGGATAGGTCAACATGGACTTCTGGTACCAACCTATAGGATTACACCCATGAGTTGCTGACTGATCTGGGACATCTAGGAATGGCTCATACCAGTGATTAGAATATTAAAGCAATATTATGTGGATTTCCAATGTTTGTTTAAAATGGTACAGCTTTTATAATTGAGCAAAATAAAAATATACAGAAAGGAGCATTGTGGCAACCTTTTTCAGAAAAGTGATCTTTAAGTGTCAGCCCATTTCATCCATTGCTTCAACAAAGTGTCATTTGCAGTTTGGATCATCCTACAGTTGTATGTCTCACCAATTACTGTGCTGCTGTTGATTGTATCATATTGGGTAGTAAGTGTATTAGCCCACCCAAATAAAAGCCTACCATCCATTATTCTTAGAATTAGCAGCAGCCGCCAACAGCTACAACATGTTCCTACTTACTTTGTGTCCACTACTGAAATAAATGTGTCCCTTTTCCATGCCAATGGCTCTGCATTGGTTGTCTGCCTCACCAGCACTGTAAATTCTGCAACATTACACCCGGGCATAGTCCAGACATGATCTGCGGATATTTCACTGTCTGGTACAATGCCTCATAGTCATCTACCAATTTTAAGGACAACAAGATACCTTGCCAGGGTATGAGCCTTGCTTATTTAGGATTTTAAAAGTAACTGCTTAAAAAGCTAGCAGATATTTGGAAGCTTGTTGAGCTCCATATCCTTTCAATTTGAGCCTTTGCCACATCTCAGCACGTTGTTGTTGTTGTTTCTGCAATTAGGAGCCCTGCAGAGTGTGCCAAGATGCTGCAGCATGTGAAGGAATCTCAGCGGAAGAGCACGGTGTTCTAGGGCACTAAGCAGTCAGTGCTATTTCAGAGATCATGTTGAATGTCCATGTATCTTAGTGTCCTTAAAGTTGGTGGTCCACTAGCTCTCCCGGGACTTTGTATTCACCTTAAAAAATCCTATGCGCCAAGCTCCTGCTCTTAGGTCTGACTAACAGTATTACTTTTGCTTCAACGTGCCCAATAGAAATGGTTTTGAGCTATGTAGCAATCCTCAAAAATGAACAGACAGTCGTTGAGATTTCAGTGCTCGCCCTAGCCCCAGTAACAATATGGGATCAATAGGAAGCAAAAAATAGAATGGGCTTTGATTAACCACGTCATTCTCCTTGCACATGTTCATCAGCGCCAGGATACCCTTTTGGTGACAGTGCGTTTTACAAGTGCCTAATATAATACAATATAATGCTTGCGTTCTTGGCTAGGATAATGGAAAAGAGTTCTGCTCTGAGGTCTTAACATTTGCAAAGACTGATATATTTCTACATTTCCTATTGGATTTGCCTTTAAGAGGAGGCTACATTGCTGAATGGAAGAGGTTGTCAGTCAATTGAGATTTTTTGCATGTACTAAAATAGGAGTTCAGCTCTGTAATCACTCATTTGGATTCACACAAAAAAAAATTGTCACTGCAGGTTGTCAGTCATTCGGGAACATTTCGTATCCGCTTAAAAACAGGTCAGTTCTGTAATCCCTGATTTGGACTCAGAGAAAAAAGTATCTCTCTGCTTTGCACTATCATCAAAGGGTGACTTAACCCACATTAAGGGGACCAAACCAGTCTCACACTGTTGACAAATGCTGACAAAGTTAGATACACACCATCTGTGTGAGAGCCATAAGACTTTATCGACTGGCCTCCCTAGAATGTTTGAGAACTTCTGAGTAAGTGTTTCAGAAAAATAAAAGCAATGAAGTTTCTTCATTTCCCTCCTTTATTACTTACCCCAGTAGAGTGTTTTGGTGTGCACACACACATGAGCATGTGTGTTTGTGTGTGTGGGTGCGTAAATGAGTAGCAGTTAAATGACGGAGTGAGGGTGCATTTTGTGTTGTGTTATATTCACTGAGCCTTATATAGTGCAGTTTATATAGTGCAGTGATCCTTGTTTCAGACTCATCTTGGTGATGCTTACATTTTAAGGCCTGGGAATTGGTTGACCTGTGATGATTAGGTCTTGTGACCCTCAGTCTCAACACATGCCTATTTTAAATCTGCTGTCTAATCCTGGGAGTGTTTATCAATATTGACCTAGGACCTGATTCATAAAGGTAAAATTACACTAATGTGTAAGTTTATGTTTTTTCAGTATTCACAAAACTGCATTTTAATAGTAAGTTTATAACTGGGAGAATCCGCAGTGGGGGCTGGGAACTCAACGTATAAAAAGATAGGTTTGTCCTTCGTATCACTTGTTATATATTGCACCTAATTTTGCCTCTAATAACTCACTTAGAACAATGGTTTCATGTGTTCTCTGGGT
This sequence comes from Lissotriton helveticus, assembly GCF_964261635.1. Taxonomy (NCBI): domain Eukaryota; kingdom Metazoa; phylum Chordata; class Amphibia; order Caudata; family Salamandridae; genus Lissotriton; species Lissotriton helveticus. Next base: position 169,863,876 of record NC_136068.1, read on the forward strand.
TAGCAATGAAAATGTTTGCATTCATCTGATTTCAGACATGCTACTGCCCTGCTTATCTATGCTTCGTGGGAACTTTCTAAGTTGGTGAAAATCTGGGATACACTGTGATATGGTGAGACAGGTGTGGATGTTGAATATGTACAATGTAGGTTAACAGAGAAAGGGCAAACGGCAGACCAAGGTCAAGCAGTACAATGAATTAAAAAAGTGGTGCAATCACTTCCCACACCCACCGTCCAGAGGTGTCAGTAGTAGCCACATTCTCAAAAGGTAATGGCACTGGCACACAGCCTGTGCCAGTTTTAAAAGATTGATTGAATACAAAGAAGCAATTCTGGAACAGATTTTGACGTGAGTGTATTGACTTCACAACGAGTGCACCTTCCATTTCCTTTTGAGAATTTATATACAATGTAAGTGTTAACTTGTGTTGTGACAGTACTCACCATGAATGTGATTATGACAACAGTACTCTTCACATATTTACAGATGTTGAAAAGGGCACAAAATCATGGTACATGTGGTGGTTGAATATTTTTCAACCCAATCTACCCTCTGTTTGCTATTTAATATGACATTGCTGGAGACTGGGTCATTAACTCAAGGAGGATCTGTCCTGCACCAACTTAATGAACTTAGGGGCAGATTTATGTTGGTCATGCGCCACGTTTGCGTCACGGAACTGCGGCGTAAACGTGGCGCATCCCTACGACCCATTTACAACGTGACGCATCTAGGCAGATGCGTCACGTTGTAAAGCCCTGTGCCATATGTGGGCATTCCGGCGCAGGGTGGGCGTTCCAGGGCAGGTGCGTCTCGCAAAAGTGGCTGAGTGAAATCTATAAGATTTCACTCAGTCACTTTCAGGCCAATGCTGCGTCAAAACCCTGCGCCTGCTTGAAGCAGGCGTAAGGCTTGACGCAGCATTGGACAGATAGGGCACCCCCCAGCATTGCTGGAGCTGCGTCGCGCTTGCGACGCAACTCCAGCAATGCGCCACCTTTACGGCACAGATGCGTCACTCATCTGTGCCGTTTTTGCCCCATGGTGCGCCGCATTGTAAATGCGGCACACCATGGGTGGCGGAGCTGCGGCGCAAAATAACTAGCGCATCCCTGGGGATGCGCCACTTATCATAAATCTGCCCCACAATTTGGTTAGGTCAAAAGACAGTTCTGTGAGAATCTCTGCTCAACCAATGGTAGCTATGGCACAAGCAGCAGGCACTCCCATGAGAAGTGTGTATTACGTTCAAGCAGTGGCAACAATTTTAAAGCCAAAAAAAGCAAGCACTGGAATTTCCAAAGTAATCTATAAAAAAATAGAAAAATTTAATGAGCAATAAGATACCAAGATCATTAAATTGTGATAAGGGAAGCAAACATTTGATTTTTTGTAGTTTTAAGACAAAAAGAGCCTAGAAAATGTAAAGCGCCTTTGAAAAACAACAGTTTGCTAATTTGACTTGGATATAGGCACAATTAATGAGGCTGACCGTATGAAAAAGGGTTTGGTTATGCCAAAGAGGTCGATTTGATCAAAGATTTTGATCTTCAAACTAAGGTGCTGATTATGAGTGGGTCAGTGTTTTCTGACCCCAGCTTAAACCCTGTTGCACTGGGCTCAGAATTATGAATTGAGTGGTATTTACTACAGCCAGGTAAAAACCTCACCCATTGTTAAATACAAGAATGTATCTAGGAAAAAAAGTGCACCATACCTCCAGCACCATGTGGTGTGGTAAGTAAGCACCCAAAGCTCGACGTTATTCTCCAGAAAGTCGTAGCAGGTGCTATTTATCACACCTTCTAAATAACATACGCCAGTGCGCTGGTGTGTGAAGCAGTGTCCGCCCACTCCCCTCTAACATACTCCAGAGTATAGGTATTTTTGTTTTGTAATAAAAAGCACCAAGATTCTGAAAACACAGAATCAGCGCTTTAGTAGGTGAAAAAGAAAATCAAAACCCTTCATGTGGGCAAGTTCTGACGTTAAGGCTGGGCGAGGGTTCCTCAGAGTCAGATATGTCATTGAGGTGATTCTGCTGAAGCCAATAGTTTGGCGACTAAAAGGTCTAGGTAGGACAAAACTGCATTTCATAGGTAACAAGGTCACTGAGTGGGTTAGATAGATATTTCTCTAGCAGGTCCCAGGCCTAGCTCTCAATCATTCTGCCAGCCCTGCCCCTGCCTCATTCTTCGTTCCTGCGCTCACTGTCTCCTTCTCCCTACCTTGACCCTGGCACATTCTTTCTTCTTCACAATTTTAGGCTTTCCTGACTGTTACCTCTCACTCTTTTACTCTGGTTGTTACCTTCTCCTCCTGCTCCACTTCTGCTTAATTTTCTCCTGTTTGCCTTTCCGTTTTCACCTTGTTTAGCCTTGTTGTGACTGTTTCCTCCAGCTACTCTCCTGCTAGTTTTTGCCACTGCTCTGCCTGTTTCCTGCCTCCCACCAAACCCGCCCACCACTTAAATGAGCACTACTGAATAGAGGCCGTAATGTGGCTGCACGTAACGGGTGCACCAAGGCGCCCCAAAAGCAAAGCTGCCTGCGCTCGTCCATGCCTGGACCACACCCAGCACCAGGACACCTGGTTCCCATCTACCCCATATACAAATCCACCACCCTCTGCGGCCCGAACAAAGTATACCACAGCAAACGCTGCTGCCATGCTGCATTGCATTGTATGGTATGACCATTTTCCTGTGCCAGCTGAACTTTCTCCTGCATCAGTGCACCCACCATCATGCCACAGAGCTCCACTATGACCTCTCGCCACACCACACTAGAAGCTGTCCTCCGGCTCTACTGCTTTTTCCTCAGCACTCGCTCAATATGCAAACATTCCACTGATTTCTGGGACCTCATCGTCACCCTTGCACAGGACATTGTCTTGCTCATTAAGCACTGGTTCAACCCATCATCCGCCCCTGACATCGCCACAGCGTTTCCCAATGGATTCAAAATCTCTCACCAGGACTGCATCAACAAGCCAGGAGGAGGAACAGTCATCATCCACAAAGAGACCATCCAGTGAACCACCACCACTGACAATAACACCACACCCATGGAACACCTCAACTTTCAAGCTTTACACGGACGGAAGGTCAACCATCGGAGGCATCCTCGCATACTGAACCCTGGGTTTTCCAGCTTCTGCAACACCATTAAAGAGTTTGTTGTGCACCTCTCCCTGGACACCAATGACTACATCTTCCCCGGTGACCTCAACTTATACCTCAACTACCCTGAAAATACCAACACCACCCACCTCCTTGACAGTATGAGCAGCCTTAGACTCACCCAAATCGTCTGTGACCCCACTCATACAGCAGGACACACGCTGGATCCCATCGGCACCTCCAGCAACTGTGTCAAATAGAGTCACATCAGAGAACTTTAACGGACCAACTAGATCATCGTCCATTTCAGCATCTCCAGTCCCCACACGGCTACCCCCAAAATGGACAATACACCCAACCACAGCAGGAGCAAAATTTCAGACGCCCTCAAATCCTCCAACCCAGCTGCCACCACCAACCTAGACCAGGGAATTCGGAACTTCAACACGTGGATCACCACCAGCACTCATAGCCCCCATCAAGAGCAACAGACACAGAAGATCCTCCAAACAGGCCGGCTCGTGCACCCAAGAACTCAGAACAGTGAAACATGACAGCAAACAACTGGAGAAGAGATGGTGTACCAGCAAGGCCACCTCTGACAGGACCACCTGCAAGACCTCCCTTAACCTCTACCACCTCTTGCTGAGAGCAATAAAGAAGAAGGCCTGAGCCACACATATCAAAATCAATGCCAACAATAATGAAGAACTATTTAGCATTATCATTGAGTTCTCCAACCATGTAGCCAGCTAAAACACTATCACTCCCTCACAAGAGCTGTGTGCCAACCTCGCTGACTTCTCCCATAACAAGATCACAACCATACACAGAAACCTCAAACCCCAACCCACACCTACGGAAATCGTCAACCAATGCGCCCCCACTGCAACCAATAAGAACACTGGACTGACCTCAAGGTGCAAGCTCTCCACCCAGGACACCACCTCCTTCATGAAACCATCCACTCAAGTCCTACCACAGACCCATGTCCACACCACATCTTCAACCTCAGAAGCCACAGGATTGACCAGAGACTCTTGACCTCAATCACAACAACCACATTTCCTGAAGTTTAGAAACATGCTGAAGTCAAACCACAACTTAAAAAGCCATCACCAACCCCACCAAACTCAAAAACTACTGGTTCATCTCCATGCTCCTGTTCCCAGTCAAGGTTCTGGAAAAGACTATCAACAGGCAACTCACAAAATACCTAAAGCAAAACCAGCTACTCAACGCTTCCTAGTCTGGTTTCTGCAGCAATCACAGCACTGAGACCTCCCTGATCGCAACCACTGATGACTTCTGAACCCTCCTCACCAGGTGGGGCAGCTTTGATCCTCCTCAACAGCCTTTCACACTATATTCCACCAAACGCTGATCGAAACACTCCACGACATCTGCATCCAAGGGGATGTGTTCGGATTTGATTGCCTCCTTCTTCACCAGAGGGACACAGGCGGTCCGCCAACCACCCTTCACCTCTGAACCCAAGGATATCTCCTGGGATGTCCACCAGGGCTCAGCCCTACTCTCTTCAATGCCTACATGATCCCACTTGCAAACACCATCAAAGAACACGGTCTTAACATCATATACTGCGCAGACAACACCCAACTTATCCTTTCCCTCCCCCATAACTTGACCACCACCAGGACCAACTTTCACAGATGTATGACAAGTGTCGCCGACTGAATGAAGAACAATTTTCTGAAGCTGAACACGAACAAGACGGAATTGCTAATCTGCAGCAACCACAGTAAACCCCTGGTTGAACTCCTGGTGGCACGCGGACCTAGGCCCCATCCCACCCCCTTTGCCACACCAGAAACCTCTGTATCATCCTTGATAACAAGCTCACCATGAAATCGCAGATCAATGCTGTCTCCTGCATCTGCTTCTTAATGCTGTGCATGCTACAGAGAATCTTCAAATGGCTAACCCTGCACACGAGACACATTGTGACACAGGCCTTCATCACCAGCCGAATGGACTATGGCAATGCTCGATACGTAGGGATTGCAGCACACCTGTTACTTACAAAGACTTTAAACCATACAGAGATCAGCAGCCAAACTACTTCTTGATCTCCCCAATGCATCCATATCACACCTCATCTTAAGCACCTCCACTGGCTGCCAATTCAAGCAGCTGATCCATGCACACAAAGCCCTACACAACCAAGGACCCACCTACATAAACCACCTCCTCAACTTCCACCAACCATCAACAAGATTACGCTCCACTTCCATATCCCTCACTGATACGCCCAGCTTCCTCCAAAGCAGAAGTAGAGAACACCCCTTCTCTTACATTGCAGCAAAGACGTGAAAAAAGCTTCCCCCTGCTCTGGTTCATCACCTCACTTCTGGAATTCAGAAGGACTCTCAAAACCTGGCAGTTCGAATAAGCCCACATGGGCCTGCAAGTGCCTATATACCATGCTGGGTGACTAGCAGTGCTGAAAAAATCCTTTGATTGATTAATTGATTCACCTCACCCATGTCCAATGTTTTAGCTGCAGCTGGGCAGGGCTCCATGTGTGACCTCCCTGGGAAAGCCTGAGCATCACGTCCCAGTCATCAAGATGAGGTGTTGCTAAACATAAACCAGAATTGTACGCACTACATGGTTTTTCTACTGGGATGTGAATGTGCTGGGCTGCATATATCTGTGCGAGTACTAAATGGGCCAGATTCACAGAAATAACTTAAGAGAAAATCCTAAATGTACTACCATTTTGGTATTCACAGAAGGCACTTACTCATTTTGGTATTTAGAGAAGGCACATACTCATTTTGATATTCACAGAAGACACTTACTCATTGATGAGTAAGTGCCTTCTGTGAATACCAAAATGAGTACGTTACTCATGAACATGAATATTTTAATTAGCATGAGAAGGGGTGATTGGCCAGTGACCTTCCTTTTAAAATACATTTTAATTCTTTCAGAGTTTGTAACTTATCTAAGGCTTGTGAATACAATTTAGTTTTCAAACTCCTGATACATACCATTCTAATTTATAATTAAGAGGGAGTGCCTCTTTCTTGTCCCTTCTTAATTACATTTCGGAATGAATTTACTACATAGGAAAAACCTAATTTGCGGTTTCCTGTCCTGAAATTTTGAAAATCTCAGGGTTTGCAATTGCAAAATGGATTTGTGTGTCTGCCCTGAGCTTTGGCTTGTACCATATTCTGTCTAATCCAATGAAAACATATACCCGAAAATGGCCGTATAAACATTACCGTTGTGTTGACCTGTCAAAATAAACTTTTGCTGAAACTAAATTGTAGAGGTTCAATATGAATCTTAAAAAAAAGATATCAACTGATGATTTCTGTTCACAGCTGCAAAGCTTGTGCAAACGCCCTTTTGTCATGAAGTCATTTTCCCTGGAGAGACCCGGGCATGCAAATATTCTCTCAAATCGATAAATAATTAGAGCTCTTGAATTAGAGAGATTGGATCTCTTGTTTGATGAGGCATGGGGTGTTCAGCTTTCTCTTCCCAGAGCATACCAATTCACTGTTTAGTGCCTTGAGAGATAATTATTTTCTGTTGATGCAAAGATTACATGGCACAGTAGATTGTGGGGTGTCTTTAAGAGACTGTAGGCCAATTCACTGGAATAACTACTTCTTTTAAGGAGAAATCAATATCTATTGTTTGCTGCAATGGCTTCCACAAAGATATCGGCTACATCTTTTTTAGCAGAACCCTTATCAATGAAGTAATGAGAAACATGGCCTCACACACATAATGGCCAGATTTCAGCACGACACAGATTGCAACATCGGATTGGGTTTTGCTGGGACTGCTTCCTTGAATAATGAGACATGCTCAAAGCTGTCGCATCACCATCAAACCTATCTCTTCAAGGGGCATGAGGTGTTTAGCCTGGATAGCATACCTCCTTCACAATGCACTGGCACATGATGTACATGCACAACCTGCTCACTCTCCTGTTTGAGATACTGCTAGTGCACATCTTGAATGTCATAAGGTGGAGCAGATAGTTGTGGTCCATTCTATGATACACATTGGGCTTCATTTACGAGGTCCTAGTGGCTCAATATGCTGCAGCATATTTACAAGCCCACACAAAGCCACTTTGCTTGGCTTTTGTAAATATGCGCCCCTTTCACACAGAACACTGCGTGAAAGGGCGTTCCATAGGTGTTGCAGTGGGTGTTTCCACGCGACACCCATTGAACCTGAAGCATTCCCAGATTTACTCGGAATCATAAATCTGGGAATGCGTCAGAATCTAACGCCATCCCAGGGGTGGCATTAGGAAGGTGCAATGAGAAGAAATATCCTTATTTCTCCTTGTTTTTTCCGCTTTCTATCTGTGATCCAGAATGCTATTAATTGTTGTTTTTGTGCCGCAAGGGTGCCTGTGCTGGTTCATGGCAGCCAATTTTACACCAGAGCTGGGAAAAGGACAGGGATGCATTGTATTGTTGTTAATATGATGCATCCCCGTGCTTTGAAATGACGTCATTTTCTTGTAAATGAGGCCCAATGTGTCTGGGCACCTTTTGGGTCTATGCATTGCGTATTCACATGGCTGTGTGACTCCATACAAACGAGGGAATGCCTTGTCTCAACATCACAATTTGACATCACAATTTGACTAATGAAGTTGCATGTGTAAATAGGCCCTTGTAGAACACATTCATTTTTCACCGTTTTGGAGGAGGTGTGCATTACTGAGCCCTTGAGGGTGACTTTTTTGGGAGGTGGAGCAGAGGATTCTAGGGTCCACCACATGGACTTATGAGAGGGGCATGTAGTCTGCCCCTTTGGGTGGGCTTGCCTTCTTCTATTTGCAGATTGGACTGCACCCACAGAAGCTGTGTGGTCATGGCATGTGCATTTGTACTTAATGCGTCTGCATCGTATTGCAGCGGTCGGGACCAATGGCGTGGATGTCAGTGGAACTAGCGGCCTGTCGGTATTGGTCCCATCAACATCAATCCAATCCCTAGTTATTTCCCGCTTCAAATATGGCATTGTGCCCACTGCAGTGTTACCCAACACTAGACTGGCCCCCATAAGGACCACTCTGAACTCTGCTTCCAGACTCATCACGGGATCACAAAAACATGATCACATCACACCTGACCAAATTCAGCTCAATTGGCTATCGCTCAAAGCTAAGATTCAGTTCAAGACTGCCTGCTTGACACACAGAGCTCTTCATTATATCACCCCCCTTTACCTGGCAAAAAAAACACGGACTTTCTGGTCTGAATCAGCCCCTAAGAAGCTCTAACACTCTCCTGCTGAAACCTCAAAAATTAAAAAAAAAAGAACCTACAACGGCTCGTTCTCCGATGTTGCACTGAGAATATGGAACGCTCTTCCTCCCGATCTCAGATCTAACCCTTCGACCTCCTCATTAACACCTTCGACGCTACTGACGGAACCGTTCCGTCACGCCCCTCGGGTGGGCTGTGCTCATGACGGAACGGTTCCGTCACGGCCCGGCCGCCGCGCCTGCGCGGCGCGTTTCATTAAGCGGGTGGGGCCGTGACTGAACCGTTCCGTCAAAAGCACAGCTCACCCGCGAGCCGTGACGGAACGGTTCTATCACCAGCGCAGGTGAGCCGTGCGCCCGCCTGCGACCGTTAGCGCTGTGGCGGAATAACCGCCGCAGGGAAGGAGTTAAAAAAGGGTTACTCCTGAATAACCTGTAATAACAATCGACCTGAAGACACCATAACTAACTTTCATTTCTTATCGAAAAAATGGGTCTCTCATTCAATGATGCAATTGTTATTACTTTACATGTACCACATGTTTGGTTTGCTCCTTTTGTAACTGTGCTTGTTAACTTACTATATGTTTATTATGTACAATGTTACCTCCCAATCTTATCTGCTTCTTTGTAAAGCACTCTGAGACCCTTACGGGTCATGTTCGCGCTATATAAAACCTTTCAAATAAATAAATAACATCCAAATGAGGCCCTACATGTTTTGGCATTTACCATCCATCAAGAGTCAGATGCTGAACTGGGAAAAAGCCATATCTGTATAGATAGAGATATATATGAGTAGCCAGTAATAAATATTAATAGTATGTTTTGACAAAGAAAGATTTGAGTGGAAACCAAAAATAACAAAATATATTCTATGGTTCAAGAGTTTTGGGGGTTTGAGCAAAAGGTCAACATTTCGACATTTGTGTCTCAATTTTGAACCCTGAAGGAATGCTCTCGAACCTGCTTGTAGGTTTGGGGATGGTACTGTTCCTTAGTTACGGGATTCAATAGTACGTCAATATCCAGAGTGAAGCTGCCCCGAGTGGGAAAATGTCTCTCCTACGTGGTATTTCTTCCCTGGACCCTGGAGAGTCTGTACTAGTCCATATACATTTAAGAAATATAACTAAGGGCATCATATATGGAAGGCACACAATAGGAAATTGCTAAATGTGAACAATACCAATTCATAATTTGTGGTTTATTATTTAATATGTTTCAAAAGTTACCCTCCAGTTTTAACAAATCGTTGGTACTTAGTATTTTTAAATAAGGAATCATTAAAAGTGAATTGCAAATTGCAAAAAGAAGTCGCAAATTGCAAATGGTGCCATGCCCAAGCATGATGACATCAGCAAACCAGGAAGTAACAAGCATTGGAAATGCAATAGGTCTCGCAGCATTAGAGTTTGTGCTTTTAGAATTGTTTATGGGTTTTTTTTTTTAAATGTGGCCATTCCATATTAGAGCCGAGACATTGAATTATAGTCAATGCCTCTTCTTATTAAACCACCATTATTTAAAAGGGATAGGTCACTTTAAATGTTCTAAAACTATTTAAAACATTGTACAGTTACTGTAGGAATGAAAAACATCTTACAAGTTATTATGGCACTGGGACCAGGGAACCAATTTTACAGTGCGATGTCCTTGTGACCATGCAAAATAGGAACCATCTGGAGCAAAGGCAACGGTCCAATTTTCACGCCCATACTTTTGTTCAAAAGGAGCCGTAGGTTTTATGAGTTCTCCTATGGTGCGTGATCTCACTAAAATAAAATAAAAAGTTTATTCAGAAGTTTATTTAGCGAGATAAGAAGAAAACAGCATCGTTCACAAATAGTTATAAGTCAAATGGAATCTTAGTGTTTAACCACTGAAAAAAATAAACCGCTGCAAAAATATATAACACATTGCAAGCAGTATTTGCATGAGAATTCACTTAACATGTTGGGGAAATTCATTCACAAAGCAGGGAGGACGAGAGATCAAGTGAAGGAGGAGGTAGGGGCGAGGTCTATGTATTGCAGCCACAGCTTTACCCGGTGCCTATTTACACGATCCAGAGTTTACAAACCCAGAGTTACCAGTACATTTATGGCACAGAAATACTGGACCAGTTCATCAGCATGAAAGCCTCAGATGGAGAATTAATCCAGTTTATTAACGTATCTACCATGTCACTCAGCACAGGCATGATAATGGTTAAAAAAAATGCATATTTAAGTTTTAGCAATACCGACGCAATTATATAATGTCTAAGTTACACTCGACAGTTCTAGATGACAGGCGCATCATTCAAAAAAGATTTTCAAACACTGCCAGGTTTAGTCTTCCATGGTTAATGACCGCATCCACACTGTGGCACGCTCAAAATGTAAGTAAAAGCAGACGGTCAAGAGTTAATGGTCACCTTGTACAGAACACCAAGTTACTTATTGTGGCTGTGCTTTTTAAATACGATCAACTACTAATCGGATTGGGCACGGACTACAATCAAGTATGCAGGTTTTACACTAGTTTAACGTAAAGCGCAGGGACGAGTTTCTCGGCTGAGTAGTTAAGTTATATTTTAACTCGTACGGTCTCAGTGCCACGTGGGGAATACAAGTAAGGTGCTCGTTTCCACGAACCAAGGCCGTGCGATGTACTTCCAGCTTTATCATTAAAAACTCCCGACACTAACTCATCAGCTGTCGGGAGCAGTGCCCTCCCTCCTCCAGCTTCCACCAACCACGGCCAGGATCCCTACAAGGATGCTAACAGCGGGGGGGGGGAGGGTGACGAGCTGGAGAGACGACGCCAACGAGGAAGGGGCGTGCATTCTGCGTACATGACAAAATAGACACGCACAATGGCAGCCCTCCCGAAATATCCCAATGGTTCAGCTCCTGCAGTACGTATAGCAGCCATGACACTTCACAGTGAAATCATCCCGTGAAACATACGCGATTTACAGCTCAAGTGCGCTGCGGGTTTTCTTCCCTCTATTTCACAGCGTGTCGAAACAGAAAATGAGGGCCGTAGATCCTAACCCGTGCTTGCAACGGGTGTAACAACCATTCTCAGAATATTGAGCTATGCATTTCTTTTCTGAATAAATGCACAATGAAAAGAACGCCAATGAGTCCTTCAACCGCCAAACTGAGTACAGCAAAAAAGGCACGCGTGTTTAGCATTTAGAAAATAAGCTACGCACAATGCCCGCAACAGACATTTTTTAATTAGTTAAAATCTAAGCTGTCGATAGGTAACAGTTGTAGCAGTTGCGTTATTGCTTCTAGCCGACATCAGGATAAACTCTTCTTGAGACACCAGGGTAACAAGCTCTCGGCATTGTGTGGCGGGAGGGGGCGGGGGAACGTCGAGGGCAGGCAGGATGACTCAGGGGAGGGGGCGGAGCGGGGCAGAGCGGCATGTGGGTGTGAAGAAGCCGGGCCTTTGAAGTGAAGCTAAGCTTCACTTCAAAGGTGTCGGAGGAATGCGGGCGGCTGTGCACGCGCTTTTAAGCTCAATGCACATGCGCATTGAGCTTAAAAGTCACGGGCACTGCAAGGAATCGCCACGATTCCTTGCAAGTTAGATAAAGAGTCGATGAGCCCCTATAGTCTCGCTTGCTCGATGCGCATGCGCATCGACAGGCGAGACCTAAAAAGGCAGAGTGCATCTGTTTGCAGCAGAGGAGCAAGTAGGTGCTAACACTGCCAAATTTGAGTGGCTAATGACATGCCATGAAGGTGCACAGGATGCCAGCAGAAAAAAGCACAGTTCAGTGATGCTGAACTTGAAATACTAGTTAAGGAGTGCATGGCTAAAAAGGAAAAAACCCTTTGGAAAGGCCTCATACAGTGTCCTAGAATCTAGAACAAACAAATTTAGGTGCAAATCAGGGATTGTATAAATGCAGTTGGAGTCACAAACCATACCTCAGAAGAAGTGAGAAAAAAGTGGTATGACCTCCGATTACGAACAACAGAAAGTTCAGCATAAAAGTGAAGGAAAGCAACTGCGACTGGGGCTGGGCTGAGTACAGAAATTCTCTCTACTGTGATGGAAGACCTAATTGCTACAACATTTCACCCAGAATGAGTTGCCGCCATAGCAAAGTGAATGGCTTCGGACATGGGGAAGGTATGGTTATTATAGAAGCTTTGAGATGACCTTTAGCTTATGGTATAAATTCACTGAAAAAAACAAAGGATGCAGGGAGAGGTGTGGCACCGCGACCAGGGTGACTGACTCCCGAATCTGGGGAGACTGACTCCGGAATCTGGGGTTCACGATTCGGGGCGCTGGGGTTCACGGTTCGATCCCCGGGGCCGGCGGCAGATTATCCCAGCACCATGTGACCCCGGGCAATAGCTTGCTTAATCTTCCCAACGGCCCCCAGCACCTAGAGACTCTAACAGGTGATGGTTTGCGCTTTACACATTTGGATTATTATTTTTATTATAGGGACTTTATAGTTAGGCGTACATTTTACTTGTACAAAACTCAAAAATTCAGAAGTTATAGTTAGCTGGGCTAACTATAACTCGCACCCCCGCAATGCACTGCATATGACCTCACATATTACATCACTCATGACATGGTCCGTGACATCACTCATGACATCTCAAATGACCTCACTCATGAAATCACACAAATTGTGAGTGTTTTTTAAATGTTTATGGGTGTTAAAGGTATGTGATGGACTGTATATGAGAGTGATTAGGTGCCTCAGTGAATATATGGTTCACTGACTAGGCTGTCTGTATCAGTCTGTCAGATGGTGTCTAAGTGGCTGTATGGGTTGGTGAGTGGGGGCATGAGTGGGTTCATGGGTGATTGATTGGTTGTCTGAGTACCTGTAAGGGTGTATGTGTGTCTGTGTGGGTTGGGCGAGACGGAGTGTAACTGCCAGCATGGATGAGTGAGTGGGTGAGTCAGTGAGTGAGTGTGTAAGAGAAGGGCTGTATAAGTGGCAGAGTGTATGGCTGTGTCGGTCAGTGGGGATATTGGTTAGTAAGTGGATATGTGAAAGGAAGTATAGGTGAGTGTTAGATAATATGAGTGACTGTATGTGTGAGTAAAGGATTGTGATAGTGGGTGTATGTGTGCATTTCTGTGTATGTGAGGGGCTGTATAGGTTGGTGAGTATGTATTAGTATCTGTTAGAATAAGTGAGTGGGTGTGAATACTGTATAGGTGAGTGAATGGCTGTCTGATTGACTCTATAGGTGAGTAGATGTGTGAGTAGCTCTATGAGTGACTGACAGTGTGTGAGTAGCTGTATGGCTGTATGAGTGGCTATATCAGTTGCTGTATTAGTGAGTGAGTTGATGTACGAGTCACTGCAAGAGTGACTAAGTCGATGTGTATATAGATCTATGAATCAGTGAGTGAGTGTGTACGTACTGGTATGAGTGTGTCAATGGTTTTAAGAATGGTGGTGTGGAATTTTCTGAGACGACACAACATTTTTCGCATTTACTGTGCAGAATCTGTGATCAGCAAATGTTTTTTGCATACTGTAAAATACACTTAGAGCCACCCAAGAGGCAAAAATTGTGTTTATTTTTTGTTAAAAAATCTTTTTTTAAATGTTTGAAATTTGCGACAACCTTGTGAACAACTCGATCACATTGTGAAATCGCAAAACAAAAGCAGACATTCAGCAAACACCACCACATTTAAACATTTTAACTTAAAATACATTCTATTACAACACACACATTATTAACCACATCAGTGCTTTAAAAACATATTTATATGCATATTTTTCTAGTACGTTTTTTAAGAAACTATTTAAACCCTACTTCCTGTTTTCGTGATTACACCGAGAGTCGCCATGACTCCGGTAACAGGTGACGAACTTTCCATTTTTTAGGCGGTGCAAAACACATATATTCACACATTTTACAGTATTTTACACACTAGGGATTTATTACTGCACTGTTTAAGGTCACATTTCTGTAGCGAGTTTGCATAAAAACAACAAGTTAAACTGATTTTCTGTTTTTGCGGTGACATTGGCGTCGCAAAAATTTCGTTAGCCACGGTCATCGCGACTATGTCGCAAAATGACAAAACAAATGCAGACATTCAATAGCCACTACCACATTCAAAACTTATAACTGCAAAATGGATTATAACCAACACACTAAACACATTACTATCTAAATGACTGTATATTAGCATGTACAAGTCCCTTAATATCTCTATAACCGAGTGCATATCTTTTTTCCGTGTAATCTATGACTGCATTCAACTCTGTATCACTAAGCCTCTCATTCACTTAATAAGTGTTTGAGAGGATCTGTGAGACGGTGCATCAGTCTATCAAAACGTCTGTAATAAAACGTGTGACTGCCTCAGTACATCCATGAGTGGGTGTATCAGTGTCACAATGGGTCTGTGATTGGTTGCATAAGTCTCTCACTCAATCTGTGAGTAGGTGCATGAGTTCCTTTGAGCATTTGTAAGTACGTATATGACTGCTGCCTCGATCTGTGAGTGGATACATGATTGTCTAAGTGGGTGTCTGAGTGGATCTGTGACTGAGTACACGAGTCTCTCAGTGGGTCAATGACTGGCAGCGTGAGTGACTGAGTGGTTCTGTCAGTGGGTGCATGGGTCTCTGAGTGGGTCTGTGAGTGGTTACATAAGTGCCCAGGTGGGTTTGTGAGTGGGTTTAAGAGTCTATAAGTAGCCATGAGACGGTACGTATGAGTCCATGACTGAGTCACTAAGTAGGTGCATGAGTCTCTAAGTTGGTCTGTACATGGAGCGTCACTTTCTGATTGAGTCTGTAAGTGGGTGCATAAGTACCTCAATGGGTATGTGGGTGAGTGCATGAGGATCTGAGTGGGTATGTGAATGGATGTATGAATGCGTGAGTGGGTATGTGAATGGGTGTATAAATGTTTGAGTGAGATTATGAGTGCATACATGAGTGTGTTACAGTGACCAGCGAATGTGTACAAATATATATATTTGATATATTTTCACTAATGATCGCAATGACTTAGCAATATTCATGGTGTCCCCACTATGGGTCAAGGGTTTGTCACGCTGGCAGTGGCGTCATTGTTGTGAATATTGTGCGCGGTTAAAAAAGTCAATTTTGGACACAAACGTGTGTCACTAGCACTTACATTTCTGAAACATGGGTCATGATACCTCCACCCTCACCCCTTATGTTTGCTTTCACAGAAAATGTTTGCCCCGGAAACTGTTCCCAATAGACAATATGGCGGCCTCAACTTTCTGTTCAGGTTGCATCCAGCTAATCACATAATTCCTGTTGGTGCGCGCCTTCACGATTAATCTCGAGATATCTGTTATATTCTAGTACTGCATTGGTCTATGTTATGTGCCAGCATTGTATTGCTGGAAAAAACCTGCAATTAGAGAAGTTGATGGTTCAGGTGACAAAACTGATGTATATGAGGAAACTTTGTCATCTTGGGAAAAGAATTATGGCAAAAAGCTCAGCATTGTGGTAGAGTGACATAGCTTCTTCTCATGCACACAAGAGCCAGGAGAGTCAGTTGCGCAATATGTCGCTATATTGGGAAGATTATCAGTGACATGTAAATTTAAGGATTTTAGAGATTAGATCATTAGAGATCAAATGATTAACAGATTGACCAATCTCATAATCCAAGAAAAGTTGCTTGATTTAAAGGATCCAATGCTGGATAAAAATCGAGGTGGCCAGATGTATGGAAAATAGAGGTGGCCAAACATATGGAAAATATGTCTAGTTATGTGAAAGAACTGGGGGGAGCATCCAAAAACAATTTAAATGTAGAAAAAGTGTGTGAAATCAATACATTCAATAACAAAGCTCTTAAGGGAAAGCGTACAGGGAATGTCATTACCAAACAACACGTTTTTAAAAAGAAATGGTCTTTTAGGTATAACAATGAGAGACATAATGCAGATGTAGGCAATTGTCCAGCAGCAGCATGCAAATGTTTTAAATGTAATAATGTGGTGCATTTTGCTAGGATGTGCAAAATGAGGGAATTTGGAAGTGGAAAGAAATATGTGAATTTGATCAAAAATATGGATAGTGATGTTCATGCAGGGAAATCTGATGATTCAGAGAAGGAAGAGATTGAAGTGTTAATGGTTGATGATGGCAAAAATGATTGTACATGTACCATGTCTGTTGCATCTGCAGAGAATGACTGTCCCCAAAATATGAAGTCACAGTGAATGGCATTATGACACTGTTTTGGGTGGAGTCATGTTCACCTTTTACCATTATTGAAAAACTTACATGGGAGAAACTGAATAGTCTGGTATTCGCCCCCGAAGATGTAGAATCGGAAGGTTATTGTAAGGACAAGCTACCTGTGATGGGCTACATTATGGCAGATCTTATGTTTCATGATAAACATGCAAGGAGCAAAGTGTACGTAGTTGAGAAAAGGAAATTGCTATTAGGTTGGAGAGAACAGAGTATGATTTTAAACCCAAATCATCCAAAACAAGTCCTATTGACTCGAGATAAAGACAAATGGGTTATCCAGTTCCCTGCATTGTTTAGTGGCCAATTGGGGTGTCTAAACAAATGTGAGCACAAGATTGAACTTAAAAATAGTGGACCTCCAATTGTACATAGAGTACAGAATGTGCCATTGTCAATGAGAGATGCTCTAAGAAAGGAATCAGAAAGGTTATGTGAAAATGGGGTATTTTGAGCCAATCGACACCTCAGAATGGCTTAGTCCCATACTGATCGCGATGAAACCCAATAGCAATATCCGCATGTGTGTGGACTTGAGAGATCTAAATAGGAGCATATGGGTAGATCGTCATCCCCTTCCCCGAATTAATGGAATGCTGTCAAGCATCTCTGGGGGTAGGTACTTTACCACTTTGGATTTATCCAATGCCTACCATCAGATAAAGCTACATGAAAAGTCAAAACATCTAACATCATTTATTACGCCAGAAGGAGCCTTTTGTTTTGTCCGCATGCCATTTGGTCTGGCGCCTGCATCTGCAGTATTTCAGAGAGTGATGCAGAGTATTTTGGGCAACATGATGAATGTGCCAGTATTTCAAGACTATATCTTAGTGTGGGGGAAAGACATGACCCAACACAATGATATTCTCAATGATATTCTCGTAGAGGCGCTAACTAGATTGGAGAAAGCAGGCGTAACAATAGGGTTGGAAACATTTAAATTTGCTTAGGTGGTTAGTTGAATATTTGGGGCATACTTTGTCATTCAATGGTGTCAAGCCTAAACATAAACTGGTGGAGGCTATGGAGAGTGCTCCTGCCCCTCAAGACAAAGAGCAACTTAGGTCATTTTTGGGACTAACTGAATATTATGCCAAATGTTTGCACCATTTTGTAGACAAAATACACATGCTTCGTAATCTCATGAAAAAGGGGGTAACATTTATGGACAGAAGAATGTCAAAAAGAATTTGAAACAATAAAGAAAGAAATTGCTAAGGCAGTGGCACTAAAACCTTTTGATACGGCTGACCAAACCACTATTGTTACAGATGCTAGAGGCTTTGGTCGGGGAACTATTCTACTGCAACAAACATCAGGGGAAGGAAAGAGTAGTGGTGTTCGCCTCAAGGACTCTAAAGGGTGCAGAGAAATCTTACTCTGTCATCTAAAAAGAGGCACTGGCATGTTGGTGGGGGGTGCAATATTTTCGAAATTACTTCTGGGGTACCAGGTTTGAATCACATACAGATCACAAACCTTTGATAGATATGTTATTGTTGACGTGTCCTTGTTGGATAAAGTTCACTTAAACTTTTTGCTTTTCCCCTAGACCGTTTTCCTGACTGAGAGCTGTGAAGTTAAATTCTGTAGGTACTTGCCACTGCTAATCAGTGTGCAAGTACATATGTTCCCCGTATAAATTGTAGTGGAGTTTGGTTGTCTCTGATTGGTATGCTTGCCTTACTAGCAAGATCCTTCAGTGATGCGCACTATGTGTTCCAGAGCCAGTACTAAAGAAATGTGCAGAGAGGCAACACAGTACTTCAGTGTAGGGCCTGCGCGCATAAAGCTAAATTAGCATGGTTTCCTGACAAGTGCTACCACTGGTCAGGCCGTACTTTGACTTTTGCATACTCATTGGGCACCCCTTGTAGGACCTCCTGGGTAACCCCTAGGCGGGGTGTAGTGTAGGTAAAAGGCAGGACCAGTGCCAGTGTGGGTGCTAGGTCCTGACAGTGGACAATACTCCATTTCGTTTTTCCTGGTGAAAGTCCATCCTGCCCATCACACAGAATGGGGGAGGCTGGGTGTAGTATTGTTAGCCTAGTTTCCCAAGAATTGGAAATGGAACAGTGAAGTTTGGTATGCCTGAACTCACAGTGTCATAACGCATCTTTTTGGGTAGATGGTTCCGTGGCTGTGTGTCCAGAAACGGCTGTTTGAGAAAAGGGCCGAGTTTGAGCTTTAGACCTTTTTCTGTGTCTCAGCAGAATGTAAATTGCCTGCCTGGATCTGGGAGAAGTGAGAAAGGCTGAGGGAGGTCGTGCCCCTGGGGGAGGGGTGGAGACGGCGCCAGGCTGCCCTCCACCTGCAGCAGGGAGAAGGAGAGGCTTTGCGAGGTGAAGAGGCCTGGTTCAGAACCATAACACAATATACACATCTCCCTCTCAGTGATTAAAGATCCAGGCCCCCAGTATCAAAGAGAGGACGGTGACAATGGGGGGGAGATATGTAAGACTGATTTAGGGAGGGGTCGGGACCCCTGAGCACAAGGAAACTTCAAAGACAATGAGGGGTATAACTGGAAGAACTGTAACCCCAAGACTTTGGTTATGTTGATGATGTCGTCGAGAACGGTCTCGGTATCGTTCAGAGAAGTGCTGGGAGCGCTTTGAAGACGCCATGGACTGGTCGAGTTTCTGGCAGCTTTGATCCGTCCGCGATCGGGAAGAAAACCTCTGCCTCAGGAAGAGTTGCTGACTAGGCTGCGGGAGACATTTGACCCTTGCTTTGTGATCTGGGGCTTGTGGGCAGTTTGTAGCTCTTGACCGAAGAGAGACTGAAGGGCGCAGCAGTGGGTCGTGCCCCCACCTTTTTCCTAAGCAGGACTTTGCTGTTTGCTGCGTCAGGTACCCCGAGGGCCTGAGATAAGCTGGTTCCCTCTTTGGAAAACATAAAAGTTTCCAGGAAGTCTCAAGTGGCGCGGTGGTGGGACCATGTCGTGGCAGCCTGAGACCACCAAAGTGGTGCCTAAGGTGAACGTGGACACCTGGAGTGAATCAAGTCTCTTGGTGCGGCTACAGATGTTGGCGCGCCTGTGGATTGTGGGCATCATGAAAGATAGCCGACATTCGGGCCGCGCAGAGGGTGCGTGTCGCAGTGCAGCCAAGGCACTAGTGAAGAGTGCCGGGACATAGTGGGCACCAAGAAGGAGTGAGTCTCCAACATGCGGGTCAGCTTGTGGTGGTGCAGCCAGGGTGTTAGTGGAGAGCACCCAGTACCTCGTGTGAGCCTGGAGGAGAGGTGAGACTCAGGCGCGCAGTGTGCGTGTCGTGGTGCCACCCGGGGGTTTCTGGAGGGCGCCTGAAGACTGTGTGCACCAGGAGAGGGAGTGAGTCTCGGACACGCCGAGAGTGCTAGTGAGGAGTACCGGGGAGCGGTGAGCACCATGGAGTGAAGAAAACCTAACAGCGCTGGAGAGGAGGGCCAAGTGATCGGGCCCTCGAAGGCAACAAGAGGTAGCACCAGAGTTGTGTGGAAGGCTTCGTGGAAGGAGTTTGTGCTGAACATTGGTGGTCTGGACCGGCAGCCCTGCAGGAGCTGAACTACTGGCCCGAGTGTGCCTTGCCCGTGGTGACAAGGTTCTGGAGTGAGGTCAAGACGCTGCGGTAGGAGAGGAGAGCAGGGTTATGCCCCCCAGGTAAAGTGGATCATTGCCTGGGCCGGGGTGCGGGCCCGGAGAGACACACTCTCGGCCTCTATCTGCTGGCAGCTGGATGCGCTTGTTGCTTCAGCCCAGATCTCTGTCCGTGCTGGTCCCAGACAGGGCAGTACAGGGGCCAGGGCCCGGAGTGAAATTTGGGTGTCATCATTGACATTTGTTGGGGGCAACTGGTCTCACAACTTCTAAAAACAGTTGTATGACACTTTGCATATTTGCTGCTAACGAACTATCGAACTATTGGACAACATCTGTCACTAGAGGTGCTTAAGGAACTCAGGGGTTAGCGTGCTATGCCCTACGTTATGTTTCTCTTGCAGGATACAGGATCTGAGCGTAGCGCACTGCATTGGTTGTTTACTACACTGTACTGAATTGCTCTGTGATGCATCACATTATTCCTTCCTTGTACACGGCATGCTGGTGGTGATACGCATTGCATTGTTTTTCTACTGCACTGTACGTAATTACAGCGTGACGCATTGCTGTATTCCTTCCTTGAATCTAGTGATACAACATACCTAACCTGTTGAGAACGTCTAAAAGACAGCATAATTGTTGGTTAGAAACAGTGGTTGGGGATTAGGACCTCCCAACCCACCAGAAACAATATTTCCCAGTGTATATATGTGGGAGTTGGATTGTGTGGTCATTTCGTATATCTTTTTATATAAAGTGTATTCGTTTTATACAAACTCTTGTGGTGTCCATTTATGGTGACATCATTGAGATTGCTTTGGGCTTGGTTGCACATACTGAATACAACACTCGTGCCTTGGAGATAAGCCGGGCGGCTCATGTCAGGCTACTAAGGGGGTGAGCAGAGCTTTCTCAGAATGTGTCCTTTCTTGGCCTAACGTGGGAGCGGGGGGGTCCGGGTCACGCACTTGATAACAACGGTGCGCGCTGGAACTCCGGCTCTAACAGTTCTCCACTGTGGGAGCAGCAAAGGCCACACCACGTATTGCTAAATGATTACATA
This sequence comes from Lissotriton helveticus, assembly GCF_964261635.1. Classification (NCBI taxonomy): domain Eukaryota; kingdom Metazoa; phylum Chordata; class Amphibia; order Caudata; family Salamandridae; genus Lissotriton; species Lissotriton helveticus. The sequence goes on from NC_136068.1 coordinate 169,885,166, forward strand.
GTTTACAAGAACATGATTTTGTAGTCAAATATGTCCCAGGTATAGATATCATTAATGTTGATTGCATGTCCAGATTGCCCTTGTATGTTGGTGTTGCTGAGGATGATGATGATTGTATGGTGGCAGACATTTCAGAGGTGTGCCACGCAATTGGTGAGAATAAATGGAGGGATGTGATTAACGGACACCCTGAGTTAGTGAAAGTGACAAGTAAACTAACTGTGATTTATGGTTGAAAACTAGATAGGGATTTGGGTATTTATAAGAATATATGGGAGGAACTCTCTGAAATTAATGGAATTGTGAGAAAAGCTGACTAGTTGGTGGTACCGGAGGGGTTACATGATAGACTGATTGGCATAATGCATGAAGAACATGCAGGTATGTCTGCCATGAAAATGAAAATAAGGATGGATTTCTAGTGGCCGGGAATGGACAGACAATTCGAAGGGTATATAAGAGATTGCATTTTATGTATGTGCAGCGATAAATCACATGTTGCACAAGAGACCACTATCAATCCAGTGGTATGGCGCTAAAAGGCCTGGGAGAAGATTGCCATTGATATATGTGGACCGTTTGGGTGCCTAGGAATTATTGACAAATTTGCTGTAGTGATGATGGATTACCACTCAAAATGGCCTACAGTGGCGTTCATGCGCGTGGTGAAAAATAGTAATGCCGTTTTGCACGGATATTTTCTGCAGGGAAGGGTGTCCTACTGAATCGTTAACAGACAATGGTCCACAGATTGTTTCACTTGAATTTCAAAACTTTCTTAAAAGTTGGGACATTAAACACAGCAGGACTCCTCTTTATCACCGTAGGGGGAACGGTCTTATCGATCACTTTAACCGTGTGCTGGGCGAAAGTGTGCAATAAGCCATTTCAAACAACATTTGTTGGAAAAACAGCTGAATACATGTTGTGGAATTACAGGACTATCCCGCATTCTGCTACGGGAGAAACTCCATTTAGTTTATTGAAAGGAAGAGTATCATGTACTGTGGCTGTTTCTGCGTGGATGATGAGGCATGGAAGAAACCCTTCCATGAGGATGTGTTACATGGAGAAATGAGAAATTCCCAACAGCAATACATGCAGAGACATAATGACAAAATTGTTAAACAGAGGCAAAGATTTATGGTGGATATGTGGGTGAGAGTGTTTGCAGGTAATATGGTGTTGAAGGGTACTTCTAAATGGTCAGAACCAAGAAGGGTGGTGGAGGTTCAAGGAAAGGGTGGCTACTGTCGAATGACAAATTGTGGAATACCAGAAGGGTGGTGAAATGTTCTGATGTGGAAATGCACAAGTGGGAGTGAAGGAAAGAAGTTCGGAGTGGAGATAGAAAGGAAGGTGAGAAAAGGTTGAGTGTAAGAGCGAGACAAAACCCTATGTGTCACAAGGATTTCTTATTTTCAAGAATTCTTGGGATGTGCATGTAGATATTATTACTTGTATGTATAGAACATTTTATGTATTTGTTTATATGCTACTTTAATTCGTATTATCTTTAGGTGTATGCATAGCATTGCTTGTATTTCTTCATGAACCTTTTTAATTTCAGTTTATTATAAGAAGGGAGATATATTATATTCTAGTATTGCATTGGTCTATGTAATGTGTCAGCACTTTATTGCCCTGGGATACTGTTGCTGTCTTATGATGCAGCCAGCCTCTGAACTGGTTCTGGAATGTAAGTTGTAGAGATAGAGAGAGAAGCCCAGAGCACGATTGGCAGCTGAACCTTGTGAACTACTGGGGGCTGTTCCAGATATCTACTACTTTAGAAGGTGTCTCTCCTTAAAAATATCTATGACCAGAGATATCACTATAATTTTCAATTGAAATTTCTCAAGAACCATTGAACGAATGTACACCAAATAACTAAAAGGCACTTCATTGAACCAACATCTACCTTCCTACCAAATTTGGTGTAAGTCTATTCAGTGGTTTAGGCTGTAGGTGTGGCTAAAGGCTCCTATGGGAATTAACATTACAAATGCACCTTTATTTTGCACCCCAATTTCTTAGTTACTACTGTACGAATCACCTCCAAACTTTCCATGACACGCATCACCTACCTTGACACATTTTTAGGAAAAGTTGAGAAGATTGGTCAATGGGAATTAGACCACCAGTAGGTCCACACAAGCAGGTAACCCCCAAAAGGAGTTTGACCACAGGAAGATACGTAGTTCACAGCGTTTTATTGAAAACTTGCTAGCAGGCAATCAGACAAATGCAGGCATCAGTCAATTCAGTATGCCAAACGCGTTTCAGGAGTCCCATTTTCCCTTCATCAGTGGCGAATCATGGCACATAGTTTTACGAGGTGTAGTGTAGTGGGCACTACACCTCGTAAAACTATGTGAGTGTGGGACTGACTACTCCTTCTTTTGAGTGTTTCTGTGCTACGTACACTCCTTGCAAGGGTGCCTCCTAGCCTATTTTTAAAAAAAAACTGGTTGAAATAAGCACTGCTTTTTATGCTCTCCATGCTTTTATTGACTCTGTGTAGGCAGTTGATACATAATGCCTGATGATATAAAGGGGTTTGAAATACAAACAGCTTTATCAACGTTTTTTGTTCCTCCTCTGGTTAATTCACCAAAGGAACAATTCTTTCAACTAATAAATGAGTTGAACTTAGTATAGTTGTGCACGTATAATAAGTCTACCTGTGTGGATGTATGCTTCTAAGAGTTCGCATTGTGGATACGTTATTGTGTTTATTTCATCCCTGTAGATTTTGATTGTTCCCCTACAACAAGGAGGTTAATGATCTCGAGAAGAATTTTCCTAAAAGGAGCCTCGACAACTGCAGGTCGTATGGTTCCACATGTCCACTGCTCAGGTCCGAGCGCTTTAGCGTGCTCTGGTAACTGAGTGGTTGAATAGTGTATTTCTAGGTCCTGAAGAATGCTGAGCTGAACTACCGCTCTTAAAGCAGAAACATGTTGACCGTATTCTTTTAGTATTTCTTTTCTTTCACTTGTTGAAGTGGACTGAAGGGTTCATTGTATAAACCTTCTTTTAGTCCAGAAAAATTAATTATATTTTTCACTCACTGTTTTTAAGGGAGTTAGAGCCACCCTCTTATTAAAGTAATTTTGAGGAGTGGTCCATACTCTTTTTAACTCACCATCACTTTCTCTAGCTAATAAAAAGGACCCAATGAAGACAACCGGCTACCAATGTTCTATTGGAGCCTGAGGGTTCTTCTAGCTAGACTTTTGAGCACGTGCACTCTATTTTTTCTTTTATTTTTCCTACTATATATAATTGCCTTTCTGGGATTTAATAGCGTCCTGATTTGGAATTTGTTTATTGCATTTGTCACTCGTTTTAACACTCTCTTGTTGTTTGGTATATGGATTTATGAGGGGCATGAGAGTGTTTCCCTTCTGGCCCTTACTCTCTTGTTGATGAAGCAATTGCTGTTAATGACAGTCCTGTATTGTAAGGAGAGGCATGGACACTGTGCCAGTGCCTCCGGTTCCGCCCGAAGTGGGAAAGTGCGTCTGGAAGTAGGGGCAAGCAAGGCAGTTTGTTCGACATCAAGGTTGCCTTCCACACTTGACCTTTGTTCCTAATTGGCCTTCCAATTTCTGTGGACAAGATAATCCAGGCCACTCATATCTTCCGCCCCAGCTAAACATCGTGCTGCATTGTGGGTAATGCAGTTCTCCAACCCAAGCTGCAGTGGATTTCAGAGAACACATGGGGGTCAGGTGTGCGCACTTCTAAAGAAGGAGGGGCTGGACTGTTTAAAAGCACCCAAACAGTATTTTCAACACTGAGCATTTGAGAAAGGAAGATGTTACTTCCGAAACGCGTCATGTTACACCAGTGAATAAAGCTGCCTACCTTGCTCCGCTGTGTCCCTTCCATCCTTTCGTGAATGAGAAGATGTTATGGTGATATATATGTAAATGTTTTTGAGCTTGTAAAGCGCACTGCTACCCGTCCATAGGTTTCCTGGCGCTGTATAACTCTGGGGAACCCGTCCTGGCTTTCCCTGTGGGATGGTCCCTTGCTGGGAGTCCCCAAGGTGGAGCCAGGCATCCCCGGAATTGGTGGGGCCGTTGTGGAGATTAGGCAAGCTAATGCCCAGAGTTGCCGAGTGGAACCCCTGATTAGAGTAAGCACCGAAGCGAGAATTATCGAGTCCGCTGACCAAGGTCCACGACCCTGCCGCAACGGGAATTGAACCCTGGTCCCGGCCCGACTTCTGCTCTAGGGACTGCCGCCTCTAACCAGTGAGCCACACTACTCCACTCATATATATATATATATATATATATATTACCTACTGGCGATAGCCAGTAGGTATATATAGTTAGGATTTTTTTCCTATGGGATTTTTGAAAATTCTATGTCGAATAACTTTGGCGTTTGAGGACAGAATTGGCTGAAATTTTCAGGAAAATGGAACATTTTGTTTCTGAGCAGCCCCTGAAAATTTGGGGGGTTTCGTCAAGGGGGGGCCGAGAAAAAAGGGGGGTCCCAAAACGTGTTTTTCCCATGCAATTTTCCATAGGGCGGTTGGCCTCACTTTTAGCCTGAACGGCTGAATGGATTTACACCAAACTTGGCAAAATTGTAGGGACTGGTAGCCCGATGTGCCTTTGCTATGTCTCAAGATATAGGCTCCAGTGGTTTTTACGAAAATTAACTTTGAAAAATATATATATGTTGGAGCCCAAATGTAGCCCAATGTAGCCCAATGTAGCCCAATGTAGCCCAATGTAGCCCAAAGATGGCCACCAGAGACAAAAAAAACAAATGTAGCCCAAATGTCAGCCAGATGTAGCCCAACTATAGCCCAATGGCAGAATGTCCCAGAGTGTTCTAAAGAACAACTAGAGTGCTAACAGTCCCACTTATTACAAAGGTATGGCACACCTGAAGCCATCTTGATTGGAATAAAGTGGTAACTCTTAAAACATTTAATTTAAAAAGGAACAAAATGAGGGGGTTCATTTTACCATAGAAAGTATGATTAGCGAATATATGACGAAATCCCGCATACCATCAGTCCGCAAAAAAAATCCCGCATGTACTATTAGGCCGCAAATTAAAATAACGAAAACTTTTAGAACGAATATGCCTTTAGCATACACTAAACAACTAAACTACCCTAAACCCTAAAACACTACCCCCAGCATGACCCTACACTACACAAACAGTACAACACTACCCTAAACCCTAAAACACTACCCCCAGCATGACCCTACACTACACAAACACTACAACACTACCCTAAACCCTAAAACACTACCCCCAGCATGACCCTACACTACGCAAACACTACAACACTACCCAAAACCCTAAAACACTACACCCCAGCATGACCCTACACTACGCAAACACTACAACACTACCCTAAACCCTAAAACACTACCCCCAGCATGACCCTACACTACACAAACACTACAACACAACCCTAAACCCTAAAACACTACCCCCAGCATGACCCTACACTACGCAAACACTACAACACAACCCTAAACCCTAAAACACTACCCCCAGCATGACCCTACACTACGCAAACACTACAACACTACCCTAAACCCTAAAACACTACCCCCAGCATGACCCTACACTACGCAAACACTACAACACTACCCAAAACCCTAAAACACTACACCCCAGCATGACCCTACACTACGCAAACACTACAACACTACCCTAAACCCTTAAACACTACCCCCAGCATGACCCTACACTACGCAAACACTACAACACAACCCTAAACCCTAAAACACTACCCCCAGCATGACCCTACACTAAACAACCACCACAACTCTACACTACACTAACACAACACTACACTACACAACACTACACTACACTACACAATCACTAACCCACGAAAAAATTAACACAAACCCACTTACCTCTCTCGTCATCGTGGTTTTCACAACGCAAATGCATTTACCATACATGCCTTTAAAACGTAATTCTTAAACACTACCCCCAGCATGACCCTACACTACGCAAACACTACAATACTACCCAAAACCCTAAAACACTACACCCCAGCATGACCCTACACTACGCAAACACTACAACACTACCCTAAACCCTAAAACACTACCCCCAGCATGACCCTACACTACGCAAACACTACAACACTACCCAAAACCCTAAAACACTACCCCCAGCATGACCCTACACTACGCAAACACTACAACACTACCCTAAACCCTAAAACACTACCCCAGCATGACCCTACACTACGCAAACACTACAACACTACCCTAAACCCTAAAACACTACCCCCAGCATGACCCTACACTACGCAAACACTACAACACTACCCAAAACCCTAAAACACCACCCCCAGCATGACCCTACACTACACAAACCCTACAACACTACCCAAAACCCTAAAACACTACCCCCCAGCATGACCCTACATTACGCAAACACTACAACACTACCCAAAACCCTAAAACACTACCCCCAGCATGACCCTACACTACGCAAACACTACAACACTACCCAAAACCCTAAAACACTACCCCCAGCATGACCCTACACTACGCAAACACTACAACACTACCCAAAACCCTAAAACACTACACCCCAGCATGACCCTACACTACGCAAACACTACAACACTACCCAAAACCCTAAAACACTACACCCCAGCATGACCCTACACTACGCAAACACTACAACACTACCCAAAACCCTAAAACACTACCCCCAGCATGACCCTACACTACGCAAACACTACAACACTACCCAAAACCCTAAAACACTACCCCCAGCATGACCCTACACTACGCAAACTACCTTAAACCCTAAAATACTACACCCCAGCATGACCCTACACTACGCAAACACTACAACACTACCCAAAACCCTAAAACACTACCCCCAGCATGACCCTACACTACGCAAACACTACAACACTATCCTAAACCCTAAAACACTACGCCCAGCATGACCCTACACTACGCAAACACTACAACACTACCCTAAACCCTAAAACACTAGCCCCAGCATGACCCTACACTACGCAAACACTACAACACAACCCTAAACCCTAAAACACTACCCCCAGCATGACCCTACACTAAACAACCACCACAACTCTACACTACACTAACACAACACTACACTACACAACACTACACTACACTACACAATCACTAACCCACGAAAAAATTAACACAAACCCACTTACCTCTCTCGTCATCGTGGTTTTCACAACGCAAATGCATTTACCATACATGCCTTTAAAACGTAATTCTTTGTGAAGGCATGCGCGATAAATGCACATGCGTTTAGAAAAAATGCGGTATAATGGTATGCGAGGTCAATGACCTTGCGGGATAATGGTATGCGGACTGAAAGTCTGCGGGATAAAAAATGCGGGAAAATGGCTGCAAACCATGATTAGCAGCAGACTTCCCTGGTGAGCACTAGCTTTACTACAGTGATCTAATGAGCAACTAGAGTGCTAACATTCAGAATTTATGGCAAATGTGTGACACATCTGAATGCCTTCTTGATAGAACCAAAGTAAACAAGCATTGAAAATGCAATAGATCTCGCCCTCGTTTAAGTTAAAGCCATTCTGTTTGTAATGAGGTGGCTTTTTAGCTTTGCTTTTATTAGTGTTTTTAAAACTTTCATGTAAATAACATGCATATGTATGCATATATGTATATGTATGCATGCATTTATATTTATATAGATATGCAGATTATATATGTTTATATATGTATATTACCTACTGGCGATAGCCAGTGGGTATATATAGTTAGGATTTTTTCTCTATGGGATTTCTGAAAATTCTATGTCTAATAACTTTGGCGTTTGTGGACGGAATTGGCTGAAAGTTTCAGGAAAATGGCACATTTTGTTTCTGAGCAGCCCCTGAAAATTTGGGGGGGTTTCGTCAAGGGGGGGCCGAGAAAAAAGGGGGGTCCCAAAACGCGTTTTCCCCATTCATTTTTCCATAGGGCGGTTGGACTCACTTTTAGCTCGAACGGCTGAATAGATTTACATGAAACTTGGCAAAATTGTAGATATGGTTTGCCCGACGTGCCTTTGCTATGTCTCAATATATGTGCTCCAGTGGATTTTGAGAAATTAACGTTTAAAAAAATATATATATCTGTGACAGCGCTCCGGTTAGCGCCCCGGTTCGCGTACCTGACGCGTAACGGAACTTCGCGAAGCGAAGCTGATTGGCTCTCCGGTGTCTGTCAACATTCTAAACAGTCCGGAGCGGCCGCCATCTTGTCTCTCGGTACGATCGAGAGACAAGATGTGGTGAAAAACGAAGGGGGAAATGAAGGAAAGGGGGCAAGGTAGACCACTCCTGACCCCCTAGGATTGATGAGGGGGATATTAAAGTGCCCCGCGGGGCAAAAAATAAAAAAAATTTTTTTTTGCGATTTTACGCCGTAGAGGCGCGTCCCGGTACGCGAACCGGGCAGCTCACCGGGCAGCTCACCGGGCAGCTAACCGGGCAGCTAACCGGCAGCGTAGCTGTCAACATTGTAAACAGTCCGGAGCGGCCTCCATCTTGTCTCTCGGTAGGTTCGAGAGACAAGATGTGGTGAAAAAAGAAGGGGGAAATGAAGGAAAGGGGGCAAGTTAAACCCCTCCTGACCCCCTAGGATTGATGAGGGGGATATTAAAGTCCCCCGCGATTTTTCGCGGTAGAGGCGCTTCCCGGTACGCGAACCGGGCAGCTAACTGGCAGCGTAACGGGAGTCCGCCATCTTGTGTTTTTGGAGCGTCCGGTTCGCGTACCGGGTAGCGTCCTGGTAAGCGTAACAAGGGGAAAACCAAGAGAAACAGTAAAAAAAAAATTAAGGGAATAGATTTCCAGCAAACTTGGCAAAATTGTAGGGACTGTTTGTTTGATGTGCCTTTGCAAGGCCTCAAGATATGTGCACGTGTGGATTTTGTCTAATTAAGGTTAAAAAAAATATATATATCTGTAAGCGTGCTCCGGCACGCTTACGTTACGGGTTTTGTTTGCGCTGCAGAGCCGATACGTCACGGTTATGCGACGCGTCATGAGGCGTCTCACGTGGCTACGTGATACGTCACGTAATAAAGAATATATTTTACAGCTATAGATATTAGCTTTTAAAAAACCAATGAAATTCACTGAAAAAACCATAGGTTATAGACCATATATAGTTAGGAATTTGCATTTACAAAACCTTGAAAATTCACTGAAAAAACCATAGGTTAGAGACCATACATAGTTAGCTGGACATTTTATTGACATAAAACCAATGAAATTCCATATATAGTTAGTTGCACTAACTATATATCGCGCACCCGCAATCCACTGCTGATGATGTCACATATTACATCATTCATGACATGGTCAGTGACATCACTGATGACATCACTGATGACATCTCAAATGACATCACTGATGACATCACTGATGACATCTCAAATGACATCACTGATGACATCATGACACACCAATACCAGTTACTACATACGCACTCACTGATTCCTACGTCTACACACACATTCACTCATTCACCCATACAATCACTCATACATACAGTCACTCATTATTACAACACTATCATATGCACTCATACACCTATGCAGACACTCACACACTGCCACTCATCCATGGAGTTACTCACACACCTAGTCAGTCCTGTAAAGAATCAATCACACTTCCATTTCCTCATCTATACAGTTAAACACAGAACACCATACTTCAGTGACATCACTGATGACATCACTGATGACATCTCAAATGACATCACTGATGACATCTCAAATGACATCACTGATGACATCATGACACACCAATACCAGTTACTACATACGCACTCACTGATTCCTACGTCTACACACACATTCACTCATTCACCCATACAATCACTCATACATACAGTCACTCATTATTACAACACTATCATATGCACTCATACACCTAGTCAGTCCTGTGAAGAATCAATCACACTTCGATTTCCTCATCTATACAGTTAAACACAGAACACCATACTTTTCACACATATACTAACACATACTTACTCTCTTATACAATCACTGATACAAGTACACATTGATATGCACAGAGTCACACACCTCCCAGCCAGCCACACACACACTCAGTCTTCCATACATCCACTCATTCTTCAATATGTAAAACATATTTAAACTTTACAAAAACACACAGACACTAGATGATGTCATCAGTGATGTCATTTGAGATGTCATCAGTGATGTCATCAGTGATGTCATTTGAGATGTCATCAGTGATGTCATCAGTGATGTCACTGACCATGTCATGAATGATGTAATATGTGACATCATCAGCAGTGGATTGCGGGTGCGCGATATATAGTTAGTGCAACTAACTATATATGGAATTTCATTGATTTTATGTCAATAAAATGTCCAGCTAACTATATATGGTCTCTAACCTATGGTTTTTTCAGTGAATTTTCAAGGTTTTGTAAATGCTAATTCCTAACTATATATGGTCTATAACCTATGGTTTTTTCAGTGAATATATATATATATATATATATATATATATATATATATTCACTGAAAAAACCATAGGTTTTACACCAGCTATAGTTAGCTGGACGTTTTACTCGCATAAAACCATTGAAATTCCCACGTTATAGTTAGTTGGACTCACTATAACTTGCACGTGCAATGCACTGCTGATGACGTCATCATGATGTGGCAAGCTCATCGCCTATGGTGAAAAGAGCATGAAGCTCGTCGTCTTTGCTGGTGACAATCACGATTGCCCCAAAAACAGTAATTTTTTCCGTTTTTTGTTTTTTGCTCCAGTTGAGCCATTTTCAATTCCCTTCTTTTTGTTTCTTCCCATAAAAAATACAAAAAAAATATAAAACTGTTTTGAAACGCCAAAAAAAGTACAAAATGTTCAAAAAAACATTAAAAAAAATAAAACAACAAAAAGAAGAAAAAAAACTGTTCTTTTTAGAACTACCTTTCATTTATAAAAATAAACCTATATTTATAATGAATCTCTGTCAATTTTTTTTTCTTAGGGTACGCGTACCGGGGCGCGCCCCCCAAAAAATAGAAAAAAAAATTAATGAAGGAGTTAGCATGAGAGAAGAACACAAACAGAGTAATGTTAAGAGAAAGAGAGCTACAGGATGAACACAGAGGAATTGTTTATTACATAGTAAAAAACAGAGAAGGTGCAATAGGGTGAAAGTGAGAAAAGTAAAATGACTAAAGGAGCGAAAGAAGGAAAGAGAGAGGAAGAAGACTAAAGTAGAGATAGTGGGAGAATGTGAGTGGGTGTTGAAAGAAAAAGAAAGGACAGTAAAAAATTGAGAATGAAGGGTAGTGGCGTAACCGGGATAAATGAAGAATGGTGACTGAGGGTAAGAAAAGACCAGTTAGTGTAAGTAAAGAGGGGTGAAAGAGGGTGAAAAATTGAATTAGGATAAAACATGGGGAGTGACAAAGAGAAAAGACAAAGAGAGTAAAGGAAACAGTACCTGAATGGGTTTGAGTGAAACAGCAAAGAAAGATAAGTAATGCAGTGTGTGTGACTTATAGGGAGTCAGTGGGTGTAGGTCGGGGTGTGGGTGTGTAAGGTGTGTCCGTGGGTGTGGCTGTGTGGGGTGTTTTGGTGTGGGTGGAGGTGAGGGTGTGTGAAGTATGTGTGAGGAGTGTATGGGTGTGGGGTGTATATGTGTGCGATGTATGTGTGTGTATGGAATGTGTGTGTGTATGTGAAGAGTGTGTGTGGGGGATTTTTTGTGTGTATGAGGTGTGTGTGTGGTGTGTGTGTGGGGTGTATGTTAGAGGTGTGTGTATGTGTTGAGAGGAGGATGAGGTGTGTGTGTACGAGTAAGATAAATAATTAAGAAAAACAAAATGAGTGAAGAAGCAAAGGAAGGGAACAGAGGGTAAGTGAAGTAAAGAATAGGGATTGAAAGAAGTTGAATATGAGAGGGGAAATAGGGAAATTGGAGTAAACATGGAGAATAAGAATAAGTGTGGGAAGCAGAATAAAGTCACAGGAGTGAGGTTGGTTGAGAAAATATTAGTAAGCTTAAAGCAAAGGGTGATGACAAAGATCATTTTTTTATTCATACTTACCATATAATAAATGTAACTTTAATTATATTTTTTACTGCACTTTGTATCTGTGAAAGAGAGAAGAAAAAATAAGTTATAATTAGTAAAATGTGTATTTTAAATTAAAATATACAAATGAAGAGGTTAAAAATCATAACAGTGTATCTAGAAATAAAGTAAGAGTGAAGGACACAGAAAGGGAAATAAAGTAAGGTAGAAGGATAAAAAGAGAAAAAAAAATACAATGAGAGCAAATTACTAAGAGTAAGGCATATAGATTCACTGACAGAGAGGAAGAGAAGAACAGAGAAATGAATTGAAGGTAAGAAAGATACTAAAACAATGTGAGTTAGCAAAACTAAATCAGGAAACACTAGTAAGTAAAAAGATAATGACTGAGACGGAAAACATAAACAGAAGTGAACATAACACAAGGAGAGTAGGGCACTGAGGACATAGAAGTAGTGAACGAAAAATAGAGAGAAAAGGTCAAAAGTAAGGAGCAAACAAAGATAAACGAGGGAGAGTGGGTGATTTATAGTGATAGGGTGCGATAATACTGCTGAGTGAGTAAACAGGAATTACTAAAAGAGTAAAGGAGGAAAATATAAAAAAGGAAAGTAAAGCAGAGAGACTGAAAGCTGATAAGTTATGCAAGGGAGAGAGGGGATGCAAACAGTTGAAATGAGAATGAGGGCTTGTCAAAGAAGTGGAGTAAAGGAACGGGGGTTACAGAGAGTGAGAGAAAGACATTATAAGTGAGTTAAAAGAGCTGAAAGAGGATGGAAAAAGGAAAGTGAGTGTCAGAGAATGGGAATATAATTTAATTTACACAATCCAAAGTATAGAATAACTTGTACAACATGTTACATAGTTTATTTTTGCTGTTCTCAGAATATATTGAATTTCACTTAAAACAGTGAGTTCAAATTACTCATCATATGACAGCGGGAAAAAAAACACAATCTAAAAGATTGCGTTTTTAAAAAAACCTTAGATACTGACAAATGACAAATGTACACTAATCTTGGATTGACTTACTTTTCCTTGAGGCCAAATAGTATATCATGGAGGTCCTTTTCTCGTTGCAAAGTACTTTGCTGTTCAGTAAAAAATCCATTTCTTCGACTTTCTAGAAGAAAAGCTCCAAGAACATGTGAAATATTTTCTTTATTTTCATATACTCCTTTTTTTCAGTCATGACTCTTTACTCATTCCTGTACCTTTCCTTTTGGCCAAATAGTGTCAGATGTATAAGTATATTTTCAAATTAATTCAAAGAAACTCTGAAATGACCTTTTTTCCGACGTTCTGAAAGAAAGGCTCTACAACATTTTCACAAAATTTAACTATTTGTAAAACCATCTCTGACTCACTCATGTTCATCATTTTGTATAATACTAATATCACTTACTATGAGATCCACTTACAGTACCTATATGACAAGTCAATATTTTATATTACCTGGATCACTTTTACTCAGAATATATTTTTAATCAGCAAAATAACCTTTATTAACTGCTCCCGTCTTCATAGGCCAATTACCTTTACCTAAATTTTGGTTGTAAAAACACTAGGTAGGATTTTTTTAAGCCAAAAGGCAAACGTTGTTTAAAAGTCAAATGAGTGTCGTTACATTGGGTCCAACCTTTACAACTTTTTAAATAGCATGTGTAATGCCCTGATGTTGTAGAAGGACCATCATGAAAAATAGTAGCTGCAGTTGCAAAGGTTCTTCCTGATATCGATAACTGTGAAGCCACGAAATTTTTAATAGAAGTTGTCAATTTAGTTCCATCAGGTCTACATCGTTGAAACATTAAAATGACATAGTGACCATAATTTTGTACAAATAATGTGGACAGCATTGTAGACTTACATTGGGGACACACCATATTGTGATCCGCTGCTTTAACTAGATTATTAAAAGGCACTGATTTGCAGTCTGGTAAAGTCAAATATATAAATCTTTCAGTGTCTATTCTAGTAGTACTTGATAATGTACAGTTGTCGCAGTCATGCTGCCATTGATAAGAAAGGCTAAAAAGATTTTTAATATCTACACCTTCATCTTCCAATACATCAAACATATACATTAAAAATTCCTGACAATCCTGCTGAATATTCTGTGAAAATTGATTTTGACCAGTACATATGTCTAGAAGATTTCGAATTTCTGAAACACTTTCTATTTTTGCTCTATCACTGGTACATTTCTCAAACACGGAATTCAACAAACAACAGAATCTTTGATCCCGATTTTCAACAATCTGTTCTTGTATATTTTGAAGAAAAAAAACAACATTAACCACTACATTAGCATAGCAGTTGACACCAGAACTGTTTTCAAACTGAAATCCAACAACATCTTCAACAGAATCTTTTTTCCTTCTGCTTACAATTACAGTTTCGTCTACTTTTTGTCTTTTTGCTACTACCTCACTGCAATTACTCTCATTTCTTCTTTTTCGGCCTACCACACGTTTTTCAATCAGAGGATATTGAGGCAAATGTGGAGCATACTCTCTTCTTAACCTATTGTATTCTTTAACACAATGTAGATCTGCACAAATCTTTGTTTCATCACACTCAATCAAGTACAATCCTGATAAAGTTCTGACTCGTGATAATGCCACATATGCCATACCCTCTTTAAACACAGAACTTCCAATGTTCACCAAAGCGCTATCTACACTTAAACCTTGAGACTTATGAATTGTCACCGCATATGCCAAAGAAATAGGAAACTGTTTTCGCCGAACATATAAGTCTTTCACGAGCAAAAATCTAGCTGAACAACGACAAATTTGTTCTATTTCATCAATGCCATCAAATTAAATTTTTAAAATTTCAATTCCATCTCTATTTTTGTAATTCACAAAACCGACAACATGACCCATTGCTCCATTTACCAGACCTCTTTCAACATTTAAATTCCTTCTCAAAATGATACGACAATTTAAACACACATTCAGAGTCTTTTCAAAACCAGCAGTTTTAGATATAGTCTTCTCTAATGAATCCAATTTTGATTTAAAATTTGCAGACAAAATAATTGTTGCTCCCATATGCTCTATTTTATCTGTAGCTTCCAGTTTCATTATCTCTTCATTTTCTAACTTTAACATTTTGTTGTTGAACATGGAACATTCTTTCAGAGTTGGCATCAAACATATGCCAGATTTCTTCTCGTTAATTTTCTTAAAAATATTCTCTGGAAGAATGTTTTCATTTGGGTACAAATTTGAAATTAATCGTCCATGTAAAGCTTCTTTCCCTTGCTGACTTACTTTTCCGATTCTTACATCTTGTAAAATATTTTTATAATCTTCATCCTTTGCCTGCCGCATATTTTGAAGCAGTTCTGCATATTTGAAGTTTAACCATATATTAACGTTTCCAATGCTTCCTAGGCACTTCCTGGTATCTTCATGCGTGAGCATTTTGAACACAGGTTGTCCTTTCACTGGAGTCAACTGCAGTAGATCTCCAAAAACAATAATGTGTTTTCCTCCAAATAAGACATCATAGTCTGTTCTAAGAATTTCTTGCATTCTCAAATGCACAAAAGCAAGCATTATATTTGACACCATTATTATTATTATTATTATTACGAATTTTAATATAGCGCCTGGTTACCATTAGGCATCCCCGCGCTCATCCAGAGCAGAGCAACGTCATACCAGCACAAGAAATCAGGCAGGAAACAAGAAAGTTTTCAAGAGTTTACGAAACCGTAAGAAACTTGCTTCAGAGCGCAAGTACAGAGGGAGGGAATTCCACAGGGTGGCCACCCTTATGGAAAATCGTCTTCCGCCAGTTCTTTCTTTCCTCACCCTCATGACCTGCAGCAGGTGTTGGTGGTCAGAGCGGAGAGCGCGGGGGGCCTTATAAGATTGGACCATATCTTCAAGGATAGGTGGCCCTTTCCCCTGTAGAAGTTGATGGGCTATGCAAAGTGCCTTAAATGTAACCCTCTCTCTGACGGGGAGCCAATGTAACGCCTTTAGTGCAGGGCGAGCAGACTGACGCCTGGGGAGATCCGTCAGGAGCCTGGCGGCCGCATTCTGCACTTGCTGCAGTTTATTTAGTGTACATTCCGGGGCACCCAAAAATAGGGCATTATTAAAGTCCAACCGCGAGATGATAAGCCCCTGAATGAGTAGCCTCCTAGAGGCTGTTGGAAGGAGAGGTAAGATCTTCCGGGCTGAACGGAGCAGGCCAAAACACACGCCTGAGATCTTTTTCGCGTGTGTTTTAAAGGAAAGGTCCTGCTCATGCCACACCCCGAGGCTCTTGATCTCCTGCTTGGGGGTCGGCACAGGTCCCAGACAACTGGGCCAGCTGCTAAGAGATAGAAAAGGGGAAGAATTCCCCAGCAGCATCAGTTCCGTCTTCGAGCCATTAAGCTTGAGGGCTGAGCTACACATCCATGTAAAGATCTTCTCCAGGCATGTGTGCAACCGGTCGGGATGGTGAGTCAATTGTGG
Organism: Lissotriton helveticus; assembly: GCF_964261635.1. Taxonomy (NCBI): domain Eukaryota; kingdom Metazoa; phylum Chordata; class Amphibia; order Caudata; family Salamandridae; genus Lissotriton; species Lissotriton helveticus. The sequence continues at coordinate 169,901,749 of NC_136068.1, forward strand.
GAGACCTACTACCAGCTGGGTATCATCAGCATAGCTGATGATCTTAATACCCAGAGGCAGTACCACACTCTCCAGAGGGGCCATATAAATGTTAAATAAGGTAGGGCTCAACGAAGAGCCCTGTGGCACACCACACTGGAGAGGTACTGAGGATGATTTCTCGGGGCCTTCCCATACCTCAAATGACCGGCCTTCCAAAAAGGAGACGAACCACTTGAGGGCCATCCCGGAGACCCCCACCCCTGACAGCCGTCGGAGAAGCACCTGATGGTCTACGGTGTCAAAGGCAGCACTGAGGTCCAGGAGGATCACTGCCACTGATCCCCCTGAGTCCAAAATGCTCCTTGCATTCTCCACGACTGCCAGCAAGGCGGTATCGGTCCCCTGACCGGGACGGAACCCAGTTTGAGAATTACCCAGAAGGGAGTTAGACTCCAGGAAGCCTGAAAGGCGACTATTCACCAGCTTCTCGGCCACCTTGCTGAGGCCGGGGAGCAGGGAAATAGGCCTAAAATTGGCAAGGTCGACTGGATCCAAGTTAGGCTTCTTTAAAAGAGCCTTCACAACCGCTCCCTTCCAGCTAGGGGGTACTACTCCTTGGGCAAGAGACAGATTTATAAGGTCCGTCACCGGCCCGCCGATGGTATGGGCTACCTGCTTCAGGTATTTCATGGGAGCAGGGTCTTTCGGAGAGCCACTTTTCATAGATGTTAAAACTGTGAGGACTTCTTCCATGGTGACCGGACCAAGAGAGTCCAACTCCACAGGTCGCACACTAGACTGAGGCCCTGAACTGTCACTCGAGGAGACATCCTCGGTTAACCGGGGAAGGGAAGCAAGGATGTTATCAATTTTGGTTTTAAAGAAAGTGGCCAACTCTGAGCATTTCTCACGTGGGTCCTCGTGAGTAACCTGAGGTTCGGGAGCTTTCAAAAGTTCTTTAATGACCCTAAACGATTCCTTCGAGGAATTGGCCGCAGAGCCAATTCTGTCCGTAAAGAATCCAGTTTTAGCTACCCGAATAGCAGACTTGTAGGTACTAAGAGCCGCCCGATATTCTCTACGGCTCGTTTCGCTCCAGTCTTTCCTCCAGGACCGCTCCAGCCTCTTGCAGCCCTTCCTTAACGTTCTCAGTTCAGGTGTATACCAGGGTGCGGATCCTACTCTCCTGCCCTTAGTAAGTTTTTTTTTTTTGGGAAGGAGAGCATCCAATGAGTTGGTGAACCAGGTATTAAGGTTCTCATCCGCCACAAGCGGATTGGGCCCAGGGGGAGGTCGTGACGCCTCCAAATATGCCGCCCATGTATTCACTGGGAGCCTAGACCAGGCTCTGTCCAAGACATAAGCCCTGGGGGCCGGCGCAGCTAAGATGTCAAACTGCCACTGGGCAGGCACCAAAAAGTGGTCTGTCCAGGGTAGAGCCAACGATGGAGATGCTCTAAGGCCCACCAAGTTGGAGAATATGGGGTCCAGCAAGTGGCCTTTCTCATGAGTGGCACCCGAGTTGGCCAGGTGAATCCCAAACACTTTGAGGTCACCTAGCAGATCTACTCCCAGGGGATTAAGAGGGTCGTCAAGGTGGATGTTAAAGTCGCCTAACGTAACGAAGTTACCCGTGGAGGAGGCAAGAAGAGCAGTGGTTTCCAGAAAAGAATTGAGAAAGTTACCCAGCGCGCCCGGAGGGCGATAGATAAGCAAACCCGCCATAGATGCGGTAGGGGATAGGCGAAGGGAAAACTGATAGCTCTCACAATCGTTCACCCCTCCCTCCTGGACCTTACAGACTAATGAGTCCCTATAGAGGATAGCAACTCCTCCTCCCCTCCCTACAGGCCTGTCCTGATGCGAAATAAGAAAGCCAGGGGGGAGTGCTCTAACTATATCAGGACCCGAGCTGGAGGAGATCCAGGTCTCGGTTAGGAATAACACATCCAGCTCGTGGTCCAATATAAGGGAATTAATCTCAATAGCGTGGCTAGGTAACGACCGACAATTCAACAGCGCGATGGAGAGCGCTGATTTAGCGGAGATCGTCTTCTGACCCACATTGCAAGCCCTACACGACAGAAACGGTGGGGGTCCTTCCTGGGCAAATTTACAAAGAGTCGGGTGGAGAGTCCGGCATGACATAAGTTCCTCCCTCCCATACCTGATACACGTACGTGGTGACTCCAACGAATCTGGCATAGAGACCAGCCCTAAGCCCATCTGGGCCCGGACGGGCACAGACGGGCTGAACTCTGGCGTAACTCCGGCGTCAGTTCGGCGTCCCCGCAGCGCGTACCCGCTGCGCGTCAGCATGGCTACCTAAATACTTTCCTACCGAGATAGAGGAAGGACTTACACACGCGCTGCCCCACTCACCCAAGATGGCCGCCACAAGTCAGGGCAAGGGACCCGCAAAGCGCGGTGCTTCCACGATTACAATGCGAGTGAGAGGACAGAGGTGGGAGTATGAGAAGCCAGGCGATTAAAACCAGGGGGTAAGTGAAAAAAAAAAAAAACGCAAATAGACAAAACAGGTAGATTAAAACAGAGGAGCTGCCACAAACAAGCGCCGCGTGAAATGCGCTCTCGCCAGAATAGGACATGAAGCCAAAGACTGCCTACTTAAATACTTTCCTACCGAGATAGAGGAAGGACTTACACACGCGCTGCCCCACTCACCCAAGATGGCCGCCACAAGTCAGGGCAAGGGACCCGCAAAGCGCGGTGCCTCCACGATTACAATGCGAGTGAGAGGACAGAGGTGGGAGTATGAGAAGCCAGGCGATTAAAACCAGGGGGTAAGTGAAAAAAAAATAATAAACACAAATAGACAAAACAGGTAGATTAAAACCGAGGAGCTGCCACAAACAAGCGCCGCGTGAAATGCGCTCTCGCCAGAATAGGACGTGCAGCCAAAGACTGCCTACCTAAATACTTTCCTACCGAGATAGAGGAAGGACTTACACACGCGCTGCCCCACTCACCCAAGATGGCTGCCACAAGTCAGGGCAAGGGACCCACAAAGCGCGGTGCTTCCACGATTACAATGCGAGTGAGAGGACAGAGGTGGGAGTATGAGAAGCTAGGCGATTAAAACCAGGGGGTAAGTGAAAAAAAAATAACACCATGCTTACTTCATCAATAATAAGAAGTTTCATTTTCTTCAGGACTCTGGAAACTTCGGAACACGCATCTCCAGATAGCTTGTGATATTGCAATTTGTTATCATGCTCCACTGGCAGCATCAGTAAACGATGTAAAGTAATCCCTTTAATATTATGTGCAGCCAGCCCAGTTGGAGCGGTAACAACACAAGACAGCGGTGATTCAGTCCTTGCAGATAAGTTGCAATTGCTTTAATCAGAAAACTTTTTCCAGTTCCCGCTTCTCCACTCACGTACAGTTGGACAGGCTTAAATGATGTACATGAGCACTCTTTTTTCTAATTTTTTTTTTTTTTTAAACAATTTTTATTGCAGGGTTACGCATAACATACAGTGCCATTTCAAGTATCATATAGTACAGAGTTACCGTACATCTAATGCTTCTCAGTTGTGTTGGACACAGCCATGGAGCCCTCATCCCGGAGGCAGGGCGGCGTCTTTTCGCAATACAGTGCTCTCTTCGGGCCGCGCCCGCCACCATTGTCAACATTCAAGGAGGTCTATGCTCTGCATTTAGTTGTTTAATGTGTTGTGTCGCACTGATGGACCAATAAAGATGTACTTGGTCTACTGCGGGAACCCCTAGCTCTGACCCCCCCTTCCCTCCCTCCCCTCCCGGTGTCTGCGTCTGTGCCCGGTGCAATGATGTGTGTCCGAATCGTGGGACTACGGATCTATTGCGACTTATTGCGTGTGTGCGTCCTGTGGAAGCGCTGCGGGCGTGAGTATGACTGCTGGGGTTGTCGTGTCTTGGGCCTCCCCCTCTTCTTCCTCTTCTATTGCGCTATCCCTTAGTGCCTGCACTAGTATTTCCCACATCATTGCTGCTTCTTGCGCCTTATCATCTGAACTGCGGCGAGCAATTTGATAACGTATTGTGCTCTCCGCCGTCGCCCATTTCAGGAATTCATTCAGCCATCTCCTATGCGTCGGTACCAACTTCGATTTCCACCCCTTGGTCAATTCTCTCTTTGCTATGAGTAAGCCCATGTCAATAAATTTACTCGACAGTTTGTTCTTCTTTGTGTGAGGGAACCAATGTAAGATGGTGACTGCGCTATCATAATGCAATTCCCTTTCCGTGACTGCGTTCATGTTCTCTTGAATGTCCGTCCAGTACTCTTGCAAACAGGGACAACCCCTTAACATATGGACTAGGTCTGCTCCCACCTGATCACATCTAGGGCATGCCGCGTCTGTTACGTGAAAGTACACTGCGATTTTACTCGGGGTAAGGTAAGCTCGGTGGAGAATATAGAGGTGTATCAGTTGGAAGCGCGCGTTCCTAGTACTCTTTCTGGCTCTCCGCACCAGCTGTGCCCATGTTGTGTCTGGGATGTCTAAGTGCAGGTCCGCTTCCCATTTATTCTTAAGTGGTGTAAGTGGTAGTAGGGTGCCCATGTGCATTCTGCGATATAGGCACGTCACGGCTTTAAATGTTCCCACCACCATCATGGTATATTGGCACGCTAGCGACGTTACAGGTTCTATCAGGCCCCCCCCCCAGTGCCCTTGTATGGCATTCACCACCGCCGCGTGTAGTAGATAGTCTCCCCTCTGAAGGTCGTACCGCTCTTGCAGGGCCTGGTATGGGGACAACACCCCATCCTCATAGAGGTCGCCTATCATCTGCAATCCCGCCTCTTCCCAGAGATGTAGTCACGACCAGTCACCACCATGCGGGAGTGCCGTCTCCATGCCCAGTGGGATTTCGGGAGCATATGGGTGGCCCGGTCCGGTTCGCTTCTGCGAGCGGTTCCAGCACAAGCGAAGGGTCCGTTCCTCTTGGGAGAGCTCCCGTAGAAGTAATTTTTGCTGTAGAGTTATATATGCCAGGACATGGCGGGGAGTGCCGGACTCCCTTCCCCGCTCCGGGCCGCGGTACACTCTCGCTACTTCCTGCGTGAAGAATTGCAATTGAGCTGCTAAGTAATAGAGCTCAAAATCCGGGACGGCCAGGCCTCCCTCGTCCCTAGGGCGGGTTAGTGTCGCTAGTGCTATCCTGCGTCTCCCCTTTCCCCATAGGAAGGACACCAGCATTGATCTCAATTGTTTGAAGAAATACAATAATCGCGGCAGTGCCACCATTTTCAGAAGTGCAACTCGGCCCGCCGTCGAGAGGGGCAGAGTGGCCCAGAAGGACATACAGCCCCTCAAGGCACGGATGCAGCGGCCTACGTTACCATCTAGGAGGTCCGCCGGGTCATTGTAGATGTGCACCCCTAGGTAGCTCAGGCATTGGGGTTCCCAACGAAGGTTCTGACGAAGTGAAGGGCGCTCCTCCTCCCTCCGTAGCGGGAAGAGACAGGTTTTCGTCCAATTCACTCGCAGCCCCGATATCTTGCCAAAGAGCTCTAGTAGCCTCTCGGCTCCCTCCACAGCCTCTTCCGCATTGTTCAAAAAAAGGAGGAGGTCATTCGCATATAAGGAGATGTAATGGAGTTCTCCTCTGTGGACAAGCCCGCTGTAATAATCTCCTAGTCTGGCCTTAGCCGCGAGAGGCTCCACCGCAAGCGCAAATAGCAGGGGAGAAATTGCACACCCCTGTCTGGTACCCCGAGTCACTTCGTATTGGTCCAACACTAACGATCCGACCCTCACCCTCGCTCTTGCTGAGGAGTAGAGCACCTTTGTCCATCGTATATATCCCTCTCCTAGGCCAAATCCTTGCATCACTCTATATAGGTAGTTCCATTCTAGGCTGTCAAAGGCCTTCTCTATGTCGACCGCCAATACCAGGGGGGATCTCGCTTCAGGGGGCGGAGAGTCCACCAGTCTGAGTAATCTACGAATGTTGTGTGTAGTGTTTCTTGTGGGAATAAAACCTGATTGGTCTTTATGGACCAAATCTTGCATATGGGTTAGCAGCCTGGTGGCCAGCAACGTACTCAATATTTTGTAGTCAGTCGTTAGCAAAGATAATGGCCTATAGGATGCAGGGTCTGTACTCTCTCTACGTGGTTTCAATAAAGGGATCATTATGGCCTCGCTCATTGATTGGGGGAGTCTGCCTGCCTCCTTGGCCTCGTTATAAAGTATTTGGAGTCTCGGGGCTAGTTGGTCTAAGTATCTCCCGTAGAACCCAATGGGCAACCCGTCTATCCCCGGTGTTTTATTACGCGCCATTCGCTTCACTGCTCCCCTTATTTCGGCCAAGTCAATTGGGCTACCCAGGGCGTCAGCTTGTTCTTGCTCTAGGCGCGGGAGCTGCAGGTCACTCAGAAAAACGTCCAGCGCTTCAGTGTGGTCACCTAACTCCGTTCTATACAATCGTTCGTAGTATGATCTGAAACAATCTAGTATAGCAATTTGTGTAGTATGGGTGTGACCTCCACTTCCCTGTAAGGCCAAAATTGGTTGACTATTCCTATTTGGGTTTGCCAGCCAGGCCAAGAGCGTTCCTGTCTTGTCTCCCTCAGCAAGAGTCTTCGTTAAGTATGTCTTATAGTCGAAGCTACGAAGGCGCTCCACCTCTACTGCTACTGCTTCCCGCGCCCCACATACTTTTTCCTGTAGTTCAGGGTGATTAGGTCGGTCCAGTTCCACTTCCCGTAGTGTGCGCTCAGCCTTTTCTAGGTCGTCTACCAACGTCTTGCGTACTCCCACGTATTTCCCAATGCTGTGTCCTCTCACTACTATTTTAAATGCATCCCACTCTGCGGCTCTGGTCGAGGCGGTGCCCTCGTTCTCCACAAAATACTGGGTATTCCGCTCTCCCAGTTCGGCACGGAAGGGCGGATCATCCAATGTGTCCGGCCGCAGTCGCCATGTCTGGATTTTAGGAGGTGCAGTCATCCAGTCCAGCGTCAGGAGGAGCAGGTTGTGGTCAGACAATGTACGTGCTAAGTATTCGGTCCGGGCCACCGCAGTAAGTACCGCAGGGGAGTACAAAAAGGAATCTAGGCGTACGTGTAAGTCGTGTAAACTAGAGTAGAATGAGTATTCCCGCTCAGTGGGGTGCTGTGCGCGCCAGCAGTCGGTTAGGTCCCATGTATTCTGCCATTCAGATCTGCATTTCGCCAAGCGATGTATGGGGGAAGTGCGAAGTGGTGGGTGCGACCTATCTAGGGTAATATCTTCTATGGAGTTGAAGTCCCCTCCCATCAGTACAGGACCTGTGAAGTAACTAGCAAGCACCCTGGAGAGTCTTGTAAAGTACGTAGCTTGATCCACATTCGGTGCATAAATGCTACAGAGCACTATGTGTCGGCCTCTAAGTAGTCCCTCGACTGCCACAAACCTCCCGTCCGGGTCCTCTGTGTGCCTAGTCACCTGGAGGGGGAGTCCTGCTCTAATCCAAATTAGCACTCCCCTAGCAAATGCAGAATACGCCGTATAGAATAAGTGGCCCCTCCACCTACGCTGGAGTGCAATCCCCTCTTTTTTGGTTAAATGGGTCTCTTGTAGGAATGCAATATGCACCCCTCTACGAACCAGGTACGAGTGGATTTTGTGTCTTTTCGTCATCGTGTTTAAGCCCCGCACATTCCAGGACACACATTTCAACGGACCCACATTAGCCATTGTCCCATTGGAGGCAAAGTGGACCTCTAGTAGTTTGCATCCGGACCACAGACATGACCCCGATCCCTCCCTCCCTCAACCGTCCCCTGCTCCCCCCTCCCCAAGCAACTCCTAGAGTCACCCCAACCACTCCAGGCCCCCCCTCCCCCAGAACAGGACTTAACTTCAAAAAAGTCGCACCCATCCAAACAATTGAGCAACGTGCTCACAAATTTGCTAATACGTAGTCAATGCTACGTTGGCCTTATGGGCCTCGGGGTGCGCACGCTAGCTTCTGGAACCTCTAGGTGTTGTCTCCCAGCCCCCCGCCCTACTACACACATCAAGTCCCATACCAGTTCAGGCTTACAGCGGTCTGCTCCAAAGTTCTCAGTGACTGCAGCATACCCCCGCAACTCAATCAGGTACCTTGTCGAGGGTTCAGCTCTCGATGATTTCTCCCGATGTCTGTGGCGTGACCCTCGGGCCTTTGGCTCCACCCAGCTCCGAAAGTTCAGTGTCCGAGCCCGTACCCTGGTCCTCCGAGCCTGAGCCCCTCTCCGACTGGGTCAGTGCTGATCCCGACACCTCTTTCACCGCCTGCAGTGCCGCTCTACGCTCATCCGCTGTTTGAAAGTCCGTCGGACGTTTGGTGCCCTGTCCGCGCCCTCTGTGTCGTCTTGATCGCCTGAGTGAATGTTCCTGGCGCTCCTCCTCAGCTAGAAACCGAGCCCCGTCCGTGCCTGCTTTGTAGGTGTCCCACCAGGCCCATGCCTCTGCAGACGTCGGGAAGAACAGGGCGTTCTCGTCCACTACTACTCGGAGTCTGGCCGGGAAAAGCAGCGAGTATTTTATACCTTCCGCCCGAAGCTCCTTTTTGATAGAAAGGAAGGAGGCGCGTAGTTTTTGGGTTTCAAACGTGTAATCCGGGAACAGCGTCACCTTACTGTTATCGACTTGGAACGGACCCGCTTCCCTGGCTCGCTGCAACAGCCAGTCCCTGTCTTTGTAGTGCAACAGTTTAATGACCACTGGGCGAGGCGGGAGTCCTGGCTTCGAGGTCTCGATGGCACTCGGTGCGCCCGTTCCAGAGTGAAGAAAGGGGACAGGCCCTCTGGGGCCACCACTGACTGCAGCCATTTGTGCAAGTAGCCTACCATGTCCGTTCCCTCTTTTTTTTCCGGAAGCCCACGAGGCGCACGTTGTTCCGCCGACTGCGATTTTCAGCGTCCTCTGCTCTTCTTTCTAAGGTATGAATCCGGTCCAGCGCCTCTGTGAGCTTCCCATCCATCAACTTCTGCACTGGTACCATGTCCTTTAGGGTGGTCTCTGCTGCTTTGACTCTGTCCGTCAGTTTCGCGTGGTCAGCACGCAGGAGCCCCAGCCCAGCCGACACTTGCGCAATGTCGTGGTGCAAGGTGTCTTTTGTAGCGGCCATGGCCTCCAGGATCCTGTCCTGCATTTGTTGTAGGTCCGTTGCAGGCTGCGTGGGATCTTCGGGCGTTTCCGAGGCAGGACTCCCGTCCCCTTTGGGGCCTCTGGGCTTTCCCATGTTTCACCTGCGACGTCGAGCTGAGTTCCAGGGATATGTAGCGGTGGCAAATCCCTCCCGCTCCGGGCTGACCCCCGTGGAGTAGCCAGGGGCCTTGAAAGACTTCCTTCTGGGTCCCAATTTCAATTCCGTGGCCGCTGCGACGGGAGTAGCCGGGCACCTTGCGGAAGTCTGGGCCCTGGTGGGCAGTATTGGCGCGCTCACAAGCCAGTCTCTCTCCCCGGGGTGCGCGCCCTAAGCTAGACAGCAGGTCAGTCGGGTCTCCGGGCACTCCCGTGAAGGTTGCCTCAGGCCCCCGAACAAGGCAGTAGCTCGAGTTCCGCTTCTGGTGCAGCCCAGGCCCAGTTGCATGTGGGGGTAGTCGACGCGCTCCCAGCATCCAGTGTAATATGCAGAGAACTGCGCCTTACAGCCAGGGACCGTTATAGGGGAAACTCACCTCCCAGGCTGGCAGTTAGGGCCTCCGTCGTCCCTCGAGACATGGAGGGGAGCTCGGTTTCAGGCATTCGACGGGGCTCGCTCCCGCAGAGTCGCCGCCACCCAGCGCGTCGCGACAGGCGCGGTGGGTCAACTGTGCGCTAATCGGTCCCTCCTCGTAGTCCGGGCCCCTGCAACGCTGCCCGAGGAAGCGGCCAGCGATGGAGATGGGCCGGGGTCATGATCCTCTCCCTCTGCTGTGGCGGGGCACCGCCGTTCTCGTACAGTCGCAGCAGTCAGGCCGTCGGGGTACTAGTGGCCAGCCGCCACCCGTCGCCACATCCTCCTTAGCGTCCCCCTTCGTTTCCGGTCGGGCCGTCCCCGCCGAGACCGCAGGCCCCAAAGCCGGGACGTAGATTTTGGGTCTCCGGGCGGGGCAGGGTCCTGCCGGATCCTACTGCAGGCAGGTCTCTTCTCCCCAGTTGCGCCGCAGGCGGGGGTCGCCAGCTCCGCGGAAGGCTCCGGTCCTCGTAGTGGGGGCCCGCCGGCCTCTCTTGGTGCAGTTAGGCGTTTGGAAAGGAGCCTCCGGGAGCGCCCAGCGCCCGGCTATTCGGGAGCCGCCATCTTGCTTGTTGGTTGCCCGGGCTCTCCGCAGCGCGCGTCGGCCGCTGCAGCAGTTCCGCCAGTGCGAGCTCTTCACCGGAGCAGGCTCAGGTGTAGAACTCGGGATCCGCCCAATTTGCGCGGGGATCCCGGGTTGTAGGCAGGATTAATTAAGGATCGCAGGGCGGTGAGTCGGGAGCCTCGTTAGGCTACGACCTTCTTCATCGGCTGCTAGCCACGCCCCCTTCCACTCTTTTTTCTCATGACTGAATCCATGTTCAATCTGTTCTGTGACTTTGTCATATATCTGTTTCTGCTCAAGGTTTAGTTGTTTCACCAAATCTTCTAAGTTAACTACATCATCTTGAGCTTGTTCCATAGCTATTTCCACCTCATCCATGGCAGTGGCAGCTTCATTTTGGATAATTGGTCCTCCAAGTGGATCCTGACTCAATGAAGCAGAACTCTGACTGTCTTGAGAACTGTCTCTAGCAATCTCTGCAGCAATTGTGGCTTCTTGCTCTATTTCTTCGTTCAACATTTGCAGATAATTTGGAAAAACAGGGCATTCTATGGTATCCTTGATTGCATTAAAAGAATCTTCGTAACACAGAAAATCTCCAAGTAGTTCCTCTTCTGTACGCCATGGCTTAAAGTGTTGCAAAAGAGCTAAATAGTAAAATTCCCTTTTCTCTGGATTTTCGCAACTCAATTTTCGATGATTAATCAAATGGCCTTTACTCTGTCTCACTAGACATCCTTCACACCCAATGATAGCATATATTCCATTGTTAATATCTTCTCTGATGGTTCTCTTATAAATATAGTTTTGCAGAACTTCATACAAACAACTGTTCTCAAGATGACTACTTCTATTTGGATAGTATGTATCCAACATGTTTGTCTTCAAAATATCTGTACTTTCTGGTTCTTTCTCTGCCAAATACTCTATTTCTTGTACAGATTTCAAAACTCGGTTTCGTGTTACAGCAAGACCTAGACTCACCCAAATGATGGTTCTAGATTTGGCATAGAGACTTGCTGACGACAATCGATCAGAACATTCATATGCTCCAATTTCTCGATGCGACAACATCTTCAGACTGTAACTGTATAATTTCTTGCTTAGACTCTTTTCATGTGAAATGTCCTCCCACATTTCCTTCAGTTCTGTCTTTTCTTTTTTTGTGATGTAAGACGTCACATATCGAGCCACAGCAATAGAGTTGTCAGCAACGAACTGAATATCCATGTTAGCATTCCACATGGACAAAATCACTGGGTTGTAGTCGTTGATGTACTTGGACTCTTCGTTTCTTTTTAAATTGTATGTATTTTTGGGTGATTTCCTCGTCACAGTATGTAGCAGAGAAGACATCAAATTATTTACTCTTCCATTAGAAATCACTGGTCGTGGAAAGCTGAAACGACATTTTGTGTAGAACTTGTCCTTGTTTCTGAATTTTCGACGACAGTACTTTCCACAACGATGGGATTGAATGCGTAAAACGTGTTGCCTTAAACTGTTTTCCTCTGTAGTTTTCGGAACAGCACATGTTGAATACTCTTCAATGAAACTCATCACTGTTTCATCCGAATCTGTTCCAAATTTGGGTGCATCTTTAATCCACAACAACATATGTATGTGAGGAGCACCTCTCGCTTGATACTCCTTTCTCCAAAAGAAATCCAAAACCTCTCCAAGGGGAGGATTTTTTTTGTTGGTAATAAAAGACATCATAGCTTCAAATCTATGATTGAAATATTTGCATACATTCACTGGATCCAAAGAACACAGTTCTCCAGGTGTTTTGAATTCTATATTTTGTATATTTGCATTTGCCTCTCGTAGATATTGAAGTAAGTCGTCCCATGCATACTCGGCACAGCTAAGAGTGAGGAACCATGTAGGAGTTCCTAAGTTTCTTGGCATACATTTCAATTCCCCATGACGACGGTACCAATACTCATTTGTACCATGCTGACATGCCATGAGATTGATTAGATGAGATTCCAAAATATTATCTTGCAGATTCACTTTCTCCATAAAGTCCCTCGCCAAAACATTTTGCAGATGTGCTCCACTTTTCAGTATATGGTTTACTGCATAAAAAAGCCCAGACAAGTCACTTTCATACAGTAGATGAAACAAATGGGGAATGCATTGACGAAACCTTGGATCTTCAGCATATAATCTTACAGTTCGATATTCAGATGCAGGAATTTGAAGTGGACGATTGTCATATCGTCCACCTCGACCTGTTGGAAATAGCTGTGGAAAACAACGAGCTTCCAAACTTTCTTCCCATACACTAATGGGACTTCCTTTTGCTGCTTTCATTTGAAACAATTCAATTGCATTCCCCATTACTTCTTTGGAATGCAAAGGATGAACAGTATAATGTTCATATATTTCTTCACTTCTAGACACATCAACTTTTTCAATTTGTCCGCCTGAACAATCACTGTCTTCATCTGCAGCTGTTTCCTTTGCTGCAACACATACATCTTTGTAATACTCATTGTTTTTGACTAAATACAACGTTGACTTTCCTAACATCCACTAAATCTTGCCAGATTTTCTTACTCTTTGTCGGAACCCCATTAACTAGAATAACTAAAGGTTCCTCTTCTACTTTTTCTACACCAATTTTATCAATATTTTTTTTTTACATCAAGAGGCAAATAAACAACTCTTCCCTTTAATCCTCTCTGCAAATCTGTAGGAGGCAATTTCCCTATCTTAGGTTCCATGCGAACAATTGCCTGAAAAGGGTGGACACATTGAATCAAAATAGACTCATATGTATTTAAATCCATCAATTCACGGGGAATGTCTACCAACTCCAGATTATTATGAACAGCTCTAGCAGGCATTCTGTTTTGATTTAATTTATCATAACAATATTTACAAATACGCTGATCAGAACTCAAATCAAAACAATTCCCCACCCACAAATAAGTTGCAAAATCCTTCTACTCATAATTATTCATCTTTTCACTTTTTACGTATAAATCAACTAATCTAGTTTGATGCTTATAATGACTTCGTCGACAACACACACAAGTAAAATTCGGCCTTTCACTTGATTTCACCTTAAACCTGGTAATTTCCTGCTAAAACTTTTCTGTACTTGAAATCTGTACATTGTCTTCCACATTACCTTGAATTGCTGAGTCAATTTCTACACTATCCTCTTTTTCACCAAAATAACAAATCTCAATTTCTTCACAAATCTTCTTCACATCTAATTCAGTTCCATGCAAAAGAGCACTATTTAATTGTTTAAGCTTAAGTACTGGACTTTTTGCATAATACAACATTCTCACAAATTTCCTCATTTTGGTATGATGCACTGCTAACATCCTAAAATGATGAAAAACACTCTGACAGACTTTTCTAGAAAGACAAGCCAGTGAATGCCCTTGCAAACCTGTGTTTTCTCTCACTCTGCAAGGATCTAAGTCTTGCAACAACTTCACTTTCTGCTTTAGACTTTTCTTACTATATGTACGTAAGAAATTACAAAACAAATCAATTGATTCCTGTCGCACACTACAAATACGACTACACTTCCAAGTGTACACTGGACCCTTAGTACGTCTCCCTAAAACTTCATCAGTTAACACCTCTTCTGGTTCTCTAGGCACAAGTTTCTCTTTTTCAATCGGACAACCGTCTTTCACTTCATACGCTCGACCACTGGTGTCAACTGCATGCACTAAATCATTCTCCTGGAAGTAACTCTCCTCATTAAAATATGGCTCACAACTTGAACTGTGCATCCATTCTCCTGAAAAAACTTTACAAAAATTATACCGATTAATTACTCTTTTCCATCTAGTGTTTGATTTGAAAACATTAATTGTCTTGTTAAGTGTCCTAATTCTATTGATTATTAAAATAAATAATTTTTTCTTAACTTCAAAAGCCTGATCAACAATCTTCTCTACACTTTTCTTTTTCTTATAAAAAGCAGCTCTCTGTTTACCTTTCCTAATGTTTTTTAACAAATTTAAAACCACCCTATTGCGAAACATTCGTTTACGAATGTCTCTAAACTGATTCTGCCTTCTATTCCTATACAGATTATTCTCTCCTGCTCCAGTTGTAGGATTCTTTGAGGTTCTCTCCTTCCTTTTCAAATTTACTCTCTCATTCTCTTTTTCTACATGCTGTCCAACAATTTTTTTTGAAGTACATATGTTCCGTATAAAAGACTTAGTTGTCTTACCAGGAGCTTGGTTCCTATTTTTTGAAGTATTTGTTGTGGAAGAGTGCTGTAATTCCGTTGCTGTTTTTGTTTTTTGGCGGTTATGTTGTTTTCTTCTCCTTTCCCTTGAGGGCATGTTTGCTTACTCTTGAAATCTTGATTTCAATCTGTGTTAAAGAAAAAAATAGCACATTATAGACCACTATTCCCAAACAACAAAGCAATGACAAAAAGCAAACGATCTATTCAGGGTTACAGATCAGGTGAGGATTCTCCAGGGGTGCACAAAAGGTGAGGCCTGTATTGAAGAGTATAGTGGAAGGCAGCTCTGTCCACAGGTACAAAGAAGATGATACCTGTGTCTAAGAGTCCAGTAGGGGATAGACTTCATGAAGTCTAGTCCACTGCACTCTTATACACAAGCTTCACCACCTATGCTTCCCAGGAAAGGCCTCTCTCCCACTACAGTCTTGATCATAAACCTCACCTCCTCTGTCCCTCTGGACATGTCTCACCTCATCTGCACAATCTACTTCCTTATCTCAGGTAACACAGGTGACATAATTGTGAAAAGGTCAAAAAATTTTATGTAATCATGCACACACTATTTATTCTTTCTCAAAAATGTAGAATTCATTGATTAGTCCCAAAATTGATTTTTCAATAACATTTTAGAAACACAGTGCAGGTCCTACTATTTAAACTTTCTCAAAAATGTAAAACTCATTAATTTGCAGCAAAAATATTTTAGTAGTGTAATGAAAAGCTTATACATATGACCTTTTCATTGTTTTTCAAATGTTATTCTAAAAAAAAATTATAAGGCCTAAGCAGGAATACTCATGTGATGAAGCCTGTCCAGGGGAGCACAAAATGTGAGGCTTGTGTCCAAGAGTGCAGTGGACAGGACTAAACTTGAGTAGTGTGCAAAAAAAAGATGAGCCTCATTTATAAAGCCCTGTGTCAGTTTTGCGCTACTGATGCGTCACTTTTTGTGACGCATTGGCGGCATAAAATTTGTGCCTTGTTGCACCATATTTAAAAAGTGACGCATGTAGGTAGATGCGTCATTTTTTAAACCTCTGCGCCACATTATACCTCTGTCAAGTGTAATGTACACAGAGGGGTCATTTCTCCGCAAAAAGCCTCGTAATAATGACACAGTGAAATCTATGAGATTTCACTGCGTCACTTTTAGGACACTGTTACGTCAAAATCTTGCACCTGCCTCACAGCAGGGATAAGACTGAGGCAAACGCTTTCACATGGGGCTTTCCCCATGTGATAGGATTCTCACACCTAAGCAGGAGTGCAGATGAGATGAAGACTGTCCAGGGGAGCACAAAACGTGAGGCTTGTGTCCAAGATAAAGTAAAAAAGTAAAGTCCACATTTGTAAAGCGCACAATCACCCGTTAGGGTCTCTAGGCGCTGGGGGGCCGTCGGGAAGATTAAGCGAGCTATTGCCCAGAGTCACATGGTGCTGGGCTAATCTGCCGCCGGAGCCGGGGATCGAACCGTGATCCCCAGATTCCAGCGTCAGTCGCCCTGGCCGCGGCGCCACGTGCAGTGGACAGGACTAAACTGGAGTAGTGTGCAAGAAAAAGATGAGCCTCATTTATAAAGCCCTGCATCAGTTTTGCGCTACTGATGCGTCACTTTTTGTGACGCATTGGCGGCATAAAACATGTGCCTTGTTGCACCATATTTAAAAAGTGACGCATGTAGGTAGATGCGTCATTTTTTAAACCGCTGCGCCACATTATACCTCTGTCAAGTGTAATGTACACAGAGGGGTCATTTCTCCGCAAAAAGCCTCGTAATAATGACACAGTGAAATCTATGAGATTTCACTGCGTCACTTTTAGGACACTGTTACGTCAAAATCTTGCACCTGCCTCACAGCCGGGATAACACTGAGGCAAACGCTTTCACATGGAGCTTTCCCCATGTGATAGGATTCTGACACCTAAGCAGGAGTGCAGATGAGATGAAGACTGTACAGGGGAGCACAAAAGGTGAGGCTTGTGTCCAAGAGTGCAGTGGACAGGATCAAACTGGAGTAGTGTGCAAAAAAAAAGAACCTCATTTATGAGGCCCTGCGTCAGTTTTGCACTGCTGATGCGTCACTTTTTGTGATGCATCGGCGGCATAAAACACGTACCTTTTTGCGCCATATTTAAAAAGGGACGCATGTAGGTAGATGCGTCACTTTTTAAACCTCTGCGCCACATTATACTTCTGTCAGGTGTAATGTACATAGAGGGGGCATTCCCCCACAAAAAGCCTCATAATAGTGACACAGTAAAATCTATGAGATTTCACTGCATCACTTTTAGGACACTGTTACGTCAAAATCTTGCGCCTGCCTTACAGCAAGCGTAAGACTGAGGCAAACGCTTTCACATGCAGCTTTCCCCATGTGAAAGGATGCATTGCTGGAGTACAAGCATTCCATTTCATTACTGAAAACTCACTATTTTACAAAATACATTTCCTATCTCTTGCAAACATTCCTACCAAGCATTACCCAAAAAATGAAACAAACCAAAAGCAAAGAAACTCAGTCTGCTTCCCAATCTGATGTAAAACAGGTAACATGTTTGTAAAAGATTCAAATATTTTTATATAATTATGCACAAACCCATTAATTTGCACTAAAATCGTTTTTCAATTACCATTTTAGGAACAGAACTCAGATCCTATGTACAAGCATTCATTTTCACTACTGAAAGCCATTAATTTACCCTAAAATCGTTTTTTATTTAATATTTTATGAACAGAGCACAGATCCTATTTACAAGCATTCATTTTCACTACTAAAACCCATTGTTTTGCACTAAAATCGTTTTTCAATTAACATTTTAGAAACACTGCACAGATCCTATATACAAACATTCATTTTCCCTACTGAAACCCATTGATTTGCACTAAAATCGTTTTTCAATTACCATTTTAGGAACACAACACAGGTCCTATGTGCTTCTTAATCTGAACTCTCTATCTAAATAAATCATAACTCACCTTTACAAATGCTCTAGGAGATTCAGAACAGTGTCAGATACACACACCAATATTTCTTTAGCAGAGCAAAAGGTATGTTCTACAGGCACTGCAACCATTAATGGCACAGAAAACATCTATTTCTACACACATATTGCTCATGGTAACCAATCAAAACTCTTCCCTCTGTATTTTCAAACCAACACCCTTCCCTCCCTCAGCCCTTTCTACCTGTTACCATAGCAACTCCCTCCTCACTGAGCTCTCAGGTTTAAAAGTTTATTCTACAATGTTGCAAATCACCTCAGCAAGGATGTTTGACCTGCGAATACACCAGCTTATCTGGTGCAATGTTTCTTTAAATGACTTTTTTTAACCATTCAAATTACTTCTTACACAGAACACAACCATGCACCCTAACTTACAGTTTTCAACTATCTCAATCTACCAATCATTGCTTGTGATTCAAGAGCACTGAAACTCCACAGGTTTTTTTTTGCAAACTCCTACTGTTCCAACTGCCATTTTATTCCTACACTTCATCTGACTGCCCCAGAACCTCCTCTACCATGTATTCTGTCTGGATCATTGGACATAGCTATATCCACTGGGCTCAAAGGTATGCAGCTACCAGAAATTTTCACAACCTTGATTTACCAAATGTGAACATTAAATGGATTGGCCAGAGAGGATTGAGATGTCACCAATTGATACTATTGGTGAAAACCTTTCTGCATTTGCCACACCCTAACCTCATAATTCTGCACTGTGGTGGAAATGACTTAGGCACTTTGACTGGGGTAGGTCTGGAAATGCTTTTAAAGGACACCTTTGAACAATTGATGGCACTTTTTCCTCAAACTGCCTTGGTATTTTCCAATATATGCCAAAGACAGAAATGGAACTGGTCCAACCAATTTTGTCCACAATTTGAGAAAGCACGGAAACATGTGAATAAATCTGTTTCTGCTTACATGAGAGACTATGGAATGGGTTCAATATACAACAACAACTTGCGTTACAACATGCAAGATATCTACAGAGGAGATGGTGTGCACTTCTCAGATAAGGGGAATAGAATATTCCTCCTGAATTTAAGACTGTGCATTGGTACCTACTTGTAGGTACCTAAATCAGCCACAGAACCCAAAAGCTCTTTTCAGAGCTACCCTACCTCTGATCACTCCAAATGATTATCTTTTTCTAACTTTTTTCACTATTTTTCACCAAAGTACGCTCCCCGGTATGCTTCCCGGTGCGCGTACGCTCCCCCCGCGAAAAATTATTTATTTTTTTTCTCGCCTATATGGGCCTCCTAAGACCCCCTCAGAAAACCTAGAGGGTCAGGGAGTGCTACCATGCCCCCTTATACCCATTCCCAACGTTGTTTGTCCTCCATCTTGTGTCTCAATTCTTCCGAAACACAAGATGGAGGACTCCCATAGCGCTGCCGGTACGCGTACCGGGGCACGCACCGGGAAGCGCTCCTTAAATTTTTTTTAAGTTAATTTACATAAAAACCTCTGTAGAGATGTTCACCAAATATAGAATAGGCCATACTACATACCAGTCCCTACCATTTTCCCAAATTTGGTGGAATTCCATTGAGCCATTTTCCCTGTAGCCCTGTCTAAATATCCTGAGGTAAATTACATGACAAAAACACATATGAAGAGTTTGGATTTACAACCAATTAAAATGTTACTTTCATTTTCTATTTTTTTTCCTGACATTTGATTGGTTATGTACATGAATATAAATGAAAAATGAGAGGGAAACACGGCCATTTTGACTAGTACTACCTGAGGTACATTTATAAAAGATTTCCTCTGAAAACATCAACTCCTTTCTGAAAGGTAAGTTGTTCATTTGTAAGGGGAACTATGTTCTGCACTTTAACTTAAATTGGAAAAACCTTTTCTGATAGTTTTTTACTGTCCCTCTGTTATAGTTATAGATTGAGATAGGCTTCTCTGTTATACTTATGGATTGAGTTAGGCTTCTCTGGTATAATTATGAATTTACTTAGGCTTCATCACATGCACTTTTTATATTTCTACTTCCTGCCTGATACCATACACTGCCCAAAAATAACTTCACTGTTAAAAACTCAGAAGTACCTGTCTGAACTTAAACCCAACAATGCCCTAACTCTACTGATATAGTTATTTTTTATGCAATTTACAGCAAAAATGGAAGGTAAAGAGGAGAGCAATATAATTTCTTTTGAAATTATGGATAAAGATATTCTTAACGAAGACTTGGATTTCATGGATGAGTCTGAGGATCAACAACTAATTGACTGTCTTGAATCATTTGAATCATGTAATGAAAATTTGGAGGACATTCCGGATGATGTAATGTTAGAAGTGTTATTAAATTATGAACAATCTCAACAATAAATGTTTATTTAATAATTAAAAATTGTTCGAGACATTATTCATTTTTATATGTAATTCATTAAATACTACCAAAATGATTATAATATAAACTGAGACTTACAGTGCAACTTTTTTGTGTTACATAGTAAATTTGCTCATAGTTACTTCCTTTCTCCCACTATATTATCTCCAATGTGTTTTTCACATCTCTTTTTCATCTCCTGCCTCCTTTCTCTCACTCTCTGTCTCTAATGCACCATATCACTGCCAATTTTGTGTAGATTCAGAAGAGAGTAAAATGTAATACTTGAAAACATCATAAGGGAGCAGGGTACACTACCATGTGTGGTGGTGGGAGGTGTGTGTGGGGGATGGTGGGGTGTGTCTGTGAGGTGTGTGTGTGTATGTGTCTGGGGGGGTGAGGTGTATAGGTGTATGTAGGTGTATGGGGTATGTGGGTGTGGGTGGGGGTGTGGGGGTGTAAGGTGTGTGTGTGGGTGTGGGTGTGTGGGATGTTTGAGTGTAGGTGGAGGTGTGGGTGTGTGAGGTGTGTCTGGGGGGTGTGTGGGTGTGGGGGGTATGTGTGTAAGATACGTGTGTATGTGTGGGATGTGTGGGTGTGTCTGTGAGGTGTGGTGTGTGTGTGTGTGGGGGGAGGTGTGTCTGTGGGATGTGTGGGGTGTGTCTGTGAGGTATCTGTGTGTGCGTGTGTGTGTTGGGGGGGTGGTGAGGTGTGTGTATGAGTGTGGGTGTGTGGAATGTGTGGGTGTGGGTGTGGATGTGTAAGGTGTCGGTGTGGGGGTGTGGGGTGTTTAGGTGTGGGTGGAGGTGTGCGTGTGTGAGGTGTGTGTGGGGAGTGTGTGGGTGAGGGGGTGTGGGGTTGTGTGCGTGTGGGTGTGTGTGGGACATACTTGTAGGTACCTAAAACAGCCACAGAACCGAAAATGATTATTTTACACTATTATTTTAACATTTTTCACCAAAGTACACTCCCCGGTACGCTCCCCGGTGCGCGTACCGGGCGCTCACCCGCGAAAACCGATTTTTTTTTAAAAAAAATGTTTTACCCGAGGGACCCTTTTATGGCCCTCACATCAAACCTAGGGGGTCAGGGGGGGTCTACCCTGCCCCCTTTTGGTTATTTCCCCCTTTGTTTTTACCACCTCTTGTGTCTCGATCCTACCGAGACATAAGATGGCAGCCGCTCCGGACTGTTTCGAATGTTTACAGACACCCGAGAGCCAATCAGCTTTCGGTGCGCAAGTCGCGTGGCGCGCCCGGAGCGCTCCCCGGTGCGCGTACCGGGGCGCGGCTATAGATATATACATTTGTTTGAACCTAAATTACTCAAAATCCTCTGGAGCACATATCTTGAGACATAGCAAAGGCACATCGGGCTACCAGTCCCTACAATTTTGCCAAGTTTGGTGAAAATCCATTCAGCCGTTCGAGCTAAAAGTGCGACCGACCGCCCTATGGAAATTAACATGGGGAAAACACGTTTTGGGACCCCCCTTTTATCTCGGCCCCCGCTTGACGAATCCCCCCAAACTTTCAAGGAAGGACCGGAGCGCCGCGAGGCAAAGTTGAGGAAAATTCAGGCAGATTCCTCAACCGGTGCCAAAGTTATTCCCAATAGAATGTTGCGATTTCCCTATGGAAATCAATCCTAACTATAACTACCTACTGGCGATCGCCAGTAGGTAATATATATATATATATATATATATATATATATATATATATATATGCGCTTGCTCCCGTCTTTGCACCAAATTCCTAGCACTCTCGAGCGGGTGCCATCAAGCGGGAGGTGCCCCCGCATCCATGACTGCTCCAAAACCTCGCAGTTTGCACCACAAAGAACAGCACTCACGGTGGCGAGCTTCAAGTTTTTATTAAAAGCTCACGGTGTTTACTTAAACAATATACATTGTTAAAGTAAACAGTCAATTACATTGCTACTAAATCCTCCATCCAAATATTTATTTTTATATATCCACTCATTCTTCAATGCAAATTGCTATATATATAATGCATATATATATATATGACCTACTGGTGGTCACCAGAAGGTAGCTTTAGTTAGGATCTAATCAGACATTTGAGGTGAGCAAATTTAGAGTGTCACTGGTGTTGAGACTGCTCTATACTGGAGCTGCTTTCCACCTAAACTTGAGAACAACCCAGAGTTATCTGCTTCTTTTCTTGCATAATTTATATGTCACTCTATGCCTGAAAGGGAATTGTTTTGACTTATACTGGGTGCTCCCTTGTGTCTGGACAAAGCTATACCTCTCTGAAGAGCTCTGAGAGTGAAACACGTGTCAGGGGTTGCTTTTATTCATTTCAGGTTCTCTTGGATGGTATTTACATATCCAAAGCTGTAATACTGTGCCTGGAGTGGTATATATATATATATATATCCACAGCCAGTTTTTCGCAAATACGCCCAACCCTCTTTCAGCGGTGGGCTGCAGCGGGGTCGCGGACCCCAATGATCCAGTTCAATTGTTCCTCACTACTTTTAGGACAAAAACGATGCCACTGCCACAGAATCCTGCAAACAGCCTATTTATTAAAGTTGGAAAAAGGCCAAAATCACTCGATGCGTTTCAGAGATGAACTCCTTTGTCATGAGTACAAGTGCATGTAATTGATACGTGTTTATACATTTAGCGTGATTCACTTCCTGGTGATAGACAGTGAAAAAAGACTTTACACAAAGGCGTGAGATGGTAACAGGAGCTAGACAGACTTTGAATGAATTTACATCAAGTCATATTACTAAAATCTTTTCCTGAATAATGGAGAATAAATCATAACAGTTCTGTTAAATGTATTTGCATTGGTGAATTAGCATTTCAATAAAACGTTATTGTTCACTCCGTGAACACCTTTTGCAAATGCCATCGCCTTTCATATGCTTAGCCATTCAATATGTAATTGGTGTTGTCGGTGAGCACTTTCACACCTTGCTTAACAATACAACAAGAGCCCAGTAATATATATATATATATATAATATCCTACTGGCAGTCGCAAGTAGATGGCTATAGGTAGGACCATGTCTCAATAACAGAAGTGTTTTTTTGTTTTTCCAGTAACTTTAGCACCTTTTTGATGAATTCTTGTAAAATTTTCAAAACTCATTTGCCATCCACTTTACCTGCTGTGTTGGAAGTTTCGGGGTGATCCGTCAAGTGGTGGCCAAGAAAAAGGGGGGCCCCAAAACACATTTTTCCCATGCAATTTCCCAAATGTATTTTGACCACGACAGTAGCCCGTACCACTGAACGCGTCGGAAATACACCAAATTTGGCAGAAAGCTAGCACTTGGTCCAGAAAGGATGCTTTTTGTGATTCAGTGAAAATCTGTTCAGTAGATTTGGAGATATTAACCGAAAACCAGATATTTATGTCTAGGCATGTGGATCCTTCATTGTTCCTCTGCAGATTCACAAATCCACTTGCCAACAACAATGCTATGATTGGCTGACTCCAACCTGAGAGGAAAGTTGCAGCTGCCATTTTGTTAATCGTGACTCGATACCCAGTAGGGAAAATAAAATTAAGAAATGATAGAAGGGACTAATAGAGGCGTCTGTCAGGGACCCTTTATGGGAAACAAATTGCCCAAAAAGCCTTTATTACCACTCGAGGATCCGGGTATCCTGACATATTTGGATTCAGGTAGATTTGGATCTGAGGATCCAGACCCCAATTTAAAAAAAATGTACTCCCTCACAGATCCATACATTCAATTATAACCAACACAACCACTCACATACCCATACAGCCACCTACACAGCTTTTACACACTCACTTACTCACATACTCATACACCCACTTACACACCCACACAACCACTCACACATCCACACAGTCATTCACTTACCCACTCAAGGATCCTCACAACCACCCACACACCCACTCACAGACCCACACAGGTTTCACACACCCACTTATATACCCACACATACTCCCATACACTCATACAGCCATTCACACACCCATTCACACATATAAAAAGCTATTTACATACCCACACAGCCAGTCACACACCCACTCACAGACCCACAAAACCACTCACACACCCCCACAACCACTCACATACCTACTCACACACCCACTCACAGTCCTACACTGCCAGTCACACACACACTATCAGCATCCACAGAAATACTCACTCACTCTCGCGAGAAATGCACATGCGCGGGTGGCCGCGCATGCGCATTGGTTATGAAGACGGCGCCGTGAGCGAGCAGAGGGAGCCCCGGGACACCGCGGACAAGGTAAGTGCCTTTTCTATTATTTTATTTGCCCATTTAGGAAATTTAGGTTTGTTCGGGAGGGCGGGAGGGAGGCGGGTGGCGGGCAACTTCGCTACGCCCAAGGAGTGGGCGTAGCGTTGCCTGCTTTGCCTACTTTGCAAAGGGCGAAGTAGGCAACACTACGCCCACTTCGTGGGCGTAGCGAAGTTGCCCGCCCAGGGTTAATTACAACACCAGAAAGTGATGAAGGTATAACTGGCATGAGCATATCTGTGCATAACTCAATGTTACAGACATGTCGTATCAGTATAAATGGTCAAGTAGAACCTCCATGTAATCAGCAGCAAATCAGCAGGCAATCAGGAAGTAGACGAAAGAGAAAATAATTGCATAATATTATGGAGACATACATATATGCTGGATTGCAGTAAGTTTCTGATTGTCGTGTTTACTGACGAACAAAAAATCAAACACACATATATGGAATGTGACAGAAAAATTTGAAAATTTTAATATAATGTGAAGCTCTGGCCTAATAATCTCTTTTTTGATGTAATACATCTCATTATAAATAAGCATCTGTGATCTCTTGTCTCCAGTGTCTTCTTTAAGCTGAGCGTGAATTGTCTTCCATCATTCTTTGTTGGTAGGTAGGGGCGCCCTCATCACCATCAGCTTCATCATCAATTATTTATTGTGGTAATCCTGTCCGCATTGCTATGCTATGCGATATTTCACACACAGCTGCTATTTTACATGTAGTCTCTGGTGTATACTCCAAAGCACCACCACCTCTACAAAGGCATCGGAATCTACCCTTCAAACTCCTAAAGGTTTTTTTAATTGCATTCCTGGGTTGTTTGAGCACAGTATTATAACGTATTTCCATGGCAGACCTCAGCTGCAAATAAAGACTCAGGGGCATATTGGCAAGGAATAGCAAGGAATACCGATATTTATCTCAAAATTCGCTTAGCGCATTTTTTTATTGCTGCCTATCGCTGGATATGTTAGAGGAGAAAACATGCTATTAGCAACGTATTTTTCTCCATTGTGCTGGAATTCCCCCAAAAAACTGCGATATTCATGCATTAACGCCAAATGCAAAAGATCAAAGAGTCACAAGTACTCCAAGGATAACAGGCAACAATGTCAGTTATAATATAATCTGCACTGCACACCACTTGAATGTTGAATGAGTGCTGATGCTTCCTGTTTCTGTAGATAAACTCAGTTGCTGAGGGTGGAATTATAAGGATGTGTGTTCCATTCACACATCCTATGTCATTAGAAAATTGTGCAATTTAGTAAATGTTAGAAATTGGGTTGTTAGGTGAATGGAGTGTAAACCTTGGTCAAACAGCAACCACAATCGTAGTCAGAGTAAGTGTCAGGCAACACTAAATTAACCTTTTCCCACCCTCTGGTTGTTTAGCACAGAGCAGTCAGGCTTACCTTAGGCAATGTGTCAAGTATTTGTGCAACACTTCAAACAGTAAAACTGTGAAAAACGCCACAAAAGAATATTACACATTCGGTAGGAAAACAGAGGTATACAACCTTTACAACAAAACTTTTACAACGAACTACCATTACAACGCAACTTTTACAACGCAAACTATTACAACGCATTGCTCTGGGGGGCGCTCTAGGATAGGGAATAGGTTAATTTACTATCCAATAACCTTCCCTAGTGTCCACGGGGACTGGAGTTGGAATAGTAAATTAAACTATTCACTACCCAACACCCAAAAGCGCTATGCGTTGTAATGGTATGCGATGTAAAAACCGCGTCGTAAAGGTATGCGTGGTAAAAGTATGCGTTGTAACGCCATACATCCGAAAACAGAGCTTAATATAATTAATAAAACAAGAAACAAATGACAAAAATCCAATTAGTAGAACTTGAGATATGAATTTTTGAAGAATAAAATGTAAAGTAGCTCTTAGAAGCAATAAGCGATTCCTTGAGATATCTGTTTGTGCCGGACCTGGACAAAGTGAAAATTTCATGCAGACAGCAATGCAGGCCTGATACAGGGACCCAGGGAGGCCTGCCAAACAAAGATACCTAGATCCTAGCTGCGCCGACATCGAAGATGCAGGGTACAGCCGAAGTGATGCGTAAATGTAAATCCTCGCAGTAGCGGCGATGCACAGGTCCTGATCCGGGGCGCAGAGGTAATGTGTCTGCTCTGATGAGCGAAGAGCTGCGATGCAGAGATATGAGGATTTGCACAAGGTAGAGCATCACACCGTGGTGGTTCTGCAGGAGATGTGTTGTGGCCGATCCACGTAGCAGAGGCGATGCGCCAGTTCTGGTCAACGCAACAGGAGCTATGCGTTGATTTGATCCATGCAAAAGGAGCAATGTTTTGATTCTGATCCATGCAAAAGGGACAATGAGCCGGGTCTGATCCACGCAATGGCAGGGATACGCCAGTTCAACAGAGGATGTGTGGGTTTTGTTGAAGCAAGCAACTCAGACCCACTTCCAAAGGTCCAGACTTGGGTGGGACCAATTAGCAGGGCAGACTTGCGGTAACGTTTTATGCTTTTAGCTTATTTTAGCCTGTTTAAAACTTGAATTTGGTATGTTACCTTGTACGCTCAGAGTGCTCGGCCATATGGCTCATATCCTACCTCAAATGCAAAAAGAACAATTGATGGACAGAATGCAGAACAATGTCATACATTCAATTCAATTCAATTCAATTCAATACTTTATTTCTGTCTATTTAGACCATAAAAGTTCATAAATAAAGCGATTTACAACACATCTATTCCAGGATCACAGCAATTTTCCAAATGAGACAATATTAAGCTAAACGGAGTCAGAGTTTCCACGGTTACAACATCGATTTACAGTTAAAACAATTAACTTACAGGTTCAATAAATGTAAATTTAAAAACAAGTAAAAAGTTAAAGAAGCATATGCTTACAGGAAATTCAATTATTTATACACAGATCTCAATGTTACTGTTAGTTCAACCCAATAATAAGTAAATAGATAGCAGCAATTTTAAAGGGTTTGGGACAGATCATTATTTAGGATAAATAGGCTAGTTGTACACATTTAGTTGTTAACGTTTCATCTTGCCGGAATTACAGTTTCAAACCATTCTTAGCTCTAAAATACATTACATTACAAAGGAACCTCGATACAGCAAAAAACACCAATTGCGTTGTATCGGAACGTAAGATCCGCCCCACCTGGCCACAATGTCTTAGTTTTAAATTGTTACATAGGGGTTTGATCCACTTTTTCCTTGCTTGTTCATAAGAGGGACAGAAAAATAAAATATGCATATCGTCCTCCTTTGCTTGCAACAGGTTTTTACAAAAAGTGCACTTATCAGCATCTTTCTCGTTTGCATTACTACCCCATTTGGATGTCTTATCATTGGTTTGCAAGACCCCATATCTAAATTTCAAATATAGTGATTTAGTAATTGGTGGGTTTACCTCATCCACCAGTGTTTCAAATTGAGGAATGTCCTTAAACAGGAGAAAGGATGTGGTTAAGTATCCTAAACTGGGATCATGTAGCAGATTGTTACTTAAATAGTTCCAGTATGATAATTTTACTATTTTGCTACATGCCCTGGTTAGGTCTAAAGGATTGTCCCAGTATTGAGACAAACCTATTCTTTTAAACCAACTAGAGATGTGTTTAAACCAAGGAATACCTTTTGAAACACCAAAAGGCATTATCTCCTGCAATCCCTTTTTAAAATGTAAGAGCTCTACCGTGGACCAGAATCTGACCCAAAATAAAAGCGGGCGTAGCGCAGCAAGACTATCAGTCTGTTTTAAATTTATGTCAAGGAAAACTGGAAGCATTGGGGTTCTATTCGGTAGTAAATGTAGCTTGCAAATAAATTTGTTTTCTTGCGTTTCGAAGCTACGTTTGCATTGTGGTCCCCAAAGTTCTGCCCCATACAGGGCTGCTGGCTGAGCCTTGAATTTATAAACCTCGATGGCGGGAGAAACCGCCTTGGAGGAGCGCTTGCTGTGTTTTTTTATGATGGGGTTACAGTTTTGGAGCAGAGCTAGTCTGTTTTTCTCTAATTGTAATTTCCATGTCAATTTACAGTCCAATGTAATTCCTAAGTAGTTGAAACTACTCACATATTCTAGACTTTTACCATTTAACTCAAGGTTCTTCTTAAAAGCTTTGGTTGGATTAATAGACATATATTTAGTCTTAGTAGGGTTGATCTCAAGTCCCTTTTTAGCACAGTACAGATGAAAGGAATTTAGCAAGTTTTGGAGGCCAGTGGGGGTTTGTGAAATTAAAATAGTATTGTCTGCGAAGAGTAGTGCAGGTATCAATTCCCCCCCCAACTTAGGTGAATCATTTTTACAACCTTCCAGGGAAGAGGGAATATCATTTACCTATAAAGTAAACAAGGTAGGTGCCAGCACGCACCCTTGTCGTACCCCTCGCTTTACAGGTATTTCTCTTGTAAGTTCTCCCCTTGGCCCCCACCTCACTTTTGCATAGTTCCCATCATGCAACTTAATTATCTGGACTAATAGTTCGATTGGCATCCCTAAGCACTTCAAATAGGCCCAAAGGCTACTTCTGGGGACCAAATCGAACGCAGCTCTCAGATCCATGAAAGCTACATATAATGTGCCCTGCCTTACCGTTATGTATTTCCAGCAGAGGCATCGGAACCTGAAGACCTGATCAATTGTACTAGTCCTCTTTCTGAATCCTGCTAGAAATTTTGTTAAAAAAATAAACCTGATCAATCCAGGACAGCAACCGGGACAATATGTGTCGGGCAAATACTTTTTGTGGGATATCGATCAGACTGATTGGTCGATAGTTCGCCGGATCAAGTCTATTCCCCTTTTTAAAAACTGTTACTATCTCTGCCCCCTTCTAGCTATTTGGTATCGGCCCAAAGTTTACAATCGCATTGCAGAGCTGGTTTATATATGGACTCCAAATTTTCAAATCATGTTTTAAAAGATCGCCGGGTATCTTGTCCGGTCCTGGTGCTTTACCAGATTTGATTATATCTAAAACTTGATTAGTTTCCTTTAATGTAAAATGTAAATTAGCTGCCTTTGCTTTCCCAATCATCTCCTCCGTAATTTCAAATTTGTCTCCATTATATTCAGTATAGAGTACGGAGAAATGAGTTACCCAGGTGTCCTCATCTAAAAAGACATCTCTTCGTGCTTTGCCTGTCCTATTACCTTTGGCTATCAGGTTGCAAAATCCAGCCTGGTCCTTAGCCTTGGCTGCACGTATTAAGTCTGCCCATATCTCCTCGTCCCATATTCTCTTTGCAGTTTTTAGTATCTGATTATAAATGCGCCTTTTTTCCCTAATGCTTCCTATCTCCTTGCCCTGTATAGCTTTAATTAACTCGTGTTTGGCAATTCGGCACTCCTTGCTGTACCATGGCTTACCGTGGCCCACCCTATCGGATATTTCTGGCTTCCTTGCTTTAGGAATTTTGCTTAATTCAGGACCTAGAGCATGAACCAATCTACCGTGGAGGTCGGTCATCATTTTTGGATCTATATTTCCATCTGTGAAAGGAGAGAGGATATCTGCGATGGTTGAAAAAATGCTAGACATCGCCGTTTTGTCCCCTAGAATATGTGGCCACTTTATAGCCCGATTATTCCTCTTCAATATGATTTCACCATCTATACTGCCAGTAGCAGCTCCACCAGGGAATACTATGGAAAGGATTTCCGGAGAGCTCTTCAAACCCAGCGGTAGATGGTCACTCTCTGTTCTAAAATCTATTTTGAAGTCGCGCAAATAACACCAGCAGCCTAATGACACCAGGATATACAGCCTTATTCATCAACGGGCCGTTTTGCGAGCCCCTAATAGCGATTCATAGCGAATCGCTATTAAGGACTCGCAAAACGGTATTCATGTAGGAATTGCTAAATAAATAGCGATTCCTACACATTCCTTATTTGCAAGTAGCAAATTGCTAATCGCAAATAAGGAATAACTCCCCATTCATTCCTATTGGCCAAAAGGCCCATAGGAATGAATGGGGAGTATTCCTTATTTGCGATTAGCAATTAGCTAATCGCAAATAAGATAGCGATTGAAAGGGTGCCAGGGGTGTCCAAAGGACACACTGTAGCACCCCTTAAAAGCAAATTGAAACAGGTTTGCGCACACACATGTCCAAAGGACATGTGTGTGTGCAACATGCAACTTAGAAAAATGCTTTTAACCGAGAGGTCTGACCTCTCGGTAAATAGCGGCCCAAAATTGCATTTTCGCAATTTTAAAATGCTTCATGAATTGCATTTAAGGAATCTCAAATAGAGATTCCTTAAATTCAAATCTTCGCAAATGTGGGAATTCTTAAATAGCGAATTTTGCATTTGGGATGATGAATCCCAAATGCAAAAATTGCACTCGCATTCTGAGAATCTTGCCCTTTGCGAGTGCAATTTAGCTTGATGAATCAGGCGGATAATCTATATGACTTTGTGACTCCCCTCTATAGAACGTGTGGGCTTTAGGTCTGTCAGAGGTAAGTCGCCCATTACAGGCTCTAAGACCGTGTGTCAGTGTTAGTCCCAGAAGTTGAGTGACCGCTAGCGTGCACTTGACCTCCTTTTCGCTAGCCAGGTCCGGTATATTATATGCTTCATCTTGAGTCTCCAACAACTCCCCAAATCCCACTACGGGCTCAAAGTTGCAGTTAAAATCGCCACCTATTACAATTTTGGGGTTATGTCCTAAGGACTCAAGGGCAAGATCTAGCTGGCTGATTACCAGTGACTCACCGTGTGCAGGGCAAGGTCTATTATAGACATTAAAAAGATATATATCCCTGCCATCCTTGGCCCTTAATTTTAGGCCCAATATATCTTTGGAAAAAACATCCAGGGGAACAATGTAAATTTTTAAGGAAACAAGTATCCAAATTACCAGACCTCCAGACGGTCTACCTTTTGCCGAGGGTATCGCCCCTATCCAGTATGTCTTATACCCAACCTTATAGGGACTCTCTAAGAGCCAGGTCTCTTGCAAGAGGATAACATTGTACTTCTCCATGTATTCATGCCAGGTAGGGTCTGGCAGATTCTTATTTAGTATAACCACGGTAACCCAGAATCTATCTGGGTATAGGGGAACTGGAGGCACGGGGTTCTAGGAGCTAGCGGCCTCCAACATAACTGTTAAACCACAAAAGAGCTGCTCCCAGCGGGAAAAACCAAAGGGGGGCTAAGTGTAAATGTTTCTTAGTTTAAAATATTGGCATCTTACAAAAAGTGTAAGACTGGTCTCACACACCACCTGGTGTCATGCTTCATCATTGACCAGTCCTCGCCCTCCAAAAACTCGGTTTGATGGAGGGCGGGCATGCACCTGACAACAGGGATGCACTTCTTAACTAAGTGGGGGCCCAAAGAAAAAGTGAGTTAAAAATCCATTATAGGCGTCATATTATTTTTAATGTTACTGGCGCCTATATGGTATGCTAAAAACGTGGTTGTGTATTGGGGTATTAATTGTCCCCACACCGAATTTAAGAGGTCAACATGTTTCTGCCAAGTGGCCCGTGTGGGTCCACGGCATTCATCAGGACCTATGTGTGACTAAGGGGCGGGCTCCACCCTGTCCAAATTGTAGTTGGAGGGTGTCCACTATGTGGGCAGGTGGTGAATGTGCTCCACTGCAAGGTGGCCTTGGTTGTAGCAGCCTGAAATGAGATAATAATATACAAAAGAAACAGTTACACAAAGCAACATAAGGATAGTGATAATGCACAAAGTGCAGCAGGGGATGTGTCTGCACACTCTCATTATTCCATGGTAATAATGCTTACCCTAAATATTGGAACTCATTGCTCCATAGGAGGGTGGAAGATCCTATTCCTATTTAGCCCTGCAATGTTCCAGGATACCATATGCAAGTCTAGCAACTTCTTAGGATCATTAGAGGATACTAGTTCATTTCCCGATATTTTAGTAATTAAATTTAGGTCAGGGTTGGTTAAAGTATAGATGGGCAGAGATTGAGTGTCATACCCCCGAGGAACATCGTCCATATTTTCCGCTATTATCTCGGTAGTCTTCTCGGCCGTAGAAGCTTTCTGTCCCCTTGGTTGACAACCCAGCCCCTTTTGTTTTCCCCCTATGGAGCACCCATCTGTACCCTTAATCCTTTCACTAGGTATAGGGGACTCTAGGTTTGACTCTAGGTTTGTGTGTGAAACCTTTAGCTGTCAGTCTTGATCATTGAGGGTGGATAGGGCCTCGAAATAGTTATTATGCTCCACCATTTGGTTGAGTTTAGTTGCCAAGCCACTCTCCCTAGGTCTATAAAAATATCCCAGAGGTAGGGCACTTATGCTTGTGAACCCCCGGTCAGTCATGTCTTTTATACCTTGGATTGCTCTTGTTAGTTGTGGGTGCCAAAAATCTACTACTACGCAATCTCCACTGATGCTCTTCTTGGAGTCTCCTACCCAACCCACCCTACGTACCATCAAAATGTCTGCCTCCCTTATTGGGTTAAATTGGCTGAATTTTGTCAGCCAATTAATTACTTTATTTTTCAGGCTTTGCCAGTTCTCCTTCTGCTCTCTCCTGAGCACTGGTACCCCTGTTAAGATTAGCGTGTATGGACATGATTCTGGCGGAAGCCTGAGAACCTCCTCGTTAGGGATTAGATCAGTGCATTTTGGGCTGTATATGGGTGGTTTTCCATTTTTGCCCCTGTCACTTCCTAGATTAGCTCGTGTGGCACAATCTGTTATCTCATGAACTAGTGTGGTACCCCCGGCTTAGTAGCCGTGTATGTTTCTCTAGTTCTAAATGGAGGTTTGTTTTTTATGCTGGGGTTACTCCCTGCCTGGTCTCGACAGATAGTTATCATGGGTTCAAGGGGAATGTGCTGCTCCTCTACATGTTTACTTAGTCTTTGGTAATTTCCTTTCTCATTAGATCTATCCCCTACAGCAGAACTACTGGTGCTCCATTGGCCTATTGCATTTTCGAAAAGGGCCAACTTCTCTTCTAGTGGTTTTAGGGCCTCACCAATATGAAGTGCTAAATCAATTAGGATTCCTTCCCTGGCAGAATCTAGTGATCTCTTTAAAATAGACTCAATATCCTTTTTGTAATCAACAGAAGCAGGGTAACATTAATTATTATAGAACTCTGCGTAACCATATTTTTTACAGGAGCTCTGTTTGATTCTGTACAGCTTACTGTTTTCCCTCTTAGCGCTGTGCCCCCAGCCCCCCTAGTCCTGGGTTTCCTAGACACCGATGATTTTTTAGAGTTTTTGGCATCTATTTTTTTCCCCACTGATCGATTTTTATTCCTTGATCTGGTCTCTATATGTGAACTAGATTTATTGTTTGATTCGATGGAGACAGATAAGTCAATACAATCAGGGAGAGAGACACCTTCTTCCCCAACATCTGGGGCTATCTGCGGTGGGATTACCAGAGACCCTGAGGGCTGTGATGGAATTAACGGAGACCTTGAAAGGTGCGATGAATCGCTCTGTGCAGAAGTAGGCTCTAGAGACAGTCTTTTTTCAGCAATTTGGATCTCATGATTTAAGAGGGATTCTGCCCTTTGAAAAAAGGCGTCTAAAGTGCCCGGCGCTCCCTTACGCTTACTCATGATTCTTCCCTTAATTACAGTTGAGTACAAAGCACACAGTTAATTGGCCAAATACAGGAGAAGGATACACAATAGTAAAGGAGTTATAGCTGTTCCTACTAGTGGGCTCTTACCAAAAGCCCAGTTCCTTTAAATGGCCAGATGTCAGAGAGATGGCCCAGTCCAGTCTCTGTCAGGCTATGAAGGGCGCGGACAGGCCCGCCCTTGGCCCGGGCTTCGCCCACCCGCGTCCCGCGATGCGGGAGGGCTATGTGTCCTTTAAGGGCCTTCGGCGCCCTCTGCTGACGCTTGAAACCAGCGACCAGCAGGGCACCATGGGGGATGTAGTTTTCGCTCTCCTCCGGCTCCCCTCTCGGTGGTAAAAGCAGCGGGGGACCGGCAAGCGGGGCAGGGCAGGGCAGGCAGAGAACAGGAGGCAGTGATAATCAGCAGCGTGACACCGTTCCCCTCATGGTGATTGTAGGTACTCCTGGTGCGTCCCGCGATGCAGGAGAGCTATGCGTCCTTTAAGGGCCTTCTGCGCCCTCTGCTGATGCTTGAAACCAGCGACCAGCAGGACACCCTGGGGGATGTAGTTTCCGCTCTCCTCCGGCTCCCCTCTCGGTGGTAAAAACAGCGGGGGGCCGGCAAGCGGGGCAGGGCAGGGCAGGGCAGGCAGAGAACAGGAGGCAGTGATAATCAGCCACGTGGCACCGTTCCCCTCACGGTGATTGTAGGTACTCCTGGTGCGTCCCGCGATGCGGGAGGGCTATGCGTCCTTTAAGGGCCTTCGGCGCCCTCTGCTGACGCTTGAAAACAGCGACCAGCAGGGCACCCTGGGGGATGCAGTTCCCGCTCTCCTCCGGCTCCCCTCTCGGTGGTAAAAACAGCGGGGGATCGGCAAGCGGGGCAGGGCAGGCGGAGAACAGGAGGCAGTGATAATCAGCAGCGTGGCACCGTTCCCCTCACAGTGATTGTAGGTACTCCTGGCGCGTCCCGCGATGCGGGAGGGCTATGCGTCCTTTAAGGGCCTTTGGCGCCCTCTGCTGATGCTTGAAACCAGCGACCAGCAGGGCACCCTGGGGGATGTCGTTTCCGCTCTCCTCCGGCTCCCCTCTAGGCGGTAAAAACAGAGGGGGACCGGCAAGCGGGGCAGGGCAGGGCAGGCAGAGAACAGAAGACATTGATAATCAGCAGCATGGCACCGTTCCCCTCACGGTGATTGTAGGTACTCCTGTCATACATTCACCTCAGTACAGAGATCAGGGCCTAAATCCGTCGTTTTTTTACTCGCCATGACATTCCAGTTTGGTCCCGGCCATATCATTCTTGACCCTGCACCCAATGGGAACAGTCCAGACCGAGCTGCCAGGCCAGGTCCTCCTTGGACTGGAAACAAACATCCTAGGACCGGTTTCGGGCTTTCAGACCTCATCAGCCAGGATAGCTTGATTCCAGTGGCATGGAGAGCACGGAACCCAGGTCTGGGCATACCCGTCCCACTCAGAGTGACAAATGCAAAAAGAAAAATTGATGGACAGAATGCAGAACAATGTCATACATTCACCTCAGTACAGAGATCTGGGCCTAACCCCAGCTGTTTTTTTCTCAGCATGCCATTCCAGTTTGGACCCAGCCATATGCAAATCAGTCTTGACCCTGCGCCCAATGGGAACAGTCCAGCCCAAACTGCCAGGCCAAGTCCTCCATGGCCTGGAAACAAGCATCCTAGGTGCCACCGTATTAAAGCTAGCCTGGCTGATGAAGGGTAATACCCAGAAACCGGTCCTAGGATGCTTGCTTTCAGTCCAGGGAGGACCTGGCTTGGCAGTTCGGTCTGGACTGTTCCCATGAGGCACAGGGTCAAGACTGATTTGCATATGGCTGGGTCTAAACTGGGATTGCATGGTGAGCAAAAGAGTGATGGATTTAACCTATATCTTGACTGGGGGTGAATGTATGATTTATTCAGCATTCCATCCATCATTTATTTGCATTGCACTTCTCACCCTAAGTGTAATGGGTATGCCCAGACGTAGGTCCCTTCCTCACTGTGCCACTGGATTCAAGCTAGACTGGCTGATGAAGGGTAATATGCAGAAACCGATCCCAGGATGCTTGTTTTTGGTCCAGGGAGGACCTGGCTTGGCAGTTCGGTCTGGACTATTCCCATGAGGCACAGGGTCAAGACTGATTTGCATATGGCTGAGTCTAAATTGGGGTGGCATTGTGAGCAAAAGAATGATGGATTTAACCCAGATCTCTTGACTGGGATGAATGAATGATTTATTCAGCATTCCATCCAGCATTTGTTTGCGTAGCACTTTTCACCCTAAGTGGGATGGGTATGCCCAGGCATGGGTCCCTTGCTCACTGTGCCACTGGATTCAAGCTAGCCTGGCCGATGAAGGTAATACCCAGAAACCGGTCCCAGGATGCTTGTTTCCGGTCCAGGGAGGACCTGGCTTTGCAGTTCGGTCTAGACTGTTCCCATGAGGCACAAGGTCAAGATTGATTTGCAGATGGCTGGGTGTAAACTGGGGTGGCATGGTGAGCAAAAGAATGATGCATTTAACCCAGATCTCTTGCCTGGGGGTGAATGTATGATTTATTCAGCATTCCATCCATCATTTATTTGCATTGCACTTCTCACCCTAAGTGTAATGGGTATGCCCAGACGTAGGTCCCTTGCTTACTGTGCCACTGGATTCAAGCTAGCCTGGATGATGAAGGGTAATATGCAGAAAATAGTCCCAGGAGGCTATTTTCCGGTCCAGGGAGGACCTGGCTTGGCAGTTATGTCTGGACTGTTTCCATGAGGCACAGGGTCAAGGCTGATTTGAATATGGCTGGGCCTAAACTGGAATTGCATGGTGAGCAAAAGAGTGATGGATTTAACTCAGATCTCTTGACTAGGGGTGAATATATGATGCATTCAGCATTCCATCCTTCATTTGTTTGCATAGCACTTCTCACCCTAAGTGTAATGGGTATGCCCAGACATGGGTCCCTTGCTCACTGTGCCACTGGATTCAAGCTAGCCTGGCTGATGAAGGGTAATACATAGAAACCGGTCCCATGATGCTTGTTTCGGGTCCAGGGCGGACCTGGCTTGGCAGTTCGGTCTGGACTGTTCCCATGAGGCACAGGGTCAAGACTAATTTGCATATGGCTGGGTCTAAACTGGGGTGGCATGGTGAGCAAAAGAATGATGGATTTAACCCAGATCTCTTGGCTGGGGGTGAATGTATGATATATATTCAGCATTCCATCCATTAGTTGTTAGAGTAGCACTTTTCACCCTAAGTGGGATGGGTATGCCGAGACGTGGGTCCCTTGCTCACTGTGCCACTGGATTCAAGCTAGCCTGACTGATGAAGGGTAATACATAGAAACCGGTCCCATGATGCTTGGCTCCGGTCCAGGGATGACCTGGCTTGGCAGTTCGGTCTGGACTGTTCCCATGAGGCACAGGGTCAAGACTGATTTGCATATGGCTGGGTCTAAACTGGGGTGGCATGGTGAGAAAAAGAACGATAGATTTAACCCAGATCTCTTGACTGGGGGTGAATGTATGATTTATTCAGCATTCCATCCATCATTTGTTTGCGTAGCACTCATATCCTACCTCAGCATTTTTTTTGCACACATGGCTGTCCTGCTCACTCAAGTTTCACCCCAGGCCACCAGCACTCGCACTTCCGCCACAGCGATGCAGTCTAGTGCTCACAGGGATATCAGCTGCTGCACAGCAGGGCTGATTGGTGGGGTTGGTGGAGGGAACTAGGTAATAGCCGTGCTGGTGCCGATGTGCAGGCAAAGAGAGACGCGCTAAACCTCACTAGGTGGTTAGGACACCGCGCAGTAAAATTTTATGCTTTTAGCTTATTGTAGCTTGTTTAAAAGTTGAATTTGGTGTTATCTTGTAGGCTCATAGTGCTCATATCGCTCATATTGCTCATATCCTACCGTGGCAATTATTTTTTCTTTGCACCCATAGCTGTCCTGCTCACTCGAGTTTCAGCCCAGGACACCAGCACTTGCACTTCCGCCATAGCAACGCGGTCTAGTGCTCACGGGGATATCAGCTGCTGCACAACAGGGCTGATTGGTGGGTTGGGCGGAGGGAACTGTTTATTAGCTGCCCTGGAGCAGACACGCAGGCAAAGAGAGACACGCTAATGTTCACTAAGTGGTTTGGACAACGTGATGTAAAGTTTTATGCTTTTAGCTTATTTTAGCCTGTATACAACTTAAATTTGGTGTGTTACCTTGTACGCTCATAGCGCTCATATCACCCATATCGCTCATAGCCTACCTCAGCATTTTTTTTTTGCACCCATATCTGTCCTGCTCAGTCGAGTTTCACCTCAGGACACCAGCACTCGCACTTCCGCCACAGCGACGCAGTCTAGTGCTCACGGGAATATCAGCTGCTGCACAGCATAGCTGATTGGTGGAGGGAACTGTCCAATAGCTGTGCTGGAGCAAACACGCGCAGCTGGTGCACCAAAGGGGGGCCAAAGGCAAGCCCCTCTGTGCCTGTCCATGCCCAACAGGGGCCAGGGGCCAGGACCCCAGGCCAATTTCAGACATACTCAGCTGAGGACCTGCAGGTTCTAGCGCTTTTGAATCACCCACTGGACAAACTTGTGGAAGACGTCCTGAAGTCGGAGGACATACTGAAGAAACAAAGGGGAGGATGAAGTACAGCCACACTGCCACTTCCCCCTAAAGACGTAGGTTCAGGCAACCCCCAGGGACTAAGGGTAGTTATTTTAAATACCCGCTCTCTGCAGAAACACACCCTAGAGATCTTTTTGCTCCTCCAGGATGGCACCACAGACATCCTGGCGGTAACAGAAACCTGGCTAGAGGACACCTCAGCCCCGGATGATGTAGCTGCCCTTCCCTTGGAATACAATGTCATATGGCATAACAGGCAGGAAAAGACAAGAGGAAGGGGCATAGAAATATTCTACAACAAACAGCTAGCAGTAGATAAGCTAGTTGCAGAGATCATCAAAAGCGCTGAAATTTTAGGGGCAAAACTCTTCTCCAAATCCTCATGCGTAGCACTACTGGTAGTGTACCGCCCCCTGATCGACTCCCCATTTCAATGAGCTATTCACAGAAATAATCAGTGATCTAAGCTCACGGTGCCAACGACTCCTGGTGGTGGGGGACTTCAACTACCACTGGCACCAGGTGCCCAGAGAGTTACATGTCAGTGAACTGGAGGAGGCTATGACCACAATGGGGCTACAAAAGCTTGGTAATTCCCCTACCCATGACAAGGGACATACCCTCGACCTCATTTGGACCACCCAACCACCGGCTAGCCTGACGGACATCAGTCTTTGCGCTTGGTCCGAACCACTGCCTGATCAGGTGCTGGATCCCGCTGGCCAGTCGACCAGTGCAACCTCCCCCGGAATGGAGAGTGGTGCGAGGGCGGAATAAAATCCAGGCAGGCAACTTAGTGGGCACTCTGCGCAGAATCTACACTAAAAGACACCTGCCGGGGAACCTTGAACAGGAAAGTTAGCCCCTCACTCGCAGGCTGAGAGAGGCCATAAATAAGGTGGCCCCTGCCCGGAGGGAAAGAGTTAGGAACAAGGGCAAAGGGCCCCCTGGTTCAACGAGGACCTGAGGAGAAGGAAGCACATTCTAAGCCAACATGAGAGGCTATGGCACAAATCATATGACCAAGCTGCGCTTGCAGAATACAAAGCCATGTTGGCTACATACAGAAAAGCTATTATGACCAAGAAGGCTGAATACTACAAGGCCAGGGTTATGGACACAGATAACAAGCAGAAATAAACATTCAGAATCTTAGAAGAACTTAGTCAGAAACAAGAGCAGAAATCCACTGTCAGTCCGGTAGACTGCAATGGGTTCCAGTCACACTTTCTCCACAAAGTCAGGGACATCTTAACTGACATACACAACACACCCACTAACCAGTGCTCCCTGAAGGAGGACCCTGCACCTTGTGCCCACAGTAAGCCTCTCACCACCCTCCCATTGTTGGTCCAAGCCTCTCTGTCCCATTTGATGGACCGTACCAAGTCAGGCTCGCCACCGTACTCCTGCTCACCAAGGGTGTTCTGAATGGCCCTACCTGGGGTAGAGAGGGAGGTCCCCAACCTGCTCAGCCGATCACTGGAGACTGGTTGTGTTCCTGCTAACTTCAAGGAAGCCAGGTTTACCCCTGTCATGTAGCTCCTGAATATCTTTATATCATGTTAAGTTAGCATAGGCTCATTTGAGGTTTAAACGCCATTTTTCTTTTTGCAACTTCTGCACACAACACTTAATTGTTGATTTAGCTTTCAACCTAGTAGTTCATCGCGGTTTACATGAGAATAATATGTTATTGCTTTGCTATCTGCTTTGCTTAATGAACTGTGTCTGTACAGAGAGTGCTGAAGCTTCAAGAACAACACGATACAGAATTGTTGTGAGGTCTGATCTCCACGACTTCATAGTCATAACATAAGTGCAGCCTCTGCCAACTCCGGGCTTGAGGCGGGTTTTATATTGCTTTGCTTGGGGCACAAATAACACACTTGATGCGGTTCGCATGCAGAGAGAGCTGGTGTATGCTGATGTGATTCCTTCAATCTAAGACACTAAGGTATGGGCCCGCCCTAATCCAACCCAAAGAGACCTTCTTAGCAAATAATATAATATCTGTGTTAGGGAAGATGAGATATAAGTGTTGTTAACCCTTATTGATTTACAGCATGTTACCATGCTGTCACCATTCGCTTTTTATGGACTAGTAACTATGCTGGTAATTTTGCTACTGATAATATGTTTACTTGTATTATCTAAGATACTGCGCCTGAGAAGACGGCATTAGTAAATAAACATTTCAAATGCACATGTGTTCTTCTTTACTCCATGTTCTGGTTTGTAATGATTATATAACGAAAGAGTGTTCATGAGTTCCACGTATCCTGAGGTACTGTAAGTTCATGTTCTGGTTTGTCTAAACATTGGGAGTTTGATATGTCCAATGAGACACTGTAGCTAGCTCGGTAAGGGGTTATTTGGGCACTAAGGTGAGTTTTGGGACACCCTAATTCGCCGAGGTTCCAATCCTCTGTGCACAGTTCTGTGTGAGAACAGAAACCCTGCGACATGGCGCCCAAAGTTTTCGGTGGTCTTATATCATGACACTCGAGTAGTATATTGTTCAAACCTTAACCCCTTCACTTCCGTTTCCGGAAAACGTGGTGTCGGTGAAACCTGCCTATTTATTAAAATAGGTCTTTATTCAAGCTTGATTCTTTCTAAAACGGTTTCTTTGACTTACTACCCAGTTGTGCTACAAAGTATTCTTTGTTTTTCCGTATTTCCAGTGAAATCATGGTGGCAGTGGCCATTGCGCAACATAGTCGCATTGCGGTGCGCAACCACTTGCAAACTTATCTTGTCCCATTGGAGGGCATGGCTGTGATTTTTGTGGTGTGTGCCGATCCGGCGTTCCCCTTTGAGCTCTTTTACTCTTGGGTTACGTTTCCGGAGGTGGATGCGAATTCTCGCCTGTACCACCACTACACACCCTCCGTTGTACCGGCTGAATATACTCCGTACAGGGCACTGGAAATACCTATTGATCATTGGCAGCATCGCGTTTGGTTTGATGGCGCCCTCCCCCACTCAATGTCAGCTGCGAGGTTAGGTCCACTCTCAATTCCAGGTACAAATTGGCCTGCTTTAGGTGGATTCACCCCGCACCCGAATCACGGCGCATGTCCCCTTGCGGATGTTCGTAGGCTACACGTTGTCGCAATAGCCGTGATTCGTGCTTTAGTGCAATACATAGGTCGTCATCTCCCGGGAGGTCCCCCCGGGGATGCGGCCGTTCAAATTGAACATGGCGGTTTAAAATTAAACCCGGTTATGGTCAATTCGGTTTTTGGCAAGCGTCCAGACAATAAGGATGACTTTCCTTTTTGGCTTGCCGAGAAGTTTGACCAACTGGAAGCTGTGTTTCCGAATTCTACTCCGGCTGATAAACATAGAATGTTAACGATTACTTTGCCTAAGGATTTAGCTCCCGAACTAGTCGACTGTGAAAGCTGGGGAAAAACTTTTGCGGCAGTTTTTACGAGGTGCTTCGGCACCCCGTCGATGACGCAGCTGCCTGAGATCGTGAAACGTGTTCAGGATGATCACGGACCGGAGGCAGCTGTTGAATTGGGTATGCGCCTGTGTGGTTCGTTTGATATTGTATGCGATCTCATTCTCTCCAATGTTAAAGGAGACGCAGTGAACTTTCAGGTGTCTAATGCTTTGGCAGCCATACCCGATGCCGAGAAACCCCGAAAGTTGGCGAAGATTGTAGTGGCCGCTTATAAAACAATCGGTCGCACAAGTAAAGGTTTGAAGTATTTCGCAGTCAAGGATAAGATACAACCACAAGTACAGTCTGCTGCGGCAGATGTACAACCCAAGTCCAAGAAACAAAATTGGCCTCAAAAACAGAAACAGGGAAGCAGGAGGAATCTACGCCACAGCGACCGCAGTTTGCGAAGAAGAAAGTCGCCGCCTTAACAGCGCATCGATATGCCACAGATAGTGAGAACGCGGCTTCGGAATCTGACGTGGGCTCTGACCTTGCTGGACAGCGCGGCGGAGATTACCATAGTCAGAGAGACGCTGCGTCCATTACTGAGGGTGACAGCGACTGATGTCTACGTAGTCATTGAAACAGCAGACACGAGACTTGCTCCCCCTGAAAGACTTTATGAAATTGTCCTGTTAATTGAAGGTGACATACAGCGTACCATTAAAGGGGTATTTTGGGAGAATCTTTCTTCAACATATGATATTTTGCTTTCGGAGGCTGACTGGCCCCCACCTTTTGTGCTCGCGGCGTCGCGAGGGGAGGAGGTAATCCTGCCCAGTTTCGCGAACACTGTCTCGAAAGAGCATGCGCAGCATTTTGCAGAAGAGTGGGCTCGGGCTCTAGCGCCGGCTCTGTACCGTAACCAATGTGGTTGGGATAAATTGTCACCTAGCCACGAAATTCCTTTACGGTCTCAGCCGCAGCCTCAACCTCAATATCCCATACGGCGAGATACAAAGTCTTCCGTCGCGGAAATCCTTGAACAATTGGAATATCAAGGAGTTATTGAAACGTGTGTGTCACCAATGAATAATCCCCTTTTTACTGTGACCAAACCTGACGGAACATATCGTTTGGTATTGGATTACCGGCATTTAAACTCGCATTGCCGTAACTGTGCAGTACAGAATACTCACGGCTCTGCCCTAGTGGATAGTCTAGTGCGTAAGCGTTTCAAAACAACGCTTGACATTTCCAACGGTTTTTTTGCCCATAGATTGGATAGCTTCAGCTCCCAATGGACAAGTTTTACGAGCGCTGGAGTGCAAAAATCCTTCCGGCGTCTTCCAATGGGCTATAAGAATAGTCCCGGTATTTTTACCGCACGCATAGTCTCTCTGTTAGAGAGAATCGACCCAGATGCTTGCTCGTATGTGGATGACATTTATCTCACGGACGACGAAATTTGGATGCATCTGTGTCGTGTAAATTCGATTATTTGTAACTTTGCAGATATGGGTTACAAATTCAATTTTGCAAAATCGCACATTGCAGAACACACAGTGTTGTTCCTTGGCTATGAGCTGAACAATGAAGGTAGAGGTTTGGCTCCTCACTTCTTGGAGAAATGCGCACAGTTGCGCGCTCCTACAACACTGAAAAAATTACAGTCTTTACTGGGTTTTTTAAATTTTGGAAGAACTTACATTCCGGAATATGCCCAGCGTATCAAGCCGTTGTATGCTTTGATACAACCAAATTTCTCAAAATCATGCTGGCTGCCTGAGCATTCAGCCATTTTGCAATCCTTGCAGGCTGATCTGCTCGCTTCTAAATACTTACTGACTCGTGATAACCAAACCAACCTGGTAATAAGAATAATTCCCGGGACGGTGGGTTTCAGGTACCTCACTTTTAATGAAGGAGACACAGTACCTATCGCTTACAAGTCACACTTGTACACTTCGGCTGAATTGCGGTTTCCCACTGTGGAAAAGGTTTTAACAGCTGTACAGATGGCGATTCTTAAAGAACGAGCTCTGTCACAGGGGAAACGCATGTTGGTGGTAACACCCTGTCCTCACTTGGAGGCAGTCACGAAAGCCAGTGTACCAAATTCAAAAGCTTTGCACCCTCGGTGGATTCAATGGGCTGCGTCCT
This sequence comes from Lissotriton helveticus, assembly GCF_964261635.1. Lineage (NCBI taxonomy): Eukaryota > Metazoa > Chordata > Amphibia > Caudata > Salamandridae > Lissotriton > Lissotriton helveticus. The sequence continues at coordinate 169,945,714 of NC_136068.1, forward strand.
TGACGTCCACGGATGTCACGTTTATTTTTGACGCCTCATTACGGTCGCAGGAGTACTTGCAGTATGAATTCGTTCATCCTGCTCCTCTAGCTATGTGGCCCTTGGAGGACTTCCATTGCATCATTTACACTGATGGGTCGGCGCAGGTTGCGCATGGCTCTAAACATGCCTACGTTTCCGCATGCGCCATTGTGGTCGGTGCTATGTTGAAGGATGAGTTCATTTCCAGTGAGGTGCACACACTGCCCCTGGGCGATTGCACCGCACGATTGGCAGAACTTCGTGCTCTTTTACTAGCGTTGGAGTACGCGGATCCAAGTGTTACTACTCTCATTGTAAGTGATTCTTACTACTGTGTCCAGTCTTACAATGAAAACTTGTTCTTTTGGATTCAGAATGAGTTTCGTGATTCCAAGGGTAGCACAATAAAACATAAAATGATCTGGGTTCGAGTGGCGGAACTTCAGGATAAGTTACCACTCGTTTACGTAATTCATACTCTTGGCCACCAGCGCGTGGGAGTTCACGCTGTCAGTAATTCGCTTGCTGATGAAGCGGCAAAATCAGCAGTATCTACATACTTAGTTGCGGCAGTTACTAGATCCAAAACCAAGATTGATAGTGACATCTTGGCGGCAGTTGCTGCCTCTGAGAAGGGAAGTAAACATCCTGCGGGGTTCCCTTCGAAGTACAAATACCACTTAAGTCCCGAAAAGGTTCCTTTTGTGACAAATCCTGATGTTGGGGAACGGCTGATTCCCAACTGGAATCGCAGGGCAGACTTGATTACAGCGGCGCATGAAGGTATGGCATCTGCGCATGCGGGCGTCTCAGCCACTGTAACTCAATTACAACAACGTTTCTGGTGGCGGGGACTGTACAAACAGACGCGTGATTATGTCCTTCTTTGTGACATTTGCCAGCAGATTAAACCTTCAACTGCTACGCGTCCGCCACAGACACAGTTGTACATTTCTAATAAACCACTCGGTTGTGTTTATTTAGATCACTGCGGTCCCTTTTCATCTGATACTGCGTATAAGTACATCTTAGTAGCAGTTGACTCATGCACACGCTTTGTGTGGGTATGGCCCCATCGCAGCGCTGATTCACGGACTGTCATTAAAGATTTGCGTGTCTTTATAGGGATTTTTGCCTGTGGTACCTTCCATTCGGATCAGGGTCCGGCTTTCGCCTCTAAGGCGTACAAGGATGCCATGACTTCGATGGGGGTCCAAGTCAAGTTTTCGTCTCCGTACAGACCTGAGGGTAACAGTGTAGTGGAGCGAATGAACCGTGATTTAAAGCAATCTTTGACAGCTCGAGTTATAGGCACTGGCAGAAACTGGCTTACCCACCTCAATGGCGTGCAGCGTGCTCTTAATAATCTCCCTAGAAGGTCTCTGGGTGGGCGGACCCCATACGAAATGCTCTTTGGCATCAAGATGTACGTCCCTGACCTTGACGGTCTAGACTGTGTGGTTCGCGCCACTTCCTTTGACGCAGATGAAAATTGCAATGTTTTACAGAATCTACAAAAGACCAGAGACAGTCTTGCAAAGGAACATTTGCCCTCCACGTTGGATGATGCGTTGCAGATCCCGGTAGTAGGCTGGCTACCCCAAGTTGGAGAACTGGTTCGAGAGAAGATCGATAACAAGAAAGAATTTGGTCCTTCCTATCGAGCTCCGGTTCCAGTCCTTGGAGTGAAGGGCACAAGAACAGTCATTTTACCACCACTTCCTGGTCGTAAGGAAAACAGGTTTATTTCCATTGACAATGTCAAGATACACAGAGTGGCCGATTCTTCTTAGCATGACACCGGCTGTTTCCTGTCCTTCCATTGTGAGAAATTCAGTTATGCCCACTGCTTCTAATATTGAACCTGAAGTGGCCATCGAGTTACCTGCTATTTCCAGTCCTTTGTTAAATACTTTACCCGGAACTAATAATGATGAGTTAGACTATACTTACCCAGCTGATTTGTCCATGCCTGACCTGCAAGCACGTTTAGCCACGGAATCCAGATTTTCATTTGACTCTGTTTCCCTTGCCTCGAAGAAACCCTCTCGTTTTGCAGTTTATGCCAGCTTGTTTAAAAAACATTTTTTGATTCCCCCGTGGACATACATCTGGCTGGTCCTTTTTTCAGTTTACCTTTTTATGTCAATTGGTTTTGTGTTTTATTTTTTTTGACTCGTCAATGGACACTATGTCGAGGAAAGAACATGCATTACACATCTAAATGGAACTTTGGCCCCGCTTTCCTCGTCACATTCTACACACAGAGTGAAAAGAGACTTGACTTTGGTTAACATCACAGCATGGCCAGTCCTTGATGGAATTGTGTGGGATGCGGTTAGGTTTCAAATTCATGGCCCAACGGAAGTCGTTAATGTTCCTAATATTCTTAGAGTAAATATGGGGGATGTGGTGAAACAAAACATTCGTTCTGATGACTGGGATGTTAATGCAGTAGAAAGTTTATTTTCTGAATTGCAATACTATGCTGCCTTTGATGCTGAAGATTTATATTTAGAATCTGCTAATTATGGTGATTTATTTTGCTACCAACATTATGGCAATCACTTCTTACACAAAACATCTTCCCGAAGGGATACTGTTAATTTTACACAGTGGGAACATTGCCCAGCGCCTATACAAGGCAGTTCTGAAACATTTCTGAAAAAGTATACCTATTTCACTGATTTTAACCAGTCCAATCCCGAGTCCTTTTATTTTAAATTTCTAAAAAAGCCAATGTCCAAGGTTAGACTTACCGATACTAAATTGTTGTATTCGAAGGCCTTCCTTGATCAATTAGTTACTGGAGGCTACGAGTTATGGAAAGAAACAATAGACCTTAAATCAGTTTGGGGTTCAAGAGCCTGGCAGGTACAAGGCACTGAGGCTTTGCACCGTGCATGTCTCATACCAAATCATATGTTGTTTTTGAATGAAACAATTTCCCAGACCACATGCTTTGGATTGGCTACTTCTAAAAAATTAAACACCCCTACTATCCCAGATTTAGAGGAATATGATGGTTGGAGTAATTTTACTCAGTTGTCGATTAGAGAATTACAGGCCCTACTTCTTAATTCTTCCATTAACATTTCCAGTATGGATCCAAAAGGTTGGCTGCTTTGGCACCGTAGTGCTGATTCTTGCCAACATCGATTTTTAGGTTTATCTGACGGTTTTAAAACTGTTAGATCAGATCCCCGTTTTGACTTGGTCCACACTGTCACAACTTATTCTGTAGGCAAATTATGTCAAAATTGGCTGAAACATTCAACTTTACCTGCAGTTAAAAGTCACCTTTCCAAACTGAATGCAGACGTGGATTTAAATGATTTCATTAAAGGCCCGGCTAGTGGCAGGTCGAAAAGGTGGATATATGCTGTTTACAATGAAATTTGGAAAACATCACAGATTGAGGCTGCTACACGCCTTAGGGCAATTGATCAGGCAAATCTTGAGAAAGTACTTGCAGTTGTTGACAATAGTATTAACATGCTTTCCTCCCGAATTTACACATTAGATAATATTGTGTCATCCGTTGTGGATATTGTGCATGATGAAGTGTCAATGTTATACCATGGTCAAAATCAATTAAGGTCCATCATGCAATTTGCATGGACCCTTCAGACCCTGAAGAACAGTAAGGTTCCCTGGACGTACATGAACGTTTCTTCTCTATTTGCCCCGTTTAATTTGACTGACAAACAACGCTTACTTTCAATGCGTGATGCTTCCTTTTCTATGTTACATATTGAAAGGTTAGAATCTTTGCCTTTTTCCGTGGCGGAGGCCACTGCTGCAACGTGGCTTATCCACGGTTTGATAACGCTGCCTTTTGCTTTATATAAATTTACAAATTGTATGAAATATGTACCCATTGGTCATTAATAAACCATTAGGTAGCGGTTTCCTTCATGAAGTCTGGTCACTTCCATACACTTACAGATGCTTAAAAGATGATCAAGAGGTTTATCTGAATGGTGAGGAGTGTACTGAGACACCAGATCATTCATTAATGTGTAGACACATACAGTTACATGGTTCTTGCAACCAACACCGACCGAATTTAGCTTGTGTATTACAAGGCACACCAGTTCCTGCTATCATCCCCACGTTTACTTTATTAGAAAATGGTAGTTATTTGCTTCTGAATAATGAAGACTGTTGTGGGTTAATAAAAGGCAAACCTTTTATCGTAACAGTAAGTGAACGTGTTATTTGCTGCAGAAATGTTCTGTATCCTCCCACACATGAACATAGGGAGTATTCCATCTGGCCCCAGATACCAACCTTGAGAGCAGAATTCAGCGGCATGGCAAGAATAAGGGCTCTTTTGTCCCAGAAAGAGGTGGCCTTGAGTTCGCCTCGTGAAACTTTCGTGCTTCACATAGCCAACACCCGTACAGAGGTTCAGGCCCTTCTGAATACTGATTTGCCTTTGCATTTCAGTGAGATGGTTCGTACTATCTTTAACGCGTCCTCCACAAAGGGCCTAGCACATTTTTTTAAAACTGTTAGCAGTGGTCTCGTGACTTCCTTTGAAAAGATTTTTGGAGTCATCCCTGCTTTCTTTCATTCTATCTTTTCTACTTTATTTGGTGGATTCCCAGTTTTACGTGCGTTAGCTGCGGGCGCTCTAGTGGTGTTTTGCTTCTTTAAATATGGATGTCCTTCCTGTGCAAGGTCCCGCCCAGCAGCTTCTGACGCTGTTCCGCAACCAGATGCTTGAATATTATGGCACACTACCGTTGGCGATATTGAGCACGGCATATGGATTATCGTTTCGATTCTCCTACTTCACCTGTGTCCAGCTTGTGTTTCACTGCTTGACCTGTGATTTCGATTGGGCCATTGATTTGTGTCTCTGCGGACCGGTTTCTCCTGACGTCGACTTTAATCAGCTGATGAGTCCTATCATTACTCACGAGTTGGTTTGTCCTGGCGAAAGGATTATGGCCTTAGCAGTGATGCATGGACTAATTAGTCCCTGGGATATACTGGCGGCTGCACAGGATTTCTTGGAACTGAGCTTTCTTGAAAATCCACCGAGCTGTCCTCTGATGGTAATAGAGGATCCGGTGCTGGGAGAGCACGTATGTTCTTTTCCACTTTTAAGTTGGATGGCTGAACTGTTTTCGGATGAAGACGGTGATTTCCTATTGGAGGCTGTTGCAGCTTATTTTGCATACACAGTTATGTCCTAGACCTTTTCGTGTTTGACATGCTGAGTATTAGCATATCATTGACGTTTATTGATTTATCTGTCAAGTTTTTTTTATTATTCGCTTGCCTATTGGCTTGAGCCACTCTAGACTTTTGGGCTATTTTTTAGCATTAAATTTTATTACAAATTTTTCAACTTTTTTAATGTTTCCTTTGAGAACCATGCTCATATAATGTTGCACTCTGCTCTCATGGGATGGCACTTCTGTTATTTTATTTAGTCCGTTCTCGGATCATGGGGGGGTGTCATGTAGCTCCTGAATATCTTTATATCGTGTTAAGTTAGCATAGGCTCATTTGAGGTTTAAACGCCATTTTTCTTTTTGCAACTTCTGCACACGACACTTAATTGTTGATTTAGCTTTCAACCTAGTAGTTCATCGCGGTTTACATGAGAATAATATGTTATTGCTTTACTATCTGCTTTGCTTAATGAACTGTGTCTGTACAGAGAGTGCTGAAGCTTCAAGAACAACACGATACAGAATTGTTGTGAGGTCTGATCTCCACGACTTCATAGTCATAACATAAGTGCAGCCTCTGCCAACTCCGGGCTTGAGGCGGGTTTTATATTGCTTTGCTTGGGGCACAAATAACACACTTGATGCGGTTCGCATGCAGAGAGAGCTGGTGTATGCTGATGTGATTCCTTCAATCTAAGACACTAAGGTATGGGCCCGCCCTAATCCAACCCAAAGAGACCTTCTTAGCAAATAATATAATATCTGTGTTAGGGAAGGTGAGATATAAGTGTTGTTAACCCTTATTGATTTACAGCATGTTACCATGCTGTCACCATTCGCTTTTTATGGACTAGTAACTATGCTGGTAATTTTGCTACTGATAATATGTTTACTTGTATTATCTAAGATACTGCGCCTGAGAAGACGGCATTAGTAAATAAACATTTCAAATGCACATGTGTTCTTCTTTACTCCATGTTCTGGTTTGTAATGATTATATAACGAAAGAGTGTTCATGAGTTCCACGTATCCTGAGGTACTGTAAGTTCATGTTCTGGTTTGTCTAAACATTGGGAGTTTGATATGTCCAATGAGACACTGTAGATAGCTCGGTAAGGGGTTATTTGGGCACTAAGGTGAGTTTTGGGACACCCTAATTCGCCGAGGTTCCAATCCTCTGTGCACAGTTCTGTGTGAGAACAGAAACCCTGCGACACCCCTACTGTAAAATCCAGGGGCAAATGTAGCCAATCTTAAGAACTATAGGCCCATCTCCCAGCTTCCCTTCCTGGCAAAAGAAGAAGTACAGAATGTCCTCAAAACTCTATCACTCTTCATTGAGGAACAACAGCTACTCCAGGTATGGCAAGCAGGCTTCAGTGCCCACCACAGCACAGAGCTGGTGATGCTGCCAGTGCTGGACGAACTTAGACTTACAGTCGACAGCAGGTCAATCATGACCAACTACTGTCTTGGATCTCAGAGTTGAATATCCGTGGGCTGGCACATCAATGGATTGCGTCCTTCCTGTCAGGTCGGTCACAAAGGGTCCAACTGGTTGATCGGGTGTCTAACATCAGCGCACTAACATGCGAAGTTCCCCATGGTTCAGCGCTGTTCCCCCTTCTCTTCAACATCTATCTCCAGCCACTTGTGGCCACTCTGGCCTGCATGGACTGCCAAGTGTTTAATTATGCAGATGATACACAAATAATCCTCCAGATTAACAACTCCTGCGCGCATGAATGCGTACAAAACATACTTAGGTACACGGTTAACTCGGTGACAGCCAACTGGCTTAAAATAAATCCCAACAAAACCAAGGTTCTTGCCATCATCACCGAAAACAACCCCTGAAATTACCTCTTCCAGCCTCGAGAGCTGGTTCCACCCCTACGCCAGTCCCGGTTGTAAAAAGCCTAGGCATCAAAATAGATGCCAAGCTCACCATGTCGAACCAAGTGTCCACCGTGGTCCGGACCTGCATGGGCTTACTGAAACAACTGCGGAAACTGTCTCCCCTCTTCTCAGTTGCCACACTACAGATGGTCGTGTCGGCAATGATTGTGGCACGGTTAAACTATGGCAACACCTTGTACATTGAACTCCCCAAGAAACTGCTAACTAAACCACAAGTGGCCATGAATGACGCAGCTAGGCTGATCTTCAGGCTCCCAAGATGAGCACATGCTACTCCTTTACTGCAGCAGCTGCAATGGCTCCCCATTAAACAGAGAGCCAGGTTCAAAGGCCTCTGTATCACCCACAAAGCCATACATGGCCAAGCCCCAGTACACGCCTAGGGAACTATGGGCCAGATGTCGGAAGGCAATTACCGGTCGGTAACGTCCGAAATCGTCCGTTACCGACCGGTAATAGGCTTTTGTTATGTAGGGGGCCAATTTACGGATTCGGTAAATACCGATTCGGTATTTACCGAATCATCATTTACCAAATTGATAAATGACATGTAGGAAGCACTTTAAACAGTGCTCATATGCTTTAAGGATTCGTTATTGACCACCAACTATCAGTTGGTGGTAAATAAGGAATTTCAGTCCTTAGGGCATGTATGTCTGCCACATGTGCACACAAGCACTAATCAGGGGGGCAACAGGGTGTGAAAGTGACACCCTGCCACCCTTGACTCTTTCCCTATTTTACCGAATCGGTATTTACCGATTCGGTAATTGACATTCATTCCTATGGGCCTCCGGGAAATATTGATTTGGCCAGTACTGGACATCACTTTCTAATATTTATGCTGACCTTTATGAGCAAAACATACCGGTCCGTTTTATAGTTTCCGTCACTAGTTTATTGTTTCATTTCTTCACTAGTGGATCATTATTTCTTCATAAACATATCAAAAACTTTTTTGTGCATGTACAAACAAGATATAAAACATTACAATTCAATACAACAAAGTATACAATACATTTACAAATTTTCAACACATCCAACTCACATTCTAGCCAATCCATTCATCCTTCCTTCATACAACAAAACACACTCTTTGGTCCTATTGTCAGTAAAGAATTATCTGTCCATATAGATGGTTTTTAATTTCATAATTAACGGTATTATTTGGTCAGAACAATCTTTTTGGAGGCACAGTCCTGTTCTCCAAACAAAATTTCTTTATTCTGATAGACAATAGGCACCAAACCAGGTCGATGTATAAATCACCAATAGCTAAGGGAGACGCAGGATTACGTCTGCAGCACTTCCCCAAACACTGTGAGAGGAGCGATCGTATTAACTAAAGGTAACATGGCTTTCCATCATCTAAGTTCACGCCGCAGTCCTTTTTCTTCACTCAGTTATATTCAGGGTCGTTTTCTTTGCAGGGCGTGACTCAAGAAACCCGTGCTGCAACAAGATACCATTGGGCTTGGATTTGCTGCTTCTAAACTCGGTAAGCCCCCTTTAGTAGTTTCCCCGTTTCCACTATGACAATGTTGGTAGGCTCCAGCACGACTAACACGTGCTTTGCTCTTCTCTCCCTCTTCCCCAGAAAATGCACCCACACAACTAAAGAGGTGAGTGTTTCTCAGTGGTGTATGTTTTTACACTGGAGACACGATTTACACAGACAGATGACTGTGGCTTGTGTTTTGTTTTTTGTTTAGTGTGTCTTGTGACCTGTGTCACCCAACTTCACCCTTATTAAGGGACTGCGTTCCACATTAACAAGGTAGGGTGGCTGGGTACCGACGGGTGGTGCCAGTGTTAGTAATCTAGTCTGCTGTGTGTAGCAGTTTTTAAATTAGCGTTTTTTTGTTTTGTAGAGACTGTTGGTCCTGAGGAGAACCCCGCAATTGGGGGTTCGAAACGCGTCGACCTGGTTTAGTGCTTACTGTCTATCAGAATAAAGAAATTTTGTTTGGAGAACAGGACTGTGCCTCCAAAAAGATTGTTCTGACCAAATAAGACTGTTAATTATGAAATTAAAAACCATCTATATGGACAGATAATTCATTACTGACAATAGGACCAAAGAGTGTGTTTTGTTGTATGAAGGAAGGATGAATGGATTGGCCAGAATGTGGGTTGGATGTGTTGAAAATTTGTAAATGTATTGTATACTTTGTTGTATTGAATTGTAATGTTTTATATCTTGTTCGTACATGCACAAAAAAGTTTTTGATATGTTTATGAAGAAATAATGATCCACTAGTGAAGAAATGAAACAATAAACTAGTGACGGAAACTATAAAACGGACCGGTATGTTTTGCTCATAAAGGTCGGCATAAATATTAGAAAGTGATGTCCAGTACTGGCAGTTGTGTTGTTCTTTAGCAGGTCCACTAGTAGCATTTAATTTACAGGTCCGGGGTACATGTAGTGCACTTTACTAGGGAAGTATAAGTAATGTTTCGGGAATAGAGCACATGAACTTTAGCACTGGCTAGCATTGGTGAAGTGCTCAGAGTCCTTAGGCTAGGAAAAACGAATTCAGCAAAATGTGGAGGGTATAGGCAAAACATTTGGGGGTGAGCCTACAGATGGCCATTCCCAACAGTAAACATTCCATTGAGTAGACTGCAAAGCATCGTGGCTATTTAAAAAAAAATATGCACAATAATTTTGAAGAGCATTACAATCAAAAGGTTTTCAAAAACTCAGGACAACGGGCACTAGGATATACCACCGAAAAATGCAACAGTATTTTGGTAACTCCATGATGCAAGCAGATGTAGGGAACATAAAATCTGATTGTCCGTTGGGATAGCTTGACTGCATCCAGTGGGCCTTCCAAGCATTGGCTCCAATTCATTGATGATATCCATAATGAAAGCCTTGCTGAGTCTGTATGTCTCATACACCTGCTCAGTTTGATCAAATAAAGTCACATGCGCCACTTTTCCTTCTATATAGAGCTCAAGCGCACAATTCCTGACCCCCATTGCATAGAGTGCAGCCATTGTGGATGTTAGCCCTGGAAGTCAGCTGACCTTTTATACCTGCCATCTGGTTACCGCCTGCTTTTAGTTGGTGGAAATGTGCACATGCATTTGCCTTTTTTTAGAGGAATCTTAGTTTGAGAGTGTTTGGCACATGGGAACAGCGATTGATTATGATTCCTATTTAACGAATCCTTAAATAGTTCTCTGTTTAGCAAATGCTTATTTATTCAATTTCAGGTGCAATTTTAAGGAATTCTTTATTTTTACCATATGGTACATAAGGATTCCCTATTTTAGTGCCTGCAAACCAGTTTGCAAACGATTTTGCATTCTCTAAACCTTTGAACATGATGCCCTGATGCCCTATGTTGGTGGTTTGGCCTAGATTTTCTGCACTAATCATAACGTTTCAAAACAACGATTCTAGCAAAACGTATCTGGAAAAAAGCAAAGTAACAGCAGTTGTAACATGTGTGTGTGGTGTGTGTAAACACATACATTTAAAGTGCAGTTATGGTTATGTATTAAAACAAAACAAAACAGCAATTCCACATTTATAGTTAGCTCTGCATACCACAGCTTCCACAACTGCCATACAAACTAAAACTCACACATCATGTGCAGTGGTGAAATGCTAGCCTTTCATGGAACAGGTAACTTTACCGATGAAATCATGATTTCACTATTGACATGACATATTACATTACCCTAGGGGTCTAGGAAACGTATTAGTCTCCTTTGAATCATATTGTATACTAAGGGATTTGGAAATAAACACCTCTTTGTCAAAGATAATCATCTTTAACCTCCATAAACGTTATAGGGGAAATATCAGACTGTGAGATAAAGTGCTTAGTAGAGTTGCTAATTCAGAGTACATGGGAAATAATCTTGATGATAGACTTTGTTGGTGGCCATATCTAGAGAAGAGTAAGGCCACTCTCACCCATAGGGCACCTGCTATTTAGACATTTTTGCAGATTTATCTTAGAATTAAACAATTTCACTGTTGGTCCACAGTGCAGATTAGACTTAAATGTTCATTATGGCAGGTAAAACCAACCGCACAGAAAGCATTAAACTAATGTCCTGGAACGTACGCAGGCTTAATGATGCACATAAATGTAAACAGGTGCTGCATTATTTACAACGCCACCAGAGAGATATAGCATTCCTACAGGAAACGCATCTATCCTCATGCGTGTCCCCCGGATTCGCAGCTAGTTGTGGTTCGAATCGATATTTTGCTGGTTATAGTACATACACAAGAGGAGTGGCGATTTTAATTCATAGGCGATTGTCATTTAAAGCAGTAGAGGTATACACCAACCAGGCGGGCAGATACCTGTTGGTGAAAGGATGGCTCAAGGGGAACGCTGTACTTTTGGTTAATATTTATGCTCCTAATGTGGACGATGTGGACTTCTTTGTTGAACTCCACTCTTGCATGGACAGGATGGGGCGGAACAAGTTTGCTTGGGGAGCGACTTAAACATTCTTTTAGACACACGCCTAAACAGCACAGCCACAATGTCAGATACAAAGCCCAAGGCCAGGCACACATTACCAACTTGAGGGAGGTCTAACAGTTACACACACTACTCAAGCCTTCACAATACATTGACCTGCCTGGACTATTGGCTTCTTACCCCCAGCGTAACCAGGTGGCTACACAAGATAAACCACCTACCACACACTTTTTCAAATCACGCTCCAGTTATGATAGGTCTGTGGGTCTTTGAGACGGGAGGGTGGGCAAGACAATGGTGAGTCCCAGAGATGGTCCTCCGAGATCCGGTTGTGAGGCAGAATTAAACTTAGCGATAGAAGAGTATTTTGAGATCAATACAGATCAATACAGATTCAGTGAAAACTAAGGTCACTCTATGGGAAGCATTCAAAGCATACATATGGGGGGGTTTGTATTTCCAAAGGTGCAGGGATACCTAAAGATCCCGGGCATACGCTATTGCGGATTGAGGCCCAGCTTGCAGCAATGGACGACGACCAGGCGATGTCCCGGACCACTATGGATCTGAGATGTCGAGCGGCACTACTTGCTGACTTTCAGGAAGCAGAAGAGCGACAATCTCATTTCCTGGGGAAACACACAGTAGCAAGGAGATACGGGAAGGGTGAAAGCCTAGGGTGCACACTAGCAAGATTCATACGGCCTAGCAGGGGCCAAACGTACATCAAAGGCTTAGTCAATGATGAGGGCAGGCTTATTTCTGATTGCAAAGGCATTGAAGAAAGGTTATTAGCATACTATAAAGACATCGGCCTGTAACAGTTACCTGGATGAAGTTGCGCTGGTCTGTCTGGAAGACATTCATAGGGACTTTTTGGCTGAACCCTTCTCAGTAGACAATGTTGTCCAAGCAATAGAAGCACTGGATGGCTCGAAGGCACCTGGCCTTGATGGATTCTTGAGCATCTTTTATAAGGCATTCAAGAAAACACCATACCCTCAGTTAATTGACGTTCATCAGGAAGATATAGACGCTGGTGAACTTCCACCGACACTGCCGGAAGCAGTTATCACACTTCTCCGCAAGGCAGGCAAAGACCCGCTACAATGCGGCTCATATAGGCTATCATTATTGAATTTTGATTACAACATTTTGACCAAAATGTTAGCCACAAGGTTGACCCTGATAGACGACCAAATTATATCTCCAGCTGGCTTCATCCCCTATAGATCCACTACATTGAATTTGCATATTCTTTTCGCCACCCTCCACAGGATCGCACCCACTCTCCCAGAGGCGGCGGTCCTCTTGGACACTGAAAAGGCTTTTCATTAGTTAGAACGGCCCTTCCTTTGCGCTATATTGATCAGGCTGGGGCTGCTGCCGAGGTTCATATTGGTAGTATCCCTTCTATACACACGACCAGTGGCGCACGTGAGACTGAATGGTTCAGTAACAGCATCATTCACACTAATGAGCGGGACCCGACGGGGTTGCCCACTCTCCCCGGTACTATTCGTAATAGCAATAGACCCACTCGTACGTCATCTCCAAGATAACCACTGCCACAGGGGTATACAGTTTAAGGCTGGCCCTCTTTTAATCACGTTATATGCTGATGACATCATTCTTTATGTGAGGCAGCCGGACGAAACCTAGGGCCTATTCCAAGGGAGATCACTCGTTACAGCCCCCTGACGGGCCTGCATATTAACTGGTCCAGATCGAAAGTCTTCCCTCTGACCTTGGCCCACTGTGAACGGAACACAGAGTTCCCATTAAGTTGGTGCAAAGAGTCAGTCAAGTATTTAGGCATACACATTCATAAAGGCCCGTTGCCAAATCTCCAACTCAATTACGGCCCAACAATGGAGAAATTGAGTGACAGGGTTGCACGATTGTTGAAACTATCTCTCAATATGTCAAGCAGAATCTCCCTGATTAAAATGGTCGTCCTCCCATGGTTTCTATATCTTTTTCAGAACATACCAATGCCACTGTACAGGTGTTTCTTTGCAACTCTCCACTCTCATCTCATACGATTGATGTGGTTGGGATGGCAACCCAAGATCTGTTGGGATGCACTGACACTGCTATATGAGCAGGGCGTGTTCGGGATCCCGAATTTCCGCATTTATTACTTGGTCATGCAGTGTAGCTTTTCGAGGCTCTGGTTCCACTCCGATGCTCGGATCTCTTACTTACAACCAGAGGTGGACCTTTCCCACCCCACTCCACTGCCGACCAGCTTGGCCTGGGATCCACAGGATCTGCTGACATTATCGACAACCAGCTGGACCTGGAAACAGCTCACCCGGGCCTCTGGGCGCAACTTCTTTACTCCTCGGCAATTCCCTTAGCTGTGAATCTCTGGATACCCATTACGCAGGAGACAACAGTTTAGTGTACTTTATCAAAATTTAATCTGGAAACATTTGGTGACTTATTCCATAGCGGACATGTATTTTCTCGCTTAGAGGATGCCAGATTTAGAGAAGACACATTCGTGGTCAGTAAATATTGTGCAGATTTCAGAGCGCACTCCAATCGCTGATCCTTAGCTACCCACTAGAACCCCCGGATTTCTCCCCATTGTCCCTACTTATCAAGAACAGTGGAGGGGAACATCCGATGTCCAGACTGTACAGAGCTGCCATTGCCAAGCTCCCAGCTAGGGATGAGGGGATAAGACTGGAATGGGAACAGGACCTGGGACAACCCCTCACTGACAATCAGTGGCCCTACTGTTGCCAACAAACACGCAAAGTCTCCTTTAATCATAAACATAAAATATTACATTATATGTTCTTGAGTCGGGCTTACTTCACCTCTGCTAAAGTGGATCGAATGGATCCTGCACACCCACACACTTGCCACAGATGCAATACTCTGATGGCAGATTTTGAACACATGACATGGACATGTAAGAGGGTGGCCCAATTTTGGAGGGGGTGTTTAACTAATTATCTCGCTTGACAGACACGAACATTTCTCCTTCGTCCCTGCAAGCGTTACTAGGATACGTACAAGACGTCTCTAAATCCTCTTGACGCTTCAGTGCATCAGCGTGATTGTTGGCAAAATGTGAAGTTGCATTACACTGGGGGAGTGAACACCCACCGACGTTAAAAGGCTGGATGTTCGGTATGTCATACAGCAACACTAATAGCGATCTCTATGCTCAACTGCAACCCCAAGCATCCAGACCACTTGATATATGGCAACCCTTTTGTTCATATCTACTGGTGCAAACGTCAGTGGGCTCACAGACGGAACAGACTTCTCAGGCAGGAACAATCTGGGATGATGAGTAGAGTTCCTATTCATTGTGCATAATAATTATGTATTTATCAAAATATCTTATGTACTCATAATTGAATCAGGACAGTCGATGTTATATTACGTGTTAACTACCTTGCTCCATGCAGACCTCCACTGTACTATTGTTTATTTGTGAAAATATCAAATAAATCTTTAAAAAAAAGGTTTTAATCAAAATAAAGTACCTTGAGAGAGACATTAACATTACATTTCATTACATGTTGCATTAACTTTGACATTATAAATAACACAACCATAAATAAAGATAAACTCTTTCTTTGTGCATGTGTTGTAATTTAAATATTTTGGGCCCTATTCACAAAGTGCACTTTTTTAGTATTTTTAGTACTATTACAATAGTACTGCTCACATACTGCGAAATTCTGTTCACTAATATTCAGCATGAGGTCTCCGCCTCCACTGCTCCTATCTTTTATATGTAGAGGTCACTGCCCCAATGGTGTACGTCTTCGCCAAGTGTGCGGAACATAAACTATAGTCACAAAGTTACTAGTAGGAAGATTACGGCCTCAAATAACATTTATAAAGACGTTACCTACTACACCGAGTGGGTGGAGCCATGTAAATCTGCACATAGGGATAACTCTTGTCAATTTAATATCACTCAGACCTCCTCAGCGAATATATCCTCTTTATAAAGTGTTACCCAACTATAATTCTAAATGTTAGGAACAAGAACTTTCGCAGATGCTAAACATAGGCATCTACCATGAAGTCAGTATCGTCACTAACATGAGTCTTGCCACTCAAAACACTGAAGAACCTCCTTGCCCAGGACACAAGCCTCACGTAGTCCTCTAACTACCTTTTGAATGATGCAATAAAAGAAACACTACCCAGGCAAACCTTAACACGTTTCCAGTTGTCTGTGTTGAGGTTTCTGAGAAGATATTGCCAACATGATCAATCTTAATGCAATAGTCATTGATTCTTCTGTCACCAACTCCATCAGAAAACATACAAAATCATTACAAACTGATAATGCGATTTCAGTGGAAATCCTATACGATCAATATATTTCAATGTGGTGGATTAGTCTCAGCCGCAGATCACTTGTGCTAGCCATCCTAGGGATGGGATGTGGTGCCTTTTGATACCTGTAATATTATGTGTATGCATTACATAAGTGCTTTTAGAAGCATTATTACATCATAAAGTTGATTAAGGCGGATTTCTTATGTGTTACTTACGAAGAGATTGCTTCCAAAAAATTCAGAGACCATCTGCAGGGGCAATAAATCACCTCGAAAGAAAACATCCCATGATTAAATATTCACAGAAGTTTATCGAATACTGTAGTAGTAGATTTCCTGGTAAGAATGTGGGGCATATTATCAAGGGGGTTTATCTCCGCTTTTTTGGCTTTAAGAGCCAAGAAAGCGGAGATAAAATTATCTCCCTATTACCTAGCTGTCGCTAACACCAGTTAGCGACAGCTAGTAGGAGATAGCGACCATCTTGGGCCCCACTTTGCATGTCAGTGATATTTATCACTAATGACATGCAAAGTGGGCGTGCCAAGATGTTAGCGACTGGAAACAGTCGCTAACATCGCTATCTCCTATTACCAACTTTTGGAGATATTCGCGCTAAGCGCGAATATCTCCAAAAGCTAACACCTGCCCCTGAGCAGTTCTTAGCCATGTTATCCAATGGGAGGTGGATAACATGGCTAAGAGCATTAGCTCGGTAATGCATGAATATCGCTGACTTTTCAGCGATATTCATGCATTGCGGACGTTTTTTATCGCATTTGCGATAAACCTTGGTAATACCAAGGTTTATGTGCGGTAAAAATCACCGCAGCTTAGCGGTAAAATTTTCTCTCTAACCAAGCAATAGCGATAATTATCGCTATTGCTTGGTAATATGCCCCTCAATTCTCCATTTCCTTGGTCCCTCACAATAATAATACATTTGGGTCTGTACTCCTCATAACTCTAAGATATTGTTCAACTCTAGCCAGGAACGGCATTCCCGAACACCAGAAAATATGTTAAAACAACTTTGATATCAAGCACAAATAACAGTATATTAAAGATTCACACAATTTTCTATTTCTCTCTTGCCTCCTTTCTGCATACCCTACATCCTTTTAGAACTGATTGAATACACACACTCCGAATACTTTACTTTAACAAAAATGAGAGAACAAGACGATTATTTCTAGTTACTGCATGATTTTCATTTCTGTGTTCAATATATCACAACCAAAAAGTGCATCGTGTACATTGCGGCATCATTACTCCGAATCTGAATATATTCACATGAACCAAAATCAATGGAGCTTTGAACAAAACAAAGTAAAGAATCTGTTTTCTGCTAGAATCGAGAATAATAGAGGCCGGAGAATCACTGTGTGACAGTGTGGGTTTAATACATACTTAAATATTTAATACTGAGTCTCAACTTGGACAGAAAAATAGAACAGCAGTGAAATGCATACCTTTAAATCAATGTTTCACTGTAGCAAAATAACTAGCTGAAAAGACAACATTCATCATGTGTATGTCTTCTTAAAGGTTATTTACTGCAGAAAGTGCAAACCAATCTGCAATAAAGAGGAGCGCAATACAATAGAACTGCATGTAAGGTAGTCTACGGTGACACTCCAGTCTCTAGTTCAATATTGTATCTCATTTATTTACCTACAACAAATTTCAGGAACATATTTTTCTGGGATTGCTAGTGCAAGTGCAATTGGCGGGACGGTCCAATCGAATCTGATGGCAGAAGCAAGCACCAGTGAGGTAACATTCCATGTTAAAGTCCAAGGGGGAGAGTTACAGACATTTTGCGATGGGTTAGAGTCACAAAAGTGATGCTAACCAGCGTGATTTTTATTTTTGCTATTTACTTCTCAGTGCAAAACTTGTTTTGCACTGGAAAGCACCCTCAAATTAGCGCAAAGCAGCTCGAGCCACTGCTGTGCATTACTTAGCACCGAGGGAGGCATTGTAATGTAATGTAATGTAAAGAAACATTTCTATAGCGCACCTATCACTCCAAGGAGCATCTTGGCGATAAAGACCAGAACAGATGAAAAAGCTGATCAAAAACTGCACTTGTCCGTGGGGTCCAACACTCACACTAACGCTTTGCACGCTGTGTCCGTAAGACTATATATCCAGGTCTTAAGTAATTTTCTGAAACGTGTTTAAGAAGGGATTTGACGTAGTTGGGAGGGAGGGGGCATTACATGGGTGGAACATGGGTGTTTCCATGCTACCACTCATGCCTTTTGACACAAAACCATATTTACAAAGATTTGTAGGCATGGTTTTTGGGCCAAAAGTTAACGCCCCTTCAAAGGAGGCGCTAACAGGAGAAATGCTTTCATTTCTCTGTGCTTTTCCGACTTTCCATGTGTGCTGCACTGTGCAGCATGCATGAAAAGTGTGAAAAGCTTCCCGTTTTGTCTAGGTATGGTATTTTGTACAAGAAGGGTACCCTTCCTGTACAAAACGTATGCTAGACTCATGCACACACCATATCGCTATGGCACTAAGGTGTGTGCATGCAGCACAGCCTCTGAAATCAGCACAGGTGCAAGGGAAAGGGGACGAGAGAGCCATATCTCTGAAGATATGGCGCTCTCCTGCTCCCTCCCTGTTGCACAACGCAGCGCAGCCTCGTAGGTGGCTGAGCTGGGTTGCATGACTTTTTTGTAAATCTCCCCCCAAGTGACTGATTAAAAATGAGAATTGTGAACCTGAGCCTATAGAAGTATTCCTGTGCACAGGTGCAGATTTCCACAGGGTTTCATTGATAAAAAAAGTAAGTGTCCAGGCCTCGTCGGGAGCCACTGCAGTTTGCATCACCGATTGCCCCTGCCAACGCTACCAATGACAGTACCACCACAGCTACTAACTATTACACTCCTATTAATGTGACATTTTCGACCATTCCAGGTCCCAAAAGGTGTAAGAATGGCATGGACACCAGGCCCTAGTCATTTTTAATGTATATTGAATTACTAAACAACTGTTGTTGTGCTCATCTCTAAATTAGACAAACAGCACCACCTTGTGGCAGTTCATGGTAAGTACTGGTTCAGCAACAGAAACATCTGGCTCAAATTAAGCACTTAGTTTATGATTTTCTCTGCTTATGTATATCGATAATTGTGCACCTGGAAATCTGTTGCTGTCAATGCTTATCAGAAATACTAATGAATGATTTTCTGTTTCAAAAATGCTGCTATTTTACCGGTGCCGAATTGTGTTCAGGATACAAGTACGCATTGATAAGGCATTCATGCTGTACAATTGCAATTTTTTTTTCTTTCCCTTACATCCTCATAACGTTTGGGGGCATTCTGTTCCTCTTGTCACAGTGAAAGAGGATTTACTCCAGCCCTTAGATAGAGCAAAACTCTGACTATATCAATGGTGGGAAATAATCGTGAAGAAGTTTGTGAAGAGAAAACTATTTCAGGACCTTTCAAAGGCAAAACATCTCTTGATGCCCCTATTCACCCTCCCCCCTTTCATAGGGTCCACTGCTGTGTAATTGTATGCAATTGTTGCATACAATAGATGCTCTATATCGCTTCTACGGTTTAACAGATAAGACCCGAGAATCTCAGGAGTTTACGGCGTTGAACAACAGAATACAGCACTAGGGTGATGTTTGTCTCTCGTTACTCACTGATGGAAAACTACAATAGTTAATGGATGACTGAATCAGATCCAGGAGACCCGTATCTAAGGGGCAGATATAAAAAACAATGCTTTTTGAAACTGACAAATTGCAAAATGGGATTTGGTAACTTGTTTGCATTTGCGATTCGGTATTTGGAAGGGGCTTGTTTAGGGCGTCCCTTCCAACTACTGAATCGGTACGCTATGTATTACTGTTTTGCAAACAAATTGTAGATGCAAAACATTAATACTTTGCCACCAGTTTAAAACTGGTGACAAAACATTCACAAAAAGTAAGGGGTCCCTAAGGGGCCCTTTCGTCTTTGAGAATGTAAATAAAAATATATTATAAGATCCTGCTCATAAAACTGCAAAGCGCTTTATGAAAAAGCAATCACAAACATGGTAGTTTGCTGACATCAGCAGGACACCATCCCTGTGATGACTGCGATTCCTAATGGGTCCAAATTGTGACCTACCTCATTAATATGCTTGAGGTAGGTCTATTTGTGACCCACTATGAATCGACAATGAAACACAAAAGAATTTCTATGGTTTTTAACTAGTAGTCTTATTTGCAGAGTGGCGGAGAAGGGGGACGAGGCCTACAACCAGTTCTCAGGAATTCTGGTGTGTGGGACTTACTGGAGGTAGCAAGAGGGCTTCTTCTTGGCCCAGAAGGATCCTCTGCACTCAAGAGGACTTCATCCCTCAACCAGTAGTGCACCAGGAGGCGCATTTCAAGAGTGGTGGAGAAAGGGCCCAGCTCTCAGCAATAGCACTGTGTGAGACTTACTGGAGGCAACCAGAGGGGTTCTTGGCCCCCAAATACCCTCATCAGACAAGGGGACCTCATCCCCTAACCAGTAGTGCACAGGGAGGCATGTTTGCAGAGCAGTGGAGAAAGGGCTCATGGCTTCTGAAGCCCTCTCAGCAATCCCACTGTGTGGGACTTACTGGAGGTAATATGAGCACGTGTTGGCCCCAAAGGACCATCAGCATGCAAGGGGACTTCATCCACCCCACCAGTAGTGCTCCAGGAGGTGTGTTTGAAGAGTGGTGGAGAAAGGGGCCATGGTCTCTGAAGACCTCTCAGCAATTCCACTGTGTGAGACTTTACTGGAGGCAACAGGAGGAGTTCTTGGCCCCAAGGGCTCTCAGCGGCCAAGGGGACTTCCTCCCCCAACCAGTAGTGCACCAGGAGGAGCATTTCCATTTTTTTTTTTAACATTTTATTAAGGCTGCTGAGGTGAAAGGAGGCGGGCCTATAGCCCATTCTCCAGGGCCCAGCCTATATTCTGTGTCCCCTGGCCCCAACCCAGGGCACCCAGGTACTTTCATTGGGGACCGCGGTGGAAGCCTCAAGGCCCCTGCAGTCCCTGCTAGCCCCCCTGCCTCCTGTGGGAGCCGACATTGCTTTCACAGAGAGGGAACTGCTAAACATGCAGCTTCTTTCTCTGTGAAAGCAATTCTGTTCCACTTTCAGCAAGCAAGTGGATTTTTAATGCTCTTGCTTGCTGAAAGCATAGCTTTTGCTGTGGCTTGGCAGGAGCGGTAAAGCTCCTGCCAAGCCACAGCAAACAGCTATGCCCCAGGGATGGTGATCCCCAGGACCATTATTGGCTCCAGGAGGGGGCCTACCTCCTTCCTTGGAGTTTGCCCCAGAGAGGTGGTAGTCCCCGGTGTTGCAGGGGGCCATGCGGCCCCAGCATTTATTGAAATTAAAACTCCAGGGGGCTGGCAGCCCCCTGGGCTGTGGGGTAGGGTCCGCATACCCCATGCATTTTTATCAGGAATAGCCCTGATGGTGCGGATGGCCGACCTAGTAGAACTGACGCTCAGATAGCGCAGACGTTTGCAGATTATTATGAGGAATTCTATGGGGCTAGAGACCTAGGCTCGGTTGCTGAGATCAATCAGTACCTAGAGCCAGTTGAGACCCCCAGTTTAGACATAGAGGACCGAGAGAGCCTGGAAGCAGAGATTACTGTAGCAGAGGTGCAGGAAGCAATTGCTAAACTGCGCCAGGGGAAATATCCTGGCCCCAACGGGTTTCCTGCGGAATTCTTAAAAAAAACGGCTGACCTCCTCACCATTCATATCCTGGCTTTATTCAACGGGGGGATGGAGGAGTTGATGCTTCCGCCGGATCTCCGTATGGCCACAATAGTACCTATCTACAAGCAGGGCAAACCGCCGGGGGAATGCACATCATACCGCCCCATATCATTGTTGAATGTAGAGGTAAAGTTCCTAGCGACAATTCTGGCCCTCCGACTACGGAAGGTGATTACAGGCCTGATTCATCTAGATCAGACAGGCTTCTTGCCAGACAGGGCGACTAGACATAACCTGCGGAGGACACACAACTGGTTGAAGGAGGTATGTGCATGTGAGGAGCCACATGTGTTTCTCTCCCTAGACGCTGAAAAATTGTTTGACGTGGTGCACTGGGCCTTCTTAGATAGTGTGTTGATAAAGTTTGGATTTCGTCCGAAGTTCCAGAAATGGATTACGCTTCTTTATGCAGATCCACGAGCGAGGGTTAAAGTTAATGGTGTGCTTTCCGAGTGCTTTCCCATTAGGAGAGGGACCCGTCAGGGATGTCCCGTGTCCCCGCTATTGTTCGCCCTCCCCATAGAAGTGGTAGCATGCGAAATACGGCAGGATAGACAGATAACTGGTTTTGGAATTCACCAAGGTGAGGGGTATGAAGAGAAAATCTCACTATACTCGGATGACATCCTGCTATATATTACGTCTCCGGAGGTTTCGATACCGCGCCTGTTTTCTCTATTGAGCAACTATGGGTCGCGCTCAGACTATACCATAAACTGTCACAAGTCGGTACTGTACAACCCAGGGGAGGGAAGCCGGGGGCCGGCCTTACCCGAGGCATTGCGGGTAACGACTGAAGGGTTTCATACTTAGGAATTTACATAACAAGCAATAGTTCAGTCTCGTATGCGAAAAATATCCAACGAGTTCTCATGAACTTTAAAGAGGATGCGTGCAGATGGAAGACCCTCCCACTCACAATGCTAGGATGGGCGACAATGTACAAAATGATCACTCTACCACGGTTCCTCTATGCACTACAAAACGAATATTTCCCCTTCCACGTCAAGTCTTTACAGAGATAAATGAGGGACTTAGAGAGCTGCTTTGGCTAGGGAAGCAGCCTAGGATAGCCATGGAGACCCTGCAGAGGAACCAGTATAATGGAGGGATTTCCCTTCCCAATGTTGAGGCATACTACTGGGTGGAACCTCTCGCACCGATCAATGATTGGATACATGCCCAGGCAGATCACCCCACATATAAACTGGAAAGGGAAAAATTGGACCACTGTACATGCCTACACTACATACATGGAGGGAAGGGGAAAGCAGCATTATTATCAGCAACAAGGGTGACCGTAGAGCTATGGGACAGGGCGACAAGACGAATCAGCTGGCAGCACAAGCCGTCCAGACAAACCCCAATCTGGAAATGCGCATGGCTGCAGGAATTACACAAGCTGAGAGGCTTCCGACGGTGGGACGATATAGGCATCTCCGTATTGGGTGACCTCCAGCGGCGGGGAGCCCTGAAGTCCTTTCAGGAGTTAAGGGCAGAGTACGGTTTGCACCACTCCCTATTCCTAAAGTACGCGCAAATACGCTATGCCTGGTAGGCGGAGGAGGCGCTCTTGGATCCACTGCCAGAGTATGCACCGCTGGAGGGCCGCCTACTGCAAGATCAAGTACAAGCTAAGCTAGTTTCCCTGACTTATAAAACCCTACTTAACAACATGCCGGACGGACTTGTGAAACTAAAAAGTGTGTGGGAATCGAACCTAGGGGAGATGGACACGCTTGACTGTGAGACTGCCTTGATGCATCCCAGGGAGGTGGCAATAAAATCCCGACTACGACTTATTCAATTCAAAATTTTGCACAGAGTTTACTACGACTGACTCCGCCTACACCGGATGGGGCGGGCCGAGGAATCAAGTTGTCTACGATGTGGTCATGCTGAGGGCAACTTCTACCACACCATCTGGGAGTGCGGAGTCCTCCAAAGTTACTGGGCCAGGATAATGAAAGAACTTGAAGATACTTAAAGTTACCCTACCCTTGGAGCCTAAATTAGTCTTACTGGGGATAACGAACGAGATAGGTCTGACTCGACCTCATCTCATCTTTCTGACATTAGCATTAGTGGTGGACAAGAGGGATGTGGCGCGGGAATGGGTAGCCCCGAACCCCCCGAAGCTTGAGGACTAGAGGAGGGGTATGGACATTTATATGGCGGCGGAAAGAGTTACCTATAAAGCGAGAGGTTGCCCAAAGAAGTTCAATAGAGTGTGGGGGAAATGGAGGCGCTATTATGGGCTGGATGGGGGGCTCTGAGGGAGGAGGGAAGGTTACACTGGCAGCTTTACTGTATATGGGAAAGACTTGGAGGCGACTAATTTCCTGGATGGATGGTGGGTTTTTCAATACAGATGAAATGATATGTTTTGCGCTAGGCCAGGGGAGGTGGGTGGCAGGTGGAGGAAGGGTAGGAGGTGATGGACATTCAGATGTGACATGCTTGTTATGCTTTTGTTTTTTCTTTGGTTTGGAAATGCAATAAAAATATATAAAAAAAAAAAGGAATAGCCCTGATGAGGTGGTGAACCCCGGGGCTGGGGAAGTCCAAGAGGCCCCCCATTTAAAAAGTAAATAAGCTCTGGGGAGGTGATGGGCTCTGGCACAGCGGGGTAGGCTGTTCGGTCCTCCCCCACATTAATTTATAAACAAGCCCAACGGAGGGGGTGGTCTCCAGGGCATTAATAAGCCACAGGAAGGCTGCGCCCGTGCACCCACTCCTTTTTTATTAAAATGCCCCCGGACCTGGCCCACCCGGGGGCTGATTAGTAACGAAGAGCGGGAACTTCCACTTCGTTTTAAAAATAGAAAATTGTCTGGATCCATGGATCGAATGGGACTCCTGCTGAATTTTTTAAAAAAAATGCTTTTTGGCCCTGCAGGTCCCCAGTGGGTATTTCTACACTGCCCCTTTTGTTTTTTATGTTTTTTGGGGGGGGGGGCTAGGCTCAATGTAAAGAAATTTCCAATTGTATATATAGGAGCCCGGGGGATCTGTGACCCCTCCCAATGTCGTGCTAAGATCTGCTTGGCTGCCAACAATTCATACTAGGAAGTGTTGCCAGCCATCTTGGGACTCAGCTTCAGAAAAGGGGGCACCCACTCAAAGACCCATTCAGACACTTACAGACCCAGTCACAGATGCACTCAGACACTCTCACAACTACTAACAAATGCACTCAGGCACTCATGCACCCTCTCACAGACCTACTCAGACACTCTCCCAGCCACGTACAGATCCATTCAGACACTCATGCATCCACTCACAGACCCACTCAAACTCTTTCATACCCACTCACAGACCTACTCACAGACTCATGCACTCATTTACAGACTCACAGAGGCACTTATAATCCCACTCACTCTCTCACCCCCTCACTCATGCACCCACTCAATCATCCACTCACACACCAACTCACAGATCCAGTCGAAACTCAAGCATCTACTCACAGGCCCATACAGCCACTCACACACCCACTCACAGACCCATACAGCCACTCACACCCACAAGACGTCTTAGAATGAGTGTGATGTAGTCTGATTTAATATGCAGTCACACACCCCCTCACCCACTCATAGAGACACTCATGCAGGTACTCAGACAACCAATCAATCACCCATACTCACATACCCAGTCACAGACCCATAAAGCCACTCACACACCCACTCAATGACCTATAAAACCATTTACACACACACTATCAAAGGTTACAAGTTACAGTTAGGAAATTAAATAAAACACAACCTTTGAAATTCACCCAAAAAACAAAGAGAACAGGGCTGTGATGCTAAGAAGTTAACATTAAAAAACCTTGGAAATTCACTGGAAAAAAAGGTTTCAGGGACGTTATAGTTAGCCCCAGATTTCACTTCTATAAAACCATAGAAATGCAACAGTTATACTTTCCTGAGCTAAGTATAATTTACACCCCAGCAATGCACTGCTTAAGACCTCACATATTACATCATTCATGACATGGTCAGTGACATCACTGATGACATCTCAAATATATACATATATATATATATATATATATATATATATATATATATATATATATATATATATATATATATATATATATATATATATATATATATATATATATATATGTTCACTGAAAAAACCATAGGTTATAGACCATATATAGTTAGGAATTAGCATTTAGAAAACCTTATTTTACTCACACAAAACCATTGAAATTCCATATATAGTTAGTTGCACTAACTATATATCGCGCACCCGCAATCCACTGCTGATGATGTCACATATTACATCATTCATGACATGGTCAGTGACATCACTGATGACATCACTGATGACATCTCAAATGACATCACTGATGACATCATCTAGTGTCTGTGTGTTTTTGTAAAGTTTAAATACGTTTTACATATTGAAGAATGACTGGATGTATGGAAGACTGAGTGTGTGTGTGGCTGGCTGGGAGGTGTGTGACTCTGTGCATATCAATGTGTACTTGTATCAGTGATTGTATAAGAGAGTAAGTATGTGTTAGTATATGTGTGAAAAGTATGGTGTTCTGTGTTTAACTATAGATGAGGAAATCGAAGTGTGATTGATTCTTCACAGGACTGACTAGGTGTATGAGTGCATATGATAGTGTTGTAATAATAAGTGACTGTATGTATGAGTAATTGTATGGGTGAATGAGTGAATGTGTGTGTAGACGTACGAATCAGTGAGTGTGTATGTAGTAACTGGTATTGGTGTGTCATGATGTCATCAGTGATGTCATTTGAGATGTCATCAGTGATGTCATTTCAGATGTCATTAGTGATGTCATCAGTGATGTCACTGAAGTATGGTGTTCTGTGTTTAACTGTATAGATAAAGAAATGGAAGTGTGATTGATTCTTTACAGGACTGGCTTGGTGTGTGAGTAACTCCATGGATGAGTGGCAGTGTGTGACTGTCTGCATAGGTGTATGAGTGCATATGATAGTGTTGTAATAATAAGTGACTGTATGTATGAGTGATTGTATGGGTGAATGAGTGAATGTGTGTGTAGACGTAGGAATCAGTGAGTGCTTATGTAGTAACTGGTATTGGTGTGTCATGATGTCATCAGTGATGTCATTTGAGATGTCATCAGTGATGTCATCAGTGATGTCATCAGTGATGTCATTTGAGATGTCATCAGTGATGTCATCAGTGATGTCACTGACCATGTCATGAATGATGTAATATGTGACATCATCAGCAGTGGATTGCGGGTGCGCGATATATAGTTAGTGCAACTAACTATATATGGAATTTCAATGGTTTTGTGTGAGTAAAATAAGGTTTTCTAAATGCTAATTCCTAACTATATATGGTCTATAACCTATGGTTTTTTCAGTGAATTTTCAAGGTTTTGTAAATGCTAATTCCTAACTATATATGGTCTATAACCTATGGTTTTTTCTGTGAATTTCATTGGTTTTTTAACAGCTAATATCTGTAGCTGTAAAATGTATTCTTCTTTAAATCCAAAAATATATTTTATATGTTTATGAATAATTTTTTTTTTAAATATTTTTTTTTCTTCGTTCCCGCTTCGCGAATCGGGAAGCTTCCCGTTAGCTGACCTTGATGCCGCGAAATAGACCGCGAGCCGGTAAACATTTCTTTACCGCAAGTGCCGCGTTAGAAAACAACATCGTGACGCCTCCCGTCCGCATGACGTTTCACGTTGTCGCGTGATACGTCATATGACGTACAACGTTAGCGAACTGGTACGCGAAGCGAGTCGCAAAGCGCAGGTTTCTGGAAGCAAACCGGGAGGCCCTGCAAAGCGCTTAACGTAAACACAGCAAGTCATGTGACTTGGTAATAACACTTTTCATTGGTTCATTTCACTTTTGGTTTCCTAATGATGTAAGACTAGGTCATATAATCTAAAATGAACACTTTTGATTGGTTGAGAACTCTTGTTTTTCCCAAATGATGAAAATCCCTCCTTCTTTCCTCACTCTGACTTTCATCATTGTGAGAGAAAGACCCTTTGTGATCACTGAGCAATGGCTTCTTTAGTAGCTTCAGCTGGTGCTTCCCCACCACCTCCACCACATCCAAGGAAGAGTGGACCACCTGCTCAAGTTATAATTCAACAAGAAGAGGAAGAAGAGGAACAGGAGGACGAGCACGAAGAGAGGCAGTTTTTGCCTGAGCAGCCCAGGACGTCTCACCGGAAAGAAAACTTCATTTGGCAATTTTTTAAAATTCCCAAAGGTCAGAAAAAAGTAAATGCAAGATACGTAACTTGCCTTATATGTCAAGATAGACTGTCCAGAGGGACCGACAAAAAATACAGTTTCGGAAACTACACAATGCATCGCCATATGACTAGGTGGCATCCTAACAACTACAGTGCTGCACAGTTTCGGAACGACCTAGATAATCTCCCTATTATGGCCAGAAGATCTGTTGTACCGGAAGTAACGGGACCAGAGGGCAGGGAGATGGTGCCAAATATACAAATGAGATTTGGTGATGTAAAACACATCTGCGTATTTTGCGATGGATTCATTTCCTACGGAGAAAAAAGCATCACTCTGATCAACAGAGCTATTGACTATCATATGCAAGTTTGTACGAAACGCCCAAAATAATAAATACTTCTTTTTTTTGTTTTGTTGCTCCTGTTGAGCCCTTTACAATGAATCGTTTTCATTGCCCCCTCCAAGAAAAACCCCAAAAAATATAAAACTGTTCAGAAAAATTCAAAAAAAGTAAAAAAATGTTCTGAAAAAAAAAAAAAAAGTTCTTTTCAGAACTACCTCCCCGTTATTAAAAAATTGGTACAATATTTGGAACTGTGCCAACCTCTATTTCTCTTAGTTCGCTTCCCAGTTCGCTCCCCGGTACGCGAACCGGAAGCGAACCAAAAACAGTAAGTATAAGGGAAGGAAACAGACACTTATGTTAAAAGAAAGACAGCTATAGGGGAGTAAACTAGAGATACTATTACCCGTAATCCACTGCTGATGATGTCACATATTACATCATTCATGACATGCTCAGTGACATCATCAGCAGAGGATTGCGGGTTTTTTGGCAACGTGCCTTATCCACGGTTTAATAACGCTGCCTTTTGCTTTATATAAGTTTTCAAATTGTATGAAATATATACCAATAGGTCGTTATGAACCTTTAGGTAGTGCTTTTCTTCATGAGGTCTGGTCGCTTCCATACACATACAGATGTTTCAAAGATGATCAAGAAGTTTATCTGAATGGAGAGGAATGCACTGAGACGCCAGATCATTCACTAATGTGTAGGCACATACAGTTACACGGTTCATGCAACAAACACCGACCAAATATGGCTTGCGTGTTGCAAGGCACGCCAGTTCCTGCTATCATCCCCACGTTCAAGTTGTTGGAAAATGGTAGTTATTTGATGCTCAATAATGAAGATTGTTCTGAGTTAATTAAAAGTATTCCTTTTATCGTAACAGTAAGTGAACGGGTTATTTGCTGCAGAAATGTTCTATTTCCTCCCATACATGAACATAGGGAGTTTTCAATCTGGCCACAAATACCAACCTTGGGACAGATTTCAACGGCATGGCAAGAATAAAAGCTCTTTTGTCTCAGAGAGAGGTGGCCTTGAGTTCGGCCCGTGAAACTTTCGTGCTTCACATAGCGAACACCCGTACAGAGGTGCACACACTTTTCAATTCAGATTTGCCTTTCAAATTCAGCAAGATGGTTCCGACTATCTTTAACGCATCCTCCGCAAAGTCCCTGGCGCACTTTTTTAAAGTTGTTACCAGTGGTCTTGTGACTTCATTTGAGAAAATCTTTGGACTCATCCCTGCTTCCTTTCATTCTATTTTCTCCACTCTGGTTCGTGGATTGGCATTTTTACTTGCATTACCAGCGGACGCTCTTGTGCTTTTTTACATTTTTAAATATGGATGTCCCTCCTATGCAACCTCCCACCCTGCAGCTGCTGACACTGTTCCGCAATCGCATGCTAGAATATTATGGCACAATGCCGTTGGCGATATTAAGCACGGCACATGGATTATCTTTTCGATTCTCCTACTTCACCTGTGTCCAGCCTGTATTTCACTGCCTGACCTGTGATTTCGATTGGGCCATTGATTTGTGTCTCTGCGGACCGGTTTCTCCTGACGTCGACTTTAATCAGCTGATGACTCCTATCATTACTCACGAGTTGGTTTGTCCTGGCGAAAGGATTATGGCTGTGGCATTGATGCATGGACTACTTGGTCCCTGGAATTTACTGGCGGCAGCACAGTCTTTCTTGGAACAGAGCTTTCTTGAAAACCCACCGAGCTGTCCTCTGATGGTGATAGAGGATCCGGTGCTGGGAGAGCACGTATGTTCTTTTCCGCTTTTAAATTGGATGGCTGAACTGTTTTCGGATGAAGACGGTGACTTCCTATTGGAGGCTGTTGCAGCTTATTTTGCATACACAGTTATGTCATAGACCTTTTTCATGTTTGATATGCTGAGTACTAGCATTTCATTGACAATTCATTGACTTATTTGTCAAGTTTTTATTATTTACCTTGCCTATTGGCTTAAGACTCGATAAAGTACTTGGCTGTTTTATTTTTCTTTAGCATTAAATTTTCCTAGTTTTTAATGCTTTACCTTGCGGACCGTCCACATATAAACTTGCAATCTGCTCTCATGAGATGGCACTTCTATTATCTTATTCAGTTCGTTTCCGGATCATGGGGAGGTGTCATCTAGGTCCTGGATATCTTTACACCGTGTTAAGTTAGCATGGGCTCATTACCGGTTTAAACGCCATTTTTCTTTTTTGCAACTTCTGCACATGACACTTAGTTGTTGCTTTAGCTTTCCACCTAGTAGTTCATCGTGGTTTACATGAGAATAATATGTTATTGCTCTACTATCTGCTTTGCTTGTTAAACTATATCTGTACAGCGAGTGCTAAAGTTTCAAGAACAACACGATACAGAATTGTTATGAGGTCTGATCTCCACGACTTCATACTCATAACATAAGTGCAACTTCTGCCAATTCTGGGCATGAGGCGGGTTTTATATTGTTTTGCCGAACACACATACACAACAGTTGATGCGGCTCACATGAAGAGAGAGCTGGTGTATGCTGATGTGATTCCTTCAAATCTAAGACACTAAAGTATGGGCACGCCCTAAACCAACACAAAGAGACCTTCTTAGCAAATAATATAATATGTGTATTAGGGAGGGTGAGATATAAGCAGCCGCGGGCCGTGGAGGGAGTTACGGTGAGGCAGGGAGGCGGGGAGGGGGAGAAGCAGGGTGGAGCCCTCTCTACCTTGCCCCTCCCCCTCCCCGCCTCCCTGCCCCACCGTAACTCCCTCCACGGCCCGCGGCTGCTTATAAGTGTTGCTAACTCTTATTCATTTACAGCATGTTAACATACTATCACCATTCGCTTTTTATGTACTAGTAACTATGCTGGTAATTTTGCTACTGATAATATGTGTACTTGTATTATCTAAGATACTACGCCTGTGAAGACGGCATTAGTAAATAAACATTTCAAATACACATGTGTTCTTCTTAACTCCATGTTCTGGTTTCTAAGAAATATATAACGACCGACTGTTCATGAGTTCCACGTATCCTGAGGTACTATAAGTTCATATTCTGGATTGTCTAAACATTGAGAGTTTGTTATATCCAATGTGACACTGTACCTAGCTTGCTAAGGAGTTTTTGATTACTAACGTGAGTTTTGGGACACCCTAATTCGCCGAGGTTCCAATCCTCTGTCCACAGTTCTGTGTGAGAACAGAAACCCTGCGACAGGGGCACCCCCGACCCTTGCTGGAGCTTCATCACACTTGCGATACAACTCCAGCAATGCGCCACCTTTACGGCACAGATACATCACGCATCTGTGCTGTTTTTGCCCCATGATGCGCCGCATTGTAAATGCAGCACACCATAGGTGACGGAACAGCGGCACAGAATGACTAACACATCCCTGGTGATGCGCCAGTCATCATAAATGTATCCCTATGCTTCTTATCTTGTTAGAGATGAACCGCCATATGTATCATCAAAGTTTTTTGCAGTTCCTAAATAGCGAACTTTAAGGAATAAATAGCGATTCTTTACCATTCCTAGTTTGCGATGAGCTATTTGCTAATTACAAATTACCCATTCATTTCCTTCATTTCCATAGGGCGGTTGGACTCACTTTTAGCTCGAACGGCTGAATGGATTTCCACGAAACTTGGCAAAATTGTAGGGACTGGTAGCCCGATGTGCCTTTGCTATGTCTCAAGATATATGCTCCAGTGGTTTTTACGAAAATTAACTTTGAAAAATATATATTGGGCTACATTGGCCTATATATATGTTGGAGCCCAAATGTAGCCCAATGTAGCCCAATGTAGCCCAAAGATGGCCGCCAGACACACAAAAAAACAAATGTAGCCCAAATATCAGCCAGATGTAGCCCAACTATAGCCCAGTGACAGAATGACCAATCAGCTTCGCAAACCTCCGTTACGCGAAGCGGAGCGCTGTTACAGATATATATCTTTTTTTGAACGTTAATTTCTCAAAATCCACTGGAGCACATATATTGAGACCTAGCAAAGGCACATCGGGCTACCAGTCCCTAATATTTTGCCAAGTTTCGTGCAAATCCATTCAGCCGTTCGATTATTATTATTATTATTTTTTTTTGCCCCGCGGGGCCCTTTTAAAACCTCCACATCAAACCTAGGGGGTCAGCGAGGATCTACTATGCCCCCTTATAGTTATTTCCCCCTTTGTTTTGACCTCCTCTTGTCTCTCGATCCTACCGAGAGACAAGATGGCGGCCGCTACGGACTGTTTGGAATGTTGACAGACGCCGGAGAACCAATCAGCTTCGCTTCACAAAGCTCCGTTGCGCGAAAAGTACGCGTCCTGGGCCGCTGCCCAGTCCGCTGTTACAGATATATATCTTTTTTTAAACGTTAATTTCTCAAAATCCACTGGAGCACATATATTGAGACCTACAAAAGGCACATCGGGCTACCAGTCCCTTCAATTTTGCCAAGTTTCGTGCAAATCCATTCAGCCGTTCGGGCTAAAAGTGAGGCCAACCGCCCTATGGAAATTAACATGGGAAAAACGCGTTTTGGGACCCCCCTTTTTTCTCGGCCCCCCCTTGACGAACCCCCCCAAAATTTTCAGGGGCTGCTCAGAAACAAAATGTGCCATTTTCCTGAAAATTTCAGCCAATTCCGTCCACAAACGCCAAAGTTATTAGACATAGAATTTTCAAAAATCCCATAGGGAAAAAATCCTAACTATATATACCTACTGGCGACCGCCAGTAGGTAATATATATATATATATATATATATATATATACATACATATTACCTACTGGCGGTCGCCAATAGGTAGTTATAGTTAGGATCGTTTTCCATAGGAAATCCGCAACATTCTATTGGGAATAACTTTGGCGCCGAATGAGGGATCTGCCTGTAATTTTCCTTAACTTTGCCTCCCTTCGCTCCGCTCCTCCCCTGACAGTTTCGGGGGGATCCGTCAAGCGGGGACCGAGATAAAAGGGGGGTCCCAAAACGTGTTTTCCCCATGTTAATTTCCATAGGACGGTTGGACTCACTTTTAGCCCGAACGGCTGAATGGATTTCCACCAAACGTGGCAAAATTGTAGGGACTGGTACCCCTATGTGCCTTTGCTATCTCTCAAGATATATGCTCCAGTGGTTTTTACGAAAATTAACTTTGAAAAAATATATATTGGGCTACATTGGGCTATATATATGTTAGAGCCCAAATGTAGCCCAATGTAGCCCAATGTAGCCCAAAGATGGCCACCAGAGACAAAAAAAACAAATGTAGCCCAAATATCAGCCAGATGTAGCCCAACTATAGCCCAATGACAGAATGTCCCAGAGTGTTCCAAAGAACAACTAGAGCGCTAACAGTCTTACCTATGACAAAAGTATGGCACACCTGAAGTCATCTTGATTGGAATAAAGTGTTAACACTTAAAACATTTAATTTGCAAAGGAACAAAATGAGGGGGTTCATTTTGCCATAGAAATTATGATTAGTGCTGAAGAAAGAAAAATTAGGGCACATTTTGAGTGACTTCTCAAATCCTCTTATATTTCATGAAAACAATTCTGATATGCAGTCTCCCAAGATGGCCACCAGAGACAAAAGAGACCAAATGTAGCCCAAATATCAGCCAGATGTAGCCCAACTATAGCCCAATGACAGAATGTCCCAGAGTGTTCTAAAGAACAACTAGAACGCTAACAGTCTTACTTATGACAAAAGTATGGCACACCTGAAGTCATCTTGATTGGAATAAAGTGGTAACACTTAATACATTTAATTTGAAAAGGAACAAAATGAGGGGTTTCATTTTGCCATAGAAATTTTACATATACATATATATATATATATATATATATATATATATACACTGAAAAAACCATAGGTTTCACACCAGTTATAGTTAGGAATTAGCATTTAAAAAACCTATTAAATTCACTGAAAAAACCATAGGTTTCACACCAGTTATAGTTAGGTGGAAATTTTACTCGCATAAAACCATTGAAATTCCCACGTTATAGTTAGTTGGACTCACTATAACTTGCGCGTGCAATGCACTGCTGATGACGTCACACATTACATCACTCATGACATGGTCAGTGACATCACTCATGACATCACTGATGACATCTCAAATGACATCACTGATGACATCATCCAGTGAATGTGTATCTTTCTGAAAAATAAATATTTTTTATATATGTATATCTAAAGGTTGATGGAAGAATAAATGGGTAAATAAATGTCTAAATGGATGTTTTTTTTGTGTAAAATTGATTGGTTAACTGACTTATTAAATGTATCTTAGTGAATACATATATTAGCGAGTAATGTTTAAATATTTAAATATCTGTATCTGTTTCTCACTTTGTGTATAAGTGGCTGCATGGGTTGGTGAGTAGCTACATGAGTGTATATATGGGTTATTAGTTGTTTTTTTGAGTATCAGTATCAGTGTCTGTATGGTTCGGTGGGGGATATTACTTAGAGCACAGATGCATGAATGAGTGACTCACTATTTGTATGTATTTTGAAGACAGCATGTGTGCAAGACTATATGGGTGGATGATTGTGTGTATGGGTGGGTTAGTGAGTATGTGTTTTTATAATTGATTGTTTAAGAGAGTAAATATGTTTCCGTTTCTGTAGAAGTATGTGTAGTGGTGTGTGTATATAGCAGTATAATCAAGTAAATTGTTTTTTGATAGTTTATTTGCATGTGTGAATTTGTGTGTGAGTAACTATATGGATGAGTATTAGTGTGTAACAGGATGTATAGGTGTATGAGTACATATGATGAGTAAGTACATGCATGAGTGACTATATAGAACTGTTGGTGAATGAGTGGATGCGTAAGTAGATGTTGGAATTACCTAATAAGTTGTTGTAATTGGTATTGGTTTCTCCTTTTTTAAGAAAATGTTAGTTTCTATTTTTGAATGTGTGTGTCAAAGGTTATTTTATGCTGATAGGAGGTCTGCCACTTTGTCACAAGGATGTTGTCATCAGTGATGTCATTTGAGATGTCATCAGTGATGTCATGAGTGATGTCACTGACCATGTCATGAGTGATGTAATATGTGACGTCATCAGCAGTGCATTGCACGCGCAAGTTATAGTGAGTCCAACTAACTATAACGTGGGAATTTCAATGGTTTTATGTGAGTAAAATTTCCACCTAACTATAACTGGTGTGAAACCTATGGTTTTTTTAGTGAATATATATATATATATATTCACTGAAAAAACCATAGGTTATAGACCATATATAGTTAGGAATTTGCATTTACAAAACCTTGAAAATTCACTGAAAAAACCATAGGTTAGAGACCATATATAGTTAGCTCGACATTTTATTGACATAAAACCAATGAAATTCCATATATAGTTAGTTGCACTAACTATATATCGCGCACCCGCAATCCACTGCTGATGATGTCACATATTACATCATTCATGACATGGTCAGTGACATCACTGATGACATCACTGATGACATCTCAAATGACATCACTGATGACATCTCAAATGACATCACTGATGACATCATCTAGTGTCTGTGTGTTTTTGTAAAGTTTAAATATGTTTTACATATTGAAGAATGAGTGGATGTATGGAAGACTGAGTGTGTGTGTGGCTGGCTGGGAGGTGTGTGACTCTGTGCATATCAATGTGTACTTGTATCAG
Organism: Lissotriton helveticus; assembly: GCF_964261635.1. Taxonomy (NCBI): domain Eukaryota; kingdom Metazoa; phylum Chordata; class Amphibia; order Caudata; family Salamandridae; genus Lissotriton; species Lissotriton helveticus. The sequence goes on from NC_136068.1 coordinate 169,981,703, forward strand.
TGATTGTATAAGAGAGTAAGTATGTGTTAGTATATGTGTGAAAAGTATGGTGTTCTGTGTTTAACTGTATAGATGAGGAAATCGAAGTGTGATTGATTCTTCACAGGACTGACTAGGTGTATGAGTGCATATGATAGTGTTGTAATAATGAGTGACTGTATGTATGAGTGATTGTATGGGTGAATGAGTGAATGTGTGTGTAGACGTAGGAATCAGTGAGTGCGTATGTAGTAACTGGTATTGGTGTGTCATGATGTCATCAGTGATGTCATTTGAGAAGTCATCAGTGATGTCATCAGTGATGTCACTGAAGTATGGTGTTCTGTGTTTAACTGTATAGATGAGGAAATGGAAGTGTGATTGATTCTTTACAGGACTGACTAGGTGTGTGAGTAACTCCATGGATGAGTGGCAGTGTGTGAGTGTCTGCATAGGTGTATGAGTGCATATGATAGTGTTGTAATAATGAGTGACTGTATGTATGAGTGATTGTATGGGTGAATAAGTGAATGTGTGTGTAGACGTAGGAATCAGTGAGTGCGTATGTAGTAACTGGTATTGGTGTGTCATGATGTCATCAGTGATGTCATTTGAGATGTCATCAGTGATGTCATCAGTGATGTCATTTGAGATGTCATCAGTGATGTCATCAGTGATGTCACTGACCATGTCATGAATGATGTAATATGTGACATCATCAGCAGTGGATTGCGGGTGCGCGATATATAGTTAGTGCAACTAACTATATATGGAATTTCATTGGTTTTATGTCAATAAAATGTCCAGCTAACTATATATGGTCTCTAACCTATGGTTTTTTCAGTGAATTTTCAAGGTTTTGTAAATGCAAATTCCTAACTATATATGGTCTATAACCTATGGTTTTTTCAGTGAATTTCATTGGTTTTTTAAAAGCTAATATCTATAGCTGTAAAATATATTCTTTATAACGTGACGTATCACGTAGCCACATGGGACGCCTCATGACGCGTCGCATAACCGTGACGTATCGGCTCAGCAGCGCAAACAAAACCCGTAACGTAAGCGTGCCGGAGCAAGCTTACAGATATATATATTTTTTTTAACCTTAATTAGACAAAATCCACACGTGCACATATCTTGAGGCCTTGCAAAGGCACATCAAACAAACAGTCCCTACAATTTTGCCAAGTTTGCTGGAAATCTATTCCCTTAATTTTTTTTTTACTGTTTCTCTTGGTTTTCCCCTTGTTACGCTTACTGGGACGCTACCCGGTACGCGAACCGGACGCTCCAAAAACACAAGATGGCGGACTCCCGTTACGCTGCCGGTTAGCTGCCCGGTTCACGTACCGGGAGGCGCCTCTACCGTGAAAAATCGCGGGGGACTTTAATAGCCCCCTCATCAATCCTAGGGGGTCAGGAGGGGTTTACCTTGCCCCCTTTCCTTCATTTCCCCCTTCTTTTTTCACCACATCTTGTCTCTCGAACCTACCGAGAGACAAGATGGCGGCCGCTCCGGACTGTTTACAATGTTGACAGCTACGCTGCCGGTTAGCTGCCCGGTGAGCTGCCCGGTGAGCTGCCCGGTTCGCGTACCGGGACGCGCCTCTACGGCGTAAAATCGCAAAAAAACAAGATGGCGGCCGCTCCGGACTGTTTACAATGTTGACAGCTACGCTGCCGGTTAGCTGCCCGGTTAGCTGCCCGGTGAGCTGCCCGGTTAGCTGCCCGGTTCACGTACCGGGAGGCGCCTCTACCGTGAAAAATCGCGGGGGACTTTAATATCCCCCTCATCAATCCTAGGGGGTCAGGAGTGGTCTACCTTGCCCCCTTTCCTTCATTTCCCCCTTCGTTTTCACCACATCTTGTCTCTCGATCGTACCGAGAGACAAGATGGCGGCCGCTCCGGACTGTTTAGAATGTTGACAGACACCGGAGAGCCAATCAGCTTCGCTTCGCGAAGTTCCGTTACGCGTCAGGTACGCGAACCGGGGCGCTAACCGGAGCGCTGTCACAGATATATATATTTTTTTAAACGTTAATTTCTCAAAATCCACTGGAGCACATATATTGAGACATAGCAAAGGCACGTCGGGCAAACCATATCTACAATTTTGCCAAGTTTCATGTAAATCTATTCAGCCGTTCGAGCTAAAAGTGAGTCCAACCGCCCTATGGAAAAATGAATGGGAAAAACACGTTTTGGGACCCCCTTTTTTCTCGGCCCCCCTTGACGAAACCCCCCCAAATTTTCAGGGGCTGCTCAGAAACACAATGTGCCATTTTCCTGAAAATTTCTGCCAATTCCGTCCACAAACGCCAAAGTTATTAGACATAGAATTTTCAGAAATCCCATAGAGAAAAAATCCTAACTATATATACCCACTGGCTATCGCCAGTAGGTAATATACATATATAAACATATATAGTCTGCATATCTATATAAATATAAATGCATGCATACATATACATATATGCATACATATGCATGTTATTTACATGAAAGTTTTAAAAACACTAATAAAAGCAAAGCTAAAAAGCCACCTCATTACAAACAGAATGGCTTTAACTTAAACGAGGGCGAGATCTATTGCATTTTCAATGCTTGTTTACTTTGGTTCTATCAAGAAGGCATTCAGATGTGTCACACATTTGCCATAAATTCTGAATGTTAGCACTCTAGTTGCTCATTAGATCACTGTAGTAAAGCTAGTGCTCACCAGGGAAGTCTGCTGCTAATCATGGTTTGCAGCCATTTTCCTGCATTTTTTATCCCACAGACTTTCAGTCCGCATACCATTATCCCGCAAGGTCATTGACCTCGCATACCATTATCCCGCATTTTTTCAAAACGCATGTGCATTTATCGCGCATGCCTTTACAAAGAATTACGTTTTAAAGGCATGTATGGTAAATGCATTTGCGTTGTGAAAACCACGATGACGAGAGAGGTAAGTGGGTTTGTGTTAATTTTTTCGTGGGTTAGTGATTGTGTAGTGTAGTGTAGTGTTGTGTAGTGTAGTGTTGTGTTAGTGTAGTGTAGAGTTGTGGTGGTTGTTTAGTGTAGGGTCATGCTGGGGGTAGTGTTTTAGGGTTTAGGGTTGTGTTGTAGTGTTTGCGTAGTGTAGGGTCATGCTGGGGGTAGTGTTTTAGGGTTTAGGGTAGTGTTGTAGTGTTTGCGTAGTGTAGGGTCATGCTGGGGGTAGTGTTTTAGGGTTTAGGGTTGTGTTGTAGTGTTTGCGTAGTGTAGGGTCATGCTGGGGCTAGTGTTTTAGGGTTTAGGGTAGTGTTGTAGTGTTTGCGTAGTGTAGGGTCATGCTGGGCATAGTGTTTTAGGGTTTAGGATAGTGTTGTAGTGTTTGCGTAGTGTAGGGTCATGCTGGGGGTAGTGTTTTAGGGTTTTGGGTAGTGTTGCAGTGTTTGCGTAGTGTAGGGTCATGCTGGGGTGTAGTATTTTAGGGTTTAGGGTAGTGTTGTAGTGTTTGCGTAGTGTAGGGTCATGCTGGGAGTAGTGTTTTAGGGTTTTGGGTAGTGTTGTAGTGTTTGCGTAGTGTAGGGTCATGCTGGGGGTAGTGTTTTAGGGTTTTGGGTAGTGTTGTAGTGTTTGCGTAGTGTAGGGTCATGCTGGGGTGTAGTGTTTTAGGGTTTTGGGTAGTGTTGTAGTGTTTGCGTAGTGTAGAGTCATGCTGGGGTGTAGTGTTTTAGGGTTTTGGGTAGTGTTGTAGTGTTTGCGTAGTGTAGGGTCATGCTGGGGGTAGTGTTTTAGGGTTTTGGGTAGTGTTGTAGTGTTTGCGTAGTGTAGGGTCATGCTGGGGGTAGTGTTTTAGGGTTTTGGGTAGTGTTGTAGTGTTTGCGTAGTGTAGGGTCATGCTGGGGTCATGCTGGGGGGTAGTGTTTTAGGGTTTTGGGTAGTGTTGTAGTGTTTGCGTAGTGTAGGGTCATGCTGGGGGTAGTGTTTTAGGGTTTTGGGTAGTGTTGTAGTGTTTGCGTAGTGTAGGGTCATGCTGGGGGTAGTGTTTTAGGGTTTAGGGTAGTGTTGTAGTGTTTGCGTAGTGTAGGGTCATGCTGGGGGTAGTGTTTTAGGATTTAGGGTAGTGTTGTAGTGTTTGCGTAGTGTGGGTCATGCTGGGGGTAGTGTTTTAGGGTTTAGGGTAGTGTTGTAGTGTTTGCGTAGTGTAGGGTCATGCTGGGGGTAGTGTTTTAGGGTTTAGGGTAGTGTTGTAGTGTTTGCGTAGTGTAGGGTCATGCTGGGGGTAGTGTTTTAGGGTTTAGGGTAGTGTTGTAGTGTTTGCGTAGTGTAGGGTCATGCTGGGGTGTAGTGTTTTAGGGTTTTGGGTAGTGTTGTAGTGTTTGCGTAGTGTAGGGTCATGCTGGGGGTAGTGTTTTAGGGTTTAGGGTAGTGTTGTAGTGTTTGCGTAGTGTAGGGTCATGCTGGGGTGTAGTGTTTTAGGGTTTTGGGTAGTGTTGTAGTGTTTGCGTAGTGTAGGGTCATGCTGGGGGTAGTGTTTTAGGGTTTAGGGTAGTGTTGTAGTGTTTGCGTAGTGTAGGGTCATGCTGGGGGTAGTGTTTTAGGGTTTAGGGTTGTGTTGTAGTGTTTGCGTAGTGTAGGGTCATGCTGGGGGTAGTGTTTTAGGGTTTAGGGTAGTGTTGTAGTGTTTGCGTAGTGTAGGGTCATGCTGGGGTGTAGTGTTTTAGGGTTTTGGGTAGTGTTGTAGTGTTTGCGTAGTGTAGGGTCATGCTGGGGGTAGTGTTTTAGGGTTTAGGGTAGTGTTGTAGTGTTTGTGTAGTGTAGGGTCATGCTGGGGGTAGTGTTTTAGGGTTTAGGGTAGTGTTGTACTGTTTGTGTAGTGTAGGGTCATGCTGGGGGTAGTGTTTTAGGGTTTAGGGTAGTTTAGTTGTTTAGTGTATGCTAAAGGCATATTCGTTCTAAAAGTTTTGGTTATTTTAATTTGCGGCCTAATAGTACATGCAGGATTTTTTTTGCGAACTGATGGTATGCGGGATTTCGTCATATATTCGCTAATCATACTTTCTATGGCAAAATGAACCCCCTCATTTTGTTCCTTTTTAAATTAAATGTTTTAAGAGTTACCACTTTATTCCAATCAAGATGGCTTCAGGTGTGCCATACCTTTGTAATAAGTAGGACTGTTAGCACTCTAGTTGTTCTTTAGAACACTCTGGGACATTCTGTCATTGGGCTATAGTTGGGCTACATCTGGCTGATATTTGGGCTACATTTGTTTTTTTTGTCTCTGGTGGCCATCTTTGGGCTACATTGGGCTACATTGGGCTACATTGGGCTACATTTGGGCTCCAACATATATATAGCCCAATGTAGCCCAATATATATTTTTCAAAGTTAATTTTCGTAAAAACCACTGGAGCCTATATCTTGAGACATAGCAAAGGCACATCGGGCTACCAGTCCCTACAATTTTGCCAAGTTTGGTGAAAAAATCCATTCAGCCGTTCAGGCTAAAAGTGAGGCCAACCGCCCTATGGAAAATTGCATGGGAAAAACACGTTTTGGGACCCCCCTTTTTTCTCGGCCCCTCCTTGACGAAACCCCCCCAAATTTTCAGGGGCTGCTCAGAAACAAAATGTTCCATTTTCCTGAAAATTTCAGCCAATTCTGTCCCCAAACGCCAAAGTTATTCGACATAGAATTTTCAAAAATCCCATAGGAAAAAAATCCTAACTATATATACCTACTGGCTATCGCCAGTAGGTAATATATATATATATATATATATATATATATATATATATATATATATATATATATATATATATATATATATATATATATATATATATATATATATGTATATATATATATATATTCCTCCAAAGATTGTCCAAAAAATGACGATGCAACCGATGTCTGGCAAGTCAGGCTTGCACAGCAGGGTCTTTATTATGCAAACAGCTGCAGCTTCCGGACATTTCTTTTAAACCCAACGCATTTTGGAATGAAATATTCCTTGTTCACGGGTGTGTGACCACCATATGCAATGGTTCCCAAGTCTCAAATGCAGGATTTTACATCCTTTATGGATCTCCTTCTCCCATCCCTTTCTGACCCAGGAGAGGGGTCCATGCAGCCACCCACCTGGCAAGTTTTTAGAGAAAAGCAAAGCCAGGCCCCGGGGATGGGGTCCCTGGGGCCAGAAGTGGTCCTGAGGAGGGGGACCAAGTGGCCCCCTCACTGTTAAAAAAAGAAATATCTAAAAACGGGGCCAGGCCCGGGGGATGGGGTCCCCAGGGGCCAATAGTGTCCCAGGGAAGGGGGGCCACGCGGCCCCTTCCAGTTTTTTTTTAAAAATAAAAAATGATTACGCCCAGGGAGATGGGGTCCCCAGGGACCAAAAAATGCTAAAAGAAGGTGGGCCACACAACCCCTTCTAAAAATATTTAAAAAAAAGGAAAAGCTGGTATCTCGCCAGAGGCCCCACCCCATCCCTGCACCACTGTCCAAACTCGCCTCCTGGCGCCTTCTGAATTGGGTGATTAAGTCCCCTTCAATCCTAAGGGTACTTAGGGCCAACTAGACCACCAGGTAACTCCAGTAATCCCCACAGAGAGGGATTGCTGTGAGGTGGTCTGAGGCCATGCCCCTTTTTACACCACTCCTCAAACGCGCCTCTTGGCGCACTGCTGGTGGGGTGGTGAGGTCCTCTTGTGTTCTGAGGACTAGGCCTGGGCGGTAAATTCCGTTCCGCTCACGGAATTTGGGTAATTTCGCATTCTGTGAAGAACGCGAAATTGCCTAAAATTCTGCGTTCCGCGACTTCGTGGAATTTTTTGCTTGTTCGCGTTCACTAAATGTGTGTTCGCGAGATATTTCCCCCCAAGCACGCAAACAGGGATTGCGAACAGTAAAAAAGCACTGCGAACAAGCAATTCCACGTGTTTGCGGAATTTCTGCGTGTTTGCGGCGATTTTTTACCTTTTCGCGGAGATTTGCGTAATGCGATTACGCCAATTACGCCCACCCCTACTGAGGACCACAGGACTGAAGTGGACTTCATCCCCTGAGCAGCAGTATGCCAGGTGGCGTGTTTGCAGAGTGGTGTAATAAAGGGCATGGCCTCGGACCACTCTCAGCAATCCAGCTGTTTTGGGCTTACTGGAGGTAACAGGAGGGCTAGTTGGGCCCCAGTGACCCTCAAGATGTAAGGGGACTTCCTTCCCCAACCACAAGCGTGTCAGGAGGAGCGTTTGCAGAGTGGTGGACAAAAGGGGCGTGGTCTGTGTCCACCTCTCAGCAATCCCACTGTGTGGGGGTTACTGGAGGTAACAGGTAGGTTAATTGGCCGCCAACCAACCCCAGCAGCGAAGGGGACTTCACTCTCCATCCAAGAGTGGGCCGGGGAGCCCGTTTGCAGACTGGTGGTTAAAGGGGGTGTGGCCTGCTATAAGTACTTACAAATGCTGCTGTGTGGGACTTACTGGAGGTAATGGGAGAGGTAGTTGGCCCCAAGGTTGTCCATGGGAGCCAACTACCCCTCCTCTTACTTCCAACACTCTGCAAAAGCTTCTCCTGGCACACTGTTGGTTGGGGGATGAAATTCTCCTGGTACCTCCTGTAAGTTCTACGCTGTGGAGTTCCTGAGCGCTGGTTGGAGGTCCAGCCCCCTTTCTCCACCACTCTGAAAACGTGACTACCAGTTGAAGTAGCATTTGCAATGTAATAGGTTTCGCATTTGAGAGAGTTAGAGCTGTTGGCGGTGTAAATGTAAAAGTGTTTTAATAATGTTTCTTAGAGTGGATGTAGGTTGTGTGTAGCGGAGTTATGTGGTATGTTGTGCAGTTAAATTATGTGGATAGAAAGCATGTGGTATTTAGTGTGTAGGAATTATGTAGAGTGGGATTATGTGTTATGGAGACTAATTGTGTGGTATGATAGTCTGTGTTGCTGAGTTTTAACCTCAGGTTTAGTCTTCCTCGTTTCCATAGAAGCTAAACTACTAACTCAATGAGACAAAAAAAAAGAAGGAACCACTGAGGAGCACTTCTTGACCAAGTCAGAGATATGAGCAGGGCCACTGGAATCATGCAACTGTTTGGTTGCACCAACTTTTGCAAAATTATACATCTTCCGCATTTGCCACATAATCCATCATCTGCTACATAATCTGCGGATTTGAACAAAAAAAAAACTTGTTTCTAGCTCAAACGTTATCAAAAAACAGCGACAAGTGTTACAGCATGGTGGAAGGCCAGGTGCAAACCTAGAATGGTCACCTGTCACTTATTGCTAAATGTGGTTATTAAATTGGTACTAATGGTGTGTAAATCCCTCTGACTTCTTTCTGTACTTCTTTTGCCTCTTTCTGCTCGTCTCTTGCACTTTGTGCACATCTCTTGCTTATTTCTGCATCTCTGTTGTATTTTTTGCACCTCACTTGCTTCTTTCTGTACCCCGCTTGCCTCTTTCTGAACCCTTCTTCCCTCTTTCTGCACCTCTTTTGCTTCTTTCTGTACCCCTGTTTCCTCTTTCTGCATGTCTCCTGTCTGTTTCTGTACCTCTCTTGCCTTTTTCTGCACCCTCTTGCCTCTTTCTATACCTCTGTTGCTTCTTTCTGCACTTCTCTTGCTTCTTTCTGCACCTGTTGCCTCTTTCTGCACCTTTCTTCCCTCTTTGTGCAAGTCTCTTGCCTCTTTCTACACCTCTCTTCCCTCTTTCTGCATCCCTCTTACCTCTTTGTACATCTCTGTTCCTTCTTTCTGTACTTCTCTTGCCTCTTTCTACACCCCTCTTACCTCTTTCCGCACATCTGTTGGCTCTTTTCACTGCTCTTGCTTTTTTCTGTATCTCTCTTGCAAATTTCTGCACCCCTCTTGCCTTTTTCTACACCCCTCTTTCTACTTCCTGTACCTCTCTTGCCTCTGTCTGTACCCGTGTTCCCTCTTTCTGCACCTCTTTTTCCTGTTTATGCAACATTCTTGCCTCTTTCTGCAGTTTTCTTGCCTCCTTCTGCACCTCTGTTGCTTCTTTCTGCACTCGTCTTCCCTCTTTCTGCACCTCTCTTGCTTCTTTCTGCACCCTTCTTCCCTTTTTTGTATCCTCTTGCCTCTTTCTGAAATTCTCTTGTCGTTTTCTGTACCTCTCTTGCCTCTTTCTATACCTCACTTGCCTTTCTGCACTTCTCTTGCTTCTTTTTATACCTCTGTTGCTTCTTTCAGCAATTCTCTTGCCCCTTTCTGCACTTCTCTTGCTTGTTTCTGTACCTCTCTTGCATCTTTCTGCACCTCTGTTGCCTCTTTCTGCACCTCACTTGCTTCTTTCTGTACCCCTCTTGCCTCTTTCTGCACCCCTCTTTCCTCTTTCTGTACCTCTTTTGCCTCTTTCTGCACCCCGTTCCCTCTTTCTGCACATTTCCTGCCTCTTTCTGCACCTCTCACCTCTTTCTGTACCTCTGTTGCTTCTTTATGCACTTCTCTTGCCTCTTTCTGCACCATTTGTGCCTCTTTCAGCACCTTTGTTTCTTCTTTCGGCACTTCTCTTCCTTCTTTCTGCACCCCTCCTGCCTCTCTCTGTACCCCTATTGCCTTTTTGTGCACCTCTCCTACCTCTTTCTACACCTCTCTTGCCTCTTTTTACACCTCTGTTGGTTCTTTCTGCACTGCTCTTGCTTATTTCTGTACCTCTTTTGCAAATTTCTGCATCCCTCTTGCTTCTTTCTGCACCCCTCTTCCCTATGTTCCCAACTCTCTTGCTTCTTTCTGCACTTTTCTTGCTTCTTTCTGCACTGCTCTTGCTTCTTTCTGCACCTCTCTTGCAGATGTATGTACACCTCTTACCTCTTTATGCACCCCTGTTCCCTCTTTCTGCACCTTTCTTGCCTGTTTCTGCACCACTGATTCCTCTTTCTGAACTTCTCTTATGTCTTTCTGCTCCTCTGTTGTTTCTTCCTGCACTTTTCTTGCCTCTTTCTACACCCTTCTTCCCTCATTCTGCACCTCTGTTGCTTCTTTCTGTCCTTCTCTTGCTTCTTTCTGCACCTCTCTTGCCTCTTTCTGCACCCTTCTTCCCTCTTTCTGCACCTCTCTTGGCTCTTTCTGCAACTCTCCTGCCTATTTCTGCACACACATATATTCACTGGAAAAACCACAGGTTTCAGGGACGTAATAGTTAGTTTGACATTTCACTCATACAGAACCAGAGAAATTCAGCCGTTATAGTTAGTTGAGCTAATTATAACTCGTGCCCCTGCAATGCACTGCTGATGACGTCGCATATTACATCATCTACATGACTTAGTCCACCATGCGGTATGTTTTTAATTAAGTTCTTTGGATGGCAACTCTCTGCATGGTGCAAACTATTTCCTACTTTCTTTTTATGAAAGAGGCTACTTTCCAATTTGTTGTTGTATACCTTCAATCGTACATCCAAGAATTACATTTCCGTTTGGTGTATATGACTCATGAAGCTGAGATTCAATGAGTTATCATTCAGTATGTCAATAAAAATCATTAACCTCTTCTGTGCTGCCAATCCATATACAGAAACTGTCTTCTATATAGCAAACCTAGAGGGGGACGTGGTGATCAAATTGTCTGATGTTACCGACTACTTGCTCCTCCCACCAGCCTAGATAAAGACTCGCAAAGCGGGGGGAGAAGCAACCCAGGGAGCTTTTCCCTGGGTTTGCTTATAGATCTCTTGGTCAAAAATGAAAACATTGTTTGTCAGGTGTGCATACATCATATCTAAGACCATCTCATTATGAAGAAGATAAGATAATGGCCAGGCTATTTTTATTCAGTCAAAATATATCAGACCATAAAAGCACATTAGACATAAACAAGCATATATATTACATAATATAAAACATTATCAATCCTATTTCATATCACATCAACTCATAAATGTAATACAGAGTACCAAATGATAATAAATCATATTTCAATTTTAAAAACAACTCATTCCATACCAACCTTAAAATCATCTGTCAATGATATTGGCTTATGACCATTAAAAAGTTCTAGTTATAAGATCGTGGAACAAAGTACAGGAGGGTAAGAACCTCAGATCACAGATCTGAGTCCGCCATACGATCAAGCTCTCATAAAGTACCTACATGCACTGATTTCCAAATCATAAGGTATACAAGTTTACAAGCTGTTCACGTCAAGACATAGGAGTAAATAGTTTTCTTCTCATAATATATCATCAATCATTCTTAAAAAATCACCCCTTGTCTCTTATGTACGAGGTAAGAGACTGTACTAAGGGTCTTAAAAAGAAGTCAATACATTTGGAGGTATTTTCTAACATACTGCCTTTAGAAGAAACAATCGGCCGCCCAGGGGATTTACTGTATCTTTGTGCAATTTCGGTTATAGGTAAAATCCTGGCTATTTGGGAAAGCTAAAGTTCAAGAATTGGTACTCATCCCATTCTATTACATTTTGATCTCTCAGACACCCAAAATTACACGGCACCCCTCATTTGCTTTCTCATAGTTCTGTCTAGTAGATATCTCATAACTATTAAAGGGGCATATTATCAAGGAACGGCTTTAAAATTGTTGCCGCTTCGGCGGCAGGAAACTGCCGCTAAAAAGGCGATAATGGGCTTGATAATATGCCCTTGAGAATTCCAATAGAAGCCCATGTTCTGGTGTTAACATGGGCTTCTATTGGAATTCTCTACCGTTTGAACCTACTTGTACTCATACAATCGACCTCAATATCTTCATTGATTTCATTTAAAACAAGCTGAGCAATCCAATTATCAGTCTGTTCCAATTCTTCCACGATGTGCAGGATCTCAATATCTTCAATCTTTAATTTAGATGTTTTTTCCCTTCTAATATGTGCATGGACAGTCTTCATCGCATACCAACGTTTAACTTTTAATTTGCGTGTGAAATGAAATAAATCTATTCAATTGTTGGCATAATCATAATTAAACATTGCTATTGGACAGAAAGATAAGCCTATTGAAAAAACTTAATTTTGGGAATCAGTAAGCGCCAGATTAGACAAATTTATCACTTTGTCATTTTATCCATTATTTTGTTGCTACTTGGCCTCTTGCCTGCATTCCCATGTAGCCATCTATACTTCCTTGTTTTTTTGCGTTTTGTTTTGCCTCCTCTTCTGCCTTGTCCTTGACCTCTGTATTCCTGTACCCCTCGGCCACCTTGTGCTGTCATTCTTTCTTGCACCATGAGGTTGAACTCCTTAAAAATGTTTGATTTATAATCCCACCACATCTGTTTGAACCGATGCTCTCACTATTATCACTTTCAGTTTTTCTGCTTGCACCACATTCAAAGTAATTGACTGTTTATGGGCTTGAGTTACAGGTTTCATTGAGGTTGAAGGTTGTTGCACTTGTCTACTCTCCTGATTTACTTCTCTGAGATGAGCAAATTTACTGCCAAAGGTCAGTATTTGCCCTTTTTTGTAGTCAACTTGGTCATTGTTTCTTATCTTTAATTTCATCTTCTGCTTTCTCTAATCATGTGATTTTCTGATTTCTGTATCAAACTCATAATTCAAATATTTCTCCTTGAGCATGGTGAAATAGCTTCTCAGTTTCTATTGATCATGATTCTGTGTCCTTTGTGGCATACTTATTCACAACTTCTGCATGATCATTGAGCAGTTATGATTATTGGCTACTCATTCTTCTATCAATTGTGGATCAGGACTACTAAAAGCTGAGGTTATAAAGATCCTTAGTCCTGTAGGAACTCTCCCATAATTCACATACTTTTGTAGCATGGTGACCTCCCATCATTTGGTTTGTTATTGTTTGGAGGCCTTCCATAAGTTGTACTACAATTATTTCCTGGTTTGTATATCATTATACCTTGCACCGCCATTCTTATTATTATCTTTCAAGGTATTAGGGGGTTTAACAAATAATTTCTCTGGCACCTCTCTCCTCCATAAGTCTCTATTTGCTGCCATTACAACTTAAATTGCAGATTATGAAAATTCAGAAATCCTGGGATTATGACAATTTACCTTCATGCTGTGCATGACTGTAGCCTTAACGTTAGGCCAATGTCAGTTCTGTCAGCCTTACCACATATAAATCCACTATAACAGAATAGCCACTTACCATGTTTGCATGTAAATTGTCTAACGGTCATCCTCCAACTCCATCAGGGCGTCCACACCCCATTCACAGACATGTTCTTCCTTTGTTCCGTGCTGCTATCCCGTAATACTTTATTCTGTGCAGGGGTGGGCAGGGGAATCCATCAAACTATCCCACACTCCATAGCGCATATCCCCTGCCTCTTGGGACAGCAAGCCCACTGAGGGCGTGGCAAACCTCTAATATTCCACACCACTTAATGCCACTTTTCAAAGAAATTTCGCAAAAATAAAGACAGGTCGCAGCTCAATTCCTTGTTGCGTGTTTTTTATTTTAAAAAAGGCAGCAAATCAGCACAACGCATTTCGGAGCTCGTAGCTCCTTGATCAGGAGTCAGGTTACATTTGCTTACACCATATGTAACACATGCACACACACATATTATAGAGCGGTATTTATACCTACATTCAGAGAGATAGGAATTACTCACAGTTTTTGCCTGCTGATAACTTTGTCACCCTTTGATGAATCTCCAGGACACTTTGCAGACCTGTTCCTTTTTCTACATTGGCTGATGATGCAAACTTTCATGGTGATTAGTTAAGGGGGTGCAAAAAAATGTCCCAAAACACCTTTTTCCATCAATGCATTTCCCATAGATTTATTAAACAGATGTAGGGACAACATGGCAGAAAGGATCTACATGAAATTCGGAAGATTATGGTGTGGAAATGGTCCTTTTTTATTATTTGATCTGAATTAGTTCACTTGTTTTTAAGTAGGAAGGGAGAAAAACATATGACATACTAGGTCATGGTATACCGCAGTACCTTCGCAGCAAACCGCTATACATGGCGATGATGAAACACAATATTATTGGTTCATCAAAGCCTTTGAAAAGGTAGCCACATTGTCTAGATTACACTTTGCCTTTGTTCTGTGTTTTAACATCACAAATATCATATTACTCTCTTTGTAATGTATTAGAATAAATGGGACAGTTGAGCAAAGTCTGTAGAGTTAGAGAAAATTATTTTAATAGATGTTTATATTTTTTAAATGATTATGATGTACCACAAGACTTTCTTGAAAGTATCTGAAAAGTACTGCAACACATTAGTTATTAAAATCTAAAGAAAAAATATATGGAATAAAATAGAATTCATAATATTACAAGGTGGCTTCTATAAGAGCCGTTATGTTTTTTTGTTTTTTTGCAAAACATTTTTATATATGTTTGTCAAGCTAAGTTTTTAGGTTTGAAATACATATATGATTTCCATGGGTTGAAAAATGTACACCATCAGGACGATACTGTGCTGCATTGAAGCATTTTATATCTAAATTAAAAATGGAAGGCATTTTATGATCGCGAAGGAATGCTGACACTGTATTGTCCACATGTCTCACGTCTTTTAAAACTAAGCAGCATTTATAGTAGACAAATTCCACTATTGCTTCTGACAAATATTTGAGAACAAGTTGTTTGGTCTAGATGATAAGATGAAAATGGTTCTTTCATTGCAGTTTCCAATTGAACTCCAGTTAAGTTTCCTATATCATTGCCACCATAGTGGATAATCATAAAGTGGGGATAGTCACAATTACTAACAAAGGAAAGTACAGGGGGTAACTGATTCATTTTCAAAACGTAATCAATTTCAACACCAACTTTGTTAGCATGCTTTCTGGCCCAAAAATGAAACTGTGCACAACAGACCAAACCTTAACCATCTTACACAAATACTGACATATAAGAATAAGGCACACAGAGGTAGACAAACAAATGTATTAATAGTTAAATGGCTGGCTATTAGGAAACTACATAATGCCTACTAAGTATTTGTAAAAAGAGGACAATTATTGGCTTCAATACAATCTGGGCTACAATCTGGGCTACTAATGTAGAGCAATACTACCAAACACCAGCATGAAGTCATGTAAGAAAATACACTAGTGTGCAGCAATAGCATTTAACAAATATTAGAAAGGCATTTGAAACACACATTTCTGGTCACATGACAATGACAATAAATAGAACACTAGATAGGTAATAAAATTAAGAAGTAAAGCATACTTTTCATTTTGAAAAAGGAAATCAAACAGGACAATCTGAACAGATTAGTGAAGAACAACCTGAATAAATATATGAACATTATGGTAAAAACTCCTACACTCAAAATACATGATGGGTGATGTTTTATAACTATATGAGATGAAGGAAGCTAAAGGACAGCCTGGTAAAAAAAACAATAGCAGCCATATGTTATCCACATTTGTTTCCCACTGGAAAAGGTAGACCATATGATGATCGTCCTGTTCAAATTTCAGCATCCGAGTACCAAGCTAAAAAATTATATTTAGAGGATCCATGCTTTCGACAAGATATTCCTTATCTTTTCACACTATATGAAATTGAACTTTCAGTCACTTCTTAAGCTGTTGCACATGTTATGTGAACTGGAACTGTATTTATTAATATAACAGCACAGGACATTGTCAAAAAGGTGCATGAAAAAGATGATAAACTACTATATAACCGAATCAACATTATGGTGTGTCAACGAGGGATGTATTAATATTGCTTTTGAAGACACAGAGAATTGAAATATATGCTCAGAATATTAGGACCACCAACTTGGTGTATCACTTTAAACTGTGCTGAGTATGGATGGGATGATTTGTATCAATTTCTTCTCAAAGCTAATGCTAATATTCCAAACACTAACTGCAAAGAATATATGATGTTACAATGCAAACAATTACAACGCATGCCTTTACAGCGCAGTTTTTACATCACAACTTCCATTAAAATGCATGATTTTACATCGCATTCCATTACAACACATTTTTAGAAACTACCATTACAATGCATACCATTACAACGGATAATACTTTTGGGGCAACAGTAGGGTAAGTGTTGGATAGTTTAGGGGTAAAAATTGCTATTCCCGCTCCAGTGAGTGCAACAATAAGGTAAGGTTGGATAGTGTTGGGGTAAAAATGACTATTCCCACTCCAGTGAGTGCAACAGTAGAGTAAGTGTTGGATAGTGTAGGGGTAAAAATACTATCCCCATGTACCCCAAAACCCATGCCCACCCTAAAACAAAAAAATCCTAATTTCTTACCTTACAATGCATTGTAATGACATGCATTGTAATGGTATGCGTTGTACTGGCAAGCATTGCAGTGACCTGCCAATATTTGCAGGTATTTGACTCACAACTTTCAAACTATTCTTCACTACTTAGCCAAAAACAATTAATTGAAGAGGTACTTGATTACTTTTGGCAAAAAGAGTATCAAGCAAGAGGCGCTCCACACATGCACATTCAGATGCACCTAAGTTTGAATACAACTCTGATGACTCAGTTTAGAATTTTTGTGAACATTGTGACGTCCCAAAAAAAGGGAACTTCAAGAAATTATGTGCGCAGGTTTTATACTTTCAATCATATAAGATGCGGTAAATACTATTTCAGAAAATATCGGAGAAAATCTAAATAGTCCTCGAAATACTGCTTTGGAAGAACAATTCTACAGAAAACAAGATGCACAAATGTAATGTCATCTGAAAGACATGTGTTTACCAGCAAATCAAAAACAAACATGTACAATCTTAGAAGACCACAAGCATCACAATGGATCAATAACTACAACCCTTTAATTCTACATATTTGATGATGCTAGCATGGATGTTCAATTTGTTGCAAATAACTCAACAGAGGTTGCATGCTATGTTACTTCCTACATTACAAAGGCAGAAAAAATAGATATGAAGGAAGAATGGGAAGAAATATTTGTAGAGAAATACTTAAATAAAAGATTATACAGATTTAACCAAAACTACTATCTCATCGGACCATTACCAAAAAAAACTAGCCATGAAACCCTGAATACTTTAAATCAACAACGCTGATGCTCGTAATAACCTTTGATCTATCGCTAAAGTACCACATACCCACAAAAAAGTTTCAAATAATTAATACCATAATAAACAACATTATATGATTAGAAACACATTTAAACAAAAATACAAAATCAATAAAAAACAAAGATTAAAGTATAGATATAGTTAAGAAAACGTATTATTTCTATACAAAACTAACTTAAAATACGCAAACCTTAGAAATTCAACAGTTATAGTTATAACTTTATCATTATAACTTCAAGTTACAATGTACGCCCTGCCCAAATTTTACTCTAAGTCACGTACCTCCATAAAGAGTGTTGTCAGCTCACTAGCCAGACTAAAGTAACTCTGTTTTACTCTCTTTTTGGTAGCAGGAGCTCTTCCCTCACTGTAGTGCTGCTCCTTCCACCTCTCCCCTCGCTAGGAGCTCTATGGCGTTGCTGCTCTCTTCTCCTGGATCTTCAGCAGAGTCACTCCTCCCTTCTTCTCCCTCTTCTTCAGAAGATCTCTGTTGCTACTCTGCTGCTTGAGCTCTCCATCACTGCTATGTCCTTAACTCCTCCTGGTCCCTGTGCTGCTCTACCACTTCTTCCTTCTCCTCCCCCACTGCTCCATTCACCGGGAGGTCTCCAGAAGGCTCAACCGTTTCCCAAATTACTGGATGGCAGCGGGGAAGTGAACTCTGCTGCCCCCTCCTCCTTACGTTTCACATTAGGAATAATCTTTAAAATTAAGGCTTTTGTTTATTTGTGTTGTTACTTGACTGTACATATATAGCGCAAGTGGTTTTATGATGCCAAAGATTGGTATAATACCAGTAAATTTGTCCTACATAAATATTGTGACCGTAATACCATCTGCCATAATATTGTGAAGGCATGTATATATTTTAGTATTGATTACAACCCTTAATTCCACATACATGTAGCTTGATGATATATATCTTTAAGCGTCTTAGAAGTGGAGTTAAGAGTACATCTATACTCACCTAAATATAATTATCATCACTCAATTTCTGTAATTGATAACGTGACCAAAATACTTTTATAGAATATTTTTAGTACTCGCTTTTCTGACCTGGAACCCCCAAGAATGTCAGCGAGTGTTTATGGTGGATCGCGAATATGTAGCTATTAAGCACTGGGCTTTACCTCTACGCATTATATCTGCAGACCCCCAATCATTTGCAATCCATATCTTATGTTTTCGGGAAGTAGGAAAAAGCACCTGCACCTGTGTGCATATAGCAAGCTCAAAACCCATCTGATGAAAATGGTTGTGGTTTAGCAAAACAAATAGGTCTGTCTTTAGGCTAAATTATCAAATTAAAGTCAAATCTAGTGGTTTTGCTAATGATTTCTATTTAGGGGGTGAAAACGATGCCAGTTGGAAACCATTCCAACCGAATAGGTCTGGGAATGGTTTCGAACCGAATCGGATCGGGGGGCTCCGACCGACCTGATTACGATGCATCCGGATGCTTCCTGATACGATTCGGTCAGACTCCCATTGACTTCAATGGGAGCCTGTGTTCCGACCGAATACACAGGCTCCCATTGAAGAAAAAGGTGGCTGGGGAAAATCGTGCACCCTGTGGTGAGCACCCTTTGGTGCTTGCCACACTGTGCATGGTTGTAAAGAGGGGACCCATGCATACCCTCTTGGGCCCCAACCGGAAGAAGGGAGGCATGCTCCAGGGCCCCAAAGTCAGGATCCAACAGCCGAACCGAGTCAGAACAACCGATTCGGAAAGGCTGTCCGAATCTGACTTCGTAACCGCTTGATTGGAAAGCATCCGAGTCGTTCAGAAACACAGGCCGTAGATACACATGATTCGGCTCCGAACGACTCAGACTTTCCAAATGTCATCCGGTTCAGATTCTGGACCGAGTTGGAAAGTCCAAACATCGTAATTGCTAATTCGGAAAGGTTTCCAAATCGGTCGAAAACAAGGCTTCCAAATCCAATTCGGCAGACCCAAATCGGATTCGGAGCCTTTCCGAATGGCATCGTAATCGACTCCTTACTTGGGGTCCACATTTGTTCACCAGTCCATTTTTAGGTCTCGCCTGTCGATGCGCATGCGCATCGAGCAAGCGAGACTATGGGGGCTTATCCACTCTTTGTCCAACTTGCAAGGAATCGTGGCGATTCCTTGCAGTGCCCGTGACTTTTAAGCTCAATGCGCTTGCGCATTGAGCTTAAAAGCGCGTGCACATGCCCCCAGCCGCCTGCCTTGCCTACTCTCCCGCCCCCTCACTGCTTGATTGCACGGCCGCTAGGCCGTGCCTCCCCTACTCCTCCTCCTACTCTCCTCCCCTCGCCGTCTGTTCCCGCACTCCTCCCACACCCCCGCTCCGTGTGTCACTTAAACCGCCAGAGTTCCCTTCGAGTTGTGGTTGGTGCAAGCAGTCTTCAAGTCCCTCCTTTTGGAGATTGTTTTTCGGAACAGATACGGTATCATTGGAGGACTTTCTTTTAGGCTTTTTTGTATCAAGTTTTGATTTCTTTTAATTGTAGAATAGGTGTTAATTGGTGTGTGAAACTGTGACAAAGTATGGTTAACCATAGCCACTCTGTGGCGAGATAAACCTCTCTTTATTTTTAACTTGTTGGCAAATTGTCTCATATGATGATGTGCCCTTCACTGCCACATGATACCAGCACAACTAACATGCCATGCCTTCACCTAAGACCTAGTGTGACTGGGCACAGAGCACACCATGATTACAACACATACTACAGCTGCACACATGACAAGTTATGACTGCACCCTTGGAAAAAGATTATTGCAGCCTTTTCACAACATGATAGTGCCACCAAGAAATTACTTTGAACTGCATTCTGATTAATACAGAGATGATAATTAACATTTTTTAACTGCTCCACTTCTTGTTTCTCGTACCCTTATTAATTGTATTCATATCACTACTAAATAGTACACTCTCTCTCGCTCTCACTCTCTCTCTCTCTCAAACCCCAGCGCAGGGGCGTAACACAGGCCCCTGCAGCCCCCGCGGTGCGGGGGGCCCTCACCCTCCAGGGGGCCCCGTCAGCACCGCACTTCTGCTGGGGAGCTCTAGATTGAGTCCGGAGTGGGCTCCTTCATGTACCCTGCAGGGGGGCCCCCTCAAGGTTTGTTATGCCACTGCCCCAGTGGTGTAACACAAAATGACAGGCTGCCCCTGCAGAATGTGATGCGGGGACCCTGAATCGCCTATAGCTTAGAGATATTTGTTGGTGTTTGACTAAACAGGGGGCCCGCTTGAAAGGTTGGGGCTCCCAGGCGCTGAAGGGGCTTCTAAAGCCTGGGTTACACCCCTGCTCTCCTCTAACTCTATGAGCCCTTCTCTCTTTGTGTCTCTCATCTACATTCTATGTGTCTCTCACTGTCTCTTTGTGTTCAGACGACAAAATGGGACAACTACAAGCTGCAAGAAAAAAAATCTTCTGCTTTCGAAGCTGCCCTTAGGCAGAGGAAAAGCTTTCCGCCTAGCAATAAACCACCCTGTAAAGCCTTTTCTCACCAATGAAGATTGTCTGCAGCTGATTTACATATTTATGACGTCCATGCCTTGATTTGCCTTGCACAGCTGATGCACTGGGATTTGCTTTTGGGTTTGGTAAGCCAAAGGTATGCACTGTAGACGGGTGAACTATAGCTTTAATCAACTTCCTCCCTTAATCTCCTGCAGGAGCGTAGGTCTGATACACATCCCAATCACTTGTCAATCATTTCATGTGGTCTCAGGCTCACAATAAGCACCAGAAGTGCATATAGGTTCATCACATTTATAAGCAAAACGGTAAAGCAAACTATTCTTTGAATGACTGAGAAAAATAGGGGGAAACCCCTAGCCCGACAAAGTAACCTGGGAATGTGAGAGAATCAGAACAATGGTTCCCTAGGATTGTATATGATTATTACCCATAGATTGAAGTATATTACCAATATACTAGGGAAATTAGTGGATCAGACAAAAGGGATCAAAAACTTGAAAGAAGCGAAATATAATAAATAGCACATGTTAAGTTACACAATAACATAAATAATAGAATATTCAATATATGGTATTTTTTCTAAATTGGCATTTCATCTTTGATTAGCAGTTTACATTTGCCTTATCTGTAGCTTTTCGATACATTTACACTGTCCTAGGTGGAGTCAGATGAAATGGTAAAACACTTGAGGGACTCGGACTCCTTTGATGTTTCTAAGAAACCAATTCAAACATTTCCAAATCACTTAAACTAAGGTACATTTGTAACTGAATATATTTTAATAAAGCTTACCCTCCATATTGCCTAATAAACACACATTCTCAAAATAATAATATATAAATGGCAAATAAATAAATAGCAATGTTGAAAAAAATGAAATATATTACAAAAGTAACAATGATTTATATACACTTTAAAAAAAGACTACCAACTCTAGTCCAGACACACCCAACAGTCGGTGAAGAAAATTTTTAAATGTGTAAATAATTTGCAATTGATAATGTATAATCAATTTATATATATTTTATTAAAACACCCCTACCTAATCCCACAACCAAAATCGAATACTTATTATATCATAAGAATGTATTAGACATATAAACAAAATAATACAAAGCACTCAATTTAAATAGTTAGCATATTATTCAGCTAACAGTAATACATCATTTTATAAAACATAACAACCTAGTCTCCCGATAATTCCAACAACTTCAGCATACAACACTGCAATGTTTTTGAAAAATATTTCAAAATGAATTTCACAATGACATATACACTGAAATAAAACATAATATACTGCAGTAAACAATACTTAATCTTTGATCTTATGTAGATAATTAAAAGAAAAACATATTTACCCTAAATATTTGCTTGCACATTATTTTTGCAAAAAAACTATTGCTGGGCAGGCTGCTGAAACAATGTCATACATCACCCCAGCACAGAGATCTGAGCCTAAATCCATAGTTTTTTTCACCCTGTGCCATTCTAGTTTAGACCTAACCATATGCAAATCAGTATTGACCCAGTTCCCCATGGGAACAGTCAAGCTCAAACTGCCAAGCCTGGTCCTTCTTGGGCTGGAAACAAGCATCCTAGGACCGGTTTCTGGATTTCATCCATCATCAGCCAGGATAGCTTGAATCTGGTGGTATAGCAAGCACCGGACGCACGTCTGGACATACACTTGCCATTCATCTGATTTTTAACAATTTTGTATACTTTTTTAGATAAATTGCTGTATCAAGTTGATTTTGGAAGAATGCTGTTTTGATGTCCCTGATGCACCTATTGTAAATTCTCTGTCTTTGTCATAGAAGTTCGAGATTGGAGAAGGAGGGTTTATGTTTCCATGCTCTTTCAGCAAGTGTACGGCATCAATGTTCCTCATTGAGGTTATCATTGAACCAGGTGTTGGATCTTTTAGACAGCATTCTCTTTCATTTTTGGGGGGCAAGTGTGTCTATGATTTGCAGCATTGAGTTAATGTAATCTGTGAGTTTATGAGCATCATAAATGAAGGAGAGCAGAAGTAGGATCTCATTACTAAAAGCCGCCATGGTGGTGTGATAATGTTGCAGGTGTCTCAGACACAATGTTTGATTTCACAGGTTGACCCTTAGTGATTATTGCACTCAATGAAATCAGGAAAGTGATGCAGTGGTGGTCAGTCCTGTCGCAAGGCAGGATAGATTCAATTTGTATGGGGTTCTCATATGCGATGATTACATCTAAGGTGTCCCCTTTGTTATGGCTCAGGCTGTTGCAGGCTTGGATAAGGTTGAGTTCCTTGAAGGATTTAAAACTATTCACAAGAGGGTCATTGGAGTTGTTCCAATGAATATTTAAGTCACCAAGTAAAATCTGGTTACTATGTTAGCATTGTTAGAAGAGGAAATCTCCATGATCTGTTTGATGAATGCGTGGGTAGCTCGAGGAGGGTGGCAAAATGTGTGAAGAAAGCAAGTTGAGTTGTCATTGGTGGTGATGTTGATTTTAAGGTAATTATAATTCACACTCAAGTACGCCTGGTCTTATGATGCAAAAAGGGCTAAATGCTAATACACTGCCTGAAACTATACCCTATAAAAATAATTTTGTATGTGACCCCTGAGAGGTGTATATTTAGTTTGCAACCCCAGTCCTCTTTTTAACTCTACCCCTTTGGACCTATAGAATAAAGTTATTTTGGCTCTCTGGAGGTATTTTTAACTAACAACACACATTATATTTTTACTAGCACTCTGTCCCTCACTGACTCTATCTCCATCGCTCATCAAAACACCTCTGCTCCTCCCACTTTGGGAGTTGTAGTCTGCACCATGGACCTTGCAGTCCGGGTGTGAGGAGGGGACCCAATGATTAAGCATGTCTCTCTGGGGTGAGTGAGGGCTCTCGTCCTTGAAAAGGATTCTTTCCATGAAAACAATTTCATTGCATCATACACATACTTATTTTTATAGGGTATAGTTTCAGGCAGTGTATTAGCCTTTAGCCCTATTTGCATCATAAGGCCAGGTGCACTTGAGTGTGAATTATATGTAATAATGGGATTAGTATGCCGCTGGTAGGGCTGATCCCTACCTTGCCCCCATCGTCAGAACCTATGGACTCAACATCGTGTCATACGCAGACGACACCCAGCTCATCCTCTCCCTATCCAACGAGCCCAACATCGCCAGACGCAACTTTCGAGAAGGCATGGAAGCCGTCGCCAAATGGATGAAAAACAGCTGCCTACAACTAAACACCAACAAACCAGAAGTACTCATCATGGGCCCAAACCCCGACGCCTGGAGCGACACCTGGTGGCCCACCGCCCTAGGAAACCCGTCATCCCCCACAGACCACGCACGCCACCTGGGAATCATCCTGGACTCCGAGCTCAAAATGGACCGCCAGATCAACTCTGTCTCATCTTCCTGCTTCCACACCTTCCGCCTCCTTCGTAAGACCTTCAAATGGATCCCCCTCAAACACCGAAAGACAGTCACTCACGCCCTGGTCACCAGCAGACTCGACTACGGCAACGCACTTTACGCCGGAATAAACAAAAACCTCATCCGCAAGCTACAGAACATCCAGAACGCCGCCGCAAGACTGGTCCTCAACCTGCCAAAACACTGCTACATCTCCCAGCACCTGCACACACTCCACTGGCTCCCCGTCGAGGCGAGAATCACCTTTAAGATGCTCACCCACGCACACAAGGCCCTCCACGGCACCGGACCAGCATACCTGAACAGCCGACTCAAATTCCACGCACCCCAAAGGACCCTACGATCAGCCCAGCTCTCCTACGCCGTGGTCCCCCGCACCAGAAAGACCAGATCGGGAGGCCGCTCCTTCTCCTTCCTCGCTGCCAAAGCATGGAACGCCCTTCCGCTCAACCTCAGACAGACAACATCGCTCCCCATCTTCGCAAGTAACCTCAAAACCTGGCTCTTCGACAGACCCCCTCCTTGATGGAATGGAACCTGCACCCCCCCACCCCTAGCGCCTTGAGACCCTTACGGGTGAGTAGTCGCGCTTTAACAAACCCCTGATTGATTGATTGATCCCTAGATCCCTGGTGTGAATACAATTCTAAGGTATTCTCAGAAGAACAGTGACAGAGCTTGTGATTGTCTCAAAGATAGTGTGGACTTGCATATGCAGGATGGTTCACATCTTGAACAGCCTGAACGTTCTAGTCTGATGATGTCATGACTGGGTGGGACTAGTAAATCAAGAGTTAGGGATGAGGATTTGTTCAGCCAAGTTTCAGTGAGCATAAGGATGTCAAGGTTAAGTATGAGATCCACTATGTCCGCCGCTTGTTTCACAGCTGAGCGACAGTTGAGTAACAAGCTTTTAAGGGATGTTTTGAAGGTATTGGTAGATGGGAACTTGCTTAAGGTTTGCTTTGTTTATATACCTTGTGCTGGGGTGGGATGTCCTGAGACGGTGATAATAGTGCTGATTTTTGTAGTAGGTATAGTGTGGATGGCCGGAGCATGATTATACATGTCTAGGAGGGAGAAAATATTGTTATTCGATGCTGTCTTACTAGCCTATTGGGCCGAGATGGGTGGTTATGATGCAGTGCAGATCTCCAGCAGGGATGAGTGATCCAGGTGTAGGCAAGGATAGAGGCTGAGTTTCATTTCTGAATTAGAGTGTTATAGGTTTGGAAGTGAGTCACATAATAGGTCCACTTGTGATCAAGGCTGGAGGTGATATGAGCTAGTTTAAGTATGTAAGCTCTAATCAGCTGCAGTTCAGATTTTATAGTGTCAAAAGTGGAGTAAGTGTAGCAGCTCCTTAGTGGCTCCTGACTGAGGAAAGCATTGTAGTGTGGGGAACTAGTCAAGTCAGGGCAGTTGGGGGAGTCAGTGTTGGAAGGGTCAGCAATCAGAGCCTTGGTAAAGGTTGCTTGAGAGGGGGCAGTGGATGTAGTGATCCTATTTAAGGGAGTGTGGATGCAGGGCTTTTTAGAGGAATGGGGAGTGAAGATGCCGAATTGATGTTGATGTGAGGGAGTGCCAGTATTATATCTGGAGAGGGAGGGGTGTTGGACTGCTAAGGTGCCCAGTGGATAAATGGGTGTCCACAGGGGGAGAGAGGTGGGAAAAGCAGAAAGTGGGTCAGAGGAGTCAGAGAGGAGTTGGGAGTAGTTGGGAGGAGGCAGGCATGAGAGTGGCCATGTCTAATATGTCCTTGAGGTAGGAGAAGAGATCGGTGAAGAGTTCCAATTGCAGTCTGTGGATTGAATGAGCCCAGGCTGTTGTTTTAGATGGAGATGGTGGCAGCTGCATTGTACAACGTGGAAGTTGCTATAGTAAGTTTATGGCTGTGTGGAATTTTCTTGGTGAAGGTGGTGTTGAATGTGGAGGATCAGATTTTCCACTATTGAGCATGACGATTGGTAATAAAGATGAGGTCATTCAATAGGGTACCCTTGTTGTAGCAGATGTAGGGATCAGTGATAAGAGTTTCTTTGTTATGTTTGACTATTTTATGTTTGAGATTTCTCGTTGTGTTTCTGGTGTGGTTGGGAGGATAGTTTATTAAGTATGATTAATTTCTTGCAGGGGAAAGTAGGGCATTCAGCTTGCTGGCATCGGAGGATCCATGCTGGGTGAAGACAGAAGTGGGGAAGCTAGTGAGAGAAGGTGGGGGTCTCTTCAAAATGGGTGTTTTTACTGATTTACAGAAAATTGCATTTAGGTAATTGCTATTTCCAAAATTTAAATGTGTCTCCCTCAATATTCTTCATAACTCTTAGACTTGTTGCTTGGCATTTAAAATGTTAGCCAGCAAGTTAGCATAATAAGGCATGTACTCTTTAATGGTGTTTGATGTTAGTTGGAGATCATTCTTCCAAGGTTGGCTAATAGTAATATCTGCTATTCTCACAAGCCGGTAAGATGTGAACTACCTGAGAGCTAGATTATTTCAGTGAACCTGAGTAAGATCTAGTTAACCCCTTCATACGTCTTTCAAGCCTTACAATGCTAGGTTCAATTGATTCAGCCACAACTAATCCGGGAAGAATCTTGAATTCAATTTTGAATGGTATTTGAAAGATTCAGGAGTAATCTGATAACCTGGAAGAGTTTGATATTCAACTGATGTGTATAAGAGAATGAGTTACATGAATGTAAAAACAAACAGTGATCCTCAATCAATTTATCAATCACGGGATTGGAAGCGTTCTGCTCACCCGTGAGGGTCTCAAGGTGCTGAGGGGGGGGGGTCAACATATCTGTTTAGCCAAAGAGCCGGGTCTTGAGGGTCTTCCTGAAGGTGTTCAGGGAGGGGGCACATCTGATTTCTGTCGGTAGCTCGTTCCAGGTCTTGGCTGCAATGTGAGAGAAGGATCTTCCGCCTGCTCTTGCTCTGTGGATGCACGGGTTTCGGCCAGTGCGAGGTTGGAAGATTGAAGGTTTCTTTTGGGTTCGTGGAAGTTGATTCTGTCGTTGATCCTGATTTTAGGTGGTTTTGAGTAGGCAATACATCAGATGCATTACTATTAAGACATCATTGATAGTCAAAGTGGTAACGAACAAAGCTGATGGTGCAGTGCTTAGTTCCGTGAGTAGTGTGGATAAAAATTCAATATATAAATATTTAAAAATGGCTGTCTGAGACACTGATATGAAACTTTAACATATCAAACTTAATGATAGATGTAGTAAACCGATCAGAGAAAGAGTCTGCATGCTGCAGTAAGAAGCCGGTCAGAAAATGCATGTTGCAGTGCGGCTGGGCCATGAAGTAGGCATCAGTTCTTGGTAGGGATGGGGGTGTCGGGTACTAATATACCTACTGTAGTGTCTTGTGAGTTAGAAATTATGGAATCCTTTTGGCTCCTGATAGACTCCATGCAACTGTGATATAAGTGTTAGAGCAGAATGCAATGAAGGCTGATTTTGAATGTTGAGTTTGCAGTCACATGCAGATGAATAAAGATGTGTAATACTAGTTCCATGTATGCTGTACTCAATGGCGGGTACCAAGGCTGGCGGGAGGATGCTCAAACTGGCAACAAGGTAGGGATAAGTAACCAATCAACAGAGCTCTCCCAGAGAGTTTGCTGTGGTCCACCACATGTGGTGCAGTCGCAGTATGGCACAGACTCTTAACACATGTGGAGTCAAAGCACTTCTCTAGCTGCTGTATAGAAATTGATAACAACAAAAGCATTACAAGGAAATCTACAAATTGGCCATCGAGAACCTGTTTGTCAGACCTTATTAAAGGTACTGAGCTGATGGCAATGTACAGTCATACATAATCAGGATCATTAACAATGAAGGTAGATACAATCAGGTTTTGAAAGCTATTGATATTGATAATCACAGATTTCAAGATAACGTTGTAATTAGAAAGAAGTGAAGACAAAGAGCGAGCAAAGAGCTGCCAATGGATAAAACAGTTATTTATTCACCAGAACCTGAGTAAAGTGAGCCGTTATGAACTCAGCCACAGGCACTGCAACCCAGACCAAGGTCGGGGGTTGTGTTTCACAAGTCTACGACAATCACCACAATCTCGGACATCTTTGGAATAGTGAAACACTCTTTTTCCAATGGAGGCAAAGACTGAGGCCATCTTTCCAAAAGTCGTCAAGGATGACCCAGAGGCAAGCACGTCCCAAGCCTTAGAGATGGCTCATACGAACAGGTTTAAGACGAACAACCAAGCAAGCCGGAGAGAGCTGCACGCTCAACGTCAGCCACTTCCATAAATGGCTACAATGCTGCTGCTTGCCTGAAACCCCGACCACCATTCGATATGCCAAAAAGCCAAATATTGTCAATAGATGGACTGCTTAAATAGAATTCAGTGATGCACTTGAAGAGACTTATTCAAAAAAGATTATCAAGTATCTCAAAAATCTTGCTGATAATCATGTAAAAGAAGTCATAAAGAAAATGCAACCGAAGAAGTCACATATCAAACTAAGGAAGTGTTGAATCTCAAGTTTAATACAATGGCAAATGTTGATAATCAAACATACATCTTCAACCAAGAATGCCCGAAATTGGGTGAAACCTATGATGAATTTGTGGAGAGACTAGACACACTCATCAGTTCAAATATTTAATGATGAAGAAGCCATTGGTCTGAGAGTTATTGATGGATGCTTGTCAGATTCATTCAGACGACGAATGCTGAGAGAAAATCTTAGTCTAGAGCGAGTAATAATGGCTGCCGGAGACGAAGAGCTTGCTGATAGACAAGCTTCTGACATGAAGGCGGGAGGCGCCTAGAACGAATCCATCATGAGTGTGAAAAGTAAGCCAAAACAAAGACTGGGGAACACAAATTTATGTCTACAAGCAAAAAGACGTTGTGTTTCAGATGTGGATTTTTGTTTCCATATGAAGGTAAATGTCCCACTCTTGCACTGATATGGAAAGGCTGTTGGAGGGAGAACCATTTTGTAATGGTTTGCAAAGTGAAGGAAAAAGTAAATGTGTCATGGAATGAAGATAAAATGGCTGCCAGAACGTTTCAGAAACAACGTTAGATGCACACCCACAAGACCAAGCAGTGACATCAGTTAAGACAAATCAACACCGAACGAAGTCGATCATCATCTAAATCATTATCCAACAGTTCTTCAGTTCTTCTGTATAAGTATCAAGTGAAAGATATAAAAACGATTGTGCATTGTCTATGGTTACATTAGAAAAGTGTGAATATGTTGGCTTGGCCGCTAGCGAAAAAAAAGTCAGTCAAAGAAAATTCCACATACCAAAGCACCAAAGTCATTCAAACATTGTCCAAATATTAAACTGAAAGTAAATGGTTGTTCGATACCTTTCATTTTCGACAGTGGTGCATAAATAAACAATATGTTTGAGAAGAAATACAATGAATTTATTCAGAAAAATCTGAGTAAAGTGAGCCGGTATGAACTCAGCGCCAGGCACTGCAACCCAGACCAAGGTCAGGGGTTGTGTCTGACAAGTCCAGGACAATCACCACAATCTCTGACATCTTTGGAATAGTGAAACACTCTTTTTCCAATTTAGACAAAGACTGAGGCCATCTTTCCAAAAGTCCTCCAGGATGACCCAGAGGCGAGCATGTCCCAAGCCTTAGAGATGGCTCATACAAACAGGTTTAAGATGAGCAACCAGGGAAGTCGGAGAGAGGTGCACGAAAATTATTCTATACTGCCAAAAATCTAAATATTGTCAATAGATGGACTTCTTCAATAGATTTCATTGATGCACTCAAAGAGACTTATTAAAAAAAGATTATCAGGTATCTCAAGAATCTTGCTGATAATCATATATAAGAAGTCATAATGAAAATGCAAATGAAGAAGTTACATATCATCAAATTAAGGAAGTGTTTAATCTCAAGATTAATACAACGGCAAATGTTGATTATCAAACATCTATCTTCAACCAAGAATGTCTGAAATTTGGCGAAACCATTGATACAATTGTGGAGACTCGACACACTCATCAGTTCAATTATTTAATGATGAAGAAGCCATGTGTCTGAGAGGTATTGATAGATGCTTGTCAGATTCATTCAAACGACGAATGCTGAGAGAAACTCTTAGTACGGTGCGAGTATTATTGGCTGCCGGAGATGAAGAGCTTACTGATAGACAAGTTGCTGACATGGAGGCTGGAGGTGCCTAGAAAGAATCTGGCATGAGTGTGAAAAGTAAGCCAAAACAAAGACTGAGGAACACAAATTGATGTCTACACGCAAAAAGACGTTGTGTTTCAGATGTGGATTTTGTTCTCCAGATGAAGGTAGATGTCTCGCTCCTGCACAGATATGGAGAGGAGAACCATTTTGTGATGGTTTGCAAAGTGAAGGAAAAAGTAAATGCATCATGGCATGAAGATAAAATGGCTGCTAGAACGTTCCAGAAACAACGTTCAAAGCAGATCCACAAGACCAAGCGGCACCATCAGTTAAGACAAATCAACACTGAACGAACTTGATCATCATCTAAATCATCATCCAACAGTTCTTCTGTATCAGTATCAAGTGAAAGTGATAAAAATGATTGTGCATTGTACATGATTACATTAGAAAAGCGTGAACATGTTGGCTTGGCAAAGAAAAGTCAACATACCAAAGCACCAAAGTCATTCAAACATTTTCCGAATATTACACTGAAAGTAAATGGTTGTTCAGTACCTTTAGCTTTCATTATCGACAGTGGTGCATCAATAAACAATATGCCTGAGAAGAAATACAATGAATTTTCTCCATTGCTTCAACTTACGCCATTGAAAACCAAAGTGTATACATGGTCTGCATCAATTCCCTTATAAAGTCATGGTTCCTATATAGCAACAAAGAAACACAAGAAAACAAAGTTGCAAGCACCCATCCATTTGCTGCAAGGCACGGCATCAAGTGCCTCTCTACTGTTTCAGCACAGCAGCTGATATGGGGACGTTTTCCATAAATTACAACAAGAATGCCCACCAAAAAATAGTAAGTCAGTTCCCTCAATTGTTTCATGATTTGGAAAAGGTTAAGATTATGAAAGTAAATTCACATATTAATGAGGACAACCATCCTGCTGCTCAAAGACATAGACAAATTGCTTTCTTTTTGCAAGAAGATGTTGAAAAATAATTTTAATTGTTAGTTAAGCATGATATTATTGAGCGTTCTACCGGTCCAACTCCATGTGTTTCTCTCATAGTAGTAGTGCCTAAAAACTGGAATGACATCCAGCTCCACACTTTGCTGACATGATAACACAATTAAATGGTGCAAAGGGCTTCTCTCGCCTATATTTAAATAAAGGTTATCATCAGTTAGAACTTGAAGGAGATTGCAGGTACATTACAACCTTTTATACAGATGTGGGTCTGTTTCAATACAAAACACTCCATTTTGGTGTGTCATCAACTGAAGAACAGTTTCAAGACACCATTCAATGTATCATACAGCCTATCATGAATGTGTTCAATTACAGCAATGACATAATGGTTTTGGAGCTACACAAAAAGCACTCAATAATGCTGTTACACAAGTATGTTTCTTCACTTGCTGAAGCAGGTTTGACTTTGAATGCAGACAAGTATGAGCTCCCTAAGACATAGCTAAAATTCTTTGACCATATCTTTTCTGATGGGGTATGATACCAGATCCTGCTAAAGTACCAGCGATGTCAAATGCTGATCCCCCAGAAGATGTTTCTATCGTGAGTTCACTTCTTGGCATGGCCAGTTACTGTTCCAGATACATACAAGATTTTACGACTGTAAGTGCTCCGTTGGGAGACTTGACGAAAAAGAATGCTTAATTTCATAAGTAACATGAATGTGAGAAATGTTTTAAGAAAATCAAACAAGCCATTGAGAATACTACTGAAATGGCATAATTTAATCCGAAACTTTATACAGAGGTTTTTGTTGACGCTAGCCCAGTCTGGTTAAGCACTCTCCTTGCCCAGGACAGCAGACACTCAAATGTTTGAAGGCATATTGTGGCATATGCAAGTAGAAGTTTTTCCAAAACAGAAAGTGCTTAACACCACCTGTAAAAGAAAGCTCAGCCATGGTATAGGCTTATAAACATTTCTATGTATTCCTGTACGGAAAACCGATTATGCTGGTAGCTGATCATCAACCTTTACTGACTATATTTAGCAATTCAAATGCCAAAATTCCTCTTCGCGTTGAACAATGGTAACTATGGTTACAATAGTATAATCATAACATTGTGCATCATCCAGGAAAGGATCAGAACCCTGCTGTCTACTTTTCCAGAGTGCCTATACAAGGTCACAGTACTCCATCCATGATGGCTGAGGCCTATATTAACTTCATTGCAAAATCAAACACATCAGTTGCCATTTTGTTATCTCAGATTATCACTGCCATGAGCCATGATAGTAACATGTTAAAGTTGAAGGATATAATTAAACATCAGTCATTGCACCAACACTCTTGACCACTCACCAGTGATGGTGAATATCAAAAATACAAAAATGTCTGTTTAATAAAAAGATTTATAAAAAATAAAAAAAATACAAAATACAAAAATGTCAAGGATGAACTTCCTATAACTCCAGAAGGAGTTATATTATGAGGGTCGAGAATCTTGATTCCAGAGAGTCTGCAACAGGAAATATTTAAAGTGGCCTGTAGGAGAGTAGGGTCTGCTTCCTATGGTCACCCCCACTTTTTGCTGAGATTTTCTGATTTTTCGACTTTAGTGTGGCTGTGGGCCTGCTAATCAGACCCACAACCCAGCTGTTCTCTCTATAAATAGATACCATGTACTTTAGATACATACCTGATTGGGTATTGGGTTACCTCTGTGAGCCCCTGTATAGTGTACCATAGGTACCCAGGGCATAGGTGCATCCAAGGCCTATCGGGGGCTGCAGCACGTATTATGCCACCCCTGGCTGGCCATCCAAACTGACACCACAGGCTGACCACTCAGCCTGGGCAAGGTGGTGTAATCACCCCTTGCTTAGATATAGTATACCTATATCTATCACATATGTACCTATAAGTCATTCCTATGGCAGGCCATAACAATCCTGGAGGCAGAGTGCTTGGTTTTATGTGAGAGGGTGCCCTAGCATTAGCTGAGCCCCTCTGCAGCTTTCAGAACCATGTCCTTATAGCTGTTCTATGATATAGCCAAACCATATACTCTTAAGTGCATTATAATCCTCGCGGTTAAATGCTAACTTTGGTTTGGCTTTATCAAAACATGTCATGTGAGGTGTCAAACGCTTTAGAATACTACCCCCCCCCCAGCCAATTCTGGTGGCGGGGGTAGCATTCCACCCTTCTAGAGGGAGAAGACATGTTGGTTACTGCTTTACCCGGTTAAAGTTAAACAGAGCCTCAGCATCACAAAATGGATGCTGCTGCCACAGACACGAGTCTGACCTCCTGCTGCTGGACAAAACTCCAGCAGGGGAGGCCTGGACAATAGATTTCCTGCCTTGGGAGGTGCTAGCACCTCCCCAGATAGGCTTTTAGTGTATTGGGGCAGGGAGAGCTGCAAAATTAGACACTGCCTGGGGCACACAAGATGCTCCATGCATAGCCCGGTTCAAACCAGTTGCTGGGGCTGTAACCACCCCCTTCTCAGGGTCCACCCATAGGAGGGACCTAGCAGGTAATCCAGCCCCTTAGTTTGGTATAAAGTTAGGAGCTGTGTCTAGAGACATCAGATTACCCTGGAAAGAAACTACAAAACGAAACTCTTGGACTTCGACATTCTATGCTGACTAGAAGACTGAAGAAGATCTCCCTTGTGGTCAAGGAGTGACCACCCTGTTCAAACAGGCACCACCAGTAACTTGCTGGTTTGCTTTGTCGACGCTCCCAACGGAACCCGATGACTCAGCTACTCAGGACTGGACTTCCAGACTTCTTGGACTCCGACCCACATCCACAGCAAAGCTGAGACCCGTGGCAGACACGAGAGAATTGGGACCAGACTCCCTGGACATCCTGCAAATTGCTAACTGCATCGACTCCTGAGGTAACTCGCAGTTGTGCATTGGGGCACAAGAATCCCCAGACCCGAGCAACATCTGCACCAGAGCTCAGCTCTCGACACTCCACGAGTGCTGCGTGGGGCCTGCTCCTGCATTTCAGCTTGACGTGTCTTCCCGGTTGCTAGTCCATTGGCTAGTGAGCCCCCTGAAGACGATCCTTTTAATTTTCAATGCTTATCTGGTTGCTCTGGGCTTGCTCCAGCTTCCTTCCAAAAGAGAAGCTCCTCAGATCTTGCTGGTCTGAACTGAAGCGAATCTTCACTTCCTGCGTGGGTTGCAGTTACCAAGACTTTTTGGGTCCAATCTGGATACCAACACCGCAGTCAACTAGAGCCTTTGTAGGACAGCTCGACTCCAGCTCCTGGTCATCGTCGATGCCTCCTGGTCCTCGAGGCTGCAGAGACAAGCTTCACCTCTTCACCTTTTGCATTGCGACATCACCTGGTTCCATCCTGGTTCCATCCTGGTCACTTCCTAGTGACGCAGACTCTGTCCCCTCTGCTTTCAGGTTCTTCAGCTCCTTGATCCACCCTTGGATCCACCTGGACACTCTTCCTTGGGCCGCCTGCAGCCCTTCTTTTGCAGGTCTCCATTGAAAGCATCGGCGAAACCCGACACGAAAAGACACCTATGCACCCGGCTTCCCTGGGTGAGGTAACTCGAGTACTCCAGTGCTCCCGTGGGTATTGACTATCCAAGTGTCCTAGTTTAAAGGGGTTTCACCGTAGTCCACCCAGAAGAGTCCCTAATCAGTAACTTTGTGACTTCTTCGTTCTCCATTGTAAGTCAATGGTAGCTTGCGTCTGTGTTCCCACACTGCACGCGTCTCCCGTGGGTCTCCTACTGCTAAACCTTTGGTCCTGTAGTGTAGCCCCAGCGATTCCCTAGGCCCTTGGCCTATTCACCTTTCTTGAAGTGGCTCTTATACCACTTACTTAGTATATAGTTCGTGAGGCCCGTAGGGCAGAATTGTATTTGTGCAACTTATAGTATGCCTAATGAGTAACTTGTAACGTATCTCGAACTCTGACCTCATAAAGAGTGCAGAGGGGTTGTGTTAATAATAAATACATAAATATTTGATATATACCTTGTGTGGTATCCTTTCATTTGGTTTTCAAGGGATTATATATGGTAAAAAACAGATGGCTTCACATGCTCTCTGAAGTTTTAGCCTAAGACTGCTTTGTGCATGCTACCACTAGGATAGCTGGTCTATAAGGTTGACTTTACAACCATCACCATTAGGGTCGTTTGGACTGGCGCAGGGTGCCCGCTAGAATAGTGGACATCATATACCAGGCCAACTTCTCACATGGCCCATGAAGGACATTGTGGAATCATTGCCAGAAAACAAGCTCTCCAAGACAGAGTCTGATTTCGTTATCTTGATGACAGGATTGAAAATTACTAAAGGTCTGTCATCTATGCAAGTGCCTTTCAACAAAAACTACTCACCACACCTTGAACACGTCAGAACTCCTAATGCATGAATGGGAGAGAATAGCCATTGATTTCTTCAGTCTACTTGACAATAGACATCACCTGCTGGTGGTTATGGATGAATAGTCTTCATATCCATTAATTGAAGATCTTTTATCTACTACTCAAGAACGAGTCATAGAAAGATTAGATGGCATCTTTGTGACATGGTGTGTTCCAGCAATAGTGAAGTCTGACAATGCCCACCTTTCAACAGTCGAGAGTTTAAAGATTTCTTGAAGCATTTGAATATATAGCATCAGAAGAGCACACCTTTGTGGCCCCAGGCCAACCAATTTGTTGAGCATTTTATGAGTACACTAAAGAAAGCAGTGCAGTGTGCTACTCTTGTGAAACTTGATTTGGAAGCTGTGTGGAATTCTACCTTGAGAGCTTATCCTTCAACAGCCCACTCGACCATAGATGAAAGTCCTGTGACACTGATGTTCAGGAGAGCTATCAACACCAATTTACCTTAATTGATCAATGAGAGAAAGAAAAATGAGAAAGCAACTCATGAGAAGAACTTGGTGAACAAACAAAAGATGAAAATGTATTCTGACCAAAGCCGACGTGCGAAGAACACCTTCTTTAAGAAAGGAGATCGAGGGCTTGCTAGACAGTTTCGGAGAAGAAAATCTGATCCTCCATTTGATGCAGAACCCTTTAAAGTGGTGTCTTCCAAAGGACACATGGTGACTACCCAACACCCTCGGAAGTCTATTACCAGATATTCTTCTAATTTTAGGCACTTAACTAATCGGTCATCAGCTCTAACTGCTGAAACATTAGTGACTGCTGTTGCATCCACATCTCTGCTACAGATCATGGACATTGGTGATGTTAGTTCCCAGTTTCCAAGAACAAGATCACGTCAAACAATCAAATATTGATTGATGGGATTTAATTGTATATGACTATCTATATATATATAGTGTAAAAACAATAATTTTTTTATTTAACAGAGGAGGAGATGTATTGTCTTGTGAGTTAGAAACGATGGAGCCCTTTTGGGTCCTCGTGGACTCTGTAGAACAGTGACATAAGTGTTAGAGCGAAATGCAATGAAGGCTGGTTTAGAAAGTTTAGTTTGCAGTTACATGCAGATGAATACAGACGTGCAATATAAGCTCCATATGTGGTGTAGTCAGTGGCGGGTACCCAGGTGGGTGGGAAGGACGCTATGCTTATGTTCGATTAATTTGGCCGGCAGCTTACTGCTTTCCAGCTCCAGCCATCATTGGCTTCTGCAGGCTCAGCTCCATTGTGAAGTGGTCATGATGTGGAAATCACCCCATCTTGAAAAACACAGCCCCGTGGTGGGTAACAGGCAGTGCTGACCGTGAAATCAGGCTAAAGAATCTTGCAGGGAGCCAGCAGCCACCCCAGAGACACAAAGGTTACACCAATCTTGCGCTAGGTGAGATGGGATTAACAAAGACCACGGGGATCTTGGTTGTGGAATACGGACCGGGAGTGCTGTGCTCAGTGCTCCGTACTGGACCAGAAGAACAGGCACAGTGCAGTGTGGCAGTGCTGCAAATTACTTGTCGGTCCATGCAGATGTCAGTGTCAGTCCGTGCAGACGTCAGCGTCGGTCTGAGGCAGGTAGAGGATGTCAAACCTCAATTCTCACTGCCTTTCTGCAGTTGTCGGCACCAAGTAAGTGGACTCCTGCATCGATGGGTGATCCCCAGGACCTCTGCGACCTATTTGGAAAGCAGGCAGGTGTGGGGTGACAACCGAAGCACAGGCATTCGATTCAGGAGGTAGGATCTGCAGGATCCAGCTTCGATAGATTAGGGGACAACAGTCGGAACCCAGAGACACCCTCTACCAGCTTACCGGGAATCCAACTCGGACATCTCGAAGTACACTGTGAATAAATCGTTGAAGATCAGATATTTATCCCAGTTCTATTTGTGAAGGTGTGTCATTTATGAGGTTAGTGCCCCTATGTCAGTGTTTCCTTTTCTTTCTGTGTGCTCTTTGTGTCTCTATGTGTGTGGCAGGAAGACAGCGGCTGAGTGGGATCCTGAGTGCGAACCTAAGATGAAACATAGATAGGATGCCTGACTCCAAGGTTGGAAACCAAAGGCTTGCAATGTCTCAGAACTTTGGGCAGCCATCTCAGAGTCAGCAAAGGAACAATGCAATAGTGCGGCAATATTACTGCCAGCCTCATATTCAAGTCCTGAAAAATATATCCAGTATGTCTTAAAAAGTGTATGTCTGATGACCTGGTGCACTGCTTAGATGTAAAGTAGTCCTTAGTGCAGAGCAATGGAATCACTCCTTTGGAAGTAGAATGATACATCAAACAGCCAGCATCAAGAAGGAAGACACAC
This sequence comes from Lissotriton helveticus, assembly GCF_964261635.1. Classification (NCBI taxonomy): domain Eukaryota; kingdom Metazoa; phylum Chordata; class Amphibia; order Caudata; family Salamandridae; genus Lissotriton; species Lissotriton helveticus. The sequence continues at coordinate 170,019,507 of NC_136068.1, forward strand.
TCCAGTGGGTAGGTCCAGAAGCCCTATGTATGTATACTTTTAAGAATTAGTAACAAAACGTTTTGCAGACAGCTGAAGTTGTCTGTAACAAAATAAAAAAATCATTATCTTTTGTCTGAAATAATTTACTGTGCTCTTTCATCTTTAATGGATCTGAATATTTTTCAAGCTTAATTCGGCGTTGCAACACTGCATTGGCAATGGTTTTGAATTATAAGTTGTATTGAAGTAGAGTTGAGTGAAATTCTGTTTCCTGATTTAAAGGTCAAGTTATTTAACTTTAAACACAACACTAGGGTAAATAACCACGTGACACACGTATTCCAATCTTAACAAGGCCAGCCATTTTAATCAAAATTCTTTCTGTACATTACGGCTTCCAGACTTCTGTTCTGAACACCCCTAACAGAAATACCCTGCAGTGATTAAAACGTATTTTGAATGTAGGTTATGACCATAACGGTAAGCCTTTTTAATCCTCCAAGAACGATTAGTTTCAAAAGAGATGCAAGAAAATGTGAAAATATTGTGAGGGACAAGAACCTAAACCTACATCAAGCTTCTATAATATCCGACAACGTTAATGTTCAAATTGCACATTAAAGTGTATATTTGAGTATGGGAGTATCAGTGTTCATCATTGCCACGTTTATATTAATTAAAAACAATGAAACTATAATAGTTACACGAACAACAAAAAAACCATATGCCTCTGTATGAAGAAAATCAATCATTCACAGACACAAATTTTTAAAAATAATCCATATTGTACCCTTAGTAAAAGCATACATGCCTGATTTTGAGTTTGCTGAACGGCCTTAAGTTTCTTCGTCTTTGCCAACTAGACACTTTAGGGCTGATACCAACTAATGCTTCATTTTAGGAAACACCATTCTACTCCCAAGTCAACTCCCTTAGTCGATCTCTCTTGTTCATACCTTTTTTTTTCTTGTGTCATTTCTAGCACTTTGAGCCAGCCTCAGAGCAGCAAGAAGCCTAAACAAGCAACAAATCTAATACTAGACTAATTTCTTTTGATCTATTTATGGGTGACGGTCTAACAGCTAGCCTAGGCGCAGAGGTGACTCTTTCACTGCTGTTCTGTGTTTTGGTGGCTACAGGGGTATTGGTTTCCCTATGAGCATGGATGACTATGTTATACTATCTGCATATTTGCATGTATGTTTCATGCCAGGGTAATAGGTCAGTGATTTAAACCCTCAGCCCTGACACTTAGGGCCGCCCGCCGCTTTTCCGCCAGTGGCAATCGTTATGATTGCCTGCCAGGCGTAGCTGGGCCACTCATATGGTGGCGGTGCCTAGCAGGCACTGTCCGCCATATTAGGATGTGGGTGATGTATAGGGCTTTCCATGGCGGCGATGCTACCATGGTAAGGCTGGTGGGGATTGGCTTTGGGGGCCCGTTGTGAGCCCCTTCTGAGGGGGATTGGGGAGTGTGCACTGGGGGGGGTACCCATGGTACCCCCTGCAGTTCCCTGCACGTCTGGCGGGTGGTCCAATCACCTTTATGATGGTGGGCGGACAGATGTCCACCTGCCATCATAATGAGCCCTCAAGTTATCATATCAATGTGTGTGTGTGTGTTTGTATGTGTGTGTGAGAACATGGAGCATACAATTGCCAAACCTATAGACCTTGTCAATGTTTGTTCTAAATTGGCATTTCGTCTTTGATCAGCAGTTTGCATCTGCCTTATGTGAGATTTTTTGATACGTTTAAGGCTTATGTGGTGTCTGATAAAATATTAAATCACTCGAGGAACTCCTTTGATATGTCTAAGAAACAAATCCAAACATTTCCAAGTCACTTAAAGTAAAGTGCATTTGTAACTGAATTGTCAGTCACAGTTTGCTTCTGTCCACTGCAACACACAGCATGGACAATGGCTCGCCCCACTTTGTCAATTGACTCACTTCACGTTGAATGACTGTACAAGGTTTGTGCGCACTCTTCACATCCACTTAAAAATACTTCCTTTCTGTGCAGTGACAAAGCTTGTTGAATGTTTGCTTTTTTATTTTACATATTATCTTTAAACAATGGCTATTTATATTGGCTGCTCTTTGGTGCTCAGTTAGGCGGTGATTTATTTCCTGTATACTTTTTTATTGGTGATAAAAAGAGTTCAAATGACACTGAACCATTGTACTATTAATAAGATAATTGAGTAAAAAGTAAAAGATAAATCACAAGTCAGAAGCTACCTTTGGCTTCTGGCTTGTGATTTGTTTGTTATTAGAACATTGGAATGTTGGGAGCTCCATTGCAGACAATGGAGTGCTCCCTGCTTCTACGGGCCAGTAAAGGCCTGCAAAGCAACATTTGTGGGGATTTATATCCCCTCGAGCTTCGAGAACGCTTTGTTTAATTTGTTAGAACATTCTGCCCTCTAGTGGCAGAATGTTCTAATAGCCTTATAGCCCTTCGTAGCAGGGCTATACCGGCTATTAAAGTCCCCCTGTATCGTTAAAGTCCCTCGCTTTCGGCTCGGGCCTTTAACGATTCAGCGGGCCTTTAATAGCCGGTATAGCCCGCTACGGCGGGCTATAATGCTATATTCTTTACCCAATTATGCCATGAATTGCAGAAATGGAAAAAAAATATTCTTAATATGGAATGAACCCAAAGCCACGAATCTGTCTTTATAATTGTACCAATTTCAGCTGCCTGGGATCTGAGCGCTGGCTTGGGTGGTAATTTCTTCCAAGTGCCTTCACAAAAATAAAATAAATGAATGGTCCTAATGAAAGCCTTCTTATTAAATAACAGTAAAAGGACCCTATCAATGACTATCTTTTTTAACATGAAGTTTTTATTGGAAGCATAAGATGGCCACATTTAGGAGATTGCATGGTTGTTCCTTTTTCTTTTGTTGGGGCATAGTCTTCAAATCCAATATGTTAACAATTACCCTTGCAACTGCATTCAAATGCTTTGATAATATTTGCTGTAATTTGATGTCTGTCTTCATCACCTAGGAAATCCACTTGTTATAACTAGAAAGGAAGATGCATTCTGAGGTAGACCAAACCTGAGGCCTATTGTACCTGTAAGACTCAAGCTTGTCTTCTGAAGCAAAGATCAGGTTATAGTATAAAATTAATTCCAAACGTAGAGCAACGTAAATCTCTTCCTAGAAGACCGTCATACACTTAAGAAGAAGAGATCGGGGTACAATTTCACGTTTATACTTAACTCATAAGAGTTAAGGTTTTGAACCTGGGTAGGCACATCATTATGTCCTAAATGGCATTTAAAAAAAAAAACAATATTATAACCAAACTGTCCATTAGGCAAGGGTGTTTATGGGTAGGCAACCTGAACTAAGTCAGCTTACAAAATGTTGGGCAATGTTAGAAGGCCAATTAAAAATTGCAAAACTCAACTAAGTACAGTCAGTTTGAAACTGTTTTCTAATAATTTTATTATCATGCCTGGAAACAGAGCTAAGAACTAAAAGCACCAAATCCAGAAACCGAAAGAACTAACTCTGCTGGTTAATTTTGAGGGAAACTGTAGAAGAAATTGGATAAACATTGATCTTGAATTTTTTTTCATTTGACAAAATACCAGGCTCTTTTGAATTATTCACCATTCTCGTTCTTTTTCTGTTGACTAGATAGACGGTGGCTCTCCGAATGTTCAACGTGTGCTCCATAGGTCGGCAACTATAACTGCTTTTAAGCAGTTCTTTACAGACGTTGACATATGATTTCCTTTCCAACCACCCCCTTTATTTTAGCATCCTTCAATCGCTGCACTTCAGTTTACTCATTTTACTGTTCCCCTTATTACTGTTGTTCCATCCTATCCATCATTAATGCAACCACTTTATTGATATGCAGCACATAGGAACCAATGTACTATCAGACAGGTCTCATATATCAGGTGCAAATTATGCACCAAAATGTTGCGATTTGTCAGTCATAATGTGACGCGACCTATGCACTAATAGTAAAAGGAACAAAGGTTCCCTTGGGGACAGACAATGTGCGTGCTGTGAGACAGTATAAATTACCTCATACAGTACACCTCTACAATATTGATAAAATAGAGGACACGTCATGAAAAAAGTTTTAAAGCTTGTATTCGCCATGACCTGCATATAAGCATAAATTTGCATATAAATTAGATTTAAATATTTGATGGAGTGCTTCAAACGTGAAGAGATAAAAGTGCTGCAGTGCTTGTGGTGTATCGCACATGCATTGTAGTGTACTGAAAGTTAAACAAATACATTTTCATATATTTGGTTGCAAGTAAGGGCTGGATTAAGAGTTTGGCGGTGTGGCATCTGATACGCCCCACCACCGCACCGCCAAACCCAGATTATTTCTCGTATCTACATGCACTCCAGGGCACAGAGGCACAAGGGGGACCGCCTTTATTTCCTCTTTACCACAGTTTTCATGGAGGAGGAACCACCATGAAAACTGTGCCGGAGAGGAAACTCATAATATGCTTGATGCAGAAGTGGCAGGACAATGGTGGTCCAACCGCTCTAATTGCAATAGGGCGGTCAAAAGACCGCCGCCGCTGAGCACCCATGAGTCTGACAGTCCATGGACTGCCAGACTCCTAATAGAGCCCAAAGGCCTGATTACAAATTTGGCAGTTCGGCACTGGATCCACCCCGCCGCTGCCCCAACAAACCCATGGTCGGCCCGCCTGACAGATTACGAGTGTTTCTCATGTCTGAAGCACTTTCAAATTCAGGGTGAACCCGGTAAGCCACAGGCATCTGGGTAAATAAAGTTATACATAAAGTGAAATTATGCCTAGGTCACTAATAACAGATTTTAGAGTAATAGGTGAGATAGTTAAATTATCTACCCCTACGACAAATAAATTGTCAGGAAAAACATCTATTTTTGTATTTATTTAAATGAAATAAAATTTCCCACCTCCACAGAGAGAACACCAAATCTTATTTTCCTTATTGTTTTTTCACTTTAATTGAAAAGGAATTAGAATTAGATAGGGGCTGTAATTTGTAGGCCCACTTAATATAAACAAACACAACAACATATATATATTTACATATTATTATTTACATAGACATATACAAAACACATATATATACACACATTAATCAAAAGATGTATCCTTGTTCGAATACTGTAGCCCAATTTTTCTTTCAAAAAGGATGCTTGCTATATGTACAGACTCCGCATTCCTCTCAAAGTAAGCTCCACCAGACCTAACAAAAGAAGTATGAGTAGTCCATATCTTTTTAGGCTATCTTCAATCCTTTACCTCCTTGTAAATAATACTTTCACAAATTCAATAATTTGGCTGGGGTCTTCTTCAAAAAATGTCAACGCGTTTCAGCCATCATAATTCGGGCCTCATCAGGACTAGGGCTAGTCCTGATGAGGCCCGAATTATGATGATATATATGTGTTTTGTATATGTCTATGTAAATAATAATATGTAAATATATATATGTTGTTGTGTTTGTCGTAGGGGTAGATAATTTAACTATCTCACCTATTACTCTAAAATCTGTTATTAGTGACCTAGGCATCATTTCACTTTATGTATAAATTCTCATGTCTGAAGGGCTTTTCTTTTATGTTCCCATGGCGCTGCCTCAGAAAATGGGCATCGCAATGGCTTGAGGCACCAGGGGGCGCTGTAGGGCCCCTTTGTTTCCTCTTTTTTTTTTTTTTTGCAGAGTTTTATATAGCGCGAACTAGAACCGAACCGAATCAGTTATCAGAGCGCTTTACATAGCACCAGTTACGTTACATGAGGACACACTTTCATTTTAGGCACGGGGAGATTAAGTGATTTGCCCAGAATCACAGAGGGTTTTTGGCGTCGTTACCGAGACTCGAACCAAGTTCCCCAGGTCCGAGGTTGAGCGCCTTAGCCGTTAGGACAACCCCTCTCCCCTCTCTTCATCCGCCAAGCATATTACTGCCTCTACACCGTCGCACCACCGCCAGTGAACAGCAGTTCCCTGGCGGATGCAGCGGGGCAATGGTGGTCCGACCACCCTAATAGCAATAGGGCTATTGGAAGACCGCCACTGCTGCATACCCGTGAGTCTGGCAGTCCATGGACAGCCAGACTCGGAATCAAGACCTAAGTATTTATGTGGCAGTATGGTACTGACTATTCCCTCTTGCTTTAATAAAAAGTAATGTAAGCAGTCCTTATAGTATGATATGTCACAGTTTCGACCCCTTTAAACGGAACTTAACAGGATTATCATCTGGACAAGTGTCAAGGGACAAAGGGGAGCAACCCCCGAAGGAAATATAAACCAAAGACATGATGAATCTGGGGACATGCTTTTGTTGGACTTAAGGTTAAAAGGTAAGGCATAGGGTGTACCTTAAGTTTTGTATGTGATAAGTAATTGAAAACAGCCAGTGGGGGGAAAAGATGTGGACAGTGAATTGGCAAAAGTAATCCAGAATATGCATTGCTCTGAGGGCATGATGTATAATTAGTCATTTTACCTTGTGCTTGAATATAACCAATTGAGAAAATTAGCATGTGGGTGCAAACCAAGTAGAAATGTCAAGCAGGTCATTATAGCGATGATGTGTACTTACATTGCCAAAGTTAATTTTCAGGATAATTGAAACACCTACAGAAGTCAAAAAGGCTAAACAGTTTAGACATGTCTCATCCTTGCTGTTAAAGGACATGTTTCCTGGACATCAGGTTTCTGGAGATTAGAGTGAAGTCGGGCATTCAGTAATAATGTCTGGTCTACGGTAAAGTAACTCTGAAGGCACACTGGTTTGTTTCTCTTTGGCTTTGATGGCTGTGGAGAGGAATAGATAGGTTCACCCTTCAGCTTCCAAGATCCAATGTTTCCTAATCAAGGACAGACATTTCTTGATTAAATTATAATGCATCACTCATGGTCACCTATTTGCTATCCCTCTAACACAGTGGGGTGCAGAGATGTCTTTGTGAAGGCGAGTGATTTTCTTTCCCAGAAGTGCTCCTTTGAAGTGCGTGCCATGAGAGAAGGTCAAACCTGTCTTTGTTTGGCTGAGTTCTCAAACCTCATCTCCCTTCTTCCCACATATGCCTACTATCCATAGGATCTGGCTAAGCTGTCAGTGACATCCTCGTGATAAAAATCCCTTATCTTTCTATATAGCTTGCAAACAATGGGAAACAGTGATTCAGAAGATGCTTTTGTCTCTGCAGATTACTAATTACACTGTAAGATTACATGTAATCGAGAATGCTTAAATTAGTGAGAAAATAAATTAAATCTCAATAAGAGGCTTCCAACTCAGCTATGTGGACATGTTAGTTGTGAAACCAAGTTTTTAGGAATTGCAAAGTCTGGAAACATATACAAAAATCTTTTTTGACACATTTGTACTAGAACTCCAAGTTTAACTAATGATTTGTTTTTTTAGTTAGTATAACGTCTCAAGAATGTTTTCTAGGTAGTTCCTAACCGGAGTAAAGTGAGATTTTTAAACACTGAATGCGCTTTACCAATGTAAACTGCCACATGTCCTTGTAACAAAGCCTTGCTGTTCTGATGAGTAGTGTTCAAGAACAGGGTTGTTTTCCACCAAGTGGTTTCAAGTATAACTTCATATTGACAACTGGAGCATAGCTTGAGTTGTCTCTAATGGCACGTGGAACAGCAGATAAAAAAACTTCACATTATTCACATTTCATTTGACCATCTACAATTTTAGGTTCTGTACGGCCTCTGCAAAATCCCCTCTGCCTTTACAGCTGAGACCATGTGCACACAAAAAGGAATCAAGAAGGGCCATGCACAAAATGGCCCCACTTCGCCTAACCTTTCTCCTCCTAAATCTAACTTAAAAGGAATAAGTACCAAGAGGCCTATTCACTGCTGCATTTTGTAGTACAGTTAATAATACTACAGCAAGTATGTTTAATATACTACAACAGTAATTTCTGCAAAATGCTATTTACAAGCCTACAAGATTACAATTCCACCCCCACGCTCCCATCATTTCTTTGAAGAGATCTTCATACATGTAAGCTTTCTTCTTAGCAGTAAATGTTCGAGTGGTTGCAAATTGGGCATACTTACTTAAAAATAGGTGGGGTTTAGGGAAGAGTAGGGATGGGTTAAGGAAGGGTTAAGGAGGGGTTCAGGGAGCAATGTGCTCCACTCCAAAAAAAGTAAGGTCAATTCCTATCATAAACTGCACTTCTAAAGTTACTAGAACCAAAAAAGACAATATACACCAGTTAATGTACTGCAGCTCAGAGCTGGAGTTGATGCATCATCACACATGACAAATCATTGGTACAGCAACACTCGCAAATAGAAAATAATGAGGTAGGAACTTAAAATTAAACTTTTTAAAAAGAGAGAGAGAGACCCTTTTAAATGTAAAGGACTAGGATTCAATCAGAAATTCTAAAATACGTGTCCTCTGGGAGTACTAGGTTGGTTGGTTGGTTCAATTCTTTATTTGGCAATTTATCAATACCATAAAAAGTACAATATTTAAAATAGTACATCATATTTGTTAAAAATAAAACACAATACTCAGTGTACAACATCACACCTAGGGGCATATTATCAAGGACAGGCGATACATTATCGCCACTTTTATCGGCAGGAAACTGCCGATAAAGCGGCGATAATGGCCTTGATAATATGCTCTATGAATTCCAATCGAAGCCCATGTTAGATGTGAACACATCTAACATGGGCTTCGATTGGAATTCCTAGAGCATATTATCAAGGCCATTATCGCCGCTTTATCGGCAGTTTCCTGCCGATAAAAGCGGCAATAATGTATCGCCTGTCCTTGATAATATGCCCCTTAATTCGTCAGTTAAAGGAAAGGAACAGCCAGGTGTTATCTCCTTATGTAACAGTATCAGCTTTCATATTCCAATAGTGGTTCTTAGTCTTACTGAGGTTCTTAACATTTTTTTCACACAACATAAAATCAGGGGATCTCTATACATTTTTTAAAAAACAAGAGCATCTCTTGCTCTTCTAAGATTGGCCTTTTTTAAAAGTTCTTTTAAAAATCGGCTCCTAGGCATTTGATAAAACGGGCACAGTAATATAAAATGAAGGGTATCCTGCGGAGATCGATGATCGCAGCCGCCGGGACCCTTTGACTCAACTGAAGTAGTGAAACCTTCTGGTACAGCTAGTAGGTGGTGAAACAAGTCGAGCCTAAAACGTGTTAATAAAAACCTATCATGTGCGTTGTATATCAGGGCCAGATAGGGCTCCATCCCACTGCAAGACCTCCCCAACAGGTACTCTTTGACAGTCAGCTTACCACTTACATCAGTTTTGCGTACCATAGCTGTGAGTTTGATAAGCTTCTCGTTCACTCTGGCTTGATCCTGCTTGGTAATGCTCTGTGGATTTGAGAACAAATTTCCTCAGCCAATGCTCTCAAAAGCCCTTTTCACGAATTTCAGCCAGGGGATAGACATACCTTTATCCCTGCCCACACAGTTCATTATTATCTGCTGGGTCAGGTTTGCTTCCTGGTTAACCCATATCTTTAACCAGGCAACAAGGGGCCTATTCCTCACCCTGTCCTCCAAGTACTTACAGCCTAGTTCCTCGTGTACTCTGTACGATGGTACGCATTGGGGGACTTTAAGGAGCTTCCTTAAATATTTATTTTCCTGTGTCTGTAATTTATTTACATTCACCATCCCCCACAGTTCTTCCCCGTACACTACTTTAGCAACCGTGACCGAGTTGTACATTGTCATCATTTGGTCAGGAGACCATATGCCAAATCTGCGTCCAAAATTAGTAATCGCACCTGAGCGGGATGCTAACTTGTTTCCCTGCATCTCAATTAATGGTTTAAAACACAAATTCCTATCAAATAAAATGCCCAGATATAAAAAGGTCTGTACTTTTGTCAGACTTCTGGAGCCTATTCTATAATTAAAATTGAAAATTTTCCCTGTGTCTTTTGGGCCCACCTTCATAACGTATGATTTTGTCAAATTGGCGGATAAGTCTAGACCATTCATAAACACGACAAACCCGTCATTCAGACGCTGCAGTCCCCGTGGCGTGCGAGCCATCAGGACTGCGTCATCCGCGTAGAGCAGAACTGGTACTGGTCTACTTACTATTCTTGGGGTGTCTACTTTTAAGTGAGTTAAAAAAAATTCAAGGCCATTAATATAAATGGAGAACAGGAAGGGCGCAAGTATGCACCCTTGCCTTTCCCCACTTGTACATTTAAAAGAGTCCGTCTGACCTCCCTCTAGATTATACCTCACTTTAGCAGAAGTGTTACGATGAAGTGTTCTCAGTATATGGATTAAACCAGCATCGGCACAGAGACCAGACAATATAGCCCACAGCTTTGATCAGTTTACACAGTCGAAAGCTGCTGCCAGATCCATAAAGGCTAGATACACTTTATAGTTACCAGCTACCGTGTACTTTGTGACCAGCAGATATAAATTTAAGCACTGGTCTACCGTGGATCTACCAGCCCGGAAACCATACTGAACCTCTGTCAAAATGCTGTTTTCTTCTTCCCAGCTCTTGAGTCAATTTAGAATGGCCCTGCCCATTACTTTAGCTGAAACATCTATCAGAGAAATGGGCCTATAGCATTGGGGGCTGTCCTGACTACCCTTCTTAAAGATTGTGACAATTGTAGCCGTCGACCATGAGCTGGGTAGGGCCGTGGCAATAGCTGCATTTATTACTCTGGTCAACACCGGCCCCCATAATTCTATATCACTTAAAAAGAGGTCCGGCGGTATCCCATCTGGGCCTGGGGCTTTATTTTGGGTAAGTCCCTTTATACCCCCCTCAATCTCTTTTAAGGTAAAAACTATCACCTCTATGCTAGTCTCCCTGCAGTTGCCTTTTTTCTCCTCCATCGAAGTCCCTCTGTTATATAAGCCGCCAAAATGTTCCACCCATTGTTCAGGCAGAACATTTGACGCTATACTAGGGTTATTTCCATCCTGGAAACAGGGTCTATTAATTATTGACCAGAACCTAGTCAAATCCCTATTTTCGGCAGCCTCACGTAGGTCTTCCCATGTTTCCGTTTGCAAGGTTTTTTTTCGACGTCTGACTTCTTACTTATATTTTAGCCTACAACTAACAACCCTTAGACTGTCTCTAGGTTTAAGTCTTAGGGCAGCTCTTAGATTTCTTTGCGCTAAAGAGCATTCTCTATCAAACTATCTTGGGGTAGTTGATGCTTTGCCTTTCCCTGTCGAGTGCACTAGGCCATCTACTAGCCGTCCTATTTCCTCAAAAGCCTCGACCACCGGAGACCCACTTATCTCCGAGTCTAGACATACATCCAGGTGCTGTTTCCCCTTTGTCACTAACGATTTGTAGACGCTTGCCCCGTCCAATTTTGCCCATTTTAGACGTCTGCCCTGATCCGTAACTGTTTCCTTTACATCAACTGCTCTTCTCCTGTTTTCGTTGTTTACCTGAGACACTACCAATGTCAGAGTGAGGGGGTTGTGGTCACTAAAGCCACTACAATCAATGTTAAATCCTAATGTTTTTTCTTTTAATAACTGCGAGATAATTACAAAATCGATATAAGAACTACACCCTCTTCCTTTAAAGGTGGTATTAACCCCACCATTAAGGTTAAGGGATATGAGGTCCATAGAGTGTGCCAAACCCAAATTCGTCATCATTGTGTTAATTTTGTCCCCCTCTATAGAATGATCAAAATGGGCTCCTTCCTCCAGATTACAGGCAGACCAGTCTTCCGTGAAAGGTATCAACTCAGGACATAGATGACAATTAAAATCCCCGCAATTAAAATTAGTGGAGTTTGCATATCTTTCATCTTCTCTCTTTGCGTTCCGAGTTGTTCTACCAGCTCATCCATTCGACATCCTCCAGCATTATAAAAATTAACTATGATTAGATTAAGATCCCTGGTTTTAAACTGTACCGCTAACATACAGTCTGACTTCCAGTTTAGGGCCTTCCAGGTCCCGTCTAGAGTCAGACTAGCCCATAAAAGGAGACCCCCTTTTGCTTTTCCTACCCTCGATCGGACTGCTGGGGTTCCAAATAATTTGTACCCTTCCAAATTAAAATTGGTTGGATTAACTTCCCACGTTTCTTGGGCGCAAATGACAATGTATTTTGTTACATACTCCAACCACTCATTATTCTGAAATTTGGCTGAAAGTCCTGCCACGTTCCAGGATAGTAGTTCTAGGGTATTCCACTTGCTCACCTGTCTTGAGCCTGTCACCGCAAGGCATCCCTGTACTACATTTCCTTTGGTTTTTGGTGTTTCTGTTGTAATACCCACACTGATACAGCCTTCCTTTATTTGCTGTCAGTCACAGTCCTCCAGCCCTGAGAGTACCCTGAACCTATTTTGTAACCTTATATTCTGTTGGACAAAATGATTTGGTCCCTGGTACCCCATGGGATTCCCCCAATGTGGAAACTGTGCTGGTGTGTAGAAAAACATAAGCGATAACGGTTGTATTCATGATGTGAGATCACATCTCCTATCCCTAAAATTAATAATAGTACAGTCCCCCCCAATAGTCTTATCCCCACTCCCCACCCAATTGACTCTCCTAGCGAACAGTATCTCGGCACTTATATTCGATGGTAAAGGCCTATTCGTTAAGCCAATAAATACACTTATTTTTAAATCCATGTATGACTCCCTCTTCCCCTGTTCTGGCAGAGGAACCCCTGCTAATACTACCACATACGGGGCTGACTCTGGGGGAAGATCAATTATTTGCAGGCTAGGTACAGTCTGAGTAATGGGGGTTTTGGTTAATGGGTGGGGTAGCACTGCGGGGTTACCTTCTTCCGCAGAGTTATTTCTGACTGTCTGGGCTTTTTGCTGGGCCCCTGCCGAATCGGTCATAGGACTTGGGACAGTCGGTGCCGTTCGCATGTTTGCTACCAGATTATTGGAGCTGTTCCGGGGGGCTTGAGTGTGTGGCGATTCAGATAAATGTGCATCCGCAGCTAATTGCCCCGGCACACTGGGCTGCATACGTTTTGCGCTACCTCCCTGATTTCCCACCCTTTGCTGTGCCGAAGCAAATGAAAGTTCCATACACACCAATCTTGTTTCAATACGATCCAGTCTGTCGTGTATTGGGTGTATTATTTTTTAACAGTGCTTTCCAGTATTTTCCAGAAAGAGGAATCCAGTTCTCCCAGTGCTTCTCCTTCTTCTCTTCGCAATGGAATCGCCCCTTCATTTGCGATTAACAGTGTTTTAGTACAAACTGAGGTACTGGGTGTAAAAGTTCCCTTGGGCGCACCCTCCCTTGGTTTTTTCGCCTTTCCTTCTACTCCTTGCGAATGCGCCCCTGTACGTTTTCTTTTTACTGCTGCTGGTGCCTGTGGCTGCTTGACCACTCCTGCGTTTGCGCTTCTGGCTGACCTTGTCTTTATATTAGGTGAGGACGGCGTCTTAGATGACCTTTTCATGTTGGGCTTAGTATTAAGAACAGCCGGTTGTGCTTCCTCTGGTACCACCACAGGTCCCACTGGCTGTGAGATATCAATAAGGTCCTCCCCTTCTATGGAAGACAACGTGTCTTCGATATCAATCTCTTGGGGGGCAGGTGACCGTGCCCTTGCCAGACTTCCCATAGATGAACGCTTATCTAGGAGGGTGTCAATAGATAGTCTTTTCTCGGTCAGTTCAATATCTTTAGCCAGTGCACTTGACACTCTTGTCAAGAAATTGTCTAATGTACCCATTAGTGTTCCGCCTGTGCTTTTCCTGCATTCCCCACCTGCCTCTGCCGATGTAGTCATATTGATCGGGCTCACTGTCAATCAATCTAAATATACTCCTTAGCTCAATTAATCCAACAAAGTTAATTTAGAATAGGTGATTATAAGCGTAGGCCCACTGACCTTGTTGATGTTAGGGGGGTGGCCTGTCCCGTCCTTGGCCGATCTTGAACGGGCTTAAACGGGCCCGCCCTTGGCCCGGGCTTCGCCCGGCTCGTCCCGCGTGCGTCCCACGATGCGGGGTTGCGGGCCTGATTTTGTGCACCTGGGGCCGGGCGTGGCGGGAGGGTGTCACAATGCACCGCTGAATCCTGGGACTTGTTGTTCCCTCGTTTGGTGCAGGCAACAGTCCTTGGGCTGCGAGTGTTTCCCGCGAAGCGGGAAACACAAGAAGTGTTCCGGCAGTCCAGGGATGGGATCGTGGTTCTCCTCAAGTCGTAGCCCCTTCAAATGCTCCTTCAGCTCCGTACAATCTGAAATGCTGTCCCTGTACTAAATTCTAGTTGCACAATGATCCTTCACAGACAACGTTTTCATTCATCAAACAATCCTTACCCATTCAATCAAGAGTATCTCTGTAACCACCAATGATCTACGTGTTGGCACAGAAACCTACAATTGATGCAGTGATATGCTGACTTTATTAAAATTGTAATACAAAATTAAAAACGTTTCATATGAAGAGAAGAGCATAAAGCAATAAATCAACAATTTCACAATATATTAATTAAAAATACAACACGAGAGATAACAAAGACATTTGATTGTTGTCATTAGGTACCACAACCAATACCAGAGGTCTATACAGAACCACCCCAATGTTTCAAAATTCATTAATATTTGGGGTGAATTGAGAGTGGTTGGTTTATGGTGAACAGGCGTCGACGCGTTTTGAAGGTATAGTATGATTGGAACTTCTTTATCAAGACTACATACGATTGTACTCTTGGTGATAAAAAATATTAACCCTGGGCGTAGTGTACGTAGTGGGGCTACGCGAAGCTACGCAAAGTGGGAGAGAAACTATGCCCACCTACGCACTTCGCGTAGCCCCACTCCTCGCCGCATGCCCCCCTCCCCTACATACCTAATTTTAGAAAATGGCCAAAGAAAAATAAATAAAAGGCACTTACCTTGTCTGCAGCGTCCCGGGGCTCCCTCTGCTCGTTCACGCCGCCGTCTTGATAACCAATGCGCATGCGCGGCCACCCCCGCATGCGCAATTCTCGCGACAAGGTAAGTGCCTTTTATTTATTTTTATGTGCCCATTGACTAAAATTAGGTATGTTCGGGAGGGAGGGAGGGAGGCGGGTGGCGGGCAACTTCGCTATGCCAAGGAGTGGGCGTAGTGTTGTCTGCTTTGCCTACTTTGCAAAGGGCGAAGTAGGCAACACTACGCCCACTTCGTGGGCGTAGCGAAGTCCGTCGCAAAATACATATAACAAATCAATCAATACTAA
The DNA here is from genome assembly GCF_964261635.1 of Lissotriton helveticus. Lineage (NCBI taxonomy): Eukaryota > Metazoa > Chordata > Amphibia > Caudata > Salamandridae > Lissotriton > Lissotriton helveticus. The sequence continues at coordinate 170,034,732 of NC_136068.1, forward strand.
TCAGTATAATTTTTGGACCTCATATCCTTCCCTTGTAATGGTATTTGTAAATCTAATCCTACTACAATCTCTTTTCCGTCATAAAATCCTCTCTTTTCTCAATGTGCAAGACGAAAGACGGTGGACAATTTTAGGGTAGGAAGATCTAAATCTGTGGTGTAGATGTTTCCACAGAAAACATATATTAAGTAGGCTCCCACAGATTTCTACCATGATGAACATTTATAGCAAAATTCGGATATTTGGGAAATAATCTACACATTTTGGACCGTTTTGTATATTTTTCATCTAAAGATGAATTTCTAGGTAGAAAAAAATTGTGATGAAGCTGAAGCAAGGAGGCTGAAATGTCTGGGTCCAAGAAGAGCATTCATGCAGCTACTTGCAACATAGGCATCCGGCAGAGCATACACTAACAAAGGCAGCCACGGTCAGTGCAGGTACCAGTGGTGGGGAGGTGAGGCCGGGTAAGGGGGATGCAGAAGAAACATTAATTATTTATTTAGTTTTTCCTCTGCATCGTCTCTAGAAATCCCCCCTGACGCGGCCTCCCCGCTGTTACCTGCACGGAACGCGGCTGAACAATGGTAAGTGCCGTTCTGGTGATTTGCAAGCAGAGCTGAGCGGATCACTGACATAATATAGAATGACAAAATATAGACTTACCAAAATATAGTCACCAAAATATAGAATGCCAAAATATCGAATTCCTATCTACAAACAGGTAAGTACAAAAATATCGAATCCAAAATATAGTCTGTAAAAAATATAGTCAGTCAAAATATCGAATTTTTTTAAATGTCTTAAAAGTAATTTAAAATTAATGAAATAATAAATATAATTAACTAAAACATACTTAACAATACTCAAATAACCTTAAACTTAAGATATAATTAATTTAAGTTATTAATAAAAAATGTACAATATTTTACCGTAGGATAGCAGGAGGGTAACATTTAATATTACCACTCCAGTGAGTGCAACAGTAGGGAAAGTGTTGGATAGCGTAGGGGTAAAAAATACTATTCCCACTCCAGTGAGTGCAACAGTAGGGAAAGCGTTGGATAGCGTAGGGGTAAAAAATACTATTCCCACTCCAGAGAGTGCAACAGTAGGGAAAGCGTTGAATAGCGTAGGGGTAAAAAATACTATTCCCACTCCAGAGAGTGCAACAGTAGGGAAAGCGTTGGATAGCGTAGGGGTAAAAATTACTATTCCCACTCCAGAGAGTGCAACAGTAGGGAAAGCGTTGGATAGCGTAGGGGTAAAAAATACTATTCCCACTCCATTGAGTGCAACAGTAGGGAAAGCGTTGGATAGCATAAAGGTAAATATTACTATTCCCACTCCAGAGAGTGCAACAGTAGGGAAAGCGTTGGATAGCGGGAGGGTAAAAATTACTATTCCAACTCCAGAGCGTGCAACAGTAGGGAAAGTGTTGGATAGCGTAGGGGTAAAAAATTCTATTCCCACTCCAGAGAGTGCAACAGTAGGGAAAGCGTTGGATAGCGGGAGTGTGAAAATTACTATTCCCACTCCAGATAGTGCAACAGTAGGGAAAGCTTTGGATAGTGTAGGGGTAAAAATTACTATTCCCACTCCAGAGAGTGCAACAGTAGGGAAAGCGTTGGATAGCGTAGGGGTAAAAAATACTATTCCCACTCCAGAGAGTGCAACAGTAGGGAAAGCGTTGGATAGCGGGAGGGTGAAAATTACTATTCCCACTCCAGTGTTTTTAACAGTACCGAAAGTAATGATTTAATATATTATTAAAAATAAATTAAATATCAATACCAATAAAACATTAATTGAAATTAATAACCAATTTAATATTATGTAATAATAAATTAGAAATACAACAACATATTAGTTATTAAAAATTAATAACCTATTCATAAGTATTCAACAACTAATTAATTTTCAATAACAAAAACTAATTAATAATAAAAATTAATACCAATTAAAAATTAACAGTAAATTAATTATCAATACACAAAAAGTATTTTTAATATGTAATTAATTACAATTACATTACTTCCCACCCTATTCCCCTATAAACCCACATCCCACTATAGAAAATACATTAATACAATTATCATAATTATCAAATATTTAATTAATACAAAATAATTACCAATTAATAAAAATTAATTGCCAATTAATAGGAAAATAATTACCAATTAAAAATTAATTAACAATAAATTTAAAATCAATACCAATAAATGAAAAAATTATTTACTTAATTACAATTAAATTACTTCCCACCCTATTCCCCTGTAAACCCACAACCCGCTACAGAAAATAAATTTAGAAAATTAACATAATTAACAATTAATCAATTAATACAAATTAATTGGCAATTAATAAAAATTAATTACCAATTAAAAATTAACAATAAATTCAAAATGAATACCAATAAATAAATAAAAATATTTAATTAATTACAATTAAATTACTTCCCACCCTATTCCCCTATAAACTCACAACCCGCTACAGAACTAAAAAGCTAAATTTAATTAAAAATTATAAATAATTTCAAAAAATTAATATTTAATTTAATATAATTAAATTACTTCCCACCCTATTCCCCTATAAACCCACAACCCGCTACAGAATTAAATTACGCAAAAATTAAATAACATAAAATTTATTACTTAATATACATTAAACATACATTACAAAAATTAATATACACTTTTCACACATATACTAACATACAAAACTCTTTAAAAAAATTGATATTATTAAAAAATCGATATATTTAATGCCTATATTGTATACTTCGATATTTTGACTTCTATATTTTGAAAATCGATATTACTTACCTTAAATTCGATATTTTTAACCACTATATTGTGTCCATTCGATATTTTGTCCATTCTATATTTTTACTTCGATATTATGTCCATTCTATGTTTTGGAATCGATATTATGACTGTTTACCGAGCTGAGCAGATCGCACCTATCTAGTTTTGAGCAGTGATAGTCACCAAGTCTGATTCACTCAGTCACCAGGGGAGTTATGAGTGAATGGGACTGTAAGGTGCGGGTTTATGAGGAGCACAATCAAGCAAACAGAAGCTGGTACGAGGTGTATGAGGATGGCTATGAGGAGCCATTCAAGCAAAGAGGAGCTAGTAAGAGGTGTGTTTGAATAGTGGTGTAATATAAGCCATCGCAGCCCCTGCGGTGCGGGGGTACCCCAAGCTCCAGGGGCCTCCTCAGCAAAAGTGGTAGGCAGTAAGCTGAAAAGTGTACTTTGCAGAGCCTCCCCCCCCCCCAAGTTTTATTACTCCACTGTGTGAGAAAGAACAGGATCCAGCATCCTGATACCTGGAGGCTGACAAAGTGTATGAGGGTGAACATATTGTAAGACACCAAGAGGTACTCAGCAGATTTGTGAGTAGACAAGACTTACATTTTTCACTTATAAGCGTGCTTTTATAAAAGTGGTGAACATAATTAAAAGAAAGCAATGTGTACTATGTGGTGCACTTTATTTCATTATTCCTGGCATTAAACTGAAAAACATAAATTCATATTTTTCAACAAATGTGTTCAGCTTTTCCTGCCGATTGTATTTTTTCTGTGAATTGTAACCGTTTCACACGCTTCTGAACTTTGAATCAACTACGTTTGGCAGCAGTGATACTAAAAATGTTTCTCACAGTATTCCACATACAAAGGACAGTAGAAAATCTACTCATTTCGGCCAACAATTTTTGGACATATTTGCACTATTCATTACAAATTAGGCAGAATAGGGTGAGGTATTTACCACATGTGGAAAATTCGATTATCCCGGAGTTAAGTGTGGTAAAAAATCCTTTTCCGAGTTTTTAACTTGCAAATTAGACATAACGGGGCATATTATCAAGGGGGTTTATCTCCGCTTTTTTGGCTTTAATAGCCAAGAAAGCGGAGATAAAATTATCTCCCTATTACCTAGCTGTCGCTAACACCAGTTAGCGACCGCTAGTAGGAGATAGCGACCATCTTGGGCCCCACTTTGCATGTCAGTGATATTTATCACTAATGACATGCAAAGTGGGCGTGCCAAGATGTTAGCGACTGTGACCTATGCGCTCGTTCCTTCCTACAGCGCCATGAAGCCCTCGGGCGTACGAGCGCTTACAAATACATACTAACATTAACATTACAAATACATACTAACATCTCCTATTACCAAACTAACACCTGCCCTGAGCAGTTCTTAGCCAAGTTATCCAATGGGAGGTGGATAACATGGCTAAGAGCATTAGCTCGGTAATGCATGAATATCGCTGACTTTTCAGCGATATACATGCATTGCGGCCGTTTTTTATCGCATTTGCGATAAACCTTGATAATAGCAAGGTTTATCTGCGATAATTTCTGACGATGCTTAGCGGTAAAAAATTTGTTGCTAAGCATCGTTAGCGATAAATATCGCTTAACGTTGGTAATATGCCCCAACATTCGCAATGGGTACCTAACCACTGAATTACGCAAGTTTCGCTTTTTTCCAGGCCTTATCCCCCAGTTAGTTTTAGAGGGGTTTGACCTGCCTGAATCTTTACGGGGGAAACTGATGAAAAGTGCGTGTATGTGATACTTATCACACACCTCGGAATTCCCATCCCTGAGCAAGCAAGTGTTTGCCGGAACTCGGCTCTGCACTTGCATTGAGGGTCAAAGCAGTATGGCACTTCAAGTATTTACTTAGAAATGAGGGTCCATTTAGTTTAACTGTCTATGATAGTTTTTAATTATTTAAAAACCAGAATGGCTGAAAATATTTTTCCGAATTTTCTGACAAAAGGCTGCTTGATTGATATGTGCTAGGCATTTTAAATACTTCTTTTAACGAAGAATTAACTGGTTTTCTAATTACATTTTCGGCTGCAGTCTTGCCTTTTATACTCTACCAAGTATGAAATTGTATGTAGGAAAGTTGCCAATCTGATATATGAGCTGTGTGCAACAGCCTGTTGAGGCAACCAATAAAGTGACAGTATCAGAATATTTGCTCACTCTACCAGACAAGCATTTGCAATGCAATCGGTCTCGCATTTGAGAGAGTTTAAGTTATTGGCTTTGTAAATGACAATGCCTTTTATTTATGTTTTAAAAACCAATACATAAATAAAAGGCACTGTCATTTAAAATGCCAATAGCTCAAACTCTCACAACTGCGAGACCTATTGCATTGTAAATGCTTGTTTAGCAGGGAGGTGTGTCTGAAGGGAGTTGATTGTGCAGGGAGGTTTGCCAAACTATAGGTTTGATTACACGTGGAGTTTGTGTTCACGTGGAAATCTATTGGCAAGAACTTGAGCCTGTATAGAGTTATATGAGCAGTGAACTGTGTCTTCATGGGGATGCAGCCGCATGGAGCTGTGCCCACAAACAATTGTGCCTGCAGGACACTGAATGCGCAGGTATGACTCTGCAAGGGTAGTTTTGTGGCAGGGTGCAGTTGTTTCTCAGTGAGCTCGTCTCACAGGGGGTTATGTCTGCAGAGTTGAGTGTGCAGGAAGTTGAGTGTGCAGGGAGTTAGGTGTGTGGAGAGAGCTGTCTACCTGCAGCAGTGTTTGCACCGAGTTTTGTCTGCACAGTTTCGTGTCTGTGTGACATGTCGCGCCCACACGGACCTGTCACCTCAGGGAGTTTGCATGAACCCCGCAGGATCGCCCTACCTTGCAGTCGCTGAGGTTCTGCAGCACTTCCTTCCCTTCCGAGGTCTTGATCTTGATGCCAGCGACGCCGTTGCCCGTGGGCGACTGAGGGCGCCCCGGGTCCCCTTGCCTCTTCTCCTGGGGCACCTCCGACTTGCTGGGGCTGCTGGGGCTCCTGGCACCCTTCTGCCCCACTCCCAAGGCGCCGAAGTCCAGCGTCTTGGACTCGAAGGCCCCCCCCACGCTGCTGAACATGCCCCCGTACTTCACCCGGGGCACCTGGGCAGTGGTGCCCGGCCGGGCCAGGTAGAAGGGCAGCTCCTCCTCCGGGTCCTCCTCCCGGGTCCGCCGGTTCCCCGAAGCCATGCTGGGAGGGTGGGAGTCTCAGGGGACAGAGGATGGGCGAGAGGGGGAGAAGAAAGCTGGGGGCGCAGGGATGGGGCTGAAAGTGGGGAGAACTGGGAGGGAGGGTCTGGTCGGTGATGGGTGGCGGAGCCGAGAGAGGCAGCCAAGGGAGGGTGCTGCTGCTCAGAGGGAGGGCGGAGGGGGCTCGGACTCCGAGAGGATGACAGAGCAGAGCGAGAGAGGTGCCAATGAGGCTGTGAGAGCGGGGAGTGACGAGCGCCGCACCGACAGGGACGGACGGAGGCTGGGGGAGGAGAGAGCGGGCAGGGAGTGGAGGCTGAAGCAGAGAAGAGAGCAGGGTGGGACGGGGGCTTGAACAGAGAGGAGAGAAGAGCAAGCGGCGAGGGCGCCTGGAGGGCAGAAAAGGGAATGTGGAGGAAATTCGGATGTAGGAGGCTAGAGCTGAGAAGGGTGTAGGTAAACTCAGAAAGTGCGACGCAGGTAGGATAGGGAGCAACTAGTGGGATACTGATGAAGATGGGGTACAAGGAATGAAGAGATGCAAGTGTAGTAGGGGGAGTAGATGAAAGGAAGGCGTAGAAAGTTGAGACTGAGCGAGAGAGAAAATTAGAAACAGAAGTTTTAGAGGATGGGTGGTAGATAGTAGTGCAGACGAGAGCAGCCGGGTCACAAGAGGTCAGAGCCTGTGTGCTGTGAGGTAGTGGAGTAGGGCGTGTGGAGAGCAGCAGGGTTCCCGGAGGGCCACTTCAAAGAGATATTGGAAGTTTAATTCTGGAATATGCCGCTATGGTTGCCTCCACCTTTTATTTAATTGCTTCCTCGCGCCATATTTAAATTAGGGAGGGAGCCCACCCCTCGTATGCCTTTAATTCACCACCACAGCCCAGGAGTTTATTCAAGTCCCCGCCGGGCCGCCGCGCTGCCTGCGACGACCCGGAAGCGGTTGGGCAGCCGGCCAATCACAGCGCGGCCCCAACCGGAAGTCCCGCCCCATCGCGCCGAGAGGGAGAGAGAGTTGCCCGAGGAGCCACGAAGGCTTCGGATTGAGTCCCGGTCCCGAGATGGAGGACCGGGTGAAGAGCGGCCGGGCGCATGGGGAAGGCGGGGCTCTCATGTGGTGAGAGAGCCCCGCAAAGCGCTACCGCCGCCCGAGAGCCAGAACCGCCGCCGAGCACCGCCAGAACAGGTGAGTGTGTTGAGGGAGAGGAGGGGTGAGTGGGGGTGGGGTGTACGCGTGTGTGTCTGATTGAGTGTGTCTGTGCGTGCGTCTGTCTGTCTGTGTGTGCGTGTGTCTGTTTAAGGGGGGGTGCGTGTGTGTATGCAGTGTGTGTATGTGCGCATGCGTGTGTGAGGCTTTGTTTGTGAATGAGAATGTGAGGCACGGCGACGTGCGCGCTCCCGAGGTTAAATCTCGGCAAGGGAAAGCGCGTGGAACTCTGCTGTACACATTCCCCGAAAAGTAACTACATAAGTTGTCTCGCCAGACAGCAAAGCTTCGCTTTGCTTTCGTCTAGGCGAGACCTAAAAAACGACTTGTACATTAAGGAAGGGAAAATCTATTAGATCTACAGTTCTGAGATATGCACGAAAATGTGCAAAACACTGCCCAGCTTTCAGAAATCGTGCATCATCACCCAAGAAAATCCCTTTAGAAGGAACTTTAAACAAGCATTGGAAATGCAATCGGGCTCGGATTTATTTGAGTTTGAGCTAATGGCCTTGTAAATGGCAATGTCTTTTCGCCATGTGTTATGGAGTGTGTGCATGTGGTGTGTAGTGAAATTATGTGGGTTAGATTGGAATTGTACCAATGGTGGCATGCTGTGCTTTACATGAATATGTTTAAAAGTAAAGTGTACCATACTGAGATTGCTACAATAGTTAATTGTGGATGCGTTAACAATTGATGCGTGCACTGATGGCTGGTGGTGTGTGTGACTGCCTGTAGAAATTGTGCACTGATGGCTGGTGGTGTGTGTGCTTGGTAAAAGACTGCACTGCCGGCTGGAGGTGTGTGTGCCTGGTGGAAGGGTGCACTGACGGCTGGTGGGTGTGTGGTTGGTAAAAGCGTGTACAGATGGCTGATGGTGTGTGTGTTTGGTGAAAGCGTGCACTGACGGTTGCTGGTGAGTGCGCCTTGTAAAAGAATGCACTGACAGCTGGTGTTGTACGCCTGGTGGTGTTTGTGGTTTGTGAAAGCGTGCATTGATGGCTGTTGGTGTTTGGCCCTGGTGAAAGCGTAAACTGACGGCTGGTGGTGTGTTGTTGTGTGTGTGGTTGTGTGTGTAGTGGTGAGTGTGTGGTGGTGAGTCTGTGGGGGTGAGTGTGTGGTAGTGAGTGTGTTACACCAATGTGGCACACTGGTGCCACTGCACCTGCTGCAGCAATGGTAGCTAAGCCACACTGGTACCACTGTACCTGCTGCAACAATGATAGCTACACCACACTGCTGCCACTGCACCTGGTGCAGCAATGGTACCTACGCCACACTGGTGCCACTGCACCTACTGCAGCAATGGTACCTACACCACACTGGTGCCACTGCACCTGCTGAACAATGGTACCTACACCGCACTGTTGCCCCTGCACCTGCTACACCACACTGGTGCCACTGCACCTGCTGCACTAATGATAGCTATACCACACTGGTGCCACTGCACCTGCTCCACTAATGATAACTATACCACACTAGTGCCACTGCACCTGCTGCACAATGGCAGCTACGCTACACTGGTGACACTGCACCTGCTCCAGTAATGATAGCTATACCACACTGGTGCCAGTGCTGGTACCACTCCACCTGCTCCACCAAAGATACTTACACCACACTGGTGCCACTGCACCTGCTGCACAATGGTACCTATGCCACAGTGGTGCCACTGCACCTCCTGCACAAGGGTAGCTATGCCACACTGGTGCAACAGCACCTGCTGCACAATAGTAGCTATGCAACACTGGTGCCACTGCACCTGCTGCACAATGGTAGCTACGCCACACTGGTGGTACTACACCTGCTGCGCAATCATAGCTAAGTAACACTGATAACACCTCACCTGCTCCACGAATGGTAACTACGCCACACACTGGTGCCACTGCACCTGCTGCACAATCATAGCTAAGCAACACTACCACTGCACCTGCTCCACCAATGGTAGCTACCACTCACCGGTACCACTGCACATGCTGCACCAATGATAGCTACGCCACACTGGTGCCACTGCACCTGCTGCACAATCATAGCTAAGTAACACTGATAACACTACACCTGCTACACAGCGCCATCTACCACACACTGGTGCCACTGCACCTGCTGCACAATAATAGCTAAGCAACACTACCACTGCAACTGCTCCACCTATGGTAGCTACCACACACTGGTACCACTGCACCTGCTGCAGCAATGGTACCTACGCCACACTGGTGCCACTGCACCTACTGTAGCAATGGTACCTACACCACACTGGTGCCACTGCACCTGCTGAACAATGGTACCTACACCGCACTGTTGCCCCTGCACCTGCTACGCCACACTGGTGCCACTGCACCTGCTGCACTAATGATAGCTATACCACACTGGTGCCACTGCACCTGCTCCACTAATGATAACTATACCACACTAGTGCCACTGCACCTGCTGCACAATGGTAGCTACGCTACACTGGTGCCACTGCACCTGCTCCAGTAATGATAGCTATACCACACTGGTGCCAGTGCTGGTACCACTCCACCTGTTCCACCAAAGATACTTACACCACACTGGTGCCACTGCACCTGCTGCACAATGGTAGCTATGCCACAGTGGTGCCACTGAACCTCCTGCACAAGGGTAGCTATGCCACACTGGTGCCACTGCACCTGCTGCACAATCATAGCTAAGTAACACTGATAACACTACACCTGCTACACAACGTCATCTACCACACACTGGTGCCACTGCACCTGCTGCACAATCATAGCTAAGCAACACTACCACTGCAACTGCTCCACCTATGGTAGCTACCACACACTGGTACCACTGCACCTGCTGCAGCAATGGTACCTACGCCACACTGGTGCCACTGCACCTACTGCAGCAATGGTACCTACACCACACTGGTGCCACTGCACCTGCTGAACAATGGTACCTACACCGCACTGTTGCCCCTGCACCTGCTACGCCACACTGGTGCCACTAAACCTGCTGCACTAATGATAGCTATACCACACTGGTGCCACTGCACCTGCTCCACTAATGATAACTATACCACACTAGTGCCACTGCACCTGCTGCACAATGGTAGCTGCACTACACTGGTGCCACTGCACCTGCTCCAGTAATGATAGCTATACCACACTGGTGCCAGTGCTGGTACCACTCCACCTGCTCCACCAAAGATATTTACACCACACTGGTGCCACTGCACCTGCTGCACAATGGTAGCTATGCCACAGTGGTGCCACTGCACCTCCTGCACAAGGGTAGCTATGCCACACTGGTGCAACAGCACCTGCTGCACAATTGTAGCTATGCCACACTAGTGCCACTGCACCTGCTGCACAATGGTAGCTACGCCACACTGGTGGTACTACACCTGCTGCACAATCATAGCTAAGTAACACTGATAACACCTCACCTGCTCCACGAATGGTAACTACACCACACACTGGTGCCACTGCACCTGCTGCACAATCATAGCTAAGCAACACTACCACTGCACCTGCTCCACCAATGGTAGCTACCACTCACCGGTACCACTGCACATGCTGCACCAATGATAGCTACGCCACACTGGTGCCACTGCACCTGCTGCACAATCATAGCTAAGTAACACTGATAACACTACACCTGCTACACAATGCCATCTACCACACACTGGTGCCACTGCACCTGCTGCACAATCATAGCTAAGCAACACTACCACTGCAACTGCTCCACCTATGTTAGCTACCACACACTGGTACCACTGCACCTGCTGCAGCAATGGTACCTATGCCACACTGGTGCCACTGCACCTACTGCAGCAATGGTACCTACACCACACTGGTGCCACTGCACCTGCTGAACAATGGTACCTACACCGCACTGTTGCCCCTGCACCTGCTACGCCACGCTGGTGCCACTGCACCTGCTGCACTAATGATAGCTATACCACACTGGTGCCACTGCACCTGCTCCAGTAATGATAACTATACCACACTAGTGCCACTGCACCTGCTGCACAATGGTAGCTATACCACAGTGGTGCCACTGCACCTCCTGCACAAGGGTAGCTATGCCACACTGGTGCCACTGCACCTGCTGCACAATCATAGCTAAGTAACACTGATAACACTACACCTGCTACACAACATCATCTACCACACACTGGTGCCACTGCACCTGCTGCACAATCATAGCTAAGCAACACTACCACTGCTACTGCTCCACCTATTGTAGCTACCACACACTGGTACCACTGCACCTGCTGCAGCAATGGTACCTACGCCACACTGGTGCCACTGCACCTACTGCAGCAATGGTACCTACACCACACTGGTGCCACTGCACCTGCTGAACAATGGTACCTACACCGCACTGTTGCCCCTGCACCTGCTACGCCACACTGGTGCCACTGCACCTGCTGCACTAATGATAGCTATACCACACTGGTGCCACTGCACCTGCTCCACTAATGATAACTATACCACACTAGTGCCACTGCACCTGCTGCACAATGGTAGCTACGCTACACTGGTGCCACTGCGCCTGCTCCAGTAATGATAGCTATCCCACACTGGTGCCAGTGCTGGTACCACTCCACCTGCTCCACCAAAGATACTTACACCACACAGGTGCCACTGCACCTGCTGCACAATAGTAGCTATGCCACAGTGGTGCCACTGCACCTCCTGCACAAGGGTAGCTATGCCAAACTGGTGCAACATCACCTGCTGCACAATTGTAGCTATGCCACACTGGTGCCACTGCACCTGCTGCACAATAGTAGCTACGCCACACTGGTGGTACAACACCTGCTGCGCAATCATAGCTAAGTAACACTGATAACACCTCACCTGCTCCACGAATGGTAACTACGCCACACACTGGTGCCACTGCACCTGCTGCACAATCATAGCTAAGCAACACTACCACTGCACCTGCTCCACCAATGGTAGATACCACTCACCGGTACCACTGCACATGCTGCACCAATGATAGCTACGCCACACTGGTGCCACTGCACCTGCTGCACAATCATAGCTAAGTAACACTGATAACACTACACCTGCTACACAACGCCATCTACCACACACTGGTGCCACTGCACCTGCTGCACAATCATAGCTAAGCAACACTACCACTGCAACTGCTCCACCTATGGTAGCTACCACACACTGGTACCACTGCACCTGCTGCAGCAATGGTACCCACGCCACACTGGTGCCACTGCACCTACTGCAGCAATGGTACCTACACCACACTGGTGCCACTGCACCTGCTGAACAATGGTACCTACACCCCACTGTTGCCCCTGCACCTGCTACGCCACACTGGTGCCACTGCACCTGCTGCACTAATGATAGCTATACCACACTGGTGCCACTGCACCTGCTCCACTAATGATAACTATACCACACTAGTGCCACTGCACCTGCTGCACAATGGTAGCTACGCTACACTGGTGCCACTGCACCTGCTCCAGTAATGATAGCTATACCACACTGGTGCCAGTGCTGGTACCACTCCACCTGCTCCACCAAAGATACTTACACCACACTGGTGCCACTGCACCTGCTGCACAATGGTAGCTATGCCACAGTGGTGCCACTGCACCTCCTGCACAAGGGTAGCTATGCCACACTGGTGCCACTGCACCTGATGCACAATCATAGCTAAGTAATACTGATAACACTACACCTGCTACACAACGTCATCTACCACACACTGGTGCCACTGGACCTGCTGCACAATCATAGCTAAGCAACACTACCACTGCAACTGCTCCACCTATGGTAGCTACCACACACTGGTACCACTGCACCTGCTGCAGCAATGGTACCTACGCCACACTGGTGCCACTGCACCTACTGCAGCAATGGTACCTACACCACACTGGTGCCACTGCACCTGCTGAACAATGGTACCTACACCGCACTGTTGCCCCTGCATCTGCTACGCCACACTGGTGCCACTGCACCTGCTGCACAATCATAGCTAAGTAACACTGATAACACTACACCTGCTACACAACGCCATCTACCACACACTGGTGCCACTGCACCTGCTGCACAATAATAGCTATGCAACACTACCACTGCAACTGCTCCACCTATGGTAGCTACCACACACTGGTACCACTGCACCTGCTGCAGCAATGGTACCTACACCACACTGGTGCCACGGCACCTACTGCAGCAATGGTACCTACACCACACTGGTGCCACTGCACCTGCTGAACAATGGTACCTACACCACACTGTTGCCCCTGCACCTGCTACGCCACACTGGTGCCACTGCACCTGCTGCACTAATGATAGCTATACCACACTGGTGCCACTGCACCTGCTCCACTAATGCTAACTATACCACACTAGTGCCACTGCACCTGCTGCACAATGGTAGCTACGCTACACTGGTGCCACTGCACCTGCTCCAGTAATGATAGCTATACCACACTGGTGCCAGTGCTGGTACCACTCCACCTGCTACACCAAAGATACTTACACCACACTGGTGCCACTGCACCTGCTGCACAATGGTAGCTATGCCACAGTGGTGCCACTGCACCTCCTGCACAAGGGTAGCTATGCCACACTGGTGCAACAGCACCTGCTGCACAATTGTAGCTATGCCACACTGGTGCCACTGCACCTGCTGCACAATGGTAGCTACGCCACACTGGTGGTACTACACCTGCTGCGCAATCATAGCTAAGTAACACTGATAACACCTCACCTCCTCCACAAATGGTAACTACGCCACACACTGGTGCCACTGAACCTGCTGCACAATAATAGCTAAGCAACACTACCACTGCACCTGCTCCACCAATGGTAGCTACCACTCACCGGTACCACTGCACATGCTGCACCAATGATAGCTACGCCACACTGGTGCCACTGCACCTGCTGCACAATCATAGCTAAGTAACACTGATAACACTACACCCGCTACACAACGCCATCTACCACACACTGGTGCCACTGCACCTGCTCCACGAATGGTAACTACCCCACACTGGTGTCACTGCACCTGCTGCACAACTGAAGCCACCGTCTATATAAACACTGCTGTAGTCAGTAAAGAAAACCAGATCTGCATGAAAAGAAGAAAAGCGAGTAATGTCTTTGGTAGAAGGAGAACACAGAACAAGCACGAACGCGCGCCACTCACTGCAGACTGGTGAACGCGCCCCAACCATCTGGATTCCATTACCACGGCCCCCTGACAGCTCCTAATTGAAATTTATGGACTGCCGTGCGCTCGTAACCGCACACAAAAAGCAGGAAATGCCCAACGTGAAATATATATGGCCTATTGCGTTGAGCCTACTACAAACACGGCACCGCGAGGACCAATTACCATTCAGATGGTAAAATAAAGTACTGAAAAAACTCGCGCACTGAGGAATTTTTCCTGCACTATTCAGAACCCCCTAACAAAAGGAGCTCGGAGCTCCGCCCCCCTGCTGACGCAGGGGTGACGTAGGCCGAGCCCTAAAAATGACACGAAAAAAGCATAGCTCAATTGAGAAATGTCTTGGACCAAACAAAACTATTTCGGCTGCTTTAAGGAAAGATAAGGAAGCAAATTATTTCACTGCACTTTCAAGTATGAAATAATAAATTTAGAGAGGGAATACCACTCGCTAGAGGGCATCAATTTCCCAACATACAAAATAGGCATTTCCACATACGCAGACGACACACTGCTGTATGTCCGCGACCCTGAAACGAATCTTAAGTCAATACTCAGGGAGGTTGTGCGCTTTGGAGCACTTTCGGGTCTGAGGGTGAACTGGACTAAGTCGGTGGCTTTTCCGCTAACGCCAGTCACGGTTCCGTTTGAGATGGAATACCCGCTACAGTGGTCGGCGGACCCGGTTCGGTATCTGGGGATACAGTGCATACTGATCCGGACATACTGATCCGAGAGAATTATGGTGTGGCCTTTTCCAAACTGGTGGACGACGTCGAGAGGTGGTGCAAGCTCCCCTTGTCCCTAATGGGCAGGATTGCAATCATGAAAATGGTGGTCTTACCGAGATTCTTGTTTCTGTTCTCGAATATCCCGGTTGTCCTATCCAAGGCTTTTTTTGCACAGCTTACACAAGTCCTAGTCAAACTGGCCTGGGGGGGGAAAGCAACCAAGAATACAATGGAGCGTGTTGACTCTACCTTACGAGATGGGGGGACTAGGCGCCCCGGACCTGGAAAGATATTACAGGGCCGCGCAGGCAGCGCACCTGCACTCTTGGCTACATGGTAGGCATGATATCCCCCATGTAATACTAGAACGTCTGTTTGCGCTACCTCTCCCCCTGCCGGCCACTATTTGTTGCCCGGCTGATCGCAGCGTGGGCAAACTGGATTCTATTAAAACCACGAATCATGCATGGCATGCACTGATGCGTGCCCAGGGTTGTGAACTATTATATTCCCCGCAACTACGGGTGGAATGGGCTGTATGGCTCCCATTACTCAAAGAGAAGTGTGTCACGATGGCGCTGCACAAGCTGGGCATCATGACGTTAGGAGACCTCTTCGTGGACGGCACGGTGAGGACGTGGGAACAGGTCCCCTCCGCCACACGGACAGCGGCTTCGTTGTTGACGCGCTTTCAGTATCACAGAGTGCGGAGCGCGCTGCAGGAACTCTTGGGCCCGGGCCTGGTGGAAACGACTGAGGTTCCGGAACTTACCTATGTGATAAAGACGGTATCCCCCTGCAAGTTGGTTACCAATCTTAATAAACTGGGTGCTCGACATTCGCAGCTTCAGCATTTCACAGCTAGAACAGCATGGGAGCGCGATCTTCATACACAGATAGACGACGGGATGTGGAGGTACTGCTGCGCTAGCAACAAGAGATTGTCTCTGAATGGGAGGCACAGACTGGTGCACTTTAAATATTTGCATCGAGTATACTACACGCCGGAGAGACTACACAGGTACGGGCTGAGGCGGACGGCGGAGTGCGAACGCTGCCACACACAATCGGCTGGCTTTCTGCACATGGCCTGGAGCTGCCCTGGCATTAGCAAATTCTGGGGGGAAGTTTTTTCGGAACTCAGTCGGATATTGGAGGTGGAGATAGCAGTCGACCCGGCGCTGGCACTGTTGGGTTACTCCAAACCACTGCCTGTGGCGTTGAGACGCCTGGCGGACATGGCTCTGCTAATGGCTAGACGCGTCGTGGCTATCTGCTGGATGAGGGGCCCGCTGCCCACAAAGAAGAGATGGGCAAGGGACATGCTGTATTGCTGTACCCAATCAGAAACGTATAGCGAATTGCTTCCACCCACGAGCCGCCCCAAAAACTTCTGGGGTCTGTATAAGTCATATGCACATGTAGACGACTCGGGAGGGGGATCAGGGCCTGAGCGGCACGCAGACGATCAACCAGTTCAGATGGAACCTGCGGCGGAGACCAGGGGGGACATGGTGTGAAGCCTGACCCGGAGCTAGGGTAGAACTGACTGTCTGGGAGCCTGGAAGGGTGGTATTCGGCGCTCACACTGTGTAAGAGATAGTTAGTAGGGAGGCTACATGGGATGCGGTGGGTAGAAGAGATGGGTCAGACCTCTTGGGAACTCCGATCGGCTAGTTAGAGACGGAAAAGGGCAAGCTGCTGGCGGGTAGTGGGTGGGGGGGTTGTTGGGGTAGGCCTTAAGACTTTGGTTTACTTGTGATATGAGTGTCAGTGCTACGCCCTGTGGGATACTGCACCCTACTGCTTAGAGTACACAAGGGTTAATGTTTGGGAGGAGGGGTTGGCTGTCATTACCATTATAATGCTTTTCGGCCTACTTGGATACTGTCTTTTGATGCGAGTGATTTCAATGCCGCCGAGCCTCCGGGATGTCGGCTAAATGGCTGTGTTCAGTGTTCCAGTTTTGGTCGAATGTACTACTTGATTGATAGCTGCCGGCCCTCCTGGGTTGTAGGCCACAGGCTGTGCACTGCACTCTGGTACGACAATAAAAGTTTATAATAAAAAAAATAAAAAATAATAATAAATTTAGATTTGTGCGAAAGTAAGATGTCGCAACCCTTAATCAAAAAACAGAAACATAAGTAACCCATTTTCAAACTTTCTAGTTCTCGTAGTGGCTGTGTGTCAGAATGGGTTAAAAAATATACTGCTACGAAAATATAATTGGCAGAATATTGACTAAGAAAATATTGTGAACATAAGGAAAATATAGACTACCCAGTGGCGGTTGTCACTGGGTAGTTATAGTTAGGATCATGTTTCCAATAGGCAATGCCTTATTGTATAGCTAATAACTTGTGCACCATTCGACAAATGTTCACAAAACTTTCCCCAAAGATACTCTTTTTGCCTAGTTTGCGCATGGAAATTTTCAGGGTGATCCATCAAGCGGGGAATGAGAAAAAGGGGGACCCTCAACATGTTTTACTAATTCATTTTTCCATACAAACTTTAGACAGAGCTACAATCTACACAGCTGCATGGATGTATACCACATTTGGCAGAAAGTAAGATCTTGGTCCAGAAAGAGGGCTTTTTGTGATTTGGTATAAATCTGTTCCATAGTTTTTGAGTAATTAAGGCTCAAACACTTTGGGGCATATTATCAAGGGGGTTTATCTCCGCTTTTTTGGCTTTAAAAGGCAAGAAAGCGGAGATAAAATCATCTCCCTATTACCTAGCTGTCGCTAACACCAGTTAGAGACAGCTAGTAGGAGATAGCGACCATCTTGGGCCCCACTTTGCATGTCAGTGATATTTATCACTAATGACATGCAAAGTGGGCGTGCCAAGATGTTAGCGACTGGAAACAGTCGCTAACATCGCTATCTCCTATTACCAACTTTTGGAGATATTCGCGCTAAGCACGAATATCTCCAAAAACTAACACCTGCCCTGAGCAGTTCTTAGCCATGTTATCCAATGGGAGGTGGATAACATGGCTAAGAGCATTAGCTCGGTAATGCATGAATATCGCGGACTTTTCAGCGATATTCATGCATTGCGGCCGTTTTTTATCACATTTGCGATAAACCTTGATAATAGCAAGGTTTATCTGCAATAATTTCTGACGATGCTTAGCATTAAAAAATTTGTTGCTAAGCATCGTTAGCGATAAATATCGCTTAACGCTGGTAATATGCCCCTGTGTCTATAATATGCTGTAGAGCCTCCGCAGACCTAACAGATCTCATGCTAACATCTGATTGGCTGCCACCAGATAAAGAAGGATGTGACAGCAGCCATCTTAGAACTCGGGTGTAGGAAAGTGGAGTATTATGTGGCAATGCTGGTTAGGTCTCACCATGAAATACTAACATGATACTCCAAAGATGTTCCTAGGATTCATAATAATAAATACTTTGCTCAGTCCTGGTAGCATTTCAGAGTGGAAAATAAGTAATTTACATGGCTTTAAGGAAATCTGACAATACTTAAAAAAAATAAAGCAGATTTTTATAAGAGTTTCGACACCAAAATGAACAAGATTGAATATATATAACCAGAGTTATGGATTTTAGAACAAATCATAAAACAATGCAATTCAATACTGAAATTTTCCTTTCATGGTCAACCGGAGAAAAGGTACTGTTGACAATCGGTCACATGCAGGTCGAGTTATGTGGAACTCATGGAAGGGTAAGGTGCAGCAGGTCCCAGGATCAAGTCACACCAGTCAGTTCAATTTTACTTGGCCCAGGAGACCCGGGTGCAGAGTTGTCCTGGCTGTCCTTGGTGCTGAAGTGGGAGCTGCAGGAGTGCTGAATTTACCGCTTGGACGGTGCTTGGGAGAAAACAGATGCGAAAGGTCAACAACTGGGTAACTCCTCTGGTTGATTGAAGGTGTTGAGTGGTTCCCTCTTTATGCAGCGTTGAATAAAGGGGGTGGGAACTGGACTGTTCACCAACAAGCTTTGGTAGTGTTACGGTCAGCGGATCAGTACTTCGATATCCAGTGGGCTGGGGAAAAAAGGTAGCTGCCTGAAACTTGCTGGAGGTCAGGACTATATTTTCCACAATGAACTGGACCATCTACCTTTGGAGGGCCCAAAGGCCGGCGATTATTTTGTTCCGGAAAACTCCGGATTAGTTCCACTAGTCTAATGGAGTCTGGAGTTGTCTTTGGCTCTCAAAGGAGCCCCTATGTCTGGGGGAGCCAGTGTTTGGTCCTTAACGAGACATAGTCATGCAGTTCCAGAAGCGTTGCCACTGGGCACAGTATCCCATCTTTGGTTTATGCAGGTCCTGTTATCACAGACTCAGGTCTCTTCTTTGTCTTTTGTTGCAGTCTTCACAGATCTGAGGTTCTGATGTCAAGGGTGTTCCTTAACTCCTAGATTCAGGGGCATTAGGCATGTTAGTGCAAGTGGACGGGGGTTACTTGTGCCACCGGCTATTTGGCCCCTCAGATGACCACATCTGGGGGGCAAGGGGGGGTATCACCTTTACTATCCAGAATCCTCTATTCTGCCAGTTTTAAGAATGGCAGAACCCTTCCTTGGCTGTACAGACAAGGTAGCCTACCCTAGCGGTGTGGCTAGCCGTCTGGCGATGTATGCCCTCTAATTAACTTATTTTCCTGCCTGCCTGGGTGCAAATGTGCCTGGGGGCATTGTGAGGATAGCTATCTCATTTGAGAGCCAGCCTACATTCACATCAGAGGCAGTGAATTCTTTGAAGCTCGCCTCCTTGATGTGCCACTTCATTATCCATCCTTTTAGAGAGGGAGGTATCACCTTCTTCCTGGCCAGCTCTTTGTTTATGACTCCTGGTAGTGTTCACACTGCCTGGCAAGAGGCCATATCCCTATCTTGGTGATGGCAGCTGCATTCTTCCAGCGAGTACACAGGAAAGGCTGGGGCAACCAGGTGGGCAACTTCAAGTGTAGCCACTTGGGTACATGCCACATCAACCTCAACATTGCAATCATGTCCGGGGTGAGGAGGCATATTGTTTAATATCAAACATGGTACCATAATGGAGCTGGTGAGCTTGAGTGTGCCAGGGTGCCAGCCCAAGTTACCATATGGACCGCGGAAAACTTATAGTAGCCCTTAACGGAAAGGACCACTATAGAGACCAATATACTTGCATTTACATGCCCACACCTTTAATATACTGCATTCTGCCTCCTGGGCTTAGGAGGTCTACCTTAGGGGTGACTGACATATTAAAGATAGTGCTCTGATCTTGTCACTCATGGTGAGTTCTGTTCCTGAAGTCTGCAATGACAGGCCTGCTATCATATGTTTACTTGGGTCACTCAGAGTGGCACAAATAGTGGTTCAGGCCTTTGTGACCCCCTTTAAAACCCATGGCCTGGGTATCCTTGATGCCACTTTACTAGGGACTTATAAGAGGATTAAAGTAATTGCCGATTTGGAGTACCAATTTGCTACATTGAGTTTTAGGTAGTGAGCCCTGGTTAGCAGGCTCCAGTGGACTTTCAGGGGCTTAAACCATCAGCTAGTAATCCAAAAGGTGGCAAAACGTGGGATGAAAACTGCAAAAAGTATGTTTTCCTACATCAGGACTAAAAAAAACATAGAGTGTTAGGGTCAGGCATACTCTGACCCCTAAGCCTGGTGAGGCGGAATCCCAGATGGACCCTTCCTGGGGACAAAGTTTTTTTGCAGTGCTTCACAAGGAACAAATGTTTTTAATAGTGCAGTCTTCCATGCGTCTGTGCAAAAAAAACAGGTGTTCCAGGGCCTGGGAGGCAACAAAAATCATTATTTGGGAGACTGAGGCATTTGGCCCTTCTCACTGAGGCTTTGGGAGGCCTCATGCATCCCATCACCCAGGGGCCGACATGAATAGTAAAGGGAGAGGGAGCATCCATGTCCTCCTTCCTGAGCCTCAATAGGCCCAGGGATCCCTTACCCTCGGGCTGAATTCTAAAGTAGAAAGGGGGGGCATGTGGGGATCTGCAAAACTGCAGAATTGTCATAATAACAATAAAGGTCTCTAGAAATTCACTGAAAAAAATCAAAGGTTAAAGTTACGTTATGTTTAGATGAAAGTTTCAGTGACAAAGTAGTAATATTGGTGGTTTTGACCGTGCACTGCTTTACTGTTTAAACCGTATTACCAGGAACAAATATGTGCCCACCTACGGGATGACAATACATACATTTTTTAGACTTTAATCCCACGGCCGAAATTCAACATACTCTTGACAAGAGAATGGGACCATCGACGAAAAAGTGAAAAACTATCTTACCACTAACAACCCTAAAGCTCCTAGATTCTAAATGACTCCTAAAATCCACAAAGATCCCATCAGACCGCCATGCCGTCCTATAGTATCCACTTGTGGAAGTCTCCATGAGCCAGTTGGTAAATTGTTGGATATAAATATAAAAATTTGTACAAAACATGGGTTCATTTATTAAAGATACCACTGACTTTTTGAATAAACTCAGTCAGGTACACACAGAAGGAGAAGAAAATCTTTTGATGTGTAGCATTGATGTTCAATCATTATACACATCCATACCGCACCAATTGGGTATAGAGGCGGTTGAAAAGGCTTTACTCCATATGGATTATGATGAACCTATGAAAAATTTCCTATTGGAACTTTTGAACTTCACATTAATGCACAGCTATTTCAAATACGAAAAACAGTGGTATCTCCAAAAGAGCGGAACTTCTATGGGCAATTGTGCTGCTCCTTGCTACGCCAATATCTTCATGCATGAGTATGAAAATCAACATATCCTACAGTCGTTAAAATGGAAGCATCATCTACGCTTGTACCTTCGATACATAGACGACATTTTTATCTTGTGGAGAGGCACAGAAGAACAGCTGAAGGAACATATTCTTGAGCTTAATGAAGTGGACGAACACATTCAATTTACTTTTGAAATTCAACACAATTCCATCAATTTTCTGGATGTAACCATTCTAAAATCAACCACAGGATTTACCACCACGTTGTTTACCAAAAAAACAGATCGCAATAACATGTTGGCCTATCAAAGTTTCCATCCCCAGGCACTGAAACAGCACCTACCGTATTCACAACTTTTACGAGTGAAACGTATTGTCTCAAACCCCGAGGAGTACACAAACCAATCCAACAGAATGATACAGCGGTTTCGAGAAAGAGGCTATCCAGAAGTTGTACTGAATAAAGCAGTTGAACGTGCTAATACTCAGGATCGAAAATCACTCTTAACTGCCACTAACACCCAAAAGAAACCTAGAATCACATGTGTCAGCAAATTTTCCACGGTTAGCTTTCAGTTTAAGAAAATTATCAAAAAACATTGGCCGCTACTACAAACAGAACCTGATTTTCATGACATTTTTAATGACATCCCATTGTTCGCCTTCAGCAGAGCTAAGAATATTGGCGAAATAATTAAGCTATCCACACCCAAGGCTACAGCCATGAAATATAAAGGTACAGTTCTGTGTTGGAATAGCAGTAACTGCAACAATATATTGCAGGGTAACAGCATAACACATCCCATGAAAGGACATAAGATACCCCTATATGTGAACGCTACCTGTGACACTAGCAACATCGTCTATATGTTGAAATGTCCTTGCGGAAAGGGATACGTTGGCCAAACAGAGAGGAAACTCAAAATAAGACTTAATGAACATAAAAGTAACATCAGAACCAAATCGGCCAAATCAGTGGTTGCGGCTCATTTCATTGAAGCTAATCACCAAGTGAGCCAGATGAAAGCATGTATTCTAGAAATGATTGAAAGATCAGAGGAAAAGGACAATAAGAAATCCCTTCTGAAATGCGAGAACCACTGGATTTACTTTCTTCAACCTTAAAACCCAATGGCATGAATGAAAGGGTTGAATTTTCTTGTTACCTATGATCCCATCTGTATTTACACATTCGCACATGAGAGATGCTGGTTCGAATTTCCATTTTTCATTTATTCTTTATTGCTTTTTTTTTGTATGCTATTATTCAGTTGAATCACATATCTGTCACTTGATTTTAGGCAGGTATTATATTCTCTGGTTTGCGTTAGCTTCAAGTTGCTGAAACTTTATTAGTCCTGTTTTGTATACACCTCCCACACTAAGCGCATATACCTTTAAGATTTTGTCTGTGACACAGGCGTACTTAACCA
Organism: Lissotriton helveticus; assembly: GCF_964261635.1. NCBI lineage: Eukaryota > Metazoa > Chordata > Amphibia > Caudata > Salamandridae > Lissotriton > Lissotriton helveticus. The sequence continues at coordinate 170,058,040 of NC_136068.1, forward strand.
CACCCCCTCACGTCACCGATCGAGTGTTCCGATTCCGGTTTGGAGAAAATGCACGGCGATTGAGTCTTCACCGTAGTGTCCTCAGCAGCCCATGTAATCGGTAAGCGTGGCTTTGTTACAGCGTAGTACTGGCTCATCTTCGAGTTTAAGGTGGAGGTAAACACTTATGGTTGACTCGATTCACTCGCAAACCGCCATGCTCAATTTAGCCGTTATGAGACCTTGTCCCTACCCTTTCACGAGCCGAGTTTTAGTTTGTATTTCTGGCACATATTTACCGTATACTCCCACAACCTCCCCGCCGAATTATCTCAAAGAGCACGCTCGCTCTCACAATCCCCTCACCGCCGAATCATTTTAAAGAGCACCGTCTTTTCACCTGCATGCACACGTTTTGGAACTTCACGCTATGGTTCATATTACGCTGAGATATTAACCTCACTCGCAGTTGATGTATACTTAGTATCCTTTAACAGCACTATTCATTCACCTGCTACGCACATTAGGTGCCATTTGATGTTCAGTGATGTATTCATGTATAGTGATGTATACTATATGTTTCTTAATAGATATTCCCCAGATGAAGGCAGATGCCGAAACGCATTGGGAATGAAAAGAATATATGTTATATGACCTACCCAGGAGTGATAAACATTGATACAGATTTGCCTACCTGGATGCAGTAAATGATGAATAAAATCATTTACGATACTTAAGAAAAACAGCACTTTGATTGTTTCATTTCGAGCTTCAGCTGTAGCATACAGCGCCCCTTCTGTGCCCAAGGAGACATCAATGCATACGTGTTGGTGCAACTTCAAAAAGTAGTAATATTAACATACATAGCCACTGAAATTCACCAATTATAATTATCTCAAGTAACTATAACTATTGCCCTGAGGTAAATCTAACTCACACCCTCGCTGTGCACTGCTAATTACTCCACATATTACAACACACACAATTTCTCTGACATTATCAATAACATCATTGCAACATTTGCAATGAAATTATTAATGAGAAAACTGAGTATGGTGATGGATCGACATATAAGTTACCTTAGGGCACAAATTATAGTTGGCGCATTGGAATTGGCACATCCCCCTGCCTCAAGCCACTTAGGGCATGTGACCACTACCCAAGCTGCTAAGGGCCCTGATCACCCCATTCTCCAGGGACTTCTTTTTTTATAAAGAGTATGTGGTTGTGTGCCCCCCCCATCCCCGAGCCTATAATGACCATTGGAACACCATCGTGCATTTAAAACATTACATTGTTACAGAGATTTTCTGCAAACTATTATGTTATTACAGATAGATAGATAGATAGATAGATAGATAGATAGATAGATAGATAGATAGATAGATAGATAGATAGATAGATAGATAGATAGATAGATAGATAGATAGATAGATAGATAGATAGATAGATAGATAGATAGATAGATAGATGGATGGATGGATGGATGGATGGATGGATGGATGGATGGATGGATAGATAGATAGATAGATAGATAGATAGATAGATAGATAGATAGATAGATAGATAGATAGATAGATAGATAGATAGATAGATAGATAGATAGATAGATAGATAGATAGATAGATAGATAGATAGATAGATAGGTAGGTAGATAGATAGATAGATAGATAGATAGATAGATAGATAGATAGATAGATAGATAGATAGATAGATAGATAGATAGATAGATAGATAGATAGATAGATAGATAGATAGATAGATAGATAGATAGATAGATAGATAGATAGATAGATAGATAGATAGATAGATAGATAGATAGATAGATAGATAGATAGATAGATAGATAGATAGATAGATAGATAGATAGATAGATAGATAGATAGATAGATAGATAGATAGATAGATAGATAGATAGATAGATAGATAGATAGATAGATATAACACAGTGGCAATTGCCAATGTGTAGTTATAGTTACGATCAAAAAAGCCTTTTTTGTATTGCTAATTTTGGCGCCGTTGGATGAATCCCCACGAAACTTTCCAAAAACTGCTGAACGGAATTACACTACATTTATCAGAAAGCTAGATTTTGGTCGAAAGAGAGTGCACCTTGTGATGTGGTGTAAATCTGTTCCGTAGTTTTTGCGCAATTAATGCTAAAAAATGTTGAATATTTAGGGATGCATAACCTTAGCGGATCTAACAGATTTCCTACTGAGATCTGATTGGCTGCCATCACATCAACAAGGAAGTGGTGACAGCCATCTTAGGACTCAAGTCCTGAATCCTAAAAAAAAAGTGAAAAAATACATTATGCAGGGTAGGAATAGCCTGATCTCCTAGGCCTGGTGATGAGGTGCCAGAGGAAACCCCCTTGGGGCCAAAGTTTTTTGAAACTTTTGTTGTGAATTTGTTGAGGATCTGTGAATCTGCGGCAAAATAGAAAGAAGCACAGGCTTGTTTATTAAACCCCACTGGGTTGGGAAAGGGCCTGGGGGGGTGACGCATATATGTTATGGGGGGAAAGGGGAGCATGGCCGCCTTCCCTGAGCTCTGAGAGGACCCGGGGACCTCATCCCTCTGTGTTAAGGCAAAAAATAATTGAGGGGGTGCACAACCCCCTTTCTGAAGCCTAAATAATTATGCTCTGGGGACCCTGTCCCCTGAAGCCGCAATGTAAATTAAAGGGGAGGGCTAAAAAGACCCATGGGTACCTCATCCGCTGGGGCTCATTAATAAAATGAAGGGAAGTGGGTGTGCTGCCCCCCACCTTGAGTCCAATAAGGCTGCAATGACACCATCTCCCAGGGTGGGTTAAGTGACTGTGTCCCGGGTTTAACATTTGCTTTTGTCTGGTGGGAAAATTTTCAAATCTCCTCCCAATGGGAGCAAACCCTAAGGGGCCTATTACGATGGCAGGCGGACGTTACCATAACATTAAACGGGACCGACCGCAAGTGGTGCGGCGGTCCCACTGTGCATATCAGGATGGTACCGCCACCATGGCAGTCGCATCCTGTATATTTAACATTATGGCGGGTGGGGCTGTATTCCTGCAACCCCCACAATGTAAAAAGAGCATGATGTGCATTTTCATGCACAACATGACAGGCACCGCCTGGTGCCTGCCACCTTGTGCATGCAAATGTCGGGGGTACCATGGGTACCCTCCCAAGTGCATCCCCCCAACCCCCTGGTGGCCCGCAACATACCCCCAAAAGGCATTCTCCGCATCCCTTTCCATGGTGGAGTCTCCGCCATGGAAAGGCATGAGACCGCCAACATCGTAATATGGATGGCGGTGCCTGGAAGGCCCCGTCACCATATTTCATGTCTTTTACACCCGGTAGGCAACCGGGCAGATTGCCTAGCGGCGGAAAACATGGTGGACGGTCTTTCCGTCTGCCTGGGTCCCCACCACCATCGTGATATGGCGGGGGAAATATTAGGTGGGAGGACGGAAATGGCGGGCAGATCGCCACCGCCATACGGGAGGTGGCGATCCGCCCGCCATCCAAATAGACCCAAATAGACCCCTAAGTCTGCTCCCAGCCAGTGAAAGTTTAAAAATGTACCGCTAGGCTGGAAACAGACTTGTGTTCTGTGCATCAGTGCGGGCAGGGAAATAGAACAACATATTTCTCCCTCGAGACTAGGCTCCCGGACGGGAGCAGTGCTGGTTCTGCATTATGCATGTTTCTGGTGGGTGCCCTGGGTTGGTACCGGGGTACCCAGCTATTTTAAAAGAAGGACCCAGGAATGAGGTCCCTGGGGCCTATGAAGGAGGAGGGCCATGTGGCCAGCCCACTTTTCAATGGACCGATTTTTTCTGTGGATTTTGGAGATCAGGGACATTTTGGATTCAAAGAAGATCGAAAGAGGATTGCTATGCTGGATTTCTTGATGCATTTTTTGCCAGATCTGAGCATCTTTTTGGCATGCTTTTGGGGGGATGCGTTTTTTAAAGAGGGTACACAGATTAATTTGTCAAAAAAAGTAAAGGTAATGGCAAACTGTGTTACTTTTTTTTTACTTTAACGCGGGCATGGATGCGAATTGTGGATTATGGAAATACACTTTGGACATTAGGGGAGCTGCAGACTTTTGCTGGAAAGTGGATTTTTAGAGAGGAACAAGAGTTGAAGAAAGAAGACATCTGAAGGATAGGAATCCGTTTATTCGAATCATTGTTTTAAAACTGTTTTTGATAATGAAATCCAATTACAGTGAATAAAAAAAAAACAAAGCAGGCAAGTGAGATAGAATAGGTGCTAGTCATTTTTAGAAATGTTGTATGTGAGCAATATTGTGTAGGTAGTCTGAAACAACCATCAAGGAAAACTATTGAATGTGTCCCAATAGTCTCTCAGACATTTTATTTGTTTGTTTGTAATTCGTAGGTTCAGACTACCAGTCAATGATTGCGCTATTCTCATTTCTTGGAAATTTTGCTCCTTCTTCAAAATTTCCGAATAATTATAAAAGTTAGGGTGAGGTTTGCCAATCGATTAATTGAAGGAGTTGTGCCATCCCTTTATGGCATTAATGGTCTTTACTCCTCCCTTAAAGCAGGTTGTATTACAGTTCCACCACTTGACAGGAAACCTCGGATTCCTCCTGCGACCCGACCTGCTTAAATGGCCAATCCAGATTCCTTAAAATTAATTTACTAGGGTGCCCAGATTTCCTTAATTTGCAGTAAAAGTCTGATTCAGTAATTGACGTGTAGTATTCATCCACACTGTCAGGGTGAACAACCAATACTGTTAGTTTTTTTTTATTCAAATTGCAATTTACTATCTGATATGTAATCCTCAACTAAGGATGTTTTTGGAATTTTTCACCAATATGCCTGTGAAAAGTGAAAAAAACATCCTTGAATTTGGGTGAATGGATGGGGTGTGGATTTAAAGGTTCCATCCATCATCCAAATATCACTACTCTCCAATTTTAAAAGATTATGGGGTGTGCTAAACATTGGAATTCTCTTTTGAGGGTTTTTGTTGTCATGCAATAGAAAGATTTCATCAGTAACAGTGACAGATAGTTCAGGAGGAATGTTAATATCAGAGAATGTTTGGAGTGTTACACGTTGAGGGGTACTTGCCTGCTTCTTTCTTAGAATAATTCTTCTTAAGTTTGGGATTGTTGGCATAGAACTATCTAAATGCATAGGAATGTTTTGGGATACCTCTCTCAAAACTGTGCCACATTGGAGTTGCATGCACGGTCTTTCATTTGATTACTGTTTTGGGGCACAGCAGTAGGTGGGGGGAAGCACTGACAGAGACACCAAAATAGTGTGATAAAGGCCGCTTTATTGGAATCAGGTGCACCTAAACAAACACCCACCTGGCCTGTGCCGAACAAAACTAATGCTCACTAATTAAACAACTGCCTAACAACCCCCCACCCCCACCCCTAAAAGTATCCCCAACATTGCAACTGAAATACAAACATCCGCTCAGCAACCTACCCCCTTACCCACCGACTGCAATGACCTCAGTGACCCCAATGACCTCAACCCCCCACCTACCAATACAGCCCCAGGCCTCCTGCAAATACCTCCCTTTTTTCTTAGGAAAGCGCCACTCGGAAGTCACTCACGACTTTCGACCCCCCCCTAGGACTCCTGCCTCCTGGGATACCTGATCACCCCCAAAGCTCCATCCAGCGCTTCCTTCAACTGCACTATGTACAATTCCATTCCATACCTAGAGAGGTGGACCCCATCCTCCCTGAAAAAATACACTGCTCCGTAGCACAACTCCGGATGCTCCATCCGCCCTACCCCTTCTTTGGCACAGAATTCCCTCATCTCCCGGTTAATCTTCCTCCGAGCCCTGTCTATCGCTCCTGGGCGCTCAGCTCCCCTCCACACCCGCCTGGGGATAAACTCGGACCAAATCAAATGACAGCCCGCCCATTGCTTTTTGATTTCCCTCAGGTCCCTCTTCATTTGTTTGACCAATGCCAGCCCCTTACACTGCACCAAGTCATTTTCGCCCAGGTGAATCACCACCACATCCGGGCACACACCCCCTCTGACCATCGTATTCAATAAAGGCAACAACTCATGCTAACGCTTACCCCCTTTTCCCCTCCAGTGACAACGATACAATCCTGCATCCAATCCCAAATTGAGTGTCCGATATCTTTCCCACTCCGCCTGCTCTGCTCGCTTGACAAATGAGTGTCCCACAATATACACATTCAAAACAGCCACCTCCGGCCCCGCCACAGCACCTGTAAAGACACACATATCAAAATTCGGAAATCAATGTAACACCACCCCATCCGCTTCCCGCAACCTCACGTACGTCCGGTAACAGTCCTACTTCCACCTTCCCAGCCTCTGTATCTCCTCCTTCCCCCAACCTCTGCGCGCCGCCTCCGTCGCCGCCCCGATCCGGAAGGAATGCGTCCCGAAAAGCAGTGGGTCCACACCCATGTACCGCAGGGCGTGCCGCAGAACCGACAACGCCTGAGCCGCCGTCACTCCGTCACCCCCACCTCGACCAGACACCTCCCCCTCCTTCTCGCACCGGCTCGCCATCAGCCTCCTTCCCCCCGCCGCGGGACACAACCCCTCCGGACTGCCTGGGCCCAGCACCACCCAAGTCCCGACCCCCCATTGGTCCATTTTAGAGCGACGCAAACGCACCGCCATCTCCCGCGTTCGCAACTCCACATCCCCCCACAACACCCCCGCCCCCCTCTCGCGCCCAGCAACTCCGACACTCGAAACGCTCCAAAGAACAGCCAGGACATCAGGGTGGAAAACAGCACCGCCTCGCTCCCATCCCTGCACACCGCCGGCAGCGCGCCAATGACCCCCTCCAGTAAAGCCACCGTGATGGGACGTCGCAACCGCACCTCCGAGCTCCTCTCCCTCTCCCACCCCTCCAGCAGCCGGGACCCCAGTTCCCCCGCCGACGGGGAGTAACCCCACCACAACTTTCCCATGAACCCCACCGCCGACAACTTGCCCGCAATCGCTCACCCGCGACAGCCCTTTATCCATGAGCGCCAACATGAACCTCACCACCTGTTCCTCGCACTGCCACCGGTACCCTCGCCTTACCGCGCCAAACAGCAGGAATTCCTCCCAGGCTTGCTCATACGCCTTCCACGTAGACACCGCTACGGACGCCTTTACCAGCTGAAAGACCCGGGCTTGCCCACCGACCACAGCTCTCCTGGTACCGGAGTCCTGACATCCTCCGCCGCCGTGGCTAACCCATGGAACCTCTCCCACTGTGAACGAGACAAAGCATCCGCAATGTCATTGTCCACTCCTGGGACATGGCGTGCCTGAAACAGGATGTCATTCTCCAAGCAACGCAACACAAACACCCTCATCAACTTCAGCACCTGCGGGTCCCGGGCCGACTGCCTGTTTACCACCTGAACGACGGCCATGTTGTCTACCCGAAACAACACATGCTTGTGCGCCAGTTCCCCCGACCACACCGTGACCGCCACCACCAACGGGAAAACCTCCAAGAACGCAATGCTCCGCCCTCCTGCTTGCCATTGCGCCGGCCACCGCTCCGTGCACCATTTGCCATTCCAGTACAGACCAAAACCGCCGCCGCCCGCCGCATCAGAGTACATGGTGACGTCCCACTCCCAGTCCTCTGCCGGCGCCATGGGCACTCTATTGAACCGTTCCAGGAACGCCCATCACATGCACAGATCCTCCTTCATCCCCGCTGACAAGCGCACATGGTGATGAGGCAAGGTCAAACCGGACAACGCCAAACCCAAAGGCCGGCAGAACGTTCAGCCCGCCCGCACCACGCGACAAGCAAAATTCAAATGCCCCAACAGCACCTGCACTTCCCTCACCGTCACCTTCCTTTTTGCCAGCATTGCATCCACCAAAGCCAGCATCGCTGACCTCTTGTCGTCCGGTAGGCGTGCTTCCATGGCGACCGAGTCGAGCTCAATACCGAGAAAGGACAACACCGTACTGGGACCGTACATCTTCTCTGGCGCCAGGGGAACACCAAAATCCCCCATCAACCTGGCCAAACCGTCCAGCTGCCGCTGGCAGTCCGCCGCTCCGGGCCGCCCCACCAGGAAAAAGTCATCCAGGTAGTGCGTCACTGATTCCGAGCCTACGCGCCTGGAAAAAACTCACTGGAGGAATGAACTGAAACGCTCAAATAGCTCGCACGAAATGGAGCACCCCATCGGCAGGGCCTTGTCCACAAAAATGAGACCCTCAAACTGAATCCCCAGCAACTGGTGATCAGCCGGGTGGACCGGAAGGAGTCGGAAAGCCGACTTGACATCGCATTTTGCCATCAGTGCGCCCCTCCCCGCCGCCGAGACGAGCCTTCGCGCCACGTCCACCGATGAGTAGGTTACCGACGCCAAGTCTGCCGAAATGTAGACATTGACTGACTCCCCCTCCGGCCACGACAGGTGTTGTATCAGCCGGAATTGCCCCATCTCTTTCTTGGGCACCACCCAATGGGGGAGATGATCAAGCCAGGCAGCGGTGGCTCCGTGAAGCGGCCTGCCATCCTCCCTTCCTTGACCTCTTTGAACAACTTCTCCCACACAATACCCTTGTGCGCGTTCACCGACTTCAGATTGTCCGTCCAGCGAGCAATCCGGGGGCCCTCATAGCCCAGTCGAAACCCCTCCGGAAACCCCGACGCAGCACCGCAGCATCCTCCGTCCGCGGATATGCCGCTAACCAGGGCTCCATCTGCTCTATCTTAACCGGCGTACGAGCCTTTGCCCAAAGCTCCGGCTCCCCCCCTCTGCCTCCCCCCTCCCACCACCCTGCCCCCCCCGGGTTGGGCATTCCCTGAGCGGGCTGCTGGCCCGGTGGGCCCCCGAGCCCCCAGCAACGCAGCACTAGGTGACGCTGCCCGCATTTCGAGCACTCGTGCCGGAAACAGCATGCCGCCCGCCCGCACGCTCCTCTATTGAAGTCCCAGCAGGCCCCGACCGCGGCCTGGCCGCTAGATTCCCCCTGCCCCACCCCCCCACGGGTGGGGCGGGCTGCAAAGGGGGGCGGCACCAGCGGCAAACCGCTGGCCGTGTAAATGGTGCGGCCGAACTTGGCCCCGCCCATCGTCTGCTGGTACAAATCCAAATCCAGCTCCCCCCAGCGCGCCTCCGGGTCAGCCGCCATGCGCGCCCGGAACTCCTCATCATAGTGTGACCACGCAAACCCGCCGTAGGTCACCTGCGCTCTCCGCACCACATCCATGTATTTGAAAAGAACGACGGACCGGTCCGGAAACTTCTCACAATACACCCTCGCGTATATGAGAAAAGCCGCTGACCAATTGTCCAGCGTCAGCGGCACCTTTGGGCGCCTAGCTAACTCCTGCTCTAACTCCTTTGACCCCCCTCCTTTGACGTCAACTCCCTGTGGAGAAGCTTCAAGATGTCAATGTACTCCCCCTTCCATATCTTTTCCTTCGTTGCCAACGAAAGGTGCGCCCCCAGCGGCTTAGTCAGCCCCATATACGGTAACTTACGCACCGGCACCACACAACTCTCCTTCCCCCCACCGGCCGCGTCTTTGTCGGCGACCGCCGCCGACCCGACACGCGCGCCACCTTCAGCCACGCCGTCCGTGCCCACTCCCGCGTCCTGCATGTACCGTCCCCACACCAGCCGCCATCCGTCTTCCCCTTCGCCCCCAGTCCCCATCGAGACCTGCACACAGTGCCACTTGCCACTCCCCGCTCCATCAGCTGCCAACAACATTTCTCGCCCCCCCCGTCCTCCCGAATCTCCCCTTCCTCCTCAGATTCTCCATCAGCCGCCTCCACACACCCTCGGCCCCCCCTTGGAGATTCCAGCCGGCTCAAGCCCGCCCTCTCCCGACACACCCGCATCAAGTCAACCAAATCCACACTCCCACGCCCCTCCGCCACTTTCGCATCAAAACCAGAAGTATGTGCATCCATCCTCACTCCCCTAACCCCGACGGCCGTGACAACCCTTCGGGGAGGGGCCGGCGGAGATGACTCCCGCCTCCATTCGTAGCGCTCATTATCCGGGTCCCTTGCTGGAGCTTGGCCGCCCGCACCAGACACAGCCGGCCCATCCTATCGGTGGTGTGGAGCCGCATGCTGCTCACCCGAGCGCCTCGCAAACAGCTCCTGCCAAGGAAAAAAGGTGGAGTCCAGCATGCCGGGGTGGAAAAACCCGCCTTCCCCCACACGCACCCCCCTCCCCCCACGCCCCCACTTCCCCATCCCAGCCTCGCCCCCATCCCCACCCTGCGGAATGGCTGCCGCGACGTGACGGGATCTCCCCCGCCCCCCATGCCCCATCCCCCGTCTCAGTCCCAGCCCGCCGGCCCTCCCCACCCCCCCAAACCCCCAACTGGGCCCCCCATTTCCCCCCACTGCACCCCCGCCTCCCTCCTGTCACCGTCCCTCCCCCTTGCCAGCCACTCCCCCCCGACTCACTGCTCCCCCCCGCCCCACCCCCACTACCCCACCCGCCCCCCCACCCCCTGGCCCACCCTTCCCCCCCGCCGCTCCCCCGCTTCCTCTCCCTCCTCCGCCAATCCCCCGGCATGCCATCCCCCCCCGCCTGGCCCCCCCACCACCCCTCCCCCGCAGCACCCGCCCCGGCGAAGATTGCCTGCTCGGTCCCACCACGCCCCCTCCCTCCTCTGATGACGACGAGCCCCAATCCAGCTCCGTGTCCGCCCCCTCCCCCCCATCTCCTCCACCTCCGTTTCCTCAATCAACAGAGGGGAGCCGGCCCCCCTGCGTTCTCACCCCTCCCTGCCTGCAGCCCCCCTGCTCCACTCGCTGTACCACGGCTTCCCCCACCGGGTCCCACCCCGCCCCGGCAGCCCTGGCACTGCCCCCCCCACCTGGGCCACCCGCCCCCCTCCCCGCATCCACTTCCAATGCCCGCACTTACCCCCCAGGGTCTGCCCCACCCCTCCATGCCCCCCCAACTCCGCCTCAGTCTCACGGGCCGCCCCCTCACCCCCCACCCCCCCAGGCACCTCTCCCCTCCCTCCCACCCCCTCCACGAAAGCCAGTGCCCGTTTCCTCCCTCTCCGCCCGGCCCTCCCAGCCCCTCTCCGCGCCTTCCTCCGCGGTGCCGCATCCTCGCGCTGCCCCTCGCCCCTCGCTCCTCCGCCCGCCTCGCAGAGCCTCCCGTGGTCGCGGTGGCTCACATGCCCACACGGCTGCCGCGGCGCCATTGGCAGCGCGCCGCGGCGGCCTTACCTGCAGTTCAGGCCGCACTATGTCCATGCGGCCCGCCTCCCCTGACAGCCGCAATGCCTCAGCCACCCTGGGGTCCTGGAAAGCCGCCATACCGCCCGCAATACCACCACACTGCACTCTGCAAACGCCGACACTGCCGCCTGACACCAGCCGCTCACGCCCACCGCGCACACCTCAGGCCTAACAACAACAAACTTTTTCTACTGAAAAACCCGGCTGCTGTGTCACTGCACCACAAATGGTGGGCAGTGACACAAAATGTCCAATTATAAACCCGACAAGCCCAAAAGGAGCCCAAAGAGAGCCCAACCAGCCCAGCCAGCCCAAACCAGCCCAGCCAGCCCAAACCAGCCCAACCATACCAAACTACGGCAAGCCCGCAGTGCTCTCCTATCCCCCTACCCTCCCCCGCTGCCCCAAACTTCCCCGGGGGGTCAAGCCTCCCGATGGTCGGCTGCCCCCCCAAAACCCCATTCTCTCACCTCACTCTCCATTGGAGAGGCAGAGTGGTTGTCTTCTGTGGTTTTTTCAACACTATCTCCAAGAGTAACCGCTCTGCCTGTGCAATGGGATGAGTAATATTGCACACACCTTCAATGGCTCCTGGGCTCAGTTTGTCTCTGCTTACAATAAAGATACTCACCATATTTTAGGAGGCAATTTCCTCTTTTGGACATCAGATAGCTGGCTTGTCTTCTTGATGTTATTATGGTGTTTTCTGAAAAAAGATTGAAAAAGTTTTTTTGCAATTCCTTTCAAAAAGATTTTTTTGCCAGCAAATACATTTGTATTAATTATATACATTTGTTGACCCAATTGCAAATATGTTTTAATTATTAGAGCTGTTCTTAAATGATTATATACTTTGGCAAAGTTGTTTTGTTTAAAACCTGAAAAAAATGGTTATTAGTTTTTTAGATTGCCTTTTGAGTGCTCTAACTACTTGCTGATTTTATTTAGAAAATATTTTCACTTTTTGTTGGTTTGATTCCCTGCTCTGGTTTGTAGTTTGGTTCTTCGAAAAGAGAAATAACTCTTTTAAATTGCAAATTAATTTTGCCTCACCTTAGTTAACTTGCTTGGTTTGCTTGGCAGGTCATTTGCAGTTTTTGATAGATTTTTTCAAGTAGATTCAGCTGGTTTTATTCTATTTCGGTGATGTGACTTTGAGTTGGGCTGAAAGTAAAAGAGGTTTTTAAAAAGGTGATTAAAAAAACATTATCACTTTTGCTTTAGTTTTACAAATACTAATACGATTGCAGTTACAGATTGTTCTTCATTTCAGTTCCTGTGTTGTAAGAAGATATGTTCTGTGTTAAATTTGTTATAACATAAGGATTGTGAACAATTTGACCTGTGATAGTTCTTCGGTTTGTTCAACCACTGTTTGGAAGATGATTTTTTCTCCTTGGGATGGTTTTCAAATCAATGTTTTGCAATGTCTTTTGAATTTACCTGTGCTAACAAAACACAAAAAGTACTTTATGTGTTTCTTTTCAATTGTTTACATTCCATAGTGACAGTTAACTTTCCTGAGATAAGTACCCTGTGGATTTAGAATAGTAATTTTGCACCCCCCACCACTGACAAGCCCCTTCCCTGAGGAAAGAACTGTGTGGTGTTAGAGTAGCAATTTTTCCCCCCACCACTGACCAGCATCTTCCCTGAGGCAAGTACTCTCTTGTGTTAGAATAGTAATTTGGACCCCACCACTGACCAGAACCTTCCCGGAGGCAAGTACCCCTTTGAGTGAGATTAGTAATTTTGCCCCCACCACTGTACAACACCTTCTTTGAGCCAAGCACCCTTTGGAGTAAGAATAGTAATTTTGCCCCCGACCAGTAACCAGCACCTTCCCTGAGGCAAGACTCCTGTAACGTTAGAACAATAATTTTGCCCTCCACCACTGACCAGCACCTTTCCTGAGGCAAGCACCGTGTGGAGTTAGAATAGCAATTTTGCCCCCCATCACTGACCAGCACCTTCCCTGAGGTAAGCACCCTGTGGAGTATGAATATAATTTTTTCCATCCTATCACTGACCAGCACCATCCCTGAGGCAAGCAGCCTGTGTTGTTTGATTAGTTGTTTTGCCCTCACCACTGTCCAGCATCTTCAATTTGAATTTCAGTAACAGTTTGTGGTTCGTTTCAGTTCCTGCTTTGTTTGAACAAATGTTTTGTTTTATTTTGGTTTCAACCCGCTCCACCATAACTCGTAATCTGGTCCTTAGTTCTTTTACAAGAAACTCACCTTAGAGAGGCAGAGGCTTTGAAGCTTGAACAAAATTGGGTCCATTTAGTTTTAGTCTCTCCTACATCTACCAAGAAAAATGGGGCAATTATTGTATATCATAAAAAGTTCAAATGTACCATTCTTTCTCAAGAAATGGATTCTGAAGTAAGATGGTTGATTGTGAAATAATTTATCACTGATATTTCACTAACTTTTTTCACTGTTTATGGTCCGACCCAACCAGCTTATTTATTCTTGCCTAACATTACTAAGAAATGACTCAATATAAAAAGGAGTTCTTCATTCTAGGTGGTGATAGCAACCAGATTATGGATCTAGTTACAGACTGTCAATCTCAAGTTTGCTTTATTCCCCACATAACTCACAAACAATTTCACAGAACCATTTAGTTGATGCATGGAGATTATGTAACTCTTATGCAACAGAATTTTCTTTTTATTCTCCCCTTTATGGCTCCCTCACTTGGCTAGAATATACTTTTCTCACTAAACCATTGGCACAAAACCTCATTTCTTCCACCATTGAACCAATTGCTATCTCCTATCATGCCCCAGTTGCTGTAGATCTCAATCTACTCCCATCGCATCCCAAATCAAATAGATGGAAGTTTAATAACTCTCTTTTATTAGATTCAGCTTTTTCCTCTTCATTCAATTCTTTTGTTGATGAATGTGTTCCATTTATTACAGACTCAGGCACGACTCCGCAATTACTATTGAATATTTTTAAGGCCACAGCCTGTGGTTTTAACATTGATTTTGTTTCTAAAAAAAGAAACATTTCCTTAATCAGCACACATCCTTATGATCCAGTATTAAACATCTAGAACAGCAATTATATACCTCATCCTTGAATGTCATGTTACAAGAACTTGTTCATAGTAAGTTTGATTTTAATAAAATAACCACTGATAATGCTTCATCCATTTTACTATGCAGTAGCACCTGTTACTACGGAGGGCATAATAAAGGAGGCAGACTTCTGGCTAATTATCTCAGAACTCCAAAAGAACGTACATCTATTGATTCAATTCAACCATCATCTATTCAAAGATTAGGATAGTTCATGAACTTTTATGAAAACATGTATACTCCTGAATCTCATGTATCTTACTCTCTTATTGAAGTGTACCTTAACGATATTCCTCCCCCTACTCTGAATTTTCTTGATTTTACATCCCGTGGAACAGAATTATCACTTTCAGTACTACGTAAAGCCCTGAACTCACTTAGAAAGGTAAAACCCCAGGCCCAGATGGGTTTACAGTGGAGTTTTACTTATATTTTTCAAATTTACTACATCTTAAACTCTTCCAACTTTTTAATTCCTTTTATCCTACTGGTGCAGCTCGGAGTACTCTTCAAGAAGCCACAAATTGCTTAATTCATAAAGATGGTCATGATCCTACACAATGTAAGAACTATCATTATATTTCTCTTGTAAATATAGATTATAAGATCTGTGCCAAATTACTTACTTTGAGGCTTGAACGACTCCTATCCAATTTGCTAGGTAAGGAGCAATCTGGATTTGTTATGGGCACACTGACCTCAGACAACTGTAGGCAATGCTTTAATGTGTTAACTAAAGCTTCTTCACTTTCCTACTTCTTTGCTGCTGTTTCCATCGATGTCAAAAGGCATTTGACAGAGTGAACTGGTCCTAATATTATTTCCCTCATTTCTCTTCTTTACACAGCCCCTAGAGCTTCTGTGTTGGTTAAGAGGCATGCATTCCAATATTTTCCACTACAACGAGGGGTCCGTCAAAGTTGCCTCTTATCTCCTCTTTTATTTGTTTTTGCCCTTGAACTCTTTTTATCTCACATTCACACAATAAAATTCAATCTCTGGTTTCCAATATGGCGATAAACATCTGAAGTTCTTCTTTTTATTTCTAACCTTGATGTTTCCATCCCTGCTTGTTGAAAATTTCAGAATTTTCCTCTGTTTCAGGCTATAAGATTAACTCAGATAAAACAGAAGTCCTCCTCATTACCAAATTGTGAAGTAAACAAGTCTTTGACTCTACTGGATTCCATTGGAATAGTTCTCAGAATAAATACTTAGGCATCTGGTTTAACAATTCAATTGCAGATTCAGTCACAGTTAATATGAAAGAATGACTTAATAGAGTTGATAAATGTATTTCTTCTTTGAATCCTCTTTTCCTGTTGTGATGGGGTCTTCTTGACAAATGCAAAACAAACAATTGATGGACAGAATGCAGAACAATGTCATACATTCATCCCAGTACAGAGATCTGGGCCTTAATCCATCATTTTATTGCTCCCCATGCCATTCCAGTTTGAACCTAGCCATATGCAAAGCAGTCTTGACACTTCGGCCAATGGGAACAGTCCAGCCCGAACTGCCAGGCCAGGTCCTCCCTCGACTGGAAACATCCTAGGACCGGTTTTGGGGTTTCACCCCATCAGCCAGGTTAGCTTGAATCCAATGGCACAGTGAGCCCGTGGCCCACGTCTGGGCATACCGGGCGCACTTAGGTCCCAGGATGCTTGTTTCCGGTCAAGTGAGGACCCGGCTAGCAGTTCGGGCTGGACTGTTCCCATGAGGCACAGGATCAACACTTATTTGCATATGGCTAGGTCCAAACTGGGGTGGCATGATGAACAAAAGAATGATTGATTAAACCCAGATATTTGTGACAGGGGGTGAATGTTTACATTGTTCAGCATTCCGTCCATCAAATTGTTTCTTTTCAGCTGGGGTCTTCATGACTTCATCAAAATGATGATTACTCCAATTCTATGATATATTTTGTCTATGAACTGGTTCACATTCCTCTTACATATTTTGAAAAAGTAGATTCTCTTCTTTCTAAATTTCTCTGGAATAAGAATAAATGTAGAATTTCCTTATCACACCTTACGAAACCTAAGTCTGATTGAGGTGCAAATTTTCAAGTTTGTCGGCTTATCGTGAAGCCTTTTGTTTAAGACAAGCTTCCAAATGGCTACTCCCATTTCATGTTGTTTTTGCTTGATATTGAACATTCCTTATTTGCATCATTCTCCCCTAAAGACGACCTCACCTTTTCTGCAAAAAACACTATTACCATTATTTAGGCATACATGTTTTTATTAAAGCCTCATTATCAATCACATATTTTATCTAGAGATTCTTTTTTACAATCTTCTTTTTGGTATAATCATCTTAGCACTATCAACTATAGGCCTTTATACTGCAAATTTTGGAGACATAAGGGGATACATTGGATCCAATATTTATTTAATGGCATTGACCATCGCTCTTTCACTCAATTCCAAGCAACATTTATGAGCCCTTGCTCGTTTTGGCACTCCTTCATCAGTAGACTCGCATCTGAAAATACTTACACGTACCCCCAAAGCCTTCCCTATTTATAAATACCTTTTAACCCCAGATCCTTATCGAATTAAAACTAAGATAGGACTTAAGTGGGAAACAGATTTGGGATGTGAATAGGTCATCCTCTTCTGGAACACATTTGGTCTAGAACATTAAAGCTCTACCACTCAATCCCTGCTAGTTTTATATCATAGATTGTATCATACACCTATTTTTATTGCCCATTTTGTGCACACTACTAATAAAACTTGTTGGTCATGTGGTTGATGTAGCACAAATTTCACTTTTTCATTTGTAGAGGTGCATCATAATAATGAATAGTCCACACCCACATATATTATTTTGTCGTATTGATCTGGGACAGTAGAACGTGAACTGTAATAAAGTGAATTGTGGTGTATTAAGGATATTTTCATAAGTGGAGAAATTAGTTTTGAATTCATATGTGTTTAGCTGAAAACATTAACGTGTAGAAATCGTACCTGTTGCTGACAATTATTCATGTATTTGATGTGCTTATGTAATGTGTTAATTTAGAAATGCTCATTGAAAGTGTTCATTTTATATGTGATGTTGGGAGGCCTCTGTGCTATTCTCTTAAGTTGGTTGATTTCTGTAGGCCTGACATGCATTTTTCCTGGGAGCACTTGCAATAGATTTAATAGCTGAATTTCATGTGCATGTTGGATTTGTTCTTTCTCACTTTTATGTTGTAGGTGGAGAAGTCATCTTTGTCAGCTAGAATAATGTCTTTGTTTTAGGAGTTAGGCTTACGGAGAAGAGGATACATTGAGCGTTGATACTGATAATGGAGAACTGTTGTCCTTTCTCATCGGAGCAAGCCTTGGAATCAAGGTCATTTCATCAAGGCCTGGGTGCATCGCTGTCTAATGGTAAATTACCTTCGAGGAGGTGGCTTGACTGGATGCTGTGATGCTGCAATGTATCTTGGGATACTATCTGTGGTATGGATGTATCAAAGGAAGGGAAAGTGCCTGGAGGACTTCTGCCTTGCCTTGAGAGATAGAGCATCTTAGAATGAGCTCTGCAGCTTCATGATTCTTGACCCATGTAATGTGAAGAGACTTCTTAGGAAGGCTTCACAAGAAGATACCTTAATGAATCTTGCCTTGGGAAATGCTATATAGGGATGTCACTCTAGTGATAATGTAGGGACAGATTGATGCTTTATACCCACAAACTACCAATGAAGTGGAATCTTGATGTCTGCTCCATTTTTTTCTGTATCCTGATTCTCAAACTGATCATTCTGTGCATGTTGCACCGCCTTAACTTCATCCAGAGATTTGGCATTGTATTAGTTCCAATGTATTACTACCATCTAAACTAACTAAACTTAACTGAGAGTCTGTGATTCTTAAAAGTCATAGTAAATTGGAACTGAAATGTTTGATTGGCTAATGATTTCTCTCCCCTCCATGCTTTCATTTTGACAAACAGTGCCATGGACCTGAGGTTCCAGAGCAAATCTAGGACATGAAACCCGGCTCTTTCATGGTCACCCTCATGGTGATTTGATGCACCTTTCTATTTTTTGCCAACTCACTGCTTCTTTTTGGAAGAAAGTCTGGCCCCATTTTTAAACGTTTTTAAATCTACATTGTCCTTTATCGACCGCATTGCTTTTCTAGGAAGTTTATCAGATATAGTAACATTAAGTTCACATGAAAAGGGTTTACTTTACCTCATATTGGCGTTAACATTTCAACAAATCACAGCTAACTTGAAGTGTTCCACTAATATATCATTCAAAGCTTGGTGCTATAGTGTTTGTCATTATCACAGATTGGATGTTGCTTTTGCCTCTTCATGTAATTGCATGCTAAAGATATATATTGGATGCCATTAAACAATTATTTAAATACTGTTACAAAGCAACAAGTGCACTGTAAACGTTATGGAAAATTTAAGCATCCGCAAACTGTAATTTTCTCTGCTCTTCCCTGAGTATTTTTCATATTATATTCTTCTTTATGATTTTAAATATTCCACTTGTATTTACTAATGTACACTGCTGCTCCATCCTCAAGTATTGGTTTATATTTCCCTTCCTTCCCCTCTGTTTCCCTCTCTTCTTTTTTTTATCCTTTCCCTATGATATACGTAAAATTGTAAACAGCTTTCTTTGCTTCTACATTTTTAATATTCTTATGGATCTCATGTTCAATTATGTTATAGTTTGTTACTTATTTTTATGCATCTTTATTCTCAAAAGAGCTGATTAAACACAAAATGATTTGCTTGTTAAAATCTGTGTCTACTATATACAATAATTTCTAAGCCACACGTGTGCCGTTTCACTGTCTGATTCCTCCATTGCTACTCTGATACAAAAATCTAGCTATGGAAATTTGAATATAAATGTGTTTGCGCCATTCCTTCTACTAAGCATAGAACTAAGCATAACATGGCTATTTACAGCATTCAGCTTCAATCAAAACAATGTATACAAATGTGCTAGCTGAAGATTGATTACAGCATATTTCTATTTATTCATTCAGGTCATGAAAACTTTTTTTGTGCTAGCAATGGGAAAAAGCCATAGACTTCATTTAGAGTGGAAAAACATGCAACAAGAGCACGTGAAAATTGCAATCAAACATTACATCATTAACATTTGATAATATTTTGCAGCATTGCGCAAAGACTCTCCCAATATACAGCATCCCAAATTTGTAGCAAAATAATATATGTTGCAAGAGAGCCATAACCAACAGTATGATAAGAAATATATATTTGCACTGTGATATTTGTGTTATTTTACAACAGAATCAAATGGTTTTACTCAAACCTAAGGCTTCACAAGTAATGAAGTTTACTTCTACCAATGTGGTTTTGTAACTCATAACTTGCATCTTGTGTAGGTACACCACTCACAGCTATTTGTGGCTACTTCTACTACAGTTTCTGAGTTGACCTGATGCCTGCAGTCAACCAACAAGCTGAGTACCTGCTTGCAGCAAAGCCTTCAAGTCAATGACTCCCATGGCCCATGCATATAGATGGTGACAGGAGAAGCATCTGTAGCTATGTCCACCAGGTTTACAGTCCTGTTACCAGGAAGAATGTGAGATTTTGTGGAGGTATCACGAACTGGGAGCAGGAGGAAATAGGAGTTGTTCGAATAAGATCAAGGATGTGCTTTTGCCCACGATGTGGCTGCTCCGTGAGAAGCTGTTATTGCCACACATAACTACTCTCTGGGAGCAGTACACTAAACTGAAAGGCTGCCAGAAGCCCAGGAAGGCCAAATTGGTGTGGAACCAGACACACAA
This sequence comes from Lissotriton helveticus, assembly GCF_964261635.1. Lineage (NCBI taxonomy): Eukaryota > Metazoa > Chordata > Amphibia > Caudata > Salamandridae > Lissotriton > Lissotriton helveticus. Next base: position 170,078,151 of record NC_136068.1, read on the forward strand.
GAGTGGCTGCACATCTGTGGCTACCAGTATGCTGGCAAAGACACCAAGTGCTGTCTCATTGCGTTTCAGTAAGCAACGACAAGCATGCCCTCTTAAACAAGCTGAGGCATATCAAGAGGGAGTGAGTGGTTAAGAATGAGATGAACCACCTGAAGAACATCACCTTGGACCAGATGGGAGGCAATAGCAATACATCAGGGCTATTGGCCTTAAGCACACCCCTAGGGGCAAGTCCTCAGTTGAGAGCAGATAATCCATCAAACGCAAGCTTTCCACTTTTCAACTGCCTCTCTCTAGAAGCTGCTTCCACAAGGGGACCTGTTCTACAAGAAAAGGATGAGCCTAGTGGGGGCAAGAAGAAAAATGTGAATACATTGTTCATGTGCCAGGGCAAGAGAGGCAGCGAGCCACCCACGAGCAGATGAGAGAGAGAAGAATAGTGAGGCAGCAAGGCCAGAGGGGAACAAGGTATGACAATGAAGTCAGGCAATTGTGGGCAAGTGGAAGACCAAGGGTGGTCAAATCTCAGATGCCAAAAGTCAGAGAGGGAGAAGAATAGAAAATGAAACTAGACTTGATCATGTGCTGGAGTTTATTACAAATGTATTTTCATCATCTTTATATGTAGTAACTGGTACTACTACAATGTTCCACTTAGGATAGCAATAGTAGTCCATGAAAATATTACAACTCAAGTCAGAACCAGAGGCTGATAACTTCCTAGACTTGGTGGAATCATTTCACAAAAGCCAAAACACAAGGGGTTCTGACTGACGTCAAGTAGATAGCAAGAGTAACAATGTAGTTGTCTATGATGTCACTCAGAACCTGGGAGTGAAAACTATTGATGTTGTTCACCTTTTACCCATCAATAAATTCATGTTATATATAGTCCCGAAAATCTTTCTCCCTGGCTTTCAACTACTGCACAGAGGTAGGTGAGTAATGGTGGATCTATTGGCCTCTCCTTCGTGTGTCAAATGGAAAATAAATATCTGGCCTACTACCACCTACCACCATGACACTCTACAGTTCCCTATTCCACAACCTCCCAAAGCTGTGGTGAACTGACATTCAAAACAGCCTGGAGCTCCTTTCTGATGTAGTAACAGTGCAAAGCAACTTTTATTTCCCACTGTTGCTATGTGATTCAAATGAATAACGCAATATAGAACCTGCCAATCATGAAAGAGTCTTCCCATGGAGGCCATGTATAACATATGGAATAACACATGGGCAAATGTGAATAAGAGGGATGTGTTTTCTCTGAGGGATTCTGAGTGACATCAAATAGACAACAAGTGTGCAGCTTGAATTGTTTGTGAATTCACTCAGAATCCCGATGTGAAAAACTTCTTGTCATTCACATTTCACACATCTGTAATTTTATATTGTATATAGCAAATTGTCTGCCCTAGCTTCCAACTTTCATGCAGAGAAAGACGAGTAATGGTGGGCTTGTATTACATGTGAACAAATGTTACAAAATACCCTGGCCTGCTGCCATCCACCATCATCAGTCTTGACATATACCCTCACCCAAATGTTTAAATAAATATCTGACCTCCTGCCACACACAATCACCACTCTCTAAAAAAATCTCTACCCCGTCCATCTACAAATATTTTTAAAAAATGCATAGCCTTCTGCCAACCACTCCACCGCCATCTAAATATACCCCACTTCCATCCAAATTGGAAATTTAAAAAAATGCATGACCTCCTACAACCTCCAACCACATTCCTCTGCAAAACCCTCCCCTCCCAAACTGAATGTTTGGTCTGGTCTCCTGCCACCCACCCCAATATCCTCCTTATATTGCCACTCCCTCCCAGTTCAAAGCTGCTCACTTTCTGCTCTCCCGGGAGCTGACCTGAGAGAAGCACCATGCTGACAGTGACTCTGTGATAGTCTCTTGTCAGCACATGTTGATTTCTCTTCTCAGCACATTTTGTAGAGACCTGAGCAGACAGGGGAAAAAGTGGCTGGTGCAAGAATAAAATACCCACATTCTGCCATCTTGTTCACATTGTTGGAGACCTGGAAGAGGCAGATGAAGGTGGCTGAGACTAATGTCTGCTATTACACTGCCACGATCTGGAGACTAATGTTAATCACTGTTGTGATGCCATTGCAGTGAATAAC